>NC_139605.1:39722484-40949247 GCF_964270895.1 Podarcis filfolensis | reverse complement strand
GGTAGAGCTGCCAAGCTCCGAGAACAGTTCAGCGTGAGGGCAGAACACTTCTGATGAGACCCTTGGGAGCTGCAGACCAGTAGCTGCACCACTGCATCAAAGACCAGCCAGGTTGGTGCAGTTGCTGGTTTGGGAACTGGGCCCTCTCACTGGATCCGCAGGTGATCCAGAGCCTCTGGGGCCCATCCCTAAATACCTTCCAATGTGGTTTTCCACTGCCCACTTCTGGCAGGAGGAACCTTGGCAGTAGCTTACTGCACACTTGGGAAGAGGTAGGGCCTCTCTGCCACATTGAACTTCTCCCCAACAGTGTACTCTTCTCTTCCGACCGAGCCAGGCAGAGAAGTAACTGCACCACGACCTAACCACTCCCCCTCTCCCCAGCCACCAATGTGGTGAGTAGGGAGTGGCAGCAATACAGCCTAAGCTACCTAAGGAGGTTGTGGAAACTTGTTTTGGGAGGTTAAAGCACAGACTTCTGGATTAGATCATCCACTGGGTTGTTTCCCATTCTATGACTCAATGATTCTTAACAAAATATTGGCATAATAGTAGTGCACTCCTATACATGGACCATGTAGGTGTCAGTCCTGCAAGACCATATTCCTACTCTGGGTCTGACTCATTTCCAGGTTGACTTAGGGCAGGAGAGGCTAACAGTCAGCTGTCCCAACTCCCAACATCCCTGCCAACTGGTCATGCTGGCTGGGTGTGATGAGAGTTGTAGTTCAACAGCACCTGATGGGCAGCAGGTTTCCACCCGACTTTTATTTTTTATAAGCCGTACTAAATTGCTATTTGGGTTATAACTCTGTATACTCTGTTAGGTAGTAGCATGAGTTTTTGGTGAACTGTTCGATCTTACTGTAGAATTACTAATATGAGATGTTTGCCCTGTTCATATGTATGTGTGTTTATTTAAGCTCTTATATTGTGTAATTGCTGGTGGATCACCCTCAAATGTTGCAGGATCTTTCAAGGAAACTTTTCTGATGTCGTTGTGAGCCACATTCAACATGGTTTGCCAAGGGAAAGCAGCACACAAAATGTAGAGAATTACAACTGAAATATATAATTTCACACTGTGCCTTTCCATACAATGAAACACAAGCACATTTGGTTGCTGAGTTGTTCCAGGGAAGTATCCATTGTTGAGAAATTGCATTTCCCCCAGTAGACTGCAATGTTGAATTTCTAGGAAAATGTAATCCTTTCCTGAGCGAGTGCTTGAAGGCAGTTTATTACACTGTCAGCAGAGTCAAGTGGTATAGGTTCTCAGATTGCAAAGTATATATGAATGCTCCTCTTTTTAAAAAGAAAGACTCCTCGCACATGGAAACATAGCATGACAGGAAGAAAGCAAGGATGAACCTTTCTCTCTGACATGCACAATTTTTAAAAAATGGTAAAAAGTTTATCAAAACAAAACAAAAGAGAAAGGAATAAAAAGTAACTGAAGACCAGAGAATCCAACTCAAATATTTTATATTATACACCCACCCCCTACCCCTCAGTTAGACAGCAGTTTAACATATTTAAGAATGTTTTAGAGCAGCAGAAACTAGTTATAATATATTCTTCAGTTTTCTCATCCCAGAAACTTGCAGTGTCCATGTCTCCATAAATTTGTTTTCTTGGGGGCTTATTCCATTTTTGATTTGATACATTACTTGAAATAACAAGACTGATCCCCACATTTTCCTTATTCAGTCTGATATAGGAAGAGTGGTTTCCCCCCAGTAATGACTGAGGCAAAGCCTCATATGAGAAGGCAGATGAGAAGTCATGTGACTAATTGTATGTGCACTTTTTCTACTTATTTTTGAATTATGCACAAAAGAATCATTTTGGAACATTCCAACATCCTGTTCCACAATTTCTTTTTGCTCTGACACATGACCAGAAAATGTGTACAAAGTACATGGTAGCTACTTGGGACTTTGGCAAATTTAGTTCTGTAAATTTTGCCTGTTTTGTAGGGTATTAAAGGTAAAGGTAAAGGGACCCCTGACCATTAGGTCCAGTCGTGGCTGACTCTGGGCTTGTGGCGCTCATCTCGTTCTATAGGCCAAGGGAGCCAACATACAGCTTCTGGGTCATGTGGCCAGCATGACTAAGCTGCTTCTGGCGAACCAGAGCAGCACACGGAAATGCCATTTACCTTCCTGCCGGACCAGTACCTATTTATCTACATGTACTTTGTGCTTTCGAACTGCTAGGTTGGCAGGAGCAGGGACCGAGCAACGGGAGCTCACCCCGTTGTGGGGATTCAAACCGCCAACCTTCTGATTGGCAAGTCCTAGGCTCTGTGGTTTAACCCACAGTGCCACCCGCGCCCCTTTGTAGGGTATTAACTGACACTAATGTATGAATTCTGAAAAGTTTTCCTTAAGGTGAAAACTTGCTAAAAATAATGGTATTGTGTTGAATAACCAAGTCCATTGTTCATATGTAACTTATCAACTGGTAATCTCTCTTTTTAATTGATGGAGATAACTGATTCAGCTTAATATCTAATAACATTATATTCCAGTTATAAAACTTTTTAAAAATCTAGATCAATCAGAAGCTTTTCAAATGAAATTTATTATTGTGGGAGTCCATGTAATTTTGGCTATTTTATTACTTGTTCATCATATAAGATTAAAAAAGGTAAAGGGACCCCTGACCATTAGGTCCAGTTGTGACCGACTCATCTCGCTTTATTGGCCGAGGGAGCTGGCATACAGCTTCCGGGTCATGTGGCCAGCATGACTAAGTCACTTCTGGCAAAACCAGAGCAGCGCACGGAAACGCCGTTTACCTTCCCGCCAGAGTGGTACCTATTTATCTACTTGCACTTTGACGTGCTTTCGAACTGCTAGGTGGGCAGGAGCAGGGACCGAGCAATGGGAGCTCACCCCGTCACAGGGATTCGAACTGCCGACCTTCCAATTGGCAAGCCCTAGGCTCTGTGGTTTAGACCACAGTGCTGCCCGCATCCCTGTGTGCACCTGTTATAGCTCTCTGAAAAAACAGACAGTCTGCAAATGCAAACCTCCACATAACATTTTATGCATATTAAACTTATTCCTTTAACACTATTCACATCAGCACAGCTTCCATTTGTTTCTGTTTGTGTACACATCAGGAGGCATTGACCAGGTGGGTTTCAATGTCTTTCCCCTATTTAAAGGTGTCTTTAGCGTGGCTAGGGACATGTTAGCAATAAGGACTCCAACTGATGTGAAGCTGATTTGGAAAACAATGCACCAAACAGCAGTGCCTTATAACAAAGTACAGGTTGTAAGCATTTTGTATAATTTTGTGTGAACACAGGTTGAAAACCCAGCACTGGAAATGCAGTGAGAGCATAGTAAATAGGAATGTCAACACAGCTTTAGTATTCCTCTCATGTAAGCTTTGCTGCATCCCATATTACAGGCCAAATTACTGCAGATGTTGCATTTTGCTTAAAAAAATCTATATGTGCTTGGATATTAATTACTAGGTCTTTATTTTGTAGAATATAATTGCTTAGTCTTCAGGGTTTACCTTGGGGCACATTTTGTACTTTTAGGACCAGAACTATTGGCGCATGGTCAGCATAGGTCATTGGTTGGATACAAATATGTTTGATTAAAGATTCTTGATTAGGTGGAGTTATCAATATATCTATCTCATATTAAAATATTTTTAATGGAAAAGTTATCAATGAATATGAATCATGAGAGAAAAAGATACAGTTTTTAGTTTTGGGGTGGTAGAAGATGCATCTATTAAGATAGTTATTATTTAGCGCTTTTATAAAATGCTTTTGTAATGTTCCTTTGGAGGCAGATCTATTTTCGTTTTATTGTATGCTTTTTTGCTGTGAACTTTTTTGAGATATATATATTATTTACAACACAGCGGCATACCAGTATTTTTTATAAATATATATAATGAAATAATAATAGTAATTTAGTTTATATAGTTCTGTGATTAGTATTAAAAGGTAAAGGGACCCCTGACCATTAGATCCAGTCGTGTCCGACTCTGGCGTTGCGGTGCTCATCTCGCTTTATTGGCCGAGGGAGCCAGCGTGCAGCTTCCGGGTCATGTGACTCACCAGAGTGACTCAGGTGTTTGTGGCACAACACCCACCTAATCCAAAAAATGAAATATTTTTCCAAAAAGTAAAATTGCTTCCTCAGACAAATAAATTTATCTTGAGTTAAATCAGATAAGTAGGAAATCAAAAAAGCAACTAGTATTTTTTTAAAATTGAAAATATACTGATCCGTTTATCATTCAGTGTTCAAAATGGATGCATGTTTTTGACATATATAGCTTTCAATCTCAGTTCCTTGATGAGATAGAAATTCAGGGAGCGCACAGAATGCGGACTCAGCCCCACTTCCTCAGAGTCTTGCCTTGCCACATCTCTGCCTCCGGCCACTGCTGCTGACGTTACCGCCGTTGGCAGTGACACTGCCTCCTCTCCCAGATGTGTCTAGTTACCCACAGCTCCCTCCTGGTTTCTTGGGCTTACTGTTATATGCTGGAGCGGAGACTGAAACAGAAGAGATGAAGCTCTTCACCTCTTCCTTGCATCTCGCATCAGTGTCTCATTTTCCATAGGCACACACGTTTGGAAGCTACTGAGGGCTAGAGGCTTCCAAAAACTAGTATCCAAGGCAAAACGTGTGCTTGCTTGTCACACATTATGGCAGGGATAGCCAACCCGGTGCCTTGCATTATGGGGTGCACGGTGTAAATATCTTTCCCTACACTCTGTGTAGATGAAATGTCATCTGTGAAGTAATTCTACAGCTCACGGACAGAGGGGCAGGAGATGACTGCCTTATATTAGATTATTTCAAGGAAGCCATAATTACTGTAGTGTAGTATTAATGCCAATTCTTTTCACATCAGAATAAATGGAGGGAAATTCTCGCTGACTTCAAACAGCAGCTAGGGCTGCGTTATCACTTGAAATTTCTCTGTCCTGCTGCCATTGAAGCAGGCTGTACTGCATTCTTGTTTCCTTGCTCGCCACAATATTGTCTGATTCTTGGTGATATTGCATTGTATTGAATTACATGGCACTCTGCAGTATTGTATTGCATTTTTATTGTATTGCATTGCATTGTCTTGCATTGTGCTGAATTGCAGGGCATTGCAATCTATCATGCTCCCATTACATACTGACAAAAGCCTCGTTAATATATGCCCGTATTTATGGCCTTTATGCCAAGTTGTTACGTGACATGAAAATGAGTCACACTGTAGCTGCTAGCTCATCTCCTGCAGGATCACAGCAAAGTTGAAGTCAATGGGTCAATTTCACTTTTGGTGTAAGCGTGCGTGTTTTTAACAAACTCTGGTGTGGTGTGGAATTTTTGCCCCACATTATACATACTTTTGAAGGGGTGTACACATAAACTGCTTCAAAATGTGCACACCTAAAATTTGTTAATATAACTGAATATAACTGTGAATAAAACTGTGAATATAACAAATAGGCTTTTCCAAGCATGTACTATACTTGTTAGGCCACTGGAATTTTAGCTGAGTGTATTCTCAGTGATAAAACAGATTTGTTTAGGGCTAGATTAATCTTTCAGTTCTGGTTTCTCTCAATTCCTCATCCATCTCCCCCCCCCCCCCCCACACCATGTCTTAAGTTAGGTCTGCCACATGTCTGCATCAGTTTACAATTTTTTAAAAATGAAACAAATCATCAGCATTGTAGTGCAAGTTTCTCCTAATATTTTTTTCCAAATCATTTTCACTAATATAGTGCAGTTTTGCATGTTGTCATCATATTACATATATTATTATATATATATATAGAGAGAGAGAGAGAGAGAGAGAGAGAGAGAGAGAGTACATTTGCCACCACCTCAGCCGTGTGCATTTTTTAGGCACCCTTCTTTGGCTTGGAGAGCTGCCTCAAAATTTGGAGAATTGCAAATTCCAGAGGCTAGCTGCATTTCGTGTATTGCTTTCGGAATGCAAATGATGTAGGTTCACATTAAAATGCAACCTCTCAACCCTAAGTTGTTCCTATGTTTACTATATGAAGAGACCCAAACTGCAAATACCCTCCAAAATAACTGCTTTTCAGTTCTCCAGCCTGCTGTTTGCTCCCTAGTTTTTCTCTAGAATCCATACTGTATCCCTTTCCTTTCCTGTCTTGTCAGATCGGACCATTAGCTGGCTGCTTTGTCTGTCTGTCTCTCTCCCCCCTCTCCTCTCCCCCCCCCATCCTTTTGAAGGTATCAGACTACTGGAATCAAAGAGGCATTTCAGTGACTCAGGCGTTTCCCATTGCCCTATTCCCGCATCCTCTACTCTTAACGCTGAGAGCTTTTCACGTCCTATTTGGAACTGATAGGAAGCCCTTTCATTGTTTCACTACATGGATATTAACACTGATGAAGGAAATGCTCCATCTGATAACAGAACCGTTGAAAAGAGCACCACTTCCAAACGAGAAAACTCAGAGACAGAGGATTCCTGCCGGACTCTCACCAACTTAGCTCTACTGGTCTGCAGCGAGGGCCCTCGTGGCACAGCGCTGGCAACGTTTTCCTCTGCCTTGCGCTGCCGTGTTTTGACCTCTACACCCCACACCTCTGCTACAGGCTAATCTGAGGTGAGAAAGGCTGTTGCTTATCTTAGGATGTGGAACAGAGTAATTTCTTGCTTCGTGTCAAGGGATCCACCCCTTGTAGTAGGAGGAGGCAGGAAAGTGCCATACAACAAGTCAGATCATCGGTCCATCTCACTCAGCATTTACACTGAGTGGCAGCATCTCTCCAGGGTGTCAGGCAGCATACCCTCCAACGTTTCTCTGATGAAAATAGGGACCATTCCATAATGGTAATTTTACTATTTATACCCTACACATCTTACTGGGTTGCCTCAGCCACTCTGGGCAGCTTCCAACATATATAACAACATAATAAAACATTAAACATTTAAAAAAAACTTCCCTATACAGGATTGCCTTCATATAGTTTGGGAGTCGAATAACTCCATACCCTCCAACATTTCTCCAGTGAAAGTAAGGATGTCCTACCGTACCCTCTGGGACGCGGGTGGCGCTGTGGGTTAAACCACAGAGCCTAGAACTTGCTGATCAGAAGGTCGGCGGTTCGAATCCCTGTGACGGGGTGAGCTCCCATTGCTCTGTCCCTGCTCCTGCCAACCTAGCTGTTCAAAAGCATGTCAAAGTGCAAGTAGATAAATAGGTACTGCTCCGGCGGGAAGGTAAATGGCGTTTCCGTGTGCTGCTTTGGTTTGCCAGCAAGCGGCTTAGTCATGCTGGCCACATGACCCGGAAGCTGTACGCCAGCTCCCTTGGCCAGTAAAGCGAGATGAGCGCCGCAACCCCAGAGTCGGCCATGACTGGACCTAATGGTCAGGGGTCCCTTTACCTTTACTACCATACCCTCCAACATTTCTCCAATGAAAATAGGGGTGTCCTAAGGAAAAGTGGGATATTCCAGGATCAAATAAGAAACCAGGACAGCTTCTCTAAATCAGGGCTGTTCCTCAAAAATAGGGAGACTTGGAGGGTCTGAGGCAAGGGCCTTTTCCAATCCTACTTTGAAATGCCTGGAAATGACCCTGGGACCTTCTCCATGCCAAGCATGAGTTCTACCACTGAGCTAGACTCTCTCAGTGGCCCTCCGTGAGGGCCAAGAACTTGGCAAGCATTTGTCATCTCTCAAAGCGGCACGTTTGAGTCTCATGCTCTGTAGTCAATGCAGATCAGATTCTTTGTTTTCTCTGGAAGGGAGGTGTTTATTTGTTCTTGTGCTGGGAGATAAAGAAACTGTAGTCAGCCCTGGACATTTCTAACTCTGTCAGCAACTACTAGGCCCAGGGCATCCTAGTGGTAGAGACATACAGTTCTCCCTGTTCTGCCTGGGAACATGAACAGCCAGGTTAGCTTAAACCAGCACCTTATAAAGGATGCTTCCTGTGAATGGCACTGAGAAAACTTCAACTGGTTAAAATGTCCCAGCTCGATTATTAACAGAGACCCACTATACTGAATACTTTTGAGCAGTACTTCACTGTGCTTCAGGGTCCGTCCGTCCCCAGCCCTAGTGCTGCCTGCAAGATTCTGGGTAGCTCTCAGGCATGGCACCCTCAAGGTTAGGCTAAGAGGCAGTGACTGGCCTAAGGTCACC
This sequence comes from Podarcis filfolensis, assembly GCF_964270895.1. NCBI lineage: Eukaryota > Metazoa > Chordata > Lepidosauria > Squamata > Lacertidae > Podarcis > Podarcis filfolensis. The sequence continues at coordinate 40,941,079 of NC_139605.1, read as the reverse complement.
CAGTGAGCTTCATGGCCGGGTGAGGATTTGAACCCTGGTCTCCCAGGTCCTAGTCCGATTCTCTAACCACTACTCCACACTGGTGTTTGTTTTGACCAATAAAACCCTATAACCAGGGACCAGGTTATCTTAAAGACTCATTTTTCCCCGATACGGACCTTCCAGTTTTCTGAGATCATCAACTGAGGTTCTGTTCCAGGTGTCTCCACCTTTAGAGGTCAGGTGGGTGGTTACCTGGGACAGGATCTTTTCTGTTGTGGCTCCCAGATTTTGTCCTTGCTGTTTGCCTCAAACATGCCACATATTCCAGTGCATTTCCCCATCACTTTTCTTATCAAAAAAAGTCTCCAAACCCGCTTCAACTACACAACTGGAACTTGCTGGGATGTGATTGAATCCTCAAATATTGACAACCTGGATGTGCCCTGTGTGGCCACATCCAGTCTACTCAGTTGTAAACGTGACCTGAACTACTTGGTTCTGGGAGCCAAAGATTGTGGCTACAGGGCAATGTCACTTTAGTTTCTTGGTTACTGTAAGCCACAGCAAACTAGGTGTCCGTTCTTAACCATTGGATGGACTTCCTTTATCATTAGAAGTCCTCAAAGGGATCACCTTTTATTCTTTTTTATTTTGCATGTAGCAAGGTAGGGATGGGTGGTGTGGTGAGGGGTGCACTTTGTTCCACAAAAATCTGAAATCTGATTGTGGTCAGAGTCAATCATCAAGGAGAGAGGTCAAGATCAGTCATTGAATCAGTAAATTATGGAGGCACAGGGCTGTTAGTACTAGGGAAATTGGATCTGGTATAGTTATAGATCTGTTGTAATTGGAGAATTTCTGGCTTGACAAGCTGAGGAGTAAACACAAGTCTTTGTATTTGACAATCCATCTCTCCTTAATTTTTTTTATTTTTTTGCAGCAGAAGCTTTAGCCTTTGATATAATGCAGTATAATTGTCATACCAATACTTCCCATTTCATTAGTACTTTCGAGTCAAAGATCACAAAGCCTCCGGCAAGGTTCAATGAACCTCTTCTGGAACGCAGGTGAGGAAATGATTTAGTGGGAAAATCTGTCTCCTTTAAAGCAATCCCAACTTACTTGTTTTATTTCTAGACTGCCTTTCCTCCCAAGGGAGCTCAGGGAAACTTACAGTGCACTCCTACCCCCCCCTTTAAAATAAAAGGAATATTGACCAATAGGGCAACCTTCTTGTCAAAGAAAAATTTGATTTTTAAAAATTTGTTGGAGCAAATTTACCTGTTTTGTATACCTGTTTCAATGGGTTCATTATCATGCTAATTATAGTTTAATGTTTTTACACTCAAAGAAGTGTGTGTGTGTGTGTGTGTGTGTTGAGGGTGTAGAATCCATCATTCACTGTCATTTGCAAAGACTTTTTGAAAAAGACTTACTTGGGACAGCCAAAACTTACCTCAGCTCTCCTGAATTTTCTACTCTAGGATTGATCTTAAAATTCCTTGTTACCAAGTGACATGGTCAAAGCACCAGGGTAAGTCAAACCCAGGACAGTAAATGAACTGTTGTCTTCTTAAACAAAACACCATTTTTAGAAAGTTAAACTCCATTTCTCACAAAAAAATAATTCATAATAGTTCAGCCACAATTCGCCTATATATTAAGCAAGTGGCTGCATACACATTCCCAGCTTAAAATGCAGACCAGATCATTCTTTTTCTGAATCTGGATTGAGGCTGGTTTGGAGAAAACAGCATCCAAAGCTGGCCTTGGTCTTCCAATGCACTTGAAACCTATGTACAACATGCAGATGTACGAGGATCACAGCTGAGGCCAACTAGCGAACCTGATGCTCTTCAGGTGTTGCTGGACTCCACTTCTCATCATCCCTGGCCATGGCTGGGCTGACTGGGGCTGATGGAAACTGGAGTCCTACCAACCTCTGGAGGGCACCAGGTTGAGAAAGGCTGTTGAAGTTGTTCACTGCTGGCCTTTGTTCTCATAATCCGCCCCCCTTTCAAATACTCTCTGCATTCAAGGGCCTGAAAGACACTGATTGCTTAAAGGTCTGTATCCAAAACGCTTCACGTGGTGCCTCTCTGTCAGTCCTGAAAGTCATTTCCTCTGGCTGCTACCACCCTAATCAATTAGCTGCCTATAAATAGCCTGGCTGATTTTGCCATGACATCCTCCAAGCGCAGTTGCTGCCAGCTGCCTTTATTACCTGGGAAGCTGGATTCCCTCCCTCTGCCCCATAGATCACAAGAAGCTCCGAGGGAGGGAGGGGAGTTGAGGGAAAGGACAGGAAGAGGCTGCTGTGAGTGGCTGGCAGTCTATCCATTATAATGACTTCAATCTTCTGGACTGAATCTACTTTCCACAGCATACCATTCACCACCCTTTCTTGCCATGAAATGGGCAAAGCATTTGTGCTGCTGAGCTGATTATATAGTATTAATAGCTTCAGATGTTTGGCCTCTATGAGCATGCAGTGAAAGCTTGTTCATCGGTTGCCCTGTGTCCTCTGCTGAGTGTCCATAGATTGTCTTCAAGAGAAACTACCAGCTTTACCCTACATATGTACTGCGTCCTTTGTCCATTGCTGGCCACAACTGCAGTATGTCCAATGTATATGCTATGAAATTCTGCTTCCGTGAAGGCTCTTGAATCCAAGGCCTAGGAATGCTCCATAACCTCATAAATCTAGGCAGCAGTGGGTCTTGAGACCTCATGAAGAAGCATCACTTCCAGACTGATGTTGGTCACTCATCTTCTTTCGTTCAGATCCCCAGAGGTAGTCAGATGTTGTCTTCCAGATGTTGTGGATGAGCATGGTCTTGTCATGGACTGGACTGGCATTCAGTAACAGTGCTACCAGACCAGAGGGCTTCATGGATAAGCTACCAGTAACACATTTGCCTGCTGTTGAAACTGGTGTCTAAGGGCCCCAGGAAGTTCTGACATGCTTTTTATGTGTGACCTCTAGGCATGCTTCCTGCCCCTCTCTCCCACTGGCCCTGAGATTACCATCTGGTACTTAAGGAGTTTCCTTTTGCCAGTTCTTTCCCATTGTTTTGGAATCAAGCTTCAACTCTGTGCTCCAAGGTCACTTCTCACTAAACATTTGGAAGGTAATAATCTCTTATTGGAGTGGCTGAGCAGAGCCTGAGAAATACGGTACTTTGCTCTGATGTTTATGGCTCTATGTTTGATCACAGATCCTAAGAAATAGGTCATCATCATTATTATTATTTTCATGCTAAAAGCAGCTTGATCTACCACACACTCAAATGTACCAGGACAGAAACCAGGAAACCCTATGAATTTCATCCTGGCTTATTTCAATGCACCATTGTTAACACTAACCATATCCCCCACTTTCGACATGACAAGAAACTGTGGGTAGCTGAAAGTAGAAGTGAAAACTTCTGATATTCTCCCCACAGCTGTGCCAGGGGATGAGAAGGGGGGGGGACTCATGTGTTCAGACTTATTCACATATTTTGAAAGTATTTTCTCCAGTCTATTAGCATTCCCTCCCTGTGTAATTTGACAACTGCTCACTCTGTGGTGCTCCAATGCAGAGGGCAGTGTTTTCAATGCATCTGCTCTGCATATATTTTAACAAACAGATTTAACAAAATTTATATACCACTCATGAAAAGACCACATCTAAGCAGTTTACAACAATATAAAGTAAATCCTTTACATTATAAAAAAGACAGTTAAAAACAGGTATTCAAAAGGTGTTTAAAATCAACAGTAGCTAAAAATGAAGCACATGTAATTTTTACATGTCTGGCTAGGCTCACATAAACAAAAATGCTTTAAGCAGGTGCCGAAAAGAGTATAGTGAAGTCGCCTGTCAATAGGCGAGGAGTCCCAAAGTGCAGGTGCTGCCACACTAAAATATTGATTTCTTACAAGTGTGGAACAAGAGAAAACAAGATCATTTTTACAGTGTATGGTGTCATTAAATATACAAATAAAACAACACATAGATGAGAAATACCTTCAACACATATGTATTGCAATCTGGTATAGATAAGCAGGCAATACTCATTACCTCACTCGCATCCCTCTGTGTTTCCCAAGTTGGTTTACTGAAGAATTCATTTTACTGGTTTACTGAAATCACTTCATTGTTATGGACAGTAAAAGAATAGGTTTAGTATTTTACTCCCCTGGTGGCCCATTTTTGGTTAGTCTTGTCATGTTTTATTATTTATGTGTGTACAATTTTGTAACAAGAAAAAAGAATAGTATGCGGAATGAATACTATGTGGCACCTGCAGCAGGGCCAGTTCCTTTCAGAACAGCTCAGTCCCTGCAAACTCCAGTTAAATAGTGTTTCCAAGAAAGCTAAGTCCTGCCGCCATGTTTGAGTGTCTCCCTACCAACTAAGCACCAAAAGTTTCATTTTGCTTGAGGGAGTGTGCTAGTACAGAACTGGCCTGATAGGGCAAGTCGGAATGTAAATGTACACCATATTTTCTCAACTGACAGGGACAGGGTGAATGAGCCCATACTTCACTCAGCCCCATTCTCTCCACATACAGAGGGAATTTTTAGACTTGGATTTAAATTCTGCTGAATCCCATACATTTGATAGCCTTGGACGAGTCATTGTGTGCTGCTCTGAGTTTCCCTTCCATGGCCTATTCAATGGAAACCTCTTATCATGACCTATCTCACAAAAGTGATGTGAATAAGCTAAAGTTCCCCACCACCACCAAGAATAAGGAATAAGACTGACCATACACATTACGAAACACCTGTAGTGCTGTACATGTTTTTTTAAAAGAAGTTAAGCAAGTCTGGATTGCGTCAGTGTATGGATAGGAGACCAGGTGAGAATCTTACATATACCCCTTTGAGGATATATACATAATAAATTGGGTGAGCATCTTCAAGAAGAGCTTGAGGACCAAACTAGGCATGACACTGAAGCTCCGTGATCAGATTTCCCTCTTTTTTTTTTTTTTTTTTTTTTTTAAAAGCGGTTTAATTGCAGCTATACAGGGAAATTTGGTCTGGATCGTGGCTTGGGGAGTTAACCCTTTCTTTCTGCACCATTTTCCGGATGGCACTCCACAGAATTGCTATTTTCCCTGTGAATGAAAACACACATCTGCTTCCCGGTAAGTTCGGCCCTGGTGGTGGCCAGCTTTCAGTTTTTTCAATCAATGGAACTGATCACCAACTGAGTTTGCATGGAATGTTAAATGGTAAATAATTTGGTGCACTTGAGCTGTTTTCCAGGGTCATCAATAGCTCATCAACTTTTATAAATGGGTGGTGCTTGCCCACCTAGTCAAATCAATATGAGACAAAACAAATGGTACATGAGAGTTCTTCTGGGGCTGATGAAATACAAGAGATAGTGTTGGGCTTAGGTTTTGTTCTGTCCTAGTGTGAGACTGTAGGCTAGTCTCTCCCACTCAGATTCAATTCTTCGTTTGTAAAATGAAATGTGAATTAGTGAACCTTGGATGGTTGCTTCAAAAGATTATGATTATAGAGCCCTTTGTACAATGGAAGTTCTATACACTGGCTAAAAAGTTGCATGTGAAATAAAAATTGCTGGAAGAAGGGAATTAGCCCATCTTAAGTGTCACTTCAAAACATGACCACAGAGCACTATGTGCACTGAACATGCTACTTAAATTACGCACTTTGACTTAAAAAGTTACATGAGAAGTAAAAGCTGCGGGAGGAAATGCCATAAAACAGGGTTGCTGCCCTTGATGAGGAAGCCCCTCCCATCACTGGGCAGGTGCTCAGGTGGTCATAAAAGACTCCATGGGGTGTTCCCTTCAGGCTAATGGAGGGCGGGTCGCTGTTAATAATGGTAATGGGAAATAAGTGGGAGTGATTCAAAGGACACCCTGTATAGACTGCCCACAGGACTGACAGTCTGAAAGCTCTCCTGTAATAAATGCACTGACTTCTCCACTCACCTGTTTCCGGATTGTGTTATATTTAGCAGTATATTCCATTGCTGGCCTTTGCAAGCACACAGCTGCACACACCCAACCAGTGCTAATGGAAAGTTTGTATCCTGAGGCTCCGAGAGGGAATCCAAAGAGCAAACTGTCTCTTTTTTCCAAGGCCTGATTTCATAAACAACCAACCAAGTAGGGTATGTCCATACAGAATGGTTTCCACTGCCCTCAGTTGTCACCTCAGGCAACAGTGTTCATGTCAACAAAGCAATAAAAGTTAGATTGATGGTTCTAGTGAAGAGAGGAGGCTGACAGTCTGCCTAGAGACGACCATAGAGCTTGCAGGCTCTGCAGTACAGATGTTCTTTAGAACCTCCTGCCATTTGAAGGACTATTGTATTTTAATATTTTGTTGGAAGCTGCCCAGAGTGGCTGAGGAAACCCAGCCAGATGGGCGGGATATAAATAATAAATTATTATTATTATTATTATTATTATTATTATTATTATTATTATTACTACCCAATGACACATCAAGGGATGCCAGCTATTTGGTGCCCATTTGGAGCATTTCCATATGAAAAGGTCCCAGCCTCTGGGGCTGTAGGGCTCCCCACTGTTGCTATGGGGATGCTGAAGCAGGATCCATGGTGTTGTTGCCTATTTTTAGGAACCTGGTTGCTTCCTCCAACTGGCTATATATATTAGGAAATACAACAAATATTACAGAAAAGGATACCATATGCCTCCAATGCTCTCTCTCAGCCAGAAGAGGTCGAACCCTACATAGCCTTGCCTCTGGACTTCTCGCCACTTGGGGGAATGGGGAGCACTTGGCATTAACATTTAAGAGGTTCATAGTATGAAATGGCAAGGCAGATGCAGATGAAAGCTGGGGTAAAGGTCCACAAAACTGCAGCGCAGTTTTGTTATCCTTTGACACTTTCTTTTTCAAATAACAAATGATGGAGGTGTGTGAGCTGAGCAGACTAGCACTGGGTTTGCACAGCAGGAGAGGACACAGCCGGCAAAAATAGAATATTAATAATTGAAATAAAGAATGGTGATTAAAAAGAACCTCACAAACTGGTATAGTGATAGAACAGGGTGAGTTTGTGCCAATATAGGTGTTGTAACAGAAGTGCAGCTTCTAGCAAGTGATGGCTATTTATTGTGGGGGATATCCTGGCTATGTAGGGGGGAAATGACTTTTCTTTTTGCAGGCTTTGAGGAGGCAGTGTGATGCAGTGCACAATGCATGGGAGGGCAAATCACCCCTGACCACATGGTCCCTCCCCTTTAAAACGTCTCACAGTGGTTCTAACTGAATGGGAAGGTAGTTGCCTATAGGTTTCAGCCACACGGCAACCAGAGCATTCCCACACACCCTTGTTTATGTGGATTTCTGAGTGGTTGCAGAAGTGTGATAAGGCTCCCCTCACCACATGTCCAGGCACCTACAGATGGCCGCATCCCCATGCGGTTAGGAGCTGCCATGTGGGACATTTGTAAGCAGCGAATATGCGGTAAGCAGACATCTGCTTTCACCCTAGGAAACAGGAAATAATGTGCATTAGTAATAACTCTGTCACTGATCTTTGAGAGGCAGTTGTCAGGTTGCACTGCATGTGTGTGAGGGTTTGTGTGTGGATGTGCATACGATTGGACAGGTAAGACAGAGCAGGTGGACTCAATATGTATCCCTCATACAAGGGTAGCATTAGGCTTGGGCCCACATTTCCCTAGACATATAGTGACATTGGGGACATCACTATCTCTCAGCCTGAGTTCCCCCACAGGCTAAATGGGAATGGACCTGGTCACAGGTTTCAAGATGAATGAGTTAAGAAAACATAGGCCACCTGAGTGTTAGGGCTGTGACTGGCTTTACTATAGGAATCAATAAATGAATATCTGAACAACATAGCTGTCTCTCTCAGTCCTAGAAGATGCTGGGGACTGAACCTAGGACCTCCTGCTTGCAAAGCTGATGCTCTACCAACTGAAGCTAAACATAACCTTTAGCTTCCTAGCTACCAACATTGTGATTTAGTACTGATCGCTACCCCAACCCTCCATGGATTGGACACCTGGCATTACCTATATTGCTCCTGATCTTGCTATGGGCCTGCTGATGGGTGTCCTCTGTAACAGGGGTTTGGTGGAGGAGGTCAGTCTCTCAAGCAGGCAATGAAGGAACAAATAATGCATTCAGGATAAGCACCAAGCAGCCCATGTTTGAAAGGTGATGTTGTTTTACAACTAAAGATGTTGCCGGCTGGTGGCTTTTCAGTGGAGTTGCTCTCCACCTTGTAGATGACTCAGTCCCAGCACCTATGAGGCTTCAAGGTAAAAAACACTATGTACCAAGGTTTCTGGAGAAGGCCTGGCTAATCACTGCCCATTCAGATCCAAGCCACATATCACCAGCTTAAAGTCATTCACACCTGAAGGGATACGCTGGAGTTTAAAGAAGAACAGGTGCCCATTGCTTAATGATATTCCCTCTGGTCGGCCTTGTTTTGTAGACCAGGGGTTCTAAATGGCTCTTGGACATTTTGGCTGGAGTAGAACACATCAGTGGGTGGAAAGGACAGGATGGAAGGCTCGTTGTTTAACTGTGCTGCTGCTCCAGTTGTACACTACTTGCTGTCTACTTGGCGCTTCATACCAAGAACAGTTACTATTAGCTCCTATTTGTGGAGGAGCAGCCATCTAAGCCTGTTGACACAAAGCCAACAAAGAGACATATGGAACCATAAAGACTAACAAATCTGATTTTTGCCTAAACTTTTGTGGACTACAGTCCATCTGAAGTACGACTTGGACTCTAGTCCACGAAAGCTTCTGACATGATAAAGAGAGCCAGTCGTTTTTTTAAAAATGCCATATGAAGAACACGACCTCGATACTGTTCTGTTTCCACTGGTTCCCTACTTGTTCCTGTTCAATTTCACGATGTTAGTGTTTGCTGACCTTTAAAGTCCTAAGTGGCAAGGTCTTCTGAAATATATCTCCTCCTGTACAAAATGGTCCATGGGCTCAGATCAACTGTAGATGCTTTGCTTTGTTTCCCCCTGTCAGTTGAAGTGTGGCAAACAGGCACCAGAGGCAAGGGCTCTTCAGTTGTAGCCCCTACACTTCCTTTAAAAGGCCCATCCGGTCTCATCACTGCTTGCCTTTTAGCAGACTCTGTGTGTGTTAATCAATTTGGTCTTCAGCCACTCCTTTATGGCTTTATACTTGTTGTAGTTTGGGGTGTTTTAATTATTTGTAGTTTCTTCTTTAAGGAGGCTGCACTGTTTTGTCGTTAGTCACTATGAGAGAGTTTTTGACCAAAAAGCAGGATTTCGTTTTAATATGTGAAATCAACAAAAGCAGTGTTTTTGTGTGTGATGGAACTCACTGGTATGAGATAACATCACCTCTCTTTTTTTGCTGACTATGGCAGTGCTGGTACTCACAGCACTTTTATATGAGTACCAGCACCTCATTTTGAATCTCATATATATCCACCTGCCCTTTCATCACCACCAATAAAAGAATCAGAGTAATCCATTAGAATTGTAATGAAGAAAGTTTCTTCACAGAACTATATTCCCACCCCACCCCACACACCTGAGGCTGTGAAATTGTGTAAAAAAGGGCTTTGATCCTACAAGCCATGAGCAGACCAGAGGCCCCTTCTTCTTCCCTCAGCTGTTCCCCCTGCCCCCCTCACCACTTACCAAAGGCTGCTTCTGAAAGTCAGGACAGCATTTGATGTAGCAGAAGAGGCTGAAGATAGAGCCATAGTCAGGGTCTCACACTCAGGGTCAGTGGAAGTGCCTTCCTCTCACACAAGTGCTCCACTGGATCCCTGACACAGAAATATTCTTTCTTGAATAAAACCATCGGGGAGAATTGTTCAATGTTGCTTACCTGCCACATCTATATACCCTTTGCTAAATACAGGCCTTGTCCTACAAGCATGCCTATGTCCCTTCTCTTGCTTGTGATCCACCATTACCTGTGCAACTATGAGTGCTCTAGAAGGGATTGGGCTCAATTAGGGTTTTCCAATTTAATTAAAGCATGGCTAGAAAGGAAGAATTTGAGTGCACTCTTGATTCTTCCTTTGCAGTGTAATCAGCTGACTTCATAAGATGTCAGATGACTGACAGGCATGTGGCCCCACCCATTTGTCAAAAAAGTCCCTTTAAGGTGAGCCAGTTCCCCACCCTTGCATTACATGGTAACTAGATGAGGGAAGTTAAAACCTCCTGGTAGCACCAGAAACTGGCTGAACCACTATGGAATGAGAGGCAGTGACGACATAACTACAGAGAGACTTGACTGGAACTTGGCAGGTTGGACAGAATGTATCTTGGGAAGTGGTGCTAGCTTTTTCTGAATTGCAGAAATATCTTTGAAAAACTCTGGACAAAGTGATCCTCAGGTGTCTTCAACTTCTGATTCTGTTATCACACAGACAATATTTTCAAGGCAAAGCAGCATGCATGAGAAAGTGGAGTCATTCATCCGTTTTGGAAGGACTATAGAACGGGCACAACTGCAGGCCTGAGAAAACTAGGAAGGTGGTGCGATTGAGAAGGGCCTTTGACGAGGTTAGACAAGGAAATCCCAGCCTTGCCAGGGAAACCAGATCCAGATGGTTCCTTACACCTTTCCCAAGAAAGCCTGACATTTCAAGCTTGTTGATCAGCCCTCCTGAGCCCTCCCTCTCCTGCGCTCCAGTAACAACCAGCTTTAAACATATTTCCACACAGCTGGAGGGAAACCCCAGCTGCAGTCATGAAAAATAACAAATAATAAAAGCGGCTGTGAGCAGCAGTGAGGCTGGCAGGAAACATTCCCAGTAGCACCTGCTTCCTGAGTGCGACGTTTATTTGATCCCCTGGCACCATCTGGGCCATGCCCCACTCTTTGTTTTCGTTAAGAGTTTAGAAAAACAGTTCAGCTTTGACTAATTGCTCTTTAAGGTTTTTTGGACTCACCCTTTTTCCTCCCCTCCAACTTCCTCTCCCACTCTCCCACTCAGTTACCCTCCTGCAAGGCTCCCCTCCACCCTCTCTCCTCCTTCCCACCTCAGCCCAAACCTCCCAGCGCCAGGAAGAAAAGGGTCTATGAACATATTTTTAAGGACAATTTCTCCACCCAGACTCATGATGCTGTATCTTACTCAAACTACTGAGCCACTTGGAATTATCTTGTCTGAAAGGAACTTCTGGCATGGTGTGCCTGGATCCTTCCTGTCCTTGCCTTATTGTCTTAAAGATTAGCTGCCTTTCGACGTCAAGATCATTGGGGTGGTCATTCTCTAGTGGGAGTCCTTGTGAAGTGAAAGTCACGTCAAGGAACGCACAAAGAGGTGACTATGCTCAGACTGAACATCCATGAGGAGTTCCCCCAGAAGATCTGTGAGCAGAAAACGAAAAACCTGCCAAAATTTTGACTCTGTATATTTCCTATGTGTTTTGGTTCAGAAAATAATGGTGTGTCTCACTGGGGTTGGTACTGTACATCTACATGGAGTTTCTACCTGGGTAGCCTTAAACCAACATTACCTTTCCTCTCATAACTTCACTGGCGTGTTAGGTTATGGATACAGTGGTACCTCAGGTTAAGAACTTAATTTGTTCTGGAGGTCCGTTCTTAACCTGAAACTGTTCTTAACCTGAGGTACCACTTTAGCTAATGGGGCCTCCTGCTGCTGCCGCGCCACCGCTGTGCGATTTCTGTTCTCATCCTGAAGCAAACTTCTTAACCTGAGGTACTATTTCTGGGTTAGCGGAGTCTGTAACCTGAAGTGTCTGTAACCTGAAGCCCAAGGTACCACTGTACATCTAAATATGCAGTCCTGCCCACAGCCGTCCCTGGGTGGGCTCGAACCACCAGCCTTCAGGTTAACAGCCAGATGCACTGACCCATTGCGCCACTGAGTAAGAGAAACCATGTGCCTTGAAATAGTGGCTTCCAAGGTGATAGCAGCAGCTGTTTCTCTGGACTTGTTATGTTCCTTCACCTGATGGGTTTAGCAGGGTTAACTACTAGGACAAAGAAACAGAGGGTTTCCAATTCCTTGATGACGCTGATTGTAGAAAATGCAATTGCAGTATCCCTTCCCTGATTGTCCCACTGGGCCCTTCTTGTAGATGAAGAGTAAGTAAACTGTTGCCTATTTCTAGTCATTCAATTGTTTTTTCTCTTAATAAAAATTGCAGATGAACTTGTAGCTTTTCTAGCCACCATTGGACTACAGCAACAATGCAGTCTAGCTTCAAAACTCCATAGACATTTTACTATTAGCTCTCAAGATCTTAGCAATTTCTTTCAAGTTTTCTATTTCCAATTTTCCGGTTGTGAGAATTTTGCTCTGCTGATGGAGCCATTGGCTCCACTTCCTTGTTCATTCCTAACAAACTCTTCCTGCTCTATGATGGCAGGCGCTCTCTGGCATGCACAGGCTCCTGGGGAAACTGGGATTTCCTTTCCTGAAAGCAGAGTTCTGCTTTTGTCATAGGATGTCTGGGTAACTAATTATCATTAGGCTATGTACCATGATAGGACTTTAAGAAACGTGAATAAATAAAGTCAGGATCAGGAATACCAGGATATTCATGAAAATACCTACAGTATGAGTTGGATTCCAGACTTCGTCATGCTTAGAACAGACTCTAAGCATGACTTAAGGCTGCAGTCCTAACCACGAGCTCATCCACACCATACATTTAAAACACATGGCTTCCCCCAATGAATCATGGGAGCTGTAGTTTTCCACTCACAGAGTTATAATTTCTGGCCTGCTGAACAAACAACAGTGGATGTGATGTATGTCTACTCAGAAGTAAGTCCTGCTGAATTCAATGGGGCTTACTCCTTGGTAAATGAGGTTAGGATTGCAGTCTGGAGGACTGCCACATTGCTACAGTCTTGAGGACAAAATCGAGGCTACAAAAGTAAAAGAGAATGGAACTACAAAAGCCCCTTTACTCAGAAAAGCTGTTCAGCACATACAGATAACTTACTTTTTCGTACATAGCATGGTACAGTTATAGTTCATCCAGGAGAATGGAGTGTATACGAAGCGCCAGGATCCTGCTACTTCTATGCCATTTTTAGAACTTTTTTCTTTGCTGCATGATCCCAGCCAATAAAGGATCCTGGCCCATGAGGAAACTCAGCCAATAAGGGACCACACAGTGAACATGACGGCATCTCAGTGCCGCTTATCCCATCAGGCATAATCTAGAGATAACAATCCCCTCCCATTGCCTTTCCTCTGAAATGTGGAGGGAAGTGCAGTCTGTTAAGGGACATGAGAGTTTTTAGGAGACTCCTATTCCCCTCACAATCCCTCTTTCTAGGGAACTCTGGGAATTGTGAGCCTGGAAGAGAGGCAAATGAAGAGTTAAGGGTTGGTACTCCATAGCAAGAGTCCTCAGAGAGTCCAGTAAGGTGAGGGACCTTTTAACTTCAGGGAAAGTGGATAGCATTTTAATCCACTTTATTCATTTATTTTGCTCCATTGAGAAATTTGATGGTTTTCTGTAAACTTTGCATGCAGTATGAAATATACTCAGAGTCGCAAAGTGATTTCATGCTCTTTATTCAGCTCATAGTGGTGAGGAGGAATGAATGAAAGTCCCCTCAAAGTATCTGCTTTATATACATTATTTACACAATGGGCTGCACATGATTGGCTAATTCCGGAATTCTACTGTAAGCCAATCAGGTTGTGGATTCACTTCTATCTGTAGCATGATTGGGTGGTTCCTGCCAACCAATCATACTGCTGCATTGTTCTAGGACCAATCAGACTGCTGCATTCTGAATCCTATTGTTCTAGGACCAATCAGACTGCTGCCTTTTGGATCCTATTGTTCTAGGACCAATCAGACTGCTGCAGTTTGGATCCTATTCAACTCAGTACATAACACAGTATGTTTTTCTTAAAACTCCATATTCTAGCAAACTTTAGTCCTCGTTTCCAAAACTTATTGTGGTCTTTTCTTATTCTAATGCCCTCATACCTGGATGCTGCCCTGAGGGGCTTCAGGGACAGCTCAGAAAGTTTGAAGGCTGATTGATAAAGGACATCCTTTTAGAAATAATCTCCCCTTTATATGGTGGTAGAAAGTTTTTTTTTTTATAAAGGGTTTACTGAGCAAAGGGATACACAAAGTTGTGGCCAGATCTCTCTTCCCTTGGAAGAACTGGGCCCAGGATGGCTGCCGCAGTGTGTTTGTAGATTTATTGAGACTTTTTGAAATAAGAAAGCTGAGATTTCCTGAACAGCATATTCTGCATCCATTATCCATTTCAATGCAATGTGTGCTGTGATCCTCCTTGAATCCCAGAGTACGCAGAGTGATCCACATCTCCTAGAAACCATAACTGCAATGGGATTCCACCCACAGAAGACGTTTCCCACACTGAAACATTCAGCCTTTCCCACTCCTTATCCCAAGCAGCGAGTGAGTTAGTCACTCCTTGAGCTGCCAGGTCAGCAGAAGGGCTCAAGCAAAGCCAGAAGCATTCCAGGCATGCTGCAGGAAGAGCGACTCGGGTTTCCACTGCTTAGGAATGCTGCTGCGGCCCAGCCAGCTTTGGCTTTTGTACCGCTAACTTCCTGAAGTGCCGATGCACACTTCCTGCTTTGCTTCCTGTCTCTCTTTCTCTCCCCCACCTTCGGTTCCCCCTCCCATATCATTCTCCTCTCTGCAGCCAAGCCTGGAGTTTTACTGGAAGCACTAATTGTTCTCTGAAATGTTCAGCACCAGAGCCAACCTTTTCAACTTGCAGCTGTTGTGAGCTCCCAGTCTCCTCTTGAAGAAATGCTTGTGAGTATCTCAGTGCAAGAGGAGAGCATTCTTAAAAAACCCGAAAGCATCCATCCACGCATCCATACAAGCTATTAGACGACAACAACACAGAAACAGAACTATGCAATGGTTTACAGAACGCTAGGCTTCCTATCTGGCTGGAAGCTGTATCTTCTGGTCCGGAGATACACCCTCAACTATAAAAGGTTAAGAGTTTCCATGAAAATTCATGTGCATTTGTATGTGCATTTCTCCTAATACATCCATTTTTGCAAGCATTTCCCACTAAATGCATTATTGTGTGTCATTTTTACCAATATAAGTATTCTTATGCCCACCTTTCCACTAATATGTGCTATTTTTTGTACATTTTTTTTAAATTAGAAAACTGAATCACAAAATTTGAAAAAGTGTGATCTTTGAAGGATAGCTACGCTTTGGTTTGTGCATCGGTTTGGGAAGTACAGTGTGTACATAACCATACATAACGTCGCCTTTCTGAATTGTGCCTCCATCACTGCTAACACAGTCCTTCTTGTCACCACCTTTTTCACAGCTAGCATTCCTGCCATTTTGTCAAAGCACACATGTGCATAAAGAGACAAACTTTTTGCCCTTATTATGAATGATTGAAAGCTCAGGTGATTCTTTTGACCAGGTACTGACATGGCTGGCAGTAAGAGAAGGGGATTTTGTGGAAGAATGAGTAAGATTTAAGTGCATCAGCATTCTAAACATTTTGGGGGAAGAGAAGGTATCAGTTTCCATCTTCATCAGTCACCAAAAAGTTTTGCTTAAGAGATTGCAAGGGAAATGGCCACCTGCCTTCATACACCAGGCAGAAGAGCATTGCTCAAAAACAGTCTTTTTCAGACTTCCTGGTGTGCAGACGGAACACATAGAGGGGGAGCACTGTTGTGCCCACTGGCCCTTGCCCCAATCTCTGAACATCTGCTGCCTCTGCCCCGACTTTCACGCATTCAGCTGAAGGTCTGAAAGGGGCTTCTGCGTGTACAGCCATAGGCATCTTTGTGTCATTGGGAACACTGATTGTGCATAATGGCCTCTTTGAGACTTCTGATTCAATACAGAGGGGGCAGCTGAGCCCTGCTGAATCAGGTCAAAGGCCCATCATAGTGCAACATAGTTCCTTTTCTTACCTAGAGGCCTGTAGGGAGCCCACAACCAAGTACCTGTGATTTCCAGCAACTGGTCTCCAACAGCAATTCCTTTTTCATGTTGGTGGCCATCACTAGGGATGATGGGGGGATTTGTTTGGTTTGAATTTTAATATGAATCCAGACCCTCCAAGTGTCTCTATTTTCCAGGGATGGTTCCAGATTTACAGAATCCACCCCTGTTTCTGATTTGATCCCAAAATGTCCTGCTTTTTCCTTAGGGTCCCTATTTTCATCGGAGAAATGCTGGAGGGTATGGAGTTATGTGACACCTGAACCTTTAGAAGACATTTGAAGGCAATCCGGTTAGACTGGCAAAAATGCATAAAAACTGTAGTGATGTTTGTTGGAGATGCAACAACGGGGCAGGAACCTTTCTACACATGTGGTGGGAGTGCAAAGAGATAGTGGGATTCTGGGAAAATATTTACAATGAATTGAAAAAGATGTTTAGATTTTCATTTGAGGGAAAAACCAGAATCCTTTCTCCTAGGTATCATGTCAGAGGAAATAAAAAGAACGGTCAGACCAATAATTATGTATGCGACTACAGCAGCAAGGTTATTAATTGCGAAAAATTGGGAAAGCAACAGCGTCCCAACTAAAACAGACTGCCTATCTAGAATGATGGAATACTTCCATATTGCCGAATTAACAGGGAGTATAAGAGGAGATATGGTACAAAAAGTGAATAAGGAGTGGGCTATCTTTAAGGAAAACATCAAAATCAATGTGGAAAAAGCAGAACTTTTGACAGATATTGAGTGAATCCAGAAAATGATTAGAGTGAAAGGAGAGTAAAGTTAAGATAGAAGATATTTAAAGAAATAATGAAATGCGTTTAAGCTAATTGGAAAAATAAAGTAGCGTAACAAGAACGGCTGGAAGTCAAGTCACTTGGTGGGTGTCCGTGTGGGGTAGGTGTGTAGGTATGTTGATATGTATAGTATAGGTAGGTATTATATACAGTAATGTAGGTATGAAAATAAGGTAGTGTGTTGTGTATATGTATTGTGTAAATGTAAATGTATGTGTTTTATATGTTAATTAAAAAAAAAACCAATCCTGTAAATAAACCAATACAGAAAAATAAAAATCTAAAACCTGAAGGCAGTCCTCTTTGTGAAGTTTTTTAATGTTTAATGGGTGGGTGTAAATAAGAAAATGATTACTACAGTTGTACCTTGGATATCAACCGCCTTGGATCCTGAACAAATCGGCTCCTGAACGATCAAAACCTGGAAGTGAGTGTTCCGGTTTTCAAACATTCTTTTGGAAGCCGAATGTCCAGTGGGGCTTCAGCGGCTTGCGATTTGCTGGAGGAGCTTTGGTTTCTGAACGTTTTGGAAGTCAAACGGACTTCTGGAATGGATTCTGTTCGACTTCCGAGGTACGACTGTATTGTTATTGTGGAATAGGACGTCCCTATTTTCATCAGAGGAATGATGGAGGGTATGTGAATGTATCTGATTCGTAGTTCTGGGCCCAATAGTTGAACTAAAATGTAGCTATCCTTCAAAATCCTGAATTTTGTAATGTAGTTGCAAAATGGAGAACAAAAACTGAATACAAAAATATGTATTAGGGGGACGTGTGCACAAGTGAGGGGAGAGAGAGACTCTGTTTGCCACCAGAAGCTGGTTGGTGTCACCTGTGCTGCCCCACTTCCAGCCTGAGGAATCTTCAGAAGGGAATTGCAGCCACAGGCAGTATGTGCATTTTAATGAGCTGGATAGAGTGAAAGATTATGAGTCACGGGGGGGGGGGGGAGTGTGTGTATGAATTTACCAGTGCTTAGTTTATTTTTTGGTTGCTATTCTGTTAATGCTGTTAATACTGTTTTTTATAGATTGTACATGCTGTATTGATTTGCTAATCATTATTGTATGACTTTTGCTTTAATTGCGATATTCAGCTTGGATTTGTTCTGAATTATGTTTTCTCATGTTATTGTTATTTATTATTTGTAAGCTACTTTGGGATTCATTTGAATGAAAAGTGGCACAGAAGTATAATAAACCAAATGAAAATCAAATCACTATTTTAGGAAAAATCAGGTACTTGGAAACAGCACTGTAGAGCAGTCATTACACACACCGGACACACATTCATTTCAGGTTTCTCCTAGAATCATAGAATATAGAATTGTAGAGTTGGAAGGGATCCTGAGAGTTATCTAGTCCAACCTCCTGCAATGCAGGAACCTCAGAGCATCCCTCACAGATGGCCATTCCAACCTTTGCTTAAAAACCTCCAACGAAGGAGAGCCCATCACTTCCTGAGGGAGTACATTCCACTGTCAAACAGCTCTTACTGCCAGAAAGTTATTCCTTTCTGGTAACTTGAAGCCATTGGTTTGAGTCCTACCCTCTGGGGCAGCAGAAAACAAGCTTCCTCCATCTTCCAGGGGAGTCCGTTCCACTGCTGAACTGCTCTTACTGTCTCATCTTATTTTATTTCCTTAGTTTATCTTCATGTTTGTTGATCTTTAATGATAGTTAACAGAAGTGTTCTTGGGGGGGGGGTTGTAATGAGTCAGGGTACAAATATCTATCAAACAAGCAAATAAGTAAACAAACTAAGCCACACAACCATTGCCTTTGATCAGATTGGTGGAGCTCTCCCTTATGTCCTATCTCAGAAAAGATTAGGCCAGCTGCCAGAAGTATAGCTGGTATTTCCTCCATATATACTTGAGAACATTTTGGTATGACTGACACGCCTACGATGACTAAGGGCAGCAGCATCCTGAAGTTTTCTGGTGCCTGTGGATACTGCCTGATTCCCACTTGCCATGTTACAGCAGAAGCGGGGAAATAAGATTGATGGGTGATTTATAATTCTCCTTTGTTTCTTTCCACTGTGCAAAACAACCCTGATATCCACACTTGTGCCTTATAAATTCCTTGACTTGTAAGCCTTCCCTAAACCCAGCCTGGGGTGCATGGAGGTCACTTTTTCTCCCTCATACAATTTGCTGCTCATCTATATATCCTCTGCACCATGGACAATACCAGCTATAGGTCCTCATTCATTGTTTTCACTCAAGCCTACAGCTGGGCTGCTCAGGGTGGCATCTGGGTTATTATGGAGGCATCTGCGGATGGAAGGATCCACATTTGTAAAGTATTGATACGGACTGTATGAGAAAGTATTCATCATCAGTTTATTTATTTTATTTCATAAAATTTATTCACGGCTTGGTGTTGTTGCTTTATAAAGACCCTTAAAGGGGTTTACAAAGAGATAAAACAATAAAACTGTGAAAAAATTGTGTTAGAGAACTTAACAATTAAAACGAAGATATATAATGCCACAAATACAACACTAAAAAAAGCTCCAAATAGATAAATTAACACCATAAAGCAAATGCCAATGTCCCACATTAATAGGACAATAAAACAGAATATTCAAAGAATAATAACTCCAATAAACAGTATTGTTAAACCATCCCGAGAAAAAAGATGGCAAACTAAAAACTGTTACCACTGTAAAGATGACGTAACTGCTGAAAACTGCTAAAAAGATGGGTGAGGGGTAGACAAGGAGAAAAGAAATTAGGATGTGATGCATCTTCTTGGGGGGGGGGGGGAACCTACTTCAAGATACATTCTTAGGACCAAAGAATGAAAGGGGTGGGGCAAAGGAAAACTGCTTGGACCCATGCTTTCTAGACATGGGATGAGCGGAAGTGTGCACTTTTAGACGTTTTATTTGTTGTTTATGACTAATTTCATTGTGTTCTAATGTATCTATGTGAGGTTTCTTGTCTACTAGATTGGTTGAAAGTCACTTTGGGTTGCCCTGGGCAAGATAAAGCGACTGGCAAACCTAATAAATAAATCTAGAGGCCATCGTATTTGACTACCCCTGTCCTAGTACAACAAATCCACTCTAAAAGAGACAATGGATGTACTCTTGTAAAGCAATAAAATCTTTTAAAAAATAAAAATAAAGCAGCCAACTTTTTGCAGTGAAGAAAGTGATAAGGGAATTCACTGAGAAGTGTGGGGTGAAGGATTAAAGGGAAGAAGTATAAACCCCCTCAAGCAAATCAGGATGAATGTAAGGTGAATGCTCATTGTCCTGCAAACAAACAAGAACCAGTGCTCCATAAAGACTGGAGAGTCTAAATCTCATGTAAGCTTTGAGCAAGCAAATCGGGATAAATGCTCATTACACAGGCTGTCTGGAGGAGTCTCTGGAAGAAAGGCTTCCTTCTGCTTTACACCAGCACCAGCTCAAATCCTAAAGAAGCATCAATCACCAAAATTACACCAGTACCCCCACCCTCAGGCCTGTTCCAGCCAGGTTCAGAACTTCCCATTGCTCCTCTTTGCCCACATTCAGAACTGCCTCTTGACCTTCTCCCATTTTTATTTTCCAGTCACACCTTGGCAGGTTAAGTTGAGCTACATTATCAGCTGGCATTGACTGTCTGTATATTAGTAAGTTGTTTTTTGTTTTGTAAAAAAACCTTTAAGAGTTGTTCTTTTGTACAACAATTGTACAGAACAACACAGGGTCCCATAATGAGCAAAAAGGACATTTATGTGTAATAACTAGAAAGGAAGAAAACATAGCAAAAGATAACAAAGGGGTTATAAATGATGACACACCAAAGGACTAAGCATAATTGTAGCAACTTTTGATGTGCTATTAATAAAAGGAAAGAGATGTGGGCGCCGCTGTGGGCTACACCACTGAGCCTCTTGGGCTTGCCGATCAGAAGGTCAGCGGTTCAAATATGTGCGATGGGGTGCGCTCCAATTGCCCTGTCCCAGCTCCTGCCAACCTAGCAGTTCAAAAGTACGCCAGTACAAGTAGATAAATAGGTACTGCTGTGGCAGGAAGGTAAACAGTGTTTCCGTGCGCTCTGGTTTCTGTCATGGTGTTCCGTTGCACCAGAAGTGGTTTAGTCATGCTGGCCACATGACCTGGAAAACTGTCTGTGGACAAACGCCGGTTCCCCCGGCCTAAAAGCGAGATGAGCACCGCAACCTCATAGTCGTCTTTGACTGGACTTAACTGTCCAAGGGTCCTTTACCTTTTACCTTAATAAAAGGAAATTTAGCATTAGTAGAGTGGGAATGATGAAAATCTCTATGGATATTTGTGTTTCAACTCTGCAAAATCTATTTGGGATCGAAAGGAAACAAATCTCCTAAGAAATTGTCACTGTATGTGTATAGACACACGCATACACAGAGAGAGCTAGACACACAGAGCATCTAGGAGACAGGAACACTGAAGAATCTCTCAGGAGAGGACATTCCACAAAGCCAGAGCTAGCCAGTATCACCTTCCAAAGTGATATTTTAACCTTCCAAAACCTGGGTTCTCTAAGCAGGGTTCTCAACGAAGATCTTTAAAGGGCTCATACAGGAGAAGATTTTCTTAAGATATGTGAGCCCTGATAGGAAGGCCGTGTGTCCTACTTTATAGATGATGGTCCTCTATTTCGAGGCACCTGGTTTAAAGTCTGAGTTTTACTCTTAGCACTTGTTTAGAAATTGAATCTCATGGGCCTCATTTGGTTCAGTGTAGACTGTATTACAGTCCTCTGTATGAAGAGCTATCCAGTCCAAGTTCAGCTTGAAGAGAAAGAACCCTAAGAAGGGAGAGTAGGAGAGGCCTTGAAGTTGCTCACCCACAGTGAGTACCTGGGCGGCAGACTGAGCAGGCACTCAGTCTTTTGCACTATGATGAAATATGTTACATTTCTGATTATATTTTTATATATTTTATTTATGTTGATATCACAGTAATCCAACTGGTGTACTGTATAAGGGAAAAGGTGGTCCTTCAGGTAACCTGGCCCTAGACCATCTGGGGTTTGGTTTCAGTGTTGCTAATATAGTGGTTTGATTCTCCCTCAGAGGTGCACTCCATTGTCTGTTGAGATAGATGGATGGCTTCACCGTTAGTTTGTTGCCTAAAGGAGTCAATAAACCAGGCAGAGAGGCAAAACTTCAAGCTTCATTCTTGGCCAAGAATAATATGCCTCCAACCTCAAAGTTCGGGAAGAAGACTCTCAACACACTCATCTTACAAGCTTTTACAACTATTCAGTAAGCAAGATACAAATATAACTCTTTGAACACCACAGTTGTCCACATGGCACTTTTTTGCCGACAGTACTCTTTCTTTGCAGACAGCACTCACCTTTTGCACATTGCACCCTAGACTTTCCAGGTGAGCAGATTTTTAAATCTCAGACAAAGTAAGCAATGAAGCTTTCATACGGACTGTTTCTGAAATAACACGAATGCCTTCTCTGATGAGACCGGCCATTTGTTCCTGAGTTTAAAAACCAGCAACCTCTGACGTGTAAGAAAATGTAACAAGGAAACCGGGGGGGGGGGGGGGGGAATAGACCAAACTGCAATGTGCAATAAACGGTGAAGAGACCTACATGGCCCTAACTGAGTTTTTTCTTCTTCTAATCTTCTCTCCCCTCCAATCATAATGCCACTGTTATTATTTTCTGATTCAGTGCTTGATTCTCACAAGTGTAACAGATGCTGACAGTGGAGTAATGGAATGGCGGCATGTTTGCCTCGGCAGACTTCACCGGATTTAATATGTCTGCAGAGGCTGAAATGAACTGAAGGTGACTTGAGGGGAAAGTGGGAAGGAGCAGCCGCACGAGGAATGGCAATGAAGGTGTTTCAGTTAAGCATCCAAAGTACAAAAAGGGCAAAACAACTGGGATTTCAGTTACAGGTACAGGCCTTCCTTTTGCAACCACTGTGCTCCTTGGGGGGATAAAATTGTTGTTGGCACCCATCTGTCTCAAGAGACAATGGAGTGTGCCCCGGAGGGGGGGTGAAGCCAAACCACTGCATTAGCAGCACCAAAGGGACCTCTCTGGGGTGCAAAGCTGAGCAGTGTGTATGGTGGTCCTGGGCTGCCCAGACGACAAGACCCCCATCTTGGCTTTGCTGGTGTGGTCCAAAAGAAAGCAGAGCAATATTTTTGGTACCAGCATGGCTGCAGGAGTTGCTGGAAGGAGATCTACAAGGCACCAGTCAACCATCTCAGGGACCCCACTCCAGATTTGGGTAGGGTTTCAATAAGCAAACAAACAAACAAACCAACAAGAACAATACTACTACTATCAGCCCTGAGTGCTCACTGGAAGGACAGATCCTGAAGCTGAGGCTCCAATACTTTGGCCACCTCACGAGAAGAGAAGACGCCCTGGAAAAGACCCTGATGTTGGGAAAAATTGAGAGCACAAGGAGAAGGGGACGACAGAGGACCAGATGGCTGGACAGTGTTCATGAAGCTGCGAACATGAGTTTGACCAAACTGCGTGAGGCAGTGGAAGACAGGAGTGCCTGGCGTGCTCTGGTCCATAGGTCACGAAGAGTCGAACACGACTAAACAACACTACTGCTACTAATAACACATACCCTTCAGCAAGTGACAATGTCAAGAGGGTTGCAGTCATTCATTCTGAGCCAAAAGTTTGGCTCCCAAAGAATTCCCCAGGGCTTTCACTTCAGTGTCATTCTAGAACTCATGGACTAACCATCTCGTTTTCCCATCAAAATAATTTTAGATGGTGATTAAAATATAATAAGCCAAATTTTGATAGGGAGAACAAAATAAAGAAAGCCAGTAATAAAATTCAGCAAAGGTGAAAACATGCATGTGTCCAGTGCACAAATGAAAACGAATGTTGTATCAGAAATGTCAACTGGGAGGGGAGTTGCTACTGAGTGGTCTTCAGTGATCTAGGCTAGGTACCCTGTGCTTCTCACTCCCATGGAAAGGAACAAATTTAAGGAGGAAACCTTTTGGAGGTCGCAACATTTGCACTGTCCATGGGTGCACCCTGTCAGCTGACAGCCAGACATATGACTGCAGCTGGAGTGACAGATGGGCTGGAAATTTCTCTCCCTGTCTCTCCAATCTCGCACAGTGGTTTCCGTAAGTTAATGAAAATTGCACAATACAGCTGCCAACTGCCATGCCGGATACATTTTGCAACCAAGGCTGCCATGCTACATCAGTGGGACAATATACCCGGGGACTTTTGAGGAAGCCCTGAGGAAGTCCAGGTGCATTAAGCAAAAAAAAAAGTTTTAAAAGCCAGTTCCCCCATTTGTATAGCTGCTATGTAGACTAGTGTTTTCGTAGTGACGGGAGGTTCCAGTAGCTGTCCAGACTAAACAGCTTTAGCATTATTTGATGCTGATCTTTGCTACTGTGGAAGGAGAGTTGTAATTTGACGATAATCCAAATGACCCCCAGGAAGGAGAGCATACAGTGGTATGATGAGCCATTGTGAGAAATAGAGTACATTCACGAGGGCTGCATGACACTTGTGTGTTGTGGTTTTTTTAAAATAAATTTTAAATGGGTTTTATGAACAAGGATCATAGGAATAATAAATGATACAAATTAATAGGCCAAGCCGTCTCGTGTCATTTGTATATCACAAAAATAGCATTATAAATTTGCAGTAATATATGGTACAATATTAGTGGTCAATGCATAGGTTCTTGGTGTGTGAAGTGGTTTAAACAAAAACAAACAGGATAGAACAGAATTAACAGATAACATTCAACATCACATAGCTAAATGCCCAATCAAGAGCCCTTGTGGTTGTGCTTAGATTAAGGGTGAGTAATAGTCATTTTAAGACCCTGATGTTGGGAAAGATGGAGGGCACAAGGAGAAGGGGACGACAGAGGACGAGATGGTTGGATAGTGTCTTCGAAGCTACAAACATGAGTCTGACTAAACTGCGGGAGGCAGTGGAAGACAGAAGTGCCTGGCGTGCTCTGGTCCATGGGGTCACGAAGAGTCGGACACGACTAAACGACTAAACAACAACAAATAGTCATTTTCCCCTTCTATGTTACCAATGAAACAATATAAAGTGTTGGTATATTGCTGAAGTGAAGATAATAATTTATGTTTACATTTAAATTGACATAAACCAGATTGAGCCAAAATCTAATGAGAGGGATTGTTCCATTTCTGGAATACTGGCATGTTATGAAATTAAACCACACCAGGGTAATGCCATCTTTTTTGATCTGTCCTTGTGTCAACTGTAGTTTATTTGTTAATCTCTCAAGCAGTGCTGTTTCCCAAACTATTTTGTACCAATTGTCTATTGTTGTGCCACAAAGGTCTTTCCAGTATCTAGCTGTGTTGCATCTCGCCGCTTATAATAAACAGCTTATGAAATCTTTATTATGTAAATCCAGATCAGTGTCTTGAAATAAATTGAATAAAGCTAATTTTGGATTGACTTTCAATTGTTGTTTTGTTATTTTATTAATTTCTTGGAATATTGAATTCCAGAAAGGCTGGATTTTTGTACATTCCCACCAGATGTGGAGATATGTACTGGGTGTGGGGTGAGCAGAGGTTGGAATTCCTTCAAGTAGTTCTGTTTGGACACATTGTTTTGAGGTATGTCTAAAATAAAAGGGGTGGCATGTATTACTTGGTTAGCAATGAAATATAGCTTCAGGTTTGGGATGTCATAGCCTTTTAGTACTTCCACTATAAAAGGAGTTTAGCATTTCTTCTGGGTCTTTTACAGGAAAAAATAAATCAATTCCAATTTTTTCGTATCTCATTGAGTGTGATCTTAATTGGGAGCGACTGGAATAGAAACAGCAGTTTGGATAGGATCATGATTTTTACCATTGCTAATTTGGGAATATAAAATGGGTTTTGCGCCATTGTTTCAAATTTTGAAGAATTGTCTGCCATACAGGGGGTTAGTTTTGTGAATAGAGTCTGTTAAGGTTTTTTGTTATAATTATTCCTAAATATCTAAGCTTCGTGTGATAATGCCTGTGAGTACTGTGAATGCTTTTTGGATCTTAGGTGATACACTGAAGCATAAAGATTCAGATTTTGAGATGTTAACCAACAGGCCTGATAGTGTTGCAAATTTGTTAAGCTCTCAAAGTATTGTTCTGCAGGTTAGGTGTCGTAATCATTAAATCGTCAGTGAATAGTCTGATTGTATAGTTTTGTTTTCCAATTTGGACTCCCTTGATGCCTGGTGTTGTTCTGAGGAATATAACTAATGGTTCTAAAGTTAGGATGAACACAGGGGATGAATTTATACCACAGGAGCCAACTCTTAGGGGCCGTGGGGACTTTGGCTTCCACAATAAAATATTTGTGGGGGCTGGGCTCCCACAAAATTGATAGGCATCCCCATTCAAATAGTGTGTGTGCACTGTGTCATGTGATCAATTATGTGGGGCAGGGCTTACCACAATATTTTACTCAAGCTGGCAACCCTGATTTACATTGGTACCTCAGGTTACGTATGCTTCAGGTTACATACGCTTCAGGTTACAGACTCCGCTAACCCAGAAATAGTGCTTCAGGTTAAGAACTTTGCTTCAGGATGAGAACAGAAATCGTGCTCCAGCGGCGCGGCGGCAGCAGCAGGCCCCATTAGCTAAAGTGGTGCTTCAGGTTAAGAACAGTTTCAGGTTAAGTACGGACCTCCGGAACGAATTAAGTACTTAACCTGAGGTACCACTGTATACTGTTTAGTCTTACTGTGGAGGAAGAGTATATTTGTTTCAAAAAAATTATGAATTAAAGGCCAAATTGCAGTTTTGCAAGTAGTTTTATCTGTTTCGGCGATTTTTAAGAAAGAAGGCTGGCAATTCTCTGTTCACACACCAGCTAGGTAAGCTTTCTCTGGGTTCGTTGTTTTGGTCATCTGAAGCTTTATTACATGAATGGAAACATAGTTTAAAAGTACCACTTTCTTTTCCAGCCTATCATATTTTCTAATTACGTAGTGGATTGTAAATCATTATTTTAGGATATTATGGGGGCGTAGCTGCATCTGTATATCAATAGGTAGGTAGGTAGGTAGGTAGGTAGAGGCTGGGGTCCTAAGATGTTAATTTAAGAGAATTCATGGCAGAAGAGTGTCCTATACCCTCCCATCCCCTAGAGGCAGCTGTGCCCCCCAATATCTCTTGAAGGTTTGGGGAACTCTCCTGAATAATATGGGAGGGGGGCATGGGGAATGCTAGTGAGAGCAGAATTACAAAATATTGAACTTGAATCCTAAAATAAGATAGTGTAAGGAATATCAGGCAAGCAGAGTTTTCCACCCCCTCTTACCTGCATCAGCACCTCCCCATGCCCCACCTGATTGCTCAGGAGAGTCCCCTGCCCCCCCTCCAAGATTTTGTAGAGCACATTTGGCTGTGGTGGGAGGAGAGACCTTGAAACTTTCATTCTGTGAGCTACTTTAAGTGACCATATCTCAGAATCCATGCCACAGTCTTTAGACTATGGTTTTCATTACCTTGATTAGTCAACCAAAGGACCCAATAAAGTAACCAGAAAATCAGCAGCATGTGCCTGATTTCCTGTGGGTTTAACCTAGTGCAGGGGGTCGGCAACCTTTGGTGGGCCTGTGGGCACTTCTGCAAACTGAAGGAACTGCCCAGGCACTAAAACACCCCCCCCAAAAAAATTATTCAAATGGCTACAATGGCCTGCTTCCTTCAAGCCTAATTTCAGCAGGGGGTGGGACTCTATTGGCACCAATGGAAGCCTCTGGGGGTGCAGATGTGTGAGTTTTGTTGGAATTTCCCAAGTTTTATGATACCAACACAAAGGGGGAGAACACCCTTGTGGCAGATGTAAGTTTTCAACAGTGGCTGGTGTGATCCTAGCTTCTCAACTCACCTTACATAGATTGATGTATGTAAGGCATACCTATACTTATTATTATGTACATATTTTATTAGGGCGGTACACAGCCCCCCAGCTTGCCACTCTGGGACCATCTGGCCACAGAGCAATTTGGGTTCGGCACTAATGTTTGTTGAGGGTCAGGAGGAGGGAAAGTAGGAGGCTCTGCTTCCCTTTTCATCCCCCTCCTGACTGAGAGCAGGAGGGTTTGGCCCTATTGGGTGCTGCTTTGCAAGCATCTGCCCTAGAACTGTAGGGTTGGGAAGGGATCCCAAGGGTTCTGGTTGAAGGAGCACCCTTGCAGCCAGCAAGATTGCATCCTGCTGGGGCCTGCTTCCCTGATATGTTCACAGTGTGAAATGCACTGGGTCTGCCTGCCTCTTCTTCCCGGAAGAGCCCCTGATTGCTCCAGGCAACCTGATCCAGGGTGGTCTGAAGCCATCACCAGTCACTTGACTTGGTGGAAGCGCTGCCCCAGTTCGACAGCAAACATGCTGAAAACTTGCAGAACTTAATTTCCAGAGCTCATTCCTACTAGGAAGCATAATGTTCACACTGAATGCGGTAAGGGTGCTTTCCGATGGCTCCGCTTCTCTCAAAATATTAACTCTGTCTTGGTTAGCAGTGGGGAGGTGGTGGTGGGGAGAGACTGGGCTGCAGGCCTGGTAGGTCTGCCCCTGATTTTCACAGGTCCCTTCAGCCGTAGGCTTTGAATACCCCGCTAGTCTGCAGCCAGTGAACATAGTGCAGAGAATTCTTTAGCAAGCAAGATATAAGCAGCAAAAGGAGCGGTTACAGGGAGTCAGGCATCATCAGTGTCAGAGAGGCTCGAGTGACTTCTTAGACCTACCTGATTGCTGGATTTTCTGCTTTCCTTGAATTGCAACATCAGCAGCAGCCCTGTGGTCCTTGTGTGCTGCTCACTTGACATGGACTGTCTTAGGCTTTACAGCCGGTAAATGCGAGGCCACAGTTACGGAGCGTAAGGTTCAATCTCTGCTACAGCTATCTGCCTTGTAGGCTTCAATTTTAAGAAGTGGAATTGGAGAGCTCTCCCCATTTCCCCTCCTTCCCAACTCCCCTCCCTCCTTTTTGTCAAATCCATGCTAGCTCTAAGGGCTCGTGCAGAACCGGAAAGGAGAAAATTACTGAGCAGCATTATATTTAACTTGCCTATTGCAATCTCCTTCCCTTGATGCTCGGCCCAGGTCACAATTCTGCTCACCGCTTACTCTCACGGACAGGCCTGCAAAGCCCACAGCTATAGAAACATGCTTAGCTCTGTAGAAATGTCACCTTTAGACTCCTTGACATTTTAAAAGAAGCTTCCAGGAATTTGGGATGCTCATTTACCCAGCATGCCATGTTTGGTAGTGTGGCCAAAAAATTCCCAGAATTCCTTCCTTTTGGAGATGACTTCATAAAACCTGACTTTTTTTACCAGGGATTGGTGCAGACGGATCCAAGAGGCATCTCTTTTGTCCTGCTGCCTTCCATAGGAAAGCCTGGTGTTTACAGCCGAATTGGAATGAACGCCAATCAGGTTTTCTGTGGATTGGTACTAGTTCTGATTTAGTGGTAAACAGTGGGTTTTCCCACGGCATTCACCTTTAAGCGCCAGGCAAAAATGCTCCACTTTAACCAGGCCTTTGGCTGATTGACAATATACAAGAGAAGACCTCCTAGGGGATTTAACAGACTGAAGGACATTGTCCTCTTTCTATGCTCCTCCCGATGGAAACATGCAAATGGGGACAGATATACGCCTGCTTTAAGTCGTTTACATACTGTCTTCTCTTGTGTATTATTTACTACAAAGCTCAATGACTAAGCTCTTTAGCGACGAAAAGTCAGATTACCGGTATGACGTCCGAGCACTGAACCACTGGTATATCACAAGTGGACTCTTTGTTGCTGCGTTTGCAATGGTTCAAGATAAAATCTATTTTGGAAAGAGAAGAAATGAGCACTGAACCACTGGTATATCACAAGTGAACTCTTTATTTACTTGTGTTTGCTATTGTTTAAGATAAAAATTATTTGGGAAGGAAACTACTTTTGCCATTTTTATGGACGTTTATTGTTTGTTTACAGATAGTTGCCTGGATGATATCATCTTGTTTCGATTGTAGTAGTCATTGCATCACCATCCTGTTCATGGTTTTATTGTTATACTCCCTAGGGAGGAGGCTGGCAGCAGCGGCCATGGAGAGGCCATGGATTACTCCCTCACAGCCACTGCCGCCACTACTGCCATCACTTGGGACAATAGCTGGCTCATCCTCCTTCCTGAGCTTGGCACTGGCAGGGGAAATACAGACATTCCAGGATCAAATCAGAAGCTTGGGTGGCTTTTGTAATTCTGGAACTGTCCCTGGAAAATTGGGACACTTGGAGGGTATACAGTGGTGGCCTGTTGGGGAGAGGCAGTGACTGAGGATTCTAAATCTGTTCCACATGCATTTCACTGTTGTTCTTCCCTACATAGGGGACTGTCATTCTGTGAAAGCTTCCTGGGTTTTTCTAACAAATAGCTCTTAGCCCCCTCCCATAACTACCGTTCCCAGTGCTTTTGGGGGAAAGGGATGGGCAGGTCCATCAGTTTCAAATCCATATAAATGTTAAATGTGCATATGCTTGCATGTTTCATTTCTTTGTTTCGAGTTTGTGCTTAAGAGAAAGACAGGACTCAGGAGTAGGGATAAGCTACAGTATCCTTGTGGTCAAAGCACTGCAAAGGAAGGATGTCTGGATCCTCTGCTGCAGTCTATGGGTATGGCATGCCGCACTGGTGTGGCAGGAGAGGACGGCAAGTGTGGCGGGAAGATTCAAGGACGATCCTTGCCCTCAACTGTGTCAAAAACCTTGATTCCCCAATTTATTGTTATTTTTAAAGGATGGGGAGATCCCCCGGATTAGTTTGAATCGAATAGGTTATTCAGTGTGCAGCATCAATATTTAATATGATGCTTTCAGATAGCAAAGGGGAACCAAAGAAAGCTGTGTAGCTCTTTGATCATTCCCACAGTCATCCAGTCACCCCATGGGCCTGTCTAGCTGACTGGGCTGGTGCCCTCTGCCCTGCAGGAATTGCTGCTCCTTTCTCTTCCTCCTCCGCAGGCAGCAGACAGGGCAGGACTAATAATCCAGAGGCAGATTTAAAGTGAACCTGATTAGGGAAACACCTTGACCCTTTAGAGAGCAGATTCTTGCACTGTTCTGCCTTGTAATCCAATAGGCTCTCCTGGCCTTTGCAGGAAACAAACAACACACACACACACACACACACACACACATGCTCCAATCTGCCTTAGGCCAAAGGCATTAAAGTCTTACAGTGTTGGGAAACTGAAGGTTTTTTTAAAGGGTATTTTGACACGTTTTTGATTTGATTTTGCTCATGCTACAAAGGCAGCTGTTTAAAAATGTTTCATCCTTCATCTCAACACAGGGTTCTTGTGCATGTGGATGGGTTGCTTGGCTAGAGAAGAAGGTTAGCCAGGTGTGTGTGTGTGTGTGTGTGTGTAAATATGTATATACGGAGACAGAGAGCTATATAGAAATAGAGCCCAGAATGGGTGGGTAGGCAACCTCAGGCCTGGAAACTACTCCCCAATCCCTCTCTAGGCCACACCCCTTACCTCCTTGAATGTTTTTGTCCAGCTGGCCTGGATGAAGAATTGTGAGGGGACTGTGAATGTGTGTAGAAAATCTACTGTACAGAGGTCAAATTTATATTAATCCCTCCACCCATGTTTGTCTCTGGCCTTACCTATCATGTGGCCCCCTGTAAGGTCACCCAGAAGGTCACCCTGTAACGTTCCATATAGATATATATGTGTCAGGGAACTGCCATCGGAGCCAGAGGGAGAGGGAGGGCTCCAGAGGGGTTCCGGAGAGCGTCCCGGGAGGGAGAGAAGCAGCCCATCTTCTGGGGAAGGAATTCAGCGTAGCACCAGTGGAGAAGGGGGGCAGATGGGGGAATCGGCGAGGTGGCTCCATGACTCCTCGCCGGAGACCAGCGGGGAGAGCACGGGTCCTCCGCTGCCCACACCCTCCCTGCGCAGAAGACTTCCGCGCAGGGAGAGTAGGCGGCGACTAGGCATCAAAGAGCTTGTTTGCTGGAAGAAGTTCAAGAAACGCCCACTGACGGATTCTGCCAGTGATTGAGACAGCCACGGGTGAGTGGCTGTCCGGACAGAAAGGGTTTACCCAGGTAACCCAGCCAGGTGTGGCGTCGATTTACGCACGAGCAACCCCTAGAACCATTACAATATATATATAGATGTATGCGCGCGCACACACACACACACACACACACACAATATGGGTGTTGCTCTGAATTATCTCTTAAGAACTCTGGTTGTAAACAGCAAAAACAACCCTACTATTGACAGTCAAACTGGTTGGGCAAGCATGGCCTGGCCAATTTTCTGTCACCAGAAGAAACTGCTGCTGGTGGGCATGAATGGCTGGCTATTGCAGAACTAAAGAAATGGCTAGAGATTCTTTCTGCAAGGGGGCATGTCTTTTCTCCTGCAACCCCCCCCCGCCCTGTGAGGGGTATGATATCACCCCACACTCTCTGTGTGAATTGAGGGCGTTCCCAGATGTTTAATATTGTAAATCAGTGATTGAGGGGTCTGAAACAGGTAGTTGACAATGGGTTTTATTTATTTTCCATTGAAAGGGTAAATTTGGATAAAATGTGTGGGAAGGATACAGACTGGCATTTTGATTTCTACATTGTATAGAGGCTTAAAAAAACCTGTCTTATAATAAACACCATCTGAAAGCACCCTGAGACTTTCTTCTTTTTAAGAGTACCTGAGAGAGGCCTAGAGAAAGACAGAGGGCTTACTTTTGAATAGATGTACTGTTTTGAGTT
The DNA here is from genome assembly GCF_964270895.1 of Podarcis filfolensis. Lineage (NCBI taxonomy): Eukaryota > Metazoa > Chordata > Lepidosauria > Squamata > Lacertidae > Podarcis > Podarcis filfolensis. Next base: position 40,908,552 of record NC_139605.1, on the reverse strand, counting down.
TGGGGCATTAGGCTGTATGCCGAGACCCTTCTAACCCCTGGATCCAGCAAGTGTTAAAATACAGGGTGAGTCTTTTAAAAGAGGCCCCGTGGAACATGTGTACTCTGTATCCATGGGGCCTCTTTTAAAGGACTCACCCTGTATAAGTCAGGCTAGCCTCCTGATGAGATGATCGCATGGGTGATGGGCCATTAAGGGGGACAAAGGAAAGAGGCTCTGTGTGAGACAGTAAATGATTGGGGCCCACTCCCTCAACTCCAGGTAGTTAGAAGGACAAAGCGAGAGTTCAGAGCAGAGAGTGAAGTGATGTGAACTAGAAGCTAGATATAAAGCAGCAAACTGGGAGAAGAATGCCTGGCAGAAACAAGATCCTTTTGGGGTTGTAACACTGTGAACCCCTGCATCGTAGGCTCAAGTTGTTTATATGTGTAAATAAACCATATCTCATAGAGACACCACAGTCTCTGCTGTGCCTCATTTCCAAAGGCAACACGAACCCTGGGTCAGCACCTTTAACCCCTGGGATCTTGCATCGCTTGGAGATTGTGGTGGCATATACTCTTAGTCCCAAAGAGCTGCTACATCACTTCCTGAGACAACTGGCATTCAGAGATATGTGAAAAGATCTTCACTCACAAAACACTGAGGAATGAAAGGGGCTGCAAAACTGTCTATGCATTTTTAATCTCTTAAGTGACCTCCTCCTTTGTCAGATCCTCTTTATAGCCCCAGCATTTTAAAGGTAGCATCTTGTACTGACCTCTGGGTTCAAGCAGGAGCCAGCGGGCCTATCTGGTCCTCCATGTTCCCTCGCAAGAGGTGGGTTGCTAGCAGTCTGGTCTCGCCCTCCTTTCCAAGGTCATTTGCTCACCGGGGTTTTCCATTGTTATTTCCAACTCTGCTTTCTGTGACGGAATCTCTCATCTCCCCTGAGCCGAGAAGAGAAGGATTCAATTTGAAAGCGGCAGCACGATGACATGAGCATGTTATTAACTTCCTGAAGTTTCAGAAACGCCATTCCACTTGGCTCTAAAATAGCAACCTGTATCCTCCCAGCCATCACTACGCAGATATTCTGGCTTGCATGGGAAGAACGGGACGTGCGTAACATAAATCCTGCTGTTTGCTTGAACCACACAACTTTCAGACCAGTTAAGCTGCCCGCACAACACAGGCTACGCTTCCTAAACTAATATGACATCACTTGGGCCCTGGCATGCACTCATTAAATTAAAGTGCTATCAGCAAGGGGTTGCCCACAAAAGTGAGGGCTTGCAGGGTGGCTGCTCATCAGTTAAGGAAGGAAAGGGAAAAAGCAAGAGCTGGGTCTTCAGGGATAAACCACATTGAATGATAAAAAGGATACCTAAAATATCATTATGCAGCCATACCTTGGTTCTCTAACGGAATCTGTTCTGGAAGCATTCGAAAACCAAGGCACGCTTCCGATTGGCTACAGGAGTTTCCTGCACTCAATCAGAAACTGCGGAAGCCGCGTCGGATGTTTGGCTTCCAAAAAACGTTCACAAACCGGAACACTCACTTCCAGGTTTGGGGCGTTTGGGAGCCAAAATGGACGAGTACCAAGGCGTTCGAGATCCAAGGTGCAACTGTATGCCCAACTGATCACTGGTAACATCTCCTTAGGAGATTCATTCCATACAATGTCACATGGAAGATGGTTTTCTCCTGCTCCGGAGGGTAGGACCCAAACCAATTGCTTCAAGTTACAAGAAAGGAAATTCAGACTAAACATCAGGAAGAACTTTCTGTCAGTAAGAACTGTTTGACAGTGGAACAGACTCTCATGAGAAGTGATGGATTGTTGAAGGTTTTTAAACAGAGGTTGGATGGCCATCTGTCATGGATGCTTTAGCTGAGATTCCTGCTTCGCAGGGGGTTGGACTAGATGACCCTCGGGGTCCCTTCCAACTCTGCAGTTCTATGATTCTATGAATGTTGGAATCAGGCTTTCCCACAACATATCACACAGGTGCCATCTCTATTTATTTATTTATTTGCACCCATTGAAGTCATTCCTTTCTCAAGCAACCTTTTACGTGCATATTTTTATCCCAGTATGCAATGGATTTGAAATTGTTCCTATGCATGACATTGTCTTATATATGTTTGAATTGTTGATGCTTTTATTTAACAGCAATGTTTCATAGGAAGCCATTCAGAAATGGAAATAGATAAAGTAGTAAATGAACAGAGGGCTGCTGCCAAAATGGCAGCCTGTGCCATGGCTTCTCTCTCTGTAAATGATTTCATCATGCTGTGGATTTCCTCCAGTGTCAGGCCAAGATGCTCTGCTGTCTGAGGTGAAGGAAAAGATAGCACCCCTCCCCTCTCATTCCACACAAAGACTCTTTCTTCAGCACTCCTCTCTGTACCTGAGGGCAACAGACTAGGTTAAGGGGCACAGGGCAAACCATGGGGCAGACACAGCTCTGTCCTCCAACACTGCCTGCCGTCTAGCATCTCTTGCCTGAGGCGGCTGCCACTCTCCCTGCCCATGCATTGCCACCAGTGACAGTGGGTAGGGATGGAAACAATCAGTGAAATATGAGGAACCTGGTAGGTTTTACTACATGTTACAGAGAGATATAAATTGACACGGGGCTTCTGCTTCCTTCAGCTGTCCTGTGTTTATCACAACATGTCCTCTTTGTGCAATGCTCCACAAAGAAGATTAAGAAACGGTTTTCCAAAGTCCCAATGAGCATATTAAACCCCACTTTTGATACCCAAATGGTTTTTCAGGGGAAATGTACCCATTTTATACCTTATGAGCATCAGAAAATAAGTACCTACGAAAAAGAGCAGGCACCTTCAAAAGCTTCCTCTTCCTCCATTAATTCTCCATTGGTCAACTTATTGCCTTCCCTCGCTTTCCCCTCCCTCAGTTCAGATTTTGTCATACCAGGGATACTCTGAAAAGGGGAAGATATAAGAAAATCCAGACTGATGGAGGCAAAAGCTAAGGGAGGCAATGATTTGGAGGAGAATGTCATATGACCAGCAGAAATTTGAGGGAGGTACAGGAAGCTTACTATCCACATTAAAGAGTAGTATGGATGAGCCCAACGACTTTTTTAAAAGCCAAGTGTTGTTTTTTTTTAAAAGAACTAAGATGTAAATGGAAATAAAGACAAATTCAAACAAAAGTAAAAGAATTCACATTTACAGATCACATAGAGCAAATTTTAAAGGAGACCATATAAGGTTTACACTGTCAATTGCTTAAAAGTTGCCAAAGAAGGTTAGATCTCAATTTATTCATTAAAAAATAAAATATTAGTTCGTATACCAAGATGCCAAACTTTAAAATACAGATAAATATACTTCAGATAATTTCCTCAGTTTATTTATTTTAATACACTTATCTTCCACATATTTCACAAAAACTATAGGGACACAACCTACCAAAAGTAAGCCCTTTTAAGTCCTTCAGATTTCAAGTGGCAAGTTAAGCACATGATTCCGCCTCTCCCATTAAAACCAATGTGACATTAACTTTGGCTGAATCATGTGTCGTGTGGTTTACAATAGCATAAAATAATCCAGTTAATCAGATCATATTGAAAAATAAGCTAAAAATAACACTGTCGCCATCGTACCTTAAATGTTATTTGCTGTATAGTTCAATATTCAGCAGAAATAAAACTTCGTTAAAATTATCAGTGAGATCCTATGCATGTTAATCTGCAGTTCCTGCTTGCAAGCTTCCCCACATCTGCTTGGCCACTGTGAGAACAGGATGCTGGACTAGATGGGTCATGGGTCCGATCCAGCCAGGCTCATCTTATATTCTCAAGTACTCGGAAGTCCCATTATTCAGTATGTTTAGTCACTAAGTTGCCATAAATCTGTTGTGCTAGTAACTCACCCTTTTCATCTGCTTTATTTTAAATTTTAAATTTTCTGACAAGTAAAATTAAGAAATGTTCAAATTATTTTTTTAAGAAGCAAGTCCTATTGAATTCAATGTGGCTTATTGCCAAGTAAATGTGTTTAAGGATTACAGTCAAATGCCTTTGATTTATTTTAATAATCCCTGTAAATAATACAATGCACACCTTTTTTTCAATAAGTCTACCTGTACCTAACCTACGATACCTTGATTCTCTCCTGATTCGACCAACCAGTCCCACTAGTAGAAGCCCATGCAAGGATTTCTGCCAGCCCAACAGAACTTCCCCTGCTTTCTTCCCTCCATGTCTCCTGTGCCCTCCAAATTGACTCTGGCTGTCGGGGTTCAGAAAAAACCCAGATCAGCACATGGAGGGAGAGAGAAGACTGTTCTATTAGGCAAACAGAAATGCTTGGGCTGACAGAGCCATTTCCTTAACGCTACCATTGAACATCCCCTCCAGTGCTTGGAGGTAGACAGTCAGGTTGTGCAGTAATGACCAGAGGAGGAATGACTGCTGGGAAGAGTGCAGAGAGAAGAAACGCCATGGTACATCTGCATCAACATAACCGGATGCCTTCATCTGTCTCAGCTGCAACAAAACATGTCTCTCCTGCATGGGTTTCTACAGCCACAGCAGGCGCTGTAATTTTCCAATAGTTTGATTTCACGCCCAAAGGGTGAACTTCTCCATTGTCTCCCAAGTCAGACGGATGCCAACCACTGAATTCCTCCCATTAATTTAAGCGATCTATTTTATATATGCATTTCATAAAAAAATTATATACCAATTGCTGGTAGAAAAACAACCCCTTAAAAGTTTACAAACAAAGATAAAACAATAAATTCATCACTACTATAATTTAAAACATACAGAAAGTTTAAACCACAATAGAATAGACTAAAACAAATTATGTCATGGGTTCATTCACTGCTGCAAAGAGAACTGGTATTAAGAACATAAGAGTCTTGCAGGATCACACCTAAAATCCACCTTTTCCAGTATCCTGTTCTCACCATAGAGAATCAGATGCCCATAGAGATCCAACACTCAGGACCTTTGTACAACAGAACTTGTGATTCCAAGCCACTGGTATTCAGAGGCCTGTTTTCTCTGAAACTGGTGGAAGAACACAGCCATTGAGATCATTCATGAATTTGTCTAACCCTCTTTTGAAGCCATCCAAGCTGGTGGCCATCACTGCGTCCTGTGGGACCAAGTTCCACATGCTTTGAGAAAATCTACTTGCTTTTTCTGTCCCGAATCCTCCAGCATTCAGCTCCCTTGGATGGCCGACAGTTCTAGTATCATGAGGGGGAGAAAATTGTCTCCCTATCCACTCTCTCCACACTATGCCTAACTGCACACGCCTCGCCCCTTTCTCCATGGATTTCAATGGGAAAATTAAATATGAGATTAAATCTCTCCACGGAAACCAACGGGACTTCAAAGTGCTTTGGTTTGGCTAGGAAGTGCCCTCAGGTTTTTAAAACAAACAGTGACAGTTGTGCATTAGGGAAATGGAGTCTCCTACACTTCTCTGAAAAGAGGTGTTGCTTCCACGCAGTCAGGTTCATGTGCCTCCCTTTCTCTCATGGCTGGCCATTTCCCATTCTTATGCATGCATCACGCAACATTTGTAAGCGTCTTTTTTTTTGTTTTGTTTTAAGGGGTGGGATGCTGCAATCCCGAGCCAGAGCCTCAGATTGTAAAGCCGTTTTCCTTTTCTTCTCTCTTTTTTAAAAACTACAGCTGAACTAATTTGATGAAAGGGAAAAATAAAATGCAAGCCAGACTAAACACCCAAAGTTCCTACCTACAACCAGCACTCGGGCTTTCGCAGGCCAAAGTCAACACATGTCAATTTTTAACATGACAGGACTTTTAAAAGGGGGTTAGAGTGCTGAACGAGAAGCGGCTGGAAAACATTATTAATGGATTCTGTCAATTAAAGGCTGGCAAGTCGAGCTTTTACAAAGGTCCGCGCTTCCCTCCCTTTTAAGTTGGCAGAGGAATGATTTATGAGCTATTTGTTTACGGTGTTGTGGACACACAACAGTGTTCTGTGGCTAGTGTACCTTTGTGTTAGCTGGAGGTGTGTCTATGTGGGCTGATTCGCACAAACACTCCACTGATGGTTACTTTGCTTTCTCCTTCTACTCGTGGTGGATAGGGCCACGAACTGAAGCAACATTTTTTCTCAGCACCCCCAACAGGCCTGGTGCCAGCACTTGGCACCCTAGGCCAGTGGTGGCTGGTGGCGGCAGGGGGGCAGTGCTTGAAATTCATGGGGTGTGACCAATGAGGACTCACAAGGGTTCAGCTAACTTATTCTGGTATTCTCCCTTCCTTGCAAAGCTACTGAAAATTTACCAATACGGCCCGACTCAAACGAAAATTGCCTTACTTTGGTACAGAAGGGGTCCCTCCTGTTGCAATTTCATCCCAAAGAAGCTGTACATTACTCAGAAGTAAGCCCCACTGAATTCCATGATCCACATCCACAGGATTGCAGCTTGAATTGGTTAATCTTATAGGACTGTTTTAACACGGGACCCCATCCATTTCCAGATGTACAGAAAAATATCATTCCACTCCCCCAGCTTATTTACTTCTACATCTCCCCCCCCCCAATTTGGAATTTGGAATAAGGTGGATAATAAGCGGACCTTGGAGGTCAGGGTTAAAATCAACCATGAAACTCACTGTGTGACCTTGGGCCAATCATTTGCTCTCTTTTTGTATTTAATAAGGTGATTCCACAACAGGTATCCTTTGTATAAACAGTACATCATATAATGACTGCAGTGGAATGTTCTGTTGGGTCAGGCCAGGGGCCCATCTGCTTCAGCATCCTGTTCTCCCGGAGCATTTTTTAAATCTAAGGAAAAACAGGAATGCAAAACCTCAATTTTTCTCTGAAGCATATACATAGTGGATCAGCCTCCATTGCCCTCTCTGAAGTAGATTAGGCTGAGAGATGACAACTGGCTCAAGGTCATTCCTGAGCTTTATGACTGAATGAGGATCTAAAACTAGGCCTCACCAGGCCTGTCCAACCGTGTCCAGTCTAGGAATAGGGGAAGAACTTGTTCAGTTCGCATTTTCATGGGAACCTACAACTGATTTGTACTTCCTGAACCAGGAAGTGAGCCTTTGTGACGCCCTGCTCCAGCCAAACAGGGTTCACAAAAATGCATATACTATTTATTTCCATTTAGAAATTATTTCCTACACAACCTATCAAACCAATTTCACACACACACACACACACACACACACACACACACACACACACAACTTCATATTTAAAAATAAGTTCAAATGCAAAACAGATATGCACTGGAATATCTCCACGTAAAAGTGAAAACAATGTGCAATGCTACACATAATATTAGGGGAAATGCTTGAGGTCAAATTGCATACAAAAACACATTTTTAGGAGAAATCAGAACAAAAATGCATCTGGGTTTTTGTGCAGATTTTTAAAAGAAATTTTTGCAAATAGGGTAAAGTGATTTTAAGCCTGGAGAAATGAGGAAAAGAGGAGAACCAAAACTGGCAGATGTCTCTGTTCACAGACCTGTCCAATCCTCTTACTACTACACTACACTGCCTCTCAAAAACTTATTTTACAAGGAAAATACAATTTGCTGAAACGAAGGAAGGCTCTAGGGACCTTCAGATCTCCAGTCCCACACTTTCCCAATACAGCTATTTCAACATAAGCAGCAGTCCTGCAAGCACTTCCTCGGAAGTAAGTCCTTTTGAACTGGCTGAAACCGACTTCTTCTGAGTAAGCATGCATAGGGTCAGGATGCTTGCCTTCTGATGCAATCCTTCCCCCATTGCATTGCCTGGCTTTACTTTCTCAAGATGACAACCTGGCTAGCTGGCCTGACTCAATTGATAGGCCTGTCTTGTCCTCGAGCCGCCTTATCAGACAACATCAGTGTTGGTCAGACTTCATAGAATTTATTGAGCCAAGCCTCCTTTTCCAATGATTTGCTTGTCGCATTTGAAATAGCTGTTCTGGGTTGTGTTGGTGTGCATGGGGGTGGGATGGGGGGGACTCTTTAATCAAATTTTTAGATAAATTACATCACGGCCATGAACTGGGCATGTTTTTCCTAACAAGTAACCTGCTGATTAAATGTAAAATGAATGAATTTAAAAATATATAATGTACCTGCAAATGTGCTTTACGGTTGGTTAGAGTTCAGCCCAAAGTCTAACATGCCAGGGCTCCAGCCATCCTAGAGGTCACACTTGTTTGACGCAAAAGCCCTGCCTTAACCTCACGTGCATGGAGACTGGTGGCCATCGTTTCTTTTAGATTTTGGATCTTATACAATGGATGGGATGGGGAGGGGATGAGAAGTGACTCACCCTTTCAATTCCTTGGGCTTCTCTGCACTATGCAAAATTGATCTTTCCCACCTCCCTTTCACACAGAAGTGAATGAAACAGGAAGTACAGGGCATTTGTGCTTCATGATCATGCTCATTCTAGAAGATCTGAAGTGCCTCTCTGTGATGAGGGGATGGTCCTCTACTGGGTTTGAGTCAATGTGAGCTTCTCATTTTTCCAGTCTTAAACTCAGTTCGCCACATAAGTTTGCAAATGCTTTTAAATATCTCCCTAATGATATTAATTTATTTAGGGACGCGGGTGGCGCTGTGGGTTAAACCACAGAGCCTAGGACTTGCCGATCAGAAGGTCGGCGGTTCGAATCCCCGCAACAGGGTGAGCTCCCGTTGCTTGGTCCCTGCTCCTGGCAACCTAGCAGTTCGAAAGCACGTCAAAGTGGAAGTAGATAAATAGGTACCGCTCCTGCGGGAAGGTAAACGGTGTTTCCGTGCGCTGCTCTGGTTCGCCAGAAGCGGCTTAGTCATGCTGGCCACATGACCCGGAAGATGTACACCGGCTCCCTCAGCCAGTAAAGCGAGATGAGCGCCGGAACCCCAGAGTCAGTCACGACTGGACCTAATGGTCAGGGGTCCCTTTACCTTTAATAATATTAATTTAACCTTTAATTATTTAATATTAATTTGATATTAATATTTTCCCAATAATGTCATCCTTAATAAATAATTTCATTAAAGTATGCATTTAATGCACACTTTATCTGGTATATGAACTTATGTGCACATTATTTGGTTGAATTCTGAACTGCAAAATGTGCTGCTTTTGGAGGATGAATGTGTTTCAGTTGGTGTTTTCTTTCAGGAAGGGTCAATGAGGTAGACTCACCTTCAAAAGGAAACTGAGCCAATTTTCTCCCTCACTTGTATCCAATGCATACTATTAAAAGCACTGCCTGCTTTAATATTATGCTCATATCCTGGGCCTCAGCCCTACCGTTCAAAATACAGGTGGGGCCTGTTTTAATTTACACCTGTGTTGATGGGATGTAAGAACAGCCACAACACGTTTGCCCAGCACTCCAAAACTGTATCCTCAGGATGGCTTCGGCAAACCATTCTCAATGGAAGGTCCACATGCTATCTCCTTGGCTTCGGCATAATAATATCATCATCATCATCATTTAATTTGTATGCCGCCTTGCCATAGTTAAAACCATACTCGAGGCAGCTTACAATGAGAAAATATATACATTAGTCAAAGCATAATGAAAGTAGCCAGAAACAACAAACAAAACACATCAACAAGTACACAACAATAATTGAACAATTTCCACACAAATGATTATAAGATTTAAAAATAAAGATACAAAAAAATCAACAACAACAAAAAACAGGGGGTGGGGGTGGGGGGAACCCAACAAAACCCCACCAGCAATAGCCCAGCCCAAAAGTCTGTTCAGCAGCCTCAGTTTTTGGAGCTGGAGTCAGTCCCGGCCCCACCTTCCCTGACCAGGTAGAAAAGGCCTGCAAGGGCAGGCAGCAAGTCTTTAGGGCTAACAGCCAAGATGGTATCTCAGAGTTACAACTTTGATCCCTTTAGGTGGGCGTTGTGCTATTTTGCAGAGGTTACACATGTTACAGTTTTAAAAATCCAATTCTGGTTTGAAGAGGAGTACAATAAGTTTGCAGCTTACATGCATTTAATGAGCACATTCAGTTTTATGCACCTGGTAAAAAAAAAATTATTTTATTTTTAAAGTGGTGGGGTTTCTGAGAAAATGACTTTGACAATCCCACCCACCATTGAACCCAATGGGTTTTGACCAAATATGATATTGGCTTTAGGCATGATCCCTGGAACGTAGCCCCCACATAAATTGGGGGCTTACTGTAATTTCTTGCAGGGGGGGGGAGTGAAAGTTGGGGCAGGGAGCAACTCAAATCACAGCCCTCTCCTGGCCTTACCCAGCAGCAGATTGCTTGAAATAAGGTAGACGGACTCTTGTTCCAAATGGATGAGCAAGTTTTTGATCCAGTTTGAAACATCCCCAAAGGATCATGTGAATCAACTCTTTAAGAAATGAATTATAAGTTTGGAAACATAGCAAAGGCAGAGTCAATTACATCTCGACATTCTCAGGAATATTTCTGGTCAAAGGGATTCCTTTCTTCCTGTTTTCCTAAAGTATCTTTTTACTTTAAAAAGGGAGTGAAAGGAACCGGTGAGCTTCAGTCGGCTTCTTTAGACGATGCTGCCCTGAGACTGGCCCATAATATGTGCGCATAAGGCACACAAGGAACTGATTTGAAGCGGAATGGTGTGTTGTGGGGGGAACGGAGGGGGGAGACTACATAGACACACAAAGCACTTGGGGCCTTTGTACCACAAGGGCAAGGAGCTGGCAAAGGGAGGAGCTGGAAGTTATTGTTGGCACAGAAAATCCCTGTTTGCAGAAAAAGAAAGGTGGGTAAAGGGGAAGGAAACATTCCATGAAATGGGCATCAAGGCAAAAAAAAAAAAAAAAAAACGAAACAAAACACAAAACCCCTGCTTTCCCCTGAAGAAAAGGAAACATCAGGAAATGCCTGGTCTCAGAAAGTCAGAGGGAAACGCAATTTGCCTACCAAAAATAAAAGGCACAGTAAGCGAAGATTGACACAAGGGAGGAAGTAGTTGCTCATTTCTTCTTTGACACCTCCAGTGTCCAAATAAAGTTTAGTTCTGCCACTCTTTGTTTCCCTCAGTTTTGCCCCTTAGGGCCGTGCCTCTCAAAACTGTTGTTTGTTGTGCGTGCCTTTGACAGGAGGCAGATAGGGAGTTGGACTACAGGATTCCATTGACAACTAGCATAAAAAAGAGAAGGAAACTGTCGCTCCTTCTGACTGTGGGATTGTAATGTGTGCGGCTTGCCCTTCAACATCTTTCTCCACAGTGGAAAAAGGCAATTTCTCTAAGATACGGTTCCATGGGGATCTATGAGGCATCTTCCTGAATCAGGCTGCTGGTGGATAGGAGCCAAGCATCTGAGCCGTGGGCGACCAGTAACTGTGACTCCCCGGAAGACCCAGGGATCAGGCAGGGATATAGGGATCAGGCAGCCCTTTGAGTTATTGTGGACCCAGGTTGCAAAGGGCCTTTTAAATTAATACAAGAACCTTGAACCTGGCCTTGTGCTTAACGAATGAGGTGCTTCAGTTTAACAAGGTAATTGGGAAGCAAGTCCTGTAGTGGGCTTTGTGTCCCTTCCAGCTCTGCACTTTCTGTGAGACTTCAACTTCCCCACCCCTTTGTGTAAGCACTGTCACAGTTAGCATAATATACGCTAAATATTATTATTTCCATGCTGTGTGGCTGATGGGTTAGTGAGAATTTCTCCCTCCTTCCACTATTTGCCAAAACACCAGCCAAAGAAAAGAAAGAAGCCCTTTTAAAATTCAAGAAATAAACTCAAGGACTGTGCACAGACACACACACACACACACACACAGAGAGAGAGAGAGAGAGAGAGAGAGAGCAGTCTCCTCCATGATCGGTCTGAATACTTTGTTCACCACCTCATGTGGCATTTGCCAGAACTGTCAAATGGCCACTCCAAGTCTACATGTCAAACGGACACTCCACACAACCATGTTACTGTTCAGAGGAGGAAAAAAACATCGTTACTCTTGATCCACCGTGGATTTAACTTGAAAGCTTAGCACTGTGGTTGCATGGAAACAACTCTGGATATGTATGGCTGGGCAGGCTAGTGAGGGTTGCAGTCTGGTGAGAAGGGGCGTGAGAGGCCTGGGGGACGTGTTGAGGGCCCAGACCGGTGGCTCCCCAGCCCTCTTTTAAATGAACGAGCTCTTGCCTGCACAGTTAAGAACTTTTAGAAATATATCAACAGACTTCCTTGCGCAAAGCTTCTAGGACTCACTTTATTGATGGCTTTTTGTTGACACATGTCCTGACAGCCATTTCCTTGTGTAGCCGTACTGTGGAGTTGTCCCTGCAGGCAAGTTGCCTTGTGAAGAGACTGGGCGGGGAGGTGAGGGGCGGGGGAACCAAACCCAAAATAAAACACCCCAAACAATGGAAGCACCTTGTTTAATGTCAATAGTTACCGCTTGTTCGCTTTGAGTAATCATTTAAATCATTAGCTCCTGGTGGTTGCTAGCAGAGCCCATTCTCCTCAGCTCTGGAGCAGGTGAATAATGGTGTCAGTCCAGTGCTAGGCCCGCATTCCACAAGACAAAAGCAAGGTGGCTCTTGCTGGAGTGAGTGTAAACGGCAAAGGAAACATGGACGCACAGAAACGAGCATGATTTACGGATCTGCAGCAAACAAGCGCTTGGGCGGGCTCGGTGTTGAATAATTTGCTGGGGGAGGAAGGGAAGCAAAGGGCTTCATTTCTGAGGGGGAAACTGAGGAGCTCTCTCCCCCCTGCCAAATGCAAACACATTCCTCCATGTTCCAATTATGTCACTGTATCTGTACACAATGTTCTGGCACTGCTCTCCAGTTCTAAGCCCCCAATGTATTCATGCTACAGTCAAACCTTGGCTGTAAAACGAAATCCGTTCCAGAAGCCCGTTCGGCTTCCGAAACGTTCGACAACCGAGGCATGGCTTCTGATTGGTTGCAAGAGCTTATTGCACTCAAGTGGAAGCCGCGTCAGACGTTTGGGTTCCGAAAAATGTTCGAAAACCGGAGCATTTACTTCCGGGTTTTCTGCGTTCGGGAGCCGAAACATTCCAAAACTGAGGTGTTCAAGAACCAAGGTTTGACTGCACTAGTCCTCTGCCCACCTTTGGTTGCTATCACTTCTGTGCCTCAGCAACCTAGGAACCACAGAGTTGGAAGGGACCTTCAGGGATCATCCTGTCCAACTCCCTGCAATGCAAGAATATGCAGCTGTCCCTTACGGGGATCAAACCTGCAACTTTGGCATTGTCAGCACCACACTCTAACCAACTGAGCTAATACCTTGGAAGATAAGAAGAGCCTGCTGGATCTGGCGAATGGCCCAAATGGCCCATCTATTCCAGCCTCTTGTTCTCACAGTGGCCAACCAGATGCCTGTGGGAAATCCTCAGGCAGGACCTGAGCACAAGAGCACTCTCCCTTTCTGCAGTTTATTCAGGTGTATAACTGCCTTCTGACTGTGGAGGCAGAGCATAGTTATTGTGACTAGTAGCCGCCCACTGATAGCCTTATTCCCTATGAATTTATCTAACCCTCTTTTAAAGCCATCTAAGTTGGTAGCCATCACTGCCTCCTGTGGGAGCAAGTTCTGTACTTTAACTATGCGCTGTGTGAGGAATTACTTTCTTTTTTCTGTATGGAATCTTCAAAGATTCAGTTTCATTGGAGGTGCATGAGTTCCAGTGTTATAAGAGAGGGTGAAAATATTTTCTCTCTCTCTATTGTCCATGCACGCTTACTTTTATCTACTTCTCTCATGTCACCTGTTACTTGCCTTGTCTCTGAACCAAATAGTCCCAAATGCTGCAACTTTCCCCTTGATCATCTTGGTTGCCCTTTTCTGAACTTCTCCCAGCCCTTTTTGAGGGGAGGCAAACCAGAACGGCACACGGTATTCCAATTGTGGTCGCGCCACAGATCTGTATAACGGCCTTATGAGACTGGCAGTCAGGGACAATACAGCCAAGTCAATGCCCCTCAAGATTCATACCCACAAAGAGCCTGCATGATCAATGGTAGCTAAATATCATCAATGGAGTTTACTTCTCAGTCCTGGATTTGCCAATGCAGGCAATGCCCCTCAAAAGATCCTCAATAGGAGATGCTTTGAATTCATCAGTGACTTCAGCACACCTCCCAAAATGGGGGAATTGCTTATTTGCAACTGCAAATTCATTGAAAGCTTCCAAGGAAGTGTCAAGCACTTGCATGAGTTTATAAAGCTATATGTTAACCTTTTCTTATATATAGGCAGACCTTGCGGTAACACAAATGCAAGACTGTGCATTGCTTTCTTGTTTCCTCTCAATCTCTTCCAGGCCTCCTGGAGTGACCTTGAAGGAGAAAACGGCTGTGGTCCTTCATGTTATTGAGGTGATAACAGATTCGCAGCCATTCAACCTGTCTCAAGCAAGCCAGAGCTTTTATTTTATTGCAGTTCCATGTGGCACCAGCTCTGCCTGCTGAGTTAGCCTTCCCCCATCCCTCATTTGTCTTATATCAAATGAACATATAAGGCAGCTTTAAGCTCAGGCAAACCACTAGTCCATCCATTGCAGACTTGCCTGTTCAGAGGTCTTTCCCTGCCCAGTGACCTGCAATTCTTCATCTGGAGGGAAAATTTGTGCTCCAGGAAAGCAGGTGCTCTACCACTGAGCTATGGCCACTGCCCAAACATCTTTGCGTGGTTTGAAGTGTCTGAAAGGGGTGTGGGTGGGTGTATGTCAAAGTGCCTCAGGTATGCAAGGCAAGGAAAACTGGGTGGCAGCTGAAGGTGTAGAATGTATACCATTGGTTCCCATTTTTTCCCTTGCATGGGCCACTTGAAAATTGCTGAAGGTCTTGGTGAACCACTTAATAATTTTCTGCCTGATGTAGCAATTGTTATGCGCTGTGCTAGATGCTGTATGTTTTTTCATTGCACTTCACGGCTTCTTTTATCTTCTGTGGTATGGTGTTGTATTACAGATTGAATTCCACAGAATTAAAACTGAAATACAATAAATAAAAGAAGCAGTAAACAAACAATTAAAATCCATATTAATATTTAATACAATGGATGCAGCATCTCTTGTCTTCAACCACAAATCCACAAACACACCATGGAGCATCTGCTTGAAGCTTGTGGGCAGCACTGGAGCACCACAAACAAGTTTGGTGACCCCTGGTCTAAAGTCCAAACTAATTATACCACAGTCTGTCTATACACCTGTCTTCTACGCAGGAGTCCTGCTGAAGCACACCAAGAGGCTCTCTAGTCCAGCATCCTGTTCCCCACACTAGCCGTCCAGATGTCCATAAGCAAGACATGAGGCCAATAAACTTTTCCGGCGGTTGCATCTACAATTCTCTGATTCTATCAGAAAGAGGGAGAGAAGTGCCCTGCCAGTCACTTCCCCTCTCCGTTCTCCTGCTGCTTCCCTTTTCTCCATGGACTTTTTAAAAACTCCAGGATGAATGAAAAATGTGCTTGAGGGAACATGCAACTTAAGTTGGGGGAAGCGGATTGTTCTATCAATATCATCCCACCCAAGCTGAAGGAGATGATGTGGGGACACAGCATTTTTCTATCTGCTGGCTGGAATCAACCTTAGAGTAGCAATTTTGAACGGACCGATGGCTGTCAAGGGAAGGGCGAAATGGTCAACAACTGCCCTCCCTAAACCTGAGGGTACCTGTAGCTGCTTTGCAAATAATGGAACAACACAAGACTTGTAAACTGTCCCTGTGCAGAAGAATGCCACTGATCTGTGGAATTCCTTCCCACGGAGTGCTGCTAATATCTGAGCTTTGATGGCCAGGAACAGGGTAGTATAATGAGAGTTTGTGAAGAGAATTTTTTTATATATAATGGCCGCCACAAGGTTATTGGTTGCTAAAAATTGGAAATCAGAAGAAGTACCATCAGTGACAGATTGGCAACATCATTTTATTTTTTTTTAATGACTGAATTAGCAAAAATGACGGCAACAATTAGAATGCAATCTAACCAAAATCTCAAACAGGAATGGAAGTGTGTAGAAGAATACATGACCAAAAGGTGCTCCAACAAAAATTTATTGCTATGCATAGATTGATTTCACAAAGTTAAGTTAAGCAGATATACCAGAATGTTTGTTTAATTAAGATACAAAAATACAATCACAATAATAAAGTTATAAAATAAAAATAAGGAAGTCACGCACGGGTGGAGGGAAGACATAGGGCAAGAAATAAGAAGCATATAAGAAATGACTAAATGTTGGTACATAATGAAATGGGGAAATGTGAATTTACAAATATAATGAATATGTAATACTATGTAAATATTTCAAATACGTATCGCGACATCAATCAATCAATAAATAAGAGTTCAGTTTTATTATTCATGCAAGTACTGTGTTTTAAACATCTCCATCCTGAGCCTTTGGAACAATCGTGCTACAAATCAAAGGCTGAAATATACACAGAGGCTTCTGTGGGCCCTGAGACTTGTGGAGATCAGATGCCCTGAATTACTGCATCACATCCTTGACCAGAAAGGTTCTGCAGCTGTGTTCACATAGAACCCTCTTTTCTTTTAGCATCCAGCCTCTCCTTCCAAGTAAGTCCATCTCAACAACCAACAGCCAGCAGCATTAACCTGTTGTTCAGTAAGTGGGTCTGTAGAGATTCTTCCACCTATGCATGCACCCTACTTACCCAGTAGAAGCATCTATGGATTAGGAGAAATGATATTTATTTAGCAGGAATGTACCACCCCAGCCCCTTCACTCTCGATCTCTTATCTGGGCACCAGTCCACTCAGTCACCCATTACTCATCAAGCCAGTTGGGATTGGCTACTGGATTGGGGTGATCCAGTAGTCAATGTTTACTGAGACGCTTGAAACCCCTTCTGAAGTCCTGCTTCAAAGACTCCTGTGCAAATATAGCTGTCATGAGATAAGAGAAGCCCTCTTACGGGCTGGTGGAAACTGCTTAAAGGAGAGCAAACAGGATAGGTGGGTGGTTCACATGATGGAGTATAATCAATAGGGTCCCCCAATGCTTTTACATTTATTCATAAGGGATCTGGAAACAGGGGTGAGCAGTGAGGGGGTCGATTTTCCTGATTGCACCAATTTAAATTTAGTGCTGTGAAAGCAAAAAAGGATAGCAAAGAGCTCCAAACAGACCTCTCCAAAGGGCAATAAAGGGCCAAATGTGGTTTGGTGCTATCTGATTGGCCACTGTAGGAAACCATGTGGTGGGGGGTGCTGATGGACCAAATAGTACTTTGATCTTTCTGCATCATAGGGGGTTGGACTAGATGACCCTCTGGAGAACTTCCAACTCTGTAGTTCTATGATCCTATGCTCCGGTGGGGGTCTTATGTGTCTGTATCTGTTGCATTTAACAGCACCCAAAATCTACCTGCTAAGGCAGGCTCTGAAAACTAATACCCCTTTGAGGCAGTTGTTTTCATCCAGTGTGCCATGGCACTCTGGGATGCCTTGAATGAAGGTCAGGAGTACTGCAGGCAACACTGGCCTCTGTTCCTCTCTCCTTCCCTCCCTCCTCTGATGCCCTCTCGCATCTCTGCCTCCCAAAAGCTTGCACAGCTGTTTGTTGCAGCAGCCCTGGCTACAAGCTTCCCAGGCGAATGGTGCCTCTGGGGCTGGCCAGGGGGTGCTGGTTGCCAGGAGCTGAGGTGGCCTTGGAGCAATCAGGCAAGGGGGCCCAGCCAGACAGTCCACCAGCCCTTGCTGTTGGGAATGGACAGACAAGACCCAGGCCCCTGTGGGGCAGTATGAGAAGGCACATCTCTTTGGGGCAGGGAAAGCAGCTCACAGACCAGGGGCATCGGCTATGGCTGCCCAGAGGACTCCCAAGGAGAGGGGAGAGGAGAGGAGGCTGAGGGAAGACTCCACAAGGCAAGGTGTTCAAAAAAGGGTGAGAGGCTGCCAGCTCTGCAGGCAAGGGGTGAGACAACTGGGCTCCTGAGCCCCACAGGGGCGCCGCAGAAGGAATGCAGTTGGTCAAGGGAGCCATGGACTCAAAAATGTTGAAGACCTCTGCTTTAAGGATACAAAGATGCCACATAACTCATCTTTCAAACCAAGACTGCAGAGCCACATTTGCAGAGCACACATCAACTTGCTGTCATCGTTTGTTGTCTTTTTGCAAGTGAGTAAATTGCAGCTCAGGTGGTGCTGTGGGTTAAACCACAGAGCCTAGGACTTGCCGATCAGAAGGTTGGCGGTTCGAATCCCCGCGACGGGGTGAGCTCCCGTTGCTCGGTCCCTGCTCCTGCCAACCTAGCAGTTCGAAAGCACGTCAAAGTGCAAGTAGATAAATAGGTACCACTCTGGCGGGAAGGTAAATGGCATTTCCATGTGCAGCTCTGGTTTGCCAGAAGTGGCTTAGTCATGCTGGCCACATGACCCGGAAGCTGTACGCCGGCTCCCTCGGTCAATAAAGCGAGATGAGCGCCGCAACCCCAGAGTCAGTCACGACTGGACCTAATGGTCAGGGGTCCCTTTACCTTTACCTTTAACCCAGATTACCTTTGTTATCTTAGCTCCATATTAAAACTAAAACAAAACAACAAACAAATGAAAACCCATCCCAAACAAACCCCATGTTTTGGAAAACGCCAGTATCTTTTCCAAAGACTGACCAGTAGGTGGCGCTCCCCACCAGGAAATCAAACTGAAACCAATTATATGTTCAATATCACTAGAAATCATTGCTGTTGATAGAGATAAATGGGTAATGCACTACCTGTGTAACAATAGGTTTTTTTTTAAGGAAAAAGAAAAAAGAAAAATTGAACTTTTCATCAGCTGCTAATCATGATTTTTTAATGCTTTGCTTTGCATTTTCTGGGGAATAAAACCTCCAGGGAGCCCACTCTTTTGTGGGAAATGAAAGGGCATTACAAAAAATGAATGTACATGGATTCTAAATATTTCAGGTTGTATGACTTTGTGTTTGACCTTAGCAGAAGATGAACTAATCCTGCAATATAATAGACTTTCATAGAGATATGGAAAATGGCTGCTTTTTTATCTCAGTTGCCATGGGAACCATCAGGGAGAAGGCCTAGCTGAGATGCAATAGAAGGTTATTAAATGTGCGCTTGTGTATATTGGAAAAATACAGCTTTTTGTCATCCTGTGTCACTCATAGGTCTTTAATACGTAATGTTTAGGTTATTAATAAACGAACACAGGTCCATTTTTAGAGGGAACAACTGTGAATGTAGCTGTAAAAAAAAAGTACAAGTTGAACATTTGCAAAAAAGAAAAAAGAAAACCTCTTTAATAGAGGCAGAAGTGTGCAGTTGGCTCCCCCCCACCTCCTCTTTTTTTTTAGCTGTTGCAATTTTACTCCAATTCCCCCTGAAGTTTTTATGCTTCTCTGTAACTAAAGTAAAGAAAGATGCCACAGCAAGCCAGTCCCACTATTTAAAATAAAACTAAAAGCTTTCTTTATTTCTTGGGGGGGGGGGTTAAGATCTACAATGGACTGATTTTACACCTCTCCTTCCCCGTCTTTGAACTTGCCAGCGGTATTATTTGCATAACACTTTTATCCGGCCTTGATGCATTTGTGTGTGCTTGAGCTTTGCTGGGAAATGGAGGAAGAAAACATCTATGGGAATATTTGTCAGCGCCAATGTTCCGTATTACAGCTTAGCTTTTCTTTCTCTCCCCTCCTCATTTTCTTTTCTTTTTTCTTCTTCTTGTAAGCACCAGATCAAGCTGATCCAAATAGTGATACATTCTTGGGGTGTGTGGGGTTGGCATAAAACGTCTTTCTCCAGAAGACACAAGTGGTGCCATAATCTTCACCTTTCCTCTAAAATCGTGACTGTGTGGAAGGGACAAGCAAAATCCGGGTCCGTCCATCCCTGATTTATGAACAACAGTGATGAATCTCCAACTTTAAACATGGGTTACTGAAACTTCTAGAGAAGGACTCCGTTCAACCTCAAAGGAATTTTCTGTTTCTTTGCTCAGGAGTAACAACGTGCAGATAAAGATGCTAGGCCTCCAATGTATACGCATTTCGACATAGCTAGTATACAAGGAATATAATATTGCTTGTTGGGCTGAACTGGGAGCCTGAGTGAAAAGAGCCAGGAAGCATCGAAAGCCCAGCTTACTGCAACAACAGATCTCGTGCAATGAATAGCTTGCCTTCCACCATTGGGAGAGAAAGAGCAGGGAAGGAAACTGGGCAAGAGGACTCAGATGCACACTATGTGCATCGCTCCCCTCTGTTAAAAGACCAAAACATTGAAAGCAAATAAAAAAACAACGGGGATAATGAAAAGTGAGGAAAGCCAAGCAGGGTTCCTTCCTGTCCCCCAGCAGGTCTGACTCTTGGTCCGGCGCCAGGCTTAATCCTGATGCAAAGCGAGCTCCGCAGGTCCCAACAAACAGAGGGAGCCTTGAGAGATCAAGGGGGAACGAGTTTCGACCCCCCAACTCCCCAAGTGGCGTCTGCAAAAGAGTGAGCTGGAAAGGGATCGAGTGACCCCCTCCTGGGAGATCTCCCCAACCTGCAGACCTCTTCCCCTCCCGCTACCAAACATGCTCTTCGCCGTGCGCCTGTATGAAACCAGAAAGGGGCTTGCCACGGATTTGGTATCCGCACCGGCCTCCTGCGAATTTGGATTCTCACGGGCTTGCTAGCTTTTCCTCCCGGGGGCCCATCAGATCCCATCACCTAAGCAGCCCGGGGTGGGGTTGGGGAACTCTTCTGCTTCCAGAATGACCGGGGGGAGGGGCTATGGATAAATTTGGGGGTTTTCTGCCAACTCGGACAAGAAGAGGTGAAGAGAAGAAGAGGCTTAAGGTGGGGGTAGAAGGTGACCCACAGCAGAGTCGAGGGTTAGTAAGGCTGTCTCCTTGGAGGGCAAGATGGCCCTGGGGACTCCCCCAGCCCCCTCCCTCCGCTCAACTCCAAACACCCCACCAAGGGACCCACTGCTGCAGAAGTGCCAGCTTGGCTCCGCGACCCTGGGTGCCCGGGGCGGTGGGTGCCAATGCAGAGTGCATGGCTCTGGCGCCAAAATGTGTGGGTGCCCAGACCCTTCATGGGGAATTTTGTGGGTGCTCGGGCACCCAGGGAGCCGGTACCTGAAAGGTCAAAAAGAAAAAGCTCTGCGCCCTTTGTGGAGCTTCCTGGCGTCCCGTCCTAAAATCTCTGGCCGGGCAGACCCCCCTCCCACAGGGCACCGTCTGGCTGCTGACCAGGAGCAGAGCAGTCCCTTGCAAAGAGTGCAGGATCCATTTTTTCCCCCGGGTCTTTTTTTCCTTCCCCCTTTCCCTGCATGACCCGGCAAGCAGCAAACGCCTCCTCTCCCCAGGCGATCCATCACTGCTCGGATTTCTATGAACACCCAGGAGCGGTCCAGATCAATATTTCCTGGCGAGGTTTCCTAAGAAGATCGACCTTACGGGTCTTGGGGCCAGTTCGGTGTGTGGTTTTGTGTTTGTTTGTTTTTTTTTAAAAAAAAATCTGCTTTACAAAAAATAAAGATTAAAAAATCCCTCATCTTCCTCCTTTCGTTCTCTGAAAAAAATGCCTGTCGGCCTCGCCTCATCCAGCCCAGGAACCCATCGCAGTTAAGAGGAGATATATGTATATAATATAAATACATATACGTGGCTATCCCCTCCGGAGCGCAACGAGGAGGAGACTCCGATGGAGAAGGCAGCTGAAATTGTCAGCCTCACCTGGCGCGTCTCCACGGCAGGATCCCCGCAATGCCAATCCGCACGTGTGCACGCGCTGTCCCACGGAATACGCGCACACGCGCGCTTCTTTGAAAAAGAGGCACCGTTCGTGAATGCGATTAAGGGGGGGGGGGGAACCAGGCATCCACCTTGAGTTTTTTTTTATTTTTGGCTGTTGCTTATTCCCGCTGCACCCCCCACCTCCTTATTTTTCTCTCTCTTTTTCTCAACCCCCCTCCCCACACTTTTTTTTTGCCTATCTGCCGATCAAACGCGCGGGGATCTGCTCTGGTAAATGATGCATTAGATGCGGTGGCTGTATTTGTTGTGCGAGTTTTGAAAGGGTCCCGATAATCTGGAAGCGAGAGATAAGGAACAGCATTTATTCAGCAGCACTTTGGAACCAATTTTCAACCCTGTTCAACCCCATTCTCCTGCAGCCTCCAGGAGCCCAGGAGATAAGGATTGGACTATTCATTATCTTCACAAGGAACAAAGATTAGCTAGCAGAGATGAAAAATTACTCCTGGATAGTAATAATAAGGGAGAGAACCTCGGGAGCTGCTGAGCCCAGAGTCTCCAGGCTTTGGGAATACACACACACACACACACACACACACACTCTTACACAAATACATTTTTAAAAATCAGTTTCGAAAATATTGGGCTGCCCATAATAATAATAAAAAACCTGGCAGCATTATCATCATCGTTATCATCATCATTAAGCAACTTAATGTTTATCATGTTTTCATATGTAGAATAAGATTGTTACCGCGCGAGGAGAGGGAGAAAGAGGTGGGGGTTTTATTTTCTATTCCCCTTACCAATACCCCACGTCTTCTTCTCTCCCTTTTTCTTTTCATAGTTTAAAGACTACATCTTCAGTAGGAAATCTAACCAGGGCAGCCCAGAGAGAGCGAAACACCATCATTTCATAATCATGGGAGAATCGTGGCGGGTGGGGATGGAAATACAGGCGGAGGGAAGACAGGGGCGGCATGGAAAGTTGGGCGATTGTTGAATTTTGAGGAGTAAGGTTGTGTGTGTGTGTGGTGTGTGTGTTTTACTGACCCCTACAAACTTCCATACCGCTCAGAAAGTACAGACTATTACGATGGGGCAGAATATCAATAACGGCAGGGTATTAGTACTGGTATTGTTACACCACAACACATTAACCCACCCCCCATAAGCCACTGTATCTCCCCGCAAGGTCTCCAGGCTCCAGTCCCACTATGAATTGGCAACGCACACGTCCGACTTAACCCTTTCCCCGCCCAAGCTTTGCAAGTGATTCCATTCACACCAGTTTGTTCAGTGGAGAGCATTTGCTGTTCTTTCCATCCCTCAGATTCCCAGTACTGTACCGGGGACTGCAAAAAACATGGCGGGGGGGGAGAGAGGGAGGGAGGAGATTTAAAACATACTTGAATAAATCTAGTTATGTATCTCATCTCCTAGAATGAAGAGTGATACAGGAGGGTAATTAAACCAGTTACTTTGGCAATGGGCTGCTTCGGACTGATAAGAATTATCTGCAGCATATCAAGGGGCCCTTTCCCCTCCTGAACCATATCACAAAGACAGACAGAAAATGCCAGCAAAATAGGATTCCACCCCCCTTCTCCTTGCTATTGCTCTGGGGTGTGTGTGTGTGTGTGTGAGTATCCCACATACCATTATGATGATAATTCTTTTCCATTGAAACTCTTAAACACACACACACCCCTCCTTCTTTTACTATACATGTGAAGTTTTCCTGTTCCTTACTACGAGCATAAAAATATTAAGCGGCGGCGGTGGCGGTTTTTAACTTGTGGGGACCTCAGATTTGAGAACGTAGGCGCAACCCCGAGACATCCAAGGCGTCGTCCCTTAAGCCCCATTGAAAGAAAGGGGAGTTAAGATTGCAAGCTATACAGCTGGTCGTCAATCGCACCGTGGTCACCGAAGAAACACGGCCAGGAAAGGACTGGGGTGCTGGGCATTTGACTTTCTCTTATGGCTGCTTCAAGTTGTTGTTAACACACACCCACACCCACACACTCCTTTTGCTTTGTCCATCCCTGATACGCTTTTTTTCACCCTCATCCTCTGCCACGCAAAGAACAGAAGTGCGAAAGGGACAAAACAAATTATTTGATTGGCTGTGATCTGGCAAGGTGACGGAGGAGTGTGTGTGTGTGTGTGTGTGTGTGTGTGTGTGTGTGTGTGTGTGTTAGCTAGTAAATGTGGAACAACAAACAAACAAATAAGCCAACAAACCAGAAGAAAAACCCTAGCTAGCCCAACATATTTGTAGGCCAAACAAGGAAATAAAAAGCTCACGATTTCGCCAGCCCTTAAAAGCGGTGGCGTCTTTGACTTCCAGCCATTTCCCAACCTATTAGTTCCGGCTGACTAGCCTAATGGGCCAAGAATTTATGAATTTCAAGATCTTTTCTTCCTTTCCTTTCCTCTTCCTGCAACAATGGCTGAAGGGCGGCTCTCGCTGCCTTTTCCAAGCGTCCCTGCGCGCTCTCACACACCTAGACACAAACACTTTCCCAGCTAGGTCTATGAAGTCCAGTTCAGAAGAAGTTAGGACCAAAAGCTTGGGCGATGGGCGGAGGGGGGGCAGAGAGAGAAGACAACGTGATAAAACAGGTGAGAGGGTTCAATCGAAGACTTTTCTCCCCAGCCCACGTAAGAACGAGGAGCTGAGAACTGCGGGGAGGCAGGTTGGCAACCCGGCTCCTCCCCGCACCCACCCCCGGTTTAAATCAATAGGAATAATTTTTAAAAGAGGTCTGGAATGCGGGTGATGGCCTGGGGATGTTGGTGGCTTTTTTTGCAGGGGCCTACAGACTTTTGAGCTCCGACCCCCCCCCCTCGCCCCTCTTCCTTGGGACGGGGAGACTTTCTTTTGTGCGACTCCCTGCGCCCCGGAGTGGGAGGCGTGCAGAGAGGTGGCGACGGCGGCGGGTGCGCGTCTCTGGAATAATATCAGTTCATTGGGAAATATGAAAGTCAAGTCGCGTCGCCTGTGACAGGGAAGGCAACAAAAGGTGCAAGCCGCAGACAATGCGAGGCGCTTGTACAGATATTGTAATGATGCAAATGAAGGCGAGGGGCCGAGCTGGCTGATTATGTACATAAATGCGCGCAGAGGAAGCGCGCACGGGCTCGCCGTGCCATCTCTGAGCGCGGGAGGAGGAGCGGAGGGGGAAGCCGGAGGAGGAGAGAAATTCGCTGCCAGGTTTTGAGCTGACTTCTCTCCCCCCCCCCTCCTCCCCACACCCACCCCAATTCCTGGCAACCGATCTCGCTCGCCTTGCCTCCTGCCCATTCATCAGCCGCTCCTTGCCCCCTGGCGCTCCTTCTTTATTCAGATCCGCCGAGGGGAGCGCCGGGGCAGAGGCGAAAGGGTGGTCGTCGTCGTCGTCGCTCTTTGCGCGCGCTCTCCCCGCCTGTCTCTCTCAGCGAATCCAGATGTGCCAGCTGCGGAGCCCAAGTCCTCCTCGGGAAGGGAGTCTCGGTTAAAGCTGCTCTCCTCCACCCACCCCAACGGCAGAGCAAGTGTGGGGGGTGAAAGGCAAGAGAGAGAGAGACAGAGAGAGACCGGGTGGTGGTGGTGGGGAATCCACACAATCCCAAAGGAGGAGAAAGAAAAGGGGCTCGGGAGCTACAGGAGCGCGCGGAGAGGAAGCACCTCGGAAGAGAGCAAAGGTAAGCGCGTGATTCCAAGGCCAGCAACGAAAAAGAGGAAATGAGAGAGAGAGATGAAACACTGGATGGCGCGCAGGGAGAAGGGCCGTATCTCAGTAGCGAAGCACCTGCTTGGCATGCATAAGGTGCCAGGCTGAATCCTGGAGCTAGGAGGGCCTCCCTGCCTGCCTGAAATCCCGGGGAAACGCTGCCGACCAGTGCAGACAGCACTGACTTGGTATAAGCGATGCCAGAGGGGTTCCGGGCTGACCCACTCCGAGTTGGGCAGCGCAGGGAGAGGGGCTTGGGGTCAGCTGGCGGCAGAGATGCCCTCCATCGAGGCCACCTGGAGAGGCACCTGGTGTGGGGGGGGGAAGGGGGGCGCGCTTCTTTGTTCCTGCCATGCACACTTGGAAGGAAAGCAGAGGACACTGTTGGGCGCGGGGGGTGGGGGTGGGGGGCGCGGAGATGGACACCGGCTTCCCCCAACTCCACCCTGGGGACTTGTCTTTTTCAAGAGGGGCTAATGCCCGGTGACAACGACCTAAGCAGCTCCGGGGGCCCGAGAGAAAGAGTTGTCGCCGAGTAAGCGGAATAAAGCCAGCCTTTTTTCTTTGCTTGAAAGGGGCATTCAGTGGCGCGCTTTTTGCTAACCCTTTCGGAAAACAAATAAACAAACAAGTCCCGGGGCTGTGATTTTAAAAGGGGTTTTTAATCAGACGTGGTTTGGGATGCCGGGGGTGGGGGGAGGGCAGATCAGCCAGGTTGGGTTATGCTACCAAAGCACATGCAGGGCTACGTGCAGGAACCTCTCTCTATGTATTTATAAAGGACACATTTTCTTACCTGTATAAATATGAGCATGTTGGTGTAATACGTATATGGAATCTATATTAAATAAGGGACAAAGGTGCTGCATTAAAAAGAAAAGAAAAATAAGTGGCTAAGAGCTCTCTAGATAACAGACTTGCTGTTGGTACCTGCGAGAAGTAAATAATTTTCTTCTGCTAAAAATAGCGATTTTTAGACACGAGGACGATTCACGGAAGGTGGAATTATGGGCTGGGACTCTCGGCCATCGTGTAGTTTGTGCTATTAAGTGTGCCTGATGAAAGACACCCAGATGAAAGTGCTTTTGGCTTTATGGAGCGGCTTGAAATGAGTTTCTAATTAACAGCGTCTTAAAATCATAGGGGAAATAAAATGTCGCTTCTGTCCAGAAACCGAAGCGCATTTTACAGGCTGAAGACCCTTCTAACAGGAAGGGGAGAAAAAAAGATCCTCTTTCTTTATAGTTACACAAGAGAATTTTACTAGGGAGTTCTGGAAACCAAAACACGCTCTTCTCAGCCCACGGAGCCACCCCTCCGATGGGAGAGGTGCGCAAGGATTTGTTTTATTCTATTTTATTTGTCACGGGCCAAAGAACAGAAAACAGCCAGAAGGCATCGCAGGGCGACGAGTCCTTTCAGAACCCAATCTTATGAGGCCGTGTATGTTTGTGCATTATAAAAAAAAAGACACACACACAAACTCGACCTTCCCACTTGGGGAGGGGGGAGAGAGAAAAAAAATCAGCAAAGAGAGAAGTGGAGGGGGGGAAAGAAAGTTAAAAAAAAATAAAATACCCCCTGCCCTGTTTCATCTCTTCCCTCCCTCCTCCACAATCACACGCGCGCGGGCACACTTTTCCCAACCTATTGTTCTGAGATTTGTGTGCGTGTTTTAAGAGGACGGGGTTCTTTTGAAGGGGGGTTGAGGGTTTTTTCTTCTTCCCTGGAAACCCCCGCAGTTCCGAGGATTTCCCCCCACCCTCTCCCGTTTCTGGTCTTTCTGCACCTGCTTGCCCAGGGAGCTTTCTCAGTCCCGGTCCCGTGCAGAAGATTTGCACAGCTTTGCATGTTTTAGAACTATCCAACTCTAGGCGACCAGCCTCTTCCCGATTCCCCCCCCCATCCCACCCCTCCCCCTTTTTTGTTTCTTTTTCTTTTTTCTGCTGGGGTCAGCTTTAAAAATAATTCTTTCTTCTCTCACCGACCTTTCCTCCTCTTCTTCCTTCTGCACGCTACCCTCACCTTCCTCCGTTGTCGGGATTCAAAGTCGCGGCGAATCCCCCGCCAGCGCATTGCAGGAGCTGGGTCCCTTGGAGATGATTTCAGCAGGGAGAGGGGAAGGCTGTGGTGGGAGTAGGTTTGGTCCGCAAGACGAGAAGAAGCTAAGCGGAGAGTAACCTATATATCAAACGTAAGGCTGAGGGTGTGTTTGTGCGTCTCTGTGTCTGTAAATAGCCATTTCCTATGAGACGGATGTGAGACTCCAGGCATCACACGTGCGTATGTGTGGCTAGCCAAATAGTTAGCGTATACATCTTTTACATAAATAAATATTAAAATAACAACTTTCCTCTCAAGTGCAGTTAAAAAGAAAACCCACTTACAAGCTGACTACACAGACAAAATTTCTATTTAAAATAAATTAACTATAACGCACTAAACGCAGATAAAAAACACGACTCAAATTGTATGCATTCAAATAGCTATGATGATGATGATGATAACAATAACAATAATAATGAAAGCACCAGTGAGCAGAATGTATTATTACTATTATTTTCCTTCCTGTCTTAGCTGACAGTTTCTAAGTCTTACCAATTTGGCTGCATCCCACAAATTACTCATAAAGGGCAACCCTGCGTCGACTCTCCTTTAGCAGCAACTAACATTTGTATGCAGACTGGAGCAGGATCCCTTCCTCATTTACGGATGCAAGTCCTAAAGGCACTTACTAGGGAGTAAGTCCCGTTGAAAGAGTGCGGCTTACCTCCCAGTATCACGCACGGGGGCTGTGCCGCCTCATTTATTTCTTGCATCTTTTATATAACCCAGGAAAGGTTGTCTCTGGGCCCATCAACGGTATCTTAAAGCAAGTCATTTTAAAAGAAGAAAAGAAAAGAAAATGACCCGCCCATTTCTCGCTCCCCAAAGGATCCATGAATTCACTTTGATGAATAGTCCTCTGGACAAATGATGCATCTCCGTGCTGCAAAATGGCAGGATCCCATTTTGCAAAACACTCGTGGCCTGTTTCTGAAACGGACCAAATTTCCGTCTCCCGCTTGGCTCTCTTTTACAGCCTCCACCCCGAGGCGTTTTTCTCTTGGATAAACGAGTCCGGGGCTTTGCGTGGGAAAGGAAGGCGGGCGGGCACCGCTGAACCGATGTCAACACGCATTAAAAAAATATTAATTCAGGACATCGATCCCTCCCAGGTTGTAAGACCCCTTTCAAGGGGGCATTGCACGACCCTTTATGGACCCCGAGGTATGTGGGTCTGAGTTCAAGCCAACCTCGCCTTTTCTTTTTTTGTTTTGTTTTGCAAAGTGATATTTGTAAAGCTATTTTTCGATTCTAACTGGTGTGGAATGAAGCGGGGAGCTGGCGAAGCGGCAGAGGGGCGGACAGAGGAGATGGGTTGCGGGGAGAGGGGCGGGTGGCTGGCGCTTAGTGGCTGACAAATTGCAGGTTAATAAAATGTATTTGCAGGCTGAGTGTCAGGTGCATCTGGTGGTCAGGATTTGAAAGGGGGAAAGAGACAAGAATAGGAAGGTAAAACGAGAAGCAGGCTCAAAAAGGGGAGAATATCCAGTACAAATTAACAGATTGAAGGAAATGGCGGGAGGCAACGAGGACTTGGAAATACAGGAGGCTTTCACAACATGTACACACACACACACACACACGTATGTGTATGTATATGTGTATGTATATGTATATGTCGTTGTCGTTTTTAACAAAGCTTAACCGGACCTCGTAGTTTAGTGGTTGATAGTTTAATTGTACAACCCCGTTAGCACTCATTCAAAAGCACTGGTATCATTGGCCGTATTTGAAGAGAAACAAAAGGGAAGACGGAAGAAAATGAATAATCATTTTTTGTTTTCGTTTTTTTAAAAACCCCACTAGAGCCCATGAAAGGGGGTGAGGAGGCAGGAAGCTTGCCTGCAGGAAGCGGGTTGCCCTCGGAAATGGGGCTAGTGAGGAATTTTGGGTGGCTCCATAGACAGACGTGAGAGCTCTCTGGCCCCAGCTGGGCGCTGCTGGCTTTTCCCTTCGCTCGCCCTGCAGGACAGATTCACTCCTTGCCATTCTCAAGAACCCCAACCCGGAGCTAGATGTGCGCGCCTGATCTCCACCTATTTGGCTCCTGAGAGGCTGAGGTGTGTGGCGGTGGGAGTCAGCATCTGGTCTGGGAAAGAGGCCCCGAGTTTGCTTTCGGAACTTCCCCCACCGTTTTCAGTCAGTCTCTCCGGCCAAGTCCGAATATGAGCCCGTGATGGCTCAACGGAACAAAGAGCCAGCAATCAGAGAGAGAGAGAGAGATGGTGCTGGACATTCCCGGATCCAGCCCTGGAGGAGAGGACTGCCAATGTCTTGCCCCCCCCCCCCCCGCCTCCAACTGCAAATCGACGCTCTCTCTCACTGGGCGCAGCGAGGCTTACTCCCGAGTAAACACGCGCCGCGAAGGGGGGGGCTGTCCTTCCTTGCTGCTGCCATCCCGCCCAAGCTGCTCCGCTCGGAGGGATTTACTTCCGAGAAGACGTACAAGAGGATTGGGCTGAACAAAACTGAACAGGGAGGGGGGAGGAGAAAAAGTCTGGAATGCATTGACGGGGAAACAAAACGAAACAAAAATCCTACGGGGTGTGCAGCGTGTGTCCCCCCTCCCCGCTCTAAAGCAGCCCGCCCTTTATCTACACCCCCCTTCCGCGCTAGTCGTTTGCAGCAGCAGAGGAGACCTTTGGAGAGGCGAGAGGCTCTTTGGCTCCCTCGCTACCTGCAGCTGCAGCGCGACTAACGCTGGGGTGCCTGCCTGCCTGGACGGCTAACCCGGAAGACGAGAGAGTGGTGTGTGTGTGTGTGTGTGTGTGTGTGTGTGTGTGTGTGTGTGTGAGAGAGAGAGAGAGAGAGAGAGAGAGAGAGAGAGAGAGAGAGAGAGAGAGTCTGACGCCACTTGTACGTGCTTCTATTTGTGGACCTGCCTTAGCCGGCTTGTTGGAGCGCTGAGCGGGGCTGGGGCTGCTGCAGCCTCCGCCTGGCCGTCGGCTCAGCCTGCGGCTCCCCCTCCCCTCCCCAGACCAGCGTTGCTCCTGGCTGCCCCTCCTCCCTCCCTCCCGCGGCTCCTCCGCCCCCTCCCGGCCGCCACCAATATCTTTCCCTTCAACCCCCTGCTGGCACTGAGGAGCTGTCTGGGATGCGGCGTCCGGGGAGACCACCCTTGCTCGCCACTGCTGGGTGAGTAGCTCTAGATTTCCCTTTTGCCCGCTGCCCTGGATGTGGAGCCGCCTTTTCATTAGGGGCTATATATATTGGCTGCTCCCTCCCTCTCTCTTTCTCTCGGTACCACTTTGCTCTGGTGACTTGGTTACATACAGGCAGGGAGGAAGGGAGAAATGGTGACTGTTGCGGCTGGAAAGGGCGAGTTTGGGGTGTGCGTAAAAGGCAGCGAGAGCTGAGCGCTGCCGCCTGCGGAGTTTGCCGTCGAGATCCGTACGGATCTCCACACAAAAGGTCTGAAGAGACGGCGGTTCAAAGGGTGACCCGCCCCGTCGTGGAGAAGATCCTAAGGCAGCAGAAGCGAGGCAGTTCTCAGCCCGGGTTTCCCGCTACGAGGGAGAAACGTGGCGGCAGCACCCTTGGGTGCTGTGAGCCGCCTTCTGCGGAAAGGGCGCACGGGAGCGTTAGGAGAGGTCGCTTGTTTTTATTTGCAGCGAGGTGCAAATAACTGGAATGAAATCAGACTCGAAAGTGTCGGAGCTGGAGAGAAGACCCGGTCAGCTTGTGTGGCAAAAGTTGGGGAGTGTCTGGGGTCAGGAGGAGTCGCGGAGTGACACGTAGTGTCCTGGAGAGAAGCAGCAGCGAATTTAGAGGCGATTGTGGACGTGGAGGAAACTGCTGTTGGTGAATATCCAGCACAGGCAAATGCTCTCTGGGGTCAGAGCTCGTGGTGATTATAGGAATGGCTCCCTTCCTATTATTTCCTTTTTTAAAAGTCTCTTAAACTAAGATAAATTAGGAAGGGGTGGAAACGCAGTCTGGGGTGAGGAGAGAGAGGGAGGGAGAAAACGAGCAGCGCGTGTAAATAAACAGTCTTTGTTATGTCTGTTCACAATGGGGGTCTCCCTCTGCTCTTATCACTGGCACAGGTGCCTGCCTACCTTGAAAGCCACAATTAACAGTTGCTTTTGTGTGCGCGCGTGTGTGTGTTGCGAGTGCAAACATGGTGGGAGTCATCTCAGCGAGATGGCATCGCATGTCCATTCAGATAAAACCACGGAGTAAAATCTGGGGAATCTCCCGTCAAAAGCAAAATTGAATGCGAGGGATAGGGAGCAGATGTGCATCTATAGCAGTACATCATTCCCTAACCGGAAATGCATTTATAGTATATTTAAAAGGAGGCGGGTTGTTGTTTTTAATCCCAGGGAAGAATTTACCTAGACCAAAACTTTTGCAACTTAAAAACAAAAGGGAACCAAAACAAAAAAAGGAAAGAAGCGAGTTTGCCCGAGCGATCTCTGTCCTCGAATTATATACATTGACTCGATTAATATCTCCCTGTCCATTGGTAGGAGGCAGCTGCCAACCTTTTCCTGGGACTAAATATAACCACCCGTGTTCCCTCTGCCTGTCTCGAACCTGCTGCTGTTGTATAAAATGCATCCCATTACATGCATCTGTAAGGAAAACAACGCGGGGTGTCTTAAAATTGTCTTCCCTTTCTGAATCTGGCGTTCCCCGCATAGAGTCCACTAAACAACCGATGGCCCCCCGAAATCCTGATGGGAGGCTTGGGGAGAGACGGCGCAGGCTGCTTCTTCGGCCCACGCAGAGATTTGTCAGGGATTGGAGCCGGCTGGCTGCTGCAGTGCCGCCGCAGTCCGCTGCCCATTCAAGCAGATTCTCTCCAGAGAGGACTTTAATAAAATTGACAGAATAGTTGTTTAACCAGCCGTGTGAAGCGGGCTGAATCTCAGCCCCAGAAAATTAGTTAAGCTGCTGCACCCGTGGTCCTTGTGCGGGTTAGTTGATGTTCCGATGAGTGAATTAATTAAATAAGAGGCCCCAACACACGCTCACACACGCGCGCGCATGCCTTGCTCTCCTTGGTTTCCTTACTCGGAGTAGTCGGCTGCAGCGATGCATTTAATAGCAACGCAGATAGAGTTGCTAGCTAGCGGAGAGGGCTGCTTTTTTGCTTTTGCTTTTTTTTTTAAAAAGAAACTGGAGACGCGCTGCTCGCTCAAGGAAGAAGGAGCCGAGAGAAACGAGTTAAGGGGGAAGAATTCACAGCTTTCACCCTCGTTACAACGAGGCACGGAGGGAGGCGGAATCCGATCTCGAGTAAACGATCCGGGGCAGTCTCTCCTGGGCAGTCCGGCGCCCTGGCTCCCTTCGCTGCTAGCAAGGATCCAGGAACAACCCCACACTTCGTCCCCAATTAAACCGCCGCAGAAAAGGCAACATTTAAAACAGTGGCGGGGGGCTCCTCTATGTGCTGAATTTGAAAGAAAGAGTTCTGATCCGAAGCAGGGAAAAGAGACGAGGCGCAAGGCAAAAACACAAAACAAAAGCCATTCCTAAAATCCCAAATTTAGCCATGCTAGTGGCAGGCACTAATAATAATGCAGAGGATCTTAGGAGAAAGGGGAGGCAAGTTGCCTTTTGTGCAAAAGCCATGAAAGAATGGTAACGGGGAGGTGGAGAGGAGGAACGCGGCCGCTGGGAATGTTGCCGCGTCGCTGTTTTTGAACGAGTGTTTTTGCGCGCTTCTCGGCCTGCGAAGGATGCGCGGCTGGGCGAGGCTCCCTCGGCGCGGGCGGTGGGCCGGCTGGCTCTCTCGCGGTGGGGAAGTGGCAGGAGCCGGCTGCAGGGTAACCTGACACGCGGGGCTTCAGGGGAGTTTCCTGGGCAGCCTAAGGGTCTCTCGCTCGCCATAAATCAAGCAGCTTGATTAATCTTTACAATTTGTCTTTTAAAACAAACAAGGCGAATTATCAGCTCGTTAACTGCGATTTTATCACCTGTCTAAAACAAACAGCTTCCCTTAACACCCCCCTCGGAAAAAAGGGGGGAAACACCCGCAGCTTTGCTGAGTGCGGGAAAGGGCAATATTTAAAACGGTGGTTTGAACGCACAGCGCATCATTATGCACTCATTTATGTCAGCATTTCAGAGAGGTACAGGAGCGCATCTAGGGGAGCAGACAATGAAATTACCTTTTTATCCCACAATGCCTCAGTGGAGGGTCTCCATCTGGCCTCTGGGATTTTGGAAATTTGTAAAATGTTTGCTCATTTATTAATTAAAAACATGCCCCACCTACACACACACACACACACACACACACACATATCCCAACACCCCTCTGAAACCTCGACAGGGCAGGCGGAGGCGGGGCGGGGAAGGCTCTCAGGTAAATCAAAATGTGTCCAACTTTATTCCCGAGTAACAAAATCGAAGCTTTTCTTTCCGTCTCTTGTCACTGGGGCTGGGGAGTGAAATAATTCTGCATGTTGCATGTCACTTTAAAATATCGTTTTGTGGTAAAGGCAAAGCTAATATTAGAACGGGAGAAAAGGTTCAGATCACAAACGAGGGCGGGTGGGGGGAGCAAGGTGGTCTCTCCCTCCCTCCCTCGCTCCGTCCCTCCCGGCTGCCAGTCCTGGTGGAGCCGGAAGCCCTTCACAACGCGATATTGGGGGAATATCATATTTTCTAGCGCTGGCTTGACACTGAACCCCCCACGACCCCTTGACCTTCCTTTGATTTGGGAAGGTCCCCTCCGCGTTCCAGGGCTGCTTCTGTGCTTGGAGGGATCTCTGGTTGCTGCTGCTTCTCCTCCCTCCCCAGAATTTTTACCTGGGGAAGGAAAACAGGAGACGGAGGAGAACCCGCGCTTCCTGGTTGCTGCTGTATTGTTTAGATTACGCACGCACTGTGTGCGCGTAGGAAAGG
The DNA here is from genome assembly GCF_964270895.1 of Podarcis filfolensis. Classification (NCBI taxonomy): domain Eukaryota; kingdom Metazoa; phylum Chordata; class Lepidosauria; order Squamata; family Lacertidae; genus Podarcis; species Podarcis filfolensis. Next base: position 40,874,167 of record NC_139605.1, on the reverse strand, counting down.
CTTTAGGTTGTGGTGAGAAACAGCGGCTTCTCTTGAAAACAAAACCACGCAAACAAAAATGAAGCGGGTTGAAGATCTGAAAAGGCCAGCAGCATCTGGGACCGGCCTGATCGGGGCGCGCACACTTCTGGTGGAGATGGGCTGCTTGCCCCGGTCACCTCTCGTCTCTCCGGGCGCACACTGAGCCTGAAGGACATGGGGCGCCTCCCAGAGCTCACGTCTCGCTGGGCCAGGGTCTGCTCGCGGTGCGTGTGTGCTGGGGAGAATGGCAAAGGCAGTGGGTGGGTCGATCCGCCTTGGCTCCCTGACAAGCCCACCATCTCAGCCCACCCTCCGGCCACAGGAGCAGAGCGGGAGGAGCCGTGCTGCCCGGGCCGGCTGCCCCCACTTCTCCTCTTTCTTACCCGGATCGCCATGGCTCCCCTCCTGCTTTGGAAGAGGGTGGGCTGGGGGTCTCTCTCTCTGCGTCTCTCTCCTCGCAACTAAGCTGAAGAGGAAGCCGAGGACTCCGGGAAGGCATCCGGGAGAAAACAAAGACCAAACGAGCGAGAGAAGCAGCACAAGCTGGAGGGCGGAAAAAAGGGCATTGCAAGGGAGCATCGTCCTAACCTCCAGGGCCCACGGGCTGGGATGGGATCCCCGCAGGAGCCGACGCAAAGAGGGGGCAGCAGGGAGAAGGAGAGGGGGGAGAGAGGGCTCTGGGCTGCGCCTTCCCGCCCGCCTTGTTTGGGAATCTGGAATTGTTTTGTCTGGCTCGGAAGGTGACAGGGAGGCGAGGGCCGGGGGGAGAGAAGGAGAGGGGCGCAGGAGGGTGCCTCCAGCTCCCCAGAGAGCCCGCGGGGGCTTGGATGGGGGCAACGAGGGGCTGAGCAGGGTGGGCTCTGCCCACCCCCTTTGGGGTATATTATTAAAAAGTTCATTTCCTGGCGAATTTGGCAGCGGCGGGTGACGTCAGAGCCCCGGCGTCTCGGCGACGGCCCGCCTGGCTGGGGAGAAGGAGCCTCCTCTGGCCCAATTACGGGCTGTCAATCTTCCCCTCCCCCGCCCTTCAGGAAAGTGGCCTGGCCTCCCCCTCCCCCTTCATATGGGGCGGGGGAGCAAGGAGAGGAGGCAGAGAAGCCACCCACCCACCCAGATCCCCACCGAGGGTGCTGCATCTGACCTCCGTGCCATTTCGCTCCCCTTGCAGCCTAGCCTTCTTCGCCTGTAAGGTGAGGAGGCGGAATTGTCTCCCCAGCTAGGATGCTGCAAGCGCGTCTCTTTCTCCCTAACCCACCCTAACAGGTATTCACGCTCTGTGCTGTCATTTGCACCCGCCAACAACCCACGAAGAGCGATGATGCAATTTGATCGCGCACACACCAAAGTCTTGCTTTGACGCTGGAAATTCAATTTATATCTCTAGCACTCTAGGAATGACAGTCTGCTCATTATTTTTTATCTCCTCCCTCTCCTCACACAGCGCATAAGGTATATAGTTCCTTGGGCTGGAATGTGTGTGTACGTGGCAGTATTGTCTTATAAGTTGGTGCGAACACCAATTCCCTCTTTTTGCAGCTCCAAAAAATCCCTGTTAGGGCAATCCCTTTATTAGGCTAACCAGAAAGTCACAAAGCAAGGTGCAGACTTTCTTGTCCCCCAGAACACTTGCCTGATGAAGAGTTCTGAAGCACCCGAAAGCTTGCTTATTGTTTTGTGCAGCATTTTGGTTGGCCTAGCAAGGGCATTGCCCTAATATGGATTTTAGATTATGGGCCGACAAAGCTACCTTCACTTCTTTTTCAAGAGCACCTAGAAGTGTATTTAGAATTCTGGTCCTATACAAGGCAGGTGTGGTTCAGGTGGTATTTTGATTGCATCAAGCATGTATGCAGCGCAGCACCTTTTCCAGTTTTACAGACCCTTTTGAAATAAAACAATGTGGGTGGGTGGGGGTTCTGCGCAGCTCTGAAGCTTGCACTTTTTTGTTAGCAAAATAAATAGGTATGTTATCACTTGAAACTTTGGGGAACTTTCTTATTTGTCTTCCTGTTTTCACCTACACTGCTTGCACATTATAAAAAGGGATCCTTCACAAGCAACAATGACACACACAAACGATGCCCTCCTGTCCATGCTTACAGTACCTGGCTTTACAAGTGGATCACAATTCCTCCAGGATGCTCAGCCAACTGAAGTGCCATCATCTATTCTGTTCTGTGGCCTGGATCCCGGGAAGTGTCAGGAGAAGCAAAACAACAACAAACACCTGGAACATAATAGCACCTGGGTCAGTCACAGAGGCACTCCTATATTTTCCATCCCAGTAAATTTCACTTTTGGAACTGGAAAGAAGGTATTTCCTTCCCTCTGACTCACATTTGGTTGATTGCATCCATTCTTCCATTAAATGGCATGATTTTATTTTTATTTTTAAATTTCTCTCTCTCTGTGTGTGTGTATACACACACACACACACACACATATACATACTGGAGACAGTATTGTGTATACCTTGTGGAAGGGGAGAACAGGGACATTTGGTTCCATTACCTTAGTTAATTAAACAAACAGCCACCCTACCCTCAAAACCAGGTACTTTAAAAGAAAGGAAAACTCCCATATCTTAAGTTCTTCTTGGCTAAAGTTTTCCTAAGGTGCAGGTAGCTGGAGACGGAAAATGTGATGACTGAATTAACGCCATGAATGAAAAGTCCTGTTGACTTGTTCCTATAGCCTTAGAACAGGGGCTTGAAAGGCAAGTGTCCACCTGGAGGAAGAGACGCTCCCCACCAGAGGCGGAAGAGCCCATGCTGCTGAACACCTGGAGAGGCTCCTTCAGCCTTGGTGGCGTCCTTAGCAGGGCTTGTAACTGGCTCCATTCTCCCGCCGGCTTCTCTAACGCTTTGCAGGGACACAGAGCCCCTTTTGGGAAAGGGGGAGTTTCTTCCCCCAACTCTACCTTGGGGGCTTGTCGTTTCCAAGAGGGGCTAATGCCCAGTGACAGCTGAACAGCTCAGGGTGTCAAAGGAAGGAAGATCTTCCGGGCGTTTGAAATAAACCAGCCTTGCCTTGTTGACGGGGAACATTAGTCAGAGGGGGTTGCTTTTATTTCCATCCCTTCCGAATACTATAAGATAGATTTAGCAGCGTTTGGGGCGGGTGGTGGTGGTAACAAAACGGCGTTTCGAGACGGGTTTATAATGTTTCCTTTTTACGACCAAGGCTGCGATCCCGTGAACCTAGGATAACACAGTGGGCTCTGCGTAAACGTGCTTTAAGATTGTGGACACTAACCTCTCTCACCTAAGAATCTGAGGGGGATTTAGTACCAAATTTGTCCTAAATGTATCCATCCAAGGGGGCTGTCCTGTATTACGTGACTAAGGTTAAAAAGTACGCAAAGGCCTAAAGAGAAAAATAAATGAAGTGTCTTTGGGTGTCTTTGAGAAATACTTCTTTCCCCCCATGCCCAACCTCCACCCCTCAAAAAAAGTGACATTAGAGGTGAATAATCGTTTGAGGAGACTGGAAAGAAGAGGAGGGATACTCATTCGCGAGTTCCATTGTCAGCCTGCGCGTTTGTGTGCGTGCGCGTTATTAAAGACCCAGAGATGAAAGTGCCTTGACTTTGTAGAAAAGTTTCTCATTAACTGCGCGTTAAAACTGAGAAGGAAAATGACGCCTCTGCTGTTCCAGAACTGATGCAGGCTGGACAGGCTGCTGTACCTTCCGTCCAAATAGGAAGAGAATTGATGGCTAAATTACGCGAGCGTGTTGTGTCTCCCATCCTTCCCCACCCCCACCCCCATTCTGCAGAAAGGGCTGGGTCTAGGTCAGGGGTTGAGGATCGGTGAGGTCTCTTAGCATCCATGCAAGCGCCTTGGTAGTCCTGGGCGGCTGTGAAGAGGAACGAATAAGGAAGAAGGTCGAAGGACAGCATAAGAATGCGAGAATCCACCAGAGCGAAAGCAGACCGCTTGGGTGTTGAGCAAAAGGGCAGGAAGGGTGGCTGCTTAGCAAGCCTGGCCCTCGACGCGGCGGTTGGCCAGGAGTTTAGGAAAGTTTAAGACGCGACGCTTGCCTGCCCTGCAACCGCAGTCGCCATCTCTCCTGGCCGCTCTAGTTTGTATCTGGACGCGTGCGCCCGATCCATACCTGGGGGGTGTGTGTCGGGGAAAGGATCACACAGGGCAGCAATATAGTATTGGGGGGAGGGTCCGGAGGGCGGAGGGAAGGGGGCGAGCTTGGCTTTCAGAACTTCCTTTATCTGGTCGGTTAAATCCGACGGCGATCCTGGCCTGATTGTGCAATGCGCAACGAAGAGCCAGAAATCACAGGCGGCAACTACAGCCCGTGGTCGCTTCGGCTTCAGGCTCTGGGAGGAAATGCAGGCCGAGAATGCGCGCAGCAGAGTCGGGAGGGCTTACTTCCGAGTAGGCACGCTGCAGCAAACTGAAGCGGGGTAGGGGGAGAGTCGGGACTGCATTCGTGGGCACCCCAAAGAGAGAGAGTGTGTGTGGTGTTCCCACCCTATCTTCGATGCCGTCATCTGCACCCCCGCCCGCAGATCAAATATTTGGAGAGACGTCACTTGTCTATAAACCTCCTTCTTTACCTGCAAGAGCAGCAAGAGGGGTCTGGGGCGGGCTCCTGCTGGAGTAGCGAACTCGAGGAGACAAAGTTGGTGAGTGTGTTTCTAATCTAACGCCTCCATTGATTTCTTCACCTGGCTTGGCTAGTTATGGCAATTGCACAGGGCTGGCTTGTTTTCCTCCAACCACCCAGGTCATTCTCTGGTGTTGTGTGTGTCTCCCCCAGATCAGAGACACAGGTGTCTGCCTCAAATGACACAAGTGAACCGATGCTAAGGCGTGCGCGCGTGTCACCGCAACAACGGGGCATTTACCTGTCCATCAATTTAAAACAAGCTGGGGAGCGAGTCTCAAATCCGGCGAGGGGTGGGGAATATCTCTTCAAAAGCAGGGTGGCAGAGGGAAAGGGGTAGTATCTATAAAGTAAGCATTTTTTAAAAAATCTACCTTATTATGAAAATAGCCTTACTCCCGAAAACAGATTTAGGGAGATCAAAACTTTTACCGCACAAAAGGCATGACTATATTTAAGCGTATTCTGCTCGGAGGAGAGAAATCCGCAAGAATATCTCTCTTATCTAGACGCTGTCCATGGCATTGAGAGTTTTCTAGAAACTAGAGACACGCAGCTCGCTCAAGGAAGAAGGAGTCGAGAGAAGCGAGTTACGGGCGAAGAATTCACAGCTTTCACCCTCGTTACAACGAGGCACGGAGGGAGGCGGAATCCGATCTCGAGTAAATGATCCGGGGCAGTCTCCTGGGCAGTCGGGCGCCCTTGCTCCCTTCGCTGCTAGCAAGGATCCAGGAACAACCCCACACTTCGTCCCCAATTAAACCGCCGCAGAAAAGGCAACATTTAAAATAGTGGCAGGGGAGAGGAGAGGCTTTATTAGGCTCCTCTACGTGCTGGATTTGAAAGAAAGATTTAGAGTTCTGATCCGGAGCAGGGAAGAAACGGGGCACAAGAGCAGCAGCGTCTTTAGCAAAAATTGCGAATATTAAAACTCTTAAGGTTAGTCAGGCTGGCGATGGGCAACAACAACAACGCACTTAATCTGAGGAAAGGGAAGGCAGCTAGCGCTCGTAGAAGTCGTGTGCAAAAGCAAAGTCCCTTGAAATGTTGCTGCTGCTGTTTTTATTAATGCGGAATGGTGGACGGAAGAATGTATCCACTGCATAGTTTGTCTTCTAAGTCGTGGGCTTGATTTGGATGCTTTCTTTCCTTTTAGAAATGTTTTTGCTTGTGAGTCTGCCATCAATGTTTTCTGGGGGTGATTGGATAATTTTCCTTTTCAATTTTTATTTTTTGCTGGGTTTTAAAAGGGGAGTGAGAGTTGCTGAGCAAGCGGCTAGTTCTCTCCAGCCACCCACCTCGCTTGTGGCAGGAGCTGTTTCAAGCAGCAGGCTCGAAAGCTTCGGGGGCTTCAAACTATCAGAAAGCGGTTTATTAAAAAGTTTTTGAAAGCCCAAGCAGTAGCATAGTCATGGTTTACATTCAGAGAGTTAAAAGCAAATCAATATTCTGAACATGATTGAGAGCTGGTCCTGTTACATCGTTTCAATGCCCCATAAGGAATGAAAAGAGAATACAATAACCTATGTGGTTTGCCTGGATTTTCCTGGAATTATAAATGTCCAATAGTTATATTGGACACAAAGGGTTCTAAATATGGCCTTGGTTTGGGCGGGATTTTTCAGGCGATTACCTAGGAAGACTCATGACTTCCATGCAAAACCAGTGCTTTTGTATTATTGCTTTAACCTAAATATCAGATTTAAGAAAATCCAGAGGGGTAGGAGACGATTGTAATGATCTGGCAGCTATATGATCACTAAATTATACTTCTACCCAGAATTATTTCCAAATTGCCATGCCCGTGGAGTATTAATGTAATTAATTCACTTCTACTAAAATTATTTACTATTTTAAACGAAGATTTTAAACTGATGTTAAAAGTGTGACTTGGAAAACGTATTTCTGGTTTTTCTTAATAAAAAAAATGCAAGTTGGGTACTGGTTTTGTTCATTTATTAAATGGTGAACAAAACAAGCTGCCTGAGAAACAAGCTGCCTCAGGATCGGCTACGATCCTGAATGTACTTACCGCTAAGAAGTTAAATCAGATTAGGGGGCTGATCTACTGTGAAGTGAATGGACTGAGCACTAAAGTTATGGTGAAATAACAATTATGTAATAATAGAACCAAAACACTGAACTACAGCGGAAAGAAATAAGGCATGTAGTTAGAAATAAAATCATTGCCGGTTTTAAATACGTTTGGATTCGAATTCGCTGGTACATTAACAGCCACTTCGGTTTTATTTGAGGTACTTCTGGTTTACTCTGCATGTGCCTGGGATCCAACCCACCTAACACTACTCTAATTACAACTGAATCAGCTAGAACAAAACAAAACAAATGCGGGCAATTGTTGCCCTTGTTTTAAAATGATGGGGAACCGGACTCTGGGCCTTGAGAAATAGGGTGTGGGTTCCCTAAAGCTGACCATATTTCGAAACCCCATGTCCCTGCCTACTCTGCTTTTAAGTACTTCTCTCTCTCCCCCCCCCCACTTTCTCCCTATGTTATTTAGTGCCGTGTAGATTCCCAAATCCTAGGTATGGAGCATGCTTTACGATGAGTAAAGTATTCACTTTGCAACAAGAAGAAAGCACGATCTCTGAGAGATAAGGAGCTTGCTTAATAATGGGAAAGCTGGAATGGGGCGAACAGAGAAGTTCTGGAAGAGGTGGGGGGCAGCAAAAGTCTAAAAAGCAATGGAGGAGTGGAATGGCGCGTGGGGTGGGGGGGAGGGAGTCTTTGGCGGGTTCAGCGCTTTTTAGCTGTTTGGAGTAAATGAGGGGAATGTGGATTTCCCGGGGCCAATCGCAAGGCTCGGCTGAGCGCCTGGCTGCTGATTGGCTGGTTCTTAGCCTGCGCGTCGCCCCTAGTTCATGTCTACTGAACCGAGTCCAGCTGGCGCCAGAGCTGACATAGGATGCTTTGGGGATGTTACAAAAAAGGCCAGAATAAGTGGAGCTTGCCATCTGAGTAAGAGCTTCTACCCAAGCCTCCTCTCTCTCTCTCTTCGCTCTCCTTCGCCTCTCCCTCGCTCACTCTTTTCTGCATTTCCATCCTCCAAACAATCATCTCCCCTCCCCCCCTTTACAGCCTCATAAAGAAACTTTTCAAACATTTGGAGTTAGATTCAGTCTGCTTGGAATTTCTCTCTGTAAGTATGTTTGTTAGTGGAACCGAGAGGGTGGGCGGAGGGAGGAAAAGGAGACTGCGCTTATTTTGCAGGAGAAAACGCGTTCGAATCGCTGTTTTTTGTTTTTGTTTTTAAAGCACTCATCACTCCGAGTTTTCTTTTCTTTTATCTCAGTTTGAACTACAAACAAACGCAGACCAAAGGGCTCTCTTCTTTCCCCCTTACAGTTCGTCGCTTATTGACAACTGTAGAAAAGTAGATACTATTTTTTATTTTTTTTTGTACAGCGGAACATTAAAAACAAATGTTTTGATGTTAGCCTGGGGACGGTGTGGAAGAATGAATATTTTTGAACTGGGAGAGGGGTGGCGGCTACAGACTGTGATGGTCAAAATAAGGACCCTCCTTCGCTCCCCTCTCTTCCCTCCCCCCACCTCCATCCCGTGATTCAGAGGACAATTTTTACAGGACTGTGTCTGCCGGAATCTAACGCGTACTCTTTGGAGCACATCTTCAAAAGGCACGTAAGGTACTAACCGTTCCTTCCTTCCTTACAGGTGGTGATCCCAGGTGTGTGGCAGGAACCTCTCTCCGCAACTTCCCTGTTTAAAAGAGGGACACACGGTTACCTTTGTCTGCCTTCCGAGATCAGCCTAGCTCTCTACCGTTTCAAAACCAAAACCAACTCTAAACCAAAACGGTTTTGGGTTGGAGGGAGGGTTTTAGGGGGGGAGTGGGGGAGAAGCCCACAGGAATGGAGGTAGCCACGGACCAGCCGCGCTGGATGGCCCATCACGCCGTACTGAACGGGCAGCACCCGGAGAGCCATCACCCGGGACTGGCTCATAACTATATGGAACCAGCGCAGCTCCTACCTCCGGACGAAGTGGATGTCTTCTTCAATCATCTGGACTCCCAAGGCAACCCGTACTATGCCAACTCGGCCCATGCCAGAGCCAGAGTTTCCTACAGCCAGGCGCACGGTAAATCCCCCCCCCCCCCGCTTGCTCCTTCCTCCCTCCACCACCGGCCTCCCAGCTCTTCTTGCTTTCTGTTTCTGCCTCGGGCTCCTGCTGATCTTCATGGAGATGAGACTGGGAGGTTTCTGGCAAAGGAGCAATAGTAGATGAGGGCGATCGGGTTGGGTTTAATCCTAGAAAAAGGTTGGCGTGCCCTTTTTTTTAAGGGGGGGGAATAGGAAAGGGAAGCGGCGTCTTCGCGTTGGGAGAGGGGGAAGGGGCTTGTTAACTACAGATATACAGTACTGTACTTCGAGGCACAAGACCGGGCCATTTCCCGGATATGAAATCTAATCCTATTTGAAATACTTTTGGATCAGCATGCATATAAAGGCGGGGTCGGGGGAAGATGAGATGACGCGCACCTTTTTCATGTGTGTGGAGAAAACTTTAAAAAGCATTGAGGTCACTGGGAGAAAAAAATCCTCCCAAAACCACCACCACCAACAACAAAACAACTCGTTCTGCTTAATAGAGCTCTGTTGGGAGGTGTGCGTGTTGCTTTTAAGACTAGGAAAGGCCCAACTCCTTAACAGACACACACACCCTGCCCTCTCCTCGTGTACTTTTAACGGTGGGGCTTTGCTCCCATGCCCGAAGTAGTTCAGCTGCTCGATTGCAGGAGGGAAGATCGCCTGCCTGGCGGTTGCCAAAATTCATTTGACCTGAGCAAAAGAGTGGAGGAGCTGTGGGGTACCTTCCTATCTGGATCCCCCCCCCAAAAAAAAAACCTGTTCCAAAGCACGCTATCCAGCATGCGGGCACTTTACTCCTGAATCCCCACCGATTTCCAAAAGAAGCCCCAAGTGTCCTTTTTCTTGCTGCTCCCTGTTGATTCTGCAAGTTTTTATTTTATTTTGGGTAGGCGGCCTCGTCTGCGCTCCTTTAACGAGCTTTTGACCCTCCTCTGGGAGTCAAAAGCGCGTTTCCCTTGGAATGGGAGTTGAATCATGGCTGCTTGAAGCTGCTGGTATACTAATGTGCATGGCGTGAATTCCAGGCGCGGGCAAGGCTGACTCCATTTTGTGGCTCGAGTAGGGGCAAGGCCAAAGGGCGTACTATCTTCCTTGCATACAAGGCCTTGCCTAGGCGCAGCGGGGTGCGGGGGTCGGCAGCTGGGTGGCCGGGAGAGAAAAGCGCCCTTAGGCCTCCCCTGACCGTCTCACCGACTGACTGCCGCCCTTTCCCTGCCCGCAGCCCGCCTCACCGGGAGCCAAATGTGCCGGCCTCACTTGCTCCACAGCCCCGGCCTGCCCTGGCTGGACAGCAGCAAAGCGGCTCTGTCGGCGGCGCACCATCACAACCCGTGGACGGTGAACCCTTTCACCAAGGGGCCCTTGCACCCTTCGGCGGCCGGCGCGCCGCCCGGCGCCATCTCGGTGTACCCCGGCGGCGGCAGCTCGGCGTCGAGCGCGGCCTCCGCCTCGTCGCTCACGCCGGCCTCGCACTCGGGCTCGCACCTCTTCGGCTTCCCGCCCACGCCGCCCAAGGAAGTCTCCCCGGACCCCAACGCCGGCAGCAGCGCAGCCTCGCCCGCCTCGGCCTCGGCCGGCCGGCAAGACGACAAGGAGCCGCTCAAGTACCAGGTGTCCCTGGCCGACGGCATGAAGATGGAGAGCGCCAGCCCGCTGCGCAGCAGCCTCGCCGCCTCCATGGGCGCGCAGCCCTCCACGCACCACCCCATCCCCACCTACCCTTCCTACGTGCCCGCCGCCCACGACTACGGCGGCAGCCTCTTCCACCCGGGGAGCTTCCTCGGGGGGCCCGCCTCCAGCTTCACCCCCAAGCAGAGGAGCAAAGCCCGGTCCTGCTCAGGTAAGCCCCTTGTCCGCCCCACCCTCTTCTCACAGAATAATGATGATAAGAATAATAATAATGCACCCCTTTAGGAAGGGAAAATGGGTCGGTGGGCTGCATGTGCATGGATGGGGGTGGAAGAGGAGGCAGCCCGTATGAGTATTTGCTCAACTTTATGTCTTGTCTATATATTCTCAAGAGAGGATTTATAATGCTCCTGCCTTACTCCGATATAAGAACTGGAAACTGCTACCCTGGCCGCTGTTAATTAACACCTAATAGCAATAACGATATATATTTAAAATGCGGCCAATGGATTCCGAGGTGACTTGAGGCATGTATCCTTTGTGACCTCCTCTCTGAAATTCAGTGCTCGGGATTGAGGCAATTCATGTCATCCACCAGATAAGAGTTCAGAGATTTTGGTATAGTGGATACAACAACAAAAATGAAAACAAATGCTTAAAAATAAGGCTTTTGTGTATTTTGCGGGGTGGTTTTCTCAGTACAAATTGCAAAGACCAAACCACCCACATTGAACTAACTATTTAAATTTAAATAGTAGCATTTACCAAAAAAAAGTTGAATGGATGCTGGAAGTTCTGGGCCACTTACATTCACATCCAGTTTATTAATTCAGTTCAAATTTACTGCTCCTTTGGTTTTGTAATTGCAATAATCAAGGCAGATTAGAATTGCTGTTGGTGTATTAACATATACTGAAAACTGGAACAATTGTTTTTTTATTTTAAAACTCTTTAAGCACCTTGATCTTGTGCAAAAAGAGTGGCTAAATGGGTTAAGGTGTAGGTAAATAATCTGGATTAAGTGATTCTGTGTTTCATAGGACATGTTTTAAAATGCCCTGCTTCGACCTGAATGAATTCCCCTTGCTCAGTTTTAGTGAGAAAATGTAACCAAATTGAACTTACTCATACATTTTATGAGGATGGGGGAGCAGCTTGGAACAGCAGGGGCATCTCTAGCTTTCAAAAGTTTAGTTTGTTATTGCTAATTGGTTGTAGGCAAGCTGTCTCTCCCTTCAAGTTCCTGCCGCTGGTCTCTGCAGCATTCGGTCACCGCTGGGCCCAAGGGATGCAGTAATCCGTTAAAAAACCCCCACAAAACTGGCAGATCTGAATTATGCAAATAAGGGTTTATATTGGAAAATCTCTTAACGCAGCAATATAAAGGCCTAGGCCAGCTGTATTCAGTGGAAATGTCTGGCAAGATCCTGTATTCCCTTGCCTCTTTTTGCGGGATCTCCACTAAGTTGCTTTTGTTAACTTGTGATAAAAGTTCATCTTTATTAAGCAGTACATTTTGCAAAGAACTAGCTGTTCAGGCTTGAAATTTACAAGGCCATTTTCTTAAAACTTCCAGAGGGCCTGATTTCCTTCAGATCATACAAGGAGCAAAAGTTCAAATATAGTTTACATACCAATGCTGGCTACTAAGGTACCTTGTAAATACTAATTTAAATGAATTCAATAAAACTGGGGGAGGGAAATAAGTGCCACTTATCATGTTAACTCCAGCTCATCCCTGTTTGTTAAAACAAGCAACTTAAAAAAAAATCCCATCTGTCATCACATATAAAATCTTTAAGCCAAAGAGACTCTCTTAACCTCTCTTTCTTTAAAAGCGTACTGTTTAATGAATAATATTCTCATTGATACAAAAGCTAATAATTTATGTTCATATTGCTTCATTTATATGTTTTGCTTTCAAACCTTACCAGGGCATGGTAAATACATATGGAGTTTAATGTGGCCAAAAATAAAAAATAAAACAGGATATATATGTCTATACACACATCTCTTTTCAAAGTGGCTAGTAATTCAGAAACATGATCTCTTTTATGAGCATTGCAACCCAAATATCACATGTTTTTACTGCTTCAGGATCTCCACTTCAAATTGCTCCCTTTCAAGAGCGAGAGAATTCACATTTTCCCCAGGACCCGAGATAGATTACTGTCTCCAGTACATAGAAACAGAACGCAATTTTTAAAATATCCCACACCACTGTTACTTTTCTAAAGTGCTCCAAACTAGATAAAACAGTCACCTTGGAAAATTAGGTCTCAGCCCCTCCTCCCCTCCTCTCTCAGCACAAGGCTTTTTATTAGATGTGAGTTTTCCTAAGTGTTGTAATGGAGACCCTGTCCTGTAGATGGAAGTGGGGAGAGTTCGTGACCATTTAATGTTTTTGTAGAAAAACCAAGACTCACGACAAGGCGACTCCTGCAGCTTCCTGCCCAAGGAGGGACAAAAGCGAGGAACTCAGCTTCACAGAGTTCCCTCATTTTTCACTCCAGCCTGTACTGTTTAAAAACCACCCACTCCATAGATTAAAGGAGACATAGATGCAGCAGAACTCAGCCTGCTCGAGTTACTGGCCAAAGTGTATTTCCTCTGCATTAAATACTGTATGATTTGCATAAACTGTGCTAAAAGAATTTCCTCTATTAACCAGACTTTTTCACAGACAAATGAACTTTTAGTAAATATCCTCCCCCTCCTTTTTTTTTAGAGGAACAAGCATGCACATATCAGAATCTTTCAAGTTAGGTCAATCCTTAAACATATAGCCAGTGAATATTTACGTATGATATGAGCAAGCCAGCAACAAAGAGCATACTCAATCAATCAGAACTTCCTTATGAAATTGTAAACCGCAAGCTCAAAAAGTTAAATGTAAACTCATTCAAAGAATACATTTCAAGCTGTTTTCCCTCCCTTATATTGAAAACCCTTATTGAACTATTTCAGATCTTTGTCCACTTTCAAACTCTGCTTAATTCCAGAGACAGTAGTATTCACAGGAAAAACAGTTTAGATCTGCTGGTGGTGGGAGAGTTGCCATTCTGTTTAGATAACTATGCTAACTCGGCAATGCAATCCATACAATTGTTGATGTTCCTACTTTGCTTTTCTTGGGGAGTTTTTTTGGAGGGGGGGAGTGAGCGGAGGAAAGAACAGTCTCAAATATGCTGTGGCCATAGAGCTGCATTAGACGGGAGAAGCAAAGCAGGACATTTTCTGCCACATTGTGATTGATACCAATGCAAGTTCTACTAAATATAATTGCTTTCTGATCGCTGTGTACGAAATTGATGCTTGAAATTTGTGCAACTCTCCTGGATTTAGACCTTTATTGCATGCACTGTAGATGTTGCCATTCATGTCTTCTCTCTTGTTTTCCTCCCCTCTGTTTTGAATAATGTGCTGTTTTGATTTCTGGAATCTGCCTAAAAGGACAATGCAAAAAGCTTTTGTGAATTTGTTTTTAAAGAAAGAAATCCGGTTTCTTCGTGTTTCCATTTAGAAGGCAGAGAGTGTGTCAACTGTGGAGCTACTGCCACCCCTCTCTGGAGAAGAGACGGTACTGGGCATTACCTGTGTAACGCCTGTGGGCTCTACCACAAAATGAACGGTCAAAACCGACCTCTCATTAAACCTAAACGGAGACTGGTAGGTGTCTATTTCTCTCTACCAGCTTTGAGGCTAAAATTATTTAATGGGACCACACACACACACACACACACATGCGTGTATGGTGACGAGAGGGCAACTTGACCCATCTCTGTGTGCTTCAGAGCCTGTATGGGATCTAGATATTGCACTGCACATGAGACCCATGTCACTCAGCGGTCACGGTGTCGCTTAGAGACATACTTTCTTTTTTGCAGGGAGTCCTGCCCGCAGAACTTTGCATGCCAAGTTACAGAACAATAGCAATTTTGTTTGTGGATATACATCACACATTTAGTATTTGAGCGGCTTCTCTCCCTCCCCCCCCAATCCATTGTTTTATTGTAGCTCTTAAATCGATCCTGTAAGGTAGGTTAGTGCTATTATTTCCATTGTGCAGGGGTAAGGACTGAGGCCGAAAGAGGGTGGGTTGCGTAAGGCTACAGAGTTGAGTTCGCTGCAGAGGTGAGATTTGTAGCTCAAAGACACTAGCCAGTGTGAAACCACCAGCTCACCTTCTCCTGGTCTGTCTGTATTTTCTCTAAAGCTCTGGCTGTTGAAAGGTGTGTAACCAATTGTGCCTGCCTGTTTGTTCCTGTGGCTGCATTCTGTCCCTTTTATCCAGAAAGGACAGCTTTAATTCATTTGACCTCTTGGACAGTTCAGAAGTAGGCTGGAACTGAATGTGTTAGTCATGTATGCCCTTCCAGCCCAAAAGTCCAAAAAGAGATCCAAAGCATAAAGTGTAAAGGGGGGGGGGAGAGAGATTGGGAAATCAGATGCGTCAAAGTTGTTGCTATCTGCTCAGTAATTATTTTGATAAAGTAATTTTTGTACTCAGAGATTCCATGGTAAAACTAACATTAGCTCTCTCTTTTCTCTCTCTCTCTTTGGGCAATTCTCTAATTGCCTTTTTAAAAGAACTGATTATTTTTCCATGGAGTCACCTATACTGTGTATTTTCATTTGAGTGATTAAAAAAAAAAATTCTAGGCTCCTGGTAGTAGTTTCCTATCCGGATATCTGTACTCTGAAGATAAGGAAACTTTGTGTATCTGTTTCCTGACTCTAAAAGCTTTAAAGAGTTTCTATAGACAAGCCATGCCAGTCAGGCTGTCTGTTTTGAAATTGCGAATATGCTCCACTCTACAAATGCTTGTAAAAAAAATATGCTAAGAATAATAAATATTTTTCTTTTTTGGAGCAATGTGGTTTGTGGGGTTGGGTGGAGGTCCTAAAACTCTCCCTCATCATTTGGGGGGGGGGCGTTTTTTGCCTCAGCAAGAACTAGGAGGAGACTGAAGGAGCGGCTCTAGTAATCTAAAGCTAGGATGGGCTACAGTGGGGGTCGGCTGTGAGTCAGAATTTCAACAGGGCGAGCTTCTTAATAGGCTTGCTTTCCTTCTGAAGTGAGTGACACGTCTAGAAAAATGTTAAGACAACAGTGTAACATTATCGTCTCTCGCAGGCTAAACTCCATGCCAGACTAAATGGGACAGGCCATAGAGTTAAGCGGCAGAGTCTAGTATCAATAAACTATCTCAAATATGCAAACATAGCTCTCTGCTTTCCAATGTTTGGTGGGAGACTGCAAGTCCTTAACTCACTGCAAGTTTCTGGAGTTTGTGTTACTATATATTTTTTATTTGTTAGATCAAGGAGTAAGCCAGGACAATCCAAATTCTAAGAACTTTCCAATATTATAAACAATCGGTGTTGAAAAATCACCACTGTTGTCCCCTAACAATGATATTAATTTTAAAATACTGCACCACCTTTTTTTTACCCACTGAGACCTCCAAAAAGCATTGCAAAATTTGGAAGTCTGGATAAAAGATGAAAATGTTTATAAACTGTGCCAGAAAGCTGTAGCCGTATAAGAGATAAGAAATAATCTTGATCCAGTGATAGGGATCTAAACATTGCTCGGCTGCAATGAAAGCATGATGGGGCGGGGAAGGCTAGCTTCAATCATTCAGCCTGAACATCTAGCTCTATTTAAGGGTGTTGTTGTTGTGTTTTTTGGGAAGGGGGGTCTCTCAGTGCTCGCAGGCCAATAGCAGATTAGTGCTATGATGGGCTTTTGAGTGAAGCCCTTCATAACACAAATGAGCCAATAGGCAGAGTAGGAACACTAGAAAGCGCAGGACTCAGTTTGAGAGCCTTTGCCACTATTCCCTCACCCCATCTTATCATCCAGAAGTCTTTACAGTGCTGGGGCCTCAGTGGGGGACGGGAACACCTAAGCTATGCCCCAGGCATCCCCTTTCCCCAGCTCTGGTCCTACTTGAACTGATCACAGCTGTGAGAAGCTTCTACTCACCAGACTTCATCACTCTGAGAACCAGGGGCAGTTATTTGGCCTTCTTTTGCACTCCTAGTTCTTTGAATGGGACTCAGTAAACTTGCAATAAGTTGGGAGGGGGGCCTTAGCCCAGTGGCAGAGTATGTATGTGCTTTTCCTGCAGAAGCAATGGTAGTAATTCACTTTCTGGCAAGTAGCAGGTTAGTTTATTACAGGATTTCCCAAACTTGGGGCTCCAGTTGTTTTTGGACTACAGTTCCCATCATCCCTGGTCACTGGTCCTGCTTGCCATGGATGATGGGAGTTGTAGTCCAACAACAGCTGGAGACCCAAGTTTAGGAAACCCTGGTTTAGTACATTATTTGGATTAGGTGGTATAGGATGTGGAAGACTTGCTTTGACCCTGGGGGCTATTACCAGTTGGAATGGACACTACTGGGCTAACTGAAAAACAGCCTGATGTAACAGAAGGCTCTGTCTTATAAGGAGCTTCTGAAAACAACTTTGGTGAACAGAATAGTGTACTTGCAGTGGCACATTACATTTTCATGCTTTACACAAAAAACTCCAATGGCACGCGTTCCCCGATTCCACTACCACGCTTTTTCACATAGTTCCCATTCATTTCAATTGGTCTTATAGAATAGAACTTCTTGGGGGATTATGAGATTATGATCCAGGGAGCAGATGTGCCTCTGCTGCACTTCAGGGCAACCTATTTCTACCACCTGAATTAGCCTCTTAATTTTGTCTCATGGTATGGTCAACTCCAGTTATAATGATTTTTTCAATAGCCCTTTTATAATATTGCTTTGTTTCTGAACGAGCTTTCCTTCCATTCATTTTGTAACTTTATAATTCAGATATTTTTTTTTCTGCAGCTCCTAACATGTTCTTGGTGCCAAACGTAGCAATAGCAGCAGTTGTAAAAATAAATGTATGCTTCTCTCTCTTTCTCTTTCTCTCTCATTTCTCTACTCCTGAGAGCTGGCTATTAAAGATAAACATGCTTAGTTGTGAGACTCATGATGAAATTGTGAAAATTGGTAAACACAGTCATGAGCTTTTTAGTATACAGTGGTACCTTGGTTTACAAACTTAATCCGTTCCAGAAGTTCGTCCTTAAATCGAAGCCGTTCTTAAACCGAGGTGCGCTTTCCCAAATGAGGCCTCCCACCGCCAGTGCCCTTTCACTGTTCGGCTTCCATTCGTAGAACAAGGTAAAGTTTGCTAACTGGAACACTACATCCATGTTTGCAGAGTTCATATACCGAATAGTTTGTAAACAGGGCTGTTCCTAAACCGAGGTACCACTGTACACTGAAAGGCTTGGGAGAATCGGTGACCGTTGTGCACAGTCAAGATGGTTAAGACATTCCCAGGATTGCAGCTGAAATCAGGTGGAATAAGAGCAGTGGCAGCACCCTATGTAGATAGGCACATTTTTTGATCTAAACTGGATCCAGAGTAGAAGTCTGTCCTATATTCTGCCATAGTGGGGTGCCATCTCGCTTATTGCACATTTTGTGTCAGCTTCAGAAACTGGGCTTGTAGAAATTGGATGAGTGTCACAGGTTGAGCCATAAGGCGCTGTCGTTGTACACATTTCATTTGCTTGGGTGGTGCAATAATGTTCATGGAGCTTTTGAGGATCAGCTCATCCATGCTTTTTACATATTTGTATATATTTCCCTGACACACTCATTAGGCTGCGCCAAACATAGTG
The DNA here is from genome assembly GCF_964270895.1 of Podarcis filfolensis. Classification (NCBI taxonomy): domain Eukaryota; kingdom Metazoa; phylum Chordata; class Lepidosauria; order Squamata; family Lacertidae; genus Podarcis; species Podarcis filfolensis. The sequence goes on along the minus strand of NC_139605.1, from coordinate 40,856,058 downwards.
TACTGAACATATTTCCTGGAGCAGAATACCTTTGAACCCTTTGTATGAAGGATTCTTTCCTAAAAGAGAGGGTGCATTTCCTCCCCCCACTCCTAAAATTTTCTGAAATGACCCCATTGTTTTCAGGGTTATGGGTCACTCAGCCAAGTGCCAATCTAGGGGGAAAGAGTTTTCCCCCCCTGAATGTAAATCTTACTTAGGTTGCTTTCATGTTGAGGAGCTCCCTCCCTCCCCACTCCTTGGGGGCCCAAGCAACATTATAAAACAACAGTAAACACTAAACACAATCCACAGGAGCTTTTCAGTTCAGTCTGGTAGCCCTAGAGCTCATATCAGACGCTGTAGCAAGGCTGAAGTTTAGTATGTTTAGTGCTTAGCAAGTCAGAAGGACTAGTTTAATTTTGCATATTACAATGCAAATTCAAACATCTTCAGAAGTGTATAGATGTGGTCATATATATTGGGTGCCAGTGCAGTATTGCACATCTTCATGTTGCTGCCATGGCACAGGCAGATTAATCAGCCCAGTTGTTTAGGGTCCGAGGGTTAAGCAAAGCATTGAGTTTGAATTGACTAGATACACTAAACCATCAGGTTACAAATTAGAATCAAATGCATAGTTTTTGTCGTGGTTAGAACTAAATGCACTCCTGCTGCATTTAATACACAGGCAAGAGAACGGTACAAACTCATTTTATTCAAGTGACCTGGATGATCAGAAATATGGATAACTGCTGAATATACCTCATACTTCATGAGGGATGGGTGCATTAGTTTGAGGGAAACATTGGTGGTGCTATACAATGTGTCATACAAAATGGCAATAAATATTCTTTTAAAAGCAAGGAGTTTGAGATAATGAGAACAGGGAATTTTTTTTTTTTTTTAACTGTTCCACAAAGTTCTGTATATGGGTAATGGGCTATAGCCAAATAAGTTCTTCTCAGAGTAGATAAAGTTAATGAACCAAAGTTAGTTATATATGTTAGCTTTAATGGGCCTACTGAGTAGAACTAGCATGGGAGGTTGAGTCAAATTAGACACCGTGAGTAAAGCATCTGGGCAATCAGTGCTTTTTTTCAGGGGGTGCTTAGTACTGGCATCTCTTTTTGTTGTTAAAAAGTGTGACGCTTACTGTAACAACTTCACGGTGAGTACCGGCACCTATTTTTCTAGAAAAAAGCACCTCGTGCAAAAATGTGTGCGCAAAGGCTTCACATGGAAAGGTGCAAACCTTCTCTCCCCCGCTCCCCACCTTCCCTTTCTGTGCTCTTCTGTTTTAAGACACTTTCTCCCAGTTCTGGCTCAGGTGACGGAAGTGAAACAGCCTAGAAGAAAGTTGCTTAAAGTAGTAGAACACAGCAAGTTACGGGTTTGGGTGATGTTCAGTCCGTTCTCCTGCTCCTCTCTTGCTTTACAGTTGTATCTTGGCTCCCGAGCGATCGAAACCCGGAAGTGAGTGTTCTGGTTTTCGAACGTTCTTTTAGAAGCCGAATGTCCGATGGGGCTTCCGCTGATTCCGATTGGCTGCAGGAGCTTCCTGAAGCCGATCAAAAGCCGTGCTTTGGTTTTTGAACGTTTTGGAAATCGAACCGACTTCCGGAACAGATTCTGTTTGACTTCTGAGATACGACTGTATATACATGGATAACATGACAATTCACATGCAGTTTTTCCACACTGTTCATACAGCCCAGAGCTCCAGGTGCATTTTTGATGCACACATTAAGCTCTTGCACAGTTGGAATTTTCCATTTAGTTCTCCGGCGCAGAAGAATGAGAGGCCAAGCAGGTGGGCAAGGAACTACTAGACTGGTGCACTAATGCACATACACCCCCCCCCCAATTTTTGAGCTATGGGACCGAACACCTTCAGGCATCATAATATCCCAGGTTAGCTACCAAATACATTTGATAGAGTAATGTACCACCCATCCACCCATTAGCATTAGGTCCAGGTTTACATTTTCAAAATAGATCATTTAAATCCCAGAACAAATGGGAGTGGGGGTGGAACATAGAAAGGGTTTCCCCCCCCCTGCTGTGTGTGTGTGTGTGTGTGTGTGTCATTTATTTCATTAAAAAGCTTGCTTCTTAAAAATTAAATTATATTGCACGTGAACCATTGAAAGAACAGATTGTTCAACATATTCTCTCTCCCCCCCCCCTTTAATTAGTCAGCAGCTAGGAGAGCAGGAACTTGTTGTGCCAACTGCCAAACAACCACCACCACCTTATGGCGACGTAATGCGAATGGGGACCCAGTGTGCAATGCCTGTGGACTGTACTATAAATTGCACAATGTGAGTATTTGCCTGCCATGTGTCGCCCTTTTGCTTGCTTAACTGCGATTGATGCCGCAACTGCATGGCGTCCACCAGCCCCTGTGTATTCACTGCAGGGAGTCCTTTTATTTTTTTATTTAAAGAGAAAAGCTTTTTAGGGTTCCCCTGGGAAGTCACGGGCATTCTTTGTTGGCATAGTGATGTGGAATTCAGTGACATTACAATGTATTAGCTTGGCTTCTAAAGCACACGGGTGATTTAAGCAAAATAGGGTTAGAACTTTTGGTTATAACCCAAACACTGCATGGTTCTCTGCCTTTCCCAGAAATTCAGAGGACATTTCAAATGGATTCATGTAAAGTTTAATTCAATTGGGGTATCTTTATATAAGTTTGGCACTGCATGAAAGAAATTGTAGAATGCCCTGATCAGTTCCAAATTTTATATATCTGAACATAGAAATAGTGCAAACTTTCTTCTTTTTAAAAATTGAAACACTCCAGCTTTAGAATCTGGTGCTGTGTGTTTGCCTCCCCCCTCCCTCTTTTTTTTTTTAAAGGAAATCTTTTTTTCTTTCTTTTTTAAATTAGGAAATGAATGAAGGTTAAGGGCTAAGGCTAAGGAAAGGAGGGGTGGAAACTGCCAGTATTTGGTCCAACTTGCTTTTTCATGTCTGAAGTTTTCCAGTGTGGTTTCATTAAACAAATCAAATTTTATAAACAAAATCTGCGGGGAGGAAGGAGGAGATGTAGGCTTTTCGTTTTGTTTTTTGGCCTGAAAATGATTTCTGTCCGGGAAACTCTCAGGGGCTGTTTAAATATTTTTATTTTTGTACACAAGAAGGTCATTTTGCTTGCATGAGCCTGATTTTCTCATTTCTTGCAGGTGAACAGGCCTTTGACTATGAAGAAGGAAGGAATTCAGACCAGAAATAGGAAAATGTCTAACAAGTCGAAGAAGAGCAAGAAAGGCTCTGAATGCTTTGAGGAACTTTCCAAGTGCATGCAGGAGAAATCTTCTCCGTTCAGTGCTGCTGCCCTTGCCAGTCACATGACACCGATGGGGCATTTGCCACCTTTCAGCCACTCTGGACATATCCTGCCAACGCCTACCCCCATTCACCCATCTTCCAGCATCTCATTTGGACATCCACATCCATCCAGCATGGTCACAGCCATGGGATAGAATCTGAAGATCCTAACAGAGAACTTGAAAACACTGGGCTTTGCCTATAAGACGACAGCGAGGGAAAAAAATCTGCCCAGAGGAGAGAATGTAGGGAAGGAAGAGGAACAAAAGGGGATCTCATTCCAGTGTGGTTCGACTCCTAGCGCTAGACTAAAACTTTGCAGTGATGGGTCTTCTGCAGAAATGCTTAATGGTGCCTGTTATGCACTTTGCCCCCTCAGGTAAATGGAGAAAGAGGAACTCACCTGTCTGAAATGATACCTTCTGGTCCCAGCAGAAAGAAAAGGTGGCTGAAGCAGTCGAAGAAGCTGGAGCCAGCTTTCCTTTCTCTTTGTTAATTACTGTGAATATTGTAAAGAGATTAGCAGCCTCCCAAGGCAAGAGGAAGCTCAGTGGTAGCCGCCCATGCTGGATTTCTATCACAGACTTTGTGTTCAGGGGAGGAAAAATGGACAACTTTATAAAAAAAAAATCTACTTTTTAAGAAAAGAAATCAGATACAGGAAAAAAATCATTATTTATTTTGCTCTTGTGTTCCAGAAAGAGCTTCAAAACTCTTGCATGTTCTTGTGGATCTTATTTTATTTTTTTATTTTGTTTAAAGAAACGTCCACCCAGGTAAAAATTTTTTTTAAAAAAAATCTTCTTATTGCTTTAATGGCCACTCTTGATTCTCTTCATCGCTGTTAGACTTTTAAAAAATCTACTAGGAAGGGGCTGTGTATGTGAAAGAGGGAGACATTTGGCGCTGACCTAGGTTCCAACAGCCTCAAGGTGCAGATTATTTTGACATAATTTCTGTATTCATTTTTGTCAATGTGAAGGTCTTTTGTTTAAAAGCGTGGCATCCTACAAGAAGACCAAGATACACTGGACAAATGGCTAAAAGGTTTTTCCATAATGAACAGTCCTGCATTGGCCGGAGGGCTAAAATGCATAAAATCGGCATTTCTTCCCCATCATACCTCTCTGAGCATCTAGTTGGTTGTAGAAAGTGATAACAGGTATACTCGCATCCCAGGCTGCCCTGGTTCCCCACTTCTCTCTTGCTCCTTCCCAACAGCAGGTCTGAACTGCATCTCCTCCAGTCATGGATTGTGTCGTTTTAGATAGAGCACACCAGTCCACCAAGTTCCATGATTTGCTCCATCCGCCTAGCTTGGGGGTTGCCAACTTTTTTGGGAACCCATGGGCACATTCAGAAAATGGGCACAACACACACACACACACACACACCACAGCCAAGCATACATTGCAATCCATTCTATTGACCGCAATAGAATGCTTCTTTCGTTGTCTGACATCAGCGGCAGGAGGGGACCCCCTGGGTGCCAAGGGAGACTTCTGTGGGCACATCTGTGCCTGCAGGCACCGTGTTGGCAATCTGCGATCTAACTCCACAACCTCTGTGCCCTATCCGCTCTCAACCTCCCGGTCAGTGCAGGGCTGCCACACTGTTTCTATCACTCCTGTTATCTGTGCCTTCTTTACCTGTTTCCCCGTCTGCACAAAGACATGCCCTTCGCACCAAAAAGCCCTACTAACTCCTGGCACTAGGAGCCCCCAGAACCTAAAAACGTCCCTCATTTAGCCACCACCTTTATGCATTGCTCTTGTTCAGTCTCCAGTCGCTCTGATGGTTTTTGTGTAGAGTTCTTGTTTCATATGAACCTAGGAAGCTGCCTTATACCAAGTCAGATGATTGGTCAATCTAGCTCAGTATTACCTACAGAGACCGATGGCAACAACTCTGCCATCTTTCCCAGCCCCACCTTGAGGATGGGGGGGGGCTGCCCTGTTTGTGCTGCAGCACAGACAGTTTGGTATAGTGAGCCACCCTAACACGGATTCAGACCCTCCTTGTATCCTTCTCAGTACAGTCTGCTGAGATTGGAGGTATGGCAGGTGGTCTCCCAGGTCTCAGGCAAGAGTGTTTCTTTTCTGAGACAGTGATGCCAGATGCTGAACCTTTGACACATAAAACCCTGGAGCTGTAGCCCTTGCTTTAGTGGTCTGTGCCCCTGGATCTAACACGCAACCCTTAATTCAGGGCAAGGGAAAGAAAACTCTATTGAGGATCTGCCATGATGCTTTTGTTTTGTCTGTTTGATTAGCAGACCTTGCCCAAGAAACTAAGAAATGTTACGGTAGCTAATTCACTACTAGATGTTTTAAATAATGTGTCCAGAGCTGGAGTTTGCCATCTGTAGGCATGCATGTCACACAGCACCTTTCCTAGCTGTGAAACTGGTGAAGGGCGGAAAATAGGTGACGGTCTATAAGGGAGAGTGGTGGAAGAGAGAGAGAGAGAGAGACCTGTTTTCAGATTCGTCCAGTAGTTCAGACATAGCAACAGCTACTGAGTGATGGGAAAGTGATCTGCTACTGGGGAGCATAGACGGGTATGCTGGCCGTTTTCTATACGACATATATGTTTGTTTTTTGTAAGGAAAATCACAAATGTTGAGAAACAGAAAAAAAGTTATATCCCATTCTGAAACCATATTGTACGTAAACAACCGAAAAATAAAGCTCTTGCCAGTGTGAAGTGTATTCTCCTAATTGTTATGATCTGATGACTTTCATGATCACAAGGTCCAGTATAACATATGATGTACATATTTAGCTATATTTCTGATGAGAAAAAAGCCCCTGTGAGCAAAGGGGTTTGATAATGTAAACCGCATAAGCTTAATTCTGTGACGAGCTTTTTCTTGTTTGTTTTTTTAATGGTTTTTTTTTAATCAAGCCAATTGTATCTTAACTGCAAAAGTCTGCTTAAAACAAAAAACAAAGGTGTACGTTGGTTTTGGTTTCTCTTTCCTGCCCCCCCCCCAATATATAATTCAGCTGTTTTATAAAGAACGAAGGACCAAGCATCCAAAGTGAAAAGTTGCTTTCCTCCCTTTTCTGGTTGGTGTGGGCATATATAGCTGCACTTTGTGAAGAAATAGAAATAATCGCCAAAACAAGTGGAAGAGAAATTCTGTCTGGGAGAAATGGCATCTTCAATTGACAAACTGGGAAATTAAACTACCTTTTATATTTAAGGGAGGCGGGGGGCTTTTAAAAAAATGGTACAGTTATACACGATTTGTAACTCAATTCAAATTCTTTAGGGGTGGGAGTGGCTGGGTGAGAGCATGAGAGGCTTCATGACATTGGGGGAGAATAGCCACCCAGTGCTGCTGCTGCTGCTCCACAATCTTCCTTTGTCTCTGTGGGGTGAGCCCTCGACAAGCCCCGCTTTGGTGAATGGAGATTGTGCAGCAGGAGTGCTTGCTGGGCAGGGTCCACACAGTCGACAAAGTGCAATATATTGTCAGTCACTGCAGCGTATAAGAACCGCAGTCAGGATTTAAATTATTTTGTACTTGTATCAGCATAAAGATTTGGCAGTATTTTCTGTTTTGTTTTTTAATTTTGGCTTAATTTTTGGTTTAGTGAACTAAGTTATTGTTAATTATGTACAACATGTTTATATATTGTCTGTAAAAAAAAGTGTATGCTTCCCTCATATTCCTTCAAGGTGAATACTGCTAAGAATAATAATAAAAAATACCCCCTTTTTGTGAAAGCAAGTTTTTGCTCTCTCTCTACTTTAGGTCTCTGACTTTTTCAGATCTGGGACCCACTTTGAACCCAAATGTGCATTTGGGGACCTGCTTCTTAATCTTTTACTGTATATTTGCATGCTGGTAGTGCCATTGTTGGGATCCACTTTGGATCAGGCTGTGACGCTGTGACACACACCAGTTGAAGAGCACTGGTCTCTAGATGATGTTGCTTCATAGGACAGTGTGGTGAAAGGATGATACCTAAGCTATGAGTTTCTGGAGTCATCGTGATGGGTCTTGGGTGTTTGTGACAGTATTGGAAGAGAAGCCATGGGAATTTTTTCTCCTGCAGCAAGCATTAGGCACAAAAGCATATCTCCTGAGCACACAAGCTGCCCTGGAATTTCCCCACACAGACATAAGTTCCTTATGCTATAAGCAGATGTTCCAAAGAATCTTTTGAGTTTGGGGAGTAGCTTTTTGAATGCACAGGTGGCTGCTGCAATTTGGACCAGGTGGGTCAGAAGATCCACTTACCATTCAGTGTTATCAGTGCTTTTTTTCTGATGGTATTCAAAGGTATGAAGACAGTGCAGCTTGATTGGGAAGAGGGAGGTGGTAGAAAGAATTGCCATAACAGTTAACTTGAGAATTTAGATTTAAGGCCATTTTCATTTGTAATGCCAAAAGGTGCCCTTGAGCTGCTTCTCTATTTTTGTCAGAAGTGAAGGATGGAAATGCAAGACAGAAGATGAAGGGCAGTCAGTTTTAAATTTGATAACATTCCACCCAATGTAGGTTTCACAATACAGACCTAACAGTTTCAATTTCCTGTGTGAAAACTCACTTTGTTTACACACACACACTCCAGTTTTTGGGCACTGAGCGATAACCTGGGTCAGAATTCAACATGCAATGTCTGTAGCTCTACCAACAATGCCAGATTTTATATTGTAACACATTTTAATACAGATCTTTTCACTGTTAATAAGTTTTAGCAGCTATTAAATGAGGGCAGAAATAAATCCCTGTTGCAGTAACATTCATCTGGCACAGTGTCTCTGATAGCTAGACCTGATTTGGTGGGTTTCATTACACTGGTTTCAGTAGCACTTAAAAGCATGCTTAACTTCCTCTGGATTGTGTCTATAGGGTGATACGCAATGAAATGGAAGTGAGCCTGGGGCTTAGAATGCATACGTATAGTTTGGTTATAGGATAGAGCATCAATTCTCCCCAACCTCCAGTTGCCCACATCACTGTTGCATACTGGGATGATGAGGACAAAGCCAATTCAGCATTCCCACTGTTGCATTTGCACTGTGCTGCCCTCGCTGCTGCCATTTCCCTCTCCAACCCAGAATGCAGCAGTGATGCAGTTGAGCTTGAGCGGAGGTCTGGTTAGGACCCACAACACCACCATCTGCTACTGCTGTTATGTTAGCAAAACATACTTCCCCTTGTGCTTCTGCTTGTGCAACAGGATGTCAGAACTGACTGGGTCACCCACCCAGACTGTGACCATTAGACCTTTCTGGGCAGGAAAGAGTAAAAAGGGCTTCTTTTTCCAGATAAGCCATACTTGAGCAACAAGGTCTCTTTGGACACTATTCTGCCGCCGCCTTTGGTCTGTGCTCCTGCTTTGTCCTCTAGTCCTGCCATGCTCCCTGGTCCTGTCTCCTAGCTTACTCCTTGAGCCTGATGCCTGGTTTGTCCTTAAGTCTTGCTATACCCAAGGGTTCTCATCTTTGGCCTGTCTCCCCAGCTTTTGGCTCACTTCAGACTGCTGCCCACAGCGTAGCCCTTACACTCTGGAACATGTTAAGTAATAGCTGGGTGCCTCTGCAGAATATCTTTTCCTCACCACTGAATAACCGCAAGTAGTTACCACATCTAGAAATAGGAATAAGGCAGATCCCCATCTCGAAGGGAATCTCTTCTGGTCCAGCTTGAGTCCTGGTAACATCCACAAGACACAAAATGTCCCACAGCTCCACTAGAGGCATTTGATTGTTACAACCACTACATAAAATATAACTATAGTGTTTACATAGTTTTATCATCTGTAAAAAAAAAAAATCAAGCTGAATATTATGTGTGTCTGCAGATACTGTTGTACAGCATCTGAAAAATCAACCAGAATAACACTTGGGGCAATGTCTGTCCTTAATTGCAATGATAAAGCACAGAGGATATCTCAAACAGTATTATTTATTTAAAGCAGGTGCGGGGGACCTCCTTAATTAAGACTGAGGGCCACATTCCCTTCTGGGTGACCTTCCAGGGGCCACATGCCATTGGTGGGCAGAGCTGGGCCAAAAGTGGGCAAAGTAACAAAAGTTAATGTTATTTTGTGTACAGTAGGTTTGTTTCATCAAACTCAGATTTTCTATTCTTTATCCAGAAAAGCAAGAAGCATTATCGGAGTTCACTTACACATTCTGGGAAGGCAAAAGCAGTTGAGGAGGGTGCAAATCAGGGCTGCTAAGGCTCTGGAGAAATTGTGGCCAGGGAAGACTCCTAAAAGCCAGCCAAGCAGGCCTGGAAGATCACATTTGGGTGCTGGGCCTAAGGTTCCCCATTCCTGATTTAAAGCCTGCATGCAGCTTTGTTTAAACGAACATGCTGCTTTTCTCAGTACAGTGGTACCTCGGGTTACATACACTTCAGGTTACATATGCTTCAGGTTACAGACTCCGCTAACCCAGAAATATTACCTCAGGTTAAGAACTTTGCTTCAGGATGAGAACAGAAATTGTGCTCTGGCGGCGCGGCGGCAGTAGGAGGCCCCATTAGCTAAAGTGGTGCTTCAGGTTAAGAATAATTTCAGGTTAAGAACGGATCTCCGGAATGAATTAAGTACTTAACCCGAGGTACCACTGTACAAAGAAGAACAGCTGCCTTTCTTTTATTGGTAATATAAGTAGCAGTGGATGGTGGGGTGGGGCAGTGGTACTCATCTGCCTGCCCCCTGTTCACCCATGCTGCTGCATCCTGGGACAGAAAGGGCTGAGCCAGTGGAGAGGACAGTATGGTGCAAATGCAGCAGCAGAACCAAACCAACTCTCCTGCCAGTGTGTTTGCACCATGCCAACCTCATTGCCACCTCACTCTTCCCTCTCTCTGTCCTCTGGTATGCAGCAGTGGTGTGGACAACCAGAAGCCAGGCGAGCACCACCACCGCACTCCACCAAACACAACACTAAAACTAATGAAACATCATGCGCTTGACACAACTGGCAAAATTAATAGTAACAATGCAGAGATATGGACAACCAGTCAAGAGGTAATAAAAAGTCTGGACGAAGAGGTGGTACAGATTTCAATCAAGCATCTCAAGATTGCAATAGAGCATGCCTGGTGGATTTTTTTAAAGAGGGCATTCTACAACACTCATCCACTACTGGACATGCTCTCCTCTTAGTAGGGGACAACTTCACTGCCAGCAGTGGTGAGTCTTGAAATACAGTAGTGATTCCTCATCACCCTAATCCAAAGGATGGGGACTGACCCATATATGGGAAGGTGATCCCCAAGGGATTCTGAACCCAGGCCACTTAGGGTGTTCTAGGTGCCTAAATTCATTTGCAACTCATTTTCTCCACAAACGCTGAGAGAGTTTCTCGCTGGTGGAGAGTCCTGACATTACTTGTCTTTGGATTCTGTTGTTAGGATTAATGTTTTAAGCCATGCTTAATTGTCATGTCTCTAAGGCCACATCAAACACCTAGAAGATTAGGTTACAGGCAGCGTTTGATGTCAAAATACAGGGGAAAAATAGATTAAGAGCAAAAGAAAATAGTCTACCTTTTTAGATTTATTTATTTTTTGCCGAGCTTTTCGACTGGCACATAAAAAGAATGTTTTTTAAAAGGGCAGTTCCCTCCCCCCAAAAAACCCAAATCTCTTTCATCCCCCCCCCCCCACCAGCAAAATGCCATGGTTTTACCTATTGTGGCTTGAAAGAGTTAATGCACTCCCTCTTGGGTAGTAAACACAGCATAATTAATGCAAACTTCTTAAGCTATCTGGGTGACCTGCAGATGGCCCTTGAGAATTTTGTCATTTACTCCCTTGCCAAATATGTACCACTTACAGCTTGAAAAGTAGACAAAAGACGGCAAGCCACAACAACAGAAATAGCTCTGTAACACAGTTACAGAATATACAAATCTAGGATGGGGATATACATGATTCTGCTTCTCCTTCCCTCTTGTTTCTTAAACGATGAAAGGTGACAGATTTTGTTAGTCTTGCAATATATATATATAAATTGGGGGGGGGGGGGAGAGAGAATCATTGTAGGATGGCCAATAGTCAGACCAACTTCCTGTGAACAGTGACCCTGACCTGGAGTGTTGGAAAGGAATGTAGACACTCAGTTCCTGGCCTTTCCTCAGTCTCAGAGTATTAAGGAGGGGGCCCATTAGAGCTGACCTTATGGAGTAGCTTTGGGGAGATGAAAAAAGAAAGTTAGCGCCTCTGTTGATGTATTCAGACAAACAGCTAAAATGGTGAAGTGCAATTTATGCATGTGAGTATATTTAGCAAAGGAAAAAACGATAAACGAAAGTTAATCTTCACAGCTTTCCGGTAGGAATTCTGCCCACAAAAAAAGAGACTTCAGAATTCTGAAATGTGTTGGGCACAATAAAACATTTTGGCACTTTGAGAGCCTGTTCTCCCTGGATTTTCCCCGAGTCCAGTGCCTTCCGCACTCACCCCCCTATTTCTTTGGGTTTGCCAAAATGTGCACAATGGCAGTGATTTAAAAAGGGTGCCACCATCACACAATCATGACTGCCTGCAAGGTGAATTCTCACATGTTCTGTTGCATTGGACTATATATATGAATGCATGCTGAATTCACATCATTGCAGGATTCTATACTTAGTAATTAAGCACTCCAGAAATCCTATTAATCAGTTGAAGTAGGTCCTGTATTGCCAGATTTATTTAAATTTACCAGGGGTGGCCAACTCCCAAGAGATTGCGATCTACTCACAGTGATCTACCCCCTTTTTGGGGTAAGGTTGTTAAGCTTTTTTTAGGGTGGAGGAAAGCTCTGTTTTTTAGGAGGGCAGGGCAAAGCTTTTTTTTAGGGAAGCCAAAGTTGTTGAGGTTCTTTGGGGTGAGCCAGTGATCTACCAGTGATCTACCACAGACGTCCAGTGATCTGCTGGTAGATCACGATCTACCTGTTGGACATGCCTGAAATATACTATCAAACACTCAAGGAAATGAAGAGATAAAATTTACAGAAGGGAGGAAGGGCTGGCTTCTAAATTCAAGGATGGTTCATTGCTATGTGATAAATACCTTTACCTTGCAAATAGCCCCTCCAGCCGTGAGTAAATAGCAGGGCTGTTGTGTAATTCCTTGATAATAGATAGGATAAGCAGAGGTTGCCCTGCAGTAAGAGTGTCATGTGAACAGGGCTAAGAAGCAAGAAGGAGTGAGTCATCAAGTGACAGTATGCCTTGATCTTCAACCTAGGCTGGATAAGGATGGGGGATCTTAAAGTGAAATGCTTCATTATCCCAAAGGTCCAAGGCATCCGGACCCTGTATGCAGCAGTGATTTCTTAAGTGGTATTAAATTATCACCATTAAATAGAAACAAGGTTGTATCTTAGCTGAACAACAGTTCTGCTGTTTTTAATCCATTTATAAACTTGATTCACATTACGTTTCCTTGTGTTGGATTCTAATGCCAGACACACAGCTATTAAAATGATGTGCTACTGGGTCTGTAGTGGGTTTAGGGGAAGCGGTGTGGGAGAAATCAAATGTCGGAACCACAAGTTTATTCAGGGTGAGTACAGTATTTATGCATTATGTATTTACGTATTATGTGCTTTTCCAGTCCAGAATTGCTCAAAATATTGAAGGATCATCAATAAAAATGGACCCAATCCTTATACTTTTTGAATGCACAAAGTTCTGTACATTACCTCAGTAACCCAGGTGACAATCTTTTGAGGTAGGAACCTATTTTGGCCGCCATTTTACAAATGGGGGTGGTGAGGGTCAGAAATAGTCGCTTGCTTCAGGACCCCTAGTGAGTTCATGGCTGAGGTTAGATCTTATCTGGACACTTCCTGCCTCATAATTCCTGTCCACTATCTTACTTCAGCTTAAAAGAAACAAAAAATACCTCCTACCCAAAGTACTTGAGAACAAGGCGCCTTTTCTTTCCTCCTTCATCTTATCAACTCCAACCCATCCTGGCAGCCTCAAACAAATAACATATCCAAAGGTTCTTTAATATTATAATTGTCATTATAACTGAGGGAAAGCTCATTAGTGGAGCATCTTCTTTGCACATAGAAGGTTCCAGGTTCAATGCTGGCATATCCAGGTCAGGCTGTGAGAGGCTCCTTGTCTGAAACCCTGGAGAGCCACTGCCAGTCAGTGGAGACAGTACCAAGACAGATGGACACTTGGTCTGACTTGGTATAAGGCAGCTTCCTATGTTCTTATGTTCCTATCCTTTCTGAGGTGAGGCGACCAGAGCTATACACTGAATTCCAAGTGTGGTTGCCCCATTGATGTGTATATCGGCATTAAGCTATTGGTAGTTATATTTTCAACCCCTTTCCTAATGATCCCTAGCATGGCACTCACCTTTTCCACAGCTACCGTACACTGGGGTGACATCTTAACGTAAGAACATAAGAGCCTGCTGGATCAGGCCAATGGCCCATCTAGTCCAGCATCCTGTTCTCACTGTGGTCAACCAGATGCGTGTGGGAAACCAGTGAGCGGAAAATGAGCACAAGGGCACTCTCCCCTCCTGTGGCTTCCAGAAACTGGTATTGAGAAGCATTGCTGTCTCTTCACTGAGCTATCCACTACAACCCCAAGGTCCTGCTCCCAGCCAGACCCTACCAGTCCAGATCCCATGAGTGTATCATGTTGGGAAACAGTTTTCAGGGTAATAAGGTTGAATGATGGAAGTTATAATAAATCTGGATGGGTGGGTACCACTTTGGCTACCCTTGCCTTGTTTTAGCTTACTACACCGTGGCATCTAAGACAGATACAGACTTAGCAACGGTCCCAGAGTGGTCATGAAGAGGAAGCAGCTACTGCACCGTTCTTCTTGACCAAAATAAGCTCTTATTATCAAGAGGAGCAAGAGGCTGAATTCAGCTTGACTTGCAGCTTTGTCTGTTTCAGCTTGTCATCAGAAATGTTCTTCTGATGGTTTAATAAATCCTGCCGCACGCATCGTTTTATGATTCTTGGCAGCGCTGGAACTGCAGCATAGCTGTGGTAATGAATTGGTTTTATATTTGACCATATAGAGTCAGCAATAGAATTCAGTTAGCTGGTTAAGCTTATGTTTTTTTATTTCAACCAAGTCTAATGTTGATTTCAACTCACAATGACAAAAACCGACCACACTCAGGAGTAGTCTTATTGTTGTTGTTGTTATTTAATAATTTATTTAATTAATTTTGTGCACTGCCCTTCATCCATAGATCTCAGGGCCATTCACAGCATAAAAAATACAAGATAAAAATACAAAATACATAATAAAAATAAGAACAACAGCAGAACAAACCAATAACTCCCCTCCCCCAAAACAAAAGGGCATAGCATGTTAAACAGCCCAAGGCTTAGTTGAGGTGGAACATGTTCACCTTGCACCTAAAGGCATCAGCCGAGCCTCCCTAGGGAGGGCATTCCACAAGTGGGGAGCCACCACAGAAATGGCCCGTTCTTGTGTTGCTACCCTCTGGACCTCTTGTGGAGGAGGCACATGAAGAAGGGCCCCAGAAGATGATCTCAGGGTCCCAGTAGGTTCATATGGAAAGAGATGGTCCTTGAGGTATTGTGTTCCTGAGCCGTTTGAGCCTTCCCAAAAGGCAAACACAACCTTTGTGCCCCTTTATGAGAAGCAGTTCTGGGCCAGCCCTTCAAAACTGAAGCACTCTGGAACACAGGAGGCAGCTTAAGCTTGGCCCATCTATATTGTCTGCAGTGACTGGCAGAAATTCTCCAGGGCTACTGAGACAAAGGGACATTCCCAATTCTACTGGGAGGTGCTGTGAATTGAACCACACAAGATATCCATAATGTCACAACAGACACATTAATAAAATGGAAACAAGGAACCTTTTCTACAAGATGTGACCAAACTCCTATGCTTCTGAAACGTTGTAAGTCTTGTGGGACAAAATGACTCACCAGTTCACAAAATGCTTTTAAGGTTGCCATATTTCCCCCCAATAAGGCTCTAGGGCCTTTAACATTTGCACAGCACCCGGAAATGCAATTGATGCAGAATTGCTGCATCCTTATGCGGAGTTGTTGTTGTTTTTGGCTAGCAGTTGGGGCATCCATGACAGCCACAGACCCCAATAGTGACTGCGGGCACTGCAGCTGTCCTGCTCCAGCTCCTTCCTCACACAGCAAACAGCTAGCTGAGGGACTTGTTTGCTGGGACCCCTGTTAGGGGAATATTTATTATATTTAATGCAGAGGCCTTGCACAAAAGTTAGCACAAGAGTGCTATTGCCCAAGACCTCTGTATTTTATTTTATTTTATTTTATTTTATTTTATTTTATTATTTCTGGCTGATATATATTATGGTTCCGACATGCAAGCAGTACGCAGCAACTGGTGGAAATAGGCACTGTCACATTGTTTGAGCTGGCAGAAACAAAATAGCTAGACTGTGCTCGGTTGAAGAGCAAACAGAAATAGGGGTTGTGGCAATAGGGAACACCCACCAAAATGCCACCACGCACGTGACAAACCATTCAAACAATGTGATATTGCAGGGGGTTGGACTAGATGACCCTCATGGTCTTTTCCAACCATACAATTTTATGATTCTGTGGCACCTCGACAGGAACAGTGACTGCAAATGTATCACAGTCTATTTTTACCTATTGGATTATTTGGGGTAAAGCTCAAGAGTGCTCAAGGGCACGCAGTATCGGCACCTCTCTTTTTTTAGTAGAAGAAAAGCACTGGCTAAAAGTGTGGCACTTACAACTTCATGGTGAGTTTTTTCTAGAAGAAAAACACTAGGTACAGGGAAATCTGTATTTAATGGGATTGCAAATAGACCTTGGCATTTTGATGACCATGTGTGGGTGGTGTGAAAACCTTGCATTTATGAGCAGCACAGATCCAGAATAAACCCCTGTCTAGAAACACCTTTAATATGCCTCAAATTTCTCCTCCTCACCCCATTTTGTTAACACTTAGACTAAAGTGTACAGCAAATCGAATCAAAGCCTCCCCAGAACACGGATTGTCTAAATACAGAAAACAGGAAGTGAGTAACTTCTGACGGAAATAGTTCGCCTAATGGAAGCTAAGACCCAAGGTCCAGTGCCTTTGAGAACTCCTTGGAACAAAGCCAAGCAGTGAGAGAAATCCTAGCAGAATGGATAGATCAGATTTCACAAGAAGCAATTGTTTGTGGAAATGTTGCTTCTCTCTGTCCGGGTGCATTAAAGGGGTAATGGATGATTTTAATATTGAGATTCATTTCAAAAATGAAAAAAGGTGTCTCTTATTAACCAAGGAGGTGAGAAAAGAGAGAGAGAAAGATAGCTTTGATAGGACTAAGAGGTTATTGCTTCCTATAGAGGTAATAAAAGCCAAAACAATAGGGACAGCTTTGGTAGGATGTTTCCAGGATGCAATGGTGGAAAGTCTGGATTTTTTTAAAAACAAAACAAAACTCAAGACTGAACATCTAATTCTAAGGCAGATATATAACAGCTTCCCCCACCCCTTTCATTAGGACCTACACAAACAAAAGCTACATCCTGAAAGTGCAGACCACTGGAATGGAACACAGCACCTCCATAGCAACAGGAAACACCATGCTAATAAAACACCCATGATGCTTCCCCTGGCTTGGACCAGAATTATTTGAGCTGAAGTTGGGTTTACATCAATATTCTGGCCTTCTTCAGCTCTAGAAAGTGACCAAGAGAAACATTCATAATGGTCCATTTCTTCTCTCCCATCCCTACCCCTGAAGACACCTGGACACGCTTTGAAATATATTATAAAACCATACTGTGACATTACTCAGTAATGGCATGCTGGCTGTGAAACACCCCCCCCCTCAGGTTCCTCAGGCACCAGGGTGCAGCTGTCCCCTCCCCCCCAAATCAAGTAAATAAACAAAAATACTTAACTAACTGACCAATTGCATCACGGATAACTTGGTTCTGCCCCCCAACATAAAGCCTGTCCCCCCCCAATAAATCCTGGCTATGCCCATGTCAGGCATTGCATCTGGTGATCTTCCAGTGCCTGTTAACCTGTTATTGGTGGAGATATTGCATGCCTGCCCCATTGGATCTATGTATTTTAATACTGGTGATGGGTCTGGCGACCTTCAGATGTTGTTGGACTACAACTCTCAACACAAACCACTGACCATGCTGGTAGCGGCAGATGGGAGCTGCAGTGCAACATCAGGAGAGCATATACATTGTATTGCCCTCTTCCTCCTCCCCATAGCTAGGTTCCTGTGCCTTCAACAGCTATATGACAGGCAAAAAAGCAACAAGTGTGTCTTTTCCTGGTATGGATCTGTTCCAGGATTCAGCCCTGGCACTGGAACTAAGTTGTTCCAGGGCTGAGCACCTGGCTCAAATTAAGCAGGTATAATCACCATCATTGGGTTATCGCCACTTGCATCTTTAGTAATTTCAGCACAAATCATTTTGGCTTATGTGACTGGAATTAGAGAATAAAAACTGGTCTTTGTTCTTTTTTGTTGTCGTTCAATAGATTGCTTTTTTGAAAATAAACTGCTGGTTATAGTTATACTTTTTTCCTTTTTTTAAGCACTGCAGAATCTAGTGTGTAAGAAAGGAGGGATTATCTCATCAGAAACCCTTTCTTGGGGGGTGGGAAGAATCTACCCATCCCTATCATTGTAACTTTCCCTATTGTTCTTAAGTAGGCAGGGCTAGTCCCATCATTGCACCAGAGGACGGGCCCTGATCTCATTAAAGCTGTCTGATCACTGAAAACGCACATGCGGACAAGCTTCCTTGCACTCTGGGATAGTATGTTTGTCTTGATTCACTGGCGAGTGAATAATAGAACTGGTTATCACCAGCAGATCCGGGATTTCGAACAAGGAAGATGCAACTGCCAGGAGCTGCAGCTGGCCTTGCAACAATATGACTGCCAAGACGGCAAGGCCTACCTCTGAGTGATGCTTGATGTATGGCTCAGATGCCCTTCTCGGTCTGCAGACAGTACCTACCTGCAGCTTTTCTCAGTGACCCCCTTTTTCATTCTCTGTTGTCGTTGGAGATGTTATTTCCACCTGCATTTTGTACAGAAACAAGCCGACAACAAAGCGTGGCTGGACTGGATTCCTCTTCCCCTTCCTTTTTTGTTTTGCTTTCAGGCCAGTTGCCAGAAAGGCAAGGGGGCAAGGCTGAGGTTGGTTTTCTTTCGCTCTTGCCCTTCAGTCTTTCCTTTTCCTTCTGTCGCTGTATGTACACCTTATGCAAATAGTCTTTGCCCTTCCTAATTCTTCCCTGAATCTGCCAAAAAAAATTAATGATGGGCTCTCTCCCTCCCTCCCTCCACCTCTGGACCTGATCTGGGCTTTGTTCCCAGGCCATGACCAGTTACAAGTTTTGTTTTCAAGAGCTGGCAGCACTAATTTTAGGCCCCTCCAGACATCCTTTCTATTGTGCATCCCTGAGGATTTGTGCTGGAGGTGATATAGGGCCTTTGTTTGATATGATTGACATCCTCTGCCCTTTTAAAATGTGGAGGTTTTTTTGGGAGAGGGTTATTGGGTTGTTGTTGTTGTTTTTATTTTGATTATGTATTTTGTGGTTTTATATTTTGATTTTATTCTGTGAACCGCCCTAAGACTTCCAGGTATAGGGCGGTAAAGATAAAGGGACCCCTGACCATTAGGTCCAGTCGTGACCGACTCTGGGGTTGCGGCGCTCATCTTGCTTTATTGGCCGAGGGAGCCGGCGTACAGCTTCCGGGTCATGTGGCCAGCATGACTAAGCCGCTTCTGGTGAACCAGAGCAGCGCACGGAAACGCCGTTTACCTTCCTGCCGGAGCGGTACCTATTTATCTACTTGCACTTTGACATGCTTTTGAACTGCTAGGTTGGCAGGAGCAGGGACCGAGGAATGGGAGATCACCCCGTCACAGGGATTCGAACCGCCAACCTTCTGATCGGCAAGTCCTAGGCTCTGTGGTTTAACCCACAGTGCCACCCACGTCCCTTATAGGGCGGTATATAAATTCAATTAATATGCAAATAATAATAATAATAATAATAATAATAATAATAATAATATGGTGGTCACGTGCGATCCTGCTTTCTGTACTTTTTGCACCTTCAAAAATGTTGGGGTGCTTCATATCGCATAACATCCTGCTGAAATCCTTTACTTTTAAAAACATTATTATTTTATTATTTATTATATTTGTATACCGCCCTTCATGTGTAGATCTCAGGGCAGTTCACAACATAAAAATACAAGTTAAAAAACACAAAATACTGTACATAATAAAAACAAGAATAGAAACAAACCTGTAAACCCCACCCCACTCCTCCCCACAAATGTTGTATCCAGCACAAATGTCCTGGTTTATTTTTCTCCTGCATTTATTGTACTATAGCTCCTTCAGACAGTGATGATGTGGTAGCATCACAGAACAAATGAAAGTAGAAAAAATCCACCACGAGTGCAAATTTTTTAAAAAACATTTAAAAATGTGCTGCAGAATACATCTGCAAGAAAACACCATCTGGAGGGGCCCCTTTATGTGGACAGCAGAATTCAGACCAGCGCCAGTGCCTGTACCACTATGGAATAAGGACCGTAGGGTTTTCGTTAATGGTTATTTACAACCAGCCTACCCATCCTATGGAAACGTCTGTTTTCCTCCAGCCACCTCAGTCTAACCTTTCTGGAAATGGGGGGGGGGCGGGCACAAGGGAGACCTGGAGGCATCTTTCATGCAGAACTTTTGTAAATAATTAAATAAATAAACTAACATGAAGGAATGCAGAATTTGGTCAGGCAAAAATCGGAGTTTAACAGAGTACCTGCAGGGTTGTGGGGGCCTCTTTACGTGGCTTTGTGGGTCACAAGTTGTGTAGGCCTAGTTCAAGAGTACATGACTGTTTTGACACCACATTTTCCTTCCAGCACTCCAGTTCAGCGCACCGGGTCTTGCAGACCAGCCAGCTGCTAGCTAAGGAGCTCTCTGATGCTAAGCCATCATACCGATACGGTAACATATTATGCCGAGCCAGACCTAGAACAAATGGCAACAGAGACAAGGAGCTTCTTTGGTGCCACCCCTCCATTTGTTCAAGTTTTGCATACCTGTTTTCACTGCCTTTGTAGGCTCTTCATGACTTTGATCCATGATTTTCCTGTGTGGTTTAACCCTATCCTATACGGCAATAAATTGGTACACATTGATTTGACGATTATCACTCCTGTGCATACTATTTGTTCATTGGGCGCTGATGATGTAATTTGTCCTGGGGACAACAACAACACATTAACAATACAATGGTTTTGTCAGCATTGAAGGTTTATACAAGTTGTTTCAACTGCTGAGAGGATAGCTGAGTAGATAACCCTGAATACTCAGTAAGAATCAGGAGCAAATAAGACAAATTATGTACAGTCGATAAGGGTTTGCCAACCCTCTGGGAATTTTGAGAAGGGCTTTGGTGCCAGTCACAAAATGGCTGCCACATCTGAAAGAGCAGAAAAAGAGACAGGGCCACAAAACGGTGCAGGCATACTCACCCCATCAGCCACCCCATCAATGAGAGAAACGGCAGTTGCTTCTACATTTGCTCATGGAGAGAAGGACCTTGAACCTCTCTTTCGTTCAGAATGGATGAGAATGTGTTCAGTCCTATCAACCAATGGAAGGTGGGCGTATTTAAGGAGGTGTGTTCAATGCAGGAGAATATGAGCCAGTGCAAAGAGGAGCTGAGCAGGAAGAGCAAACAGTCTTTCATGCATTGTGGGTTTTTGAGAGGGTATTTATTAAGACCTTCCTCTGGCATCATTGCAGGTACTTGCGGGCACACCAGAATATATAATCCCAATGCTCACACTGGAAAACACATCTGTAGGTGGTAATTGAATATTTAAAAGTAGGAGCTGAGCTGACCTCCTGGTTTGACATGGTGGGGGGGGGGTACCACAACAGGAAAGGCACTTATCATTACAATGTTCAGAGACATAGGTTCACCTCCACCCACAAATATAGCCCTGCTTTCCTCCCTATGCACACTTACTTGGGAGGAAACTCCATTGAAAAACTACAACACTAACTTTTGAATAGAGATGTACATAATTGTACTGCTAAACATCCCATTGGAGAATGATTCTGTTTTCATAGCAACTAGAACCCTGTTTACTTGCCGGGTCCAAGGCCACCAAATGTGTAGCCTGTGCCTCTTGCTGCCTTTGTCTGGAGATGTACAGCATCATTTGAGAGACAGTAGTACATATTCAGTCATAAAGCTCATCCTCTCTCACCCTCACAGTGTCCAAGAGAGCAGCTATGCCTAGGAAACCCCACTATTTCAGCTCCAAAGGCTGACTTGTGGTACTGACTGCCCTGTTTCCCTCCATTCGTATTTGAAAGGGGCTCAGTGCCCAGAACTAAGTGAAATAATTAAATTTAGGGGGATGGGGAGAGAGAGGAAAGATGGCAATTTTATTTCTCTTTCTTTGCAGTCCAGAATTCTGAAATTCTCTTTTTCGTGTGACGGTCCAATGTACAAGGCAAAATGGGGAGAGAAGTCAGAACAAGGAACAAGGTGGGTGGACCACATCTGCTGCTTTCTGGGGATTCAGCAAGATGTATCCCCTTCCTTTCACATGACAGCAACCTGATCTGCTCACCAGGCTAAAACTCTTGACAGGATTAGTCTACCAAAAATTAAGGAGACACACAGCGGTAAAATGCTTATTTGCAGTTTACCTGTCAGGCCTTTTCAGCCTTTGTTACCAAAATAATGTGGACAAAGAACTGGGGTCTTTATTGCCATCGCAACCCACCCAATTACCTCATCGACCTGTAGGGGCTTTGCTGCTCCCCTGATCACATTAAAGCGGCAGAAGGGGAAAGATGAGAAGCAGGAGGAGCCCTGACCCGGGGATGTAGAAAATGATCCAATTTGCTTGCCTATCTCTCTAGTTGCAAATGTGAAAACAAACAAACAAACAAATAAACACCCAAACCACTCCTCTTGTGGACACAGAAATTCATAGAAGCAGTAAGGAGGACAGATTCTTCTGCCTTTTTAAAATGGAGATTCACTTAGTCATGCAAAACATAGTGGTGTTTCTCTGCCAGTCTGGTCAGAATGCTGGACTGGGATCTGGGAAGCTCACGGTTCAAATATCTACTCTGCCATGAAGTTCACAGATGACCTTGGGCCAGTCAGGGTTGCTGCGAGGATAAAATAGGGAGCGGGCAAACTATGTCTACCACCTTGAGCTCCTTGGAGGAAAGGTGGAATAGGAATGAAATTGAATTTAAATAATACATTTGCCCTGATCCAATGGAACATGCAGCTATGCTTGGGGGGGGAGCAGCTAAAACACAACCAGTCAGCTGTTTGGGAAAGTAGTGAGGGAGGGTATGAGCCCTGAATTATCAGCATGAATGCCCCCCAAAGCTGAGATATTCCAGACCTCCTAAATCCTTACTTGGATATGCCTGTTGTCTTTAGTGTCTGCAACAGTGTTGTTGTGAAAATGAAATGGGCTAACTCCAATATGTGCTGCTCCTTGACTCAAAGGTAAAACAAGTCCTTAATAAAATGAGTAAATAAATAATAGTGAGCAAGAAGAAGAGAAAACCAGGAATCTTAAACGATGGAGTAGTTAAGTAAAATGGAGAAAGGGGGAGGATGAAGAGAGGAAGATAAAGGGGGTGGGTGAGAGAGTACAAGAATTAAGAATTCGCAAGAGAGTGCTCCAGGATCTAAGAAGATCAAAAAGAAAACTTGCCCTGGAAATGAAGAACAGGAGATGCAAGTAAACAGGAATATTCAGTCAGTTGGGGCTTGCAGGGCGAGATAAGGGCAGGGGGAAATGCAGAGTTAGCTAATTATAGCCAAAGGGATTAAAAGGAATAAGTGGCCTTTTACAAATATATCTAGGGTGGGGTGGGGTGGGGTGAAGAACTTGGCTGAAGGGTAGTGTTGGTTGGAAGTAAGGGATGAAAAGAAGGAGACAAGGTGGACATGGGAGTCTCAGTGTAACATGGCTATCTCTTCCTGTACTGGAACTCCTTGGATGAAGGCTGGGACAAACATATTCTGGGAATAAATGAATACATGCATGCATGCATAAACAAGAAAGAAAGAAAGAAAGAAAGAAAGAAAGAAAGAAAGAAAGAAAGAAAGAAAGCAAACTTGTCCGAACTGCCAAATAAATTATGAATAGCAAATATGTGGGGGGGGGGGGAGAGATTCAAGCCTGCTTCAGAACTGGAACTAGTTTCAATGCATTCACTTGCCTTAATGGCAGAATGGTTTTCCCTTCAGTTTCAACCCAGTATGTGGTGCCTCCATATACAGTGGTACCTCGGTTTAAGAACAGTCCGGTTTAAGAACGATTCGGTATATGAACTCTGCAAAACCAGAAGTAGTGTTCCGGTTAGCGAACTTTACCTTGGTCTACGAACGGAAGCCGAATGGTGGAAGGGCACCAGGGGCGGGAGGCCTCATTAGGGAAAACGCACCTCGGTTTAAGAATGGTTTTGATTTAAGAACGGACTTCTGGAATGGATTAAGTTCATAAACTGAGGTACCACTGTAGATAGGTATGTGCAGGGAAATCAGATTTTTCCAGCACTTGGACAGCAATATCTATTTATTGTTAAGTCACATTGGGATGTTTTACTAGAAGCAATTAATAAATGAATTAAGAATATATAAATAATAATTTACTTCTAGACAATGGAAACATGCCCTCCAGCGGGCATGTCAATTGCAGCTTGAAAAAGCTTCATGGGCAACTGTTAACTAGCAATCATGACATCAATGGAGCTGTGCAGCACTGTCCTCACAACATTCGTGTGGCATACTGAGAAATTTGTACAACAGTTTTAAAATGTTCTTTATTTTCAGCTCCTTTGAACTCCCCGCTGTGGTATTGCACTGAAAGCCTTTTTTAATATCATGCGGCTCATCTTACCAACTGCTTTTCTTGCTTCTTTTTTCTCCCTGATTCCAATATCCTCATGTCTCTTGCCCCTTCCCCATTCCTTACTTGGGGCCAGGATATTGCACTACTATAACTCCACCATGTTAAGGATTACCTCAAAATGTAGGACAAAAGGATACTGATTTGGGTTTGCAGTGTTTTGACGCCTGGAAGAGCCGAAAATATGTGTGATGCACATCTATGGTTTGCTCACACATTTACATACAGGTCCATAAATGCTTATGCTGATTACTTCCACCTCTACATAATTATATATATCTATATATATCTATACATATAGATATATAGAGAGAGAGAACCAGGCAGAGGGCCTTCTTGGTAGTGGTGCCCACCCTGTGGAATGCCCTCCCATCGGATGTGTCAGGGAACTGCCATCGGAACTAGAGGAGGAGGCGAGGCCCCACAGCGATGCTGGAGAGGGGCCAAGCAGGGAGAGAGGCAAGTCTCCTGTTGGGGAAGAAAATCAGCGCAACACCAGGGATAGAGGGGGGCCAATGGGGGAAGCAGAGAGCAGGCTCCGGGACTCTTCACTGGACACCAGCGGGGAGAGCACAGGTCCTCCGCTACCCACGCCCTCCCTGCGCAGAAGACTTCCGCGCAGGGAGAGTAGGAGGAGACTGGGCGTCAAACAACTTTTATGTTGGAAAAGGTTTAAGAAACGCCCACTGACGGATTCTGCCAGCGACTGAACAGCCACGGAGTGGATGGCTGTCCAGCGAGAAATGGTTTAACCAGCCAACCTAGCCCAGAGCGGCGGCAACTTACGCACAAGCAACCCCTAAAGCCATTACAGGATGTCAAGGAGATGAGTAACTATATAACCTTTAGAAGACATCCGAAGGCAGCCCTATATAGGGAAATTTTTTAAGGTTTAAGGTTTGATTATGTTTTTATATATGTTGGAAGCCGCCCAGAGTGGCTTGGGCAATTCAGTCAGATGGGTGAGGTACAAATTGTTGTTGTTGTATAAATAAAGAAGATTGATAACCTAGAATAGCATATAGGATTTTCTAAAGCAGGAATTGGGAATTTATGGCCCTTCAAACGTAACTGAACTCCAGCTCCCATCAGCCCCAGCCAACATGGCCAATGCTCATGAATAATGGGAGTTTTAGTTCAGTAGTATCTGGAGGCTGGCAGGTTCCTCATCCAAAGCATTATAATTATGAAGTCAAGCATCTGTCTTTATGACTCCGGAGCTAACTTGCATGATTGCCCTGGTGTATCACCTTCCAATATGAGTAAAAAGGGGGTTGTTGCCGATTATTATTATTATTATTATTATTATTATTATTATTATTATTATTGCATTCTCTCCATTTCTTCTCCCTCTCCCTCCTACTCCTCTGCTTGATTGGAACTTAGTGCCTAACAGTGCAATCCTTTGCAAAAGTTAGCACATTGGTTGGTATTCAATAAGGTTTTACTCAGAGTAGACCTATTGAAATTAATAGATCTGACTTAGCTATGTTGATTCATTTTAGTGGGTTTATTCTGGGTAAACCTTAGCTCAAGACCACCCATGGAGTTCCATGGGGCCTACTACTAGGAAAATGTGTATTATATTGCAGCTTATACACAATTACCCTGGAGTAGGTTCCACTGATTTACTTCTGAGCACACATATCTAGGATCACACTGCCATTCCTCCTACTCCAAGTTTTTTTGGGGGGAATTTGCAAAACAGAAAAAAAATGATGTTAAAAGATGGAAATTTTAGCAATGCAAAAATTAGCTTGAAAATGTGACTCATTAGGTTTGATCCTCTGGTAATACGTTTTGTGATGATTAATTTGTTGATTTCTAGGAAATCAATATGTTGATTCCTAAGAAACTTACACAAATGTCTCTCAGAAAAGGAGACTAGGAAACCAGGAAGTTTAATGTGAGAGACTATAAAGTGCCTTCTCACATCCATCTATGTACCACCTAGAAGCTGTTGACCTTAAATGTAATTCAACTCAGTATGCTGTGGAGGATTTGGGTTAAGTGGTATATAGCATTCTCCCTGTAAGTCAGCACAGCTTCATTGAAATGTATGGGCTCTGAGTGGACGTGTGCTGCTGAGATTGCTTTTCTGGGAAAGCACACTCAGACCAACACACCTGGAATGTAACCTTCTGCAGTTAAGTTATTCTCCTAGCACACATATTTCTCACAGAGGACATCCTCTGGTTATCCAGTTTATAAAGAGCTGCAGAACTAACTTTGCCACCTCAGAGACACCCCTTCAGCTCAATCCAGTTTATTCTAAGGGTTTTGTCTTATGCTTGCTTTGGCAATTATGTGAGAATTACCAGCTAATCTAACCTTGGGGGGAGGGGGGAATTCCTTTCTACTCCTGAATATGTTGATTTGTTAGATGCTCAGCATGTAAATGAGTCTTGTCTGATGATTCTCCCAGGAATGATTTTCTTTAGCAATTTAATGCAGGGATGGGGGACCACTGGCCCTTCCCAACATTCTTGGGCTCTGAATCTCATCAAGGCCCAGCCAGGATGGCCAAAGGTCAGGGATGAAAGGGGTTGGAATCCAACCACATCTGGAGAGTGACAGATTCCCCATCCCTGATTTAAGTTCAATGTCAGTGTGTAGTTATGGTCAGTTTAAGAGGAAGAGGAGGGGATCTTGGAATCTTGAGGCATCATATTAAATCCCAGGGTTAAAAAAAGAAATTCTATATACACATGGATGGTGTTGAATGAATGAGATTCCTTCCTTCCTTCCTTCCTTCCTTCCTTCCTTCCTCCCTCCCTCTCTTTCTTTCTTTCTTTCTTTCTTTCTTTCTTTCTTTCTTTCTTTCACAATAAACTCCTCCTGTTCCTGCCCTGCCCTGCAACAAAACTATTGTTTATAAAATTTGAAGGTCTTAAACCACCCATTACTGAAATAACCAATTTGTGATTTCTGTGGCTTTCTTTGTTTCAGTATTGGCAGCCTTGCTGGTGTCAGGGAGTGTAATCTGCATAATCCCATCTTCTCTTGAACCCACACCTCAGGCCACTCCCTGCATGTCTGGGCCACAGCAAGGTAAAGGCGACTATTGTCATGGAACTCAGGTGCCAGTGCCTAGTAGTCTGTCTCTGTCTAGCAGATGGGATAATGTTACGCCTCGAAGTGACAATGAGGCTTGGGGGACATTTCTGGGCAGAAGGTCTTTTGTTCTCCCTTTCTACCTGAAGATGTGTCTGTATTCACATTCACCAGCTTCTTTGTCATCCCCAGCCTTTCTTTATTTCTCTCTCTAGAGCTCCAGTAAAACGGAAGGTACTGTTTTATCTTCCACTGAAATGTGTTGCTCCACCCCAAGAATGGTTGCAAGATAGTTTCATTTACACAGGGAAATAGGTAAAAAAAGACAAAACTAAAACTGGGTAGCAACATTCATTCAATAAATTCACAACCCACCCTTCCTCCTGAAAGAGCACAGGGTGACAAATATGTCAATAATATATTACAATTCAAACTTTTAAAAACAACCTCCTAAAAACAATTCAAAACATCCAACATCACCAATTCACAGCAGCTAATGTGGGCCTCCCCAGGTATGAAATTGTCAGCAATAAATTCCCATTA
This sequence comes from Podarcis filfolensis, assembly GCF_964270895.1. Classification (NCBI taxonomy): domain Eukaryota; kingdom Metazoa; phylum Chordata; class Lepidosauria; order Squamata; family Lacertidae; genus Podarcis; species Podarcis filfolensis. Next base: position 40,828,205 of record NC_139605.1, on the reverse strand, counting down.
GCGCTGCCCTCTCTTATCATAGCTGTTGGATAAATACAGGACAATAATAATGATATGTAGCGTTTAAGTAGCTCTTCTGAGTGTTTAGTGTGCTATGCTTACATTTTCCCAGTAAACCTTATGGCAACTCTGTAAGGCAGTCTGGATTGTTACTTCTACTGTAAATAGGAGGCCAAGAGGTTAAAATTTGCTTAAGGCTACCTCATGAGATGATGGCAGAAGCAGAACTTCCTGCTTCATAGCTCAGCCACTTTAGCTCTATGGGACATTTATCTACTTGATGTTAGTCAATGCTGGTGTCCGGAGTGATATTTTGCCACGGGAGACTCCTTGCTGCCACTGTCCATTTACCTGTCTTCTCCAAGCATGCAAGCAGCAACAAGAGGCAGAAGGCGAGTGAACAAGAACAGTGACAGTGGCAATATGGAGGTGAGCACACTCCTAGAGGGAGGCCCATCTTGCTCAAGGCTCCCACAGAAAACTGATGCCAGCATTGGCAACTGTACATATTATTTCACCGTGTGTGTTGGTTGCCATTTTGAATGTTGAATCTTAGCTAACAGAAGACTCCTGCTCGTGTTAGACATAAGAATCAGGCCAAAGGCCCTTCAAGTCTAACATTGTGTTCTCACAGTGGCCAATGAATGCCAATGGGAGGCCTGTGACTTGGGATTCCCAGCAAATGGTATTAAGAGGCATGTTCCTTCTGACCGTGGACTGTCTATTTTATCTGGCAAAACTCTGTTTGGATTAGGAAGTGGTTTCTGACAACCATGCAAGTGTGTACTGAAGTTTGAAAATTTAAATATCTGAAATACTTGGGCTGGGCTGTGTCCATAAACAAATATACAATATCTATCTGTGATAATGTGTACTGTGACATACGTTTTAAAATCCAAAGTGGAAAAGTTGAGAGATGAGAGTTGGAATCCAGCAACGTCCAGAGAGCCACAGGCCTCTCACTCCCGTGCTATATTCTCCAGTGTGGTCCTGTTCTTTACAAGAGAATTCCACAAGCCCCTTTGCTTTCTCATTCTCTAGATGACACCTGTCATGTAGAGCCTTAAAAGCTCTCACAGCTTCTCCCCCTTAATCCCCCCCCAGGATCATTACAAGAGCTGGCTGATATTTCTCGTCTCATTTGATCATGGCCTTTATTTCTGCTCTCCAAGGAGCAGGTTTGTGACTGTGACAATAAGAGGTGGCGTTGGGAAGAAGCTGAAAGGACCCAAGCCAAGAACCATCAAAGCTCCAAGCAGCAGCAGCAGCAGCAACAACGGAAAGCAGTGCTTTGAATAATCTCATGAATCAAGCATGACATTATCTAGAGTGAAATGCCTGGGAAGGGGTTTCCCATGTACTGCTCTGGCCTGAAAGGTTGAATCCATGGGGACCTTTAAAGCTTTTTTAAAATGCAAAAGACAAAAGCTAAATCAGAAGGAAATGATATTTTATTTAACCTTGGGTGTCTGGGGAGCTAGTGACAGGATCACAAGAGATAATGCCATGGGACTGAGAATAGATAACTCAGCAACATATGGGGCTTTCGCCTAAGCAGCGTTATGTACCACAAAGAAGCCAATTCCACACACACACACACACACACACCCCACTCTGCCAGGCTTTTGAAATGCTGTCACTCACTTCCAAGGCGTGAGAGCCGAGGATCTCGCAGAATACACACTGCTAGAGGAATGAGTCTGTTTAAAAAATGATAGTGGAACTGCATTGCTTTGAGGGAACAAGGAATTTGCCTTTGGGAAAGTGGTGCTTCCCACTAATGTATTTACAAATTGGGAGCCGCAAAGCCTGAGTTCCTTTAGGGCACTGGGTTGCAAGTGATAAAGTTCCTTATTGGAGAAATAATCACACCTTGCAGATCTTTTATAACTTGTTGCATACCCTGCAGCAGAGGGTGCGACCACAAGGCATCTGACCTCAGACCCAGTCTACACATTAATTTTTTTTTTATCTTGCCCTTCCTCCAAAGAGCTAGTGGGGTAGAAATGGTTTATCCTCACAACAATCTTGTGAGGTAGGTTAATAAACTATAATTGCGCAGGTATTATACCTGAATGCAGGTATGTGATTGAATCCCATCCCCAAATAGCAACAGTCTGGAAGCATCCTAAAGGCCTCTTGGTACAGAAAAAAATTAACTTTGTCTGAAACAACATCAAGAAGAGAGTAAGAGAAACCTCTCAAGGCTATGGGGTAGCCAAGCCTCAGATGCCCATGAGACTTACTACAGGGCCTCTCTAGATGATATTGGATACAGACTCATATGATCTGTCATTGGACAGTCACTTAGGTATCCTGGTCCTATGTCTGGTCTAGGTATTATGTGCAAATATGTGTAGTGATACCCCAAATAATTTGTTTTTATTTTTGTGATGAGCAGCTTCAGGATGCTTTCGGTTTCTCACAGGTGTGAGAAACCAACAGTTTTGTACCAACTGCATTGGCTGCCTATAAGTTACTGAGCACAATTCAAAGTGCTGTTTATGACTTATGACTTGGGAACAGGTTATCTGATTATCTGATTGTTCCTTATAATCCTGACACTTGAGATCTTCCACAGAGGCCCTTCTTGCTGTCCCTTCAGTTATTTATAAGGTGTCAACATGTGATTTTTCTGTGGCAGCCTCCCTCCTCTGGAATTTCCTCCCTCAGGAGATCTAGACAGTTGCTTCACTGAGTTGCCATCTTGGAACTGAGGCTCCATCTGCACTATACATTTTAAGCAGGATCATACCACTTTAAATCGCCATGGATTCAAAGTTCTCTGGGAAGAGAGATTGACTGCAAAAATACTCGGCTGTTTAAATTGATATGATCCTGCTTTAAATGTATAACGCAGATGGGACACAAGTCAACAAGCATGGCTACAGCAGCCCAGTATTTGTACTTTTTTTTCTTCATGCCTCTCACCCCTGCTTTGTGCAGCATCTTGCCTGCAAGCTTGCTACGTTTTTGTGACATTCTGGTTGATGCTAATAAAGGTATTGCCCATCTGTGGATTTCGAAGTTTTCACTGCTTGTGAAGAAAGTAAAAAACTTTTAATTCTGACCAGGCTTTTGAGTTATTTGGGTTGCTGTGAGTTTTACTGGGGTTTTTTAATGTTATGTTTACTGTAACTGTATGCCGCTCTGTTTGTCTTAGGGAGGGAGAGTAGAATATAAATGGTTTCAAAGAAACCAAGTAAGTTTGAACAGAGAAGTGGCAAGGTATGTTGGTGCTTAACTCTCTCTCCCTGTGCACCATTTCCCAAAGCCGTTTGGCTGCATACACATGACACTTTATTCTAGAGCCAATGGAGACTGAGTTCTTGCATTTTCTAAGTCCACATGCCATCTAGATCTATTGCATTTTTCTCAGCCTGACCTACCTCATAGGGTTGTTGTGGGGATAATGAAGAGACAGAGAACTACGTATACCACACAGAACTGCTTGGAGGAAACAAGAGATATAAATGTAATAATAAACAAATAATGGAAGAAACACACAATACTATTTTACTTGAAACTTCACCCTGTGGCAAATGATGATGATGTGTGTGTAGTTTCATGATGAGATATTTGTTTCGCATTTCTATTTTGGTTTTAATACAGTTCATAAGGCAAGTTGCCTGAGGAAAACAAGGGATAAGTAAAACTGCAGCTAGCTGGGGGTGAGACCATTCTGGGTGGCCTCGGCAACTGTTGCCAAGGGAATCAGCATGCTGAAAAAGTGACAGTTGGGGCAGTGTGGCCGGAGAGAGAGAAAAGAGAAGAAATGGAGAATAAAAATTGTTCTAATAAAGTGCTTGTGTTGTAGACACAAATTGTGAAGCTGGAGTGTGGTCTTCTTCCTGTCACATGCCTTTTTTTCTATTCTCCATGTCCTGACTGTGATCCTGTTTGAGCACCTGAGGGACAACAACCACTGTCTGATACACCTTTTCAATGATTTCTAGCTGTGCAGTGCCTCTTAGCAGTTTCCCTGTTCTTAACACCAACTGTTGGTGCTACTGCTTCAACAAATCTCTCTCTCTGTCTCCTCTACCCCCCAGTGCTGAATCGACTCTTTTATCAATTTCTCTCCCAGTCCCCCTAGAGCCTAACCATCTTTTTACCCAGGCAATATCTCCATTCTGGTTTTGCATATCTACCCACCCTTTCTCTACTTCTAGGTGCTTGTGGCTTCTTCTTCTGCTTCCCAGGTCATTTGTATTAGGGTTTCAAAAGAACAGAGTTAGAAAACAGAAAAATACTACAGGCAAAATAAAATTGTCACAGCTTGGAGAAAGTGATGAAGGTAATTAACAATGCCATATCAAATGGGGTTTTTTTGTCATTAAGAGAAAAGGAGTGATCTGGGGTAAATAAAGTGTGTTTCAGTCACTCCCTTTGTAGTCTAACCTACTTCGCAAGAATGTTGTGATGGTAATGTTGGAAAATGAGAAAGAACCATGGAGGCTGCATTGAGCATCTCAGTGGGAAGCTGTGCAGGGTATGTGTGTAAAATTAATAATAGATTTTTTTAAAAAAAACTTTTGTGTTGGATTAAATTTATTTCTTTTATTATTTGTGGGCTGCCTTGTGCATTGTATAGTAGTGGCTAGGCAGAATAAAAAAAATCTTAATAGGTAGATAGTGACAAAATCAATTCAATTGTCTTACATCAGCTTTAAATGTATTAAGCAAATCTACAAGCAATAGAATATAACTGTTTTGTCTTGGCTTTTGCATATTACATGTGTGGCTAGTAATGGTTTATGGGTACCTCTGTAATATTTCCACTTCTGTAATCTGCTGCTAACATGCACATGCAGAAAAAGCATTTCGCAGCATATCCCACCATCTGATCCTGGAAACTTACAATCCATTTTCAGGACTGAGCAGATAAGTGATTATGTGTCCATTCTTGCGTGCCACCGATCTTGAATACTTGGAGACTTGTGCAGGGCATGACCCTTGATGCCCGCACAGGCCTTTTAGATTTTCCACTGCCACCAAACCTGTTTGACTGAATTGCAGGTTAAAAAGGCATTGCATCTGTAATTCTTGAGCTTTAAGGAGCATGTCCTTTCCCTTAATGAAATACCCTGCCTGTTCCATTTGTAAAGAAACCAAAGACTCCTAAGGTTTATGATCAAGTTGTAAAGATTTTATTTACCCCATATTTCCTGCTGGGTTATTTATGAGGCATTTTGTCAGACCTCATAAAGCTGCCTAGTAAAACATATTTTCTTACAACAAAAATAAAGTCATTTGTGCAAAACATCTTGGGACCACAGAGGGCAGACCTGATGGGATACACACACGTTCAGACATCATGGACAGGGGGTACCCCCAGTGAACTTTGTTGAGTCCCATTATTTAATTATAGTTTTCAAAGATTAAAATTTAGTAACTAAATCCCGGTATGATGGATTTTGGGGGGAAATGATCTGTTAAATGGAAAAGAATCATCTATTTAACTAGTGCAAAAATTGGGACTGACGTTACAGAAAACTTTAGTTCATACTGGTGTCTAAAATCTATGCTAACATGTCAAATCTATGATAATCTATGCCCTTTTTTCTACTTCTTCTCAATCTTCAAGATTTCTTGGTACATCTTCAGTTATCAAAAGAACCAGAATAGAAGCCCTCATATATCTGAGGACTGAAAGCTTAACAATACTTCTCTGGGAGTAAGTTCATTGAACTTTAGTCTCTAGATAAACATACATATATGACTGAGCTGCTAATGCAGTAATCCCCAGACTTGGGCTGCATGCATAACATACATTTTAAGTGCCTTTAAAGCACATTGCCCCACAAAAAAAATCCTAGGAACTCTAGTTTGTTAAGGGTGCTGTGGATTGCACCTCTGTGAGGGGTAAACTACAGTTCCCAAGAACCAGGTGTGTGTGTGTGTGTGTGTGTGTGTGTGTGTAGGCATCTTGGATTTAAAAAAGTAAAACTCTATTGAATATGTTTAGTTGAAAGTAAGTTCTATTGATTTCAGTGGGAGTTATTTTCAAGCTAAGCATGCTTAACGTTACAGTCCTTGTCCCACTGACTTCAAACTAGTGACTATTTGTTCTTAGAGAGAGGTTTTAGGGGGCAGATGAGGGAATGTCCCTCATCTGATGTCTAACTAAAAGTTGTGATCTTCTTCTTTCACTTTAGTCTCTTGAGAGGGCTAGTGTAAAATTCTCTACCATATATGTGAATGCTTGCAAATCTCACTGGCGTGTCACTCTTCAGAACAGCTGGCTCCTCCGTTCCAAATTTGGCATCAGTCCTGTGTCAGGAGTAGAAGAAGGGAGCTTCGACTGAGGGTGATAAGCAAATCAAAGAAGTCAAGTGTAAGTAATGACTCGCAGTGGGTCTCTTCAAACTGCCAGAAGTCAAATTACTCCCATCAGAGGAGCAAAATATAAAGGGGGGGGGGGAGAGACAAAGCTGAGCATTAGTCTTTTTCTGTAGCAGAATGTGCTGTTTTACTACTCTTACCCTCCCTGCCAAGTGGCATCAACAGCCAAGTCATTCCCATTGACACAAAGATGCCAGTTGTTGTGGAGCCAGATAAAGACCTTCTGCTGGGCAAGGTCCTTCAGTGATATTTCATTTGAAAAACCAGTGCAAGGCCTTGGGCCTTCCCACTGCGATAGGAGAAGATGAACGGCAAGGACTGTTCTGTTTCTGACTGGGATTCATTTAAATAGGATTTGGGATTCCGAAAAGATTTAGAGGAGATTCCGTCCTTAAGCTTTATTTCTCAGAATCATTTTGTGTGTTCAAAATTGTTAACCCAGCCTCATCCGAACTCCTTTTACTGCCTGGGTGTGTGGAACAATCCAGAAAGTAATGTTTCCTCACTGGTCTGGTCTGGTGGTTTCCCTATAGGCTAAATATACTATTTTCTACGATGATCACAGAGCTGAGATCTATCAAGAGCTCTGTGCAGACAATTAAATGTGGGGATAATCCATGCCAGCAGAAGATTTGGGGCAAATTTCAGTGGCGCCCTGTGCAGGGCTAAAATTCAGTCACCCCCCCCCCACCTCTTGTGCTCTGTTGTATAACATTCTTGTGGCACCTTCTAGAGTTGCCCAGGATTTCAAACAACAAAATGGCAAGACAATACAATTTTAAGACTAAAAAATAAAATATTTAAAACATCCCAAACTATTTATAAACAGCCACCTATCTTCAGAGCTAATAAATTCAAGGTTGCCAGGAATAGTATCTTTCAGCCATCAAATGCCTAGGTAAAGCTGAAGCAAGAATGTTTTGAAATTCCACCTGAATGTTAAAAGGGAGGAAGATACCTGCATCTCACTAGGAAGCAGGAGTGCCAACTTGGCCCCGCGACCGTGGGTGCCAGGGACTGTGGGTGCCATGCAGCATGCATGGCCCTGGCACCATACCAAAATTTGTGGGTGCCTGGCCTCTTCATGGGGAATTTTGTGGGTGCTTGGGCCCCCAGGCTTCCAGAGAGATGGCACCTAAGGTAGGAAGGGCATTCCACAAGCAAGGAACTACCACCAAGAAGACCCCGCTTCGGGTCAGTACCAACCAGGCAGCACCCAGCAGCCACAGCTCTATCAACAGCGCCTCTCCTGATCATAGGGAATGAGGTGATTGATACTGTGGGAAGGGCTCTTTTGGGTACTTGGATTCCAAGCCATTTAGAGCTCTGTATGCTCTGTATGTATGAATTGAGCCCAGTAGCTCACTGCAGCCAGTGTAACATTTTCAGGACCTGTGATGCATTGACCCATCAGACTGCCCCACCCACCAACCTAGCAGCCTCAATTTGACCTCACTGCAACTGCTGGGCTGCCTTCAAGTGCAGCCCCAAGTAGAGTGCATTGTAGTAGTCCAGATGGGAGCACGGACATATAAAGGGCTATCTGTTCCAAGTCTGGTATAAAGAGCTTTTCAGTTCAAGTCTGGTTTAAATCATAAGAAGGGAAACAAAGCACCTTGAATTTTCCCATCAACAGTTAACACTTAAGCAGCACATAGCTCATCTGGTTATGGACTACCCCATTATGGCAAGATGTATTGTATTTATGTTTAAATTATACTAATTGTTTCTAAATGTGCATCGGTACCTATAAATTAGCATATGCAAATTTAATGCATTTTTTGTAATCTTTTTTGGTGATGCGTTTCCTCATTTTGGGTGATGCAGAATGGACACTCTATGTACAATAGCAAAAAGAAGAGTTTGTGAATCTTTCCATTACATTCTCAATAAAATAAATAAACATTTCAGCATCTAGACTCTCAAGTGACATATACAGAGACTAAATATATGCTGAAGCTCTAAGTCCTTGGATTAGTTTTGTTTCCTAGAAAAAGAAGCTGAAATTTCTCTTCTTTCAGTATCAATCACACCAGTTTTTCTCCTGAAGAGTTCTTATCAGCAATACCATTGCTATATTTACAAAGCTGCTCTTAAAGAAAACAGAAAAAAACATTTAGTTTTGTTGGCACTTACACAAAAATGTAAAGAATGCAAGCAGTAAAAAAATAATAATCCCTAGCACAAGCCTGTAGGAGCTTCCTTAATGTATATTTACATTTCAGAAAGTAACTACTTGCCCACATTGCAGAGTGTTTAGGGAACTTCTATTTTACGTCTTAGCCTTTGTTAAAACTGGACAATAGGGCGCGACAGAGAATAATTTTGCTCAAGCACAGATCAATGCATCCTAATGGTTAGAGTTGTGCTTTTCAAATTTACCACCTTAGAGAACCCTTTCCACTTCAATTTATCTGCTGAGGAACCTCTGTGAGTTTCAAAGGATTTTGGGATATGTCATAGGCTGTAAAATTAGCTTACATGGGAGTATTGGTCTGTCTGGCCTATTGACACTAGTGCAGTTAGGTAATTTTAGACTCTGAAATTAATAGCTTTACGGGGCCCCTGTCTTTAGATAGGAATCCCATTAATTCACAAAATTTAGAAAGTGGTATACCAGCCCTGCAGCATTTTTGGGCACTTCTGTTCATTTTGCTAAATGGGGCCTGGACATCTCCCCCAAAGTCCTGCCCTGGCAGCACCATTGCTTATTGGGTCTCATTGTTGCTCCTTGTGAACCCAAAGTACGCCAGAGGGAAAGGAGTGGCAGAAGGTATATCAAGTTCTCTGTCATTTATGCGAGGTGGCCTTTGAGAAGGGCCCCAAAATGTCAGCTTGTTCAGAATATAGTAGCTAGGCTGTCAACGGGGACAAAAGACCCTGTTCACATCATACCAGTCCTTGCCCATCAGCATTGGCTGCCAATATGTTTCCTAGCAATTCAAAGTGCCGCTGTTAATCTCTAAAGACCATGGCTTAGGGTCCTAGTACCTGAAGGATTGTCTCTTCCCATCAGAACCTGCAAGAGAGAGTCCCCTGGTGGGGCAGAGCTGCAGTGGTATCATCCAGGAAGCATCACCACTGCCATGTACCTGGAGGGGTGAGACACTGCTGAAGTTGGGACTGATTGGGTGTGCCAGCAGAGCCAACCTGGTGCTCCTGTTGGTGCATCTGTGCAGCCTGAACCTCACTGTTTCCTTGCCCCTTCCCTTCCTGGTACATTGCAGTACTGGTGGGAGGCTATTACTGCAGTTGTGAGTCGAGGACCCGCCACCCTCATAGGAGTATAAGACGACACAAAGACACATTATTTTAGGTTAATGGGCAAAATTAGGCCACAACTTTTATTGGTTACAGCATGTGAGTAGTATTGGCTTAGGCATTGGATGAAACAGCAATACAAGACTCCGCCCCGCACAGCCGGGAGTCATATCAGGGTTAACAACCAATGGGAGGAGCTTGTTGATGCAGATACAACTGGAAGCTCCCCCATGACATCACCGGGGGATGTGCCATGTCCCTAGCCACCAACAGGGCATCGGACAGGACACACGACCGCCGGATTCCTTTAATGGAATACCCAAAAGAGGATGGGTAGATGATGGCCCATACCCAATCCTCCAACACAGCACACATATTCCAATGCCTAACCGCCAACACCAGAAAGCTGTGACGAATTGCTACGAGGTAGGCAAAAAAACCAAGAGGCTGGTGACAATTTGCCAAATGGATAAAAAAGTCCTACCAGACCCCTTGGGCAACCAAGGCAACCAACCGAAGTCCATAGCAAGGTCAATATGCAAAAGAAGCTGACCTAAGAGGGAGGGCGGGTGGGAGATCCGAAGAAAGCAGGAACAGACTGGGAGCTGAGCGCTGCAGCGGCTGTTTAAATGCAGCTAGCCCTGCCCACCAGCCGGCCCTATTGGTTGGCTGGAAGGCTTGGCCGCGGCAGCAGAAGCAATCAGGAGCAGGGAGCCGAGTATGCCTCCCTGCCCCAGCGGGAAGCTGCTCCTGCTCACAACCCCTCCCCTCTCGGAGGAGGAAAGGCCCTCTACCCCACCAGGTGAGTTGTCCCTGCCGACCTGGGTCAGACCAGCACTGGAAGCCCTCCTCTCTCAATCAGGGCCTTCTGAAGTATAAATGGTGGCAATGAGAAAGAGACTCTTTTCAGTGGTTCCCCTCACCCATGTGAGGAATAGTCTCCCCAAAGAAACTTGCCTGGCAGGCCTTTCTCTCAGGATCTTTTCAACAGCTTTTTTGAACACTTAAAAAAAAAAGTAGACCGTTTTGATCATTTTATTACCTTGCTCCCTGTGATATTAATCTTGTCTCATGTGTTCTACTGATTATCAGTTGTACGGTTATTTTGTTCTGTGGGATTCTTTTGATATGCTCTACATCACCTACAGGCTGTAGCAACTGATGAGGAATAAATCAAATTATTACTACTAATAATAATTATGCGGGCAAAACAGGTGTTCTACCATTGCCCTACAACACTTCCCCAGACACCCACAGAAGCATAGGAAGCTGCTTAAGACCACTGGTGTATATATACAATACCATATATACAATGTACTTCAGTAGCCTTTCCATAGTTTCAAGCAGGGTTCATTGTCAGCCCTGCCTGGAGATGTCATGGATTGCATGTGGGACTGTCTAGATGCAGAGCATATTCTCTGCCACTGAGCTGCTGCTTCCCACCCCTGCCCCCAGAACACATCCAGGACTCTGTTGTGGCAATGGATTTCAGGGAAAGATTGATATGGTGGACAATCCACCTCTTAGAGAAGCTTTTTGGCCATCACCGATCCTATCACTGAAGAATGCATGGTAAGCTTCCAAGGGTCCTCAAAAGGGTCCCGGCTTAGAGGAACAGGAATGTATACTGTCAGTTTAAGTACCGTATTTTTTGCTCTATAAGACTCACTTTTTCCCTCCTAAAAAGTAAGGGGAAATGTGTGTGCGTCTTATGGAGCGAATGCAGGCTACGCAGTTATCCCAGAAGTCAGAACAGCAAGAGGGATTGCTGCTTTCACTGCGCAGTGATCCCTCTTGCTGTTCTGGCTTCTGAAATTCAGAATATTTTTTTTCTTGTTTTCCTCCTCCAAAAACTAGGTGCGTCTTGTGGTCTGGTGCGTCTTATAGAGCGAAAAATACGGTAATTCAGGAGCCTGCCCAGAGGTTCTTCATCACTGGCATCTTTCCCATATGTATGAGCTCACAGGATGACTTCCAGGTGTCATCAGGTGAGTTGGAAACACTATATCAAAATCCAATCATAAGCATGCTAATATGGGGAATCACAATGGCTTCCTATTGCTCACCACCTAGAATCAGAATTCAAAAGCAAAAGCTCCTTCCTAATCTCTCAGATCACAGCTGGGACAAACTGAGAAGTCAGGTTGTCTACTTTCCCTAAACCCATTTGGAATTTTACTGACTGGCTGTTTTAGATCTGTGCATGCGTTTTGTTAGAATGGCAAAGCTTTATACAGGTAATTTGCAACTCATGCCCATTTAACTCCTGCACATTCAGCTTTACATGCTTGGCAATTTAAAAAATGAAATGAAATTAAAGGGGCCAGACGCTTGGGGAAAATACTTTGGCAATTCCACCCACCATTGAACCCCGTGTTTTGACTATACAGTGGTACCTCGGGTTAAGTACTTAATTCGTTCCGGAGATCCGTACTTAACCTGAAACTGTTCTTAACCTGAAGCACCACTTTAGCTAATGGGGCCTCCCGCTGCTGCTGGCGCACCGCCAGAGCACGATTTTTGTTCTCATCCTGAAGCAAAGTCCTTAACCCAAGGTACTATTTCTGGGTTAGCAGAGTCTGTAACCTGAAGCGTATGTAACCCGAGGTACCACTGTACAAGATTTTGACTTTAGGCACTATCCCCAGAATGTAAACCCAGCATAAGTTGAGAGTCGCCTGTACTGTACTATGAAAGTACATGCTAAAGATAAAAGCTAGATAAGATGGTGCCATTAATAGAATCACAGCACCTAGATGTTCAACCTGACTTGTACTTGACCCTTAGCCTAAGTTTCATAATTTTCTTTTGGGTGGCCATTTTGAAACCCATTATGATCAGATATTGCTTTACTTAGTTTCTCAAGAATGAGAAACATGATTGTAGTGTTTTATTGAGAACATCATTATCCACGAATCACAACTTCCTTGGTTCACAATAGCTTGTTATTATTAATTAGATTTTTAGCCTCACAACAATCTTGTGATGTGGGTTAAGGTGAGAAATAAAGTGATTGCTCAAGGTCACCCAAGGAACTGCATTGGATGGGGGAGGATTCAAACCCAGGTTTTGCCAAACCTAGTCTGCCTCTGCTCCACGCAGTCTTCCACAATGACTTTCTAAAGCATTAGCTGTGAAAATGACCCCTGTAAGGTAAACAGTATCAAAATGTCTAAATTCCCCCTTTTGTTCTCTTACATTCCCATCCCCCATTTATTGTGTGTGTGTGTGTGTGTGTGTGTGTGTGTGTGTGTGTGTGTGTATATATATATATATATATATATATATATATATATATATATATAATCTGAACTTTCACATCCCAGCATGGCATAGTATGTGGACAAATCAAGGAACAAACTGATGGCATTTGAAGTGTAATTGAGGCTATAAGGCACTCGATGGTTTCCACTCGCTTTTGTGTAACTATCTCATAATTGTATTGGGTGTCAATAAGATGCCAGGAAGGGTAAACAGTTGTCAGACAGATTTTCACAGATCTGGTTGATTGGACCAAGGCTTCTTTGTAAAAAATGCCAGTGCAGTGTCATTTTTAATGGGGGAGTTTATGCAGTGTAATTGTGATGGCAGTTGCTTTAGGCTTCATGGTTACATTAAAAAAAACCTGGCTACAGCCTTGCAATTAGTGAGAGCCTTAAATAACCCTGATGGTAATTGTATAAAAACACAAGAAAAATACTGGTCAAAGCCCTGCTCAGAAAAGCACAGTGTTTCAAAGCTTGCGGCAGACCAATCATTGTGAACATTATGACAATGTTTCTTTAGTCAAGAGAAGCAACAATTTTATAAACTAAATCCTGAAGTCGTCATTCATTCTGTAGGCCTCAGGGGGCATTTTCTGTTTGGATGCTTTTTCACTAAAGTTACTTCTGGTTTTACTAGTAGCTTCAGCACTGTAAGGCAGGGGTCAGCAATTTTTTTCAGCAGGGGGCCGGTCCACTGTCCCTCAGAACTTGTGGGGGAACGGACTATATTTTTTGGGGGGAAATATGAATGAATTCCTAGGCCCCACAATTAACCCAGAGATGCATTTTAAATAAAAGCACACATTCTACTCATGTAAAAACACGCTGATTCCTGGACCGTCTGGATTTAGAAGGCGATTGGCCTGTATCCGGCCCCCTGGCCTTAGTTTGCCTACCCATGCTGTAAGGCATACACTTTCCCAGTGGCAGGCAATAAGGTGTTGCATCCCCCACATTTCTTTCTTTTAAGCGATCCTACAATCATGAAATCACAATAATAGTACTCCCTAATAAATGTTCTAACTTAGCAAAATCTGTGTAATTACTGTCTGTAATATGAACTGGATTGCTGTTGGTTGTTGACATGCATCTGTCTCGAGAGACAAAGGAGTGCGTCTCTGGGGGTGAAGCCAAACTGCTGCATTAGCAGAACCAAAGTGACCTCCCTGAGGCACAAGCCTGGGCAGCGTGTATGGAGGTCCTGGGCTGCCTAGGGTACAAGACCCCCCCCCTTGGCCTTGCTGATGTGGCCCAGAGGAAAGCAGAACAATGCATTTGGCAGCAGCTTGGCCTCAGGAGGTGCCAGAGGGAGATATTTAAGGTGCCAGCCAACCATCTCAGGGACTGCACTCTGGATTTCTGTAGTAGAGTTTACTCCTTAGCCTTTTCTTCTTCTGAAGATATCCTGCACGGCAGCGGAGGTTTAGGATCAGAGTTTTCCTTTTCCAAGATGGGCTACCTTCCCAGGTTGATGAGCTTCTTATGCCCTTCACTTCCCTCTATAGCACTTCTGGCGGTTCCCTCACTGCGAGAAGTGAGGTTACTGGGAACCAGGTAGAGGGCCTTCTCAGTAGTGGCCCCCACCCTGTGGAATGCCCTCCCAGCAGATGTCAAGGAAATAAACAACTACCTGACTTTTGGAAGACATCTGAAGGCAGCCCTGTTTAGGGAAGTTTTTAAGGATTGTTTTTAATATTCTGTTGGGAACCGCCCAGAGTGGTTGGGGAAACTCAGCCAGAAGGACGGGGTATAAATCCTTGAAAGATTCCATCAATGATGTCTCCGAAAAAAATTACACATCACTTGGGAAGACAGGCGAACTAATACCAGTGTACAGGAAGAAGCAAAGATCAACAGAATCAACAATGATTCTTCAACATCAACTTGGTTGGACTGGTCATGTTGTGCGGATGCCTGATTATCGTCTTCCAAAGAAACTACTCTATTTCAAACTTAAAAATTGAAAGCGTAATGCTGGTGGTCAACAAAGAGGTTTAAAGACTCTCTCAAGGCAAATTTTAAAAAATGTAGTATAAACACCAACAACTGGGAAACACTGGCCTGCGGGCGCTCTAATTGGAGAACAGCCTTTACCAAAGGTGTCATGGGCTTTGAAGACACTTGAACTCAAGACGCAAGGGAGAAACGTGCTAAGAGGAAGGCACGCTTGGCAAATCCACACTGTGATCAACTCCCGCCCGGGAACCAATGTCACCACTGTGGAATGACGTGTGGATCCAGAATTGGCCTCCACAGTCACTTATGGTTGTTGTTGTTTAGTCGTTTAGTCGTGTCCGACTCTTCGTGACCCCATGGACCAGAGCACGCCAGGCACTTCTGTCTTCCACTGCCTCCTGCAGTTTAGTCAGACTCATGTTTGTAGCTTTGAAGACACTATCCAACCATCTCGTCCTCTGTCGTCCCCTTCTCCTTGTGCCCTCCATCTTTCCCAACATCAGGGTCTTTTCCAGGGAGTCTTCTCTTCTCATGAGGTGGCCAAAGTATTGGAGCCTCAGCTTCACGATCTGTCCTTCCAGTGAGCACTCAGGGCTGATTTCCTTAAGAATGGATAGGTTTGATCTTCTTGCAGTCCATGGGACTCTTAAGAGTCTCCTCCAGCACCATAATTCAAAAGCATCAATTCTTCGACGATCAGCCTTCTTTATGGTCCAGCTCTCACTTCCATACATCACTACTGGGAAAACCATAGCTTTTACTATACGGACCTTTGTTGGCAAGGTGATGTCTCTACTTTTTAAGATGCTGTCTAGGTTGGTCATTGCTTTCCTCCCAAGAAGCAGGCGTCTCTTAATTTCGTGGCTGCTGTCACCATCTGCAGTGATCATGGAGCCCAAGAAAGTAAAATCTCTCACTGCCTCCATTTCTTCTCCTTCTATTTGCCAGGAGGTGATGGGACCAGTGGCCATGATCTTCGTTTTTTTGATGTTGAGCTTCAGACCATATTTTGCGCTCTCCTCTTTTACCCTCAATAAAAGGTTCTTTAATTCCTCCTCACTTTCTGCCATCAAGGTTGTGTCATCTGCATATCTGAGGTTGTTGATATTTCTTCCAGCAATCTTAATTCCGGCTAGGGATTCATCCAGCCCAGCCTTTCGCATGATGAATTCTGCATATAAGTTAAATAACCAGGGAGACAATATACAGCCTTGTCGTACTCCTTTCCCAATTTTGAACCAATCAGTTGTTCCATATCCAGTTCTAACTGTAGCTTCTTGTCCCACATAGAGATTTCTCAGGAGACAGATGAGGTGATCAGGCACTCCCATTTCTTTAAGAACTTGCCATAGTTTGCTGTGGTCGACACAGTCAAAGGCTTTTGCATAGTCAATGAAGCAGAAGTAGATGTCTTTCTGGAACTCTCTGGCTTTCTCCATAATCCAGCGCATGTTTGCAATTTGGTCTCTGGTTCCTCTGCCTCTTTCATTGTTAAAACCGTGTTTATGGAAGACAATCTTATTCGGCTACGAGTGAGAAAGAAAGAAAGAAAGAAAGAAAGAAAGAAAGAAAGAAAAGAAGAAGAAGAAGAAGAAGAAGAAGAAGAAGAAGAAGAAGAAGAAGAAGAAAAAGAAGAATAATTCTGGTTAGTTCTATTCCAAAATGCAATGATGGTCACCACCTTTGAAATAAGCTAAGTAGGTTTTACCTTACACTGCTGTATTTGTTTGAATGCTGTGATTTTATACATTAAGACTATATGCTACATCCTTCTATGACAATTCATTGTTCTGTTCAATTTAGCTGGTGGAGAGCCTGTGCTAAAAGAGTAGACCTGTTTCAGGAAAAAGAACAGCTATCTATGTGCTCTTGGATAGAAACAATTGGTTATTGCTAATGTATCAACAGTATATCACCTTCTGCTTGCAGAGTAGGATAATTCTATTCCATGGATGACTACATTTCACGAACCTTGTTTCAATTACAGCAGATGCCTCAAAGGAGGGTTATTTCAAACATTACTTTATATTAATGCAGATCTCTCAGCATCTTTGTCAATGTCACCTGTGAATGGATAGATGTGGCAATTTTATGTCCCCCACTTTTCTGTCTCCTGCTTTTTCTGTATCTTGCTTTTCTGTCAGAAAGGTCGTGAAGGCTGCTCACAAAAAAGTAACATATAAAAGGCATTCAAACTATCATAGAGTAAATATGACTGAAAAATACAAAACGTTGATAAAGCTAGCACTAAATCAGCAGACATACTAACCTCATCTCAGAGACCTGGTGGAACACATTCAACTTTCAAAAGCCAAAATAAAATTGGTCAGTCTCCCTTCTTCCATAAACATGGAGCTATCATAGAAAAGATTGTGGCCATTTGTAGTCACCAGCCTAACAGAGGAAGTACTTGGAGCAGAACCTTAGCTGATCATCTAAAAGAGGGGAAAGAGGCTCCTAAGTTACCACAGCTTCACTGGCTGTTCCATTTCTAGGCACAATTCAATATGCTGGTTATGATTTGCAGAAGCCCAAAACTACATGGGACCTAGTAATCTGAAAGACTATCTCCTTCCATACAAACTTATTATTTTAAGGTTTGGAAGAGGTCCTTCTGTCTATCCAACCAACATCTGAAACACATTTGATAAGGAGTTTGAGAGCCTTCTCAGTGGCTGTTTTGGGACTCCTTTCTGAGGAAGATCCATCTAGTGCTTTCACAACAGGTAAAAACACTTTTATTTAGGCAGAACTTTGGCCTCATAAGCTGACTGTAAATGTCACAGTTTGTTCAATTGGCTGTTGTTTATTTATATTTATTTATATTTATCAATTACTTTTATTAGTTACCTTATGCTGAAGTTAGGGTTTGCTGATCAGAAGGTTGGCAGTTCGAATCCCTGCAACGGGGTGAGCTCTCATTGCTCGGTCCCTGCTCCTGCCAACCTAGCAGTTCGAAAGCACATCAAAGTGCAAGTGATAAATAGGTACTGCTCCAGCGGGAAGGTAAATGGCATTTTCGTGCGCTGCTCTGGTTCACCAGAAGCGGCTTAGTCATGCTGGCCACATGACCCGGAAGCTGTACGCCAGCTCCCTCGGCCAATAAAGCGAGATGAGTGCTGCAACCCCAGAGTCATTCGTGACTGGACCTAGTGGTCAGGGGTCCCTTTACCTTTACCTTTATATTGTATTTTTATGTTGTGAACTGCCCTAAGATCTACAGGTATAGGGTAGTATACAAATTATTATTATGTAACATACAATAAAACTAGTTTAAAATAGCCAACCCAGTCAATAAAGCAAAACTGAACTACCAGCCAAAAAACCTTCAACTCCTGCACAAAGCTAAAAAAAACCAAACACCATCTCTGAAAGAAGGAAAACAATCACCAAGAGAGCAACAAAGACAGAAAGAGATGATGTTGTAAAGGAACATTTGAAGATGTTTCAAATGATTAAAAGGTCTAGGAGAAAAGAAAAATAAATTAGAGGAGGCCCCAGGCAAGCCTCTTTGGAGAGAGAATTTCAGGACTTGGGATGGGGACACTGTCAAAAAGGACTTCTACATCAGAAGAAGGGAACATCTACCTACTTGTGCTTTGATGGTTGTTTTGCATTTTGCTTAAAATTCTATAGTTAACTGCCTTGAATGCCATTTGCTGGGCACACATTTTAGATGAACAGTAAAATTTGGAAGAGCATTCCCAGTTGCCTTCCAGAGGATTCCCCTGTCTCTTTGGCATCATCAGAACTGTGACTTTTCTCCAGGTCCCTCACGCTCTTCAGTTCCAAGTGCCCAGCTTCCCTTCCTGCCTGCTGTAACAGAGTCATCCCACAATAAGTGGGGCAGAAGGTTAAGGATCAGGTCAGGTTCAAACAAGAGAAGGCCAAGCCGCATCCTCCTTTGCAGCTGCAGGGCTCTTAAAGAGGCAGGCGGTCCTCCAGGCTGTGTCCTCCTGGCATCCCTGCCTGAGAAACAATTCAGGAAGGACTGGAGGCAAATCTGTCACTGTATCAGGTTGCAGTTAGCACATGTTGGTGGGGGCTTTTGACAGGGTCCTCAGGAGCTGCATCAATGAAGAATACAGTGGTACCTCTGGTTACGAATGCTTCTGGTTATGAACGCTTTAGGTTACGAGCTCTGCTAACCCGGAAGTAGCTGCTCTTGGTTGCGAACTTTGTCACAGGATGAGAACGAAAATCGTGCACCAGAGGCCCCATTAGCAAAAGCACGCCTCAGGATAAGAATGGTTTCAGCTTTAGAGAGCCAGTGTGGTGTAGTGGTTAAGAGCAGTGGACTCGTAATCTGGTGAACCGGGTTCAATTTCCTGCTCCTCCACATGCAGCTGCTGGGTGACCTTGGGCTAGTCACACTTCTCTGAAGTCTCTCAGCCCCACTCACCTCACAGAGTGTTTGTTGTGGGGGAGGAAGGGAAAGGAGATTGTTAGCCACTTTGAGACTCCTTAGGGTAGTGATAAAGCGGGATATCAAATCCAAACTCCTCCTCCTCCTCCTCCTCTTCTTCTTCTTCTTCTTCTTCTTCTTCTTCTTCTTCTTCTTCTTCTTCTTCAGAACGGACCTCTGGAATGAAATAAGTTTGTAACCAGAGGTACCACTGTAATCTCAGAAGCAGCCCAAGGTGGCAGGCTGTGGCAGGGACAGCTGCCTTCTGTGACTCTAGCCTTCCCCAACTTGGGGCCCTCCAGATGTTCTGGCCATCATGATCATTGGTCAGGGATGATGGGTGTTGTGGTCCAAGAATACCTGGAGGACACCAGGTTGGGGAAGGCGGTTGTCCTCTTAGCATTACAAAAAGGAAACACAAATCACAAACACCCCATGCATTTTTTGGTGAATGTTAGCAAGCAAGTATCTTTGCTTCACCGGAGTTCTAGAACCTGGTCTAAACAATGGATGAACCACAAACCTCCCTGGCAACCCAGGAATTGGTGAAAAACAGTGATGCTATATAATCAGCAACCCTGAGTTTTGTACTGCCAAGATACAAACAGAAGATCCAAAAAAGACACAAAGGAGATAACAACAACAACAACAACAACAATTAGTACCCCACCCATCTGGCAAGGTTTCCCCAGCCACTCTGGGCGGCTCCCAACCGAATATTAAAAACACAATACAGCATTAAACATTAACAACTTCCCTAAACAGGGCTGCCTTCAGATGTCTTTTAAAAGTAAGATAGTTGCTTATTTCCTTGACATCTGATGGGAGGGCGTTCCACAGGGCGGGTGCCACTACTGAGGAGGCAGTTGAGAAGGTTCAGTTGTTTTGGCACAGATATGATCACCCTGAGTTCTGTTTCACACATCTCTCTGTAACTGGGCTGCACAAAGTGGAAGGGAGAATTAGGACAATATTGATAACCATATGTAGCATATAAAATTAGAAAAAATCTGGCAAGTAGCAATTGGATGTGCAAATGAAGGTGTCATGCAAAGGATGCCCAGTCACTGGGTGTGACCAAATGAGCCATCCCTCTCGATGTTTCTCATCAATCCCTTATAGACCTTCGTGATCATTTTGTTGAAACTAAGCAGCTACTTTCTTGCAGTGAATTCTGTAACACACCTTGGGCACTTCTAGACTGTTTCTATTTTTGGATGCTGTTCAATCACATACTTGCAGATTCAGGTTGTTGACTGGGAACTCTTGCGCAACCAAATCCCCCAAAAGACCATACTTTTTACAGAATGAAAAATGGTGGCAGAATGCAGTGGGAAATGTGGGATAACTCTTGCTTCAACACAGGTCATCTAACCAACTTGCAAACCAAGCAAGATGAATTGTCATTAAACAGGCCCTCTGGAAGCACAGCTTGATTGCAGAAAGGTTTGATGACCTATTGTGGCTCTTTAAGTACATCACCTCCATCTCTATATTAAAGAGAAAGCTTTGGCTGCTGTTTGTTTGTTTTTTTAAAAAATATATATAATAGGCTATGCTAGTGGTCCCCTCCCCACATCTCCTGAAAGGTTTCCTATGCCTTTAACAACTATGAGATGGACAGAACTTCACCAGGTAGTGCTTTCCTGCCATTGCTGCATCTTCATTTCTGGAAAATCTGCACCAGTTGAGCTTCTGCCTGCCATGCAGTGGAGTCTTGCCAACAGAAAGGTGGCAACATTGATTCAGCCCCTCATTTTGATTCTGGACTTAAAAGTCTAGAATGCATCTCTTTGTTAGGGATGTTTCCAGACTGAGCTAGCTTCATTTTGTATCTGTAACACAGCCTTTAAGAGAGAGACTCAAACCACAGAGGGAGAACGGGAGCCAGAATAGTAACATCTTAGCTTAGGTACCAGCTACACCATGCCTTTAACAACGGTCCTGGCACAGTCACCCTGTCAAGCTGGATACACAGAAACCTTGGCTGTGCTCAGTTCAGGGCCAGAATCCAGCTGGCCTCCTCTCCAGCCCTAGGGAAGCCTGAGAGCAATTCTAAGCTCTGACTGTCTCTTCCATGTCAGTCAGGCACTAAAAGACCTTCTCCAGCTTGTGTTAATATTACATGGGTCTCAGCCTGGCAGGGATTGGTGTCTCTTTGGCCAAATATTCTTCAAGCACAAAGAATTAAGAGAGACTAGCTCCTCTGCCATGCAAAGCAGATCCAAAACCCTCTTGCTAGGCACAGCCAGAGCAGCCAGATTCTTGTGTGGCCTGAGCAAACGTCTAACTCAGGAAAAGGGAACCTTTATTTAAGGCTGAGGGCCACATTGCCTTCCAAGTGACCTTCTGGGAGCCACATTCAGGTGGTGGGCAGGACTGGAGGTAATAGTGGGTGAAGAAACAAATGCAAATTTTACCTTCATTCTGCCACACTCACACACCCCTCTCTATCCTCCATACAGGCAAAGAAGAGGTGTTGTCAAAGTTCAAGGACAGGGGTCAGCAAACTTTTTCAGCAGGGGGCCAGTTCACTGTCCCTCAGACCTTGTGGGTGGGGCGGACTATATTTTGAAAAAAATATATGAATGAATGCCCCACAAATAACCCAGAGATGCATTTAAAATAAAAGCACACACTCTACACATGTAAAAACACAAGGCACGCCCCTCAAATAAGCTAGGGATGCATTTTAAATAAAAGGACACATTCTACTCATGTAAAAACACGCTGATTCCTGGACCGTCCGTGGGCCAGATTTAGAAGGTGATTGGGCCGGATCCGGCCCCGGGGCCTTAGTTTGCCTACCCATGTTCAAGAACATATTCCAGCCAGGCAAAAACACTGGGGGAGCGTGTAAAGTAGGGGTGGTGAATGGGGTCGCTGGGGAGTGGGGGAGGTTCCTCATCCCTGATCTAATTCATTAGGGAATCATTGTTGAAACTTTAAACAGTACCAAAGGAGTGATACAAGGGATGCCATTTATAACTGAGTGGACTCAAAATGCTCATCTGAGATACAAGATCATAACCCATTATTGTCAGGTAGGTCCTAAGCCAGGAAGGCCCAGTTTGGTAGTGCTCAAAAATCTCCTCAAATGTAAACAGCTGCAACAGGTGAAAAGAAAGGTGAAATTGACTTGTGGAAAGTATTGTCAAGGGATGTTTACTAATATAAGTACTTCCCCCTCTTAAGAAGAGAAGAAAATCCTTCTCTATCCCTTGCCTTTAGCCAAGTTTGTCAAGGAAGGCATCCAAATGTTGGGATGTCTTAGGCTCACAATGCTGCAAACTGGGAACTCACAACAAAAGCTTGAATGACTCTTGCACTGCCTTGCGCTGTTCTTCAGAATGTTCAGTACCAGCTAAGCTGGATGGACCATTGGCTACATTCATGTCTGCCACAGGCAATGTGAGTTTAGGGCAGGGGGCATCATGCAACGGAGTGCTCCTGCAACTCCTAATTCTGCAGCACTGCTAGAGCTTTTGAGGAGGGAGCCATTGCCCCAAAGATGCCTGCCTGATCATGGAATGTCCACTAGCCTGTGTGTCTTGCAAAAGGATGGGGTGGAATCCCATGTAGCTCAATTAGCAAGGCCCTTTTCTTATAGGAAAAGCAAGGAAGATGGGTCAAGTAGCTCCCTGCTCCGTTCTTTTAATCTCCTTGCCACGGTACTTAAAAGCAATTCAGATGAGAATGCGCTGAGTTACAGATACTGTTTCGGAAGTGCAAATGAATGGTAGAGGTAAGGCTGCCAACTCGCTCAGTCCCTGCCAGATTCGGGAGTCTTGGCTGGAGCAGAGCCCTCCCCACTTCAGCAGCATCTGAACCACAAAAGCCTCAGTCCAAGTAGACACATGGAGGTGGTGGTATGGTATATAAATTCCTCCCGTGGCATCCTCTGGATTTGCATGCACATCTATATCACAAACTCAAACAGGCTATACAGCAACCCAGCAGCTGACTTACCTTCATCTGTGCCTTTATGAAGACACAGCATTTTATTGTTATTATTATTATTTAAAAAAACATGTTTTCCTGGAGTTTATTTTTCCTGCAAGAGCAGAGCGAATTTTCTTCTTCCAGGAGACCTGATTTCTTTTTTTATCAGTAGTTTATTTCCCATTGTCTTTAACAACACATAGAGAAACACAGATGCTGCAATCCTTTGCCCACCTGAAATAATGCCCATTTACCTGAGAATAAGCCTTATCGAACCCGGTGGGATTTAGTTCTCAGCGGATATGGACAAGATGGTGCTGCCTCTTTAGTTGCCCTTAGTTCCTGATGAAATGGGTGGAGTAAGTTAAGTCACGGTGACTAATTTGTCTCCTTCATTCTTAGTCACTGATCTCTGTAAATTCATAGTGCAGACTTCTGTCTAGGAGGCCTGCTTGGGGTGAGGGTCAGAGAAGACTTCCCCTTCCAGAATGCAAACATGCAAGGGGGTGAATCGATGGCAGGTTCTCCCAGGGGAGATGGGATGGAGGAAGAGGAGGAGGAAATGGTGGCAGCAGCAGCCGTATGAGGGCAGGCGAGCAATCAAAGAAGAAAGCATTCACCTGCCCTCTTGCCAGCGTCACCCCAGGCACTTGGCTGTGGGGCTCTTCCTTTCCCAGTGGGAGGAGGAAACAGTGGTGGTGGCCGAGGTGGGAGCAAAGGGGTGGATATAGGCTGGTAGCACAGACTGGGAGCATCTGATTCCTCCACAAACACTCAACTGTTTTTTTTTTAAAAAAAAGCTCAGAAAGTGTTCATTGCACTCTGACTCCAGGGAACATCTTTGAATATACAGTATGTCTGCCTGCTCCCTAAGTGTGGCCAAAATCAGGATGCATTCCTGTTCAGCACACGGGAAACAATGAAGGAAATTTGTAGTTTACTGCTCACAGAACTACAGTTCCCAGCCCCCTTAACAAACTACAGCTCCCAAGATTCTTGGGGAAGGGTGCTTTGATTACGTATATGGTGTGTACACAGCAACCACCACCACAAAGCAGTATAGAATTTTTTATGAAAAACCATAAAATGAAAAGGACACCCTTAAATCTGAAATGCATGTTCAGGCAGCTTCTCCTTCAGCCTCCCTCCCTACTTTATATTCTCTCCCTCCCTTTCTGAACTCTCATCTGTATTTTGACTGTTTTAAAAAGGGCAAATCTACATCTGCAATGTTGGAATGAAACAAGCAAGAAGTGGTGAGACCAGCAGAAGGAGACAGAAAGAAATGGATAGGGAGGGGCAGGCTGGGAGTGAGCAGGGATGGATCTACTATGAAACTAATGAAGCTTAAGCTTCAGGGATCCTAATCTTAGAAGGAGCCGTAGAAGTGACTTTACTCCACATTGATTAAAAATGTTAGGTCCGATAGACCCAACTGAGTTGCAGG
Organism: Podarcis filfolensis; assembly: GCF_964270895.1. Lineage (NCBI taxonomy): Eukaryota > Metazoa > Chordata > Lepidosauria > Squamata > Lacertidae > Podarcis > Podarcis filfolensis. Next base: position 40,803,583 of record NC_139605.1, on the reverse strand, counting down.
ACTCAAATTGATTATTATTATTTTTGTATATATTTCAAGTTTGAGAATCAGTAGCACAGATGTTGTAAAGGCGTAGTGATCTCTTGTGGAACAACCCCATTGAAGAAGAGAACAGTGTTACCCAGACCTTATTATTGATTGCAAAGGGGCCCCAATGACAGTTCAAGCTTCAGGGCCCCCAAAAATGTAGGGGTGAGGCGAGTGTGAAAGGGATTCCAGAGGAGGAGGAAGGAGGAGAATAACTTTGTAGCTGCAACCGCACCGCTCAGTTTATCTCCCCACCAACCCTAATAATCTACTCCCCCCCCAACCATCAACGCAGCCTGGACCAACCGTAACAACATCTGTTACACTTGAGCCCTGATCAGTTAGCAGCGTGCTTGTTTAATTGTCAGCCTGGTTTGTTATTTCGCTTCCCATTAGGAAGCTGAAGAAAGGAGGAGAAGGAGGAGGAGGGTGTTTTTATTCTGGGAAGTATTTCACCAGGACAATGAGCTGCTTCTCCCCGCTCTGCACTTTTTCTTCGTCTTTCCACAGCACTGAATGGCCCAGAACTAGCTGTACTGCTTCTCTTGACAAGACAGACGCTTCCAAGGGCCATTGTTCAAGCCGATGCATTAAGGGCTCACACTTGTAATTTTGGCGCTGATCCTCTTCTCCCATTGTGCAATCAGAATAGGCTGAAAAAGGAGAATCTGTCCTCTTTATTTGCCAGCAAGGAAAGAAAGCGGCAGCCTCAGCGGCCGCAGCATCTCCCCCCCTCCTTCCTCTTCTTCTCTCTCTCTCTCTCCCTTGCCCCTCATATTTTTCAGCCAAGGAAAGGAAAAGTTTCCCAAACACTCAAAAACGAAAGTGCCCTGTGTCTCTTCCGTTTGTTGAAGAGACTTGGCAACCCTCCTGCGAGGTGGAATTCAGACATTAATATTTTGGACTGGCGCGACTTCTTCCTGATCAGCTTGTAAAGTTTAAAAATATGGGGGGGGGGGGGAGATGAACTTCCAAGAGGAACTGTTTCAGCATTGGGTTTCAGCCCTGCAGAAAGGAATGATCCATCTCCTCATACGCAGAAAAGAAACAAGTATGGGTTGTTCCAGTGTCACATCCGTGTCTCCACCATTGACCCTGACTAAGGTGACACCTTGGTCACATCCACACCACATGTGTTTCCCTAAAGAATCTTGGGAACTGTCATTTGTTAAGCGGGCTGGGGAACTATTGCTCTGTGAGGGGAAAACTACAGTTCCCATGATTCTTTGCGGGAGGCCGTGTGCTTCAAATGTATGGTGTGGATGTCTGTTAGTTTTGGACAGGCTCACTTCCACCTGAGAAACGGACAGCCATGTTTCTGGAAGGTCATGGCGCTATGGGGGTAGGGTATCATCTGAGGCAAGGCCTTCCCCATAGCAGCACCCAGATTTATATCCCCAAGTGTTAGCTACCTAGTCCTCGGTCCAGTATACCTGAAGGAGCGTCTCCACCCCCATCATTCTGCCCGGACGCTGAGGTCCAGCACCGAGGGCCTTCTGGCGGTTCCCTCATTGCGAGAAGCAAAGCTACAGGGAACCAGGCAGAGGGCCTTCTCGGTAGTGGCGCCTGCCCTGTGGAACGCCCTTCCAGCAGATGTCAAAGCGATAAACAACTACCTGACATTCAGAAAACATCTTAAGGCAGCCCTGTTCAGGGAAGTTTTTAACGTGTGATATTTTACTGTATTTTTGGTTTTTATGGAAGCCGCCCAGAGTGGCTGGGGAGGCCCAGCCAGATGGGCGGGGTATAAATAATAAATTATTATTATTATTATATTATAGTACCTGGTGGTAATATTGTTTATATATTACCTGGTATTAGGGATCACTATGTAAGTCTGTTGTATTAAAGCAACAAAATGTCCTGAGACATATGGAAGATGGAAACATTTAATGTGGCCTAATTTATTTATTTTTAAAGTTGAAATTGTTAGGGCGCTATCCAACTGAGGCAAACTCAGAGGAGACCCAACGGAAACTAATAGACTTAAGTAACTTAAGTCAGTTGATTTCAGTGGGTCTGTTCTGAGCGCGACTAACTTTGGACATCACCTTTTAAAGGTCCGCAGATGTTTATTGAACATTTGTTCTTATTCCTTTGCGCCAAAGCAAGCGTCGTCTCACACGTTATCAATAAAGCAAGACTTTCCAATTCACAATAACTTTATCAATAAAGCAAGACCTGAAATTGCCAGGGCGTGACAAATCCCACCCGAATACAGAGATGAATACCGCACCTTTTGTCGTTTTATTGATTGATGTATTGCTTGTTTGAGATTTTATGCAAGTTTTTGGTTTGCATGCCATTCAGATTAAAGCAAAAAACAAACAAATGAGGTGGAGGGATTTTTTAAAACAACAACAACAAATGAATTAATAGGGGGCTGACAAGAGAGCAACTTGAAAGGCAAGGTTTATCAGCCAGGCTTTTATTCTGCTGGCCTTCAGCAAACCAAATATGCTATCAAAGAATACCCCATGTCTGGCATTAAACCTCCTTCAGCCTGGCAGCTCCGAGGTGTGTGTAGTGTTTGTTTAAGGCCAGCTCTTAAAAAACAAACAAAAAACCCACCTATTTTCTCAGAGATGTGATAATTGCTTTTGGATAGCCCTGTCTCCTTGAATCCCTGTGTCTAGGCAGGTTTCACAGCACTCCCTCTGCCCCCCAGCAGGGCTCATTTAAAAGAGACTCCACTCTAATGAGACCTTGCAATGGTGTGTTTTTTTCTTTCTAAAACAACAACAACAGTGGATCTCTCAGAAAAACAACAAAGGGGACCAATTACAAACAAATGTGTTGAAGGGTCCCAGAGCCCCAGGGAATTAGGGCCATCAAAAGGTCAGCTTTTGTAGCAGAAAAAAAAAGTCTGCATTGATTGGGCAAGTTCACTGTTTTGGTTCTGAATGAAGGACGCACAATAAGAGTGGGCATATCATCATCATCATCATCATCTAAAACCTGTTAGTCCAGTGGAAAGAGTGTGGAATAGGGCAAAAAGTCCTAAACATACCTTTACACCGATGGGATTTGAAATGGCTGTGATGACAAGTAATGAATAAATAAATGAAAGTTGAAGTAGTTGTGCTGAAAATGTCAACTCAGTGGTGAAAAGGGGTTCAATTCCCCACTCATCCACAATACTCATTGGTTGTCCTTGGGGCAGTTGCTATCTCTCAGCCTAACCTATCTCACAGGGTTGCTGTGAAGGTGAACCAGGTACATCATCTTGAGCTCTTGAGTAGGTGTGTGTATGGCGCAGGCTATGAAAGCAGTATTTTCCAACAGCTATGCCACTTCAAATTTTGAAAATGGGTCTAGTCATTGGAGGGATCAAAATGAGAGTGCAGAGAATGCCCACAGGGGAGGGGCCAGAGCTCAGGGACAGAGCATCTGCTTTGCATACGGAAGGTTCAAGCATCTCCCGGTAGGGTTGGAAATGTCTCCTGTCTGAAATGCTACACTATCTAGCCAGTGTAGACAATACTGAGCTAGATGGACCAATGTTCTGACTCAAGATAAAGCAGTTTTCTATGTTCCTAATCTCAATAGATTTGCTCTAAGTAGGACTAACATTGGATACAATGACCTCCTAAAGCAACCAGCACATAAACAGGTACATACAACAATGCATATAACTGTAAAAAAGTGAATATATTAATATTAAGCTATGCAGGAGTATAGTACAACATGGACTCTCTTATATACATATATTATATTTCATTTATGCATATAATTAGCTTTTTAAAAAACAACAACCCAGCAATGCAGAAGCTGCTTAGACATAAATATAACTGGCTCAATCAGGTCAGAACCTCCAGATTCGTTGTATAAATCCATTTAAAACAGATCCCTCCTTCATCCCTAACCACCATTATCACCACGACTGATGGGATAACTTCAAAGATAATGAGGCACTTATTGGACTCGAGGTTGCCTTCTCTGTTGTCCTCATCAACCTGCACAGGTCAAATTTATGAACTGCTTTGAGGTTTGTTTGTTTGTTTGTTTGTTTGTTTGTTACAATCAAAGCCGTGTATAAATTTTATGAATGAATGAATAAATAAAACCAGGCTGAGTCAAAGCAGCTTGCTTATTGCTGTTTGATCATGTTGCCTTATGCTCATCTGGGAATGGATACAGGTTAACAGCTACTTCCAAGAACGTTGCCCTGGCCTGCATCTCAGGAGTTCTAGGTAAACATATCCCATGAATTTAATGTGTTCAGTGAGGTGTAATGAAGCTCAGATCGGCTTGACCTAGGCTGAACAAAATGTGTGTATGAAGGCATAAGAACTGCCTTGCTGGATCAAGCTGAAGAGAGAAGTTTTTCTTTGACACTTAAAATTTCTGGTCGTGTCATGAAGCTGATTGGTGAGAAATCCAGGATGGACAAAAGGAACAACTTGGACAGCTTCAAAAGAGGACTAGGCAGATTCAGGGAGGATAAGGCGATAAGTAGTTATTAATCTTGATTGCAATGTGCTTCCTCCAGGATCAGAATGCCTCTGAACACCAGTTGTCAGGAAAGAAGAACAAGAAAGGACTATTGCCTTCATGTTCTTCTTGCAGGTTCCTCAGAGACAGGTTGACCAATAAGGGGTAGAAGATTCTGACTTAACTCTTCTTATATAAATGCTCCCTGGTGACCACTGATAATAACTTCAGTTAACTACAAGAAAGCTGGTTCTTCTTCTTTCTCCACCCCTACCCCCTGCCTGAGACTATCCCTCTGCTATCAAAGACTATGGGTTATGCAGTCCCGAAGGCTATAAATGGTTATGGACTTAGTTGCAAGGCTTTATAGCTGGTGGGAAAGGAGAAGAGGAGAAATCAGTGTGTTTTGCAACATACTTTTCAGAGTCGCCACACCAGACTGGCAAGGAGTGACCAAAAGCAAGGGTAGGGAACCTTTTCTCTCTTTTGTTGGTCTTGCTATAAATAAATAAATAACAAGCCCCCCCTCAAAAAAAAAAAAGGTTCCCCACGCTTGCTTTTGGTCACTCCCTTCAACCGGCTTGAAAGTCCACGACTGCCTTTTCTAACTCTCCAAAGTTCTAAGGAACCAAATCCATGAGATGACAGTTTCAAACTGAGCCAAGAAGAAGAAGATTCCTCGCAGCTTTAATTGCTTTTTTGACAGCCCTCCCCCCCAAATCTAAACATAAAGAAATGTCACCCATAAAGCCTGAAACAGTCATTTGTTAACATCCAGCTCTAACACATCTACAAAGCTGCAGTGTTTAGGGATGGCTGCTTTGGTGACACATGTCTATGCATATTATCTAAAAAAACTATCCAGCCAAATCTGTTTCGTAAATGACTGCTAATCGCCCGGCGCTGGCCCATCTCTCCCTCTACACCTCCTCCCTCCCTCTTCTACTATTTCCATCTTTTAAAAAGTGACTGCGCAGCAGTTTTGTACATGGGCATGTAAATCCCCTGTCTCTGTTAAGGCGGCAGATTAGCCTGGTAACAAAGTTACCTTGTCACCTACCCGGTTTAATCCATGCATTTCAAAGTGTGGTTTTCTTGAGCATTTATGGGAGCACAAATCTTTAGTTATTTATTTGCCTTCATCACTCCCCTCCCCCTTCCCCATTATCTATCTATCTACCGTATTTCATTTATGAGTTACTTTTCATTAGGCACCTGAAAGCAAATTAAAATATAATTAAAAAGTTGTTGTTGTTGTTGGCATCCATTTGTCTTGGGAGACAAAGGAGGAGTGTGTCTTTGGGGATGAAGTCAAACTGCTGGAAGGCTACAGAGCCTGCTGTGGCTGTAGAGACTGATACAGGAGAGGCATGCTTTGTTGCAGCTGGGGCAGATGGAGGCTTCCGGTTGTGCTGCTGTTGCAGATGCGCCATGGCACATTCTCTCTCTGTGCTCCTCCCAGTGGTCATTCCTCCCCTGTGGATGCATAGCCTGACGGGCTGTCTCAAGGCACTGCGGATCTCTGCAAGGGTTGAGGGTGTCAGCCTTCACATTACATTTGCAGGCATCTCTGTAACACAGAGTTGGTCTGCCAATAGGCCGGGTGCCTGAAGCCAGCTCCCCATAGAGCTCGTCTTTGGGGATCCTGCCTGTCATATTCCATTCTGTGGACATGAAGCAGCCAGCATTGGCATTGCTGCGAGAGCACATCTTTCTTTGAGACTCTGGCCTCCTATGTGATGTCCCAAATCTTCCAGATGCAGTGCATGTGGAAGGCATTTATGTGGACTTCCATAAAGCAGCATACTGAACATGGCAACACACAAGCCTGGTAGACCTTCATCTTAGTACTGGAAAGTAGCATCGCATTTGCCCATATCCTTTTGGAGAGGGTAGCCGTTGCCATAGCTACCTTGCCAAAATGCTTGTCCAGCTCAGCATCAATGGAGAGGTTATGGTGGAACCCAGGTAGACAAAATCATCTACCACCTCAAGCATGTGGTCACCAATGCTAATGCATGGACCCAGGATATGCAGTGGATGAGTCAATCTTTTAGGTACCCTGGTCCCAAGCTGTATACAGTGGTACCTTGGGTTACAAACATCTCAGGTTACAAACACTTCGGGTTACAGACTCCACTAACCCAGAAGTAGTACCTCGGGTTAAGAACTTTACCTCAGGATGAGAACAGAAATTGCCCGTCAGTGGCTCGGTGGCAGCAGGAGGCCCCATTAGCTAAAGTGGTACCTCAGGTTAAGAACGGTTTCAGGTTAAGAACGGACCTCTGGAACGAATTAAGTTCGTAACCAGAGGTACCACTGTATTATTACATTTTTTTCTTCTTACACCAATACCAGCACCTTCAGTGTGGCCTGGCAGCCAACTATTTATCTATTCTTGCATTGCTTTATCCGACCACCCTCCCAGCTTGGCTGGGGTCTCTCTCTAACCCACTCTTCCATGGGGTTCCCAGTGGCCTCCCATCCAACGTCATGACCAGATCAGCACTGTCTCAGGATCAATAAATCAATAATAATGCCCAGTCAGATGCTCTCCCAATACCATTCACAGGTGCTTTCTTCTCTTTCCTGTTTGGCTCACCTGGAGTTTCAGAAGAATACTTTCAATATTCTTTTTTCACTTGTGTGTGTGTGTGTGTGTGTGTGTGTGTGTGTGTATGTGGGATTGGAGAGGTGGGAGGCCTTCCTAGCAGAGATGCCACATGCTTTCTGTCCCCTGCCCCTTCTTAGCTGAGGAGGAGAAGAAACTGGAGTCAGACAGTCTCCACGGAGTGTCATACTCCAGTCGGTGGAGGAGAATATCCCGGCCATAAATCTGTCAATACAAAGAGAACAGCACACCACAAAAATGTGGCTAAAACCAAGAAATGTAGCATAATTACAGGTTCATTACTGCAAACAAAAGCATCCCCCCCTCCGTTTCCACCCCTTTGGCAGGGATGGAGCAATTCAAAAAGAAAAAAAGGGGGGAGGGAAGGCTCATTATGTTGTTACCTAGGCAAGGTCGGAGGCCCCCTGAATAGCTGCCGCTGCTCTGCTTATTATCCTGCTTGGGACTTTGGGAATGCTGCTGTTCAAGCCGCTTAGGTGTATGGCAGGGAGAAGAGAAGACACGGTGTCTCCGAACCCCTCCCCTCCTTATTGTTATGTCATTCCTCAAAAGAGGATCTTTCTTTGTGTTTCTCTTTAATGTGCGCTTAGCATTGCTGAAAGGTGCTGGATTGACAGGCCTGGAGACTGAAAGTCCTGGGCTTATCCCTGGGAGAGCGTGCAGGAGAGACAGGGCAGTGAAGGATTGCTCCATCCTACCTGACCTGCGTGCTTTGCTGCTGACCTGGGGAGCCCACTCCTAGTCTCCACGAAACACAGCCCCCTCTTTTATGACACTCCAGGCATGCCTGTGCAGGGATGTTCTTCGTGCTTGGGTTGACAGATCAGATCTCTGCACGCCTGGGCAGCCGGTGAATTCCCTTCACAGGATCTCTGGCAAGTCATGGTCTCCATGGGACAAGCCAGAGATCCTGGCCAGTCCAGTGCCACTGCTGTGGTTAAAGGGGGCAACCCCCATAGATCTAGCTCCCCTCTTCCTTTTCCACAACAGTGAGTAAAACTGACCTTGCGTGTTGCGGTCTCATCACTCAGGCTCCTGGGAACCAGAATGGTAAAGTTGGGATGGAGAAGCACGTGGTGTTGAGATGGCACAAAAGGTAGATTGCAATGGACAGGACCAGAGGAGGAGGGCAGAAGAACTAGGTGCAGCCTATTGAGCCCTTTCAGCCTTTATTGAGCGGTGCAGTCTGCTAGAGAAGCATTTCCCAACCCGTGGTAACCCGCAAGTGGCTCATGAAGCCTGTCTAAGTGAGTTACGGGCTTTATAAGTAAGCCCATAATAATTGCTGCATATTGTATGATGAATACTTCTGTTGGTGTGTTCTAATGCTGTGTTAACAGCTGCAAGCAAACATCGGAAAGGCTCAATCCTGACATTTTAACATTTGGGGTCTGCTCTCTAGCCACTGGCAGGAGATTGGTGACTGGCCCAAGGCTTCCTGGCCAAGTGGGGATTTGAACCTAGATCTTCCCAATTTCTAGTCAAGGACTCTAGCCTCTGCACCACATTGGCTGTTAATATTCCCCATCAGTAAAATGGGAATTATTATAATCTACCTCAAAGGGGCATTGTGAGGACAAGGCAAGACAGAACCGGGGATGGCCTTTTAGAATATTGATAATAATGCATGACGATTTTAAACTTGCTTGTAAGCCCTGGAACATAAGGATGCGGGTACATATAGTCCTCTGTCCCTGGCATTTTGCTGCAGCATGGCACAAACTTTACTTCATTATTGTATACGCAAGCTGCTCAGATGACATCAGTATAGCAAGGATGCAGCTGAGTTCATGGCTCCGGGTATTAATTTCATATATTTGTTTTAGAAGAAGGTCCTTTTAGCGCTGGAAGAATAACAGGAACATGAAATGCACAGGCTTAACGGGAGATTATGTGGCGAAGGAGGCAAGCAAGGTCACGTTTGGATCTGTGCCTGTGTCCTCTCCAAGCAGATGCCAGCCCCGTGTTTCATGTGTTTTTGGTGAAGCTTGCCCCACCTTCCCCATCTGACAGCTGGCGCTGAAGCTTAGCCTCAGAGAAACGCGGGGCTGATTCTTGATGCTTGACATTTTGCAGTGCGTTGCAGTGCCCCTGTGAAAACACAACGGCATTAACCACTCACCAGGTCTTGAGTTACTGTAAAAATGTGTGTCAAACATTGGGTTTAAGAGTTCAAAAGAATGAAAAGGGGTGGGTGTGGGTGGGAGGACATATGACTCACTGACCGGAGCAGTTGAGTATATCCCTGAAGACTGTAGCTTCGAGCCTCAATAAAAACATGTTCTCATGGCAAAGGAGGAAGCTGTGACCTTCCTGCTGTTAGTTCGACTGCAACTCCCATCAGCTCCACTCAGCATGGTCAGAGATGATGGGAGCTGTAGTTCAGCAACCAAGAGAGGACCACAAGTTCCCTACTGCTGCCACTGACTGCAGTAAGAGTGACCCAGCATGCAGTTTTGAGTGTGTTTGATGCTGCGTATCAGCTTTTTTTCTACCTTTCTTACCTTTCATTCTGTGAAGAATTTGTAGATTTTTTACTTATTGTGAAATTTAAGCTACTGCAGGTTCACTTTGATTGCAAAATAAGAATATTATCTATTTTAAAAATGGGACACAGGTTAAACCACAGAGCCTAGGACCTGCCGATCAGAAGGTTGGCGGTTCAAATCCCTGTGACGGGGTGAGCTCCCATTCCTCGGTCCCTGCTCCTGCCAACCTAGCAGTTCAAAAGCACGTCAAAGTGCAAGTAGATAAATAGGTACCGCTCTGGCGGGAAGGTAAATGGCGTTTCCGTGCGCTGCTCTGGTTCACCAGAAGCGGCTTAGTCATGCTGGCCACATGACCCGGAAGCTGTACGCCGGCTCCCTTGGCCAATAAAGCGAGATGAGTGCCGCAACCCCAGAGTCGGTCACGACTGGACCTAATGGTCAGGGGTCCCTTTAACTTTACCTAAAATAAAAATGATTACACGACGAAGAGTTTCATAGCACCTTTAAGACCAGATTTGTTTTTATTGCGGTCAGTTTATGCAGACTTCATTAGATGAAAGTCCACTTCATTACAACCCCCAAGTGCAGGATTATGCCACTGTTGCCAGCTTGTATTCTCAGTGATGGCTTATTTTGGGCTTATTTTGCACACATTTTAATTTAGCGAATTGTCACTGCCTGCACCTTTTGCATCTTTCCCCCTTTAACCTCACTGCTTACAATTCCACCTCCCACCTCACCCCATGTGCATATATAGCTGCAACTGAAGATTCTACATCATGCACCAGAAGAAGTGGGTTCTAGTCCACGGAAGCTTATACCACAATCGCATTTGGTAGTCTTTAAGGTCACGCAAGGATCTTTGTTTTTGCTGCCAGAGACTAATCTTGCTAACACTGTAGAAATAAACAACAACAAAAATTCATTATATTACAAGGTACCTGACACAAAAAGACCCTTAGCAGAGGCTTTGGAGATATGCAGATCTATTAATATTCCATCAGTTAATTTAACACCCCATTTACTATAACCAGGGGCTTAACTGAAAGAAATGTTTCAATTAGGTGGTAGCTATATTTATAGTTTATCACCAAAAAGATGCTTCATCTCATATTGATATTACATAGTATTAGGAACATTTATTGCTCCACCCACTTTTGCCTCTGGCCCCACCCACCACTGGAAGATGGTAGACCTGTCCTTCACTGTGTTTTCCACGTAGGGAGGGACAGATCTGCCCATTTTGCTTCTCTTGGTTTCTCATTCTTCCAGTTTTAAATCTGGTTCTTCACATTTCTGAAGCAATTGGAGATTTATTTATTATTAAACCAATATGAAAAATGCACCAGTATTTTAGTGCAAATTTCTCCTAATACATTTTGTGTATGCAGTTTGACTAATGTACATATTTTTTCCAAACAATGATCCCTCCTATAATGCATTTTTGTATGCTATTTTCCATGAATTTATTCATTTTTATGCGCTTTCCATTTCTGTGAGCATTGATTAGCTTGAGAACTGCATCACAAAATTTGGAGAAGCGTGAATTTAGAAGGATGGCTGTGTTTTGGTTCTCATATTTTCCCAGAAAGTGTGAAGGAAGTCGTTCTGCCTTTAAGTGCAAGCTGAATGAGGTTTCTCTCCCATCCCTGCTTCCACACAGCCTCCAGTAAATAACCCCTTCATCTGTCCAAACTCCTGAGTGTCCACAACATTTGGCTTTTTCTCTAGATGTCCCCCACCTCTGCTGGTTAACCTCCCGCCCAATAATGTCTCGAGGACAAAAAAACAACAATAAGGATCAAGCTGTAAAGTGACAATGGTGGTTATGCTGTGAAAGAAGAAACCAAGAAGATAATGACACAAAGAAATTGAAGATGGGAGACTCCTGTTGTGATGAATAATTAAGCCCAGGAATAAATGATTGATGCTGGCTTGAGATGGACCCTAAATCATTTACAAGGCCAACGTGTCACCAAATGTTTGCAGCACCAGCAGTGACGTGAAAATAAGCATTTTTGTCCACGAGACCAAAGAGAACAGATTACAGTACTTCTATTCTCAAGGTGAGCAGAAACGTTGGGAAGGAGAAGCCACTGTTACAAATGACGCCCTGTGAATCACCCAGTTCTCTCTCCCTGTCTCTTGCCATCCATGTGTAGCAGTGGGCTGTAAACTAGATGCATGCTGCCTCCTTTAGACTTAATTCACTTCCATCAGTGGCCCAGTCATACTGAAGAGAGAAAGATGCAGAGAGACAGAGAGAGAGAGAGAGAGGTGACCCAGCAGGGGGAGAAGATGATGGGGTTGTCAGTTACTTACTTTATTATATTTTACCTCCATTTCAGTTTGGTCTCCAATGACTGATATCCCATTCCCCCCCCCTTCCTCCATGGTTTTTGCTAGTTCATGAGGACTAGCGGTAAGGAGTGGAGTTTTGTCCCTTTTCACATGCCAAAACATATGACTTGCAGCGCAAACCATTGGTGCAGAGTGCTGACTGCCAAATCTCGAAGCAGTGAAGCACTCCTCCTGAACTCAACTCTTCACCAGCAAATTGCAATGGATCCATTCCAGTTTCAGCAATTCCAAAGTCAGGCATCTAGGGCCGGCCCTACCATTAGGCAGAGTGAGTCAATGGCATTAAGTAGCAGATGCTGGAGGGGGGAAGTAGCAGCAGCCCCCCAAACTATTCCTTCTGAACTCCCTGGCTATTCTATTGGGAGCAGCCCAGAGTGGCTGGGGAAACCCAGCCAGATGGGCGGGGTATAAATAATAAATTATTATTATATTATTCCCCTTTGTTGGAGATCAGAACAGTGCCTGCCATGTACTCCCTAAAACAACCTTCTGCCCTCATTTGCAGTGGATGATGCGGTCCCATCACTAGTTGTTGACATAAGATTTAACTGTGAATATGGCAGGCTTCTGTACATGGAATGTCTGTGAATCTGGGAAAAAGTAACTCTGTGGCAGAGCCTCTGCTTTGCATGCAGAAAGTCTCAGGTTCAGTCCCAAGCATCTCCAGGTAGGACACGGAATGGAGCCTGCCTGAGAACCCTGGAGAGCCATCACCAGTCAATGGAGACAATATATAAAGCATCTTGCCCTTTGCCTTGGGCAGCAAAATGTATTGGGCTGGCCTTGAAGGCCACTTTAATGATGATGTTTGTAATTCTGGCATTCATCCTTCACAACAGCTCTATTATTAACATTCCCGTTTTCACCCAGACTGTGAATGACCCATCCGGGGATATCCAGATGGATCATGTCTATGGATTGAAGTACAGGTGTCTTCATGCAGAGCCCAAGGACCATGTCTACTATATTATGTCACCTCAATACTCAGAATGTGAGAAAGATGAACACACACACACCACAAATGCACACACAGAGCTATCCATACCAATGACAGCTCAGTTTGTTTTCACACAGATGACCCAGAGTGCCAACATGTCAGCTGAGTGGCTGAAAATATTATCATCTGTTTTGGGCCTTTCCTTTCGGTGTTTTGACAGTTGCTGCTGATGGACTGTGTCTGTTTTAATACAGTCGTTAAGATCCCTCAACACACACACACACACACACACACACACACACACACCTCTTTCCAGCCCCCCCCCCCCCCGCTCTGCTCGCAGGGCCATGCGCTGTCTGCCTGACACTGCTTACAAATTCTATTAGCTTTGTAATTAAAAACAGCTGTAATCTGATCAGGTGGAGATCGTGGTTACAAAATGAAGGAAGCCATTAGCAGGAAATGTTGTGGTTCGGGCAGACATCAAATCAGTTTAAAGAGATTGGATTTCATTGTTTTTATACAGTTACTCCATTACTATAATGCACTAGCCCCATTTAACTGACTCACTCCAAGGAGCTCTCGTCATATAAGGCAGGAGTGACATCTATGTGAAGCCAATGGCATTAACGGTGGGAGGGGGACACACACACACATTCTGCAGAGAGAGAGCAAGCAGGGAAATTTACAGGGAAATTTATTTTCTGTGAACATTAGTGCATGGTGACTTTATGCACATTTGGGGTCCAGTTTTGCTTTCCTCAGGCACCTGATGTTCCTCTATCAGTCATTCTAACCTCTTCCTAACTTATCTGTTCCAAACACTTTCCCTTTCTCTGTAGGCACAGGATAAAAAGACGAAAACTTTGGGTCCAACTGTCCGCATGGGGCCAGGATTCACAAAAGGAACATTGCCACACTCTTCTTCCCCAGGCCACTGCCTAGATGTGCTCATCAGCCCACCAGGAGTCTCTCCCTCCTTCCCTCCCTTTCTCTGTGTATATATCACTGGTTCCACTCAATGAAAACATCCAAACTGTGTCCAGTAGCTGAAAGCAGCCCTCTCATTTCCTACAGTACTGTAGATTCAGCAAATGCTGATGTGCCTCCACACAGGACCGACTTGACCTGACTGTCCTTTTACCTTTGCGTTCCAGAATGTTCCATAAAAGATCCCCGCTGGATCAGGCCAGGCCAAAGGCCCACTTAGTCCAGTGGGAAACCAGATGCCTCTGCGAAGCCCACAAACAGGATCTGACGGTGTTCTTCCCACTTATGATTCATAGTAACAGGCATTCAGAGGCATGCTCCCTCCAACAGAAGTGGAATGTTGTCATCGTGGCTATTTGCCTCTGATAGCCTAACCGCCCATGAATTTGTCTAATCCTCTTTTAAAACCATTCAAGTTGGTGGCCGTCACTACATCTTGTGTGAGCAAATTCCATGGTGTATGTCAGAAACTGGGGTTCACCCCCTTCCCATTCCATTCTCATATCTCACCTCTGCAATTAGCCCACATGGTAATATCAGGAAAGCGATTCTCTTTCCATCTCAGCCCTCACCTGTCGGATGCAAATTCACTCTTGGGATGCTGTACCCTAATGGAGGCCTCTACATTTAGCTCATATCTGCTTCTTAACTAATTTGAGCTGACTCACACCAAAACATAAATGTCTCTTGTATCTCAGGTACTTGGTAGCTTACCCTCCAACATTCCTCAGATGAAAATAGGGAAATTTCTCACTCCCCACAATTAGCCCTCCTTGACTCCCCATTTTTTGCTATGGAGAGGCAGCAGCATGCTTCCTCAAAGCTGCTGCCTCCACTCAGGACAAGAGTCAACTCATACTCATCCCTGAGCTTGGTGGTGCCACTGGTGGGGGAAATAGGGACATTCCATGATCAGATCAGAAGCCAGGATGGCTTTCGTAACTCCGGGACTCTCCCTGGAAAATAGGGTGCTTGGAGGGTGTTCACTGATCTGTTGAATGTATGGATAACCATGCATTTTCTACCCTATTTATTTTTTAAACTCAAGTTTGCAATGTCTCCTCATTGCACAAATGAAACATACAAAATTAATGCCACATAATTTAATCCAACACACACTATGGCTGTGTATACACTCCTGTTTACTTTCCAGTCATACAAGTAGATGATGCTTGCTATTTCATGATTTGTTTGTAGCGGGTGGACTGATAATGGCGCATCAAAGCAAGAGTTAACTCACGCTCCTGTCCCATAACTTTTGTTACGGCAAAAAGTCCACCCTTGGGCGGGGAAGCGGTTTTTGTTCAGCAAGCCCTCCAAATGAACATAAATTTGCCAGTGTGCAGTTGAATCCCGCCTGAAAATAGCAATGGTCTGGAAGCACCCACAGAGGAGGTGAGTTTTATTTCACACACGTTCTGATGTGGCTTCAGGAAGATCCCCAGCCCCAATCAGCTCCAAGACAGCAAGCAATGCCGAGAAGCTGAGATAAAAGAGCCTCTGCAGACAAACACTCGGCCTGACTCCTCCAAAATCAGCTCCCAATCTAAGCAAACAGAACCTCTCTCCAGCTCCCACCAGAACTCTCTCATGATTTCGAATTACAACTTAAGTCTTTCTCTCTGCTAGAAACTGGCTCTGTCAACTTCACACTAATCCACTTCTAATGTAAACAGGCAAAGCCCTTTCCCTGCCACCTCCTCTTCCCTCCACTGTCTCCCATCCCCCCCCTCGACTGTATCAAATGCATCAAAGCCCAAGTAAATTGCATCCCCTTTGACCTGTTGGCGATAAGTTCAGCCACAGTACATTAAAGCACCAGTGGCTGCGGTTTCATGGTCAGCGATGATGGAGCCAGGAGAGGCATTGCAGGCTTTCTGCAGGCTCTAATCAAATAACTCGGCTGCCCTTCAAAACCAACTTGTGAACTTTGGATTGAAATCCTTCCTTCTTTCAAACCCAAAGGTTATCCTGATGAGGTGTCGTTGGAAGACTAAGAGAGAGGCTAAGGTTGTGCCTTCAGAGATCTGATCCAATTTTGCCATCCCTCCCCTCCCAAAGAGGGAAAGAGGGTAGGCTTGCCAGATCAGAATATCAAAAAGAGGAAAGACACTTTTTATAAATAGCAAGGAATTAATTGGACATTTTCTTATTGCATCACAGTTCGCAATTGTGAAATTTGGAGGGGCTTGACAGGAGCTAATCTGGATTATCAGTATGCAAAAGTATGGGACATTTTCATTACTTGAAAAATTGACATTCAGATTAAGAATCCTTAGAGGCTGAAGTAAAAAAGATAAATTTATTTTGGTATGCTATGATTTTGTGACAGATGTTTAAAATGCAGGAAGATGGACAGGGATATTTTATGTCCTACAAACACTAATGTTTTCAAACAAGGGACAGCCATTTAAAGCAACAGTTATCAAGATACAATTCCCAAGGAAAATGCAAAGCTATTATTTCGTATAGTTGTAGCAGTCAGAGTTGTGTTGTCCCACTACTGGAAACAAAACAAGATTCCTATCATCCAAGAAGGAATGATGAAATCATGAGATTTAGCACTAACATGCAATAATTTGATTTACTGTACAAAGAATGATATAAATATGATAGATATTTTTCAGTGGGAAAATTATTTATGATTATTAACTATTGGGATCAACACTCATTGTGAAGATTTACTAGGAGGTAAGTCCTAACAATTCACAGAGCAGTCCTATCCAGGTTAATTAACAGGTAATCTTAACATTGGTTAAGGGAAACAAAGCAGCTGAATAAAACATATTTTGAAGATGGCTTTTTTCCACTAACCATAGTTAGTCTGGTCTCACTGGTGTATTATATTGTATTTTTAAGTTGGTCTGCTGTTGGTTGCCGGTTTTAATAATAAGGGATTATATTATATTGAAATGACTGATGTTTTAAAATCATATTTATTGTACTTTGCTGTGCACTTTGATGCATAATGTGAACCATCTTGGGTAGGATATTATTCTTCGAAGACAGTTTCAGAAATTTATTAAATATATAAATAAAATTGAATGAGTTTCAAGTCCAGCTTGGTATGTTTGTTTTTTCAAAGAACGGGGCAACAATTGCTGAGGAGATCTCTCTTGCTCCTCCTCATTCATCAAGAAGCTGCCCTCATCCAAGATTGTGTACACACTCCAGTTTATTCTCCATCCAGTGCTGGATCCACTGCTGGATTAGGAAACAGTGCCCATTAGCCACAATTCATATCTGTCCCAGTGTGCCTTAGGAAATACTACATTTTGATGCATCCCCCCCTCCAAACCAGCTTGGATCCGAATTGAGAGAAATACAGTGGTACCTCGGGTTACATACGCTTCAGGTTACATACGTTTCAGGTTACAGACTCCGCTAACCCAGAAATAGTACCTCGGGTTAAGAACTTTGCTTCAGGATGAGAACAGAAATTGTGCTCCGGCAGCGCGACGGCAGCAGGAGGCCCCATTAGCTAAAGTGGTGTTTCAGGTTAAGAACAGTTTCAGGTTAAGAACGGACCTCCGGAACGAATTAAGTACTTAACCCGAGGTACCACTGTAATGGCCTGGCTGCGTTTTAAGCTGGTAATGTGCATACAGTCCAAGTGTGGATACCATCATAATGGGATGTTAAAGAGCAGGTGTTTTGGGGGATTTTGTGATTACAGTGTCCACTTTTAAGAGTACACTTTGAGTGCCAGGTCATACGTAGAAACTCAGATTTCTTCTGTGACACTTGAAAGGGAGGCCTGGAACATGGCTCCACCACTCAGCCAGAATGTCCTTCAAAGGCCATTGTAGGCTAAAATGCAGCATGGAGCTTCTTGAAGGAATATTGAGAAACAGATTAGAGGCCCCTGAGGCAGCTGGATTTATCCTGCGCAGTGCTTTTTTAAAGGGGTACTCTCATTTTCTTACTCATATTGAAATACTGCCCCTCAATGAGGCCAAACTTAGATTCACAAAATGTTTAGGGGTATGCATCCCCCCCGCGTCCCCCCAGAAAAAAGCGCGGATCCTGTGTATAATTTAACTACCCATCATAATTGATGGTTGTATTTTAAAGGTGTAGTCTATTTTGTTTTTGTTGTGTATTAAATTGTTGTGCCCCATGTGATGAAGAGAAGGATATAAATCTTATAAATAACAAAATAAACTAATGTTTGCAGTCTAAACCCATTTGGCTTTAAGCCTCTTGGATATGCTCTGAGGAGGTTCAGTGTCAAACCCAAATCTCAAACACAGCTCATTTGCAAAAGTCCTGTTTTACATCACAGCAAAATGAACAACAAACAGCAAAAGGTCCCCTATGAGTAAACTCTAGGAGTATCCAAGAATCCTTCATCACAAGTGCATATTTCTGTGCACATCCAAACTGTGAATCTGCAGCAAGACATTTGTCTGAAGTGGTTTGGGAAACTAATATTAGTACAGCATTAGGCACCGCCTTTGATTTTTCTATCATGCTGCCAAGTATACAAGCAAAGAGGGAATATCCTCCTCCAATGATCTAAGGCAGATTAGAAAATCCACTTATCCTCACTGAATACCACAAAATGGTAATATAAGTTTAGGGTCCTCAGTTGTTTAAAGTAATTTAAATTTAGGGTCCTCAGTTGTTTAAAGCTGCAGTCCTTAACACATAGCCTAAGAAGTAAGCCCTACTGAACCCAGTGGGGCTTTCTTCCAACTAAACTTGCATAGGACTGTACTGTCAATTTGTTCTGGCAATTCCAGAGTAAGATGCCAAATGTCTTATTTTCTCAAGAGGGGAGTAACACATTTAGGCCCCTTTAAGTAGGAGATAGTTTAATTTAGCACATGTTTAGCTCTTCCAGTGAAATCAATGCGATGTAATGGTAAAAATGGCTGTGGAAAGAGTTTTTATTGACTTGTTGAAAAATATTGTTGACTGTTCTTGAGGTGGAAGGGGATATGATGAATTAATAGATGGACAGAACTGTTGGAAGTGCAGAAGCAGAGATCATTCAGCTTGTAAGTGAAAGGTTAATTTAGGTAGTGTTAAAGCCACCTAATCAAGAGAAGGATGGGTGGGTGTGTTGCTTAGCAACCAAGCAGAGTGGTATAATGCTTACTGAGATGGCACGTGCTCTGATTGGCTGTATAGTTCTGAGGGAGCTTTCTTCCATGTTTGCTTGAATATCTTCCTGCTACATACAAGGCCTGGACTAAGAAAGGAAACCTCTCTGTTTACTTCTCCTCAGATTATACACTCTTTAGTTCAGTGCTATCAAGACCATTAAAGTGACTAACAGTGGTGTTTTTAGTGTTAGGGTGCCTACTCTCTGAACAGAGTTCTGTTTATAGACTCCATTGCGACTCCTGAATGTTGACATCACAATTGCTCTCTAAAGTCTTCGCAACAGTTCCTATAGGATCATGCCAGTATGCCATCAACTTCTGTTCCTCCGAAAGTGTGAACGGACGGCCGTGAGAATAAATTATGCAAGCCATGATATGATCCAACACGGCCTATTATTTTAATGCAGGGTTGTAAAGTTCTGATTATCCACACAACAAGTCTCTCTCCCAAATAATAACCAACACACATTGTTATTTCCCATGTAATTTACAGGCTCAAACCATCAGGCCTTCCCTGTATTACTATCTCTGGGACTCATCGTCAGAACAAAGAAAACTGCATCCAGATCTCCCGTTCCTGACTTTGCTTACAAGCAATGTAGTATTTATGTCCATCCAAATGGCCCTGGCCCAAAAGCAAAAATTGGGATCTGTAAGATTTTGGCCCCAAAACAAGCACTGTAGAGTATTTCTTTTTTCAGTAAAACCTCATCAGGAATGAATTTCTTTGTGTCCTTCCGAGGAGCCTGCTGGATCTTTCATCGGTTTGTTCTTCTCATTAGCCAGCACAGGGCTTTGTACTTATTTAATAAAGATTAGGATCTGATGCCTCCAGCCCACTCTTTTTGCTTCTCTGTCAGGCCTGTGGGGGCTTGGTCTTCAATGACATGTTTGATGTTGCACTGGGGAAGTTTAAACGCAGGGCAGAAGGTGCCCAACCTTTTGAATTAACTTCCTGGAGAACTCTCCATTTCCAGACCACTGCTTGGCTAGATTGCTCAAGTTGCTGCTGCCGCTGCCGCCAGCTTCTCCTGATTCTGCTTGATAGGGTTGCCAAGAGGGTAACTCAACAATTGCTTCTGCTATTTATCATCTCGGAAGCTTTTTTATTTATTTTTTATTTGCACATTTCTTTGCAGCCTCTGTTAGTATGATCTTGACAACAACCACGTTCAGTTGAG
Organism: Podarcis filfolensis; assembly: GCF_964270895.1. NCBI lineage: Eukaryota > Metazoa > Chordata > Lepidosauria > Squamata > Lacertidae > Podarcis > Podarcis filfolensis. The sequence continues at coordinate 40,783,421 of NC_139605.1, read as the reverse complement.
TCACTGATATTCCTCTTCCAAAGATGGGAGACAGGCTAAGAGGCTATTTCAGTGGTTCCCAAAGTGGGCAGTACAGCCCCAGATTACCTGGGGGGCACTAAGATGGTGGTGGGGGTTTGTGCTAGAGGTTTAAATGACTATCGGACTTTGAAAAGCTGCTATCACTGGATCACATATTTTGTTGCATTAATCAAACCACATAAGTGGTACCTCGGGTTAAGAACTTAATTCGTTCCAGAGGTCCGTTCTTAACCTGAAACTGTTCTTAACCTGAAGCACCACTTTAGCTAATGGGGCCTCCTGCTGCTGCCACGCCACTGGAGCACAATTTCTGTTCTCATCCTGAAGCAAAGTTCTTAACCTGAGGTACTATTTCTGGGTTAGCAGAGTCTGTAACCTGTAGTGTCTGTAACCTGAGGTACCACTGTAGTTTTAACTGGATTTTGAATAAATGCACAATTAATTTTCACTGTTTTGAACTTATTGTGTTATTACCTTCCTTAGGGGGTTGTGCAAACCACTATTCTAGCAGTGCTTTTTATAGGGTAGGGTGAGATGCACTGGAGATGAATTTGTGGTGGCTCAAAGAAGCTTGGGAACCACTGAGCTATATAGCCCTGGAAGCAGAATACGATGGGTGTGCAGAAAGGGAAAGAGGAACCAAAGATGCAGTGGAGGCTGATGTGTGGTGTAGTGGTTAAAGTGTTGGGCTACGACAAGAGAGACAGGCCCTGTCTACCAGTTTCCTCCTCCCAGTCTCAGTATTGCCCTTGGAGGACTCAGCAGGCAGGAAGGTGATAGGGTCAAAACTCGGATTACTTGGCCTTGCCTTCACCTACTGTTGGGCTCCATGCCTTCCACCCTCCCAGTCCCAGTGGGTACCACCAACCACGGCACAGCAGCAAATGTTGCCCTCAGCTCCCACAAGTAGACTGTGGCTTGTGCATGGGGCCTGCTTACGTACCATCTTCTCATGCTGCATGATCTGGGACCCTGCGTTTTGCAAGGTGCCGAGTGGACCTTGCAAAATCAGATAAGACAGATAAGGTGGCGTCCTCCTCGTACATACAGTACTAGAATCTTGCAAAGCAGCATGACTAAAATGGACAGGTCCCGACTTGAGCCCTATGGGTTGAGGAAGGGGCAGGTGGTGGGAAGGGCGGGGGGTGCTGGTGTTGGGTGGGAATGCCTTCTCTTTGGACTGGCTCCAAACAGGCTGCCTCCCTGAGGGAAGTCTGTCTGAGTCTCAGGGCAGATAGCGTCAGGATGAAGCCCAGATGACTTCTGACAGGGATGGTTGTGAAAGCATCTAAATGCACCCAAAAGCAAAACAAATGCTCCGTTGCCATGCAGAAAACTCCTATTCACAACAGCTTTAGGGGGTGAGCACAAGGATTTGCAGGAGGTTGGGCAGGGACTGTGCAACCACCACTGATCCAGATAGTCTTGGCCTCCCAAGTGCCTCCATTACAAGATAATCACTATTTACCAGCATCCAAGCCACTTGTCTAAATTGTTAGTGAGCCACGATTCTTGCTTCTGTGAGCGCAGAACTGTATCACACCCTTTGCAGAATGGAAGGCAGTTACAGCAGTGTGATAGACACCTATTGGTCAGTGTCCATGACATCACAACTCACTTCTAGGTCCTTTCCACGTATAGCCATGCCATTTCTCATCCCTATAGTGTCATTATAAACCCACCCCACCTTTGAAAGCTCTGTTATTATCGTTAACCTCCTCTTCCCCACCTCTAGTCACTTCTTTTCAGAGCAAGGATAACCCCACTCCGACTGTTGCATGGGTATGGATAAATCAGATCTCTGCAGGAAGGAAATATTAGGAGAGTACAGCCAATCATCCATTTACAAACCAAGTGGTGGTAACTTATTACAGTCAAGACCAGGAAGTCTGGATACAGTGCAATCATTTTGTTGTCACAGTTGCCTGACACATCATTCCAAATGGTGAGGAAATTTTTCAGCAGCTCCTTGTCCTCTAGCACTGATTTTCCATAGGGAAGGGATGCGCATAAAAGTTATGCTTGCCTGTATATTCAGATAAGTAACCATGTAGTAGATGTCTGCCTCTCCCTCCCTCCCTCCCTCCTTTTTTACCCTCTTGTATAGAAATGCTACTTCCAAGCTGAGAAAGCCATGAGAGGCCCCCACTGCCACCATCATTTGTGGCAATGGATGAATATCAGAGAAGTGTTCCGCTGAAGAAACGGAGGAGTACTTCAGGCAGTTATTTAGACTCTCCACCTCAGGTGAAGGACCTCACTCAACCAGTTTGCCTGGTCAACTACATGTTGCGGGACAGATGAGAAAACTGGAAGCTTCCAAATCTGGATCAGGGGCAGATTTATGGCTGTTTGAGCAGGGCACACACACTAGGGACTGAGACAAGGGGGTGCCTTCACAAAGCCAGGTAAATGAGGCACTGGGCTTTGGGAATGAGGCATGTGAGGCTCTGACAGGGTCCGAGAGTCCTCCTGCCTCCTTCCCTAAGCCCCATTAGTGCTTTCCCAGCTTTGGGAAGGAGGTGGGAGGGCTCCAGAACCCTGCCAGAGCCTAGAGTCTCCTTCCCAAAGCTGGACACCTGCTTACCCACCTTTGGGAAGACAGTGTGAGAAGGGGGAGGCATTTTTTTTTGCCTTGCACAGGGTGCCATAGTACCCAGGCCCGCCACTGTTTCTACTTCATAGCACTTTGGAGGTTGTTGGCCATCTTGGCTGGTACTGCTTTGGACTTTTGCTTGAATCAGGCCTTGGAAATCTTTTACAATCCCTCTCCTGTTTCCACAGGCATAACATGACTTAGAAGGAGAACTATGACCTAGACTTTACCTGCGCACTCTGCTAACACCACCATTCATATTTGCCATTTTCTTAGCCATGTCAGCAGAGTTCCTTGTGATCTCAAACCTGCAATTTCTCTCTTAAAGCTTTTGGAATAGCTGCTTCCCCAAAAGACCTTGGTGGTGGTTGTTTTTAACATAGCTTTCAAGGAAGTGGGCAAGTAAGAGTCGAGCTTCCATGAGTCCAATAAGAGAAAATGCCAAGCTGTAATGGCTGTTATTACTGTAAGGTTTTAGAATGCTCCAGTATCAAAAACATTTTACCTGAAGCAGGATTATCCCTAGATAATATGAATCCTGTAGTAACATGGCAACTCGGGGATGGTAAATACGGTGGTGTCCATGCAACTTAGTTTACATTTCTTCCTTGGAACATTTATTTTTGGCATTGCCATATGACTAAATCCTCTCCCTTTTCTATCTCCCTGGTCAATCTCCAAAATGGTTAATGCTGTTGTCATGAGGCCTTGCCTGTAAACTTTCTTTAAGATCTTCAAATGAATGGGCTTCCTTTTCTTAAGCCATTAAACTATCATTTATCTGTCATGCAATAATGCAAAACGTAAAAGAAGACTTTGTGATACGAATGCAGGATTCTCAACCATTTGCTAATGTGTTTTGATATAGTCCAGGATTTTTAAAAGTATTTAAAAAATAATAAGAAGAAACGTGATGAAGTTTAAAGGCCACCTTTATTTTTTAATTTTTATTTTTTTAAAAAAGAGCTTAAACTATTTTTAGTAGCACAATGTTTTCGCAAATGACTGTAACTAGAAAGAGCTGGGTAGCTTTATGACCAAATGGTCAGCTTTGTAAGCTGGGGTTATGCAATTCCGGCTCCAGGGCACAAGCTGTTTGCCTGCAGGAACCAGGATGGAATTTCCCCCCCTGTACAGCATTGCACAACTGACCAGGTGCATTGTGGGGCTGTGTGTTTTTCCTTTTCTTTTGAAGCAACAAGTATTGGAGGCTCACATGCAGGTTACAAGACCTGCTTGATCATGTCCATTTTACCATGTCCCATATTATTTCTACTGCAGTGGTGTAAGAGCTGGAAAATAACAATAATAATTCTGTCATTCACATACCTTTTTAAAATGAATGTGTACGTAGGGTTGTGTGTGTGCAGTAGGTGTGTTTGTGTGTGTGTGTGCATGCACACTCCTTTGGGACTGTTTGCTCTTTTAGAAGATCAGGTTTTACTGGCCTGAAAATGTATTTCGGTTTACACAAGAAAATTCATGGACTTTTGCAAACACAGGGTGAATGGGTCAAAAATGCTTTTGGACCTGTGGAAGAGAATAACTCTACAAGCCACAACCAATCCCAAGTATCCATCATAAACAACTCAAATTGCCAAAAACGGTTTCTTTCCTTGCAGCAATCTCATTTGTATCATTCCAGGTACTAGGTCCATTTTAGAAAATTACCACACACCCCCCACAAAGTTTGTGAAAGTTGCAGAACTTAAGGAATGCCCTCGCCAAAATATTTAAAACGTTTTAAGTTTCATTCACTTCTTTTTTCTTTTTCTTTTAAGTTTCATTCACTTCTATGGGAGATTCTGCATTTAAATCTCCCCCATTGGAATCAATGGCACTTAAAATACCTTCACGTTGGCAGGATTGCTTCCCCTGCTTTTATTTCGCTTGCAAGCAAAAATCAAAACACCCAACCAAAATCATCATCGGTTATTTGCAGAAAACAATAGGTTTGATCCACATTTGTCAATTCTCGTCATCAGCAAATGGAGACAAAATCCAGCACAGTTCCCTGTAACACAATTGTAGGCATTTGGCACAATTGTTACTTTGAGGTGCATTTTCACACAAGTCAAAAGCCAGCCAGCCATTGCCTCTTTCTCCCCACCCCCCACTTGGAGTATATAAATGAAAAATATAATATAGTGAGTTCCCTCCTCCCCTCCTTTACATGCCATTTTTTCTCGATGAAAAAAAAAAGAAGGAAAAAAAGAAGAAAGGTTTTGGGGAAGGCAGTGGGGGAAAGAGCGAACCCTTCATAAAGATAACATCTAGCCTGAATGTCTATAAAAACTAAGCCCAAATTCCCAGTTACTAAACGTAAGTGGCAGAGGTGGGGGCGGGGAATGGAGACTGTAGTTATTTATTAATAGAAGGGCATTTCAATATAGATCTGAGCAGGAGATACCGGCTTGAATGGCGCCATTTAACAAAACAATTGTTGATATGTTTTATTCAGCCAGTTCAGACATCTCTGCACCCATTATATTTGCTTTTTTTTTAATCGCCAAGAATGTGGTGCAGGAGGCTGACCCGCCCGGGGTGGCATAGCGTCATCTTCCCACAGGGCATTTACTAAGATTCGGCCACTCATTGGAGAAACTGGCGCTTTCTCCTTATATCTGGTATTGGTGGTGGCAATGGGAGAAAGAGAGTTCCCATGGGCTGAGGCACCACATCTGATCATAGCTGCCTTCAGTGCTATTTTTCCAGGGCAAGAGGTTCTGGAACTCACCATGAACGCCTCCCTCGTTCTCTTATAATGGCAATGGTGCCCACCTGGGAGGTGCCGTAACTGAGTTCCAGATGGGGATAAAAACAAGGAACCCCTTGTTACCTCCAGGTCTTGTTGGACTCCAACTCCCATCAGCCCCTACCAGCATGACCAATGGTCGTGGATGATGTGAGTCTGAACCCAACAACATCTGGAGGGCCAGGGGTTGTCCATCCATAATGCAGATGGCGCTATGTGCAGCAAGGAAGAATGTGTGAAGCCCGGGGGACACGGAAATGTTAAGTGTAGGACTGCGGACAAGCCACATGCAGAGAAGTCCAAAATGGGAAATCTTTCCAACTGATACACTGCATGGGCCAAGTGGGGATTAATGTCTAGAAAGAGAGCTTACTTGGCTTTCCCCCTTTGAATGAATGGTTCCTACTTGTTGATGAAGGCAGCATACCTACTTATAGGCTCAGGCCCCAAGTCCTCAAAACGAAAAGGATTCTGAGTCTGAACCTTCAATCAAGACTTGAGGCAGCACTCTGTGGAGTTCCTGTCCATTGTCCCCTTGACTAATCATCTTGGTGACTCCATAGCTTGAGAGAGACTCCATAGCTTGCAGAGAGACCACCCTTTAGAGTAGTCACATGTTTGTGGTGGAATGCTGCAGCAGCTGATCAAAATGGCTTTATTTATTTTGACTCCTGTGCTTCCTGCGCCCATTATTATGCTGTGCAGCAGCCATTAGGATCCCTTTTCAGGCTTTTGGACTGCCTCAAACTATTAATACACTTTTAACACATCATCTGCCAGTTTCTGAGGCTTGATACAAAGTGTCCCTTATTAATGGATGTCCCTCAAATGTCCCTTAAATGATGTCCCTTAAATTTCAAAGGAATCAGCTCCTCTCCCTCCCTCCCTGCTGGCCAGGGAGGAGGGAGGCTCCAACTGTGTTGCTTGGCTGTGTTGCTCACCCAATAAGAAGTCTAAGAATGACTGGGGGGTGGAGCTTGCATGCCTTGTGTGTGGCTAGTTAATGCAAGCTGAGGGGGTTTTTGAATGCTGGACGCCATTTTGTTGCACATGCTGCTGCAAACTTTGCAGTGCAAAGCCAGGCCGGGGAGCCATCTTAAGTTGAGGCTGCGTAGGCCTTGTGGTGCATGTGATTCAGATTCTATTCAGTTGAACCTCTGGTTACAAAGTTGGTTGGACAGTGTTCTCGGAGCTACCAGCATGAGTTTGACCAGACTGCAGGAGGACAGGAAGACTAGAGTGCCTGGAACAGGTGAGGCTGCAGGTCCCTTATTTTGGCCGCTGGTCCCTTATTTTCAAGGCTGCTGGTCCCTTATTTTCAAATCTGTAAGTTGACAGCTATGGACTAGAGAGCCCCAAATATGCAGGGAAAGGCGGTTGCTTAATTGTTCATTAATGTGGGTGGCATATGAGGTGTGTCCCGCCCCCCTTGTTATCCCATTCTGTTACCTGATTTTGCTAAATGGGATTGCAAAAGACTCTCCCGAATGTTTCCAATCACAAGCTGTCAAATCTAGGAGCTGGACAACAGGAGTGAGATTTTGCACAGGGTTGAGCAATCATGTTCAAGGTGAGGGCCTATAAGAAACAGGCTGGAAGTTCGAACTGGTAGCACTTCTTGCTGACATACACAAAAAGCTCCATTTCAGAGATCAGGCATTTGAGACTTTGTTGTCAAACCCTGAGTCCCACCTTCCTAGTTCTGTTGTCGTTGGCTTCTAAGGCTATAGCATAAATGTAGAAAAAGCACACGCTTTTTATTATCAGTCTCTAGCTTCTATTATCCACATCAGTTTTTTAAAAATTATATTTGAGAAAGCAGGTTTTTCCCAAGCAGACGTTCTGAAGAAGAAAAGACATCTCTCCTCAACATGTTTATAGAAAGCTCTGCAATTAGCTAATACAATTTGAGCTCACTTCACGTTATTACATGTTGCTCCCCAAATTCTCATCTCTTGCCTAGAAGAACTCATTAGCCATGCAAATGAAATGCGCTCCAGTGGAGTGACAGCCAATTACACTCCCCCCACCATCCTCAGCACAAAGTAAATGACAATTCATTGGGCGTCTTTGGGGAGTTTGGTGGGAGGGAGGAACTGAATGAGCTCCTGCGTTACCTTATGTGGCAATCAAGTTTTCCCACCGCTGTGAGAACCCTTGGGAGCCGGCTTGCTCCTGCTGTTGAGAGCATCCTCTCTCCACATTGTTAATCTCCGTTTGCCTAGTTGCTCCCAAGCTCAGTCTTCCCTGGGGAGCACTGTGAAAACACACTGGAGTCCTAGCTGCTCCTTTTCCCTACTTCCTTTTAGGAAATGTTCTGCAAAAGAGGAGGGAGGGGGGAAATAATGTGTTTCCTTAATTGATTTTGGTGGGGAGAGAGAAAGGGGAGGGAGAAAGGGGCAGCACCAGGCCTGTCAAATTAATTAGTTCCAAGACCATTTGCAGTTTGGAATGATCATCATTTGAATGATCAGCTCCTCTTGATCATCACATCTCAGTGTGGTTGGGGAACGTGAAAGGGAAACAATATTGCAAACCTCTCTTTTCTTTCGCATGATCCTTAGGGAAGACCCAAAGTGTGTGGGTGTGTTTTCCGTGTTCCTTAAAGCAGAGCAGTTAGAAATATTTTTTAGGAAGGCTATATAACATTGTGGCAAATTCTAAAAGCATTTGCATTTGTTTGTTTGTTTCTTTGTTTGTTTGTTTGCATACATACATCCCACAAGTTAGTGTGGAAGAGCTGGTGGCTTGGCTCATGGGGCTGCAGCCTTGCAATTACATCATGTGCCTCTTCACCCCTGTTTCACATCATTGGTAGGAAACAAGCAAAACTTCTTGTTGGAGGCAGTGGTGCTTCACATTTCAGGGGCAGGAGGAAGAACTGGACATGGGGAATGCCCTCATTCACACAGGCAGAGCAGCTGCAGGTTGGGAGAGGTAGCTGCAACATCAGAGTCTCAAACTAGTCCAAAGCCCAAACAGGGACAGCACAAGAAGCAGTCAAACTTCTGGTGACAGCACAGTACAAAAAAACAACAACCAAGGGCCATCTAGATGCAAATGTGGGATGTGCAGTTTGGTAAACACTATATTCTAACAGGAAAACATTTCTCACAATTAGTTTGTACATTATCTTTCAAATTGCACTGTGGCTGTATTGGGTTTTAATGGCTTTATTGTTTATTAACCTTCAATAAGTACATTTCAAAAGGGGAAAAATGCAAGATCAAGCAGTCACAACACAACAAGGAAGGTCCAGAAACAGCCCAAGATCTAAACACAAGAGGCCCAGCTATCAGGAAACTCTGCAAAGATGTTGCTTTGCTGAAGACTTTAAACGTCAGAACATAGCTGTAAGTCACCTATGTTGCCGGCAGATTTGGTCTCCTCATGAAGAGTAGATAATTATTCATGAATATCCATTTATTACTGCAGAGTCTTTGTTCCTCAGGCGTGCAATCCAGTGTCTGTCACCTAACTAAACCTGGATATTTAAGCACCTGTGCTCACCGGGACTTGGTGGCCACTTGGCTTCCAACCCTGATTCCATGAATGGATTGTGTGTGCCTTGAGGAGGAGGGTGGGTTTCTATGAACCCCAAAGACTCTGTACTCCGCTACTCTTCCTCATGACCTCTTGGCATGGGCTCCTCCTCCTTTTGTAGATTGCAAAGAATAGATGGAAGAGGCCTCATCTTTCTGCAGGGTGGTTTTCCACTGTAGCAAGTGTGCCTCTGTGCCTGTGTGTGTGATGAAATCGTTATTTCAGTCTTGTTGAGAAGCAGGTTTAAGGATGTAACATCCCACTCCCTCCTTGGAGGTGTGAATGCAGCTCTCCAGATGAATCGGCTGCCAGGGGAAATAGCACCTCAGGAGACGATCAGCCTCTTTGTCGCTCTCTCACCTTCACTCATCAGAAAGCGAAAACAGACTCAAGACCTCGCAAAGGACTTTGAAGGACCCATGTGGGGGACAGGATCACAGGGCTCAGATATCTGATTAGATGGGAATGACGGCTGCTTGCTTGATAACACACAAGTCAGAGAACAGAAGGCTGCAGAAGCTGCTACCAGACTCTGTGGGCATCAGCAGCTTCAAAATAGATGGGCGGGTGGACAAATAAGTAGACAGACAGATATAATTTGCACAGGTCAACAGAGGCAATTTGCACAGAGGCAGATCAACTCCCGTACACAATTATCTGCATACAAGACATCGAAGGCTGTGCACACACAATACCTTTAAAGCAGATCTGAAGCACATTCCCCCCCCTCAAATAATTCTGGGCACTGTAGTTTACCCCTCAAAGAGTTACAATTCTCAGCAACTCTTAACAAACTACAGTGCAAAGAATTCTTTGAAAGGGGAAAAGTGCTTTAAAAGTATGGTGTACACTTAGCCTATGCGCACTAGTAACAAAAGAGCGAGCGTGACTTGTGTATATAGGGGGGAAAGTGAGGTACCCCATTCAGTTCCTCTTCTTGTTCTAGGCCTTAATCACTTTTTAAAAATCTCTTCTCAAGTGTCTCATGAATTGTGTTATCTAGACTGATCACTTATGGACTGATGATCAGATAAACGCAAGATACCATGATCAGAAGTAGGCTCGGGGCATAAATGGGGGACCTTTTGAGCACTTACAATAGCTGTGGCAAAAGTTGTAAAGATCCAGCAGTGAAATACAGCTTCAGTACAAGGGGAACTTGCAGGAAATCATTAGAGTACACAGGATGAAACTTGTTGACAATCTCTCTCCCCCCCCCCCCCAATTCGTACAGTAAATCAGTACTAGGACAAAGTGCATCTTAATCATATGCATAGTACCTCAGTTGCTTATCTATACTTGTCCCAAGTTTTGTTCCTCTGCTAAGAAGCTCTTTGCCTCTGATGAGGCTTCTGTGAGCCAAAAGGAGGAAGTAATTCCCACAATTTCTCCTGTAGTGCCCCACTATGCTGTTTCAGAAGGTTCCCTTAACCTTCTGGAGCAGATCGGCAGGGCACCTTCTCCCACACTTTCCACTAACGGAAGCCCCCATTGTCTGTCAGTGAAGAGATAAGATTTCATAACCCTTGGTTGTTTTTATGGTCCTTAAGAGTATGTATGTTCATATGATACCCAAGGGACTTTATTTTTACTTATCATTTCATTGATATCCCACCTTTTCTCCACGGAGCTTATACATTTCTCCTCCTCTTCATCTTATCACCACAACAACCCCTGAGACTGAGAGATGGTGACTGGCCAAAGGTCACCCATTAACTTTATGCCTGTGTGGGGATTTGAACCCTGGTCTCCCAGGTCTTAGTCTAGGTAAAAGGTAAAGGTAAAGGACCCCTGGACAGTTAAGTCCAGTCAAAGGCAACTATGGGGTGTGGCACTCATCTCATCTTGCTTTCAGGCCAAGGGAGCCAGCATTTTTCCACAGACAGCTTTCCGGGTCATGTGGCCAGCATGACTAAACTGCTTCTGGCACAACAGAACACCATGATGGAAACCAGAGTGCACGGAAATGCCGTTTACCTTCCCGCTGCAGTGGTACCTGTTTATTTACTTGCACTGGCATGCTTTCGAACTGCTAGGTTGGCAGCAGCTGGGACAGAGCAACAGGAGCTCACTCTGTTGCAGGGATTTGAACCACCGACCTTCTGATCAGAAAGCCCAAGAGGCTCAGTGGTTTAGACCACAGCGCCACTCACATCCACTACACCACACTGACTCTCCGCTATAAGACAGAAGGACTTGCCTACTATTCATTTATGTGATTCAGAGCCAAACTGGAAATATGGTATAAAGTAACTGGTCGAGTAGATGCAAACTCTTGGGGACAGACCCCATTCTGATCTTGCAGCCTGTGGAAATAGTATGTGGAAATACTATGGGCCTAAGTCAAGTTGTGTGAGGTTGGCATGGGAGGGCCACACCAAGCAAAGCTATCCAGTTTCTGGAAGGAGAAAACAAGGTTTGTGTTGACAAGCCCTTTGATGAGCCCTGTGGAGATGTTGACAATGACTGCAGGGGTGAAGGGGTCAGAGCTCAGTGGCAAAGCACATGCACACCATGCCGAAGGTCCCAGATTCAGTCTCTGACATCTTTGGTTGAAAGGATCTCAGACAGCAGATGGTGGGCAAGACCACTGCCTGAGATCCCGGAGAGCCACTGTCAATCAAATGCAAATAAATAAATAAATCCTGGTTTTGATAGGTAAGACCTTTGACCTGATATAAGGCAGCTTCCTTCAGATATTCCCACTTCTGAAACATCCGAAAGATGTCACTATGAATGTAATGTATATTTCCCATAGATAACTTGTAAGCCATTGGGAGAACATTGCTTGGTCAACCAGGGTTCTTCTTATGTTTTCAGGGTATAATTTTTACTTTTCTCATTAAATGTGAAAATACTTGTGTGCCTTGTGTGACACACAGGCCATTTCACACATTATACAGTGGTAAATCAACAGGGAGCAAAAGCCAGTAGCAGCTCTCGGCTTGTATGATAGGAAAACGTGCTTGTGGTTTCCCCACTTTACGTAGGCATCCAAGGGGACCATTTTTGGTAGATTTGTGGTAAGGCAAGTACTGCAAAGGAAGGCAGTTGAAAAGACACCCACACCCTTAGTTCTTTAAGAGAAACCTTTGGCTTCAGCTGCAACCAGCTGAGCTAATTCAGCCTGGAATGGGGCAGGCTTTTCTACTTTTTTGCCATCACTGTAAGAAACATTTCTGTGGTTTACTTCCCACATCAAGGTGTTCCCCCCGTTGTAGCAAATATGCCTGTTTCCTCCAACCCTGACCTAAAAGTCATTGATGGGCAATGAATTCTAAGCGCCCATAAACTCCACGGACAGCGACAGCTGGAAATGACCTTGCAACAACCCAGGCCATAATTCTCGGACTGGAACTGCTGCTTCCAGGGAACCCAAGACTCTTCTGGAAAAAAAACTCATCATCCCCCTAGTGGTAAAAGTGAATTCAGCTGCAATGACAAATTGCGAGTTGGGTTGGAGGGAAGGGGGAAATTGCATCACTGGGAGAAGCAAAAACTTAGTCATCTCAAGAGTCTTTCCCCAACTTACTTCAATTAGGCCTTTGGAAAAAGACAATGTGTATTGTCCAGGCTTTGTGCACAACTCTGAAGCAAATGTTTAATTTTAATTAAGAGATGAAGGATGCTTGAGGCGGGTAAGAATCAGGAGAGGACATTTGTGCGGCAGGGCTTTGAATGCAGTTCTGGTGCTGAAAACAAACTCCTGGGCTGGCAACCTGTTCTTAATTTTAAGGGTACGATGCCCCCCAACACCTGGCTGATGTATCTCAGGGTTCTAGTAAAAGAACAAATAGCTCATAAATCTAAAGTCCGCCCTATACTCATCTGTGAGAAAGGCTTCGGGAGTAAACCCTGGGGGTGGGGTGGGGGATCTGGACCCACTACATTGTGGGACATCTTCAGGAGAAGAAAGGGTTAAGGAGTAAACCCTATGCAAATCTAGAGTGGAGTCCCTAAGATGGCACCTTGTATTCCTCCTGCAGCCAAGCTGATGCCAAATGTATTGCTCTGCTTTCCTTTGGAGCACACCAGCAAGGCTGAGAGGGAGGCAGCCCAGGACCTCCATACACACTGCCGAGGCTTGCACCCTAAGGTGGTCACTTTGGTGCAGCTAATGCAGCAAAAGCAACAGGGGAGGCAGCAGTTCTGAATTACTGGTCTCTGCAGCCACAGCAGGTGCTGTGATTACCCAGCAGATTGACTTCACCCCCAAAGCTGCACTCCATTGTCTCTTGAGACAGACGGGTGCCAACAATTCCAGTTTCTCAGGCCACATCCACACAGAGGCTTCAAAACTTGAGTCCTTCCAATCCCATCTTTGGCCTGGTCCCCCAGCCTACAAGCGATGTCCTAATTTCAAGCCTAGCTTGCCACTTGTGTTATCATACAATGAAACAGGACCTTATTTCAAGGGTCCTTCAGGTCTCCTAATGTTCATTGTGCCCATTCAGTTCAACTTCTCACAACTCCCTTGCCTGGGGCATATAGAAGTGTTGCTCTGCCACCCACAGATGCAGATGGCCTGCAGTTCATGTCATTCAAGACTTCTCCATTCAGCATCCACAGCTGCAAAAACAGCAGGCAAACTCTTGACCTCCAAAACAAAATACTAGTGACACCACACCCGTTATCACCTCTGATTCTACCCTGATACCCATTGGCTTGGCTAAGGGAAGGTCAGGTCCAGCACAGGGTTGAATATCATAAAACTCTAGAGTTAGAAGGGACTCCAAGGGCTATATGGTCCAACCCCCTGCAATGCCAGAATCCTGCCCACAGCTGTCCCTTGGTGGGCACGATCCATCAACCTCCTTTTTAACAGCCAGGTGCATTGACCCATTGTGCTACTCTTTCACTTAAAGTTTCCTGAGAGCTACAGCAGTATGGAGGTATCCCTGTGGGGTGTCCATTAGACCCTAGATACTGATACATTTGTGTTGTACTGTCTGGAATCACCAGAAGTCACAGGAAAATATAGTTTGTGTAGATCCTGGCATCCAGAGTATCTAGGACCTACAGGAACTATATTTCCTCCTGGTCACTGGCAGCCATAGATAGTGTGACACATGCACAACAGCATCTGGGCCTATTGATGACTTCCCCAAGAACCAAGGAAGCTCTGGAAAAGAAAAGGGGCAGTGGACGCGACTTTAGGCCATATTGGACTCTTAATGGCATTGTAATAAAACATGATGGGGCCTCCATCTTAGAATGGGTTCAGGTTAAAAAGCAACATTTGATTAATTTTGAAAAGTTTAAACTTGAGCCTTCCAAATCACTTATCGGAATCAGCTAATCATCAGTACAGAGGCAGCAGTGCTTTCTACCATTGTAGCTGCTCAGTAGGTCATGCCTGCAGCAATCCTGAAAAATGGGGGGGTGGGAATCTGCCTAAAAGGGGTGTTCCTGAAAGTTAACTTCCTCCTCCTTAGTGTCAGTGTTGCCATTGTAGAACTCAGCAGGGAGGAAGATGGAGGCAAAACTAGCATTCATTGTTTCTGCCTAAGACAGCATCTTAAAAAGCAGAGACATCACCCTGCCAACAAAGGTCCGTATAGTTAAAGCTATGGTTTTCCCAGTAGTGAGGTATGGAAGTGAGAGCTGGACCATAAAGAAGGCTGATTGCCGAAGAATTGGTGCTTTTGAATTATGGCGCTGGAGGAGACTCTTGAGAGTCCCATGGACTGCAAGAAGATCAAACCTATCCATTCTGAAGAAAATCAATCCTGAGTGCTCACTGGAAGGACAGATCCTGAAGCTGAGGCTCCAATACTTTGGCCACCTCATGAGAAGAGAAGACTCCCTGGAAAAGACCCTGATGTTGGGAAAGATGGAGGGCACAAGGAGAAGGGGACGACAGAGGATGAGATGGTTGGACAGTGTTCTCGAAGCTACAAACATGAGTCTGACCAAACTGCGGGAGGCAGTGGAAGACAGAAGTGCCTGGCGTGCTCTGGTCCATGGGGTCACAAGGAGTCGGACACGACTAAACGACTAAACAGCAACAATCATTGACTCTGGCTCTGCCTACTGCTGGGCTCCTGGTCTTCTGTCCAACGAGTGCCAATGGGTGCTACCAGCCACCATTGAGCAAGGTTACAGTGCACAGAAGTTAACCCCTTGGGTCCCGTGGAGCATACTCCGAGGTCAGTGGCTATAGGGTTGCCAGTCTAACTCAATGATGAAACTTAGTTCTGAATTGTTACATAGAGAGGGGCACTGGATTCATTGCAACTAAGAATTGTGGTGGGCAGGGGCGGGCTGAGAACAGACTGGGGTTAGGGCCCCATTTTCTGTAATGGGGCAGCCTCTATTGATGTAGGTTCTCTCCTCTCTTTTGATGGGGGGTGGCCAGAGTAATACATATCCTTCCTGACATGAGATCAGGCAGAAAAACAGCTGCAGGGAAACAGTATCAAGAAAATCTTCCAATCCAAATGTTTCTAATGCTGTACAAGTTTAATGTTTCAAGCCGTAGGCTGTTCATCAGGGGTTCACAAAACTAAAAATATATATAAACAATATGAACAAAATCATATATATATATATATATATATATATATATATATATACCCATTCATTCCATACAATCAATTAGTATTCACGAAAGTATAATGTATACAGAAAACTTGAAACCCATTGACATAACTCCAAAAATATTTCTATTATGTGGATGCTCACTAATGGCAGGGAATGCTCAGATCTTATATCACAGGAAGTTTTGTTCAAAGCATTTGTATGTTTTAAAAAAACCCACAGCATTGTGCCAAAACCCGGATGTCTATAGCTCAGGATGTGATGAAAAGAGACTATAAGGTCCCCAGATAATGTATTAGTCCAATGCAGACAAGTTAAAACTCCAATTTTCATCTCCTTCAGAGAAAATGTAGCTATGCCAAATGTAGCTATATTGAAAATAGGACCTTTCTGAACTGAAGGCAGTAGTGCCTTTCTGAATTCCTTTTTTGTGTGTGCTTATAGTTGGCTACAAAAATTCCCTTGAAAAAGAACAAGATGGCCTGAAGTACTTTGGGATTTTGATGGCTGCATTTGATTAATGTGTGCTCTGACACGTTGGGCCAGAGACAATCACAGGGGTCAGCAACCTTTTTCAGCTGTGGGCTGGTCCACCATCCCTCAGACCATGTGGTGGGCTGGACTATATTCTGGAAAAAAAAAATGAATGAATTCCTATGCCCCACAAATAACCCAGAGATGCATTTTAAATAAAAGCACACATTCTGCTCATGTAAAAATTTGCTGATTCCCAGACCGTCCTCGGGCCGGATTTAGAAGGCGATTGGGCCGCACCTGGCCCACAGGCCTTAGGTTGCCTATCCCTGGACAATCACTTTTAAGAGAACTGAAAGCAGTTGGAGGGGAGGGGAAGCATTATTTCTCACAGTAACACTGTTGAGCCCCATTATTGCAGGGGTCGCTAACCTTTTATGGCTGGTGGGCACATGAGGAATTTTGAGGAAGTGGCTTGGGCACCAGTCACAAAAGAGCTGCCACATGGGTGTATATAATGACAGATACATCTAAAAGAGTAGAAAAAGAGGCAGGACCACAAAATATCATGCTACCCTCTAGTCGCCCCAGCACTGGGAACATGGGCATAGCTGGGGGGGCAAGGAGGAGCAGCTGCCCCTGCTAAATCAAGAAAAACCAAGAAAAATACATAGCTAACTGAGGTTCTGCCCCCCTAACAAATGGCCTGCCAACCCCCAAACAAAAATCCTGGCTATGCCCTCCTCTGTTCAGAACCAATGAGTGGGTAAGCATTCAATCCTGGTCTCCAATGAAAGGTTAGCATGTTTAAGGTGCCATGTTAAATGTAGGAGAGACTGAGCCAGTGCCAACAGGAATGGAGCAGAAAGAAGAAAGGGTCCCTTGTGGGCTGGGTTTTTGATGTGGTGTTTACTGAAATCTTTCATGGGCAGCATAGGAGGCCATCATTCTCTTTGTGTGGCTGAAAAAGCAGAAGAACCTAGGCTACAATCCTGGACTCGCTTCCCTGGATTTAATGGGACTTACTTCTGATTAGACTTTTCTAGGATCGCACTGTTAATCACTTGCCACTGCCACTTGTTTGACATTTAAGGTTCTAGTTCATAGGATTTTACTGCTGGGGCAGCACACACACCCTCCATTTGTTGCTGTTTTGTCCCATTGTTCTATCAAAGATTTCAAAAGAACAATGAGGTCACAGCACTTACATATTTTATGCATTGAGGAATAGAGTATAAACCACCAGCAAACTTCTCTTCCTGGCTTTAGACTTTGGTTGTTCTCTAGACAGAGCAAAATAAGAGCAAGTATCCCCCTTTAGAAGGCAAGGAAGCGTTTCCGTGAAATATCCGCATAATGGGTGGTGGTTTGGGAGAGGCATGGCAGGGGTAAAGAATTTGACGACAGCTTGACTGGCAGAGTGAAGCGTGACCCTTGTTTGTTTGGGTAGTCAAAGTACTTACAGCAAATGTCTCAAGCTCATGTTGTTTTAGATAAAAGGATCCAGGCCTTGTTGTGGGATTAATGGGCCGGCCATAAACCCTTCTCTGCATGACCCTATCAGCACCTCTCCCCATTTTAAAGGACAAGAAAAACAAATCATCACACACACACACACACACACACACACACACACACACACACACAAAGGTATGAAGATTCAGTAGAGTTTCACAGCTTGGAAAAGCATTCCTAGGACAGAGTAAATGAGTTGATACAATAAAATACAAAAAGGCGGCAGGATAGCTGCTCAGAGGGCTCTGTATTTTTGGTGGACGCTTGTTGTTACCGTTATTTATTTTAAATTGGAAAAAGACCCTTCCACTTAACCAAGTGCCTACTGCAAGTTATAGAAGATTTAAAAGTATGATAAATAAAAGTTAAAAGAGTTGCAATCTTGAAAAAGGAAAATGAAAAGTCCCTAGGAAACCACTATCTGCAGCAGACTGAAGTTCAAACAAGATCTGTGACCATTGTTTTATTTTCCTGAAAGCAGTTGTGGCAACAGGGGTAAAGATTTGGATAGTGGCTGAAGCGCTGAGGGAGGTGCATTTCATCGCAGAGAGGAAAACACACAGGTACAACCCAGGTATCATTATTGTATTTGTTTATATCCCTCCTCTTCCCCAGACTGGGACTCCAGGCAGCTTACACCTATTAAAACAAGACAGATAAAATACAAAAAGCTAAAAACATATAAAAGATAATCATTAAAAGATAACTAAACGGTAATAGAACCAAAACATTATAAAATACGAATCTATTAAAAGACAGATAATAAAAACAGGAGAGCACTATTCAAAGCCATTCCCTTTAAAAAAAACAACAGTCAGTTCCCCAAAACCTGTTGAAATAAAAGGTATCTGTTTATTTCCCCTCCTGTGGATAATAAGAGCTTCTGGTGGAGATGTGATTTCCACTGGAAAAAAACAGCTAGCATCGCCAAAGAAGAGGACAAAAGAAGAAACAGGTTTATATACCATTTGTTAATTTATAGTTATAGATGCTGATATGGAAATAATTATAATTTAAAGGGAAACACAACACATAAAGGAACTCTGGAAGCTGTCTTATACTGAGTCAGACCATTGGTCCATCTGACTCATTCCTTTCTGCGCCCAATTGGCAGCCATTCTCCAGGTTTTCAAATGGGAACTCTTTTCCAGCCCTATGTGGAGACACTGGGAATTGAACTTGGGACTGTCTGCATGCAAGCTATTGTCTGTGAGAGGCTGGGTGTGAATACCCTCTTAGTAAGGATGGAGGAAACTGCAACAGGGAAAACATTCCCCCACAGCCTCACTACAAACTCCCCTGGCTAGTATGGTGCTGTGAGGGCAGGACCAGGGCCAGATTTAGGTTTGATGAGGCCCTAAGCTACTGAAGGTAATGGGGCCCTTTATATGTCCAGCTGTCCTCTGTCAACAACAAATTGTCATGGTTTTTTGTGTTGAACGTATGCTATATGGTAATTTAGAGACCTAATAAGTATCTAAAGCCATTTGCACGTAACAAAATATGTATTTTATCAAAGTAATTGTTGAACTGAAATACAATTAAGAAGTATATTAATAGTGAAATTATTATTACGCTCTAACTTAAAGATTTTTTATTCATAACAAACTTAATAATGCAAACACATTGGCATTTGGCAATAACAAAAGTTCCTTTAGAAACACAATTTATAAAGACTCATAATTTGGGGGGGACAAGAGAGTGTGGCCCTAAAATATAGCTTATACTTAAATCCAGTACTGGGCAGGACTTGGGGAGGCAAAATCCAGAGCCCCACTCAGCAGAATGAGGAGGAGGCCCCCCCAAACGCACCCCATTTTTCAATAAGTGAAGTAATGCACGGTGTCATATAAAGAGGTGAGTTCCCGACACCGTGAGACCCTTATGTCCGGAATCTAAAATTGCCTTTGTGCGCCACTTTTGCTGACAAGCAGAATGTGGAACTGCACACCCGCCACATCTCAGCAGCCAAGAGGGATCATGCAGATGTCAGCTGCGACCCCCGTTTGGTTTAGCATGGGGATGCGGCCGTTTGGAGTTGGAATGTGAAAGGTTTTTCAACCCCAATCTGTCTGACAACTTGGCTGTTGGAGGTGGGCTATACAGAGCGAAAGAAATGCCCTCTGGAGATGTATGATCATATTTATCATACATGACCAGGGCAGACGAAGGCTCCAATAACTTTGTCCATCTGGCATTCTGGAACAGAAAGCAAAGTAAGGGGAGAGGTGGAGGTGGAGTAGAAGCTCCAAGGATAATAAGCACCATTAAGGTTAGTCTGTCTCATGATTGTTTCTTATTAAAAAGAGACTGCACTTTATCTGTGCAGGATATGCTGTTCGGATGAGGGAATTAGCAGAACGACTGCCTCCATATCATCTAATTAGCAAAAATGTTGATAAGCAGATACAATCACATATGATTAGGATCCTTTTTAAAAGCCACTCCATTAATTAAATAGACAGAGAGGCTGCCTCCAACCCTCGTGTGCCACTGATT
This sequence comes from Podarcis filfolensis, assembly GCF_964270895.1. Lineage (NCBI taxonomy): Eukaryota > Metazoa > Chordata > Lepidosauria > Squamata > Lacertidae > Podarcis > Podarcis filfolensis. The sequence continues at coordinate 40,763,478 of NC_139605.1, read as the reverse complement.
AGAATACAAATATTTACACTAATCTCACCTCCATCAGTCAGGGGACACTTTTGAGTATTTTCAGTGACATCTGATTACTATTGATTTTCATCCCCAATGTCAGGCCATTTTGTTAGTATCTGAAAGTGCTGCCTTCAGTTTCGGATGCTTTAAATCATGTTAAGGGTTTATCTTAATGACGCTGCTGATAACCACTGCTCAGGTCACTCGTACTTTCTCTTCAAAGAACACAGCCTGGGCTGGTTTTTATTGTTTGTACTTGAGATTTAAGATACGAAAAACATTTCTCATTTCAAAGCCTCGGCTCCTAGGGATGGGGCTGCCTAGCTAGTTTGTGTATCTAGTTATTTTGTGTGGGCATCTCTCTCGTCCCACTCTTGATTTCTTCCTGCCCCCCCCCGGTCTCCCGCACACACTCCTCCTTTGCTCCACAATCCATTCTAGCTTATAGCAGTGGCGCTGGAGTTGCTGATAATCTCTGATGCCTGCTGTAGACCCTGGGAAATGGACAGTGAGCGGCTCCCACTGAGAAACGCACACACTTACTCTCTGCCTACATTTCAGGCTGGCCAGTGAGCGAAACCCTAGGAAGACAATCTTAGATAGCAAAGCAACTATATTGGTATACCGAGCAGCAGGATTGAACTGGTTGGCGGCGATGGTGGCGATGATGATGATGCACAGTATCTAAGTGAATATAAGCACTACATATAGGATAGTGACTCTGCTCTGTACCATTCCCTTTCCTCCATCCATGTCAACCGGCTGATGTGGATGTGGAACCAGCAAGTGTCACATTCTACCCATCAGGAGCCCGGCAGCTGGCAGACAGAAATGTACTTTTCATATGATAAGGGCCTTCCCACTCAATGTACAGTGCATACATTCTGAACAAAAAGCATATGCTTATCAGAGGGTGGTCTAACTAAGACATTGCCTGTGGTTAATCACTCGTGTTGGGAGACCGTCATGGACCAAGGCATTTGACCGGCAGAGGAGAAGACAATGCGCACCCACACACCCCAGTGCCACACTGGTGATGGGGCATCGTCTTCCACTTCACCCAAGGGCAGCAGTCTAGGCTAGGGAATGAAGGGCAGGCCACATGGTACACAAAGCTTTGGCACCTTGTTGCTGCTCTCTGCCTGAGTAAGTTGCCTCATCGTAGAACCAATCCTGGTCATAAGCAAAGTTGCTCACTACTGGTACTGCTCAAACGTTTGAATTATATGATCCCCCTTGAATGGAACCACCCAGGGTATCACTATCCCATCATTCCCAGCACCTGAAAGACATGAGCACTGAGGGGCTTTTGTGAACTGAGGTTGGTCAATCTATTGTCAAGGTAGTCTAACAATGGGGGCAAGTTTCTCCCCTGCTCAAGGGGCCAGCTAGTGTAGGCCAGGTTTGCTGCCTCAGTTGTGCTTGTCAAAATCTTCTGCTTTATATAACCACTTGTAGAGTGAAGCTAAAGGATCCAAGAAGCTAGGGCCATGCTGGGCACCTAGATGCAGACCAGCAGGAATGATGCTATGCTCTGCAGTGCAATTTATCTTCTTGGGAACAAAGTGGCCATTCACTCATGGTGTTGAGGGTATTGTAGGAATATATGCTGTTCTCCTTTGACTGGGGCTAGCATGGCTAAGGTATTTCAGACAGTTGGATCACCTGGAATAGTCCTAAGAGAGAGATGCCTCCTCTGGAAAGTTTATAGTCTAAGGCATCTGCAACAAGTTGCATCATAGATGTGAAATATGACCTTTCCAGAGAGCTCATTTGCACAACACACCTACTGATAGGACGGCAGCAGACCTCAAATGCACTAAAAGTCAACTGTGTGCTGATTGGCCGAGATGCTTCTGACCTCACAATACTACTCAGCAGCCAGCGCCTTGAAATCAAACAATATGAGCAAGCAGCCTTTCTCTTTCCCTTTGGCACCAAAACCATTACCATTGGGCTGTGAGGAAAGAAGCGCCACAACCAAAACAACGGGATCCACTGGATCCGAACCGCATAGGACCTTGTGTCCCCAGGGAAAACCCACCAAATAATCTCTAAATCCAGCCAGCCTTTTCTTTGGGATGGTTAATTATTACGAAGTCCTAGGGCTGCATCAAAATGCCTCGCAAGAAGATATTAAGAGGGCCTACCGCAAGCTGGCACTGAAATGGCACCCTGACAAGAATCCATACCACAAGGAGGAAGCCGAAAAGAAATTCAAAGCAGTCGCTGAGGCCTACGAAGTTTTGTCTGACCCTCAGAAACGCGCTCTCTATGACAGGCCTGTCAAAGAACCAAGGTTTAGAGGAAGAGGCGCTTCTGGGGGCCACTCCCGCAGCCCTTTCGATTTTGACTTTGTATTCCGCAGTCCTGATGAGATCTTCAGGGAGTTTTTTGGAGGAATGGACATCTTTGAGCACGACTTCTGGGACAACCACTTTGACGATGACAGTAACAGGGAGGAGAACAGAAGCGGCTTGCAAGGACCCCTGGGTCTCTTTTCAGGATTAAGTGCCTTTACTAATTTTGGATTCAACTCATTCGGTCCTGGCTTTCACACTATGGTCTGCAGGTCCTTTGGAGATGACAGCAGTGGAACGCACAACTTCAGATCCGTCTCAACTTCTACCGAAGTGGTCAACGGGCGAAGAGTCACTACGCGAAAAATTGTTGAGAATGGGCAAGAAAGAGTGGAAATCGAGGAGGATGGCCAGCTGAAGTCCATAAGAGTAAATGGAAGGGAACAGCTGAAATGCTAACACCTCTCCTCATGCCTGTCCCAAAAGCAATATCCAGCTGCTTGTGCGATCTTAAATGGAGTCTTGTTCCGTAAAACCGGAATCCAACTAATAAACTCCTTCATTGAGTTCAAGACATGTTTGGTAAAGACTTCTTAATTACTTAATTACTTAATTTTGCACCAATGTAGGGATGTTGAGGCATTTGGTTTATTTTGAATAACTCCGAAAATTCTATTGAGGAAACCAGTGTGACCAAGGATAGGCAAATCTGATAATTCTGGTTACTCTCGGTTTCTCATCTTTCCAGTCTCAACCTCAGTTCTTCACATTTCCACATCAGTTTGTGCTTTCTTCATGAAAATTTATCAGCATTTTATTGCAAATCCTGAAACACACAATAGCATGTCTAATATGATGCAATTTGTACATTATTTTCACCAATATATGCTGCCATTTACAGATCTTACCCCAAAATAAACATTTTGTTGCACTTTACTTAGCTGGAGGACATCACTGCAAAATTCAGAAAATTGTGAATTTCAAAGGATGTTTGTGTTTTGGTTCATAGGTTGTTTCAGAAAATGTAAATTTGGCAGGTTCACTTTTAAATGCAAACTGAATTGAATTTCTTTCCCCATCCCTAACTTTGACATACCTGGGCCTTGGCATCCAGGAATTCTCCTTTTATACCTATTTTATTTTTCCTTGCCCACCAACGGATATGAGGACCTAAGGGATCCAAAGACTCATGAAATTTTCTCTGAACTGACACGAAAATTATATCCTCAGACTTGTATAGATCAGCAATAATCTCTAATGTAAAAAATCTCTTTGATCATCACTCTTAAAAAAAAAATGACGTGTCTGAAATCCAGGTGGTCACTACATGTCAGCATTCACACTACAATGAGTTTCCACTATGGTTCTAAATGAAACCCTCAAGTATGAGTTCCCTACCTGTGACCTTCAATATAATTGCTTGGAAGTTGGAAAATATTTGCATTACTTATTCATCTTGTTTCAAAGAGCAATATTAACAACAATAACCAAGTTAATTCCTTGTAAGCCCTTTCAAGGTCTGTCTTCATTCTTCTGGAGACAAGAATAAAGCAGGTGAAACTTAGGCAGCTACAGATTCAAGAACACTGAGCTAAGAGGAAGCAACAAGTTGGAAAGGACAGGGTTAAAAGGGCAAAGATGAAAGGTTAGCTATGTCAAACTTAATAGGAGAGTGAACATAACTCAATTTTTTTTACTCTTTCTCTGATATTTCTATTAGATAATAGGCAACAATCCAATTACGAAGTAAATATTACTTGGAAGGCTGCTTAGGTATCAACAATTTACAAAGTTCATTTTAAAGTTAATAAAATGATACAGTGGGCACTAATGTAGATATTTCTGTCTTCGCAATATACATAGAAAGAAAACAACTGAATGTTCCTGGCATGTTTATATTCCATCTTTGCCCTAAGGAGTTCTTTGTGGCATACAGGATCCGTCTCTTTTTATTCCGACAACAACCCTGTGAAGTTGGTTAGTCTGGCCCGGGATAAGAGCTTGAAGAGGTAGGGAAATCTCCCTCATAACAGCAGAACTCAGGGGTCATTCACACAGCATGTGGGGTTACATGGAAACGGCAGAATCATATCCTACAATTGGAATTTCACCATATAGTCCAAACACTGGATAGCTCAGTTGGCTAGAATGTGATGCTGACAAAACCAAGGTTGCAGGTTTGATGCCTAGACAGTCGCATATTCCTTCACTGAAGGGCGCTGGATGAGATGATCCTCAAAGTCCCTTCCAACTCTACGATTCTATGAGCTAAAGCTTCTCCGAGAATGTAGTTCTCACAGGAAGTCAACTTTTAAGGAGCTTCAACATTAGCTATACCTTTGTTAATGAGAATGCTTTCATGAGTTGTAGTTTTCCAAAATACTGGCATACTTCATTTGAAAAAGATACAAACACAGCAAAGTGGCATCTTTTGTTGGATCAGTACTGTCCAGTAAAAGGGGATTCATTTATCTCTTATTGGGGAACATGACTCCTAAGTACCAAAATATTAGGCATGCCAAAAACAGTTTCTTGTTCTAACACGACCTTCCCTAACTTGGTGCCTTGCTGATGTTTTGGACCATTAGCCCTAACCAGCATGGCAAATCATCAGGGACTGTTGGACCATCCAGTCCAACATCCTGTTCTCACTGTTGCCAAGCAAATGCCTACATGAAGCCCATAAGAAAGACCTGAGATACAGTCCAACTACACCTGGGAGGCACCATTGCTAATATGCAACTCATGAAGCATCAAAAACAGAATGCCACTACCTAGCTATAGTCGGATGATGTAAGTGAGAGAGGTAGGAGATAGCACCAAGCTGGGAAATTTCCTGGGGATTATATTTCCCCTTCCTCTGCACAACCCCTTCTGCTCATGGAGTACAGGGATTGTGTGGGGGAAATGTTGTTCCACAAATTGTTTCCTCTGAAATTTCAGTGGGAAAACTTTCAGGAGCCACCGCAGTCATGAATGCTGTTGTTCCAGAGCTCTGGTTTCTCAATATGAACTCTGCATCTGAGGATGGCCAAGAGGGATCATGGCGGTGGGGCGAGAGAAGCAGCTGTCATATGTGTGAGCCAGCCCTTCATGAAATGACTGTTGCTCTAAATAAAAAAAAAGGCAGGGTCTTTGTTGCATAGAGACCTCCATAAAACACACAAAAGCTAATTCAGCCCAACTGCACTTAGACTATGAGTGTTAGCAGTTTGCCCAGGGAGCCCGAGACATTATTTTATTAGCAGCCCCACAACTACTTTAACGAGCACTTGGGCTGCAAAAACAAAACTGAAATAAAAAATACATTAAAGCATTTGGAATTACTTCATGAAATACTAAATCACAATATTAACCAACTGACCTTTGCTCTGCACAGACCTGCTAATTTTAGCAATTACAGCCAACAACTTGAATATATCAAGTGGGCAACTGTTTAACAATAATGACATCTGCTTGGAAAATCCAATTATGTCTAAACATCTCTAAATCCCCACTAGGGGATACCTGCTTTCTTTTTGCTACTGTTAGTTCCTGCCTAATAGGATTTTAAACTCACAGCCTGCTGCACATTGCAGTAGCAGTGCCCTGCTCTCCCTGGAGTGCCAACGGCGGGGCTGCGATCACATTAAGCAACAAGCGAGAGCCTCTCTTCGGACAGTGATGGAAGCGCTTTGATTTTCTGACGTCCTAATCTGATAGACAGGCGCATTAGCCAGATCCCTTCACTCCCGTGTTTCCCCTGTAGAGCACATCCCCCCCCCCCAACACAACCTCTGATGTTTTGTACATTAAAAGCAAGTGGTCAGGGTTTTTTCTTTTTGCAGTGGTGCGGGGCGGGGGGGGGGGGAGTCCCCTAAAGGTTTCTTCATCTCAAAGGCAGGTGATAGATATAGCTGGTGGCCACACATGCTTTTGTTAGGAAGCTGATCCCATACACCTTCCTTCCTTCTTGCTTTGACGCAAGGAGAAATGGTAATGGAAGGCCCATGTACACAGTTGAAGTTCGGCTCCACAAACGGTAATTGTGCTATGGAACAGGGCCTTGGGCAAACTGGGTGCTATCTGGGATGTAATTACGTAAGAGCATTTCAGTGTGAAGAGCAAACTTATCCTGCTTTTTGTTACGGAATCCTTTACATTTTCCACATTGCAGAAGTAAGATTGGCACTTTTCTGGCTCATCCGAACCTTGTGCCTTTAAGAGTTAGCATGGCAAGTACAAACACAACCAGTGGAACTTTTTCGTCATTGTGTAGTAAGATGCTCTGCCTGCTGAGTATTCAGCTTTTCAGTGCACAGGAGTCTGGCCAATGGCACAAGAACCTCTACAGGGCTGTTTCGTTCTTCACATGATATGGGATAAATGACCGTGTTCTTTGCTGTGAGGTGCTTTTAGAATTCCAAGTCTGCCCATGATGACAACATCATCAGTTAAGTGTCACAAAGAGGAGACCACACATAAGAAGAATAGTGCTAGTTCAGGCCAATGGCCCATCTAGTTCAGCATCCTGGCCAATTAGATGCCTTCAGGAAACCTGCAAACTGAACATGGACGCAACAGCACTCTCCCCACTAGGGATTCCCAGCAACTGGTATTCAGAGACATCATAAAAATCATTATGGTTAGAAATGGTTGATAGCCTAACCCTCAATGAAAAAAGTGAGCATAACCAACTGGCAACTTCATTCACCAAGAACAGAGCATCAACTGGCTGCTAGGAAATCTTGATCTGGAAACAAAAAATGCAGTGCCAGAGAGCTGAGCTCAGACACTTCCCGCTATGGTAAGCCAGGAGGGCCAAATACACTACAGAAACCTTATCATTTGTTAATGTTATTTGTGAGGCTTGTGGGGCAGAGGAAAGTTGTTTAATTTTGTGGGTACTGGCGAAAGCAAGATAATGACATATGGGGGAGATAATTTTAATTTTAGGTCATAACTGGTGCGGTGATTTGTCATGAGTTGTAGGGGTGGGGCTGGTTAAATGTGTGTGTACAATACACAACATCTTTAGTTTCTGCCATCTTGAATGCAGCATGGCTGAGGGTCACGGCATGCAATGGTGGACTCCCCCAAGATGGAACATGCAACATGGATGCCATCATCTTGGATGTGTCCACAAATTCACAAGAGAGCTCAAAATCCCATTAAATGATTTCACTGGTCAAAAGTTTAGCTGTAGGTGAAAAGGTTAGTGCAGAGATTGATGCTGAATGTTTCAGATAAACATTGTAGAGAAAACCAAATGACTGCTCAGAGATCTGCCATTATTGTTCATTCTGAGATTCTAGCCTTTCAAGGTTTTAGGGACACCTTTGACACTTCCTTATGAGTTTGGCTGAGAGCCAGCGGTGGACCATTCCTGCTTGAATCCAGCTATATTACAAACCTTACAACTTCCCACGGCAATGAATAACATGGATTATGAATGTGCATTGTGTAGAAAAGTGCTTCCTGTTGTTTTGATTCTGCTGCCTGTTAATCTTATTGTGTTTCGCTTTAGTAATTCTGGGGAAAGTAAATAAATGCTTTGGTATTCACTTTCTTTACATAATCTGTCAACACTGACCATGCCATCGTAGTTTAACTTAGCTATACATGTAATTCTAAGTCAAAAACAAACAAATCCCACCTTAAAATTTCCCTTCTCCTTTTAGAAGAAGTATTTTAAAGTCATAACGAAGAGTGTAGCAATTCTCTACACCTTTTGTAGGTATGGGAACTTGGGGGAGAGGATGAAGCGTACAGAATGGTGCATGTTCTATAAATTACAGGGCCACAATCCAATACAGAATTATGTAAGTAATTGAAATCAGCTTAAACTCATCGATTTCTATGGACTTAAATGCAACCATCTCTGCATTGGACTGCGATCCAGGTGTTTTGTGGATTTTTGGGGTACCCCCTTGTAACAATAATAATAAATTATTATTATTATTATTATTATTATTATTATTATTATTATTATTATTAGCCCACCCATCTGGCTGGGTTTCCCCAGCCACTCTGGGCGGCTTCCTATAAAATATTAAAATACAATATTAAAATAATAAAGAAGCACAGCTCACATACCAGAGAAGTAAACAACGCAGGAGCCAATAAGATCAATTTGCTGTTTGGAGTGTTCCTAAATTAGGAGTATTTAGCATGTGCAAGTGCAGTAACAGGAAAGAATGTGATGTTGGCCGGTCAAGAGAGCTGGCAGGGAGAAGAGCAAGGGCAGACAAAGCCCAGCAGCAGGTGCAGGCCATGGCAGCAGTAGGCCAGGAGCTGGATCTGAATCAGTACAATCGCACACAGTTGTTGTTTTGAAAAGAAACCAACCCTGAAAATGTCATATTTCAAACCAAGGAGATAAGCGACAAAGCAGGAGAGAGTGCAAGCAAACGAGGAATATGCCAGCAGAGCCATCGCCCTCTGCTTCTTCTCAAATGCCATTAATGACCATTAACTTTCTTATTTTGACAATTTGTATACAACTTAATCCCGGTTGTCTCTAAGCCGGAGACCCAGTACAATATGACTAAAAATGAGTGAAAGCTATAAAAATAAGAATTCATTTGAAAAGCCTGCTGCAATCAAGAAGTATTCAGTAAGTGCCAGAAATTGGACAGGAAGGAGTCCTGTTTGACTTCAACTGGATGGAAGTTCCACAAAATTGGTCCCCTACAATATCTTTGTGGAGATGAGCCATGCATCTGAGCCATGGGGCACCATTAACAAGGACTTCCCCAAGACCTCCACCATCAAGCAGGTGTATAAGGGTTCAGGGAGGGCCTGAGGTTTCCTGGACCCAAGTTGTTTGTTGTTGTTGTTTAGTCGTCTTAGTCATGTTCGACTCTCCGTGACCCCATGAAGCAGAGCATGCCTTGGAAAACTCTCGCTTTCTTCTCAAAGCTTCTCCTTTTTTTATGTCCATGGAGTTTTCTTGGCAAATTACTGGAGTGGATTGCCAGTTCCTTCTCCAGGTGGATCCCATTTAATCTAAACTCTCAGCTATGACCTGTCCGTCTTGGGTGGCCCTGCACAGCATGGCTCATAGCTTCTTGGAGTTATTCAAGACCCTTTGCCACGACAAGGCAGTGATCCATGAAGGGGCCCAAGTTGTTTAGGGCCTTGTAAATTAATGCAATAACTTTGGACTGGGCCTGGTAGTATATGAGTAGCAGTGCAAGCCTTTGAGCACCATTGGCATATCAGCTGCAACTGATAAAAGACATTCCTAGATCCTGAAGCTACTTGACCTTCTAGCAACAAAGATGGGTCCAGGATCACCCCCCAACTCCAAACCTGCTCTTTCAGAGAGAGTGCAACTCCATCCACATAAGGCAACTGGGTGGTCCCCATGTCTGGAAGATGGGCAGGGTGCCTGTTCTGGACAGGGTGGTGGTACTCACCAAAGGAGAAGATACATAGCTTGGGGGGTACCCCTTGATACATCTTTGTCACTAGATGCTTCTGTGGTGCCTTCTACCAGCTCTGTCTGGTACACCCCATGCAGCTGTTACTGGACAATTTTAGTCTGACCATTATAGCCCATGCATTGGTAACCTTAAGGCTGGATTACTGCAATGCACTCTATGCAGAGTGGCCTTTGGACCTGATCCAGAAGTTTCAGTAGGTGCAGAATGCAGCAACTGGACTGCTGATGAAAGCTGATAACAGATGGTATGTGACCTCATTCTTAAAACATCTGCCCTGATTGCCCATCTGTTAGTGAGCCAGTTCAAGGGTCTTGTATTATTCTACAAAGTCCTAAGCAACTTGAGTCCAGGGTACCTTAATGACTGCCTTCTGCAGAGAGGGCTGGGAAAAGCTCCTTCCTGAAACCCTAGAGACCCATTGCCAGCAGGTGTGGATAATACTGAGCTAGATGGACCATTGGCTTGACTCGGCATAAGGCAGCTTCCTATTATTTTGACCATGTGACAATATGTATAGAGCTGCAAAGCAAAACCAGCAATATTAGGGTGAGGAATTTGAAGAAGGAGTAGAGACAGGAGGAGATGGACAGAGAGGAAAGGGGGGTCCTGTACCTGCTGTGTATATTGCCATCTTATTTATCTTGAATTGGGAGTTGCTCACACGAAACACAAGGCAATCCTATGCATGCTTACTCAGAAGTCTCACTATGGAACTTACTCTCAAGGAAGTGTGTTTAGGGTTGCCCTTAGAGCTTCTTGGGATTTTGCATTATTGTCAAGTTGGGATGTTTTGGGGTTTTCTTTTTTGTAAGTAGGCCTATTTGTTTTGCTTCGGTCACATTTTGCAAAAGAATTGTGACCTCCATTTGTTCCCTGCTAACTGCATCTACCTGCCTCTCCTCTACCAAGAAATCAGCTACATTAAAAAAAACCTGTTCTGGATTTCCTTGAATAGCTTTCTTACTAATACTTGCCATTAAATGGAACAGATCCCACAATTGCTCACATGTTGCCATGTTGAACATACACCTTCCACAAGCCAGCCATCCCTAGGCTTGCCATATGTCAGGAAAATTCCTGGTTTTCAGGTGTAAAAATGGTGTTTGGGGGGATTTTGCCAAAAACCCGGATGTATGCCAACGCGATGGAAAAAGCAGCGGTTTCCAAAAGATAGCTCAACAATTTTGGGGTCTTCCTAAAAAAAGCTGAACAACTTTGTGGGTGTACTTTTAAAAATATGGCAACCCTAGCCATGCCTCCAAAATCAAATTCCTGGTGTGTTCTTTAGTTGTATTCAGGCTGGTATAAAGATAATAATGAAGAGTATTAAATAAAAGCAGGAACAAACCAAGAAGCACCAAAGTGACTGAGTCCTGGATGATGTCAGTGTTAACAGAAGAAAATATTGCAGCAAAGACAAGAGGGGAGTAAGGAAGCCATGCATACTGACAACATTTTTAAAAGCTTATTTTCTTTTATTTTTCATTTTTGAATATTTCTCTGCCTTTTGTGGTTCCCCCAGCTCCCAGAATGAACAGGGGAATTTTGCGTGTGTGTGGAAGGGGGTTATAGCTGAGGCTAAAAAACACGAATTTGCATTACATCCTGGCTCCTGCTGTAATACTTCAGTCTTGTTTCTCTCTCGTCCCCTCTCCAGAACAACTGATCCTATCGCAGCCTGATTTAATTTCAAAGACGGATTGTGATTTGGCAGGGGAGGGGGGGAAAGAGCCAAGCTAATCAAAAGTCACCATCTGCCGCGTTGCCATCGGGATATTCCTCCCCAATAAATGTGCTCTTTGCCAAAATCACAGATAACGGGACTATAGAGGGTGGGAGGTGGGGAGAGGGAAATAAAAGAAAGAAGTTCCGGCACTATTGGGGTGGAAGAGAGAGAATTGGAAGGAAAAAGAGAGAAACCAGGAGGGAGATGAAAGAGACAGGCAGGCATCGGACGGAACACCGAAGAGGGGAAATCATCCAGTGAAGAAACTATTATGAAGCAAGAAAGCCACACTGAGGCAGCTTGAGGATGGAGAGATGGCAAACGAAGACAGACAGACATAAAGGCAAGCAATGAGTAAGATGGGAGGCAGCAGCAGATACTGTGGAGGAAGAAAGAGAATGGCTCTGCTATATCAGATGTAAGAACAAAACAAGAATAGAGGATAATTGTATTCAGAGAATAATCTCTGTCGGTGGGAGGTGGAGGGATAATATTCAATAGCAGAAGTCCTGAAGATGCCAATTTCAGCTCAGAAAGGCATCACACCAGAAAGGACAACACATCTGGGCAAAAATCTTAGTTGATGTGGTAGAGGGGTGGCTGCAGGAACATCCATGCATGATTTCTGAACCACATTTTAAGGCTGTGCTGTTTCCTTGCACAATTTCCCCCCAATCTGAGAATACCGGTGGTGAGTAGCATGGCTGTTCAAGAAGATGATTGTCCACCAAAAATGGATGTCTGACAACAACAACAGCAAAATAATAATAATAATAATAATAATAATAATAATAATAATAAATGTTTGTACTCCGCCCATCTGACTGGGTTGCTGCAGCCATTCTGGGCAGCTTCCAACACATATAAAAACATTAAACCTGAAAAAGCTATCCCAAAAGGGCTGCCTTCAGATATCTTCTAAAAGTTGTATAGTTATTTATCTCTTTGACATCTGATGGGAGGGCGTTCCCACAGTGCAGCAGTTTGGCCAGACTGAAACTCCAGAACTGTGTTGGCCAGATCAAAACTTCAAAATATTGTGGATCTGCAGTATCTGCTCTGAGGTGAGATAGGATACTAAGTTTCACATGCACACATCAACATTGCATCCTTTGGTGATGTGAGGTGGTGAAATAACTGACAACCCAAGACAAGAGACACGAGGTAATATTCTTCGTTCATTTCTGCCCCACTTTTCCAAGAAATTGTCCAGAAGCTGCAGCATACAGAGAAAACATAAAATAGGCAATCAAAACAATACTCACGACACTCAAAATGACATAATAGCAAAGCCAACTATCAGCAATTCAGAGAATGATATTAGTGAGAAAGAAAGTATTAACTAAATTGCACAGCATTATTTTATTAGGCTCTCCTTTTGTTTACTTTCAATTCTCGCTTCCCACTCTCAAATTTTATAGAATCTGCTTGTGCTATGCTCCCTTCTCCTCCCTGTCTAGAATTTGCCAAGCAAAATCCCTCAGAAGGGGCAACTAAACCTGCAAATTTCTTCCAATTCTATCAAATAATTAAAATAGGCAGTTTGGGTTTTGGGGTGGGGAGTCAAAATGGAAGTCTCTTTGCATGAAGACCTCCGCCTGACATTTGGCAGAGGTTTCATTCACTCAATAAGCAATAGTTTATGGTCATAAATGAAGATATGACCATATCTTCATTTTCCCTTTCTGGGTGGGGATAACTTAACAACACTGATCTAAACTCTGGTAACTTCCCATCTGGATTATGTTAATAGGGTTACCTTGAAGACAGTTTGAAAACTTCAGCCAGTACAAAACCTGGCAACTAGGTCATTAACAGGGACCAGATGCTTTGAACTTATTATACCATCCCTCAGGCAGTTAAGCTATGTGTTTTCGGGCCCAATTCTAGGTGCTAGTTTTCACCTAAAAGCCTTGCATGGCTTGGGACCTTAGTACTTGAAGTAACGCCCCTTACATAAACCTGCCTACGTCTTAGGTCCATCTATAGAGCCCCTCCGCAGAATACCCCAAATGTCAAAGTCTGGAGGTGGCAATGCAAAAAGAGGGCTTTTTTCCCACCACCTGGGGAATTTTCTCTCCAGAAATGCTTCCCTGGTACTCTCTGTGCATTATTATTATTATTATTATTATTATTATTATTATTATTATTATTTTGGTGCCAGGCAAATGCATTTATTTTTTCCTACCAAACTTTTAGTAATTTTAGTAATTTTTACAGTGGCAGAGTTCTAGGGTTTTATAGTTGACATATTCCTTATGCATGACAGTTTTAATGTGGGTCATTGTGGTTGTTGTTATGATATGTTATATTGCTATAAGGAAATCTCTTTTAATAAATAGTTTTGTTTAATGGAAGGACTTGGTTGTTCGATTTTAAAAAAAATAAGAATAAGAGAATTGTGCTTTTTAAGTTCTGTATTTCTGATTTTTTGCAGTGACCCAGAGGCTTCAGAATATTTATATGTTGTTACTGATTTATTAATCAATATTTAATAAAGGAACAAAACGTATGCTCCCTTCTTATTTTCTCAGAAAAGAATAATGTTTCCTCCCTGCCTTTTCCAGACAAATTACTGTATGTGAAGATTTGCTAGACCACTTTCCAAAGGCACGTGTAGGAATCCTCCTCTAGGATGGTCAGCAGAGATCACACATCCCCCGAGCCAGACTCTTTCAGAACCTGCTAAATAGAGCCCTGCCAGGCTAATGAGAGTAAAGGTCAGAGTAAACTGATCACTGTCATGAAACAGTGGATCTTTATTATTCAACCATGGTTCCAGACCCTTACCTCCAAACTCTATTCCACCTTCCTGCTAAACAATGATGGCTTCTCATATTCTATATGAGTCACAATGCTCCTTATACACTCCATGACTACGCCCACGCCCACACAGTCAGCACATTCACCCAATTTGTATAACCCTAGAATATAAGCAAATCAAGAGAATGCATGAACTTTTGCTGAATTCCACTTGCAGTGTGTACGGATCTTAGTACAGTTTTATTCACAATAGGGCACAGAGAATTTCAACAGGTGTTTTCTCCCATCAGTGCAGCCCTGTGATGTGAAGCTGAACCTACAGGTCATCTCTTTCTGCAGCCACTGGTGGTGTTACTGAAATGTACCTTTCGTGGTTGGTAAAGGAGTCTGGATGCTCCGGAAGAGTCACAGGATTGGAGGCTCATTGGGGGAAGAATCACTGTAGACATGACAGGCTCCATCTGAAATAACTGAGCTTGGAATAAATCAAGCTTTTTCCCAAGTCTTTGGAGAAAACAATCTGGTTTTCTAAGACCAATTAGAAGCCTAACTAGGAGAGGAGTTTTCTATCCATCTTTAGACTTAGCCACCTACTACCGGAATCTTTTTCTTTTGGATCAAGGGACAACAACCTTAAAATCTTTGAGAATCTGTAGAACATAACAACGCATTCCCACATATCTGAAAATGATGCCATGGATACAGAAGATCATGTACAATTCTTCCATATTACACATGTGTGTGTGTCATACCAAGAAACAATCTGCCCTATATTCCAGATAGGTACACAATTAAACTCTGACAACTTTTGAGGTTCCCTCTTCATGTTGTGTAGGACTAAACCAGGGGTCAACAACCTTTTTCAGCTGTGGGCCGGTCCACCGTCCCTCAGACCATGTGGTGGGCCAGACTATTTTTTGGGGGGTGGGGTGGGGAATGAACGAATTCCTATGCCCCAGAAATAACCCAGAGATGCATTTTAAATAAAAGGACACATTCTACTCATGTAAAAACACACTGATTCCCGGACTGTCCGCGGGCTGGATTGAGAAGGTGATTCGGCCACATCCGGCCCACGGGCCTTAGGTTGCCTACCCCTGGACTAAACGGAAAAAAGCATAGGCTAAAGTCAATGTCGATCACTTGGGATCCATATACAAAATCATAGATGTGACATTACATAATGTAAAGAGCCAAGTTTGGTTACATATGGTAGTGATCAGATACCAGATTAGAGGCTTGGATCCTCCAGTCCAGACTTATATCTGCACCTCAGTGCAGTCCCTCACATCACCTCATGAGGTCCAGCTCCGAGGGCCTTCTGGCAGTTGCATCACTGCGAGAAGAGAGGTTACAGGGAACAAGGCAGAGGGCCTTCTCAGTGGTGGTGCCCACCCTGGGGAACGCCCTCTCATCAGATGTCGAGGAAAGAAACAACCATCCCACTTTTAGAAGACATCTGAAGGCAGCCCTGTTTAGGGAAGTTTTAATGTTTGATGTTTTATCCTGTTTTTTAATATTCTGTTGGAAGCAGCCCAGAGTGGCTGGGGAAGCCCAGCCAGATGGGCGGGGTATAAGTAATTATTATTATTATTATTATTATTATTATTATTATTATTATTATTTCTTCTGCATGACCAAGATTCCAGCAGTTACTATCTTCTAAGCCCAGAGACGATGACAACGACAACAAAAACAACAACAAATCCAGAACAGAGACATGTTCTGCACATGTGGCTTATTTTACCCAGTCCTTGTAAAAAATAATAAACCAACAACAATGCACTACATTTCCACACCAGCATCTTAGTACGACTTCCACTTGAGATTAACAGTAGACGCTCACCTGGTGGGGGTAAGGTATCTGTTGAAGCCAGGACCTCCTTAGCTAGAATTTTGATTGTGCCATACAGGCTCTTGCCAGCATGGTTTTGTTCTGCCACAGCTTCCTCCACCCTGACCCAGCAAGTAGCTGATTCTGACCCAGACTCAGCATTTTATGAAAACTGAATCAATACTACCTGCGCCAGCTGGAAGCCTCTAGACAATGTTATCTCTTTGTTTCTGGCATCATGAAGGAAACTGCCAATCATACACACGTGGGGTGTTGTTTGTCAGCAGTCACAGGCCAGTGGCTTTATTGTCACCAGACTACCTATTGTTTTCATACATATCTATTGTTCAGAAAATTTTGGTAGACTCCCTATGATTGGTGCCTAACAAAATGATGAGTTGGGTCTCTAAAATCAGGACGTTAGAACATGCATACACACGCACACACAGAGAGAGAGTTGGCTTTCAAAACAGTTTTTTAATTACAGTATTATTTATTTATTTGGTTTATATACCACCCTTTGTCATGAGATCTCAGGATGGGTCACAGAAGCCTATACAGTGGTAACTCTGGATGCGAACGGGATCCGTTCTGGAGCCCCATTCACATCCTGAAGTGAATGCAACCCGCGTCCGCGGGTCGCGATTTGCCGCTTCCACGCATGCACGTGACGTCATTTTGAGCGTCTCCGCATGCGCGAGCGGCGAAACCCAGAAGTAATGGACTCCGTTACTTCCGGGTCACTGCAGAGCGCAACCCGAAAATATTCATCCCGAAGCTACTTCAACCCAAAGTATGACTGTATAACTGTATGCCTTGGCTCCCAAACAAATTGGCTCCTGAATGATCGAAACCTGGAAGTGAATTTTCCAGTTTTTGAACGTTCTTTTGGAACTGATGGGGCTTCCGCGGCTTCCGATTGGCTGCAGGAGCTTCCTGCAGCCAATCAAAAGATGCACTTTGGTTTCTGAACGTTTTGGAAGTCGAACCAACTTCCGGAATGGATTCCATTCAACTTCCAAGGTATTTTGAAGTAAACAAAACAGGAGTTTTACATAAGAACATAAGACGAGTCTGCTGGTTCCTCTAGTCCAGCAGCCTGCTCTCACAGAGAAGAAAAAGGAGGGCTGAAGACACTGCCTATCCTGCCCAGGAAAAACCAGATATTTAGGGGAGCATTCTCCGTGACGCATTGGATCAAAAGCTGACAAGTCAACTCATCTGACCCAGAGGTATGTATAAACTGAGCATGTCCAAGCACAAATGCTTGGCTACCAGTCCATGCTTATACCAACTCAAACTACAGTACTGGTCCATCTTGCTCAGTACTGTCTGCATAAAACTGTACAGTTGGAAGGCATCCTAAGGGTCATATCATCCAATCCCCTGCAATGCAGGAATCTCAGCTAAAGCAGAAGCGGCTCTTCAGGGTTCCACAGGGAGTTTCTCCCAGGCCAATTTGGATATGCTGGGTATTGAAGCTTCAGCATGCTCCTGAGCTAAACCCCCTCACCTAGATCATATAGCTGCTCAAAGGGGCAACATGTTGGTAATGAAGACACTTATGCAAGAGATGTTATGCAGTGAGATGCAGTTTGTGGCACCATCAGGGCAGGACTATGGGTCAGGCGTTCAGGCCCCCACTCAGGTGAATGAGCAACAGGGCTCCCAAATATAGCAGAAGGGACTCACCACATTTGAAGGAAGTAAATCACCCTCTAAAGGGCAGGCTTCTCATCCAGACCATTAAGTTCAGTTTAATATGACCTAACTTCTCTACTGGAGCCATTAGACCATAGAACTAAGATTTCAGGGTAACTTAGGCTGCAATTCTATGCATACTTTGGTTGTGCACAACTTGCTTCTAAAGCACATTTAAAGCATGTGACTCCCCCGCCCCCAAATTCCTGGGAACAATAGTTTGATAAGGTTGCTGGGAACTGTTGCTCTGTGAGGGGGTAAACTACAGTTCCCAGGATTCTTTAGGGGGAAGATGTGCTTTTAATGTGCACAGCACATTAACATTTTTTAACATGTGCACAGCCTGGGGCAAGCTTAAGCCCCATTTAACACAATGGGACTTCCAAGGGTATGGTCACATAATCCATGTCCAGATGATATTCTCAGTAATGCATCCTATGTCTTTCTGGAGGGAAAAGTGGTTGAAATCTGATGGGGCGCTCTCCCCACCCCCACCCCCGATTTACAGCGATTGGAATCCACAAGTTGAAGCAAATTCATCTTTCGCTAAAGCATGAACCCCTTTTCCAAAGCTGCCTCTTCTGCTGTGGGTAGTCCTGCAGTGGTGATGTCATTGTGGGAATGAACCAAATTCAAAATGCTTCTTCAGAGCACAGGGGCAACGTCACATCCAGATGTGACTCTCTGACTCTCAAACCATTGAGTGTGTGCAGATGAGATCAATAAAACATACATGCATGAATGGTGGATGGGGTGAAAAAAGTACAGTGGTACAGTGGTACCTCGGGTTACATACGCTTCAGGTTACATACGTTTCAGGTTGCAGACTCCGCTAACCCAGAAATAGTACCTTGGGTTAAGAACTTTGCTTCAGGATGAGAACAGAAATCGTGCAGCGGCAGCACAGCGGCAGCAGGTGGCCCCATTAGCTAAAGTGGTGCTTCAGGTTAAGAACAGTTTCAGGTTAAGAACAGACCTCCAGAACGAATTAAGTACTTAACCCAAGGTACCACTGTACCTTGGTTTTCAAACTTAATCCATTCCAGAAGTCCATTCGACTTCCGGAGCCATTCGAAAACCAAGGTGTGGCTTCCAATTGGCTGCAGGTCCTTCCTGCACTCAATCGGAAGCCATGGAAACCATGTTGGACATTTGGCTTCCAAAGAACATTCGAAAACGGTACACTTACTTCTGGCAGTGAAAAAGCTGCATGCTCCGGCACCAGGGGCAGAAAGCAGACAGGGGTGTGGCTGGCGTGTGTCCTGGGGGTGTGGCACGCCGCCCACGGGGGTGTGGCATGTGTCCCGGGGGCATGGCACATTGCCCACAGGGCGCATGGCATGCGTCCCAAAGGGACGTGGCATGCATCCGGGGGCGTGGTGTGCTGCCTGCACGGGCATGGCGCCTGGCATGGCGGGGGGGGGCGTAGCACATGTCTAGGGGGAGGCCGTGATGGTACCCCCCTCTCCGATGGTGCCCGGGGCGGTGCACTCCCCCGCCCCCCGCTTTACTCCCCCACTGACGGCCGGGTTTGTGGCATTCAGGAGCCAAAATGTACAAGTAACAAGGCATTCAAGTACCAAGGTACGACTGTACTGCCCTGTAAATGTCCACTGGTGTGAACACACATTGAAACGAATCAGCCACAAGGAACCCATGGTGATGTGAACATCTTGGGAGGGAGCAAGAGGGAAGCATTTTGAAGCACAACAGGAAAAAAACAGACTTCAGTGCGCTCTAAAATGTGAACAAACCCCAAGAATATGTGCAAAGGACTGAGTACAGACCTCACAAGCTCCAAGGATTAATATAGTGTGCCGATGTTAGGCAAACATTGTTCGGTGTGGAGTAAAGGAAGAGGAAACAGGAGGCAGTGACAATGAGTTAAAAAATAATAAAAGAGAGTGAGTTATTTGTCAAGCAAGCCTTCCTCCATTCATCTACCTTCTTGTTCCCCCCTCTCTCTCTTTCTCCCCCCCCCCCCCGTCTCTCTTTTTTTCAAATTAAACAGCAAATTATACTTATCAAAGGGAAGAAGGTAAAGAGAAATCTGAAAGGCTGTGGGAAAAGCTTTAATTATTAGTATAGTGGCATGAAAAGCTGTTGAGCTCCTTAGAAATGTACATGGCCAATTATCAAAAAATATAAGAGATGCCGAAAGAAAGGTTTGTCTAATAAGTATGAATCGCGGGCCATTTAGAACATCAGTGTTAAAGCATTAGAGTTAAATGGAAAAGTAAAAAGGGGCTGATGGTTTTAACTATTTCACAGGAGGACAAGAGGTTGATACTGATAAGACAAGCAGTATAGTGAAGTTAATTATCTGCGGCCCATGGTGCACAAAGCTGCTTGAGCTGGTGATTAATAGAGATAAACCATTCAAACTCCACATTTCTAAGGTGAATGAAGATGGCACAGGAGCTGCAGCTGCAGCATACTAACTAATTTGACAGCAGTGGGTTCTGTGTGCCTTCCGAAGGCATCCGCCGGATTTATCGCTTCCAATCTGGAGCCTTCTTTCCCCTCCAGCCCAAGGTAAGATTTAGAAACGGAGGTGTGGATGGGCTGAATTTCTACACACACAAACACACATTGGGGGCTTGCTGAACTTCAACACCTGCCAGCAAAAGGGCAACCTGACCATTAGCTACACTGTGGATTTTAGATAGTCAGTTCTCACAATATGGCCACATACATTTCGGCCTTGAAAATAGTCACCGAGCTGTTTGCCTGTGGCAAGGGAAAGCTGTTACCAAGCAAATGGGTGTAGAGGGTTAGGTTTTTTTTAGGGGGGAGAGTTGGTTGGCAAAAAGTTGGGGTAGTGGTTTCCAGCTAAATATTCTGCCCCAAATAGCTGCCACATTTGTTGGAAGGCTGGCAGGCAAAATAATAATTTTTTTTGGAATATGCAAGTAACTTTTGTGGACTTCCTTGAAAGACAATTAGAATAGTCCCCTCTCTTGCAGATGTGGCCACCATTGGCCCACCCATTAGACAAATGGGATATTTGTCCTGGCTGCCAAGAATGTAGGTCCTGCTGAGTTGTTGTTGTTTTTTTAACCCTGTAAAGTACTTCTGCTCCTGTCTCTGAATACTCCATTATTGTCTACCTTGATACAGAATGGGCAAGCTCCCAAACCTACTTTGGGCAAGTTAGGGGAGGAAGAATGAACGCAGAGAGATTGAACTTACTGATGACAAGCTTTGTGCCTGCTCTACCTCACCTTTACCTTACTCTAGATTTGTAGAGTATTTCAACATCTTCTACAGCAGGAATGGATAACCTTTAACACCCTGAAGGCCACATACACTCATGGACAAACTTCCAGGGGCCACATATCAGCATTGGTTGTGTTCAGACATGCACCACTCTCCAGCCAGGCTTTTGAGAGGTGTTATTACAGTTCAAGGGCACATTCCAGCCAAGTAGAATCACTATAGGAGGGCACAGAGCATGTCCAGTGAAGGTTTGGCCTTGAGAGGTGGTCTGGATAGAGTTTTGAGATAGAAACACCTGCAGAGTCACTTATGCCCTGGGCCTGAGATTCTGAACACCTGCCCTATAGGCTTTAGGGACTACATACCTACACATAGGAGCTTAGGGATGGGTGATTGTAGGCAAAATGTTTGAGTGGGGTCCTTTTAGGAAGGATCAGATGTAGACTTCACTATCCCAACAGAATGCATGTGAACAAACTGGACCATGGTCAATTCATTCCCTTCATCTTTACAAAGCAAATAAGTTAGGCACTGAGAGGTTTACAACATTTGAATCTGGCAGATAAGGCTTTACGAACTGATAGGAACTATATGGACATTCTAGATGAAAAGACCTTGAGATTAAAAGCTTTCCAACCAGATATCCATAGGGCAAGTGGTATGTCCAAAGAAAAATCCAGAATTTTAGTCTGGATCAACCAACAGCAAAAACTCAGATGCTTCCTGAAAACTTTGGGATATGCTCATGAGCATTGTGGTTGCCACTGGTAAATCACACACACAAAAAGAAATAGGCATGAGCAGGGCTTTTTTTTCATAGAATCATAGAATCATAGAGTTGGAAGAGACCACAAGGGCCATCGAGTCCAACCCCCTGCCAAGCAGGAAACACCATCAGAGCACTCCTGACATATGGTTGTCAAGCCTCTGCTTAAAGACCTCCAAAGAAGGAGACTCCACCACACTCCTTGGCAGCAAATTCCACTGTCGAACAGCTCTTACTGTCAGGAAGTTCTTCCTGATGTTTAGGTGGAATCTTCTTTCTTGTAGTTTGGATCCATTGCTCCGTGTCCGCTTCTCTGGAGCAGCAGAAAACAACCTTTCTCCCTCCTCTATGTGACATCCTTTTATATATTTGAACATGGCTATCATACCACCCCTTAACCTCCTCTTCTCCAGGCTAAACATGCCCAGCTCCCTTAGCCGTTCCTCATAAGGCATCGTTTCCAGGCCTTTGACCATTTTGGTTGCCCTCCTCTGGACACGTTCCAGTTTTTCAGTGTCCTTCTTGAACTGTGGTGCCCAGAACTGGACACAGTACTCCAGGTGAGGTCTGACCACAGCAGAATACAGCTGAAGCTCACCAGAGCTCAGCTCCAGCATCTCTCAGGTGGGCTCCATTGTCATTCTATAAGAGAACAAGGGAGGCGTTCATGAAAAAAGCACATCAACTTTGGAGCTCCCCTGACGCCCTCAAATATTTTATTGGGGGGCCTGAAGACCCCTAGGAGTTGGGCTCCTGTGGCCATAGTTGATGTACCAGCTGTGGCTCCTAGTCACGGAAGCCACCTGAGATTCCAGTGACAAAGATGGTTGTTTGGATGCTGGGTCCAGGTGGTCTACCCATTGAGAAACAACAGTGGGGTAGACTTGGAAGATGAGTTTCTAATGGGGCTAATCCAAACTTCCTTTTGTGCCACATTTCTAGGCACAGGTCTGTGCTTTAAATCACCATTTTTGAGGGCCCCCCTTTTTTTTCCTGGCACGTCCCCCACTCTTTCCTGCTGAATCGGAGCAAATGGCAATCTGCAGAAAACCTGAATTTGCTTTTGTCCCAATACAGCATTAAAGAGTAGGTTTTCAGGGGGAAAGTGCCTAGAAAGCTCAAGAGAATGGACCTGTGCTTAGAAAGTGTAGGGCAAAAGGTAAGTGCGGATGAGACCTAGATCTCTCTCAGCATCACTACCACTATGTTACCCAATCCACCAGCAGTGTTAGACCTGCTCTCTGGTGCTAGTTACGTATGTTTTATTTATTTATTTGAGGCATTGACTTCCCCTCCACTCCTGGAAAAACGACGTGACACCCATGAGCGCTAGATTCAGTTCTGGATCTTTATTTCGAACTTGAAGGACCAAGTTCCAAAGAGATCAGCGCAAATGCTCAACAAATCCAGATACAGATTATATACTGCTGGCTCCTTCTCAGTTTTGACATCAGCGAAGGCCACTGTCCCACAGGGTCCCTGCTACAGGCATTACTCCATCCAATTAAGATGTCACTTTTGAAATTACAGACTTATCTCCCTCACTTTGCTCTCTCCATCAGTGTCAAGTTTCTGTTGGCATTAAACAAATGGATTTGAATGGCCAGACACAACAACAGTGAGGGGACCGTTAAAAGAGGATAATGGTGTAGGAGTTATTTGTCTCTGGTTAATTCATAGTGTCAAATGCCTATAATGTACCTGAGCAAGGTCAAGGGTGCATCGGTCACTAACCTTGCAAACCAGATTGTTTCATCCATCTGAAGGAGTGTGAGATATACACCGACTTGACTGCAGGAAAACAACACTCAGCTACTGAAGAGAACTCGGCTGCTCTGTAGGACAAAGATTATTCAGCACACACATAACTACAGCAAGCATTGATAACTTCAGGTGGTTACACAGTTTAGGGCACACATTTTACTATGCAACAGTCATGCACAGCATGACACAGCAGCAGTCCTGGGGTAATTTTTCCCCTTTCTGCTTAACAATAACTACCAATGTACCCTGGACATTTGCAAGGCTCTTTTTTCAGCCGGAACTCGCTGGGACTCAGTTCTGCCACCTCTCAGGTGGGCGCCATTGTCATTCTAAGAGAACAAGAGAGGTATTCTTGGTGAGTTCCAGTATCCCTTTTTTTAGAAAAATAGCACTGATGTTTGGATTGTCTGAATGTGTCCTTATTTTTAATGTATTTATAAAATGATGTATATGCCACCCTCTTGCAAAACATCAGGGTGACATTGTTGCTTAGTCGTCTTAGTTGTTTTCGACTCTCCGTGACCCCATGGACCAGAGCATGCCTTGGAAACTCTCACTTTCTTCTCAAAGCTTCTCCTTTTTTTATGTCCGTGGAGTTTTCTTGGCAAATTACTGGAGTGGTTTGCCAGTTCCTTCTCCAGGTGGATCACATTGAGTCTAAACTCTCGGCTATGACCAGTCCATCTTGGGTGGCCCTGCACGGCATAGCTCAGGGGTCAGCAAACTTTTTCAGCAGGGGGCCAGTCCATTGTCCCTCAGACCTTGTGGTGGGCCGGACTATATTTTTTTTGGGGGGGGGGATGAACGAGTTCCTATGCCCCACAAATAACCCAAGGATGCATTTTAAATAAAAGGACACATTCTACTCATGTAAAAACACGCTGATTCCTGAACCGTCCGGGGGTCGGTTTTAGAAGGTGATTGGGCCAGATCCAGCCCCCGGACCTTAGTTTGCCTACCCATGGCATAATTCATAGCTTCTTGGAGTTATTCAAGCCCCTTCGCCATGACTAGGCGGTGATCCATGAAGGGGCAGGGTGACATACAGCAACATTAAAAAAAAAACATTTAAAAGCCATACACCCTTACTTAATTATTCTAAGCCACTAATGATCCATGATCAGAGGCATTATCGCTCTGAATACCAGTTGCAGCGAATCGCAGGTGGGCAGAGTGCTGTTGCGATCAAGTCCAGTTTGCAGGTTTCCTGGTTGGCCACTGTGAGAACAGGATGCTGGACTAGATGGGCCAGTAGGCTCTTCTTCTGTTCTTTTGATTGGACAGACTATTTGCACGGAAGCCCTGCAATATGGATATCTAATCTGCATTGGGATGTCACATGGCTTGCTTGCACCTCACTTAGATGCCATTTCAAAAGAGCAATCAGGAGGAGGAAGGGGCTGCCAAAAAGGCTAGGGTGCTGCACTTCTTTACCCCTGTGAGCAGGCCGGCAGCACAACTGCATTCTCATCGGTCTAAATCCTTCTTAAAATGTGGTGTCCAGAACCAGATGGAGCTTTCAAGATGTGGCCTCAACGGCGAAATGGACAAAAATGGCTCTCTATGGCTGGAAAGGAAGGAAGACTACCCTTGCGCTCAGGTCCTGCTTGTGGGCTTCCCACAAGCATCTGGCTGGCCACTGTGAGAACCAGATGCTGGGCAGCTGGCCTGCTCCAGCAGCCTCCTCTTCTGGGCTTATGTAGACCACTATGCTTCTATGTAGACTATTGGCTTTTCAAGCGGCCACACTGCGCTGCCAGCTCTTGCTCAGCTTGTGGTCACCTAAGAAGACACCTAGATCCTTCCCCACAGTACGGCTGGCCAGCTATGGAAGTCAAGAGTCATTCTATGTAGACGTGTTATGTACGTGTTACATTTCTACTCTCTTTTCTTCCAGTGAATGCAAGGCAGGGTACATAGGATTCCTAGACAGTGTCTCATCATCCAGGCAATGACCAGACCCAGACACACTTAGCTTGAGCAAGGTTGCATCACACATCTTCAGACCATGTGCTGAGACCGAGTAGCCTTCACTAAGTGGTATTTTCCTCCGTAAGTGCAGGTTGCTTATGCTATCCTCCACACCCCAAACTCTCCCTCGTAACCTGTTACATCCGTAAGCCTTGCTCCTTTTTTTCCAATGAGAGAAAGAAAGGAAGGGGAGAAAGGGAAAGTCAAAGGCTACTATTGCAACGTGCATGCAGGATCTGGATTACTTCATTTCTCTGTGTTGAAACCAATTTGCTGCATTAGGTTTCTATCTCTTGCATGTCCACATTACCACAAGCCTTCCCCCCCCTCCCCTTCTTCTTCTTCTTCTTCTTCTTCTTCTTCTTCTTCTTCTAACCAAACAGACTCATCACTCTTTCCCACAGGATGAAAACATGGTTAAATACTTGCCATAAAAAAACCATTATGTGATGCAGCAGCCAAATGATACACTAATACTCCCAATGTAAGTGCTTTTTTGGCAGCTACTCAAAGGAACCAACCAAAAAAAAAATCACATCGTTTTCAGACCCAGTGATAAGATTACACAAAAGAAAGCAAAATATACAAACTGGGTTGGCGATAGATATTGTACAATAAATGGAGAAAAGCCTTGTTGTTGCACCCTGTGCAGTTTACTGTAATCTTTCCATAAGGCATTGGTGCCAATAATTTGTATCCTTTGGGTATCCCTGAAAAATCCAACGAGCATTAAGGATTTGAAAGATTCCTTTTCTGTGATTTCGTCTCCCAACTATTTCCTCTGTTCCATAGGAGGCTTTCCGAGATGAAGCGGTAGCCAGTAGCAAACCTCTCTGATGCATCTTCCCGTCAGATGCACAGATGCAAAGTGCATTCCCTAATGAGAGACAGCAGTGAGGGAGAGAGAGAGATTCCTTTCTCATCAGTGAAGCATCCTCGCTGGATGGCGAAATTTCCCTACTTGATCCAAGATGGCGCCACTGAAAGGGCTGCATTTTCCAGCTGACGGAGAAAAGCCCAACGACAGGAGGCAATCTGTAAGCCTTACACAGAAAGAGTGCCTGCAAACGTGGCATGAGAGGGGGTAAGAGAAAAATTGATCTCTGTCCAAGTCTAAATCCTCCATTAATTCTTTTTTTAAAAAAAGTTTCAGTAGGTTACATAGGATGACCAGATAGCAAGGAATTGCATTTTTTCTTTCTTTTTTTGTCTCTGATAATAGAAATCACATGTGAAGCTAACTGACTGGCAAAAATGTGCAAAATTTATCCCGATCCAAATCTTTTCAGAGGCAAGAGGGCACATACCAGTTTTCTCTAACAAATAAAACCTACACCGTCCTCTATTATCGTGTGTCTCAAGTAGATCGTGGAGGTAAGAAAGGGACACCAGGGACAGAGAAACTGACTGACTAAGGAATAACTTAACTACAGGAGAGGAGAAACTTTTCCACTTTTTAAGGGCCAAATTGCCTTCTGGGCAATTTCTGGGGGCCACTTGCCAGTGGGGGGTGGGGGCAGGCAAAGTGGGAGAAGTAAAGAAAATAATTTTTATCTAGTTTCTACACAAAAGGGACACGGGTGGTGCTGTGGGCTGAGCCTCTTGGGCTTGCCAATCAGAAGGTCAGCGATTTGAATCCCCGCGATGGGGTGAGCTCCCATTGCTTGGTCCCAGCTCCTGCCAACCTAGCAGTTCGAAAGCACACCAAAAGTGAAAGTAGATAAATAGGTACCGCTCCAGTGGGAAGGTAAACAGTGTTTTCGTGCGCTGCTCTGATTTCGGTGTTCCATTGTGCCAGAAGCAGCTTAGTCATCCTGGCCACATGACCCAGAAAAACTGTCTGCGGACAAACGCCAGCTCCCTCGGCCTGTAAAGCGAGATGAGCACCGCAACCCCAGAGCCGTGACTGGACTTAAACTGTCAGGGGACCTTTACTTTTTTTAGTTTCTACACACTCACACAGCCGTCTCTCTATCTACTGCAGGATTATTGTAAAAACTTGCAGTTTCTAAAACATATATGAAATAGTTGAAGAAAAGAATATATAGAGTTAATTGGGATATGCAGGAAGGGGGGCAAAGAGGGTACATTAATGGAACTGCTGAAATAGGGGGATGGAAGTCGAAGTTTGATATGCAAGAACTGTTTTAATTTCTTTGTTATAAATGAAAATTATAAATAAATAAAAGAAATATACTGTGGGTCTAAGATGGTCTTGCCCATCCCCTGTGCTTGCTTCTTTTGTTTTGCTAGGCCCTAGAACCAAAGACAAGATTGAAGGCTAGGCGGACAGGTGATGGTCCTCTCTTTTTTGTCTGAAGGAAGGCTATGGCAATCGAAAGAAGGGGGGAGGCCTTATCTGGAACTCCCTCCCTGGAGAAGCTAGACTGGCTGCCCTCCTTGTCCTTCTGCCGGCAGGTGAAGCTCTTGTTTCAACAGGCTTTTGGAAATGGACTGCTTTTAATAAATGGGCTGGTGCCATACTGTTTTTATTGTAATAATTGGTATATTTTGAACATATTTTATAGAAGCATATAGTTTTAATTCTATTAACGTTCAATTGTTTACTGTTTTTTTCTGTTTTTGGTTATTAATGCTTTTTTTCTGTAAGCCATCAGGAGGAAGAGGCAGGGTATAAATAAAATAATAACGAGGGTGATCCCTGAGGGCCAAGTGTGGCCCCTCCAGACCTCTTTATTTCGCCCTCACAACTGTCTTCAGAATCATCTCTTTCCTCCACAGGCCACACCCATCACTGGCCCTGCTCCTTGCATACCCAGGTTGCATTTTTAAAATTTATTTTAAAATGATATTTATTAAATTTGTATACTGCCCTTCATCTGCAGGCCATTCACAACATAAAAATACAATATAAAAGAACAAAATACGTGATAAAACCAAGGGAGAGAGACGGTGGAAGAAGATTGGAAGAAATTTAAAGTTTATCTTAAGAACTGTTGCAAAATTAATGAGTGTTAAAATGTCTTGGGTTATGTAAAATAGAATTGCAGGGACAAACAATTGGACATGAGAAAAAAGATTTTTTTTTAAAAAAAAGTGTCACAAGTTGAAATTAGGAGTTGCTAGAAAGATTTAAAACAGGGATGCAGAAAAGGGAGGTATGGGGAAGTCGATGAAAGAAGGTTCAAGGAAAAAATGTTAAGAAATTATACGTGTTTATATGTTTGTTTGTTTATGTATTGTCTAGTCTTGTTCTTTAAAATGTGTTAAAAAACCAATAAAAAATTTATAAAAAACAAAAACAAAATACGTGATAAAAACAGGAACAAAAACCCCCACAAACCAATTCTGTTGCCTTGTGGCAATGTGGCCGTGCAAGAGATAGAAACCTAAAGCAGTAGACAGATGGCTGTGTGAGTGTGTAGAACAGGGGTCAGCAAAATTTTTCAGCAGGGGGCCAGTCCACTGTCCCTCAGACCTTGTGGGGGGCCGGACAGCGGTGGGACGATGAGCAGCGCGCGAAAGGGCTCCGGAGAGGGGCTGCTTTAAATGGTGGCCACTCGAGCGATCACACTGCTGCTGCTGCTGGCACCAATCAAGGCCCAGCCCTTTTCCTCCACAGGGCGGGGAGAAGCCGGGAGGAGGGAGGGAGCAGGCGCCGCTGCAGTGGGGGGGGGAATGACGCAGTCCGAACGATCAGAATCAGATCCACATCGATCCACGCGGTGATTCCTGGACCGTCCGTGGGCCGGATCTAGAAGGCAGTTGGGCCAGATCCGGCCCCTGGGCCTTAGTTTGCCAACCCATGGTGTAGAAACTAGCCTACTGTCTTGCCAATCACCGGTAATGATTGAAACAAAATAACATCTTCGGTAATACATTCATTTTTATGGTTGACACTTTACCTAGCAATGAAAGTTTCATTCTATTCCATATCTGTAAATTAATGTTTATATCCTCCCAAGTTTTCAAACAGTTATCTTTATACAAATGTATATTCTTTGCTGTTAACCATACCCCTAAGTATTTAACCTTTCCCCCAGTCTTAAACTGGATATATTTTGTAATATACTCTTAGCCTCCTCTTTCATATTTTTTACCAGGTTTTACTTTGATTAATTTTAAAGCCTGCTACTTCTCAAACCACTGTATATTTCAGTGAGCTTGAGAAGGGAAGAGGCAATGGACTTTAGGGAATCAAAGCACTTGTAGAAAAGAGCTTGCTGGGGGTTGTAGCCCACCAAGACCTAGAAGGCCACAATTTCCTCAGCCCTGATGTGAAAGAAGCATCCCATCCACCCCTGCTTTACATATGAACAGGGCTGAGACACATGAAGAAAATAAATGTGGCTGCCCTGAGACATCTAGTTTGGTCCTTAGTGGGAAAGGAGGGGGGAATACCACGAATGCTATTCCCTGACCACCAGTATATGGTTATAGCAATGAGTTGTAGACCAAGCTGCTCTTCACACCCAGTAGAATTTCAACCAAGCTCCTCAGAGCACATGATAGCCCACTGGCCAGGTCCAAGATAGGGAACCTGTACTCCAGGTTTCTCTGGAGTACAACTTCCATCATCCCTGATTGGCCAACTTCCTGATGGGAGTTGGAGCCAAGAAACACCTGGTCCACACTGAAATGCAGTGAAGATACTCTGCTGAAATTCATTCGGAAATCTCGTTGCAGCAGGCTGAAGTGAAGCACAAAATGCCGTCCGTTCACGGCTTCCATTGTGTCTCTGAAGTTGCACACTGCCTTTGTCTTTGGTTGTTCTTGTTTATCGCCACCAT
This sequence comes from Podarcis filfolensis, assembly GCF_964270895.1. Taxonomy (NCBI): domain Eukaryota; kingdom Metazoa; phylum Chordata; class Lepidosauria; order Squamata; family Lacertidae; genus Podarcis; species Podarcis filfolensis. Next base: position 40,733,253 of record NC_139605.1, on the reverse strand, counting down.
CTTTGGCGAGTGCCCAGTGGACACATTCATTCCCTCCAAGGCGCACAGCAGCGTTTTTAAACAGATACCTGTAACCCTAATGATGGCCCTTTAAGGAAGAAAAGGCAGCTAAATTAAATGCGGATGGCATATTACCACACTTGTTTTAAATTGATATTTAATTAAAAAGTTAATTATTAATTAAGTTTATCAATCGCACATCAGTTGTTCGATAGAAAAGGGCTCATTCATTTAATTATCTGTGTGCAACCGATAGTATATGCTTTTTAGCCAGGCAAGGTTATCTCTGTATCTCTTCTAATTTAGATCAGTTTAGCTTCTAATCTATCCAGGGTGCTTCCTTTTTCAGGCTTTTGATTTGATCTATAAATGTTTACTTACAAAACTGTTAGGTATTAGAGGCTGATCAAATAAAGGAAAGAGCATTGGCTGCGTTGCAATACATTCTCTTAAGGAGCCCTGGCACAACGCTCCGTTAGAAAGAACAGCTAAGGGATTTTCTCTTCTTCTTTTTTTCACAGTGCGCCTGCTATAAAAGTTTCAAGGAAGATAAATATCCACTCAGAAAGTCTGTTAATAGTCCAAACAAATGGAGGTCTTCAAAGGATCCCAGAGGCAGGACAGACACCACCACAAAAGTAAACTTATTTGCTCCCTTTCTGCACTGAAGCCCTAAATCAGGGGTCAGCAAACTTTTTCAGCCATGGGCCGGTCCACCATCCCTCAGAGCATGTGATGGGCCAGACTATTTTTTGGGGGGAGGGGAATGAACAAATTCCTATGCCCCATAAATAACCCAGAGATGCATTTTAAATAAAAGGACATATTCTCCTTATGTAAAAACACACTGATTCCCGGACCGTCCACAGGCCAGACTGAGAAGGCGATTGGGCCGCATCCGGCCCATGGGCCTTAGGTGGCCTACCCCTGCCCTAAATGAATCCAAGGCAAATCAGAATGGCAGCATGAGCGCCATCTGCCCAAAATTATAACAATGGTCAAATGCTGCATTCAAATGGATGGATAAATGATAGATAGATAGAGAAATGATAGATAGATAGAATGATAGATAGAATGATAGATAGATGATAGATAGATAGATAGATAGATAGATAGATAGATAGATAGATGAAGAAAGAAAGAAAGAAAGAAAGAAAGAAAGAAAGAAAGAAAGAAAGAAAGAAATGCACACACATATACACAAATGTTTGCCCTTGGGTACATCAAGGTAAGATTGCAAACTATAGTGTATTTTAAAAACGTGTTTTTTTATTTTAAAAATCAACATAATCACCACCCTCCTTCCTTGTACGTCTTGAAACAAGCTAGTCTTTCTACCTTTGACATGTGTTCCTACTACAATTGTACATTACTAAAGGCACGTCACATTCAATAAGGACAAAATAAGAACGTGCTGGATCAGACCATTGGCCTATCTAGTCCAGCACAGGATTAGCATGTGACATGCCTGTGAGAAACCCAAAAGCAGGACCTGAGCATAGCAGCCCTCTCTCTCCTTGTGGTTCCCAGCAACTGGCATCCAGACTCACGTTGCCTCTGACAGTGGACGTAGAACATGGACATCATAGCTAGTAACCTTATCCTCCATGAATTAGTCTAATCCTCTTTTGGAGCCATCCAGATTGGAGTCTGCTACTGCCTTTTGTGGAAACGAATTCCATTGTTTGAACCATGGGCTGCATGAAGAAGTATGTTCTTTCGTCTGACCTGAATCTTCCAACATTCAGCCTCTCCAAAAGCTCTTTCTACACTTTTTCTATGCCATGCCTAATGTCATAAATCTCTATAATGTCACCTTTACTTGCCTTTTCTTTAAACTAAAAAGTCCCAAAGAGAGATCCGCCTGGTTTTGCAGTCTTGAGAGCTTGAAAATGTGGTATTTGAATGTCTCAGGGAACACATATCCCCATATAAAATGGGCCTACCAGGGGCATTGCCAGGACCTGAAAAGAGCTGGGCCCAGACCTAGGGACACAAATTTGCATAAATATTGCATGTACTGATTTATATACATATATGCAAATTTGGAATTTCATGGAAAGCAAGGCAATTAATTCCCCATCCAAAGCACCCAAATCATTTTTTTCAACAAATTAGCACCTCGAGTCAGATCATTCTGATCAATTCACACAGCCCCAATTAATTTCCCACACGCATGATCCAGATCCCGTGCCAAAATCAAATTCTTTCTAGTTACCCAGATCCTTTCCTCTTCAAAAAACCCCCCAAACAAACCATGACTCAATGAAGAGGGTAACGCGGCAACTGAGCTGCTACTGCCAATGATCATCACACTGTGAACTGAAACTGCAAATACCCCTGGGGTTAATTGTGGGAAGGGAATGACATCATTTCCATTTCCTTTCCAGGGACCTTGGGATGAAAAAGAAAGCTGCCCATACATACCAGTTGCTGCCCAGCTCCTCTCTGCTTACGTTAGCAGACAGCTGATAACTGGCACTAAGGACCAGGGCTCCACAAATCTGTTTTGCCTGTTCACCTACAGCAAGCAGGAGCCTCCTTCCCTCAAGTTCTCTGTGAACGGCAGAAAATGCCACAGAGGGGGAGAGCTACAGAAGTAACAAAAAAGGCAGACATTGCTTCCTACCCCTCTCCAAATACAGAGGCTTCCCCACACTTGCATGATGGAGAGCCAATATTCTCAAGAAAATCGGCTTAGCCATTAGAGGCCTTGTCTCAGCAAAAAATATTATCAACATAAAATTTCTCTCATTTGACAAGGTCCAAAATAGAGCCGTGGTGACCTTTAGGGACTGGTCTACAACCAAACAAATTTTAGCCAATAAAGACAAGCTCCAAAGGGCTGGACTGTTGGTGATCCATCTTTTCGAAGATTTCGGTGACCCTGCACCGCTCATAGAAACACACAAGTCTGTTAGACTAAAAAGAAAACCAGTAAAGTCTAACACTGCTGAGAATTGCAAGCCACCACAGCCAGAAGCAGACAAAGCCCCCCAACAGATGGTTAAGCTTCAAAAAACCGTATCCTCTTTCGAACCAATGATTGCAATGACTTCTGCAAACATGAGATGAAGCAAGAATCTCCACCCAGCCTTTCAGTCCTAAGGCATGTGTAGAGGACAAGAGAATTTCAGGATTTACAGGTGCTCAATTTTATTGGGGAAAGGCTGAGGGGGGAGGGTTGTAATGAAATGCATATGACGCATTCTTTTCTTCACCCAATTTTTAGCCAAATCATACCCCATAGTCTTCTGAAAACAATGTCTAATTGCCCTTCTGGAGTATAAGCACTGAATCTACACTTTGCAAAAGAAGCATGCTGGAAGAACAAGGTATACATGGAAGTCAATGGAGTCTGAAGAAATCCATTACCTAGGTGGGGAGCTGATAGGGTGACACAGGTGCAGAAGGAGCCATCTGCCACTGAAGTAACCCCTTCTTCCTCAGCTATAAAGGTAATGAGCAGAGACAATGGTTAAAAAGAGAAGCCATAGGAGATGAGTGGCGAGTACCAGCCCATTTGCAATGCATTTTCAGCACACCTTAATGGTTTGCCTCACGTGTTACTCCTGCTTTGTTTCAGTTGCATCCCCCGACGAATGAACTTTTCTGCTTTCTTGTCACTATAACCTGTACAGCTGAATTCCAAGATAGTCTTCCATAGCCTTAGGAGAGACCATTGTTATTTGATGATTCTATGATTCCATTATCACTTTAAGAAAAGCAAACAGAAGATCATTTCTTGGTGCATGCCAAGCAGAGTGTTGTGTCAAAGCTGGTGTCACCCCACATTTTCCAAGTGCATTTCCCCATTGCTCTCCTTGTTGCAAAAAGTCTTGTGCAGGTTTGTTGCACAAGAGCTCCAAATCAGCTTCAACTGCATAACTGGAATTTGCCAGTACAGTGGTACCTCGGGTTACATACGCTTCAGGTTACAGACTCCACTAACCCAGAAATAGTGCTTCAGGTTAAGAACTTTGCTTCAGGATGAGAACAGAAATCGCACAGCAGTAGCAGGAGGCCCCATTAGCTAAAGTGGTGCTTCAGGTTAAGAACAGTTTCAGGTTAAGAACGGACCTCCGGAATGAATTAAGTACTTAACCTGAGGTACCACTGTATGTGATTGAATCCCACCCCAAAGGAGTGACAGTCTGGAAGTACCCATGGTTCAGTTTCTCATTTTGATGAAACTTACAGTCTGTTCATACCTCAGCGACACACAAATACAACCCCCCTCACACACTACTTATCTGGGTAGGAATCCAGTACAAAATCTTCTTTATTACCTCAAATAATACTTTCACTGTTTTCTTTCCTATGATCTCAGAAACGGATCCTTGGGAAACACAGTTTTTCTGTACCAGCTGTCAAATTATGTGGTCATTCATCATTGCAGGAACTACACTTTAAAATGTCAAATACGACAGGGTGAACTGGTTCGGCTCAAATGGAAAGGGATTCACCCATCAAGCAAAATACAATTCAAACTTTATTTCAGTTTTCAGTTAATATTTGTTTTAAGGGGGGTGGGGAACCGTGTGTGTGTGTGTGTGTGTGTGTGTGTGTGGTCATTTGCCTTTTGAGTCTGTAATGTTATTAGGGCATGAATGTTGAAATTGGAAAAGAAAACAAGTGAGATTTTAGGTTCAATTTTGCGGACTTTGATGTAAGGCATTTTACCCGCTAGGGAGATGATTACTGTTGTAAGCCTTAGGTTGGAAACATACAGACTTCCTGGAACAACTTTTTGGAGGCACCAGCTGTCCCTGTTCACAGAGAAAGAATGTTACTTGCCCTGAGCCTTAGGGAGAGAGTAAGCTATGCATTTAAATGAATAATAGTACATACAGAGGCATACCTAGGCTCCCTTGTGCCCTTGGCAAGTGGCTGTATTGGTGGCCCCCCCCAATCCCTTGCACCCAGGGAGATGTATTGGTGCCCCACCTCACCATGGACCAGAAACTCAGTTTGCTTTTCGTCACCTTTAGCCCTCCACCAGTGATTTTCTCCGTGGCCCAGAGCAGTGGAGGAGCAGCCTGGGGAGCGTGCAAGTTCCTAGCTACTCCAAGCCACAGTGGAGAAGTGTGATAAGTTAATTTATGGAAGTTTAATTTATGGAAGATGGAAAGTTTTGTGCCACCCCCTCTGCCCAACAGCCCCCTGCACTATCGCTAAAATTCCATCTGACTTGGGTAATTCTCCCTTGCCCCATGTCAGGGACTTGCATCAGAAGGACTGACTCTGAGGAGTGAGTGGAAGAGGTAGCAAGGGCCAGAGGCTGATCCAGGGGAAGCAGGTAGCCATTTATGGGATTCTGTGCCTCCCATAAGTTAGGGGTCAGAGCTGGAGGATGGAGAGGAGTCTGAGCAGTTGGAGAAGGGGGAGGTGGCCAGGATGTGGGCGAGGACAGACAAAACATTCCAGGAGCAGCAGGAGAGACGGTGCCTGAAGAGCGGGGGGCAGAATCCCCTCCATCCCCTACTGGCTGTCCCCCAGGACCAGAAGGAGCTCGAAGAGGCTGGCACAGCAACAATTTCCAAGTAGAAGTTGTGGCTTGCTCCTGCTTGTGCTGTCAGACAAAGGTACTTAAGTTTGGGTGTAGGCATGGCCACACCAATGTTCCAGCAGACCAGCTCAGAGCACAAGCTTGTCAGGAATGAGCCAGCTCTAAGTGAAGGTTTGCAGCTAACTGCAGAAAGCAGCCAGGAATGGAGAGGCTGCTTTGATGTTAGTCAGACAGGGGAGAGCTGGCAGCTGCATAATCTGGCGCCTCCTAACCATGACATGCAAGCTGATAAGACAGTAGCGGAGAGCAGGCTAGAATGCAGGAAGCACAAATAGGCGGGAAAGAGTTAAGAGACAGCCTCTTGGAGAATGGAGAAGAGGCAGGAGATGACCCACTAAGTCTGAGGAGTCGGCGAATGGGAGGACTGCAAGATAGGAAGCAAAACAAAAGGCATAAGAAGCAAAAGTTCAATATCTTCTGTAGATACCGGAAGGAGGCTTCAGAAGGGTCATCTTGAGTAATGGTGCGGGAGGCTTTGTTAGAGCCGTCCAGAGCTATCTGTTTATTTTGCAATAACTCCACCTTTTTAATTAGCTATGTTTACTGTGTTATCAAGCTGGGAACCTGGACTCCTGACAAAGCCCAAGGAGGGGCACCTGCTGCTTAGTCACCAGAAGTGAGTGTGTGTGTGTGTGTGTGTGTGTGTGTGTGTGTGTGTGTGTGTTTAGTGCACCTCAGATGCTATTGTAAGTTTGTGCTTTGTCAATAAAGAATTAAGCTACTGCTTGTTTGTCATCCTTGGGCTGGTTGAGCTTAGGACATCCCTACATGCCATCCCACATTGCTGAGGAGGACAACGCACGGCCCTGCAGAGAGGCTTGGGTGGTGCAGTGCCAGTGGTTCTGTGGCAGGAGGTGAGGAATAGGGAATGCTCCATGTAACTTCTTTTAAAGAAACTCATTCATTTATTTCCATTTCTGGATGACTTCCTATTAAACTTCTCAGAGTGATTTAACAACAATAACATTGAGAATAAAAACGTATAAAACATTTTCACAGACAAAACATTTCAAATACAGAAGAATTCAAATCCCCACAAACACACACAAAACTCCCACCACCCCATGACCGCTTGTCAACTTATTTTATGATCAAAGGCAATCTGGGGTTTCAAGTGACCGGGGTTCAACAATTCTTTGTTGAAAGAATGCACAACAGGGCCTTGCATAGGATTAGTGAGGCGAAGAGACCACAATTTAACCGACTGTACATGAAATCCACAAATGCCCTGCAGATATGTAAGACTTTCCCCTCTTGATTTCTGCACTCCATGTCTAAACCACGTTTCAGCACAAATGCAAGAAGAGAGGAGGAGGGGTTAGTCAAAATCAATGGAAATTCTAAACATTAATCTTGAGCAAATTAGGAAAGGATTGGCTTTCATAATCTGTCATTCTTAGATAGCCCTATAGATGTTTTGCTGGCAAGTTTCAAAGTTGCAAACCATTCACACACACATATAAAATTAATAATAATTAAGACTGGGTGGGTAGACAGACAGTCAACTGTACTCATAGATGAGGCTGACAATTGCTGTATAGATTCCTGGTTTTAGCTGTTTAACCAGCACCTGCAAAGAAGAAAAAAGGAAGAACTGTGAGGAACCATATACTGGCTTCCCAGACCTAGATCCACTGAAAGAACAACCGTGCCTCTCCTGCCATTCTCTCACATATGGACCATTAAACAGCTATTAAGCAAAGCAAGGTGGTGCTACCCTTTGGGGACTCCTGCCAATCAACAGCAGGGCTGCAGAGCATGTGCCCCTCCAGATACTGTTGGATTTCAAGTCCCATTAGCCCCAGCCAGCGTGGTCAATGGCCAGTAATGATGGGAGTTGTAGTCCAACAGCATCTGGTTCCCTGCCCCAATTTCCAGCTTCATTAACATATACAGTATCTTTGGTATTAAAACCTACTCTTATGCTCATACTAACATTAATATTCAGTTCAAAGATTATGCCAACATTTTCCCTCAGGTAAACATATAGGGGGGGGAATGAAAGTGTTGGAAAGTTTTATTAGCAGGAACAGGAAGGCACTGAAACCTGAAATCCTTCACTCGCTTGCTGTATGTAACTCCCTTTGACCTCCATAGAACTTATATCTGAGGATCAGGCTCTAATCTTCTGGCCATAGATCTTTCTCGAACATTTCACACGAATTTTGCATCATGAACTGATGCATTTCATCCCCAGTCAGCCTACACATGCAACTGTACAATTGCATATTAAGCACTGGGGGTGGAGGAGGAGACAGGTTCATTTACTGGGCTCATTAGAGTCAGGAAATTCCGGAATGACACATCACCACTGTTGTTTTTTTAAAAGGTTTTTTAAAAAAATTCAAATAATTATTTCTAATTGAGAAATCTCATGCTGGCTCCGGAAACACATGAGCCCAAACAAGAGGATGCAATTGTATTTCCTGCTTATACCGAACCTGAGTTTGCAATGCCATGCACATATACCTGGGAGTAAGCCCCACTGGAAACAATGAGACTTAACTTCTGAATAAGCATGTACAGGATCATGCTGCTAGCCTTTAACCTACCCAAGCAGGCCAGCCACAATCATAGATCATAGATGATCATAGAATCATAGTTGGAAGGGACAATCAATTCACCATAGACATTTCAACCCAGATTCTTCTTTCCCTTTCCTTGTGTTCATTATTTATTAAAGACGCCACACCCTCCTCATCACCCTTGACTGAAGAAGTCTTCAAACAGACCTCCATCTTCTGTCACCTTGACATCTCTTAATGCCTTTGTCTGAAGGCTCCTTGAGCCTCTTATCTCCAGCCATTACCAATTACACAGTGCAACTGTTAACCCTCTCGCAGGGGCAAGAAAGAAAAACTGAAGCCATTCTTCTAAAATGTGACTGCTCCTCTGTCCTATCAGTTGTCACCTTGCCCTATTGAAGGTTCCTCCTCCTAATCTGTGATCTAAACCAACCTGACACCACCCTTTTGGGTCCTTTCCCTTCGACTTTACAACTTGCTATTGTTATTTATGACTTAACTAGCTACCTCTGGGCTTCACGGCCCTCCTTGTCAATTGCCGTGGGATACCGTTGATATAGGAAGTGTGCTACACAAGACCGGTCTTATTCCGTGCAGTGGTGCCTCCATCTCTTTAGGGGTATGTGCTAAAGGTTTAAGAAGAAGAGGAGGTTAACTGTGGGCTTAACCTTTCTAAGCCCCTCTGCCTTCCTGAAGACAAAGACGCAAGCTCCAAACATGCATTACCTTCTCTGTGCATTTGTTTCAGGAGCGGGCCGTGTTAAGCAAAGGTACGCCAGTCGATAATAAACCTGCTCCACAGTGTCATTTGTGGGTGATTTGAAGAAAAACAGACCATGTAATCAGGTCTAAGGGGGTCTATAATACCAGCAGACGCTAGTGCTGTCAGCTATAGAAAATAATTAGAATGTTATCCCTGTGGCAAGTTGAATGTAAATACATCTAAAATACAACATAATGACATTCTCCTCTGTAAGCCAGGGGATCTGCTTCAAATAAAAGGGCCATTAACACAACAATTAAAGCCAAGGGGGCTGGTTAGGCCGGGAGCCCTCAGCCTGGTGCAGGGTGAGGCAAGCGAGCATGGGGTGTAAATCTTTTGCCATTGCAGCCAGGAATGTGACTATTAGCCCTCTTGTGACCCGAGGGCTTCCCAATAATGCATCTGCTCTCTGTCAGGGCCAGGATTTCGTAACATCTTTCTGCAGTGTGCAAAGGCAAGGGACTTTTCCACAAAGCGGTGCTAAGCGAGGATGGGTCACGGGTGTGGCCACCTCAATGGGGCTCAGCACGAAACAGTTCTCACCCCACCCCAGGCCTAGAGAAGTATGTAAGCACATGCTTTTTACTAAGTAACCTAGTTGATACAACGAGGGGGGTTCTCTTTAGCTTAAACTGAAGCATGTGTTTCATTGTTCCGGGGAGCCAATACATTGCTAGAACTTCCCAAGAAATATTCGTCAAGCAGTATTCCAGAGTACAGCTTCCCAACAGGAAGGGTATCTAAAATAGTCTTGTAGTGGGGGAATTGCATGATTCCACCTTGCCCAGCTACTAATTGGCCATGATCTCTGAACCTCAGTTCTCCTTTTGCAAAATAAAAATAACAACGGAAGCCTAGCTAATATTTATTTTCTGCATTTAAACATTCACACTCCACCTTTCATTCAATGGAATAGGGTTGTTGCAAGACTGAATGAAACAAAAAGGGTGGGGGGCATTAGTTGTTGTTTTTAATAGGTGAAGGATCAGGAGATCTGGAACATAGCAGAAAAATCTCATTGCTCAGGACCTCTGGGTCACCCCCTAGAAGTCATTCCTCAAGGAAGTGGAGACCATGGTCCATGGAAAAGGGCACTGGGAATTGTAGTCTTGTGAAGGGTAAACTACAGTTCCCAGGATTCTTGGTGGGGGGAGCTATGTACTTTAAATGTGTGGTGTGTATGCAACTATAGTGTCTTCACAAGGATGTGAAATGGGAAATTGACTAAGGTCATTTTACATTTAACTGATATTTTCTATTGTTGGACTTTTCCATTGATCACTGCAAAAAAATAATAATCTCTCAGTGACTTACAAAAAGGTTAAGCAACAAAAAAGGCATAACATAAAACAGATGTGTGAAACCACTGGCCCTCTATATGTTGCTGAACTACAACTCCCACCATCCCTAGACATATAACCAAAACAATACATTTCAATAAAACCATTTCAATAACCATCAACAGGCCCAGCAGAAGCCAACAAAAAGCTTCAGCAGCATCTCGGTCCCATCTGGATTAAGCTTCATCCTATTGGCCTTCATCCAGTCCATTATCGCAACCAGGCACCAGTTCAGCACATCCACCGCCTCACCTGCAGAAGATGAAAAGGAGAAAAAGTGCTATGTGTGTTCAGCATACTGATGAAAGTGTGCTCCAAAGCTCTGTATGACCCCACGCAGCGGTTTCATGTAGATGTTAAACAGCATGAAGGACAAGACCAACCACTGCAGTATCCCAAACCAGAGAACCCACAGGGCAGAGCAATATCTTCCAAGCACCACCTTCTGGAGCCCACCACCCAAGTAGGAGCAGAAACAACACAACACACAGTGCCCTCACACTCCCTGTGTCTTTCTCCTGACAAAGGTCACCGTAAAGGGCGACCAAGGCAGTTTCTGTGCCCAAAGTAGGCCTGAATCCTGATTGAAATGGATCTAGAAAATCAGATGTTTTGGACTACAGCTCCTCCAGGAAATCCTCCAGATAATTTGGACTACAACTGCTACCATCCCTTACTATTTGGAAATTTTGACTACCCTGAAGTACATTATTAAGCTCAATTGAATCTGGTCATGTTTAACTTTCTCTGGTGATCAAAACAATTCCCCCATATCTCTACAGTATTAGAAAAAGGGGTAATAACCTTCATAATAATGTTTCTTCCCCTCTCTTCTCATATTTGGCAGGATAGGCTGTTGTCTATATTTAGGGCACTGGGTTTAGGTGTTTCAGAAGAGTAAAATTGAATTCAGGTGAAGAATCATCATTGAATGCAAGTGTGAAGGCTGACCATGGCCTCTGGCTTGCTCCGATCCAGGAGTGGGGGCCTCCAGATTTTGTTCCACTCCAACTCCCATCAGACCCAGGCACCATGGTCAATAGTCAGAGGTGATGGGGGTTATAGTCTAGCAGCACCTGCAAGTTCCTCACTCCTGCTTTAGCTGAACCTCTGAATAGGATCTTACCCATAACTGGAGCTCTGAAGAGAACCAATGCACAGTCTGTAGCCAGAAAGAGCCAATACACAGAGCTTATACACAGGCTGATTCTGTTCAGAGGTTCAAATAAAGAGGTTGGAGGTGAAGTGGTGGGCACAATCCCCCCCCCCACACACATGTTCAACATAGGTGAATTGGTTGTAGGAAGTGAGCTACACCCAATCCATTGCTATCCTTATTGCTATCTCTGTCCAAGCCCCTGGAACAAACAGCAAGTCAGTGCTTCATTTCCATGCAAAATGCTTAAGGGGAATGAAATTAGGACACGGATTGACAGGCCGACAACATGAAGAATACTATAAAGCAAACAAAGGGCATACGGTGATTCTTGTTCTGCAAGAAAATATTTCCTAAAAATAAAATACATGTGCCATTGAAGAACCCAGTGGCCTCTCCACTAAAGCACCACTGTATAATAATAAACAGGAAATCTCCTGTGCTGCTCAGGCAAGCAAGGGGGGAGTGGGGGAATCTGAAAACGACTACCAATGGAAGAATGTTTCCAAAAGAAAACTAAAGTGTCTTCACTTTTCAACATGGGTTATGGATCTTCCTTCCTTTCCAGCAGCCGCGAATCCCATCTGGTTCTTGTTTCTATTTGTCAGATCTCCCAGAAACCTCCAAAACTCATGGGCAGCAGCTCAGCCTTCCCCCAGGCGTGGTAGACTCCTTTCCAAAGCAACTCATGGAATGGCATTTATTTCCAGGTGGACATGCTTGGAAGTAAGAGGGCAGGAGATGCCTGGAAGTGTCTCACATTTATTCCCCCTTTATTTCCCTCCGCTGTCTGAAGATGAGAATCTTAAAATATCCTCCACCTGTTGCTCTTGCACAGCCAACACCCATTTCCATCTGGTCATATTCAGCAACCAAGAATTTGGAATGGACTCTAATGATGCTGCTGGCTTCCAACTCCTGAGAAGTCAGATGCATGGTGTGCCAACTCCCATGGTGCATTTTCAGACACACAGACCCTTAAAACCTGCCATTTCCTTCCATTCATCTTGTCCGGTACTAATTGATCCCAGCGTAAAGGGTCTCAGGTTCAATTCCCTGCATTTCAACTTAAAAGAAGCTCTGTTAAGGCTGTGAAAGGACCTCTGTTTGAGTCCTAGAAGAGCTATTGCCAGTCAGAGTAAGCAATACTGGACTATATAGACAAATAGTCTGACTCAGTAAATGTTATTACCTATAACTGAGGGGAGCTTGGCATGTCAGATCATCACAAATAATGTGACTTGGAATTAACAGGACATAAAAAACCAACAGTTTTTCTCTGGTGCAACTTTCCTTCCAATATGCTTTTATTAATGACTTGTATGACCTCGTGCAATAAATCACTTCATCAATAAGGAATAAACACCCTTCATATTCTATTTACAACTAAATCCCTCTTGCACTGTGCTTTAGTTCAGTAAGTGTATTGAAGTGTGCTCTAGGTCTGCATTTTGTTTCCTGCTATTTAGATTTTGAGCGTTTTTTGTGGTTCCCAGACGAAAATACCGGGAAGAAAAGCATACGGAGACATCCTAAGGGATTCTGGCTTTTTCCATTGGGGGGAGAATGCAGGAAAACATGACTGGGTACCCAAAGAAGTAGCAGGCTGCCAGCTACAGCCACAAAGAGAGGGAGGGAGGGAGAGCAAGAGAATGCAAAGCAGAAACTCTTGGTGACCAAGAGTTAGTTGGGTCCTCCTCATTTAAGGGGAAAGTCCGTTCTGTTCTCTTTGTCTGCTGCACACCATATCTTCAAAATGATATTAGAAGCGAGATATTCACAGGAAAAATCCTGCCCTGCAAAGCTTTGGTCAAAACAGTGTGCTAAAAGATGTGTGCAATTTATATCTACTTAGTAACAAAGTGGATTCTCCACCTCACACTTGCCAATGGAACATAATAATATTATGCAAAGGAACCTTTCTTATCCCCTAGATTATAGTAACGTATATTTCATACGTTGTAATAAAGAAGAAGAAGAAGAAAAGGAAGAAGAAAAGGAAGAAGAAGAAGAAGAAGAAGAAGAAGAAGAAGAAGAAGAAGAAGAAGAAGAAGAAGAAAAGGAGGAGGAGGAAGAAGAATAATTCTGTACGATCTCTGCAACTAGAATTCTTAAGACCGTTAGGGAATACTTTGCAGGTATATTAGGCAATGAGCACCACAAGCTTTTGATTGGGACTAATACAGTAAGATGGATACATTTAGGACATTGGAATGGAACTTACAGAAGACATCAGGAAGTAGCTATAAATCAGTCCAGCACAGTCATAGAATAGCATCAGGAATAATAAGGAAAGATAGCTCTGAAAGTGGGCTATGCTGGGACAATGGAATCAGGAAGGACCTCATGTAACCACAGCAAGAGGATTATAGAAGCTGCCTTATGCTGACTCAGACCTGTCATTGGCTCTGGCGCCACCTACTGTTGGCCTCCCTGCCTTCTCCCCACCAGCCCCACTGGGCACTAACCACCACTGACGACAACAACTAGGTAGAAGGAAGCTTCCTAGGTCCCTAAAATCAGTTTAGGGAAGTGCTCATGTCCTTAACCCAAATTATTTCAACAGCTTCATTCACATCAGTGCTAGAACTCTGTGGAGAGGTTTGGCTCAGACTTGTTGAGGTTCTGGCTTCTTAGGGCATTCCCCCCCCCCAATCCTTCCTATGAAACTGGGGAGAGTCCCTTCTCTGCAATTAACAAGCTCCAGATAGAACTTTCTCATCAGAATTCTCCCTTGTCAGCATTCTTTTTAATTAGTACATTTTCCATTTTCTGTGAGAATCTATTATGAGAACCAATTCGGCACGGGGACCAGTTTTGTGGGGGCTTTGTACTTAAAGGAGATGATCTGTCACTAGAACCCCTTTTAAAGTGCCACGTGGCTCTTCATCTCTGAAACGCATCTGTACAATCTAAAGCTTTACTTTTAAAAAATCAAACACATACATTGATGGAGAGAGTCACAGTTGTTCTTATCTGGCAGGCTAATTATGTAGAGGGGGTTTTTTAAGTGACTGAATACACACACACACACTATAGCATGACTTCCTTATCAACTATATAATGTTTCAAATGAAGCCAAGACTTGCATATTCTGGGTATTATGCTAACTATGGAAGTTTGAACACACAGCACAACCAATGAACTTTGCTTTCTCCACAGTCATTCTATACCATTATATTTCAGAATGGCTACGTGAAGGCAAGAGGCATAAAAAAAGAGGAACTGACACATTACATGCAAGGATAGTGTCACACATATTAAATAGCTGCTAAATTCCTATTAAATCCAAGGGTTAATCCACACAGATCTGATAATTGTACTAGAACCCTGGCAGGAGGAAATACAAAATGTTATTTAATACATTCGCAGCTTTCCAACTATGCTAGGAATATTGCTTTTTTAAATTGCTGGGAATTATCAAATTTCAGGCTACATAAATGCTAGCTCGTGTATCCCATTTCTCTTATGTAAAGAGAGAGAAAGAGAAATAAAAGATGCTCAGCTTTGATAGTGCTTCTCACCTGTCGGGAGAAGTGAGAGTTTCTCGATCCACGGCAAGCAGACAGTCACGGCTGCCGAGGAGGCAGAAGTCTATTTCAGGGGAAGCCAAAGTGGGGCCCTCCAGATGTTGCTGGACTCCAGCTCACAGCAGCCCCAGCAGCATGGCCAAAAGAGGATTAGACAAAGTCATGGAGAGGAGGGCTATCAATGGCTACTAGAGATGATGGCTATGGTCTGCCTCCACAGTTGGAGGCAGCAGTACCAGTTGCTGGAAACCACAGAAGGAGAGAGTGCTCTTCTGCTCATGTTCTGCTCCTTGGCTTCCCACAGGCATCTGGTTCTCCACTTTGAGGACAGGATAATGGACTAGATGGCCCATTGGTCTGATCCAGCAGGCTATTATACAGTAGTACCTCAGGTTAAGTACTTAATTCGTTCCGGAGGTCCGTTCTTAACCTGAAACTGTTCTTAACCTGAAGCACCACTTTAGCTAATGGGGCCTCCTGCTGCTGTCGCACCGCAGCCACACAATTTCTGTTCTCATCCTGAAGCAAAGTTCTTAACTTGAGGAAATATTTCTGGGTTAGCGGAGTCTGTAACCTGAAGTGTATGTAACCTGAAGTGTCTGTAACCCGAGGTACCACTGTATTCTGATTAGTCAGGGATGATGGGAGTTGTAGCCTAGAAAACATCTCCAGGGCACCACATTGGCTATTGCCAATCTATTTGGCATTGCTTGTGGTGTGCAGAAGTGCCAGGTGTTTACCTTCACCTCACCCCACAGTTTTCTCCACACAGCACCCCTTGACACTCACAGAAGCACACCCCAAAGGACAGTACACCCTTGGAGGGCTCCTCAATACATAGAAATTGCAATGGGGCAGAGGGCATTCTGGTTTTGACTAGAGAGGAATAGGGAGACATCCAGAAAAATGACAAAATGAGGACCTCAAACTGTTAAGAGGGCCAGCACCTGAGGTAAACTCCAAAATGGTGTCCCCCCTTCTGCCAGGGAAGAAGGGATGAGGGAAGAGCTACATCAGGAACAAGGTGTGTGTGTGTGTGTGTGTGTGTGTGTGTGTGTGTGTGTAAGAAAGCTCAACATCAGGATCTGCCACCCCAGTGGATCTTGCCACCTGAGGCAGTTGACCCACTTGGCCTCATGGGTGGGCTGGCCCTGACTGTTAAGATGCCACTACTGAGTCCTGCAATAGCACAGAGAGGCTGTCAAGAAGACATCAAGAAATATCTGCCATCACCCCTCCCTGTGCTCCAAATTCTGAGCTTCTCCAAATGAGCTCCTGCTGCTCAAACACTGCAGCAGACTGAAAAACACATACGTGTGCCCAGAAAAAAACGCCCTCCTAAACCCAGGCTAGCAGGCAGGTTGTTTTCTTTCAGTCCTGTGGGGCAGGGACCTTTGGTGCCCGAGCCTGCTGCTTCCTTAGGGCAGTAGGAGAAGGACTGTAATTCAGAGGCCCATAGAGATCAGTGATAGAGCATCTGCCTTTCAAGCAGAAAGTCCCAGGCTCAACCCTTAGCAACTCCAGGCTGGGCTGGGAATATCTCCTGTCTGAAACCCCAGAGAGCTGCTGCCGGTCAATAGACAACACTGAGCTAGATGGACTCATATCCTGTTATAGGTCAGCTTCCTGTGTTTCCTAGTTGTCATTATTAACATGATACTAACACACTCATTGTGTGCACTGTGAGATGCATCAATGGACTAGATGGACCAATGGTCTGACTCAGTAAAAGGCAGCTTCCTGTGTTCCTAGTTGCCCTCAGCTTTGCAGAAGTTCCCCTACCCCCAATGCTGGCTGGGAGGCCCAGGTTGGTGCAGCTGTCTTTGGCCCTCCAAACCTATCAATGGGAGATTGGCTGGGCTTCAGAAGGACCTCCATGTGCTATTTTTTCCAGCAAGCTCCTCAGCAGGTAACCTTTCGGCCCCTCTGTGTCCCGAATGCTGAATACTTTTGCTCTCTTAAAAAGGAGTAATCAGAACCATTCGGTTTTCTTCCAGCCAGCCTGGGCCCCTGGTGGCACAGAGCCATTCTGTCCTTTCAGAAACCCTCCCTCGAGCCAGCCAGTCCCCAGTCCTATTCCTTTTGGGACGCGAACGCCTTGTACAAGGAGACTTGGTGACGTCAAGGCAAGCCCTATTCAATTGTCCCCAGTTATTATGAGAAGCAAGGAGTAGTTTATATGCCACACCTCGGTCGTCAGGAAGTCAGAAAGCATAAATCTCCACTGGGAGGGAAGGCAGTTTGTTTGCAATTCACTCATTTCTTAAAGCTGGAACAGCAGATGACGGCGCTGAAGACCAGCCACTTGTGGTCTATAACCCATTTTGAGTTCTGGACTAACTGCCCCAAACTCAGTCCTAGCAGGCAGTTATAGTAGAGTGAAACCTTCTGTGGTTTCAGGGGTTTGTGAAGTGCACACCTCTCGGCTCAGTAGACGTCTCTCTGGATATGTTATCTGCATCAAAACAGGCTACTGTGTTCTCTACATCTCCCCATCTCCATTGCCATGTAAAGAAACAGGTGGGACAAAGAGTACCTAACAAATAACAGTGCCCCATTCCCTGTATTTTGGTGCTCCTCCCTCTTTTGTCATCATTTCCCCTCTTGTAAAAGAAGGGTAGAGTTCCTCAGGGCTGAACTGTATCCCCTATGCTATTTAACATCGACATGAAACTGCTGAGTGGGGTCATCTGGAGTTTTGGAGTACGTTGTCAGCAATATTCTTATGACACATAGCTCTGCTTGTCATTTACATCTTCAAGTGAGGCAGTGGAAGTGCTGGGCCATTGTCTTGTCTTGGTAATGGACTGGATGAGAGCCAACAAACTGTAGCTCAATCCAGATAAGACGGAGGTGCTTCTAAGAAATGCTTGCACTGATGGGACAAGGCAACCATTTGGTGCTCCTTCTGGACTGAATTTCACAACAAACTGTGGCTTGGTTGATGCAAACCTGGTTTCACTGCCTCCCAAATAATACACCCGGAGCCTTGCCCATATAAAAAGAGGCAGTGGCGAGAACTTCCACGGATAATGCCGGCTGAGTGGTCTTGTCCCTGCCCTGCCTATTGCCCCACAGCTAACAAAGATAATGAGTAACACTGATATTAAATAGGGATTTGGGAGCTTTCTTTTTTGGAAAGTGGATAACACATTACAGCAGATAGGAAAATCCATCAGACTTTATTTAACTGTAACATTTATTAAGAGGAGTGAAAAGGTCAGTGCGGAGCTTGCGGCGTATGGGCTAAACTCCTTTCCCCAGCCCTGAAAGCGACAAGAAAGCAGATCCTTTAAGATGCAACTATCTTAAGCTCCCCTCCGCTGTTTAAACTCTTGGTAATTCTAGGTTTTGGAGACAAACGTCAAAGCAGAGGGCTCTTCCCTTCATTATTCAAGTAAAGGCCCCATCAATATTATCTGTAATAAGAATCTGCTGTTGACATGGCTCACCCTGCAGTTCCTGTTCCAGGCAGCAGCCTCTGTCAATAGGATTAAAGTGAAGGAATGCCTTTGACAAGCCCACTGGCTGCTGGTTCACTGCTGCCATCAGGCTGCCAAATTGAAAAGGCATTAGGCACCATTGTGGGCCGACGAGGGCAAGCCGAGAGCAAGCTCGTCCAAATGGGGACTTACACCTTAAGACTTCACCTGGACTTCTGCGGCTCTGCGGGTCAATCCATGTGAATGTCATCATCTTCCACGGGGGCGGGAGGGAGACGGTAAATCCTCATGCAGCTAGGAGGGCACAGCTTCCTCTCGCCATTCCCTCCTACCCCAGCGTGTTGCAGCGTCTGCTGGAGGGACAGCCAGCACTGAAGGGATGTAGGAATCTGCCTTATACCGAGTCAGATCATTGGGCCATTTTGCTCAGGGCTGTCTATGCTGGCTGGCAGAGGCTCTCCGGGGTTTGGGGAAGATAACTCTCCAAATCCTGCCTGGAGATTTCGGGGCTCAAACCTAGGACTTTCTGCATGCAAAGGAGATGCTTTGTCATGGATGTATGGTCCTTCCCCAATAGGGTGCTCAGCAAATAGGGTGTTGGGATCAAGCCATAGCTGTCAACTTTTCCCTTTTTTAAAGGGAAATTCCCTTATTCCAAATAGGATTCCTCACAAGAAAAGGGAAAAACAGCTATGGATCAAGCCCTGCTACAGGGGGAACTGGCAACAAAACATTGCTGTATATCCTTGCTTCCTAACAGGAGTGGTTCAGAGGTCCAGCCAGCCATGGCATCCTTGTGGAAACTCCATTGCCCCCTGCCTCCTGCTCTTTTTTCTATTTTTCTTTCCCAACAGTCAATATTCTGTTTATTATTATTATTTTTATTAATTTCCAAATTATTACAAATCAGACCAAATTACTTCAATTTAATATAAACAGTCAATATTCTGTCTCTTACTTGTGAGCTTGCTCTGTTCTCATGGGGCTGTTGTTTTAGGGGTTGCCTTCTTGCTTATATCATTTTTAAAAAACCCAACTAAATCTTTATTTCTAGTTCTTTTACACACCTTTTTTGAAACCCACCCTGGGATCGGTGGATGGCAGTTGGGCTAAAAATGCTCTGAAATAAACAGAGAGACCTCTCAGAGTTCTCCCCAGCATGCTGATAACCCCCCCCCCTTGTTTCTCATTTTGGCTTCAATCCTGGCAGCACTCAGCACCTGCATTTGCTATTGGAAGGAGTGATTATTTCCTCAGCTGATTAGGAGTGTATATGAGCCAGCTGGAAATCAGCAATCACTGTAATTACAGTTCATCTGTAATTATTGCTAATCAATAATCATTAAAATAGCACTTTCGTGGGACAATCCGTTCATGTGCAGGCACAGTGCCCACATGCAAAGAAATCCTCATAAGGTCCCCATATAGGGGGAGAATCTTATCCATGGTTGAAGACGGCAGATCCATGCCATGTGTTTAAAGTACATTCAGTGCTTTAAGGGCACTGGGAACTGCAGTTCTGTGACGGGAAACTACAGCTCCCATGATTCTTTGGGGGAAGTCATGTGGGATTACAGCTTAACTGTCTTAAATGGAGCAGAAAGCTAGGTGAAGGTTGATGTTCTCTGCTTATGGTAAGGATTAGCACAAGAAGCAACCATGCAAGGTTCTAGTATATTCATCATCATCATCAACAACAACAACAACAACAACAACAACATTTATACCCCACCTATCTGGCTGGGTTTCCCCAGCCACTCTGGGCAGCTTCCAACAAAATATTAAAAATACAGTAAAGCTTCAAACATTAAAAACTTCCCTAAACAGGGCTGCCTTCAGATGTTTTCTAAAAGTCAGATAGTTGTTTATTTCCTCGAAATCTGATGAGAGGGCTTTCCACAGGGTGAGTGCCACTACTGAGAAGGCCCTCTGCCTGGTTCCCTGTAACCTCACTTCTTGCAGCGAGGGAAGCACCAGAAGCCCCTCTGTGCTGGACCTCAGTATCCAGGCTGAACGATGGGGGTGGAGATGCTCCTTATGAGTTAAGATGTATAGCCAAAGATATAAGGCCACCGCATTCCTGTGAAGAGTCCTTGCTCTCATTGGAGTCTTTGCATCTTATTCAGAGTATCAAAACAAAGAGCAGCACTTAGTCTTTTAGTCATTAGTCTAAGGCAGGTTGGGCAGTTGGCACAAAGAACAGTGACAGTGTACTTCTAGGCTTGTATTACTCAGATCTAAGTCCCACTGGAGTCAACTGAACTTGCACACAGGCAGTTATGTGCTCCCTGTATTTCAGTTCCAAATCTAGCCACCATTTATTTCATAATCAGCCTAAGAAACTTCCCAGGGTCAAGTTCATAACTCAAACTCAGAGGTTCTCCTGCAAAAGCTGGACTCCAGTCCTCTGTGTTACTTATTTGGTAGACTTCCAACCTGGCTTTATCTAGAAGTAGGTTACAAATCCGTAGAACAATGAAAACAATAATATAACTATTTTTAAAAAAGAAAAAGAAAATAAGTTTACACAACACTGCTTAAGATTAACTCTCACCTCTCCAAATGCCTTTGGAAAAGGAATGTCTTCATGTTAACTTCAGAAAAAAACCAAATGGGCCTCTTGGGATTCAAGTTCCCTCATTACCTCATTTTCTGATATGAACTTCTTTTTAGTCCCAGACGTGATGGGCAAAGACATCACACAAATGGTATAGAAAAAGGTTCCCTTCCCATTAAGTTGCATTTGCATTCCCTCTTGAGTTAATTTGGGGTGGGGAACCTCAGCCCTGAGGGCCAAATGCAGTCCTACAGCCTTTTATCTCTGGCCCTTGGGACTCCCACAGAGCCACACAGCCTCCTCAGCTGCACCCCTCACCAGACCTGCTTTGCATTTGCCATGAGTCTTTTGGCCTGGCTGAAATGTGCCCTGGGACTCGGATAATATTTCTTGCTTGCCTGTGTGAAGGATAGAGAAGGGGCTGTGAGTGTATAGAAACCAGCTGACGGTAAGATTTATGCTTGTTGCTCCTCCCACTTTTGCCTATGGCCCCTGGCAGGTTGCCCAGAAGGCAATGTGGCCCTTGAAGTGGAAAAGGTTCCTTACCCCTCTATGATCACTGAAAGGCCCCACATTGTCCCACAATGCAAGTTCTGAACTAAGGCAGCATATCTTTTGTTCAGCCAGCCACAGAGTGAAGTGAATCGAGGGGTGAGCTGAAGTACAGTGAGTAGTAAAAGCACAGCTGCCTTTTTGTGAGGAGGTGTAAAAGGTAACAAGACATCTCCAAGAATGTAATGGGATTACATTAAGCCAGGCTTTGCCAACCCAGTGCTCTGCAGATGCTGGCAGGGGTCACCCTGTTTCATTCCCTCTCCTGTTTTCCACTACCCACCACCATCACGCAGCATCTTCACTTCGCTGAGGTGCCCATCTTGTGACTGGACCTTTCAAACAGGTCTTACCTGAACAAGAGACTTTATAAATGCAATGCTGCCATCAACCCTCTGGACCCCTCATCCTGCCACGGACATCAGAAGCCACCCAAACCAACAGTGCATGAGGAGAGTAAGTTCTGCCTAAAGGATACTCTGGTTTTGGTGTTTTATTTTAATTTTGATCATGCCTACTTGCTGTTTCTACCCTTTACCCTGTTTCTATACTTCTGAATAAACTGTATATCTGGGATTTCTGGGATGTACTGGTTTCTGGGGGTGGCGGTCTGTACCCCCTCCCAACACCCACATAACTGCTGGTTATTTAAATTAGATCAAATTCATGGAGGTTGACACTCTCCTCAACCCCTATGAGCCATGTTAGTTCCCCGAGGTGGTGAGGCTCATTTGACAGCAAGAAGGAACCAAGCCTTTAGTGTCATCAGCCTAGTCTTGTGCAATACTCTGACAACAGAGATTCAGCACATGCCTTTCAACTTTTAAACACTTGCTCAGAATTATTGTATTCCGGTGGGCTCATGCAGGCAATGAAGAATGCATACTTCCCATAATACAGTGCTAATTTCTTTTTTTTTACTTTTTCATATATATTTTTAATTGTATGGTTTTCTATATCGCTGTTTGAAACCACTCCATTTTTTGAAAATGAATAGCGGTATATAAATATTTTTATAAATAAATAAATGGATCCATTATGTACAGAGGCAGTATTTTTTGGGTGGTGGGGGTGGTGGAAGGACATAAAACAGGAAGGTCATCTACCTCCATTGTCCTGCTTCTTACTGTCAGAGAAATCAGGGTCAAAGGGTCAGCATCGGCACTATTCATCTCTTTTATATTATTTTATTGAACAACAAAAACAGACAATAACAACAAAATAATATAAGTTCAACACAAGAAGCTTTTGATTAGGAAGTCAAAAGAGAGGGAAAAAATCAGGAATGAACAAAATGGAAACAACTATAGCATTATTTCCAACTTTGGGTGGTTGGCAGAACCCTAATACTCTAGCAGAAGCCACAGTTGCTTCACGTGTTGGGCCTCCACCTTAAACAGATTTCTGAACCCAGAAATCCAAGCAGCACCAGTGGCAAGACTAAGGGAGCCATTTTATTTCCCACAATGCTCTGAGCCTGGCTGAATGCTCTGAGGCTGAGCCTGGGGATCCAGCCAGTGGCACTTCCACTCACCCATTTGTTGGATAGAAGGGGGAGCTCTGCACTGGCCAAGTGATGCCAGTGGCATCCAATGGGAGTCTGCTGGAGACTTGACAGGGCTGGGCAGCAGGGGTGCCAACCTGAATATAATATTGGGGGGAGCTGATAAGCCTTGCCTCACAAAACTGATCACAATACGTGGTACACACATACCATTTGAATGGCAATGCTCATCAACTGGGGGGCAGCCCTCTCAAATATTTTATTGGGGGGGGGCTGAAGGGACACCAGTCCCTAGGAGTTGGCTCCTCTCTGGGTGGAGGGATACCTCTGCCTAATCTAAATGCCTCAGCAAAACAGGTTTTGATTGATCTGCTAGCTCTGATTTGGGCTGACTGCTGTTAAACTTTGGCTTGATGCAGGAAACTAATTATTGAGTGTTCTGCTTGGTGCTTTTTGGGTGGAACATTTGTGTGTGTGTGTTAAGAGGGGAGGGGAGTGCACTCGGCGCACTCTCCTTGTTTTCTATTTAAATCTTACCCTAATTTGTTCTCCCTCTGTCCCCTCAGGTGCTGAAGCCAGGTCAGGAAGCAGACAGCTTAGAGTAAACAGATTAATCCTGATTTCTTTTTTATATTGTCAAAGCTATTATTATCCTCCAAAAGGAAAGGAAAAAAATAATGACCCTCATTTTCATTAGGCTGCAGGTTCCATTGGGCTTCAGAAACAGAGCCAGGAAAGCACAAATGTCAAAATATTCTGGAGGAAAGATGAAAAACCTATCCAGGGCATTTCAGGGAACAGGAGACTTGTCAAAGCAGGCTGTCAGGCTGGCTGCAAAAAATTTCAGTTCTAATTACAATTATTTCTAGGTTTTTTCTGTTTTGCTTTTAAAGAGACCTATTTCCCCCACTCCGATTTCTGCTCAACAGTAAATAAGGAATACTAATGTAATTTACAAGCATGCAGCAGTGTACCTGTTAGCACGCTTCCAGAGAAGTGGGTGGGTGGGACTATCGACAATGATGCTTGTGGTTTGATAGCACTGATCACCTGTTCTGGGGAAGGCTGAAGAGAGTGCCAGTATTTACTTCATCTGACTAATGGAGCTACCTAGGATGTGGCTGCAGGGCAATCTACGACCACCACTTGAACCCTTGGCTGGATGAGAATGTGGGACAACAACAAAGTTCATATGCCCATGATGTTTGAAAAGTTAACCTTCTGGCAAGCGACAGGCATACTCAAAACTGAATCAACACAAAGTGGGGGGGGGCATGCCAAAGTTTAAAGTTTCGTTTTGTCCTTATTGGAAAACAAAACACTAAGCCAAACCATGGCTTAGTGCAAACAAGCAAATGTGCTGGCTCCCAGAGGGGAGATCACCACTCCTTTGTTCCTCCCCAGTTGTTCTGCTGCTACATTGCACTGATCTAAGCCATATTTCACCTGAGTGTGTCATCTGGACCTGGAATCCTTGTTTAGCTCTTCCAGACAATCACGCCCTCTAAACCATAGGGCAAACTTTGGTTAGAGCTCATGGTTTGTCTGGAGAGAGAGATAAAACAGGAACCTGGGAAGTTACCCTGGGCTGAACTGCAGTACCCATAACAAGGTGCGGCAGAATCTTATTCTCCATAACAAAATATTGCAAATTATCGCTGGAATAATGCAAGTCCCTCCGAAATGGAGTTGCCAGACCAAGAGTATATTTGGGCACACGCATACACACCCTGGCAACCAGTGTAACAAATACAGAGGAATGAATGACTATCTGGAAAGTTCCTTCAGGGCGAACACAGGCAACCGCAAAGCTTTTATGGGGGTGCGGGGAAAGCGCTTGAAGGAAAGGGAGGAGGACAAGACAAGTCAGGCAAGACATTTAACTTCCAAGTTGCACAATTCACTGCAATGAAGCAACGCACTGCTGCTTTTTGCCCTCGCCTCGACCAAACCTTCAGTTTAGGAATCAGGTCCGTAGGGAAACAGACACAGTTCCCCATTTCTGTGCCTAGTCACTGGCTCTCCAGGTACTAATTTAGCAAAGAGGGAGAACAGATGACTTCCTGCTTGACTGGTCTATTTCAACAGCCTTTCTCCCCCTCCAGGGGTGCACACATGCATCAGTGGTCAAGCCTGCAGAAAAGTCAACTCGCTGCCACAGTCCAGGCTTGAAAGAATGCCAGGCCCTTTTTCCTCTGTGAGTCAGCTGCTCGGCTTCCCAATACCTTGGCTGCCGATCCGTTTGTCTATCCCCTGGCTCAGGGTAAAAGAGTCAGGACAGTATTAAAACTGTCAGATGGGGGCAATTTATGTATATAAACAGAGCTTTGCTCTGCTGATTTACACCCCTGATAACACACTGCCCACAGGTAACAAGCGCGGCTCCATCTGCCAGTGAGACCAGTTTGGATTGACTGATCCATAAAATTGGGGAGGCCTCCTTTCCTTATCGCCCTCTGCATCAATAGGCACAAGCACACACACACTCGCAAAGCAGGGGCAGCCAGCAAGTACTCATGGAGTAACATGATGCAATAAATGCTTTCACCCAGCAAATATCAGGAGAGAGATTAGATAAGGTGGCTCAAGCTCATTTTAACCACCAGGGTGAGCGCCCAGACAGTTAGCTTTCTTTCCAAACGGTGCCTCGAGCAGTCAAGCCCGTCTGTTGCAATCCACAGCCCACTGGCCTCCAGTGCACCCAGGTTTCTAAAGTCCAGTTAAAACTTGCCTCTGCTGAGTTTGATCCTGGAAGGCTTCCCTTGACTGCGCAGCAAAGTTTCTCCCCTGAACGCGGACGGAAGGAAGGTGACCCGAAATCGTTTTGGACTTTGGCTGTGCAGCCAGGTGCAAGAGGCAGCGATGAGGGTAAACATCAACTCGGTTCAAGGGGCATCTATAGAATCCACACTTTCCAAAACAATACGCAAACTGAAACACAGCTGTCCGTTTGAATTTTTCTTCTATGAATTTTGCAATGTCGTTCTCTAGCCAAGTGATACATACAAAATGCATGTGCACAGAAATGCATGTAACAGTGAATATAACAAACAAAAATGGACTAAATTAGGGAAGATTGGTTTGCAAAAATGCATAGAAAAATGTGCATATAACAGGAGAAAATCACACTTAAAATGTTGGTGAATTCTCATTTTTCTTTTTTTAACCCACAAACTGATGTGGAGGCGGGAAATGAGAGAAAATGAAATTGGCAGGTTTGCCAGTCCTTAGCCACAAGTAGTGTTCTTATTGTGTAAATAATAATTGATGAGGAGCAGCAGTAGTACCACCCAACTGGTTGGCTTTTCAAATTTTTTTTTACAAAAACAAAAATCAAATGGGGATTGTATTTGGAATGGCTCTAGGAAAAAAGACCAGCAACACTGGGCCTTGGCTCTTTCCCAGTGACAACATTCTTTAACCACCTTTCTCCCCCAGTTTGAAAGCAGTAGGAACGTCTTCCTATGTGCATCTCCAACAGATGGGTCCTCTGTTGCTATTAACCAGGTGAGAGACATTGTGGAACGTTTGGCTGTGTCTCAGCTGTGTTTGGAAGAAGAAGAAGGCACCTCCCAAAGCATCTGCACGGAGGTATGGGGTGAAGAGACCACACTCTCACCTTCCTTGCGAGGCAAACCAAGCTGAGCAGCACTGCCTAAGTGTGTTGCCTTAGTCTGAGCACACAGGACCTCAGACCAGCAATCTTTTGGAGAGGCAGCACAGACATAGGCATCTCCCTTTAATTCTCTTTGAGACACCAGCAGCCAACGCTTGGGCTAGGCCAATTCAGTGAGGGAGCAGTAGCTGCTCAGTCAACTTCAGGCGTCTAATTCAACAATTTATTAAAGGATTCAAGATAAGAGAGAAGGAGAAATACGAGGCTGCATTAAAAGGAAATAAACAGTTGTTTCTACCTAATCCTTACACTGTAACAGTCCCTAACTTAAGTTCAGCAACTAGGCAACTAGGCATAACAGTCTTGCATGCCCCAAAAATGTACAGGACCAGTTTTGAGGCTGAGGTAATTGGCGGAGCTTTTTCAGGCATGGAGACAGAGGCAATATTAAAACTACTCCATTTTTATGATGAGTTTTTTTTTGTGGGGCATTGATTGACTGGGGCAGGAGGGACAGAGAAGCAAGCATCCAATCATACTTGGTGCTTTTTGAGGCCCAATATATAGGCAGGATAACAATTTCCTAGAAAATGTCTCTCATGTCTTCCAGAAAAACTCAGAGACACCGCAGTTTGCCTGCTTTGTTGTTATGGCAGAAAGGGGTTTTGGCAGACACACAAATTCTTAAAGAGACAGGGCTGTGGGCTCAGCATTTAACACAGGGTGATTAAAAAGTTCCATTTCTTGGAAGAGTCCAAAGAATGTCCAAAAGGAGCCTTGGGCTGACGGTTGCCTATCCCTGCAATTGTTAAAATTATTGGGCAGGATTACATGCTCTTTCCCCCTCACATCTGGCCTGTGGTGTCAATGGGAACACACACTCCCCTGCCTTCCCTGGCACATTGGCTGCTTCTACAACCACCAGCTGCCACACAGGGATGGCACACTGGAATACATATATATGCATAAAAATCCAATGTGTGTAGGCCAAAATTATGGGGATGGCCATGCAGTTTTGGTCTACATGCATTGGGTTTCCTTTATGTAAGCCCTATTCTGACATGCCATTTTAGTGTATAGATGCACAGCCTTTTTGCCTTTTTAGGGTGTAGAAAAGATAGTTTATCTCTGCACTGCCCAAATACAAGGCACAGAGAAATTTCCCTACCTACTGTTGACAGAGCCAATCTTTGGTTTGAATGCAACATAGTGCCTACCTTCCCAAGGCACTATAACACCGAGAAGGCAGATCCCCACCTATATTCAATATTAGCACTGCAGTGTGCAATTTCACCATACAGCAAAAAAATGTTCAGTAAAATTGTAAATACACAACAACAGAGAAGCGAGATTTAGCGGAGTGGCAAGATCATACAGGGATTGTAATTCAAGGAAGGGAAGGGAAGGAAAACCACAGACGTCAGTGGGGCAAGTAAACATATGAATCTATGTTTCATATACAGATGACTGACAACTTTCTGGATATAGAGTAATGCAGTTTTATCTCGAGGTCATAATCATTTGTCTTTGTTTCTTGTATGTTTTAAGTAACTCACTGGCTGAAGCCCAATTCTCTTCTGCACAGACCACGGGGCTCTCTTTGTGGAACTCAGATCTTTTCTTGACTTAGCTCTTATTTCCTGCAGTTTGTTAGGCATCTTGCAATCATAGCATTTAATGTTTTGCCTCTTCCTTAACTTGAAACCAATGTTCTGCAAAGCCCCAAATCAGAAGTTCTGGAACCCATCTGCACCCCATCTACTTAAGACTGCAGAGATACCTCTTTCTTTCTTTCTTTCTTTCTTTCTTTCTTTCTTTCTTTCTTTCTTTCCTTCTTTGAAATGCCTAAATAAACTTTTAAGGAATCTTGAAAGCATTAGCATTGCTGGCATGCAATACCATGAAGCTGATATTCTTTCTCTAGAGCGTGTAGGTGTGCATGTACACGATAAAAGGCAAAAAGGTGGTGTTGTTTTTAAGTACCAAAATGGAAACCAATTTAATCCAGAGCTCGTTTAACTGACTGTAGGATATACTTGCTCAGTCATCTTAAACTAAGGAATGGCTGAAGGGCCATTCACTCTTTGGCTCTGCCTGTTGACACACTCACACACAAACCAAGGCTTGAGCTGTGATGGAGAGCTATGTCCCCAGCCCTTCTGTCCCTTTAAGGATTCTAGATGGGTTTTGCATATTCATCCTGATTTGTTTGCATGGGAAGTTGGCGACATTGCATCAAAGCAGGTGTTACATAACATGGCATGACGTTGGCTATTTGGTGATTCCTCCTAGTTTGTGGGGAGGCTAGATGAGGTTACCTGTTTAGTGAGCGTTCATCCTGACCTGCTTGCTGTGAGGTTAGATGACATAGCGTTGAAGCAAGTGTTATCCCACACTTTCCAGGGCATTTCCCCCATCACTTTCCTCATTTCAGAAGTATGATCTTTTACAGAAACAGGTTTGTGGCACAATACCTCCTAATCAACCATAATTGCACCACCTGCACTATGCTGTGCAACCTGAACCCCACTCAAAAATAGTGATGGTCTGGAGGCACCCTTTGCCTCAAAGGAAACATATAGATCCTGATCTTTGCCTAAATACTCAAGACAAGACAGTGTTTTCCCCTTAGTTAATTCCAAGAGGGAACCCAAGAGGAGATTCTTCCCAATTCACAGCTCTCTTCCCTTAGTTTCTGTTAATGGGAAGTGTGCAATATCCAGCACAGGGCTTTTTCGATAGCACAGTTGAGTGCAATCCTCAGTCCTCCCCTCAGGGGACGTAGCATAAACAGGGGGTGCTTTTAATATGGTTTTTGTCCTTGTATGCCTTGAGGAATTCTGCCTCTTCAACTTCCAAACACATCCTGTGCACCTCTGCAAATATGGGGAAGCTGTTGTGCTTTATTAAAAGTTTCTAAAAGTAACATAGGAATAGGGTCAGTGTGGTTACCTATAAATTAATTAATTGTTTGTTTTTCTTTTGTGAGCATTTCTCCCACTCACTTATCTTAAAACACTCTATAAAATGTGGAATTAGAAGTTTGAGGTTGTCTGAATAACTGTGCTACCTCACAGCATACCTTTGATTGGCTGATTAAGGTATCTGGTTGGTAACTCTTAAGTTGGAGGTTGCTGAATGCCGTTGGTGTCTTCTTCACAAAATGCTGCAGAGTTGGGAGTTCAAATCAAATGTGGTGGCAGTTGTTGGCTATTTAAGAAGTCACTCCCAGACTGACCTCCCTGACAGGGAAGTTGGGAAATACTTGTTCTTTCATTACCAGGCAAAGGGCACTTTAAACCCATGTGAACAGTAGCTGAGGCTTTAGAGGGGGTCACCACCACAGCTTTTACTCTGGTGGATGCCCTGTTGCCATGAGTTCCAAAGCAATGAATATATAACATGTGAACACATTCTTTGCACAGTGAAGACTGCAATCTTATTTAGGAATAAGTCCTGTTGAACTCAGTGGGACTAAATTCCAAGTAAACATACACAGAACCAAGCCAATAGTCTGCAGTCCAATGCACACTTGCTTTATAGTAATCCTCACTAAACTCAAAGACCCAGTAGATGTAACGATAAACAATGGGTATATTGTTACATCCAAGAGCCTTGGCCCCTCCTTGCAAGGCTGCAAGGAGAAAATGGTAAGCTTTTGCTTCTGATTTCAAGCAAACCACAGTTTAGTTTTGTGTGTGGGCCCTAAACTGTGGTTCATCTTAACCGTAGCTAGTCGAAACCTCATAAACCATGGTTTGAAGTTGGCTTGTTTCAAGTAACCATAGTTATGACTAACCACAGATGGTTGGGGCATAATGCTTAACTGTAGCTAATCTAAAATGGGAAATAAATCTTCCAAACTCCTACTGGCCACCACAGAGAACTAGAGGGAGCACCTAGGATGAGTCCAAACCTTGCTGTGACTCATTGTTCCATTTGAATAAAAACCAAGGAGGCTTACTTCAGTGTAAAAATGCAGAGGACCAGGGTGCACAAATCGACCTGAGGAAAATGCAGCAAATAGAGAACTACTGTGAGCATCTGCAGCCTCCACCACGAGCATTTGTTAATGTGGTTGCAGACCTCAGAGGGATGCAAACATATCTTCCACAGCTGTGTATTATAGGAACGTATGTTATGAACTAAAGAACAGCAGTCTGCGAACAAGCAACTCTTTAGGGAATTGTACTGCACTTCAGTTTAACACGTTCAGAAATTGCTGTGTATTGTTTCTGGTTTTGTGTTGGTATCTTCCCTTCACCACAATGCCTGCTGTGCACCATATGACAATGGGCAAGATTGTGGCCACGATAGAATTCTTAACACTGCCTTTTCAATACCATCTCCCATCTCTTCCAAGCTGAGCGACAATGCTGACTATATCATCAGCTTGGTGATGATGGCTGAAACTTCTCAAGTCTTTACGGAATCATTCCATCATATCATTAATGAGGGGCTCCGTTGGACAGATGTTAGCATGAGTGTTAAAAAAAATGATCCCCCTGCCATAAACCATTCCTTCATGTTCTGTCAGCTGCAATGTACGCGTTGGAAGGGCATCAAGCACTGGAAAGCGCTCACATGAGTAAATGATTTCTCAAAGATGTTGTGGTTTCTGGCTGACACATTTTGTTGCTGCAAGTTACACATTTGATTGTTTTCCCGTAAATTGCATGTGAACTACAATCTCTCACTTTCCACTTTAAATTTAATCCAATTCGTCTTTTTCAGTCCGGAGTCCCTGGAACTCATTCCGCCATCACTGTTTTCGATAACAACTGAAATGACCATTCTGGGCCCAGAACACCAAATCGGTATCAATTCTGAGGCAATTTCCTGTGTTAATAAAAATTGTCAGATGTGAAAATGCAGCAAGGACGGAGGTGGCCTTGCTGCTGAAGGAAGGGGGAAGGGAATGAAGGACAGGAAGCTTGTAGCATTGCGCAAGGATGCTTGAAAAATCAGCAGGGGCATCCCAAAGGCCCTTCCAGATGGGTGGTTTTGTTGCACGTGTATTCTGCAACATGTTTGTGACACAATAAAAGTTGGTTGTTCTGTGGTTTTGGTCCAGAGGCACTATAGCACAATGAAAGTGGGACCAAGAACCTCCAAAACATTTGTGGTATAAAGGGTCCCTCCAGGCATCTCTTTATTGTCCGTTCATGATGCTTTGTGTTCATGATGATATTGGGGTGGTCACACATGACTCCACTTTCAATACTGTTTGCACCAGCAAAATTTCTGGACCAGTCATACTGCTTCATTTCTAATCAGTGCATATCCCATAACATCCTGTTAAATCCCATAACCTTTTGTACCACAGATTTTCTGGTTTATTTTTGCTCTGCTTTTGTTGTCCCATAGCTCCTCCAGATAACAGTATTGTGATAGCATCGAGGAAGGAGCATCATGGAAGCATCACAGGATCAAACTAAAGCAGAAGGAATCCTCTTCTACTGCACTATTATCATGTCAAGAACATGCCCATCTAGAGGCCCCCCAGAAGTTATGAGATTTCAGCAGGAAGTTACAGGATATGCACTGGTTGGAAAAGAAGCAATACTACCCCAAAACATGGGCGTAGCTAGGATTTATTTTAGGGGGGCAGGCTTTTGTTAGGGGGGCAGAATTGAGTTATTTGTGATGCAATTGGTCAGTTAGTTAAGCATTTTTTTAATTTACTTGATTGCGGGGAGGCAGCTGCCCCCAGATATGCCCATGCCCCAAAACCTTTGCAGGTACAAATAGTATCTGAAGTGGAATCAGGTGTGACCACCCTGATAG
The DNA here is from genome assembly GCF_964270895.1 of Podarcis filfolensis. Classification (NCBI taxonomy): domain Eukaryota; kingdom Metazoa; phylum Chordata; class Lepidosauria; order Squamata; family Lacertidae; genus Podarcis; species Podarcis filfolensis. The sequence goes on along the minus strand of NC_139605.1, from coordinate 40,700,911 downwards.
CATCATCAGCACTAATCATTGTGAATGCATCATTAAAAAGATGTTTAGAAGAGTCCTAAGGCTTAGGATCAGATCAGTCATAAAGTCAACACTACCAGTGCCCTTTCCCAGTCCCATCCTATCTTAGACAGCACAGATTTGGTGCATCTTCAACAGTTCTGTGCTGTGTGTATACTGAATAGATATAGATATCTTGAGAATACGCACACACACTTTTCTATCCCGTATGCTAGTTATAGAATAAAGGTTTAGAAGTTTGGAAATATTTGTTAGTTCTTAAAGTATTTATAGCCCAACATTATGTTGCAACAACAAGAATCCTAGAGCTGCGAACAACCAAAGTTAAAATAAAATACATAATCTAAGTAGTATGGCATTAATATACAGCAAAGAGAGTTTCGCTTAGTACCAATCAAAAACACAGAGAGAGCAGCTAAGTCAAAAGGAAATGGAAGGATTCCCTTTTAAGCCAGCATCCAAATTTCACCAGGGAAATGACCATTTGTGTTTCCTTGAGTAAAGAGTGCCATAGTCTGCTGAAGAATCAGGGCTCTTCCAGACTGTTGCTAAATTCCAGTTGTGCAGGTAAAATTGATTTGGCATTCTCGTGCAGCAAATCTATGCACCCCAACCCGCAAAAGAAAATAAAAAACCCAGACTTTTTTGTGACCAGGAAGGTGATGGGAAAATGCACTGCAGAGTGTGGGATAACACTTGCTTGACAAAATGTCACAGAACTTCCCTGCAAACAAATCAGAAGGAATGCTCAGTATTTATTTCCTTTTAAAGAAACAAAACAAAATATTATTGTGATAAATAATCATACCATAGTTATGAATTTAGTAAAACTTATGAAAGCCAAAACTTACAGAGCTACAGTTTTTCCCCCTTTTATAGATGTGTTTGCAAGGAAAAACCATGCTGTGAGTTCCTGAGAGTGCACATGGTGGCTGAGGGTCGCAGTCTTTGCCATCTAAATTAACAGCCTTTCTTCTTCTTCTTCTTCTTCTTCCTCTTCTTCTTCTTCTTCTTCTTCTTCTTCTTCTTCTTCTTCTTCTTCTTCTTAATTCTGGCTGCTTCCTAAAATGCCAGAGGACTGAATGAACACTGAATGAGCCAGAGGCGGTGCCAGGAACTCTGGATCAGAAATTTCAACTTAAGTTCAGTATGAGTGAAGTTGAATAATATAAAGGTGATAGAAATAAATGTAACCCAGCGAGCACCAAAATTTTGTCTGCTTGGGCTCCCACCACAATGAACTTTTATGTGACTTGCTTGGGATTGCGATAGCTGGATCCACGGTCAGAGGCAGTAATGCTTCTCGATACCAGTTGCTGGAAACTGCAGGAGGGGAGACTATTCTTGTAGCTGGCTCCTGCTTGAGGAATTCCTACAGGCATCTGGGCAGCCTCTGTGAGAACAGGATGCTAGACTAGATGGGCCATTGGCCTAATCCAACAGGCTCTTCTTGTGAATGATTGTTTAATTTCTATACTGCTTAATATAGACCCGAACCTGCAGAACTCCAAGCGTTATTATACTCCACATCCCTCCAGCTCCAACTAGCATGTCCAATGGACAGGGATGATGGGAGTTGTAGTCTACCAGCAATGCCTGGAGGGCTGTGGGTTCACCATCCCTGCCCTGCAAGGCTCCTCATAAGGTTTGAAGAGACACAGCAATGGATATTGCTCCATCCTTTACCTGCTCACAAGGAGGAGACAACATGGGCTTCTTGCTGCAACTAAGTAAGCTGCAGCTGTTCCTCCAAAGCTTCACCATATCTTCCACCACCAGACAAGGAAGTTCTGTAGTTGGACACATAAAGCAGCCAGAGTTTTAGAGTTTTGATTAAAACACACACCCAATGCAATACTGGGAGGCACAACATTTTGCCCTCATTGATCACCAACTTAAGCTTAGAATACCAGTACAGTGGTACCTCAGGATACATACGCTTCAGATTACAGATGCTTCAGGTTACAGACTCCACTAACCCAGAAATATTACCTTGGGTTAAGAACTTTGCTTCAGGATGAGAAGAGAAATCATGCTCCAGCGGCGCGGCAGCAGCAGGAGGCCCCATTAGCTAAAGTGGTGCTTCAGGTTAAGAACAGTTTCAGGTTAAGAACAGACCTCCAGAACGAATTACATTCTTAACCCGAGGTACCACTGTACAATGCTATACAAGTTTCATCAAAATATGAAATCTGCTCTCATCGCTGGTCATAGCAGCTGCTTTCCTTATGAACAGGTTTGTTGAGAGCGATGGGCATCTGCCCTACCAGCCAGCCATAACCTTTCCTTATGAGTAGATCTGCTTGTGAGTAAGTGATCCAGCAGACCTCTTAACACGTAATTTCTGTGCTACAGCTTTGGGCATGTGGGCTGCACATGTGGAAAGAGCTGCACAGGAACTCGCCCAGGCAAGGAAAGACAAAAAAAAACCCTTCCACCCCTCCTTGCGCCAGAAATTGGTTGGTGCCGACACGGCCCCTCACTTTCACTCTGCATTTCCAGGTGCTGCTTTCCAACTGGAGTGCTAAGCCAGATGCAAGGGAGGGAAGAAGAACAACCAGAAGGCAAAGGGTGTCCAACTTTGAGCATGATTTAGCTGTTAATGCATTCTCCCACCCCATTCAAATTAGACCAGCACAGTCCACACCAGCATGTATCTGAGTGTGTAAACGATGAGCAACTTCAGTCTTTCCTGTTCATACGAAGGGGGGGGGGTTGCCATATTTCAAAAAGTAAAATTCCTGACACCCGCAAATTTGTTTTGCTTTTCTTGGAAACAAACCTTGGGAAGTCTCCCCCCAAAAGTGATTTTAAGCTTTTGGAGCTGTTTCCGCTGCTTTTTCCATCATGTTGACATACATCCGGGTTTTCCCTGACATTTTGCCAATTCAGCAAAATTTCCCCCAGCGCCATTTTTACACCTGAAAACCAGGACGTGTCAGGAATTTTCCTGGCGTATAGCAGGCCTGGTTCATACTAGCAGGCATTCCCTTTTGTGTTTATCCTTGCCTTCTAACTTGTTGATTCCGTTATATTGATTAAGTACCAACAGGGTATGTGTGCAGACAACTGTGTGTACACCTTACTTTTTAAGAAAAATTACCCCCTCCCCGAATGTGCAAAAGCAGACAGGCAATTGTAAATTTCCTTGAGCAGTTTTTCTGGTTTTGTGCAAACAACAACAAAGATCCTCCAAGATCTCAACTGGAAAAGCAATGAAATCACTGGAGAAGCAGTGGACATAAAAAGGAGAGTAGCAAAAAGTGACAACTGATCCACCCACCCAAAAACACTGAATGTTAGTGAGAGCCCAGAGTGGAGTAGTTTGGAACCCAATTTCCCCAGTTTACTAGAACACCACCATATCAGGCAAGCTTGAATTTACAGGGGGAATAGCATTAAGATGGCTGTTGTTTGAGGGTATCATCATGTGGATTAACCAAACTGAATGGGAATGCAAACATCTGCAAATACACAGTAAACTCCAGTGTGGACAAGTCCTGCGTTGTACAAAAGTCATGTTTCAGGACTGTGCCACTGCATTTAGCTTCTTAAGTACCTTCTTCAGTTTGGTCTGGTGGTGATCAGCATTGTCCCTGATCGCTTCCAGATTTGTTTGTAGGGAAGCTAGATGGTGTTACTATGTTATTGTTTTGCTGTTATTATGAAATGGTTTTTGTAGTGTTTGTTTAAATGATTTCTCAGGTTCAAACTGCAACGCCGCTATGAAGGTCACTGGGTAACCTTGGGCCACCCACCAAGTCTCAGCCTAACTTACCTCAAAGGGTTGTTGTGGGGATTGAATGAGCAGGGGGGAAACCATGTATATCACCTTGTGCTCCTTGGAGAAATAAAATAAAATAAATAAACGAAGAATAAATTTTGTTAAGCTCCTCACAGAGGCCAGATTGAGCATAAATTTAACAGCATGCATTTCATTTGTTTGGATTTATGTGACTTTGAACATTCTGATCTATTAATTTATGAAGATAGAAACACTTTTTCAAGAAGTTTGAGGAAGTTCACATGCTTAATGGCAGCTGTCTGCAAGTCCTCTCTGTTTGGAAGCCAGGAAGAGGCAATTTCATGGCAAGGCAAAATGGTAGGCAACTAGGAGAGAACTCTTTTTTTTAGAGAGTATGTTTGATATTTAGCTCATTTTTCAACCTCCAAACAATGGAACCTCCAAACATGACAAAGCAAGAGATTGGTGAGCTATGATCTCTGGCTGTACTTCTGAAGGGGGAGTGCACACCTTCCCTCCATTGGCTGCCCAAATATCTGACTGCTCTTATTTTTGCCACAGTGTGATGACGCATTACCTTCAGTGCACCTATGATGCTTAGTTTATTGTCTATTGCTTCTGCAAGTGTGAGGTTGGAGACATGATGCACTTTGCAGACTTCTCACTCTGCAACCATTTCAAATCTAAATCTAACTAGTATCTCTATTTTGGGTTTGCCATGAAAATAAAGAGAGATGTTCAAGATACTGGGGAGGCGGGGGCACTTCCTTTTAGTCGATTACACCCAGACAAAAAGTAATGGAACTGAAAGAAGGGCTTTTTTTACTCTCTCTTTTTAATTTTGCTGAGTGACAGAAGATTTAAATGCAAAGTGGATCTAATGCACACCCTGAAGTCAGCTGGCAGTATGCAAATGACCTGTCAGATTAAAATCTGAATGAAAGAGATAACAAGCTTATCTTCATAACAAAAGAGTCTTACGGGCAAACTATTTGACGCACTGTTGATGTTTGTTTTAACCCGTAGGCTTTGGACAGGGCAATATATATTGCAAAGGGGCTCCTGCGCCTTCTCCTTCGCCACCCCTCCCGGTTTGCAGAGCGGGCGTGTTTGTGTTTGCACTTTGCAACAAAAGGCAAGTACTACAGCACAATACATGAAAAAGCCAGCAAGCGAGGGTTTACAACCCTTGCTTTCAAAGGGGCTGCGGGATTGCACACCAGCAATATAGCACGCCAGCCAGCCCATAGGTCATCTCTCTCTCTCTAGCAACCCCACAGCTGCAATGAGAATGAGCAAACACAGCAGCAGGGGGAAGATTTAAACCCGGGAGGGGGCGAGGCGTGCGATTTATTCATCTGGCACGTGCGGAGGGGCCGGGTCTGGATCAGCTGTATTTAGTTAGTGAAAGGGCCAAAGAAAAGGAAGCAAGCGAAGTTCGCCAGAGAGAGGGAGGGGAGGGGGTAAAAAAAAGGAAAGACTTTGAATACCCCTACGGTTTAGAAGAAAGAAAGAAAGGGAAAGCTGCAGGTGTTTGCAAGGCGGCGGCTGCCGTCGTGGAGCCACAAGGCCAGGAATTAGCAAGGGAGAGGCAAGTTGCAAAGGGGCTAATGGTGTTCGGGACAGGGCTTTGCATTTTTCTTGCCCTTCTTCAATGCCTGGATGATCCGCGGCCCGCAGGCCGAGGCGGCCGGGCGCTGCCAACGCACGTGGCTTACTTCAAAGGGGAAGGAGGTCTGGGGCAGGAGCCGGGCCCAGCTCGGCGCCTCATGGCGGGAGGCGCGCGCGGGCTCCAGGGCCTCTTCCCTCGCGTAGGAAGCCTGGGCGGCCCTTCTGCCTTGCAGGCTACAGCCCTCGCCGCCCCCCCTCCCGCTCTGCACAATGAGGCGTGTGGGAGCATTCAGCCCAAATTCCTCGCCCGGCTGGTTTTTTCTCCCATTCAGGCCCTTCAAAACCCCTTAAGCTTCATTAGCCAGCTAGTGCCAGAGGCAGGCCGCGCGCCCGTTTCCCTAAACAAAAACAAAATAGCAAAGCGAAAGCTCCCTCAGTTCGCCCTCTCCCAGGCGACCTTTATACTGATTAATGTTTTCACAAAGTTTGCGCGAAGGCTAAAGGTATCTGCTGCTCAGTGCGCGTTCCTTCCGAATTGTTTCTGTGGGGTATATGGGCTGTTTTCCGCAATACATACGTCATGCAGTTAATAGCACGTTAGTAGTGGATTTGTAATGGACCCGCCACACATCCTCTTGCTTTATTTATTGTTCTTCATCCTCTCCAGTGTTACTATACGGTTACCCTCTGGAGGGGCACTCTTGCACTACAGTGCAACAAAAGTGGGTGGCACCCACACTTTGCACTCTTTTCTGGCCCCTGCTAAAAAAAAAACCCTTTTTAAGGCAAGCCTATCCAGATATGTAGACACTGTCATGAGTTATAATCCATTTTAACTTACTATTTTGGTTATTTTTGAAGACCGAACCCTGTTGCATGCAGCGATAGACATACAGCCTGGTGATCTGTGACCTTCTCTGCATGAGGGACAATGTTACTTGTAGGTCATGCATGGGTTACAAAGACTAAAACTTATTCAAATGAAAATTGCATATGACCAGAATAATTCCTAAGAAAGCAAAAACCAGGTCAAAGCAGTACAGTTAGCTTTTGATTCAATTTGATTTAATATTTTATTCCACTTTTTGAACAACAAATGTTGAGCTCAAAGCAGCTCACAATAATTGCAATAGCATTGTGGAGGGGCAAACCATTGTAAACACTATAATATCAAACATAGTAACATAAATAAAGCAAACAACAAATTCATCAAAACAATACAATTCAGTAAAATAATAATAACTACCATTCTTCCATTCTTACCATTCCATCTAGTAAGAACTCAGAAACGGCAATATCCCCCCTCCCTTCCCCACAGGTGGGCAGGGTTTGCGGCACCAAGCAAGGCTCACCTGGGCGGGTGCCACCCACCTGCTTGAGCTGGTGAACTCAGAAACGGCAATAGTAAGAGATCTTTGGCCTCATAGACCATGTCATATCAAAATGGGGTTTCCAGTGCATTGCCACCCAAAATGTGTCCAAATGCATTGTAACTCTTGGAAAGAGAGACGTCCTAAAAGTGCAGTGTGCAGTGCTTGTACATGTTTAAGGATTGCTGTCACAGGGAGCTGCTTCATTTTGGAGACCCAGATGTTTTCTAGGGTAGTTCTCCTTATGCTCCTGGGATGATTCGTCAATCAGGTAGGATCCCAGAACTGAAACTCCAGTGTGGGGGAATTGAGAAGAACCTATGTTGAACGACGTGGCCCAGGGAGAGAGGGAAAAATAGTGGAAGTGAACAACTGGCTTCGCAAATGGTGTAAACAGGAACGGTTTGGATTCTTAGATCACGGAATGCAGTTTCTTGAAGATGGACTTCTGGCAAGCGATGGGCTGCACCTCACAACGGTTGGGAGGAATGTTTTTGCAAAAAATCTCAGAAACCTCATCAGGAGGGCTTTAAACTGACTAATGTGGGGGAGGGAGACAGTGGTCCTGAAGGTAGGAGTCTATCAATTGATGAAGATGATCATCCAAATGTCATAGACCGAATGGAGCAAACAGCACGCAGACCTAGTGGTGGGAGGAAAAAATCCTTAAATAAGAGACACGGGGGAATGATTAATGGACTTCAATGTCTGTACACTAATGCGCAAAGCATGGGAAATAAACAAGATGAGCTTGAGCTCTTGGTGCAGCAAACTAAATATGACATAATAGGAATCACTGAAACCTGGTGGGATAAGTCCCACGATTGGAATGTAATAATGGAGGGATACAATCTATTTCAGAGAAACAGACCAGACAAGAAAGGAGGAGGAGTGGCGTTATATGTCAGGGATGTGTATACCTGTGAAGAGATCCAAGATTTAGAACCTCAAAGCCAAAGTGAGAGCATTTGGGTCAAAATTAAGGGAGAGAAGAATAACAGAGACCTCATTGTGGGAGTTTACTATAGATCCCCAAGCCAAACGGAGGACATAGATGATGCCTTCCTGGAACAGATGGCCAAGCATGCAAAAGGAAGGGAGATAGTAGTAATGGGGGACTTCAATTACCCGGATATTTGTTGGATGTCAAACTCAGCCAAGAGCATAAGGTCAAACAGATTCCTCACTGGCCTTGCAGACAACTTCATTGTCCAGAAAGTGGGAGAAGCAACAAGAGGAACAGCCATTTTAGATCTGGTCCTAACCAATGTTGATGACCTGGTTAGTGGGGTAGAAGTGGAAGGATCATTAGGCGCGAGTGATCATGCTCTTCTGAAGTTTACTATACAGCGGAAAGGAGCAGCCAAGCATACTAGGACACAATTTCTCGACTTTAAGAAAGCCGACTTCATAAAACTTAGGGAAGTGCTGGGTGAGATCCCATGGACAGTAATACTAAAAGGAAAGGGAGTTCATGATGGCTGGGAGTTTGTTAAGAGGGAGATAGTAAAAGCACAACTTCAGGCAATACCAATGAGACGGAAACATGGAAGGTGCCTAAAGAAGCCAGGGTGGCTATCTAAAGAACTTTTAACTGAGTTAAGATTAAAAAAGGATGTGTACAAAAAATGGAAAAGGGGGGAAACCACCAAAGAGGAATTCAAACAAATAGCCAGCACGTGTAGACACAAAGTCAGAAAAGCTAAAGCACAGAATGAACTCAGGCTTGCTAGAGAGGTTAAAAGCAACAAAAAAGGCTTTTATGGGTATGTTCGTAGCAAAAGGAAGAACAAAGAAACAGTGGGGTCACTCAGAGGAGAAGATGGTGAAATGCAAACAGGGGACACAGAAAGGGCTGAACTCCTCAATGCCTTCTTTGCCTCAGTCTTCTCCGATAAAGAAAACAATGCCCGACCTGAAGAATTTGGAGCAAATGATTCAGCAGAGGAAACACAGCCCAGAATAACTAAGGAGATAGTACAAGAATACTTGGCTAGTCTAGATGTATTCAAGTCTCCAGGGCCAGATGAACTGCATCCAAGAGTATTAAAAGAACTGGCAGATGTGATTTCAGAACCACTGGCAGTCATCTTTGAGAATTCCTGGAGAACAGGCGAAGTCCCGGCAGACTGGAGGAGGGCAAATGTTGTCCCTATTTTCAAAAAGGGGAAAAGAGAGGACCCAAATAATTACCGCCCAGTCAGTCTGACATCAATACCAGGGAAGATTCTGGAGCAGATCATTAAGCAAACAGTCTGTGAGCACCTAGAAAGGAATGCTGTGATCACCAATAGTCAGCATGGATTTCTGAAAAATAAGTCATGTCAGACGAACCTGATCTCGTTTTTTGACAGAATTACAAGCCTGGTAGATGAAGGGAACGCAGTGGATGTAGCCTACCTTGATTTCAGCAAGGCATTTGACAAGGTGCCCCATGATATTCTTGTAAAGAAGCTGGTAAAATGCGGTCTTGACTATGCTACCACTCAGTGGATTTGTAACTGGCTGACTGACCGAACCCAAAGGGTGCTCATCAATGGTTCCTCTTCATCCTGGAGAAGAGTGACTAGTGGGGTGCCACAGGGTTCTGTCTTGGGCCCGGTCTTATTCAACATCTTTATCAACGACTTGGATGATGGACTCAAGGGCATCCTGATCAAATTTGCAGATGACACCAAACTGGGAGGGGTGGCTAACACCCCAGAGGACAGGATCACACTTCAAAACGACCTTGACAGATTAGAGAACTGGGCCAAAACAAACAAGATGAATTTTAACAGGGAGAAATGTAAAGTATTGCACTTGGGCAAAAAAAATGAGAGGCACAAATACAAGATGGGTGACACCTGGCTTGAGAGCACTACATGTGAAAAGGATCTAGGAGTCTTGGTTGACCACAAACTTGACATGAGCCAACAGTGTGACGCGGCAGCTAAAAAAGCCAATGCAATTCTGGGCTGCATCAATAGGAGTATAGCATCTAGATCAAGGGAAGTAATAGTGCCACTGTATTCTGCTCTGGTCAGACCTCACCTGGAGTACTGTGTCCAGTTCTGGGCACCACAGTTCAAGAAGGACACTGACAAACTGGAACGTGTCCAGAGGAGGGCAACCAAAATGGTCAAAGGCCTGGAAACGATGCCTTATGAGGAACGGCTAAGGGAGCTGGGCATGTTTAGCCTGGAGAAGAGGAGGTTAAGGGGTGATATGATAGCCATGTTCAAATATATAAAAGGATGTCACATAGAGGAGGGAGAAAGGTTGTTTTCTGCTGCTCCAGAGAAGCGGACACGGAGCAATGGATCCAAACTACAAGAAAGAAGATTCCACCTAAACATTAGGAAGAACTTCCTTACAGTAAGAGCTGTTCGACAGTGGAATTTGCTGCCAAGGAGTGTGGTGGAGTCTCCTTCTTTGGAGGTCTTTAAGCAGAGGCTTGACAACCATATGTCAGGAGTGCTCTGATGGTGTTTCCTGCTTGGCAGGGGGTTGGACTCGATGGCCCTTGTGGTCTCTTCCAACTCTATGATTCTATGATTCTATGATTCTATGATTCTATGAACAACTGGAATATACCCAAGAAAAAACAACAGGCTTTACACAGTATCTGAATAAGGGGCTTTGGCAGGAGCTCAGAGGAGCAGTTTAGAAGCATTGGCAAGTTGTACTGCAGTAGGCATGGAGTATCCGTGCTTCCTTATTTACTGCTTGACTGGAACAAGAAAGAATTTAAATAAAGATACAAGTATTGAAGGCTTATTTAGATTTCAGCTTCTTTTTTGGTGGGGTGGGGAGAGGCAAGAGCAGCATAACAGAATCTTACTTCAGTTCAGGAGGATTCACTCAGAACAGTTCTTGCAGGATTGACAATGCAACTAATTATGCTTTGAACACTTCTCCCGGAGATTTTATGATGTTCTGTTTGGAGGCAAAGGTCCACACTGCAGAGCCCAGCAATTGCCTGTCTGTGAAGGCAGCACAATCTGGATAATACAAGGGGTTACGCAGAAGTGGTCTTTCTTTGGCGATCACTCTTAGCTGAGTAAGATTGTCTTCCACGAAAACGGTCTTAACAGTGAGCCCACAAGTGACTGGAGGCCAATTCTGGATCCACATGTCCTTCCACAGTGGGAATACAGGTTTCCGGGTGGGAGTTGATCACGGTGAGGGTTTGCCAAACGTGCCTTCCTCTTAGCTCTTTTTTCCTTTTCACCCTGAGTTCGGGCTTCTTCAAAGTCCATGACACCTTTGGTAAAGGCTTTTCTCCAGTTGGAGTGTTCGCAGGCCAGTGTTTTCCAGTTATCAGTGCTTATACAGTCATACCTTGGGTCTCAAATGCCTTGCGACTCGAACGTTTTGGCTCCCAAATGCTCCAAACCCAGAAGTGAGTGTTCCAGTTTGCGAACATTTTTTGGAAACCGAACATCTGACGCTGCTTCCGATTGAGTGCAGGATGCTCCTGCACTCAATCGGAAGCCATGCCTTGGTTTTCAAATGTTTTCGGAAGTCAAATGGACTTGCGGAACAGATTCCGTTCGAGAACAAAGGTACAACTGTTCAATTTTGTGACATGAAATGCCCTCTTCCTCCACAGCCGTGCACCTGCCATTCCATGGAATTTTGACTTTTTCTCTTTATTATTAATTTTTATAAGGATGGTGACTCTCTCCCCGGTTTTGTAGTGGCCATTTCAACTTTCCAAAGAATCAGTTCTTACCTCCCTTACCTTATGTGAAACTGACAAAGATGAAACTTTCTTTATACTCCATTCTCCATCCAGAAGGACAGGATAATTAGATGTGACAGCTCACTGGAGGCATGATAATGGCTAAAATGTGCTTTTTAAGGGTGGAGTGAGGATATACAGTGGTACCTCGGGTTACATACGCTTCAGGTTACATACGCTTCAGGTTACACACTCCGCTAACCCAGAAATAGTGCTTCAGGTTAAGAACTTTGCTTCAGGATAAGAACAGAAATTGGGCTCTGGCGGCACAGCGGCAGCAGGAGGTCCCATTAGCTAAAGTGGTGCTTCAGGTTAAGAACAGTTTCAGGTTAGAACGGATCTCCGGAATGAATTAAGTACTTAACCCAAGGTACCATTGTACTTTGCAGGATCAAATTGATAACCCCATAGTAGCAATCAGCCTCTTAACGCATGCAGGCGAACTTTCTGAAGATGAAGTTGGGAGTGTTGAACCAGGAGTGGGGAGACCCACGGTTCAAATCCCCTGCTCAACATACACTTCTTTGGGTGACCTTGAGCCAGTTGCTATCTCTCAGCCAGGCCTACCTCTCAGGGTTGTTGTGAATATGAAGTGGGGGTGGGGAGAGCCATGTATGCTGCCCTTGTGCTCACTGGAGCAGAAGCAGGACATAAATGAAAATTCTAAAATGCTCTAACCCTTTCCCCCCAAGACATTTCCAGGCCACAGCAGTGCTTTTACAGGAAGATTCCCTGTAAAATCGAGGCTTGGAAAAAACGGTAGTTATTTGCTCATATGCATACAATCCATCTTTTCTAACAAACAGAATGAGGTCATGCAAGGACATCTGGTATTAGGGCAATGCACCATATTGGGTTGCATTCCACTCCACCGAGCCACTTTGGAATAAAGCTGCACTTACTTTACATGTAACTTTAGGGATGACATACAATCCCCCTCCTTCAGGGTTGTGCTGGGGGACTGGGCAGAAAAGAGTTACTGGGATTTTAGGAATTTTGCTGATGTATTTTGGAAGAGGGGGAGTGGGAGTGGAGAAGATCCCTTGGCATTCCCAAACAGCTGGGAATCGACTGGCTTATACTTCCGGGGGCCATTTAAATATGGAATAAATAAGGAAGATGTTGTTCATTTTGTGTGAGTGTCTAATCCCACATTCTGAATACAAATGGATTTAACCTTGTCCCTTCAAAAGAGCTGGGGACAATCAGAATCATCTTTACAGAAGACTGCGCCTGCTTTTAAATTAGCTTTTTAAAAAGTAGCAGCCATTCTCTCCTTTCCATTTTCCAATTCCCATTCACTGTCAGCGCAGATAAATACAGGCAGGCCAGGGCTAAAAGCTGGCCTAAAGTTCAAAGAAAAGTACTGGGGGGGGGGCATTCCTGGGCCTCCAAAAACGCCTGCTGCCAAATGTTGCTGGTCTGAAGCCATGCAAGTACTGCATTCGGACCCACTGCTGTAAATAGCCAATAAAGTGTTGTTGGTTTTATTGCATTGATTGCATCAATTATTAGAAATTGCCATGAAAGAAGTATCGTTTAAAATAAACACATTCTTAACTTTTCTTTTAAAAAGGGGGAGAAAAGAGCTACAGCATTTGAACCTATTGGGTTACTAGATTGCCAGTTACTATAAGTGATGGATCCCCCTCCCCCCCCAATCTATTTGCTTTCTTCAGGAATTTTCTTCCAGGACAAAACAATGGATATGTTGAATTTCAAGTTCCTGCTCACTATCATGTGAATCTCTCCCTAACCCAGTTGATCCCACTTCCTAAAATTATTCTGAAAATAATAAAACAAAACGTTAATAAGCTAACGTCGCTTCCACACACAGGAGCGTTGTTCATATTATGTGCAATGACCTCAAAATGTTGTTCCATATTATTTTCCCATTTAATCAAGACTGCAGAAAATCTGATAGTAATTTTGGATTAAATGGGGGGACGGGGTATAGATGTTTTGGTGAGGAAGATGCCATTTGGAAACTCTGAAAAAATTTCATGAGCAGCACCAAATCCACAATAAACCAGTGTGGAAGCACCCTACATAAAATTTTACTGGACTTGCAGGTGCTATTTTTCAGTGTTTTATCATAATTTGCTAAGGGGATATATATGTCCTGGCAGACAGATTTGCCCCCCCCCCCAGCAGCGCCTTGTGTACCTTGCTTATTTTCACTGTGTCTCTGTCTAGAAATTTGGCTGTGGAAATTGTTTGCCTTGTTTGCTTTGATTGCCATCATTATATGTTCAAACCGGCAACAAAATTCTTCTATATAGGGAAAAATTCAAGAGAAGGATGTGGAAACATGGAGCATCTCTTCAGAACTTAAGAACATTTCGGCATTATAGCAGAAGAATATAGCCTTTACAGATACATTTTTTGCCATGTCTAAAACCTTTGGTCTGAGGAAGGAAAGTGCTTTACAAAGCTTAGGAGTATTAGGCTAGGTAGATGAAAGTGCACTACTGTTTCTGCTTGACATCATAGTACAACGACATTAAAGTACAAAACTGGTTAAAACACTTCTTCAAAATGAAATGCAGTTTTCAAGCCCATTCTAGCTTTTGGTGCCATGTTTGAAGTATTCACGAGTTTGTCTTTCTCTTTCTTATTTATTTTCACTATCCGGATGTCATTCAAGGTGGATAATCGCATTATTTTCATCATCATTAACACATACTTTATATTTATACAGTGCTCCTTACAACCTCCCTGTTGTTGTTGTTGTTGTTGTTGTTGTTGTTGTTGTTAAGAAGCCATGTTAGCCTGTATTATTCACAACCCCCCAATTTTGCAAGTGGGGGGGCTGAGGCTAAGAGAGCTGGGGTCACCTAAAGCTCTTCCAGACAACTTGTTTATGGAGCATTCATCCCAATTTGTTTTTACAAAGTTTGCATGAAGTTTATACGTTTATCCATTCATTCTGCACTTTTGTTTAGCAGCGATTGTATGACATCATGTCAGGTGATTGTTATCCCACACTTTGCAGCACATTTACTTACTGCAAAGAGTCCAGTTGGGAGCGGGGGTGGGCTCCATTAACAGATAAAACATGATAAAGTGTCAACAGCATACAGAGAATGGCTGTAGTTCAGTGAAAGAACATCTTGCATTGCCTGGAGAAGTTCCCATGTTCAGTCCCTGGCATCTCCAGTTAGAGATGGGAATGTCTCCTACCTGAAATCCTAGTTTGCTGCTGGTCAGTGCGGACAATGCTGAGCTTAGAATTAGGGTCAGCAAACTTTTTCAGCAGGGGGCCGGTCCACTGTTCCTCATACCTTGTGGGGGCCGGACTATATTTTTTTGGGGGGAATGAACGAATTCCTATGCCCCACAAATAACCCAGAGATGCATTTTAAATAAAAGGACACATTCTACTCAGGTAAAAACACACTGATTCCTGGACCGTCTGCGGGGCAGATTTAGAAGGCGATTGGGCCAGATCCAGCCCCCGGGCCTTAGTTTGCCAACCCATGGCTTAGATGGATGAATGGTCTGAGTCCAAGGCAATTTCCTATGTTCCTATGAGGGGAGCATAAAAATAGGTAGGAAAACAACCAGCCCAAACCAATTCTATAGCCAATGGGCCAACTAAGCTGCAGAAAAAGCAGGCCACTACAAACTGAAACAGCTCCAGCAGCCCATCTACCAAATCAAACTGGCTCCAATTAAAAAAAACGGAAGGAACAACCTGAGCTTGAGCAAAACTCCATAAAGCCAAG
Organism: Podarcis filfolensis; assembly: GCF_964270895.1. Lineage (NCBI taxonomy): Eukaryota > Metazoa > Chordata > Lepidosauria > Squamata > Lacertidae > Podarcis > Podarcis filfolensis. The sequence continues at coordinate 40,685,713 of NC_139605.1, read as the reverse complement.
GTAAATGGGACTGTCTGACACCTAAAACAAAATTGGGAAGGTATCAGCTGGACCTCTTTGCATGAAGAGTTCATCAGGCCGTAGAAAGTATAAGCCCACCTTAAGGAGGGCCACCAGGGATGCTAGTAAAAGAGCAGGCAATTCTGTTTCCCTGATGCTTCTAAAGTAAAAAATAGCACTTTGATTTGTGCCCATTGCACACCTGTAAACTGCTTGCTGCAAGTGAGTTGTATTCTTTTTGTCATCTGGGTCTCTGATGACAGATATGTGCAAGCGGTAGGGCCAATAACATTCTTTTCTGGACAAGTGTGACTTCTCTGGACTTGTTTCCCAGTCTGAACTAAACCATACTCTGGCAACGGTACCAGACCCCTTCTGCTTCTAGTCATCCGAGTCCTGTGGCAGAGACTTACATCAGCTATTGTGGCTGCAGATGATGGATCATGTAGTGTGCTTTTGTGTGGTAGCTGGAAGCGTTTAGGCGAGCATTGCTGCCTTTGGTATATGACGGTATTTAGATGCCTGTTGCATAGTTTCAATCTGCTGTCTAGAAAATAGACCATCCAGATCAGGCAGGAGTAGTGTGGAAGTCAGTAAAATGCTGGGAAAGCCTATATTTCATAGCCTGCAAACAAACAAGGCCATTTTGGGGGTAGTTGCATGTTTTTGGTATCCAAACAACAATCCCTCTGCGTGCCATGCCTTTCCCCCCCATTTCCCTTAAGTTTTTCCCTAGAGCATGATGTTAGTATGCTTCATTTCAAACTGCCCTTTGCTGGAATACATTTCCTTCAGTGTTCCAGAAAGGACAGCTGACTTCACTTTGCCTGCCTAGGTTTACAACCCAAAATGGAAGCAGCTCCCATGGTCTGCAGATACAGGCTGCTCCTAGTGCCTATAGGCCAGGCGAAAAGAAAGAGCAGCCCCACCATGGCTGAGGCGTCATGACGTGAGAGACCAGCTTTCTCCCTCATGAAGGAACATCGAAGTCTATTAGGGGAGAATGGTTTTAATTACTGACATCATTTCTAAGCAATCTTGCTGAAAAGTGACCATTTGTGGTCAGGGAGGGCACGTGCTGGAATGGGGGGGGGGGAGCATGTGTTTTGAGGCTGCAGAGGGGAAAGTTTCCATCCTACAGCAAAACTGGCTTAATAACCATTGCAAACCCAGCTCTATTGTTTGAAACTGAAATGCTCCAGCCAGTTGCTAGACAATAAACCTGTTGCTCCGAAAAGAAAGCAGTGGGTCAAAAGAGATGTTGAGGCTTTGGCTCTGTCCTTCTTTGGTGCCCTGCAGATTGTTCACACACTCCGATTTTCAGGAAAATACACTGTCGTTTTCATTGCGTACAATACAGGCCATTCTCCCAGGCCTAGGGTTGTAACCAGTGTCTTTTTGCATAGTGTTCCACTGGTGCAGTGGGGCTTCTTCTGTTGCATGAACCCAAAATCTGCTCCAGAGGGCCCCCAAACCACTTAGTGCTGATTTTAAGTCTGCACAGGGGACAGGAAAGGAAGAAGAAGCTCTGTTGGGTGCACAGCAGTCTGTTGTGCCAGCTGAACTGCAACATTGGATGCAGCCTCTCATTTCTGATAATTTTTCACTGCATAACACTTGCATCCAAAGTTGATCCTGGTGAAATGGCAGCGACTGTGTCAAGAAAAGCATTGCACATCACACACTTCCTTGAAACAAGCTGCTGTTGCTGCAGTTTTTGGTTTCGTGTTGGGAATCTCAACTTCCTTTCTTCATTAATTGCAACTTTATTTTATAAGCTTGCTTTATTTATGAATGAATGACATTTCCAACCCACTCTTCATTGCCAGTAGAGTTCTAGAGTAGGTTACAATTAAAACAGATCAACATACATAATTATCATCATCATCATCACCACCGGGGTGGGGGCAGATAAATTCTAACCAGCCAACATTAAAATAGACTTAAGTTCTGGCACCCAACAAAAGGCTGGCATCAACAGCTTTAAAGAGTAAGTACCAGCCATTGCATATCTCAGAGAAGACAAAATTCTAGAGCTGGAGCACCATCAACATGAGAGAAGGCATTCAGGGATCCGGGCCCAAAGCTGTATACAGCTTTGTAAGTCAATACAAGTACCTCGAAACCATGAATGTCATTTGCTTTAGAAGCTTAGTGGCTGGATGGCAGATAACAAGAGTCTTTTATTTGTTGCTGGCTTGCAGGATCTGTAAATTCATATCTGTGGTGAAAGGAGCTGAATCACCATGCACAGATAGCAAGCTTGGGCCCTTATTCATTGCAACATCTTCTGCTTACTATATTCCTCCAAGTTATGCTAATTCCTTTCAGAGATAATGCAAACGAGTCTCTGAAGTACATTTATACTGTGGTACCTAACTTTTGCCCATCTGATATTCTGGACTTTGGACCACACACTCTCAGATGGTGACACACATTCCTCGTTTTGGAACTTCGCTTAGTACCGGGGACAAAAGTTTGTACACGAAGCAAGTTTTGAGAGAGGGAGCAAGGCTTGCCACTTCAGGTTTCTTATGCACTGTAATTTTGTAATGCCGAACCTGTGTTATCCCTGGTTATCTGAGACCCTACTTATCTGAAAGGACTAATGCATGCTGGTAACTTGTAAGGTTTACAGGGTCTCAGGCAGCTGCCTCTTATTGTGCAGGCAGGTAACTGCAAATTAGACTTAATCATCTGGTTCACCTCAGCGCTGCAATACGAACCATGTTTAAATGTTACCTCACAAATGAGAAATAAAGCGGTTCAAATACGCCAAGCCTTCATCAGATTAAATCAGAAACAAAGATTCTATGTACAGATGGACCAAAGTGGTTGATTTCCAGCATGGGAATGGAGTCAAGCCGTATCATAACTGCTTATTAAGGTGCCTGGAGATCTGGAGAAAAGGAAGTGGTGCAGCATGGCAGGACCTTGTGAAGATTTCTGTTTACAACTCTACTGTGCTGCATTAGCGTTGGCCAACAGAGAGATCATTTTGGCTGAATGAATTGACTGAAGCGATTTAGTCCTGATTCAGCGGAGTGATCAGGGAGGCAGTGGTGCTAACTTGCCTGGCAGGCAGAATCTGGGTACCACTTTGTACTCTCAGCCTACCCAAAGAAGGAGGAGGTACGTGTAAGTTTGATCCCCACAACTGACTTACAGCGTTGTAACAGATCTGCATGTGTAACCCGCACGTGTCACATGGATTGCTGTCGCTGGGATGGGGGCCACTGCCTCTCTTTGGTCTGACCTTGATCGCTGCTTCCTATCCCAGAAGGATTTTATATTTAATTATGTTTTGTTTTTTAAAGGAAATGAAAATTTAGGAGGTACAAATCACGAACATTTTCCTGCTCTGTCGAAATGGGTTCTGAATTTTTCTTTTTTCTTTTTCTCCCATATAATTGGAGCACTGGTCAGTTTCATAAGTACTGTATATCTCCCGACTCTGTGAGCTAGAATCAGAGCCATGCAGATAAGGCTGTCATCAGAGATAACAGCAGTCAACAACCCACAGTGTCATTATCTCAGCAAAAGGAAAAAAGCAGGCAGCTCCCCTCAATATACAAACTGCAGCAGTTATATATGTCTCCTTTACAATGATAGATGGGATGGGATAAAGGGGGAATCTAACAGAAAACCTTCAAAGCCTGTCTGATTACATCCTCTCTGTTCCAAATGGTGAATATTCTTTCCCCCCCCCACCCGCCCCCGCCGCCTTATGCAGAGCAAACAATGTGCTTCCCTGTGTGTGAGAGAGACCAAAGTGGCTGCAATAGAAAACTCTCACTCCCATGAACCTTTATTCAAATGGAATTTCTTAAGATGAAATAATGAAGCACTGATTGTCAAATATGCCCAAGTGGAAGGCAAACAAATCTACCAGATCAGGGCTTTTTAATTTGAAAAAATAAATAGAATAAACGCGAATTTATTTGCAACCGCTTGATTCCTCTCAGGAAACATTAAGCCCTCCCTTTTACTTTGCATTCCAACTTCAACAGCATAATAATCTTCAGAGTATGCCTATGTTGTGCAAACTGCTGAGACTGAACAGTCTGCAGTTGTGTGTGTGTGTGTGTGTGTGTGTGTGTGTGTGTGTGTGCACCCGTGCACCAGAACCAACTTCACCGCCACAGACTGCTGCTCCCAAACACTGACTTTTGTCTCAGCACCAATATACCGAAACATCTTCACAAAGGTAACAACATGTTGTAATTGCCCTTTGAGTGTGCAGGCAAATTGCAAAGCACCAATCCAGTTGATTCCAATTAAACATCCTCATCAAAGAACACTGAATTCCAGAAGCAAAATGTATCATCATCGTCACCATCATTATTATTAGCAACAACAACAACAACCATAATGAGACGTGTGCAAAAAGCAAAAAAAGCATTTAAAAATTGTTTCTGGCCCTGTTTTCTTCATGCTCATTTCTGAAGTGACAAGAAAGACACAAAGGGGCATTTAATTAAATCAAAGGGTAAGGGAGAGAGAAATGGCCATGGTGCCTGCTATTATGTTACAGTTCACTAAAATGAAAACTTATTTTTAAACCTCTGGTATTAATTTGAGATTATTCAGATACTTAATTAAAAGTGCAGCATGTGTTAAATATTATTTCAACAAAGATTATCATCAAAACCCTATGTAATAAGATCCTCCAGTGCTTAGAGCAATATTTTATGCAAATTTTCTGTGCCGCCAAATGAAGGTCCCTTCCTCCCCCCCCCCTTTTTTTTGGCTCTGCAATTTGCTGCAGCAAAATGCTCCAGCCAGGAGGAAAAGTTTCTATAATAGCAAAAATACTTATAGATAACGTAATGCAGGATATATCATCTTGGCGGTAAACATGCCTTCAAGATCAGCTCCTTTTGCTGATAACGCCTTCATCTAAATAAATAGAGAACAAATCCTGCAGACCCAGAGTCTACGATTCTGGCTGCAATTAATTGGGGTAACTTTGCACTCCACAAAGGCTGCAAAAATTTGGTTTTATGGGAATCTTGCTACAGACTGCAGGCTTTGGCCTCACCACTACCTGTTAGGAATTGGCCAAATAGTCATATCAGAGAGAAATTAGATTGTAAACTCTGTAGGACGAGTATTTCCTCTCAGAGCCTGCTCCTTTACTCATGTGAACAATCCCAAGTCTGATCGGCCTTATCATATGCATAATGTGCCAGCATCTGGTGTTTGCCCCAAACTTTAAGATACCTGTTTTTAAATTTCAAAAATTAATGCATTCTGAACAATTCATTCTGATTTAATGTAAACCACAGTGAAGTAAAAATGAGTACTGTTGAGACTCGTCATACCTGTATCTGCTGAAAGTTGGCCACGTAAGTCAAAGCTAACAAACTTCACAAAGCAAAGACTTGTGAAGAATGATGCACAGGTAGTGAATTACAATTTTAGGTGCCTTAGGTTGGAAGATATTGAAGACTTTTAAAAAAGGATGGTCTGCAATCGCTGCATATTGAATTAGCACAAGTCATGTTTACTATTCAGTAAATAGTTGTTCTCCTGGATATGCATATTAAAAGATGTGAAGCCAGCTCAAGTGTAGGCAAAACAATTATCACCAGTTTGTTGATTGCTTCAGCTATGACCTGTGAGAAGATTAAAAACCTGCAAGACCTTTGAAGATCTGAAATTGTTGTTTCTGTTGCATGATAATAGTATGAACATGACGCACTCAAACAAATAGTATAATTCCACTGCTTCAGTTTCTCTTTAGGATGCTGGTCTAACAAAACAGCCTAGGACATAAAACATTTTTCTTGAATCACAAACCATGAAAATGCTATATAGCTCCTAGAATCCCAAGACTTTAAATGGCGACATGGTCTGAAAAAGTGGTAGCTGGTAAATTGCCCTGGCTATGGAAGGAATGAAAACAAAAAAAATTTTTTTCCTTCCAGTAGCACCTTAAAGACCAACTAAGTTAGTTCTTGGTATGAGCTTTCGTGTGCATGCACACTTCTTCAGATACACTGAAGAATACACTGATACACTGTATATGGAAGGAATGGTTTAAAAGCATGAATAGTAACAATAATCAAACAATCCAAAGGAGTAAGATGCCAACCTTTGCTTTGGATTGTGACTCAAGAACAGGAAGAGGAAGGCTCCTGTGTATTTATACACTGAGCATTAAAAGTAATTCATTCTGACCACCCTTGATGTTTACTTAAGAAAAATAACAGGAAGTAAATTGGTGTGTGAGAGTGAATGAGTGAGAGGCGTATGTGTGCGCGCAAAATGATGGAATTGGCCAAATAAATGCTCACTGGTATTGACAGTTTTTGACTCTTCTCATATCTGTTTATGGATTTAAAAAACAAACAAAAAAACTTAGGAACAAGAACTCATCTACTGACTTGTTTGCTAAGTGTAACAACATTTTAATCATAATTATACAAGAGCTTTTATTTTTAAACGTGTTCATTTATATGCAATGAATCAGAACATCTTCAACAGATGGTATATCTTACCTTAACAATGAGGAACACCATCAATTACACACACACACACACACACACACACACACATCCATTTCTCTGACTTAAGTGAACACATCTATGTTTATGTGTTCTATTCATTAATCAAACCCTTTCTGGAAGAATCATTCTGTTACAACATCATACCCATTTACTCTGATATTTGGGTAGAAGTTGAGTAGCATGTTCCATGGGGGGGATAAGTTGCCTTCATTTTTCTCAGTGACATAACAAATTGGAATTGTGGGAATTTCATCCTGAAAATTGGGTATGAATTGTAACTGTAGATACAAAGCTATTACTTCTGTGCAAAAATATATTATTATTCCCTCATATGTCCCGTTTATAGGCCAGTGTAGCAAAAGTGGAGTTTTATTTTTGGATTCTCTCTCTCTCTCTCTCTCTCTCTCTCTCTCTCTCTCTCTCTCACACACACACACACACACACACACCCTTTAGCATCAAAAGAAACAGGATAGCACTGCCCTCTATTGGCCTGTGGGGAGAAAATCAGACTCCTGGAGAGAAGTTTACGGAGAATGAGAGGGTCTGACATCCTTAATCTCTACTGCCTGCTAATTAAAGACTTCTTGGACCTATCAGTTGTCATGAAGGAATCAGTGATTCTTTTTATTGTGTCATTTTCATCCCCATGACAACTGAGTCCAAAGGACAATGAAAATATACAGCCTGATGAAGCTGTTAAACAAGTATGAAAATGCCTGTGTTTTTTGCCCAGCAGTCTAAACAATGTGATAATGGCAATAATAGCTCTATTCACAACACAGATCTCTCCCAGAACAACTCTTGTAAACTTTCACTATCTTAACTGTTAAACAAAACTTGGACTTTATCAAGAACCCTTTGTGCTTTATCTCACCACTTTATTTATGTGCTATGAAATGATCCAGATAAGTGATAGAGCCTATCCAGGAAACTGAGAAGCGGGGAAGGAAATTCATGCAAAAGAAGCTCAAAAGCCAGGCGAAAGATACAGGGCTCAATGAAACCGAAGGAGAGCAGCAGGGAGGAAAAGGAGAGATGGGAAGAGTTACAGCTCAGGAATACCAGTGCAGAATTGCTGCAGGCAGCTTGCTGGAATGGCCTTGTTGCAAATAAAAAATTAAAAAGTTTTAAAAACCTGAACACAGCATGGGTTCTCTGTGTTTCTTGTGCAAGGTAAACGCCCCCGTTTGTCTTCAGAGTCCATCCACATGACTGCAGAGCGTGTGGCTGGTAGCTTTCACTTGTTTGAGCCAGGCTTGCAATTTATTTATGGGGAGTAAGTTGCATGGTCCCCATCGCCCTAGTTTGAAGCACCATCACTCAATCCCTTCCTGGTAGGTCTGCGATATTACTCTGACTGTGACTGAGGCAGGTTGATGGTAGAAACCCTTAATCCACTGCTATTTTTCTAGAAAAAGAGGTGCCAGAACTCACCATGAACGCCTCCCTTGTTCTCTTATAATGGCAACAGCGCTCACCTGAGACGTGTCGGAACTGAGTTCCAGCTGGGGAAAAAGCCCTGCCTAAAACTGCTATTTGGGCTGAGGGGAAACGCTAACAGAATTCAAAACATTTCCTGCTTCTGATGGATCCAGCATTTCTCTGCAGAGCCAGAGGTGTGGCCAAACATGGAGGGAGGGGACTAACACAGTAGTCATAAGGGGACATCTTGCAGCCAAGCTCCATGCATACTTTGTGGTATAGACAAGTCTGCTAGCAGGAAGAAGTTTATATATGGGCTCCAAAGGGCAGTGGGCAATTAGTACATAGCGGGAGAGGTGGAGCAAGGCAAAAAGTTGGCGAAGCCCAAGAGTTTTGTGATTTTTCAAGAGGAAGATGGTGGCTCAGGGAATATGGCTCCTTCTTCCAGAACATCTTTCCTGTTCACAATTCCTTTTAGCTATTGTTCCTATGAGTTGGAAGAACATTGAGGGGTGCTTGTTGATGTTGTTTTTGTCCCACAAAAACAAAAGTTTGCCACATTGGTGATGTAAAGAAAGTTCTTGGAGGGAAAGGGGGGACACCCTGAATTAAAAACAAACCCCTTAACTGCATTTTAATCTCTCTGATCCTCATTACTTTCGGAAAGTAGATAAAGTTAAGGAGACACAGTTCTCAACTCTTTTGCCTTTATGACCCTGTTATAAACCTTGATGGCTTGTCACAAGCACACGCCAGAATCACAGCCGTGGACATCTGCATCTCTTTCACACATTCTAGCAATTCTGCTCGGGGTTGTAATGTGCTGGCCGCGAGAGCCTGAGACGTGGATGGGGACCCCGAGTGGCAACGTGAAATGTGTTTTCAGTTTGGTCATGCTATTTGAGATAGCTGCTTGAATTCACGACAAATAAATAGAAAAAAGGTAGAATGTAATGGATCTGGCTTAATGAGATTTATCCCTGTAAATTAAAACTGTTTTGGCCAGCCACGAAGATCTTATGTTTGTTTGCTTGTATGGTTCAGGGCATGGTGCTCATTAACACCTAGAGACACTCAGATCGCATGTTAAAGCCAAAAATCCTTCACACCCTATAAAGGAAAAGTCAGCTGTCTGTGACCAATGGCCTCCTAGTCACAGGCTGCTCAGCTACTCAGCCCACAACAATAAGGCATCATTTGAAATCCCTAATGTCCTTTAATATTTTTTTTAAAGTTACTTCTTCTCTCCCCTCCACTCTTACCTTCCCTTTCCTCATTGGTTTTTCTTTTTAAAAATTTGTAGTAAGTTGCTTTCAGCTGTGGCACAATCCTGCCAGTCCCTATTAGTCTCAGCTGTTTCTGCAAGAGAATCAAATGTGTGATTCATCCTTTTCCTCTGGAATCAATGGGACTTTAGCATGGTTAGCTTTGGTTGGACTTATGATGAGAAAATGTAAATTAAGTTACAGATTGGCTTTAGGAATGGCCTCCTACATCCCCCTTAAACCTCATTTGCCTACGGCAAGGCTGCCATGCCTCTCTGTGACATCACTGCAGCTAAGCCAATGATAGGCAGCAGTCCTGATACTTCTGCCCACTTAGACCCATTTAGAAGACAGTTGCTCAGCCACTCATTGGCAGATGACACAGCAAGTTAAAACCTGACAGGCTAGTCAGGTTGCATGTGTCAAGGAAGTTGCATGTGTCAAGCAAGAACTAGCAATTCAAACATTCCTGCATTGACCTTTATTTCCCAAGAAGTTGGTGAAAAGCCACTCAGGACCACCACGAACAGACAATTCTGTGCAATGTGCATGGAAAGGTCAGTTTGTTAGTCAGGGCTTTTATTCAGCCAGAACTCACCAGAATTCAGTTCCAGCACCTCTCAGGTGAGAACGAGGCAGGTGTTCATGGTGGGTTCTGACACCTCTTTTTCTAGCAAAATAGAAAAAGGGAAGCAGAAATAAAGTTTCTGATATCAGTGTTGTCTAGCTTTGAATGGATGTTTGTTGATTTATTCTGATTAAAAGCTAAATGGCTGAGGGCAGGAGAAAAAGCAGATTGGACACATTCATGGAGGAAATGGCTATTGGCAGCTTCTTGTCATGATAAGAGGAGGAAGTATGCCTCTGAATGCAGGGGGACAAGGCGGAGAGGCCCAATATGATGTTATTGCTTCTATAATGCAGAACAACCTCTCTCTCTGTGTGTGTGTGTGTGTGTGTGTGTGTGTGTTTATTTAGAGATTATTTATCTGTATTTTTAATTTACAAACATTAAGAAGCCAAATCAAGTACTGACCATTTTGATAGGAAGCTCAGTTGACCAGTTAGCGAAAACTCTCTGCCTTTCAAAAACTGGGCCACCTCCCACAATGCCTCGTAATTGCCTTGAAAACTCCCCTCCGTTTTCGGAGAGGTTGATTACCTAAAATTCTCCAGTGCTGCCCTCTCTCCCTATTATGGATAGATAATTGAAGCTGTACAGTACACACAGACAGACAGAACAGCAACAATTATCTTTCCACTGATATGATATAACCATCAATAATGTGTGCACAGCATACCCTACAAAGGCTCTTTTGTGTATATGGAGGGAGATACATAGATACAGTTGCAGCAGCCCCTGTATCTAGTTAAGAGTTGAGCGTCGGGAGACCAAAAATCTACTTGTCACCCTTATTACTACTGCCTTTGTGCATGACCTTGGGCCAAGTATTTACATTTTATACATATCTCTCTTCGTCGGTAAGCCCACTGGGCACTAACTCTGTTGTATTCGCGTTCTGCAGCACTCCTAGTTCACATTCAGTTGTTAAACATCTTTTAAATAAAACAGTGATTGATTGTACCCGATAGAAGTGCTGCATAATTACTCCCCCCACATAAAAAAATAAAACCCTTAAGGTATTTCAGGGATGGATTGAGCCTCCAGTCTCTTAACCCAGGAACAAGCCTCCCTGAATACAGTGGGAGTGACTTACAAAATAAACAGGATTGTTCTGTGTATATGAGTTCTGAAGTAGTAATACTAGTCGTGGTAGCAATGTTTAACATCTACAGTTGCATGCATAGGAGCTGAGCTCACTCTGGTCACGCCCCCCAATATTTGAGGGGCCCAGGGGCCCCCAAAGTTGATGGGCATTGCCATTCAAATCATGAGCATTTGAAATGGTGCAGTTGATAGGGCGGGGCTTACCTGGCCCTCCCAATATTTTATTCAAGTTGGCAACCCCATATGCATGTGTTAATGCTGGTCACTTCTAGGTAAGTAGCTATAGTATTGCAGCCTTGCAGTACCATCTTAGCCACGCCTTCTCAAAATTAAGTTGCAGTAAGTACTCTTCAAGCACATAGTAATTTTAAAGTGTTCAAAGCACCTGGCATACAATATCTAAGGAATCCTTACAACACTCCTGCAAGGAAGTCAGCATTGTGGCCATACTCCAGAGAGGAACTGAAGCCAAGGCTGCTGAAATATACTCAGAGTCGCAAAGTGATTTCATGCTCTTTATTCAGCTCATAGTGGTGAGGAGGAATGAAAAAATAAAAGTCCCCTCAAAGTATCTGCTTTATATACATTATTTACACAATGGGCTGCACATGATTGGCTAATTCCGGAATTCTACTGTAAGCCAATCAGGTTGTGGATTCACTTCTATCTGGAGCATGATTGGGTGGTTCCTGCCAACCAATCATACTGCTGCATTGTTCTAGGACCAATCAGACTGCTGCATTCTGAATCCTATTATTCTAGGACCAATCAGACTGCTGCCTTTTGGATCCTATTGTTCTAGGACCAATCAGACTGCTGCAGTTTGGATCCTATTCAACTCAGTACATAACAGCTGCCGACTGAGTTCATGGTAAAAGCAAATGCAAATGCCACTTCCTGGTTCACGGATTTCCTGGTTCCTGTTTTTGTGGAAAAAAGATGCTCACCGTGAACACCTCCCTCGTTCTCTTATGATGGCAATGGCGCTCACCTGAGAGGTGCCGGAACCAAGTTATGGCTGAGAAAACTAAAACCCTAAAACCCAACAGTGGTGCCTCCCCTCTCTGAGAACCAGCAGCTTGAAAGCCTTGGGATGTAAGAGTCTCCTTGCAACCCTAGCCAAGTGAGTCCCGTTGCATTCAGATAAATGCGGTAGGAGCTGCAGCCTCAGTTCTCATGCCTTTGTCCCAATCTTCCAACAGTATAACTGCATCATAACTTTTGCAATGACAACACCATATGTAGTCAAGCAACTTAAAGGTGAAAATGGACAGCAGCTCTTGCCACTCACAACTTTAGAGAAAAATCCAAGATTCCTACGTATAATCGCATCCAGATTGCCTTTGCAGTTGTTTATTATTTATTCAAACCCGCTTCTTTATTTGCCCAGCTATTTTTGCTGCGTTTTATCAATGCACATGTGTTGCAATGGCAATGTAGTGAAGCATGTGGCTGTGTGCCAGTGAACTGATGGACTTGAACACAGTGTCAAATGGCACATGTTGCAGCTCTAGAATTAATGTGAGAAATTCTTCGCATCGAACCAAGATTCAGAAGAAAGAAGAGTGCAGGGCAAAGAGAAATGAGAAAGGGAAGGGAACGGGGAAACCCTTCTCACCCCCTTTATGTGGGGCGCAGCCCAAAGACATAGGCTCAAGAGCAGTGACCTACCACCACTCGAAAGGGGTGTGGGGATCGTATGATGGGGGCCTATGCCTATCCATGCATCACACATTATCCTTCATTAATGGTGGGTGGCAGGCAGGAGCCAATCCCTCCTGCACCTTGCCCCACACCTAGGCTATGAGCAGGGGTTGTGGCCTAGTGGTAGTGGATCTGCTTTTCATTTATGAGGCCACAAGTTCAATGCTGGGTCCTGTCTGAAACCCTGGAGAGCAGCTGCCACTCACTACCTAGGAGGCTGCCCTGATCTAGATGGGCCAATGGTCTGACAATGGCAGTGTTCTCCAAAGCAAGCCATTGTGGCTGCCTCCCCCACCTTTTGTCTCGCAAGCACCTGAAATTCTGTTTTTGAAGCATTGCCATGTGGCCATTTCTTTCTAAAACCACCCTCTCTGCTGGAGTGCTGAGGTGAGGGAGGGAGGGAGATCATGTGCTCACTTAAAACCTTTTATTTCTCTTGTAACACGGACATCTTGGAGAGGAGATTAACCAAAAGAGAGCAAGTGAGAGAGAGAAGCAAATGGTATTACTGATGACCTAATCCTCTGTCTCGCAGAGAGAGAAAGAGGGAAGAAAGCCTCTTGCGATCGCGGAGGAGAAACTTGCCTTGTAAACTTGTCTCTGGTTTGAAACAGAAACAAGAATGTGTGCGGCTGATACAGAGACACCACTGGAAGCGGGGAAGAGCTTAGCAAACCTGAGATTTTCCTTTTTTAGAGCAGCAGAGGGTATTACAGCTGTGTCCTGTCTGCAAAAAAATAAAAAAAAAATAACCCTGCTGATGAAAGCAATGAGCTGAGCGAACTTCCCTTTAGCCATACTGTAATCGCTTATTGGTATGTCTCCCTCTCTCTCCCCTCCCCCCCCGGCCAACCAATCCCTAGCATCGTGTATATACAGTACACACCTTTAGATCTTGCTTGCTATGGACTGAAAAGTTGAAGGTGCTATGAAAGAGGCATTGTTGCCAACAGCATGTACAATCAGCCCACATTTGGTAAGCCAGCTTTGTACTTTTGTGTCGCACGCTAAAAGCCTGTAAAAGCTGCTTGACCAAATGTGGCAGCGGGATAAAAGAAAGGTGTCTATGCGTCCTCACCGCTGTTCATGGTAGCTGTTTCGTATCACTTTCAGCCCTCTTCCCCCAACCCTTTCTGCGCCAGGTTGTAGGACAGTTCAACTATGGTTGAACTTGTACAAGATGTAGCGATGGGTGCCAACTCGGATGGCATTAAAAGATTAGACAAATTCATAGAGGGTAAATAAAGCCATCAGTGCCACTGTCGAAAGCAGTATGCCTCTGGGTACCAGTTGCTGGGTAGGAATCATAGGCATCTGGTTGGCTGCTGGGAGAAGATGTTGGACTCATCGGTCCTTTCGACTGATCCGACACACTGCTTACGCCCTCTTAACTACAAGGGTGCGATTGCTCCCCAATTCTGAAAAACAATTGCCCAAGCCCAAATCTGGGAGTTGCTATATGAAATATTATTTAAATCATGTAGTAAGCTGTTATTCTTGAGTCATTTGCCATGCACCTGTAGCAGTTTTCTCCATGCCAGGAATAAATGAAGGGGATTGTATTGGTGTAGTCAAGGACAGCCTAACTGCATGGTGAACAGTGTATGAGATATATGAGATATGAGATAATGGCCATCATATGAGATAATGGCCATCATAGCAGAATAATGTCATTTGGCTTCCACCTGAATGCTGTAGCAAATAGGCCTTACCTGTGTATCTTTGAGATAGGTTTTCATGCCCTGCTGGATCTATGTACATTCAATGGCAAGCCTAGGTGTGGAATGGACCAAAATGTGATGGTTAAAAGGAATTACTACAGGAGCCCAGGAACTGTCTCCTGAGGAGGTGATATGTTTGCTCCATGAAACATGTGATTTTCGCTATTCTGAATCCTTCTATAGCCAAGAACTGGGTATAATAGGCCTGGAGAGCTCTAATTGTCCTTCAGAACCTCTCTAAATCTAAATCTCATTTCAGTCTCCCCAAAGACAAAAGGAAAGTCTTGGTGGCTCCCCTAGCAATGCAGATTCTCATGCCCAGGCCTATGGAAGCAAAGGGAGCAAGGAGTGTGCTTACACTACCTCAGAGCAGGTTCACGGGGGAGTGACACAGAAGTAAAGAAAAACTGTACTGTGGAAATTATTGGGTTGCTGTGGCATCATTGATGTATGCAATAAAAATGGAAATATTAAAAAGGAACCACATGAAATTGGCAGGAGAAAAGAAAATGTGTTCTCTGACAGCCTGGCAGAGTTTCCCATTTACTCTGCATCCAGTGTCCTCCCACCGCTAGTTTCAGAAGCAGTGCACACATAACATGAGCCACAATCCACATCTGTCTGGTAGTTTCTTGAGAAATACTATGTTTGGATGTGTATCCCCCTAAACCAGCTTCAATCCAATTTGGAAATGTAAGCCCATGGATACTTTATTGCCCCTTTTCTACTTGATGAAGTGGGCAAACAGTGGAGGATTTTGATATGCAAATGCAATTCGACATGCCATGTTCGAGGAGGGGCATGGAACAACCTCGCTGTGTTTTAAGCTGGTTAACGTGTAAGCGGCCTAAGAATCACATTATGGGGCCACAAGCAGATGCATGAATAGATTCATATGGAGGTGGGTTTCCCCCCCCCCCTGTGAACCAACATTTCTAGATGAGATACAACCAACCCAAGACAACACAACACATGGCCAGCCCAAGCCACCACCACTGCAGAAAACATGGTGGGATACATAGACACCATCCAAATAGAGTAGTAAAGGTAAAGGGACCCCTGACCATTAGGTCCGGTTGTGGCCGACTCTGGGGTTGCGGCGCTCATCTTGCTTTATTGGCCGAGGGAGCCGGCGTACAGCTTCCGGGTCATGTGGCCAGCATGACTAAGCCGCTTCTGGCGAACCAGAGCAGAGCACGGAAATGCCGTTTACCTTCCCGCCGGAGCGGTACCTACTTGCACTTTGACGTGCTTTCGAACTGCTAGGTTGGCAGGAGCTGGGACCGAGCAATGGGAGCTCACCCCGTCGCGGGGATTCAAACCGCCGACCTTCTGATCGGCAAGTCCTAGGCTCTGTGGTTTAACCCACAGTGCCACCCATGTCCCTCCAAACAAAGTACTGCTTCGCAAAAACAAGGGCAGAAGCTTGGTGGTAAAACTAGGCCCTCCCATGGTGCTCATGGCAGGAGCACCCCATGCGTGAAGTGGCTCATAAGAGTCGCAGGAAACAAAGACACACAAGCGAGATGGGTGGGTGCTGCTGTCCCTTCTGCTTTCTGACTTCAAAGGGGGTGGGCGATTAAATCGGGGCATCTCTGTAGAATGGGAATGGCCCGGTTTCAAGGGACACCATCTTTTTACATACTGACCTAGCTGGAGAGAAAATGTATACATCTAAGTCTGAAACCTGAAGTGTTCTGCGAGGGAAAACGAATATGTTTTAGCCTTAAAGGGATCACAGACTGCAATTATATAATTCTTGTCAACTGATGTTAAAGATAGGCTGGAAAGAATGTATGCTGAGGCCCCGTAATAAAATGAGCTCCTTTACTCCTTTCAAATGTTTGTAAGCCTTGGAGGTTATCCAAAGGTCAAATACAGGAAAAGTCTTGGTGAACAGAAAACATAATCAAGAGCTTGCTTTTTTCTTTCTTTCTTTTTTTAAATACTGGCCCTTTCTGTAATAAAATAAAATCATTTGTTAAAAAAAGAGGGGGTTGGACTGGCTGTGTCTGCTTAGATCTAAGGCCAGAGGGGCTGAGTTTTAATCAAAGGCTGCTGTTCTGCCTTCCTCCCTTGCCCCCCAACCGTGCCTGCCAGTTAACATAGACAGAGCCCACTCTGGCCACATCAGGGGGTGGGATATCAGGGGAAGAATGACTTCAGTCGCAGCTGGGCAAATGGTTCTATAAAGATGAGTGCAAGGTTCTCCCTCACCTGGACTTCACTGAAAGAACAGAGCCAGGGGCTCCATAAGTATGCAAAGACGCAGATTTCCCTAAGTCAGTAATAGAGCTAGTGAGAATGCTTTGGGGTCTGCCCCACCAACCTGCCTGCCCTCAGCCAGCCCCGACCTACAACTCATCTGGTGGGCAGCCAGTTGTCTCTTTCTTAAATCTCAGTGTTGCCCTTGCAGAACTCAGCAGGAAGGATTGGGATAAAACCAGAATTGGTTGGCTCTGCCTGTCATGGGCTCTAGCGCCACCTAATGTTGGGCTCCCTGACTTTCGCCCTACCAGTCTCAATGGGTGTCAGCCACCACTGGGTCTGTAGGCTCGTTTATAGGTAGGAGAGGCTTTAGCTGTTGGAGGTGGACTCAATCTGTGAAGACTGTCGATATGGATAGCAGAGAATGCCCAGGCATCAGCTATACTTTTTTTGGCTCATTTCCTCATAGCTTCCATTATTGAACCCTATGCTCCTCTGCACCCCTACAAATGATGAACTGGCTGCCATATGCACTGGTCTCATTTACCCCAAAAAGAAGCAGAAAAGTCAAAGAGCCCTCTAATTATCCAGAGGCTCTTACGCAAAATTTACTCATGGCAAGTCTTTGACTAACGTCTTAATCCTGTAAACCAACCTTTGGCAACCTGGTACCCTCCAGATATTTTGGACTACAACTCACAGCAGCCTGGCTAGGGTTGAGGGAACTATATTCCAAAGCATCAAGAGGGTACAGAGGGTGCCAAGTTGAAGAAGGCTGCTGTAAAGTAGCCAACAAATGAAGTCAATTATGAAATTATCCTGTTTAGGAAAGCTCATCTTATAAGCAAGCCCTGTACTCCTTTTCTATTCAAAATAAGAAGTCCCGAATTGCTTTACCAAGTACATTGTTGGAATTGATCTCAGCAATGAAATATAGAGGCATGCCTTGGGTAGAACAGGGCAGCTGTTTCATATCTGCCCCAAGCAGAAATCTTGGGACAGTCCTACCTTTGCCATTTGCATAACACATTCTCAGTGTTCACACATTAAGGGATACCCACTGGGTATTTGTACAACACACCATAACATATTAATAATCTCTCAGAGTCATTAAGGCAACCAGGCATTACCTCTCACTAGGCAAGGGTGTTAATCCAGCACCGAATGAAAGGGAAGTGCAGTACATTATCACTTTACTAAAAAATGAGATTTTCCGTTGATGTTTCCCATCTGGCTTTCTTTAACAGGGGAAGCCTGGCCTGAAGGGCTAAATTTGGTGGAAATCCATGAAAGAGACCTCTACTGGAGATGCAAGTGAGGTTGGAACTTTATTCCATTATCTGAAGCTCAAGGGAAGAGGAGGGAGAGTGAGGAATGCTCCAAGCCCACCATCTCTAAATAGGCAACTTGCCTTAGGTCATTGCCTAAGGAAATCTGTAATTAATGTTCTTTGAGGCCATTTCTATGCAGCTGCAAACTGAAACAAAAAAAGAATGTATATGGTCATTCTCTGGCTTGGACTTCCTTAGCCAAGAAGTTACGCTTCTGTTCAATGCTGTTTCACACCACCCCAATCTCATATTCCAGGGGGTTCCAGGCACTCAACCAGGGTTCGGCTTCCATGCAATGAGGGACAGCAGAAACGGTGGTGTCTTTATGATATATGGTTTATTTACACATATACACAACCTGAGCTTATGATGGAGGCACTTACAGCATTCACACCTCACAAAGGTCTTGTTTCTCCCAGAGCCACAGCCTTGTTTCTTGCTTCTACCTCTCTCACACCAACTCTGCCTTTGTCTTTCTAACTATCAGTGAGCTGAAGGAGGGAGGCCCACCCATTTTCCATCAGGCACACAGTCTCTTCCTTTGCCAGTGTGGTGTAGTGGTTAAGAGCGGTAGTCACGTAATCTGGGGAACCGGGTTCGCATCTCCGCTCCTCCACATGCAGCTGCTGGGTGACCTTGGGCCAGTCACACTTCTCTGAAGTCTCTCAGCCCCACTCACCTCACAGAGTGCGGGGAGGAAGGGAAAGGAGATTGTTAGCCGCTTTGAGACTCCTGAAGGGGAGTGAAAGGCGGGATATCAAATCCAAACTCCTCTTCTTCTTCTTCTTTGTTACCATAATGGCCCATACTTAGAGGGCCATTACCTCACCAGGAAGATAGCCTGGCTGTTCCAGGAATTGAATTCATGGTGGATCCAGGAATTAGAAGGGGCCCAGGCATACAGCCTATCACTACCGGAAACTCATATCAATATATTAGATCAGTGCATGAGGTTAACTTTCTTGGGGCCAAGGACAGCACTGGCCCACGATCAACACCCTGAGGCATACTTGCAAAAGCAGGTGGGGTGAGAACTACAGTTCTTGAAAAGCCTTATTCTTCACTATTTTACCTTTTTTATTTTAAAAAATCATTCAATATTCATTGTTAAATTCAGGTCCTTTCTTTCTCTCTCTGTCTCTTAGAAGAACAGACATTGAGAAGGTGTCAATTTGCAAAAACCTTTTGGCCTCACAGCAATGGACCTACAAGAGTAGTCAGTAAAATGTATTTGTTAAATTTTAAAAATGGACTAATGGTGGTAAGGTCTTCCAGTGCCAACTAAATCACCTCTTAACATCACAGAGGGGGACTAGCTTTTCTTTTAATTAAAAAAAATGTTTGATTTAATTAAAATATATTTTACCATAATGGCATCACAGCAGGTGACCCATGGGAGAAGTCTTTTTTTTAAAAAAAAACACCACTATATTTTTTTATAAGTTAAAAAATGACAAATTGGGGTGGGGGGGAGTGGGCTATGGCTTAGCCACCCCTGAATTAGATCAATAGGTTGGATGGTGGCTACAGCACAAGTGGTACAAGTCTCATACCGAAGCTGATCGAACACACGTTAGAGTGCACAGCCGTGCCTACAGTGCAGCAGTGACGGCAGTGAAGAAAGTTGACTTCTCTGGCACCTTTGTATCCTCAAGCAGCTGCCCAGCAGGGCTATTCTGAGTGCTTACAGGACCAGTGCAGGTCAGGATTATCAGAACACAGAGACAGGTTTGCAAGGCACACATTGTACACCCCCAGAACTCATCTTATCCTCATAACAACCTTGTGAAGTAGGATAGGCTGAGAGAATGTGGCTAGCCCAAAGTCAGCCAATGAGCTTCAAGGTTCAGATGGGCTCTGAACCTGGGTCTCCTTGCTCCTACTCCAATAATAACCACTAACCTTATTTTTATTATTGTAAGTTATTTTAAACTGTTTTTATTGTTGTGTTTTATTGTTGCAACGTGCCCTGGGACCTAGTTATACACTCATGGACTCCATTCACTAGACCCTTTCAGCATGTCAAGATGTAAGATGAATCCATCCAGTTTCAGGTTTTAATGCAGGTGAAACACTCCTTCAAAAGTGTCCCTATGAGCTCAGGTTGTGTGTGACTATGTACACAGTACTGACTGGGGATTTCAGGCAAGACCCCTGAGGTCTCTGCCCACTGAGTGTCATTTGATATCCTCATCACAGTTTTCCTACAAGAGGACGATCTTTGTAAAGGAAAATGTGTGCTGCAGACTTGATAACAAATCACAACATTTTTTTTCAGATTGTCACACCTACAGGTACGGCACTTGGTTTCTCTACAAAATTACCGTACCCTTGATGACTGGCAGCTGAATGTGTGGACAGGCTACACTGAAAGGCATCATGTTTGAAGTGATTCAAACAATTTATCTGCAGAACTGAATCTGTGGTGGTCCTTTTGCACATTGAAGTCATCGCTGTTCATAGACTCCCTCCAAATGTAGAAAAGGAAATGGGGCTATGCCCCCAAGACTGCTGTGCCCCACTGGCCTTGCACCCTAGAGCTGGTGGTCTGAAAAGATGCACCTGGGTACATAAAAGATGGGTGTCCATGGATGTGCCAAACAATTGCAAATCCTGATGACACAGGGTTCCCTGTGGACACCTATGCACATACAACCGTATGCACCCAGGTGGCCCTTTCCAGGCCTTCAGCTCTACATGCAAAGTTCAGTGGGTATGGTCTCATTCCCCTCTCTATGCATTTCCTCTATATGTGGAGGGAAGTTGCGAAAAGGGTTTTGGTATTGCAGTAAACACATGAACACAGAAGTCCAAAGTTGCGGTGCACCAGCTGAATCCAGGAACATGCTGCCATCACAAAAGCTGGTTTCATCTGCCCCATTATCCTTCTGATGTTCTCCCTGCATTGAAAAAGGTACTATGGAACCAGCCTTCCAAACGCTTAGACAATAAAATTCAGAATTCTGTGCATCTTTATTGATCAATGTTTATTGATGTTTCCCAAGGAAGACACACCATTAATGGCTGTGATTTGCTATTACTCAAAGAAGGTCCACTTGTTCCCACTACATACCATGGATCTACTGATCACATTCTGCCTTCATTGCATTTCAGTCTCATTTATTCCATTTTCCTCCAAGTTGTTCAGAAGAGTATCCTTTTGTCTCAAGCTTGGATTTCTTCTTCTGTGCCTCAGCTAAAAAGTCAGCAACAGATTTATCAGAATTGTCAATGCAAATATCAGAACTTTGCTCTGGGGGAATCTAAGGGATTCTCCGGTCTACTCTTGTTAGGCAAAACAGTGATGCTGGAGAATGAGTTTGGCTTTGAAGTACGTGCTCATATTGCACTGACATCACGGTCCAAGCCAAGATAGGGTTAGGGTAAGGAGCTACCTGACTAATACCACCCAGCTCAGCAGTGCCTACGTCATGCTGGCCACATGACCTGGACAGCTGTCTGTGGACAAATGCCAGCTCCCTCGGCCTGAAGTGAGATGAGCACTGGACTTAACAGTCCAGGGGTCCTTTACCTTTACCTTAATCTGAGTGGCAGCTGTTCTCCAGGGTTTCAAACAGGGACATTCCCAGCCCTACCTGAATATGCTGGGGATTGAACCTGGGACCTTCTGCATGCTCGGCAGATGTTCTGCCACTGAGCTACAGTCCTTCCCCAGCCATTCAAGAGTCCTTTGGTTTCTCTTTCTTTCCGTCCTCTCGCCATAATTAATCCAACCCCCCACCAAGAACGCCTCCTCAAAATCCACCTTCTCCTTTGAGCCTTTTGCTCACTCCTCAGCCAAAACAGCCTCAGTACATGTAACTGCTTTGTGACTCCCACTGCTGAAATTAAGATTATAAACTTCTCAAGGGCAGAACCTGCTTGCTGTTAATCTGAAAAGCACTTTGTACATTGACGGCACAACAGTTAGAACAGCAATAATATATAAAGGTCTAAGCTCTACCTCTGCTTTTGCCGATTGCAAAACCAATGCAATTTGTGATCTTGCCACCTTCTCTGCGGCTCTGGCTATTGCGTCAGACCTTGCCTCTTTTGCTGTTTCCGTCTTTGGCCCTGTACTGGCTTCTGATGCCTTCAGCTTGACTGCTGGTAATTTGGCCTTGGCTTCAGCTGCTTCTTCTGCTTCTCTTTGGGGTACATTTGTTCTTTCTTTCCCACGTGACATTTCTCAGCCTTTTCCCTTTGTTGCTGCTGTTCCTGCTTCCGTGTCTGCTCTTGATTGCTTTGTTGTGTAGCTATAAACACACACACACACACACTGCTTATCAGAATCTGAGAGTCCCGGACTGGCATTTGTCACTCTGAACCTCTGGCAAAATATGTCACCACCCCTCATTGTAAAGATTGCCAGGTAGAGGCATCCAAGAAGGCTTCCTAAAGTCCTTTGCCTGGGGGCTGGAAAAATCAACATTCCCTGATGGCATGTGGGACAGCTAAATCCCTTCCCTCTCATCACATCTGAGAAAACTGTGAACAAAGGTTCCTATGCCTCTGCCATGGAACAATGTATTCAGGATGCTGTGGGTTCATCAGCAATGGAATAGATATGCATTGCAGGTAATGCTTTAATACCACTGGCGCTGTGAAAACAGGATGCTGGACTGGATGGGCCTTTGGCCTGATCCAGCAGGCTCATCTCACGTTCTTATGGCAAATAAGATGTTTCTGGACTCCCAACTCCCACCAGCCCAATCAGCATGGCCAGTGGTGAGGGATTATGGGAGGTTTAAGCCTCTGGACACCAGGATAGGGAGGGCAGGGCAAGTCAATCTTCAAGTGACCATGGGTTATACCCAATGTTGGCCTTACTTTGACTAGATCCATGAAAGGTCACACACAGAACTAACTTAGGTTCATTCATTATAGTGGGTCTTCTTTGAGTAGACCTTAGTTGGATACAAACCCAAGTGCTATTTCCCCCCAAGTCCCTAGGCTGGCTTCCATCACACCTCAGAATCGATATCAAGTTTGCAATACTTTGTTTTTTCACCTCTGATCCCCTTGTATCTCCTTCCTCCACCTATTCTCACACCTTTGATTCTACTTGGACTTCTTTTGCTACTCTTTGGCTGTCTTTCTGTACAGGTCTCTTGTACAATGTTGCCAGCTGCCACTGCCAGCTGTTGTTTTTTAGATTCATGCTTTTGGATTGCTAAAACGCAGGCTACCCTCACTATGTCTATCAAGTAATGGTCTGAGGACACCATCACCCTGGCTACATTTGAACACATTTCTTATGGACATCAGTTTTGTAGGGATAACTATTTGTACATTTGGAGGGCTTACATTAACTTACCGTATTTTTCGCCCCATAGGACGCACTGGCCCATAGGACGCACCAAGTTTTTTGGGGGGGAAATAAAGGGGGAAAAAATTATTTCCCCCCCAGGTGCTTGTGGGGCCGGCAGCGGGGAGACGCACTGTGCCTCCCAGCTGTCCTCAGAGATTGCGGGGCAGGCAGCGGGGAGAAGCGCTCTTCTCCCCGCCGCCCGCCTGCAGAACAGGTCCAGGGACAGCGGGAAGACGCGCTGTGCCTCCCAGCTGTCCCCGGAGCTTGCGGGCAGGGGGCAGGGAGAAGCGCTCTTCTCCCTGCTGCCCGCCTGCAGACCAGGTCCGGGGACAGCGGGAAGATGCGCTGCGCCTCCCCACTGTCCCCGGAGCTTGCGGGGCAGGGGGCGGGGAGAAGCGCTCTTCTCCCTGCTGCCCGCCTGCAGACCAGGTCCGGGGACAGCGGGAAGATGCGCCGTCAGCCTCCAAACCACATCGGGAGACAGCGGAATGGCGGCGTTCCGCCTCCCCGCTGTCCCCCGACCTTGTGGGGCTGGCGCTGCGGCTCTCCTGAAGCCTGGAGAGTGAGAGGGGTCGGTGCACACCAACCCCTCTCACTCTCCAGGCTTCAGCGAAAGCCTGCATTCGCCCCATAGGACGCACACACATTTCCCCTTCATTTTTGGAGGGGAAAAAGTGCGTCCTATAGGGTGAAAAATACGGTATATGTTTAACAGAACACAGATGCACTGATGGTTGTTGTATCATTAACGTGAGCTGCTGTCACTGGTATTATTATTTTCTATCATTTCTTATTTCCTATTTATAATTCTTTTATTTTTCCTTCCCCTCTTTGTTAAATTTGCAAATAAAAAATTAAGTTAAAATGTTCTTAAATAAAAACCGACCGCAGTGCTGTCAAACTTCCAATGTGCATGCAATCTGAAAGCCTGCATGATGAACAGGACTGGATGCCCATGGCTCAGATGCACTCTAAAAGCAACACGGAGATTCTTGTTCTTTCTACATTATGAAACGGTGATGACACAAACAGTCAGCAAGGAGAACTACAGAAGAGAACTATGTCAATGCAAAGGGAGACACGCTGGAAGGAGGAAGAGATAGTGCTGGGTGCTTGTCATAGAAAAGTGAGGAGCAGAGCCACTGGGCAAGGGCAGAGAACAGCAGGAGAGAGAGGGGCAAAGTGGCTGGAGTATTTATATTCTGCAATTCCATGTATGCAGAATTTTGCAGGGGGGTTACTGCCTGGTATAGGAACTGGGTATCTGGGAAGGATAGGCTTCACTGTTTAACAGCAAGATGAGACAGTAAAACAAGCAGCCTTGTAGCCCCATCCTGACAGATGAAAGCCACCGCTTTGCTGAAGCTAACTAGGTCCAGCTCAGGTCAGTGCCTGGATGAGTGACCACATAGGAACCACTTTGATGTAAATGGTTGCATGGCAGAGGAAAGGTAGGATATAAATGCCATGAAATAAATAAATGATGTGTTTAATTGTAAGTAAATCCCACTGGTTAGTATTAAATGATGTTTTATTCAGAGTAGACCACTGTAATTAATGAGTCCAACTTAGTCCGAGTAAAATCTAGCCGAATGCCACTCACTGAGTTCAATGAAACATGCACCTCATGAGGGACACACAGGATTTCAGCCTTTAGCCCCAGTCCAGGAAAAGTTATCTGTGACACAAGACCCTTTCCTGGGCACCTTTTCTTGGGAATGGGTTCAGCTGAATTCTGTGATACTTGCTTACTCCCAATTACAAATACGTAGGTTTCAGCTGCAGAGCTCGTTGACACCAATGGCTTGAGCTGTTCACACAGAGCCCAGTCCTGTGCACATTTACTCAAAAGTAAGCCCCACTGTATTCAAAGGGGCTTACTTCCACAAATCGTAGTCTTCTGTCTAGAACGCCCCCTATTTTTGGGGCCTCAAACTTTAGAAAATGGGGGGATTAAGCTTTGGGGGAGGATTATTTGGGGGGATGCCGAAAATCGCTCACCCACCAGAACACAGCACACAACCGCTCACGTCGCTTACAATTGCTGCTTTCAATCTTGGGCTCGCGCTTCGTTCTGGCGGGTGAGTGATTTTCGGCATTCCCACCCCCCAACAATCAAGCAGCCAATCGCTGCTTACAGTTTCGGGCTCGCGCCAAAAAACCATTCACCCGTCTCCCCTCAGCACTACTGGTGTATAAGACGACCCTAAATTTTGAACCTCATTTTTGGTCGTCTTATATACGGAAAAATACGGATTGTGTGCAAAGAGCTGCAGCCTTCATCACAGCCAACTTTTGCTGTGTTGGGGAATTTATAGAGTGCATTTTTAAGTATGCAAAGCATACTGCATTATATAGGGCACCTCCATCAACCATACAACTTTGAAAGGAATGCTGATGAAGAAGATGAAGTAACAATAATAAAAAAATAATCTTCCCCTTTCCCTTGCAGCCCCTCTGCCCTAAATTCTAAGTATAAGGTGTAGCGATAGACACCAACTTGGGTTGGCTTTGAAAGAGGGTCAGGCATTGAAAGAGGGTCAGTAGATTGATGGCTACTAGCAGTAATGATTATATTCTACCTCTGCTCTCAGAGGCAGCCTCTGATTGCCAGTTGCTGGGAACCACAAATGGGGAGAGGGCTGTTGCATTCTGGTCCCATGGCCATCAAGTTGGCCTCTATGAGAACAGGATGCTGGACTGAATGGCCCATCGACCTGATCCAGCAGAGTTCTTCTTATGTTGGGGAACTGTCCAGAGCAGACAGGTGACTACAGGTGAGGAAGGGAATCCCATAATGGATCTCGCCCTTATATCTCACTTTTTCTTGTACAGTACAGTTCAAGGAAGCTAACAAACAAGCCATAAGCGATAAGAAAATTATAGATTGCAAGCAAGCAGTACATCAATTAAAAACACCAGAGTAAAAACGCCAGAAAAGCAGAAGGATTGCGTATCAGTTATGGCAAGGGTAAGGAAACACCCCAAAACCTTCCTGAGCCTAAGCCACCTCACAGGGGGGTTGTGATGATAAGGGGGGTGGGCAGGAGAGGATTGTGGGCCACCATGAGTTCCTTGGAGGAAAGGTGGGATAGAAATGTAATAACAATATAAAAGGGGGAAATGTAAGTTCTTAATACTGCAGAGCCAACACAGAGGGCAAATATTTCAAGTGTTTCACACACAGTAACTCAAAAAATTGAGTAACAGCCTCGTAAGTGCATTAAAAATACAACACTGCAAAATAAAGCTTTAGCATGGGGCGGGGGGGGGGGAACCCATTAAAATAAAACCCAGCAAGTCTAAAAAAACATTTCCAGAGTTTCAGCATATGGCTATTTGCTGTGGAAGAATCCTAACAATTGTGGTAGCCTTGACAGTGAAATCTAAGCATATCTATCTATCTGTCTGTCTACCAACCTACCTGATTCAAATCCCCTGCAATGTAAATAATTACACACACACACACACACACACACTGTCCTGCAGAAAACAAAGGACAAGTTGCTCACTTTTGATGTGTAACTGCTGTTTAACGTTCTACCTGCCTATCTGGTTCATTAAATAGTAACCCTGTAGTTCTGCTGACAAGAACGTATTCTTTACCTCCGCTCCTCCACCCCCAGTGAGTTACCCTGAAGACTGGTCATGCTCAGTGACCAAGGAACAACGAGCTGCCTTTTCAGGCTGCAAAACTGCTGTCCTTTGGTAACACATGTACATTGGCAAGTCAGTCATGCCTACCTGAAGGCAGCCCTCGCAGCCCAGCCGCAGCCAGGCTTCCCTGCCTCTCCTGCCCCCACTTCAAGCACAATGTCTCTCAACAGGGACAATATGAGTCCATTACAAGTCTGCTGTGTTGCTGCAACAAGCCCCGGAAAATATCTATTTCTCTCTCTCTCACCTAGGCACATGAACAAGGTTCCCATGTTTTGAAATTGCTTATGAAATATCACATTAATTCGGCATTTGGTGCCCTCATAAAAGTAAGCATACATTGACTGAGACTCTGCAACCATGGGATTGCAATGTCCCGGGCAGTATTATTTTCAAAATATATATTTTTGTAAAACTACCCCCCCCCATAATAATCCTGCTGCAGTAGTTTCACTTTCCATCCCCTTTTCAGATACACGTATATTGTATGTTTGTAGTAAAATTTTATAAACCAAAATGTGTTATGGGCTACATGGCTGGAATTTGCACTGCAAAACACACGTCAAAGTTCTTGAAAATAGTTGCAAAAGCTTATGAAAGAGCATCAAAATTATGAAAGGGAAGCAACATGCAAAGCGGGATGGGCTTCACACACACACACACACACACACACACACACATACACACACACTAAAACAGAGCAAAATGACCTCACAAATTACATCACTACACTCACTTGCACTCATGGTGACCCAGGTGTGGACATACAGGAAAAAAGAGTGCTATATAAACAGACATCACACCATGAGGAAGGAAACTTCATTGGTCTGGAAATCCTCAAAAGTGGTTCCTGTGCTTGGAATATAGACCAATTGCCTGTTCTGATAGGGTTGAATTCCCTCTAAAAGAGCATGTATGTAGTTTAGAGCTACTCCTGGACACATCTTTGTTGTTAGAGGTCCAAGAGACCTCTGTGGCTTGGAGTGCCTTTTACCAGCTTCGCCTGGTGTGCCAGCCACAGCTGTATCTAGAAAACCTGCCCACTATAGTCCATTCATTGGTAATGGGTTACTGCGATGTGCTCTATCTATGTAAGGCTGCAGATGGGGCAGATGGCTGACAGCACCTAACACCTCTGCTAAAACATCTGCACTGGCTACTCATATGAACAGGTTCAAGGTTCTTGTGTTAATATATAAAGCCCTGGGCACGTTTGGTCTAGGATACCTTGACGACCACCTGAGCCCTTATATCACTGCTCAGTCACCAAGATCATACGGAGGACCACTGTTAGTTGTCCCCTGAATTTCAGAGGCCCAGCTGTCTTCAACTAGAAGCTGGGTATGTAGGGTGCTTGTCTCATGCAGTGGGACATTCTTCCAGCAGAGATTTGGCCTTTGACTTTGAGGTACTTCTTGAAGGCCTTTTTGTGCCAAAATGTTTAAAATGTTCTTGAGTTGCCAGCAGTTTGCACAATTATTTTGTAACGTTTTTGTGCTGTTTTACATTTTATAGTACTTGATGTTTTCTATGAGTTGGCAGTGTATAAATATATGCATAAATAAAATTTCCTGTGCAACCTTCATGCTCCTTCACGTTGCTTCAGGTTTCAGTGGAACGATTGTCCAAAAAATGGGTGTGCAGAATAGCTCTCAGATCCTGGATGCTGGGTGATAGGGGAATCCATGTAACCCATGGATCTCTGTTGCAGCACATTCTATGCTCTCCGAGGCTTTAAAATGTTTCTCTGATAAATCGTGTGTGTTGCTGCATCAAACATTTGTGAGCCTTGGTCTTTGCTCATGCAAACTGTAGGCTTGCTGAAATCAATGGGACCTAAAACTGCTTATTGTTGAATCATACCCATAGTCATTAAGCTCGGGTCATTAAGCAGCACCTCTGGGTATTCTCTAGAGAGAGAAAAAATCTGGCTACTTACTGGAATATCACTCAATTGCTTCTCTGGACCTCTGCCTGATTATTATCACTTCAGAATAGCCTTAAGAAGTTCTCATACTTTTCAGAACCCTTGAAAAGCCAAGGTAATAATTGACAGCAAGGAGGGCAAACGTTCAATTCACGAGAAGCCCATAATAATAAGTGACCTTCTTTACGTAAAAACTTTTATTTATCTCCCAAGGACAACCATGAATTTTGCATGATTCTGTGCTTAGTGCCAAACATGGGCAAACGTGGGAAATCCAGTCTGGGATAAATGGAGAAAGAACTGGAGACAGATAAGGGAGGTGCGGGTTCAAATCCCCAGGAAATTCCCTGGGTGACCTTGGGTGGTTCTAAGTAATGGCAGAGTGCTTCAGACCTAGGGGCCAGATGCAATCCTCCAGACAACTCTATCTGGCCTTTGAGACTACCCCCCAGGCCAAGCCCCCCTCTCCAGTCCACACCCCTCATTGGCATTGCTTCACACCCTCCTTGAGGGTTTTTGCCTGATAGGTCTCCTTAAAATCTGATAATGCGTCTTGCTTGCTTGGGTGGCAGATAGGGAAAAAGGAATGAGTGTATGTAGAAACTAGCCTGCTGTAAAAAAGGTAACAATTATATTACTTGCTCTATAATTTTGCCACTTATGGAAAAGTGGGATTAAAATTTGTGGAAGGAAGGAAGCGTAAGAATATCTCTTATTCCATTGGATTTCCTTCTCCAGGGTAAAATCATCATCAACATCTACTGCTCTTGACCAGCATTAAAATAATGTGACGTTTCCTTTTTTCATTCCTTGCACTGCTCATGGCTCTGGTGCCAAATTCAGCCAACAGGAAAGATTTAATCCATGAAAATTCATTAGACACAGTGCAGGCAAATGATCAGAGAGCAACAAATGAAACACACAACCAAGTCCAGCAAACAAAAACATGGGAGAAATCTCTGAAACAATTGTCTGCTCAATGCTCTTCTTCCTTCTTTTAGCTAAAATATATTAGGTCATCCATTGCTTTCTTCTTAAAAAATCCCCCAACCCAGTCATACTGAGGAGGAGACACCACAGATAATCTACGTCAGCAGTACATAGTACCCATATCCCATCTCCATCTATCTGCTAAATGCTATTACTGTATCTGATGCTATATTCTTTCAGTCTTTCTTCATTCACACTGCAAGCTGTCCCACTCCGTCTTGGTGGGCGGTGTTACATAACAATTTTGCTTCCTCAACTTCCAAAAATGAAGTTCCAAAATGGAAATTATTTTTTAAATAAAACTATAGCTACAAGAAATTAAACATATCTGCTTCAATTCTACCCTCCCCACCAATGAATAGAGTGCTGGGTTTTGGATTTTGGAGACCTGAGTTCAAATCCTATCCTTGCCATAGGCTTGGGAACAATAGCGATCTACCTCACAGGATTGTTTTGAATGAGGAATAATAAATAAAAAAGGTTTGTAAAGCGCTGTCATGCTGTAAGTGCAAAAGAAGTGATAATATTAATAAAGCCTGTGGTTTATAATGTCCCAGTGTCAAGCTTAAATCCCACCTTCTTCCCACCCCGCCACCCCTCTCGAAACAGTGAAGAGGAGCACAAAGAATCAAATTGTAGATTATCTTCAGGTTATTACTGGGCTGTGAGCTTTCTTGTCAGACTACCAGCAGAGGAAAAAGCTTTCTGAATCAGGCCCTTATCATTTAAACCATATTACAATTCAACATGAAAAATGACTCGCTCCAGATTGCATAGAATAAAGCATCTTGAGATGCAATAGAAGCACCCAATTTTCAATAAAGATATTAAACCTAAGCCTCAGAAAAAAGGAGGGGGGAATAATTACATCATTTTTTGCTTTGAGTTTTAATGTTAAATGTGTCAATTTATAAAGCTAGGTGAACATCCACAATTCATAAGCAGACTGCAGCTAATTAGATCCCCTTTGATCCTTTATTTTTGCCCAGGAGCTTATTTAACAACTTTTCACAAAACCCAAGGTTTTGATGCACCCACAAATGGACTGGTAGAGAGCTCAGCAGGGAGTGATTCCCCCCCCCCACTCCTGCAGCTCTCCTGAAGTAGGTGCCCATCTTTTCTGAATGGTACTATTACTGATGAGGATGCTTCCTAGATGCGAAACATTCCTATTTAAGATATTTGGATGGAAGGGTGTATAGAATGGCAAAGCATTCTAATTATTTGTGATAGGAATGATATTTGTCTCCTCCCTGTGAATTAAACCCTTTAGAAAGAGAACCTCTTCTTTTTTTAAAAAAAAAGGGGGGTAGCAAAAGAAGTGATAACTGATTCTGGGCCAGTTCACACAACCGACATGGGCTGCATAGGCAAGTTGTCTTTTACCAGGTAAGACTATTTGCTGATGCAGGCCAGTATGGTCTACTCTACTCTGACTGGCAGCAACTCCCAGGCAGAGGATATCTTTCCCTTCACCTGCTACCTTTACACTTTTTAGCTAAAGAAGCCAGGGATCAAAACTGAGACCTTCTGTATGTAAAGTAGCAACAGACTTCAGTCTTTTTCAGACCTGAGACCCACCATACAGCACACACTCATGTCATTTCTTCATTTTTAATTGGTTGCATCTACCCAGGGATAGGGAACCTATTTCAGCCTGAGGCTTAGAACTTGCCCAGCCTTCCAGGGGCCTCGTTCTAATGCTGGGTGAGGCAATGTGGGCAGGCAAAAATACCCCCCTTTCCCCACCCAAAAATGAAACTGTGTGTATCTGTTTGTTTGTTTGTTTGTTTGTTTGTTTGTTTGTGTGTATGTTTATGCTCATTGCCACAAACACAAGTTAAGTTATTATTTATGTAAGTTATGAGGTTCAACTTACATGCCTGGAGCATACACAAATCTTCACGATGTTCTGATGAAGGTGAAAGCTAGTAAAAATCACCTGACCAAAATGTTGGGCAGTAAATTGGGAGAAAGCCCACCAATGGGGAGAGAGCCTGGAGCAGCACAAGGCAGGTCACCAAAATAGGAAAACTTCAGAGATGGGCACTTAGCCCAGAGAGGAGAAGAGGTGTAAACTGTATTTACTCTTGGGTACCTTATCAGACAGATTTCATTAAAAGCCAGGGAGTGGGGGGGGGGAGAGACTTGTGGGTGGTTAGGCAGGGGTCTCTGCAGGTTGCAGATTTCCTCATTGAACTTGACAGGCCTTACTTCTATTCTGAGCGGACATGTTATGGGTTTCTGCTGCCAAGGGGGTTTGATCTATCCATGGAGAAGCGCCACCCTTGAGCAAAGGCCTTTAGCAGCCTGTTTAGGCACAGGTCAAAGACACACATGCTGAGGCTACTGACGTTTGCTAGATGCTAAGTGCTCCCTGCTGCTCTGATTGTACTTCTGGTACTTATGTAGCCTCCCACGTCCGCCACTGTTGTTTTTTCAACGATGGTAGGAGGAAACCTTGGCAAACAACAGCAAGGTTAAAGCTTAGCTTGACAGCAGTGTCCCATCATCTTGTGCAATTCTTCCTTTCTTTCTTTTTTGGTCTCCTTTGATGTTTTCAATTAAGTTATTGGTTGCGGGCAGCCCCTTTTAGCTCTGGAGGCTGCAGAGCATGTGTCCTCATAGCAAAGAATGTAGGCAGAGGAAAGTGAGTCGGCCATTTGGTGCCAAAGAAGGACAGAACTTTTTTTATGTATGCTACAACGGCAGCAAGAATACTTATATTAAAGCACTGGAAGACGCAAGATCTACCCACTCTGGAAGAATGGCAGATGAAGTTGATTGACTGTATGGGATTGGCAGAAATGACCGGCAGAATCCGCGACCAGGGAGAAGAGTCGGCAGAAGAAGATTGGAAGAAATTTAAGGACTATTTACAGAAACATTGCAAAATTAATGAACTTTGAAAGATGCTGGATTGAATTTATGTGGTCTCTAGCTGTTATGATAAAAAGAACTGGGATAAATATTGTTTAAGTTATAAAATTTAAGAAGTTGATTGGAAAATAAGGTGTTAGTTAAATGGAATGTTAAGAGATTAGGATTTGCTGGATAAACAATTTGAACTAGAAAACAAGAAGGGGAGGTATGAGGAAATCAAAGAAACATGTTATTGAAAATTGATATGGAAATTGATTTGTTTTTAATATTTTTTTTTCTTTTTCTTTTTTGTTTGTATAAAATTGAAAATTCGAATAAATATTTATAAAAAAAAAAAGGAAAGTGAGCTGGAGCTGCCGGTAGCAATGCCACTTTGAAAGACTCAGAGGTCCGGTCAGAAGTGGAGCCGATGCCGAGGAACCTGGGATGTGGGATGAGAGCTCCCCTCAGCACCTCATTACTCACAGCCTGCTGAGAATGACTCCTCCCTGGTGTGTCCAGCTGCAAAGTCAGAGGAGGGAATGTGGATGGGAGGAAACTGAAGAGGCGAGGGAGACAGCGAATGCATTGCGCCCCAGAAGTAAATCCCACTGAATTCAATCAGACCTACTTCCTAGTAAGCATGCACAGGATGGCAGCAGTGGTAAAGGGGGCAATGGCAGGTGGGCCCTTAATGAAATTGCTAAACCTCACACTATGGATCTCCCCCTCTATTTAAGCTAACAGTATGGAGAAAGTGGATAGGGAAAAGAAGGTTTTCTCTGTCTCTCATAATACTAGAACTTGGGGACATCCAATGGAGCTCAAGCTTGGAAGATCCAGAAAGCACTTGTTCACCCAACACATAGTTAAACTATAGGATTAAAGATGGAGTGATGGCCACCAACTTGGATGGGTTTAAATGAAGAGGATAAGACAAATTCACAGCGGATGGAGCTACCAAGGGTTTCTAGCTATAATGGCCAGAGACATAACTAGGCTCTCTTGCACCCTTGGAAGACGTATTGGCACCCTCATCTCTTGCGCCCTTGGCAAGGAGCTGCATTGCCCTTTCCCCATCCCTTGCACCCTTGGAAAGGAGATGTTGGCCACCCAGAGCAGCAGAGGAGCAGCCCGGGGAGTGTGGGGATGAGTGGGTGGGTGGGCTCCTAGTCACTCTGAGCCAGAGTGGAGATATGCAATTTTTGTGCCCTCCTGGGCTTGTGCCCTTGGCAGGAGCCAGCCTGGCCAACCTCCAGGTACGCCCTTCATAACATGGTGGTAATGGTGGTGGGTACTCTTTGCCTATACAGTGGTACCTCGGGTTAAGTACTTAATTTGTTCCAGAGGTCCGTACTTAACCTGAAACTGTTCTTAACCTGAAGCCCCATTAGCTAAAGTGGTGCTTCAGGTTAAGAACAGTTTCAGGTTAAGAACGGACCTCTGGAACGAATTAAGTACTTAACCCGAGGTACCACTGTACAGGCAAGCATAACTTTTATGCACATCGCTTCCCTATGGAAAACCACTTTAGCTAATGGGGCCTCCTCCTGCTGCCGCGCAAGCATGATTTCTGTTCTCATCCTGAAGCAAAGTTCTTAACCTGAAGCACTATTTCTGGGTTAGCGGAGTCTGTAACCTGAAGAATATGTAACCTGAGGTACCACTGTAATTCAAGCAGCCAAAGGCAGGGGTCCTAGGTGTACTATATACATAAACTTGTCGTACAACAACCCTGTAAGGTAAGCCAATATCAATACTGCAAATGAGAATGAGATGCTAAGGCCACCTAGTGAGAGCAGAGCAGAGGCACAATTCAAACCAGGTGGCTTCTTACTTAACACATTGTTAAGAGGTCCCTTAGCCATTACTCTGCACCCATTTGCTAGGATAATGACTATGTTTCCAAGACATAATAAAATTATTATTCTTATTCTACACAACTCTTAGGAGATATCTGAAGGCAGCCCTGTTTTAATGTTTGACGCTTTACTATGCTTTTATATGTGTTGTAAGCTGCCCAGAGTGGCTGGGGAAACTCAGCCAGATGGGTGGGGTATTATTATTATTATTATTATTATTATTATTATTATTATTATTATTATAACACAATTATTAAATCATAAGTAGAGACATAAGCCTTTCATTATCCTGTTCCTATAGATTTTTACACATCTCTTGTTCACAAACTGTGTCAGTCTTCTAGCACGAAGAACTCTGAAAACTGAACACCTTACTCAAAGTTCTAATCCACAGCATCTTTCATTTTTGAAATTATGATTTGTCAGTCCCAGTTCCATACCTAAATTGCACCAGTTTCTGTGAAACATTTGTCCCAATGGCCTTCCTTACCTTTGCTCAGATGGTCTCCTGGCCAGTTATTTTTTCTTGTTTAATAATCTTCTTCCTTCTCTCCTCCTCCTCAACATTAAACCATTCCTCACTGGAACTGAAGGGGGGAGAAATGAGTAAGCAAAAAAAAAAAAAAAAAAAGGAAAGCATTAGGAGGAGGTTCTAAGAGATTTTTTGCCTCTTTTATCCAGTGCTTTAGATCACAATATTAATTATTTAGAAGAAACCACTTGTCCTTTGCCTGATAACAAATGTAATGTATTAACAAAATCAATACTGTGTATCAGTGGCGTACTGCTTTGTATTTTACAGTATCACTCTGCTACCCTTGGGGCAGCAGGATACAAGTGATATTAACCTTGCATCCTTGTGATTATATGGATTCTCCTTCCAGACACTGCTGAAAAAATCACAAAGCAATTTGTGACAGAAGTAAAAGGCTTAGTAACATTCCCAACATTTTCCTCCATAGTGAAGTATCCATGAAGAACGTAGAAGATTTAAAACAACCATGAAGATTTTGCATTGAAACGTAGCCAAATGTCCCAGCCACAAAATTTTGCTTTTATTACAGCACTTGGAAGAAACTTAAGTCACTTTTGCCTGGTATAGAGTAACTTTATTATTATTTTATTTTAAAGCCTTGTGACAAACAGTTCTCTGTTTACATATAACAAAACCAAAACTAGGCTTGTAAAAACCATTGGCATATTACAGTGAGTAACAAGAGTTAGGCAGTGATGGTGGTACATTTTTCCAGTCACCCAAGTGGGTCTCTCCATAACCTGCTATGTGTCTGTGGGAGATGCATCTATGCTCTCCTGATTGGGTGCATATTATAAAACTATGCCATGGACCACATTTGTCCTCTGGTCACTTTCAGATGGTAAGTCGCTTTTTCAGCCAAAGCAAATGGCCTGTCCTGTTCATACCAGGAACCTCACTGTTGCAAGTCTTGTAGTCGGCAGGAAAAGCACATCCTCATCTGGACTTTTAATAATACTGTAAAGGTAAAACTACAGCTGCCTGACTTGCTATATCTCCCACTCCAGATGTTTTGCACCATAAGACACGGCCACAACGTTTGAAAGAGCATCCTCCCGCACTAAACACTAAACTCCAACTCTGAGGTTTTGTGTTTTGTTTTTTTCAAATGATCTTCCAGCATCTGTAACTCTGGCCAAATAAAGGCAACACTGCCTTGAAAATTGTGGGGAGAGAAGTATGGAAGAAAGGGGATATATAAATTTTATAAACAAAGCAACAGCATAATAGAAAGCACCTGCTGCATGTTCTACGTGACATCCTGTTTCCGGTTAAATTTTTATCTGCACCCATTTCTGATGTGAGGAAGTCAGTCCCTATTGAAACCGTTGCAGGGTTGATTAATTGTGGTTTCACGTAGCACACCCAGCGAGTGGCCAGTGTTAAAGGCAGAGGAGCTTATAGGCCGATGCATATTTATATTTATTACATTGTGGGACCAGGCATGCTTCTACACAATAGACATAGCACTCAGCACTCTTTGTCCATTGCATCCCGTCTTCAAATCTTGCACAGTGTTGGGAGCTTCACTCTTCACGCTGGCATAGCCTCCCATTGCATTCTAGCATTTCCTGCAGTTGGGAACATGGACTGTTGTTTCTTGTGACGAGGGAGCACCAAAGATGCAGGGAATTTGTTAAAAAATTGACACCCCACAAGAGAATGTCCTACTATCCCTCCAGAGCAGATCTGGAGGCAGGACATGCTTGGGGGAGAGGGGGGGCCGCAGTTCCACTGCGCTCACAGAAGTTGTTCTGTGAATGCAGTGATACAACCCTTAGATCAGACTGCCCTTCAAATCGAGGATGCCTTCAAACAGGGCACTGTCCTCTGTAAAGCGGGACACATGGCCACCTTATTGCTTGCCTCTATCTCTGAGTTCAGCAGGAGAGGGCGCAGCTTATGGACAGGCTTCACTCATTTCACTACTTGTTTGCTTAGAGAGGGTGAACAGGCAGGCAGCAACAGGAAAGAGCAAAGTGGAGGAAGAGGAGTAGAGGGAACCAGGGGCTCCAAATATTGGCAGTGGGTCCCCGACTGTGGCCTGGGACTCAAACAGCAGGTGTGCCACGATGCTGGTGCCTGGTGCTGACTCTGGCAGTGAAGACAAATGCATGTTTCTAGAGAAATCTCGGTTAAGATCAACCTCCCCTTATGCTTTCTTCTTTCCCTTGGCCAGTCTTCCTTTCAGTTACAGAGGCAGGGGAAAACATCAGTGACTCATAAACGTCCGTCAGAAAGATAATCCAATAAAGTAAATTGGACAACAATAATGGCAGCCGCACAAGCACTTTGTCTCTGGCTCTTCAGTGTCTGTTGAGGAATGGGCTGGAGTGAGAAAGGGTGTCCGTCTGCTTCAGTTCAAAGAAGGCAGAGCACCTAACCTGAAGCTGAAATTTGCAGCCGCAGAGATGGGGACATCAAATGCCGAAGCAATCTGCATGTCCTAGGCAAATCTCCAAGTAAACACTGTGCCATTTAAAGCACTCACCAGGGACACACAGGCGCTCTGGCACACGGCCACTCAGCAAAATGAGGCGGAACAATTAACAGTGTGTGCTCCTGGTTGTACAGCTCTTGACACCCAAATACCTGGAAGCACTTAAGTGCAAAATCCACCTCATTGCCCCTCTTGGGGAAAGACAAGCTTCTTCTGCCAATTTTTCTGATTGGGAAGTAGAGTATCAGCCCTACAACTGGGGCCGAAACACCAGATTTGGGTGGACTCGGGCCAGAGAGAAAAGAAAAATTCCCCTTGACAGTCTCAGTGAGTTAATGTTGTTATCATATTTGTGTTGCTGCCATATATGGGGTTGGGAAGAAATTGTCCCTAACTCAGAGTGTCATGTAAGTACAGTTTTTCTCCCTCCTCTGCACCATGAGTGGCTCTAGCCTGAGTGACTGAGATCTCAGTGGGCAGTCTTAAAAGGCCATCAGTCTTAGTATACAAGCATCTGTATACTGTTAGGGGAACAGAACTAGCCTTTCTTACTGTTCCCTTTGTTGTAAGGCTTACAGTAATATCAGAAGTTTGTAGGGAAAGATGTAAGGCTATTTAAAGTGGCAGGTATCACTAACAACAGCAAGGGTTTTA
Organism: Podarcis filfolensis; assembly: GCF_964270895.1. NCBI lineage: Eukaryota > Metazoa > Chordata > Lepidosauria > Squamata > Lacertidae > Podarcis > Podarcis filfolensis. The sequence continues at coordinate 40,647,580 of NC_139605.1, read as the reverse complement.
AGCAATGAGGACTTTTCATCGCTTCTGCTACTTATGGACTAACTCTGTTTTGCTGCAAGCAGCACCTGTAGCAGACACCTGTGTTGCAATTTATTGAATTTTGATTACTGTACCTCTGATTTTCATTTTGCTTTGACTATATTTGAACTGTATGCAGGCTGTTTTGGGGGCAGAGCCCAAATAGCTAAAACGCAGCATATGAAAAAACTTTAACTAAGAGAGCTACAGGAATGGATCCTTAGCAAGAGACTTTGGGTATTATTATTTTCCCTAACTTACTAGATTTTCCAGGGAACAGGTAAATGGTTGGCATTTGGATGCCAACAATGTTACGTGGATACTGAGAGCCAGTGTTACGCAGTGGCCAGAGTGTTGGATTAGGACCAACCAGGGAGACCAGGGTTCAAATCCCCCCTCAGCCATGAAGCTCATCTGGTTGACCTCTGCGTAAATCCAGGATGCTGGACTGAATGGGCCATTGGTCTGATCTGGCAGGCTCTTCTCATGGCCTTGGGCCAGCCACTGTCTCTCGGCTTAACCTACTTCATAGGGTTGTTGTTGTTACGAAAAAGGAGCAATGCTGCTGAGTGCTCCAGATGGCTGGAAAGCCAAACAGGATGTTTATGTTATGGGACTGTACCGTGGGAACCAGGGACAGTCTATTATGTGCTCTGAGCACCGGATGTTAGCTCAGAGTGTCACATGACCCTGTACTGGAAGTACATGGGTGGAGTTATTCTCTCTCTGCAGCTGGGTATCAGAGGGTGCAGACATGTTGTTCTCTGCACTGAGGAAAGACAGAAATAAAGGCATGTAAATACATTTCTGTCTGTCTCTTTCCCCTCCCTGGGGATGGCAGGGAGTGAGGGAGGATGAGTGGCTGTGTTCTTCTCACGTTTGAAGAAGGATCGGCCGATAAAGACCTCGCCTTGTCTTGCCGGGAGTCGCTGACGGGGGAGGCCAACAAGGAATCAAGCCGGGCACCTGGAGAGTGCCAAATGCCTCTGAATGACAAGGCTTGAATCAACTTATGGTAGCAAGCGCTGCTGGTTATCTGATCCATGGGAATCAGCATGAGAGGTGAGAGGTTGATGGATCGTGTGCCATCCTCTGCACCAAGGAAAGAAGATAACGTCTGCAATTGCAGCCAGAAGCTGAACAGACGGCTGGCCCCAAGAGGGGGTGTTTTCCAAGCAACGGAGCCCCAAAAAGGTATGCTGAATATCGGGCTAAAAGTGTGAATGCAGATTGATTTATTCTCTGGTTCACGAGAGAGCTGCGTTTGGAAAAACAAGCTCTGAAAGAAAGGCTTGCATACCAGAAATTCCTGTGGTGAGATAAGGATTCCCGTCCCGGGGAAGGTTGCTAAGCAACGACAGTCGGCAGTGGAAAACTACTGACACCTGGGGCTGGCTCAGTCAGAGCCGGGAAAGCGAAAGTTGTTTTGACTTTGAGATAGCTTTGAAGATTGCCTGCCTGGGAGAGAGGCAGAAAAACAGCTCAAAAGAGCTTTTGGGATTTTACTAGCTCGAGAGTGGAGAGCTGAGGCTTGAGTTCAGCATGGATGCCAAGAAGGGGGGAGTGCCCCTGAGTGCCGTGGTTCAGGATGAACACAGCCAGCATGCTGCACTGGAAGTAAAGGACAGGGGGAGGGAGGAACGGAGTTCTAATTCCCCCACCGATGAGGCTACTGGAAAGGATGCTGTAGCTTTGAACGTTGTACAGTGCTACAATTGTGGACAGGCTGGGCATCTTCAGCGGAACTGCAAGAAGCCACGTCAGCCAAAAGGAGCGAAGGGCCGCTCAGCAAAGCCTGAGGCGTCAGGCAAAGGTCATACCAAGCCTATGGTGGAACCTGCAAGGGCTTTGATGGCGAAAGGAACCACGCCAGATGTTGGGAACGCGTTTATTATCGACACTGCAGCGACGGTTCATATGTCCCCACACAGAGGACTCTTTTCATCGTTTAAGAAGCAAAGCTTCGCTGTGACACAGGCCAACAGTCAGGAGCTGGAAGCGACCGGAAAAGGGTCTGTCTATCTTAAGAGTCTGAACTTGACAATAAACAATGTTTACTTGGTTCCTGAACTAAAGTTCAATCTGCTGAGTGTTTCGCAGATTGCAAAGAAAGGACTGAGACTGTCCTATGATGATAAGAGCTGCGAGATCTTCAAAGATGGAGAGTTATATCTTTCTGCCAGACAGAAAGGTGGACTGTATTTGTTGGACTTTGAGCAAAGTGATTACATGGAATGTAATTCTGAGTCTAACTTGATTTCTCTTGCAGGTGTGACCAAAACAAGCGCCAAGAAGGTGGCCAGGGTCGACAGAGCATTTCAGCGGGTGTATGCTGATGTGATTGGTCCTCTAGAACCATCTAGAGGCAATGCAAGATTTTATCTTGTGTGTGTGGATCATTTCTCTAACTTTGTCTGGGTTTATGTGTTAAAGAAACCACAGGAAGCCTTGGAAAGGTTTCAAGAGTTTTGTGACAAGGTTAAAGACATGCATGATGCTAACATTGATTGTCTTTTGACAGATGAGAAGCAGATTTTTCTTTTACAGGATTTCCAGAGGTTCCTGCAGAAGAAGGGGATTAGACACAAGGTTGCTGTTTCAGCGGAAGCGTGGAACAGGGGTGTCTGTGTAACAGTGGACAAAGAATTGCAAAAGGGAATGAATGCGCAATTGCTTAGTTCACATCTGCCACATGAGTTCTGGGCGGAGTCACTCATGTCGTTTTGTCATGCATGGGTGAGAAAGGTTTCGAAAGAGTTGGGAAGTTCTCCTTTTGAGAAGCTGTTCCAGAGAAAACCTTCTGTTGCCCATTTCAAGGTTTTTGGGTCTCATGTGAGAACAGAAGCTCCAGGTGGGGTAAAGAATGCCAGAGGCATTTTTGTGGGATATGAAAAGGGTCTCTACAGGGTAATTTTGTCTGAATCTGGTCAGGTGATTCTCACAAAATTTCTAGAGAGTGCTCCTGAAAAGGAGAGAGTGATAGTACACACATTTCCCACAGAGGACGATTCTGATGATGATGATTTCACCGAGTACAGTGGTACTGAGAGCGACAGTGATAGCTCAGAGAGCTCTGTTGTCACAGTCATTGAGAGGAAATCTCACACAATGGATAGACCTTCACAGGTGAAGGATGAACCACTGTTTACTGTTGGAACTGGTTCTCCTAAGAGTCCTGAGACAGAACCAGTGAGCAGAGAGGATCAGCACCTCATACGCAGGTCTGAGAGAGTCACAAAGGGTGAACCACCCAAAAGGTACTCAGAAGAGTATGCTAATTTAGCTGTTGCGTGTGTTGCTGTTGTACACAACCGAGGACAGGTTGGAGCTGTGTCTAAGTCAGAGACAAAGACACAACAGAGAGTTGCTAGCCAAGGTAATGCAGATGCACTCATTCCTTGGAAGCCAGACAACCAGAGAGGTACACTGGGGAAACCAGTGGCGGGTAGTTCCAAGGGTGGAACTGAAACAACAGGGGAGTGTTATGTGTATAACAACTGTTTGTTTTCTTCTCTGGATCACGCTATGCATGCCGCAACACGCATTGATTCTTTTGGGGGAGGTTGTTACGAAAAAGGAGCAATGCTGCTGAGTGCTCCAGATGGCTGGAAAGCCAAACAGGATGTTTATGTTATGGGACTGTACCGTGGGAACCAGGGACAGTCTATTATGTGCTCTGAGCACCGGATGTTAGCTCAGAGTGTCACATGACCCTGTACTGGAAGTACATGGGTGGAGTTATTCTCTCTCTGCAGCTGGGTATCAGAGGGTGCAGACATGTTGTTCTCTGCACTGAGGAAAGACAGAAATAAAGGCATGTAAATACATTTCTGTCTGTCTCTTTCCCCTCCCTGGGGATGGCAGGGAGTGAGGGAGGATGAGTGGCTGTGTTCTTCTCACGTTTGAAGAAGGATCGGCCGATAAAGACCTCGCCTTGTCTTGCCGGGAGTCGCTGACGGGGGAGGCCAACAAGGAATCAAGCCGGGCACCTGGAGAGTGCCAAATGCCTCTGAATGACAAGGCTTGAATCAACAGTTGTAGGGTTTAAGTGAGGAGAGGGAGAATCATATACAGCACCTTGAGCTCCTTGGAGAAAAGGTCAAATATAAATGCAATAAAGAAATGGAAAGCTTGTGTGGATGAGCAGCACTGATCTCACAATATGCACCTGTCTGGAAGTACCCTACCAAAGATATATAACATAAATCCACCAGAACTCGAGAACCTGCATTTACCCACTTTCCTTACACACCAAGCTAAAGCAAAGGCAACACACCTGAAAAGAGCAATCACTGGTAATCTACCTGAAGGGTGTGCATTGTTTTTCAAGGGTGTCCATTGTCTTTGCAAGAGACTCTTCCTGACAGATACCTTTGTCAAGGGGAATCGAAGAGGGTGGGGTGGGGTGGGAAGAGGAACAACTAAGCGAAGGCACAGGCTTGGACTGCAGCTGCAGTATCCCTCTTGCTCAGCTAATGCAGCCAAAGTGGTTAGCTCTGGGATGGCTTGGGACTTCATGGCTGCCATAATAACCATGGGGCTGTCCCAACATGTCATCAGCTTGACAAATGCTATATAGCTGTGCAAAATGAGGTTTCTGTGCCTTCTACCAAAAGCAATGTTATCTTGCCTCTTCATCTCAGAAAGCAAGTAGCTTGCTTCCAGGGATCCTTCTAATTTATATCCTGAAAAGCAACACCAAACTGAACCAAATGAACTGCTCCAAGCAACCAATGACACATACACACATACACAGCCCACCCTCCCTGGTTATATTTTTGCACTTCTAGACGGAAAATAAAAAGGAGGAGGAAAGCAAACAAGTCATGGAGGGATTTTCTGTTTCTCTAGTCAAACACGGTAAGAGAGCGGTTCAAAAGAGGCTAATTAAATTCCAAAATCCCTGAGCAAATTCATTAATAATGATTTTGAAATAAGCAGTTAACCAAGGAAGCTTTCAAGGTGGGGAATGATTGATATGGGGGGAAAGAGAGGGTGGGTGGGAGAGGGAGAGAGAGAGAAGTGGGGAGTAAGGAGAGGAAATCTCCATAATATGTGGGCCAAAATACACAAGAGACTTTCCCTGGATCTGCCTGTGAGCTGTGCATATGCAAGAGCCTGTAAAGATGGGGAACACACACAAAATGCCAGAATCAACACAGCCTAGAAGAGACAACATCAACCACTATCATAAAAAGCAAAAACTGAATCCAAGATTTGACACCAATCTAAATGGCCATGCTAAGGTCTTACGCAGCTATAATGTTTTCATTAACCATGGTTAATCTAGCTATTGAAACCATGGTTAAGTATTTGTTACAAGTATGAAACTATAGTTTAAAGTGGATGGTGAAATGATGGTTTGTATTCACCATGTATGGATAAGCGGTACATTTGCACTGGGGTTAGGTCACTTATCTGCTGGAAAGCTGCTGAAGAAGGACTTGTTGATGTCTCCCAATATCCACTCTCTGAGAGCAGAGTTCAGAACATCACACTAAATTGTGCTTTAGTAGTACCTATATATGTTATATCTGCATGCAACACTGAACTGTGAGCAACTTGTGACCTGTAGCTCTCAGACTAATTTCCTGGGGGTGGGGTGGGGGACAAGGAGGGAAAGAGGATTAAAAAAAAAGTTGCTTTTGAAGCCAGGTGTCCTGGTTTCTTAGGTTTTTGTATTTCTCTCTCTCCATCACTACATGAATTTTTTTAGGATAGAGGAGTGAAATCTAGAAAGAGAAGGCAGGCAGGGGCGGGGGTTGCCAGTTTGATTGGCCGTGACTAGCTGCAATTAAAACTATAATTTATTGTCCTGGACTATGAGTATAATTTCAATGCAGAGAATTAAGGTTTTTCTGCTGAGATGGAAATAAAGATTAATTTTTAATTTCCTTTCTCATTGCACATTTAAGAGCAATAGACTCCACAGAAAACTACAGGTCAAAATAGTTTTATGGGAGGGATGACAGTGTTCTGTTGGCGAATAATTTAATGCTCCTGCTGCCTTTTTAATATTTGACTGCAGCTCCCTCATGTGAGACGGAGGCAGTGGATGCTCTGTGCGAGAGTGGGTGCAATGCAGCAGCTAGGTCAACCTGACTTTGACGAGAGAGAGAGAGAGAGAGAGAGAGAGAGAGAGAGAGAGAGATTCGTTCTTCAGCACCTAGGCAAGTGCTAACACTCCCTGTCATGGTGGAACTTAGTGGAGGCCCATTGGGGTCTCAGCCTGCCCACATCAGCCACCCGCCCCACCTGCCTGCCCTCTATCTTACAACCAGTCCAGAGGGTGGCACTGCCTGTCAGCTTCCTCCTCCTTAAGTCTTAGGGTGCTCTCAGACAGTCGCCATTTTCCAGGAAGGATTCAAGCACATACCAGAACCTTAGGCTTAGGCAATTAAAGTGGATTTTCCGGCTGGATGAAAAGCTCTCTGCCTTAGATGCTTAATTTGCACTGTTCTTTAAACTATTTTTAGATGCTTTTATGGTATCTGTATCAGCAATGTCGCAAACTCATGTTCTTAGGTTCCGCACTGATCTGGATAAAACAGAATAAGAGGAAGATTCCTGCATGACGCACAGTATTTTGCTAGACCCCTCACTGCCCCGAAGAAAGTCTGTGTAAGTGTTTGAGGCAGGGAACCAGTAATGCAAGGCACATTAAAGCAGGCACTAATTGTTTCTGCTCCTCTGAACCGGAGGTGGTGGGATTCTCTGGAAGGGAGGATTTTTATATAGATTCAGAAAGGGTTACGGCAGAGCCTTTAAAAGACTGTTTTCGAGATCACTGGCTTCAGTCTCTGGTAACCAACCACAAGGTTTAAGCATTGCCTGAGTGCAAAGCATGGCGTGGATCTCCGGAAATGGCGCTTAGATGTTTGTCTTATCTAAACGAGCTCAGGGCTGAGTAAACTGCTCAGAAGAGAGTGAGTAACCCTGACAAAGCAACCACCTTCTTATCACAGCCTCGAAGAGAACTGAACAGAATCAGGCATCAGAGACTTATCTTCCATATGATGTTAAAAAAACAACAACCCAGGCCTGTCATACTGATTAGCGCCAACTAATTATTTCTGAGGCCCCCCTCTGCATCATTTTTTCGTGTACGCAGCTCAAACCGGCCACATCCTGAGCTATTTGGGCACAGTGTCATTTGCCCAATGGTATTGTTTTGTACGTCTGGGAAAGCACACAACCAATCTTGGAAAAATTACTTTGCAACAACTGGAACAAGTAACAGGTTCTGGAACATTTGCTGAATTTCTGGATCACTCTGACTTCTGGTTTCAATGCAATGAACAAATCAGCTAGTGCTCTCTGGGCCAATCCCCATTCTATATGACTCCATCTATATATTATAATCATCAACTTTTCAATTTAATTTAATTTTTATTATTCATTTCATTTCTATACTGCTTTATATTTTTAAGAAAAAAATCTCAAAGTGTTTAGCAACGCATTAAAATACCAAATAAAACAATCCAGAATGAAACATAATTGTCTATCCTGAATTGTGTGCACTTCAAGCCTTTCACACATTAGGCTTAAACTGATTTTGTGCCCAACTCCTCCTATTTATGCCAATGCCACCTAACTGTGCATGGGGGGGGGGCAGGCATTTGTGATGCAAATGAGCATTTTGACCTGTGAAAGGTTTCTATTTTCCTTGCAAAGCCAGCTGTAGCAAGATCCCTCATGAAGGCTCATGTGCGAAACTGGCCCTTTGGTGTGCTGAGATGCTCCAGACCTTAGGTGCACAGCCAGTCCTACAAAGCAAGGATACAACACTCCTTCAAGCAAACACTGGATATCATCCATTGCAGGTCAATGCCTAATGAAAGTCCCACCTCCTAAATCATGGGTGGCTAACCTGTTAGGCTCCAGCTCCTATCAGCTCCAGCCAATGTGGTCTATGGCCTGATATGATGGGACTTGGAACTCAACAACAGGTTGGCTGCCTCTGTCCTAATGCTTCTGTTGCACTAAATGGATAAGAAACTAGGGACAACTTTGCCAGGTCAGATGTCCATCAAGCCCAGCATCCCACTTCCCATAGTAGGGATACTATCAGGAAGTCTTTGAGCAGAGCATGAAGGTAATAAATAGCTGTCCTTCACTGTTGTTCCCCACCTTCCCACCTGCAATGGGAATTCAGTATCATGCTGCCTATGTTCATGGAGATTCCATATAGCCGTCATGGTCATCGCCAGACCTATCTTCTGCAAATTTCCCTAACAATATAGTCATTTAACTGGTGACCATCATCACACCTTGTGGTCGTGAACTCCACTCATTAGTATTGGGTTGTGTGAAGAGCTACACTCTTCAGGCCGCCCTGAATGTTCTGCCACTTAAGTTTCTTGGGGAGCAGTTTGTTACTGAAAAGCTATAGCCTGTTCTGTACCTTGAAGCCTGCTCCAGCAGACCTCTAGTGCAAAAATAAGCAGAAACCCTCGCATCGCAACAGGTCACTCTGGCCTGATTCACACACATAACGGAATGCAGCACAATGGTATAACCCCAATAGAGCTGGTGCTTGCTGTATTTCATTTGGCTTAAGGAGATAAGTGCTTTACTAATTAGAGGGTACCATAGTTATGCGCTGTGCACTGATTAGAAATAAGTTCTATCCTACCCTGGAGAACCTGCAGTCCAAATTCTGACATATCTTGATAAGGGATGTTAAAGCCCTTCTAGAAAGAAGATGGACACGGCAATGTGATCTCACGGTCATTCTGCTTGTTATTTCCTAAATCTTGCAAGTTTTATTTTTTTATTTTTTTCTTATTAAGAGTCCTACTCCTCAGGACCTTCTCTAAGAGCTAAGCAACATGATCCACAGAATCACATGGTGCAACTATTACTACGGTGTGCTAGTTCAGGCTATACTGGTGTATGATTAGGTTTGACTGCTCCCCACCCCCACACATATACATTTTCTGGCTTTAGAAACCAAGCACATCAAGGAAGGAGAAAGGTTATGGCTTAGCTCAGGCACTATACAACCTGTGATCCATCAATTCTTCCTGAGAGTTCTCCAGTTTGGCCTTGACAACCCACCACCACCTGGTTTGCATGCAGCAGAACCAGGGGGTTTGATGAGCCCGCTGGTAGGCTTTTGATTTAGATACCCATTATGTTCAGCTTGGTTCAACATCTCCAAATTATGACCCAAACGTCTTTGCATCACATTCAGGCAGTTTTACTAGGAAGTGCTAAATCTTTTTAAAAATCTATCTTGTTAAACCAACAATACAATCCAACCAATACAATCCAACCAGCTAAACAAAATAGTACATTAGCTTTGGAAGCTGATTTTTCCAGCAACCACACCTTCATTTGGAATCTTTCATGCCATCTTTGGAACCCAAACACCCACCCTATCCTTTAGATATCAAATTATAAACAATTATTTTGAGGTCCAAATAGTCCCTGCTGTGCTTCAAGCCACAATTCACAATACGCAGGTTTGGATCCTTACATTCACATATGAAATAACATGGGAAAGGGTGGGCAATGTTAAATCCAAATCAGCTCAGTGTTACTTCCTGGCTGTCCACCCCTCTCTCTCATTTTCCACTTTGCTTCTTTTCTGAAGTACCTATTGGACTGGTCAGCATCTCTTATGTCCACATCCAGCATTGTGGAGCTCCTCCAATATATGCTGCCAGGATATAATATTATACCATAAAGGGAATCTTTGCACCTTGTTCAAATAGCTCTTGTCATTTGCATATGAAAATCTTCCCTTCTAAGAATGTAAATAATAATTGAGAGAGAAGACGAAAAAGAAAAAGGCAGGTTTGTGGATGGAGGGGAGGTTGTGTTGAGAGGGAAAGAGAAATGAAAATTTTGTTTGCAAAAATTCTGGACTGAATTAACAACAGATGATGTTTACACAGAAGCTTAGCCAAAGGAGCTGTGCACAGCTCAGCACCTTCAGCACACAAACTTCCCAATGATCAAGCAGCTCCTCTGCATTGTTAAAAGTGCCTGTAGGACAAGAATCAGAGAGAGGGGCCCACAGCCAGCAAATAAATTCTTAATACTGGAGCCCATTTTCCACTTGGAATGCTTGGCAGTCGACAGAGGCTGCTATGGGTCACAAAACTCCTACCAACTCACGTCCATACGAGTTTTATTCTGATCAGATGAGACTGCAGGAGCATAAAGGGCAGGCGTCTGGCCTTTGTGAGTTGGTCAGATATTTGCCTCTTGAGGAGAATTCAAACAAAACTTGCCCAAGTGGTCATTTCAAGGCCACATAACTTTCTGTGGCAAGCCGCCAGTTCAGACCCTCCAAGTGTCCCTATATTGCAAGGACAGTCCCAAATTTACAGAAGCCGTCTCGGTTTCAGATTTGATACTGGAATGCCCTGCTTTTCCTTACGATGTCCCTATTTTCATTGGGAGAAATGTTGGAGGCTATGCCAGCTAAGAACCAGAAAAGAGCCATCAAGTAGTGAACTCTATGGTTGGCCAGCTGAGGAAAGTTATCCTTACGATACACGGTATTTTTAACCATGAATGTTGTTGGCCTGCATAACAACACCAGGGCTGTGTGGCACAAGAAGGAATCAAGGGGGCGGGCACAGAATGCAAAATGTTAATGTGGGAACAAGGCTCTATGTGGAACTTTAATTTGGGGTTGGGACAGAGAATTTTGCACAGATTGACACTTATCACTGAAAAGAGAGCAAAGACAGGTTTCATAGGAGAGTACTTTGCTTTTAAATATGTATTTTCCCCCCTTCCAATACAGCAGAGCAACAAGGTGGGGAAACCCAGCTCAGACATGAAAGATAAATTCTTTAAAAAACAGCAACAGACACCCACAAAAGATACGGGTGGGGAAAGAAAACAGAGATCTGATTAAAGCTCATGAATCAGCACGGCACCAGAAGACACTATCTCTAAACCGGAGGCCCTTTCCTTTCCCCTGCATTGTTTTCTCCCCGTTTCTACAGCAACAACACCCCCTTTCCCCTCCAACTCTACCCACCCTCATGCCCATGTCCAGATTGAGGTTGATAATGGGGGGCACTCACACTTGGGGTTTGCAGGATGAAGGCCTCAGTTTGTTCGATTAGAAAAACTGTTGCTTCATCACTTTTGGGCTCACGGCTCTTCCCCGTTTCTTTGTCAGTTTTCTTCACCTGCCTATTTCTGGTTTGCTGGGGTGGAGGGCTCCCTTGGTTCTTGCCGTTTGTGGAAGCAGGTATATGGGAACTGAAAGGGTTCCTTGAGATAAGAGGGCAGAGAGCTTAACGAGATCTGATGTTTGGCCTGCCAAGCACACTTCTAGAACATTCTTGCCACTGGCTTTATGACATCAGTGGCTGGCTCCACCCAACTGAATTTGTAGCTTGCCCTTAAAAAAAACTTCTTATAATTAACCCCCTTCTCCTTAACAAAAGCTCTTCTCAGAACACACCTGCTGAAATTAATGAAGCTTAAGTTAGATACATCTGTTAACTTCATTGGGCCTACTTTGTATAGGACTAGTATTGGATACAACCTGTTGATTTTTCTTTTGGGTCTGGGTTGTACTTGTGAAGAAGTGAGCAGGCGAATCTGGGAGCTTTTGAAAGCAACGGAAAACAAGCTGTGAAGTAAAAGGCTGTATTCTGTATCTCCTCCCCTGCAATCATATTTCAAGATAATATCTTTTTCAACATTACTTAAAATACAGCAGTTAGATATGTTCAACCAATCAACATAAAAAGCTCAAAAAGCCCCTTCTTATGTAAGCATGGCTGTGGGTCTCCTCAAACCCATCCATTTTGAGAGAATGCAGAAATCCATCTACTTTATTTTATTTGTAACAATCCCTTTATAAACTCAATAGTTTTTCGAGACAGATGAATGCCAATAAGTGAACTGTTTTTTGGTGTAAATTTTTCTCTCTGTGCGTTCTTACCACCTTTTTGACCTCTCATACTACTTCACAACACTCCAGAACTGTGTATTTTACAATAGCTTCACTTTCACCGCCCTCTGATTTATGTTTACCGTATGCTGTCATAGTACTGCAGCTCTTAATCTAGAGCAGGGATGGGGAATGTGGCCCTCTAGGCTTCTCTCTCTGGCCCTCAAGGCTCGCCTCACTGGCCCCACTTTGATTGCGTTTCCCTAGTTTGAATGTGCCCTTGAGCTCCGTCAATGCTTCTTCCTTGCTTGGATGCAGGACAGAGACGAGTGTGCAGAAATAAATCTGCTGTCCAAAAATTGAACATTTGTTGCTCCCCTCACTTGCTTATTGCCTGGCCCACCATAGACATATTGCCTAGAAGGGAAGGTGGTGCTCAGTCTGGAAAAGGTCCTACCCCCACCGATCAAGAACCCATTGTTCCCCCTCCATGTCTATGAATGTGGCTTTTGTTGTCTTCCAATTTCACTCTTACGGGGTTTTCACCATTCTTGGATTGCCCAATCCTGGATCAACTCATTGTTTGTTTTTTAAATCCCTTCAGTCTTGTCAAGAAGTACAGACTTGCTGCTTCCTCCTCCTCACGCATCATCAATACTTTACTCAGTGAAATTTCACATTTCATTTCCCGTGTTCTCTCCCATTGATGGCTGCTTTTGCCTCTACTTTTCATCATAGGCTGGTGCTTATCGATAAAGCCCTGTTACACGGGGAATAATACTATTTCCCCATCTGATCCTAAATTAATGTAAGAAATAGCCTTTATCCGGTTTCATCATTATTATTTTTCTTCCTAAATATGGCTCTCTTCATTTTCACACACACTTGTACCTCTCCTCAAGCTCACAACAGTAACAAATGAGTAAGGTATTTCCTTGCCTAATATATATTGGAGACTTCTCAGGGCAGTGAGAAAATCTGGACAAGTGTTTATACAACAGTAGAAATATTAGCAAATATTGCAATGGATCTGGCCGTGCAGAAGGCCTTGTTACTGCTTATACTCCACAGAATTAAAAGGGCACTTTCCAGGCTTCATTTTTCTTGGCATTAATGTGAAAATACTCTGTGTATATGCTTGGGTCGGGCGCTCAACAAATAAGCTGTTCAAAAGGGGACATATACAAACCTTATGAAAATAACTTGGAGGATCTCGGGTATTCCTGCCAAGCCCAACTTCAGCCTCATGTCTGATAGCTTAAGGCCTTCTTTCCATTGGCTTAGGGCCACCACAGAGTAACTTTATAATCTGCATGTTATCTAGCCCAGCTGTTGGTGTTTGCCTACACATGGGCAGGCCTTATTTGTGAGCCAGGACTGCGGTGATCCCAGGGCTGCAACAGAATGGACGCCTCACGTTACAGTTCAGGTACTTTGACAGAATTCCAGGGCTTGAGGGGGCCTCAGTTCCTGCAGATTGGATTCGCAGTGCATGGGGAAAGGTGAAGGTGGAAGGTAAAAGAGGCACCATAGCCCTGGCTAACATATACACCAATGTGAGATGCAAAGAAGGACTGGAAACATGAAGCGGAACATTTCCTGAGGTGTTGCCATCTTTGCATTTGTGGGTGAAACTATGAGGCTGAAACTATGGAAGCTACTAAAGCAAAACCATATTCTGCCTTGCCCACACCTAGGGGGTCTAAAATAGGGTGGGAGGCCCAGGGGTCAAATGTGGTCCTCCAAGCTTCTCTGTTTGACCCTTGGGACTCTTCCTGGCCCACATTCCTCACTTCCCTTGCTTTGCACCTTCCTTTTTGCCTGGCTAGAATGTGTCCCTGAACTCTGATAATGCCTCCTGCTTCTTTGGATGAAAGACAGGGGGCGTGTAAGTGCACAGAAGTAACTCTAATGTACAAAGAGAAAAATTACATTTGCTGCTCCACCTGCTTTAGCCTCTAGCCCCACCCACCACTGAGATGTGGCTCCTGGAAGTTGCCCTGAATAGCACCACCAGTTTTCAATGCACCGAAGAATGCTGCTCAATTTTTAAATAACCCCATATCTTGCAATATCTTCTGAAATATATTGGGGCTCGAGTTACACCCCTCTCTCTGGATAGATAGATAGATAGATAGATAGATAGATAGATAGATGATAGATAGATAGATAGATGTTGGCCACTGTCTGCCTCAGGAAACAATGGAGGAGTGTGCCTTTGGGGGTGAGGTCAAGCTTTTGGAAGGTTGCAGTGCCTGCTGTGGCTGATGTGGGAAAGACATGTTTTGTTGCAGCTGGGGCAGATGAAGGTATCCAGTTCTGTCGCTGCAGATGCACCATGGCATTTCTTCTCTCTGTGCTCCTCCCAGCAGACATTCCTGCTCTGGTCGCTGCTATGGATACATGACTTGACTGCCTGTCTCCAGGCGATGTGGTCTGCGAGGGATACACACACACACACACACACACACACACACACAGAATGTATGTATGTATGTATGTATGTATGTATGTGTATATAGTATGTATACTATCCATCTATATAGTATGTATGTATATACACACACACACACACACACACACACACACACACACAACTCTAACCAGCAAACAAAAGGAGAGACTTTGTGTTAGGAGTGCCTCCAGCAAGCCTAATGTGCAAGTCTTCATTCATTCATTCATTCATTCATTCATTCATTCAACTTTGTATACTACCCTTCATCCATGATCTCAGTTGTAAGGACTTCAGCACTCCTCAGGTGGGGAGGAGCTTTGCGGCAAGGAGTTTTAGTGTGCAAGCGTGCGCGCGCACACACACACACACACACACACACAGAGTCAGATTTGTGCACCTGCTTAGGAGTGGATACTTTGCCCCACATTTTCTGTAGTGGGAAAAGAAACCTGAGGGTTTTGGGTTCTTTTACCTGACAGCTTCGTACAATCCAGCCAGTGTAAGGTATAATGCAGCCTTCCCCCCTCGCCACCCCTTGCTTCTCAGATCTCAGGAATATGTGCCAGAAGCCTGTCAACTTGTTAAAAGTACATTAATGCAAATACCAGAGCTTTCAGTTATGTTTATGCTAATAGAAAGCCTCCTGCTCTGTGACAGGCCCGAGTGAAGACTCAGGAACAGGAAAATTAATTCCAGCTGTTGAAATTGATTTTTATTTTTTATATAAAAAAACTACTAGCTTAATAATAAATAAAAACACCAACACACACACAATTCCAAAATTCAGAACAAAACAAAACTGGAAGTAAGTGTGCGTGGTATGCACTAAATCATGTTTACAGAAATAAAAGCCGAACAGGTTCTCCTCTTGGGAAGAAACCTTCCAAATTCAATCAAGGGTGGTTAGAAGAAAGCTCCGGCCTGTTATCAGGTTGTAAAAGTGTAGATTAACCTGAAAAAAAGAATTTGCTGGGTTGCTCAGCCTGCATTTGGGAAAGAAAAGGCTAGCTTTTCATTTTTCTTTGTAGGAGCATTTTGTTTTAGATCCCTTGCATCTAATCCATTGACAGGGAGACCAAATCCTAGCTGCTGTGGAACAGACCAATATTTTAGAGACAGATAATGTTTGCATATCACAAGTTTCTCAACAATTCCTCTGCCCACCCTTTTCTCTCTCTTAATATATTGGCCTCTGTGGGGTGAGACAGGAGTTAAGTGGGCAGGTCCCTTATTTCAGCTACAGCCTCTGATCAGTGTCTGGGTGAAATGAAATCTTCCGAGCTTGATATGCTTTATCTAGGCTAGCCTGTGTTCACATTCAGGCATCTATCACTCTCGATAACTTCTGCAATAACACTGAGGAAAATTCACTGGGATTTAGTTTTTAGGCGAGTGCTGCACAATAAACTAAATCAAGTGCCAAGCGGTGGGGAATGAGTGGATAACTGCTATGCGAACTCTCACTGTGCATGTTGTGATGTGACTCTTTGGAGGACCAGAGGGTCCCAAGGTCCCTTGCATAAGGCAATGTTCCAATCCTAAATATTTTGTCTAATTAACAACAACAACAATTTTATTGTTTATACCCCACCCATCTGGCTGGGTTTCCCCAACCACTCTGGGCAGCTCCCAACAGAGGACTGAAAACAGAATAAAACTTCAAACATTAAAAACTTCCCTAAACAGGGCTGCCTTGTTTTAGGGTTAGGGTGGGGATAGCCAATATGGTGCCCACCTGTCAGAAGCTGGAGTCAAGCAAAGGTCGTCAATAAAAAGCATGGTGTCAGTGAAGTTAACTCTTAAAGAAACCAAAACAGTGCAGCCCTAGTGATTCCAGCAACTCTTCCCATTAGGTATTGCCCCAATGAGGCAGTTGAAAGGACTGAAGGCCCCCATCTTCCCACTGCTCTCTAAGGCTCCTCCTCTCCAGGGTCTTTCCCAAACAGTCACAAACAGGAGGGGAAGACTCCCTGGATTCTTCAGCAGCCTGTCTCAACTCTGCCTCTTGGTCGCCCTCCGCTTCAGCCTCTGCTTCAGCCTTGGAGTCTGCACTGCTCTCTGACACAGCCTCTTCCTGCTCACTAAACCCTGCTACCTCTTCTGCTTCTGACACCTACTTCTCCCAGTCTGCTCGCTCTGACCACTCATCATCTTCCTACCACCACTCCCCTGGCTCTGAGTCTTCTTCCCCCGCTGGTGCCTCCCTCCACTCCCTTATATCCACTCCTCATGACACCACCACATGTACTCCAACTTCCACCATATGCAGCCAGAATGGCCAATGGTAGTCCAACAGTATCTGGAGGGCACCATGTTACCTAGCTCAGGTTAGGGGAAAACAAATCTGACAGGTGAGTTATTTAATCATCTGATTTTCACAAGTTTTCAAATACTACCCTAGGCCTGCTTCACTTTCGAATGCACTGTACTTGCTAGCCATCCACATGTGTACAGTATTATTAGTAATAGTAATAATAAGGACAGGCAAACTTAGAGCCTGTCCTTCCAAAGGAGCCCAAGGAGTGGGAAGTAAGACCATACCCACCAGCCCCATCCCAGCACCCTTTCATCCACCTCCACCCCATGCAAATCACAAGAAAGGTCATAGCTCAGTGGTTACGCATCCGCTTTGCATGCAGAAAGTTCCAAGCTCAATTCCCAGTATTCCCACATCAGCTGGGGGACACCTTCCTCTGCAGCATCTCACAATGTCTATCTCTCACTTTATGTCCTTACGAAGGGGCAGGGCGAGCCCTGTGCATTCCTCATGCCCCTTTGCTCACTTGGTTCTACCCGAATAGGTCTACTGTCATCATGCCATCACCCATTCTCATGTCCTTACATGTTCCAGAGCCACAGGAACAGGTCCAATTCCCAAATAATCTCAATATGATAACCTATTTCTATAAAGTAAGGGTATTAATCAAAGTAATATCTTTTAGGTTACACAGTGGAGAGGCACTAACTTCCTAGAGTACAGTGCTCGGGGTACTAAGAAGGAGGCATTCTGTAACAATCCCAGTTAGCATTTGGGGCTGATCCATACCAGCTTTTGTACTGGACAGCTGTTAATTTGTATATATTCACGCTCTCCCCTGATCCTCTAAAACCAAGCATATAAAAACAATTCTAAAAATAAGATTTTTAAAGCACCATGATAAAATTCCCACCTAATCCTAACAGCCGATGCAGATCAAAAAATGGCAGCAGACCAGAGCAGGCTCGTAATGTGGGAGAGGATAAAAAGGTACCAGCAGCAGACTTACTGAAGGAAGATAGTGAGAGAGACAGGTATATAGTTTTGTCCAGTAGAAAACGGGACCCAGGCAGGAGCAGCCAGTGTGGTGGGGCACAGCTGTCGTCTCAGCACCTGTTATCACTGCCCTTTACCTGGCTGGGGCTAGAATGCAGCAAGGTCAGGGTTTGGCAGGTGCATTGCTGCAGCAAATCTGTACCCCTGCCAGTGCATCCTTCCAGCCCTAACCTTACCCCATCCTGTCCCACTGCAGTCCCATACAGGTAAGCTGCAGCAATGCCAGTGTGGTGAGAGCTGCAGCATGCCAGCTGCTCTTGGCGCCAGGATGTAGGTTACACAGCCTAGTAGAAAGTGAGTGAGAAAATGGGGAGCTCACTCAGGAAGGGGGATCCACAGAGGGCACCATGCCCACGGGCCCCCAATAACTCAAGGCCAACACTGTGCAACTGTATGGAAATATGGAGGACATGACATCTGTTTGCCTTGTTATGGAGCAGGATGCAGCAGCAGCAGCAGCAGCAGCACATAACTGTCCATGCCACCCTGTGATGAATTTATAAGCAGCCACTGTATCACACATGGCCATCTGGATCCAGGCAAAGCGAGGAAATGCCACGTCACTAATAATTTGCATGCCCAGGAAAAAGCTTCCTGCTGTACAACCCACTGCCCTGAATCTGGAACTTCGCAAGTTTGAAAAAAAATCATCTGGGAGATTATATGTAATAGATAAGAGGTTACAAGTATAAAACAGGAGTTACCCCTGGAATGACCTCTGTGGTGGAGCGTGATTGGTAAACTCTGGAGTGAATTAAGAGTAGCCGTGGGTATTCCAAGTTTTTAAAGGGTATTCAACTTTTCACTGCTCACGTATGCCCTTTTTACACAATGAATGCAGGGAGAAGTACTGAATGGCTGCCCTGCACCCTGACCTCCACCACAGTCACTTGGAGGTCAGAACAGAGCCTATGCACTACAATGTGTAGACACATGGGCTCTCTCTGCCTGTTTAGGGACTTTGCATCATGCAACATACTGAGTCGACATGCATATGCGTTGTAGACATTTGGGTTCTTTTCTGACTTTTGGTTGGGTGTGTGGAGGTCAGAGGCAAGACCAACAGACATTAACCCCCTCTCCTCTCGTCACACGTCAACTCTATGCACTGTTGTTATTAGACTGGCTCCTGCCACTATTGTGCAAAACAAAAAAGTCTAGAGTCAAATGTCTCCAATTTTCTCCTCTTTTGCCAGCCATATTCAGGAACCGAATGTGTTTGACTGTGCTAGGCTGCAGACACAGAGTCAATGACAAGCGACAAGTTGCAGGCTGAGATGAGGCCTTGCATCAAGTGCCCCGAAGACAGATCTGCTGTCAAGGAATTGCGGGACTTTTGGGACTAGCCATTTTGCAGCTAGGTAAAACAGCCTTCACCAACAAACCCATACCAGCTTGGGACGTAGATACTGGCAAAAAGCCTGCTTCCATATAATTCTGCCCACATGTTGAGATCTGATGGGGATGGTTTCTTGGTTTGCATTGCACCACCCTGAAATTGGGTATGCAGAGACTACCCAGGGTTCTCTGTACAAGCAGCCCATTATGGAATTCCTTACTTTGTAAAAGAAGGTCTGACCCTGACCATTAAGTGTTTTCAAAGCTCACCTATTCACCCAGGCCTTGGGATGAGTCATTGCCGGTAATTTGCTGTAATGAAATTTTGCTGGTTTTTATTGCTGTTTATTCCTTGGTTCTCTTGTGCTTTAAGGGTTTAATGTTGTAAGTTGCTCTGGGCTGCCTTTTCAGAAACGGGCTATAAATAAATAAATAAACTCCCATAACCCCTGACTACCAGCCGTACTAGATTGGGGGGGGGGGTGTCAAAGGGAGTTCACTCCAATAAGAGCTGGAGGGCCACAGCTTCCCCCATCCTCTACCGTTTGGAGACAAGAATATCCAAGCACCCAGTCAGATATCATCTCTAAATGCAGTTCCAAAAATCTCAACATTCATGGATTTGCTCAAGCTGGTGTCACAAGAGGATCTGCACATCACCAGCAGCATCAACTAATCTGTGAGGCAAGTCAGAGTGCTGTTAGCCTGGAACAGAAGTGTTCTAGACCTGAATCAGCCCTTAGGGATTCATGGGCCATTTTACTCTGCTCAAAACCAGCCTCCCTGGAATCCCCTCTGCAATTGTCCTCCCCTAGGAAACTCTATGCAACCGCCTGATGAAACCCCCAGAAAGAAAGCAGGCCAGTCACACTGATGGGAAGACAAAACTGGCTCCTCCTCTCAGGAGACAGTTGTGCTATGCTCCGAGAGTGCATCCTGAGAGGAAGTCGAGGAAAACCCTGTCTTCCCAAGGGCTTTGATCTTAAAATGATGCTCGCTGGGTCGGAGAAATATTAGGTGAAGCTAATATTCCATTGCAGACCTTGATGAGTTGCAGCACACACTTCTGCACAGATGTGCCAAACTCGTATAAGCCTTAGTGAAAGTCGCTGCCCAGCTTTTCCAGCAGCGGCAAGAGAAGGCACACACTGCGTCGAAGCTGGCGGGGGTGGCTTCCAATGCGATACCGTTTTAAAACATGAAACTGCTAGGGTGACATTGGAGTGGTAAGGATGCAGGAAGCATCAAAGTGTCTTTGTGTGTTTTACCACTCCTTCCTAAAATGATTTGTTGTAAGAAAAAAAGGGGATGTTAAAAAAAAAAAAGCTAAAAACCTCCATTCTTTGGGTATCTAAACATCAGGACAACTCAATAGGCAACTGGTAACCTTTCCAAAATGGCAAAATGCCATTGCTTGAGCTTGCTGGTGTGCTGAACAGCATTTGCTCATTGCATGTGAAACGTGCAACTTTGATACTGTTGTCTTTGGCACAGGGAAGCCTCCCCCCTTCACTGAGTGTCTCTACCACCTTCTACCTTGCACCTCTCCTCCTCGGACCTCAGCGCTAAAAAGAGCAGATTGAAATACAATCTCACAAAGAGGTAGGAATGGACTTCTAAGACTGTATAGTGTACCTTGTAGGGTAAGAATCAGAGTGAGAAAGAGATTGTGCTATAGCAGCATGTGTCATAAAAGCACCTTTTCCAGAAAGCAGGCTAGCAAAGCAATAGTATCTGTCCCTGCCTCTGTTCATTTCACTGGCTATGGAACAAGGCTCTGGCTATTAGGAAGAGCTAACAATATTCTCGGAAACTGCCCAACACTTCTTCAAATACGGGGGGGGGGGGGTTGTGGGCTGCATATTAATTCAAATTAATTTGGAAGATTATGTACTGGTACTTTTTTTCTGCAGCAAGGTGCTAATTACTAAGATTTCTATAAAGGGACTCAGATCCTTTGAACTTTGCAATCACGTTTCTCTTCAACAGTTGGGAGACATGCCACAGCCAAGACATTGAAGGATAAGCCCCAAAGAAAATGGGAAGGCTGCCTGTCCTCTAAGGCTTGCCATGCAGCAGAATGAAGCAACCTTTATGGTAAAGACAGGCATTCCCAAGCATGCTGAATCTCTTGATGTGCTGCCTGCCATATTGCGAGTACAGTGGTACGTCGGGTTAAGTACTTAATTCGTTCCGGAGGTCTGTTCTTAACCTGAAACTGTTCTTAACCTGAAGCACCACTTTAGCTAATTGGTGCCACGCCGCCAGAGCATGATTTCTGTTCTCATCCTGAAGCAAAGTTCTTAACCTGAGGTACTATTTCTGTGTTAGCGGAGTCTGTAACCTGAAGCGTATGTAACCTGAAGCGTATGTAACCCGAGGTACCACTGTAGATGGAATGGGGGAAACATAGAATTGTTGTGTTGGAAGGAACCACAAGGACCATCTAGTCCAACCCCCTGCAATGCAGGGTTCTTTTGCCCAACGTGGGGCTTGAACCCGTGACCCTGAGATTAAGAGTCTCGTGTTCTACTGACTGAGCTATTCACGGTCCCTTTGGAAGACTGCTTGAACTAGCTAAGAAGTGTCAGTATATGGAAACATCACAGCTGCAAACAGCCAGATTGTTGACATCACATGATGCGCCTATCTGTGGGACAGAAGAATTTCCCGGACATTCACAGGCTGGATAAGTCTTTGTGAAGAGTGTAATTTGAAACCTTCCAACTGCGCATGCTCAGGAAGTTTGTCAGACTTGCTGGAAGAGCTGAACTGAAAGGACGTGTTTTTCTCTAGTGCTGTAATGTCAGAAATAAACATCATGTAAATAGATTTCTGACTTATTTTCTTTCCCCTGCGGAAGCAGGAGAGAGGGGTTGCGCATTTTACCCACGCTTGGGAAAATGTCGCCTATCAAAATCTCCCTGGTCTGTCCGAGATATCAGCCAGAGGAGGTTACCGGTAAGCAAGCTCCGAGGACAGTGAGAGGGGCCAGCCGCTATGGAGGGGGCTTGCAAAACATGGTTTTCAAGGAGACCGCAGCACCAGGGCAATGCGCTTTTCCACTGGCGGGGAACCTGTGGATCTCCTAATGTTGTTGGACTACAACTCCCATCATCCTTAACCATTGGCCATACCGGATGCTGTGGCGTTCGTACGGAGCAGACTATTGACCCGTACACCACTAATCCGCTGCCACCAACCAGGTCCTCCCTGGTAAAATCACCTCAGTCTCAGTCAGCTTCTCAATTAATAAAGAAGAGTACATTTTATTTCAGACACAAACAAAACTTTTACAACATTCCAAACGTTGTTGCTCTTTACTTTCTTAGTCTTATTTTCCTCTCTCTATCTCTTCTACCTCCCCACACTCAAGAACCCGCTACCCTAACTGTCTCTCTATTACCAACTGCCTTTCCCAACCAGCCAACCCACTAAATCCAACCAACAACTCCCAACGAACTCCTCCCAGAACTGGTTTTATACTCCCACTGACTCCACCCCCGAGGTCCTGACTGGGCAACCTGTTTAACTATTTACGTCCAGCACTCTCTCTTATGTTACCGTCACAGATGTGGCTGAAGGGAGTTGTTGTCCAACAAAGTCTGGAAGGCCACAGGTTAGCCTCCCCTGAGGTACAGCCTGGACACTTTGCCTCCTTCATGGGGTGGGTTTATGCTCTCAAGGTAGGCAGTGAAACAAACAGCCTCACAATTGATTCTTCCTCCCCACTGTCACCTTCCTATCTTGCTTAAGTATTTATAGGATGAGAGCTGTTTTTCATTTTAAGGCAAATGTGTTATGAAGACCCACACTCATGAAGATACATGAAAAGATAATGTGAAAATTAATAGATGCATCTATCTGGGTATATATTACACAGAAACAATCTGTGTACAAGGAAGGCTCTGGAATCAGTTCCTGAAGCTGCCGTACTTCTCTCAGAAGGAAGCAGAAACTCCTGGGTTACTCTCCTGCATGCCTTCCAATGTAGGTGTGCACAGGGATGGCTCTACTATGAAACTAATGAAGCTTAAGCTTCAGGGCCCCTAATTCCAGGGGGGCCACAGAAGTGACTTAAGTCTAGTAGACCCAATTTGAATTGCACAACTCAAATTGATCAATTTTTTGTTGTGTATATTTCAACAATCCCAAAGTTTTAGAGTCAGCAGCACAGATGTTGTAAAAGTGTGATGATCAGTCATGGAGCAACCCCACTGAAGAAGAGAACCGCGGTTACCCAGACCCCATTGCTGGCTGCAAAGGAGCCCACATGACTGTTCAAGATTCAGGGCACCCAAAAATGTAGATCCACCGCTGGGTGTGCATCTTGATTATGCCCTCTGGTCACAGCAAAATAAAGTAACCCCCTTTCCTTGGTCCTTTGCTGCGAAGACTGTTCTGCAAAGTTGTAAAGGCTTCCCTTTCCAGACAAAGCTTAACCCAGCAGGTAATGGCATGTGTGTGTGTGTTGGGGAGCGCACACACACACACACAGAGAGAGAGAGAGAGAGGTCCAAAATACTGAAAAGCAGGCCTGACTAATTAAAATTAGTAAGTAAGCAAGAGAAGTGGCTGAGAAAACCCAGATGGATGTTGCTGCAGCAATACCCACAACATGCTGAAAATCAGAAAAGGGTTTGGAGCAGGGAGAGCATCTCCATATGTCACCGATTTCCAAATCCGAACCTTTTAGATGCATTCTGCAACACTCACAGCATATCTCCTAAATCCTAAACAAATACATTAATTGCTTTCAATTTATCAGTCTCAAATCACTCCGTCTAATTACCATTCATCTAGGGTTTGTGTTTTTAATGGTTTATGGGTATTGTTGGTAATCTTTTAATTTCTCATTAAAAACAATATCTTGTACGCACTATGTGTGAAAAGCCCTAATCCGCTAAATCAAGCAAGAGTAACACAGTTAAAAGGAAATCAGCGAAACAATATTTGGGGTTTATATATTTCTGCCAGTCAATTTGTAATTAAAAAGTTGCTACTTTAAAAAAAAAAAGCACAACAAAAACCCCAACAACAACACAGTTGTTGCTGTGAAAGCCATTATCAGCCGACATTTTCATATGAATACTGCTTTAATTAATTAGCAAAAAGTAAATACATTATATATCAAAAACGCTTTCCCACTGAACCCATGCGTTCCAGAACAAAAGGCTTAATAAATGACACAAAAGAGGGACAAATTAGCTGATCCCACCTTCCTAGCGTTAGAGTCTTTTAAAGTTCTCCAATGTTTTCCTCCTCATTCTTGTTTCTTCTTCCTCCTGTGTGTGTATTTTTTTTAATGCATTGTTTGGTTCTCTTTGGATAAGGCTGGAGAGATTCTAAACAAACAAAGTGCGCTCTCTCTCTCTCTCTCTCTCTCACACACACACACACACACACCATTCAAATTAAATTGATTGTTTGAAATCAGTTTTTCTGGGTCTTAGAAAACAAGAGTGTTTATGATTATTTTTTTAAAAATGAATGTAATTATGATCACATACAACATGGTCCCCCTGGAACAACTTATTTACTGAAGGGCTATGACTTGGTTCACACCAAAGAAGAAGAAATGCTTTTTGTCCTGTGGGCTTTCTGTACAGTGGAGGAAAAGACCCTCCTCTTGTTACAGTTGAGGAGGGGAGGAAAGCCGAGCCAACCACTCTCCCCAAAGGCCAACACTACTTGAAATGTATACACTGCTTCTTTCAAGCCACCTCTGTGGATTCTTGATCAGGCACTTTCTTCCCATTCATCACCCAAGAGTTAACTTCATGGCAGTTTGCCTTCCCTTGGAAGCAAGTGCCCATGGGATAGCTGCAATGAGACAGCTATCATGGAACAGCTGCAGCATGGTTTACTAAAGACACTTAAAGGGCTTGCATAAGGTTCGAAAGGGTCCTGGGCAAAATGCCCCCCCCCCCGAGTTATACCCTGATGTCCCTCTCAATGAGCTTAATGGGGGGGGGCAGAGTTGACAGCAGGGATGGATGGGGATGGGCAGTGGTGGGTGGTAACAGACTACCATAGGGATGGGTCAGCCAGGCACAGGGAAGAGAAGCACCAGGTGAGGCAGTTGTGGCAGCCTCCAGCATTTTAATTTACCCAGAATGCCGCTGTGTGTACATTGCAAGCAAGTCCAGAACTCCCTGCCCCAATTTGCACATTGCCCAAGTATTTTCTATGCTGACACTGAAGTAGAAACAACCATTATTAACACACTACTGGGTAGCATTAAGGTATCAGCCTGATGAACAGGTTAACAGTATAATCCTTCCTAAACATGTCCACTCAGAAGTTAGCCCTATGTAATTCAGTGGGGCTTGCTCCCCGGTAAGTGGGGTTAAGAATACAGCCTAACTAAATTGTGCATACAAATGTGTCCCCCAAAACTCAAATGTCCTCCCCTTCTCTCTGCAAGAGAAAAGCCGATTTAGTGCAAAGGAACAGTGAAGGGATGGAGAAGGTTCTTGACCCTTTGCCACTTCCTTACGTGCAACAATGCAATCCTGCACACACTTACATGGTTTTACTTTTGAGTAGATAAGATTGCACTTCCCAAAGCAGCTTCTCTCCCTGCCCCCCAAGGTTGTTAGCAGGGTTTCATTATATGCATTTGCATATGATGTGTAATTAGGCCCTGAGATAATATATATATATATATATATATATATATATATATATATATATATATTCACAGTTTTGCCATGTTGGGTAGCTTTGGCAGAAACACCTATCCACCCCTCAGGGTACTTCTGATTCCAACCAGGATTTATTTTTAAAATTAAGTTTCTGAGCTTGATGCAGCTTAAGGATGTGGGAAAACACATACGGAAACAAAAACAAAGGTCAGTGGAAATAAATGACTGTGTGCTCATTCGTTCATTAGATGTAGCTTTTAAACACTACCTAAGCATGAAACCCAACAACTGAACAACACAGTTCACCAGCTGTGGGTGGTGGGTGAGCCACTGGGACTTTCAGGGACCTCCTGGCTTTGCTGCCTGCACAGAGCTACAAAAAAAGAGAAGGCTGGGCTGGGCTTGGACAAGCACCTGTCAGATCCCAATGCAGATCTAGTGGGTTGCATTGAGTTTGGCAGATCACAGGCTGTTTAGGCCTCTGATGCAAAAACATGGAAGGAGGAGAAAACCAGTCTGACACCTCCCCCCCCCCGAAAAAGGACTCTTAGGAGTCTAACAACCCCAACAAACCAAAAATCCAACAAAACAATATAAAACTATTAAAATGGCAATAAACTACCCAGCACTAAAACAGCAGCGGCAATAATAAAAGCCTTAAGAGACAAAAACCAGAGTTTTCTTTAACCCAGAAGGGCTGTAGCTGTGTTAGAACTTTCCCAAATTCAGTCTCCAGGCAAGGCAGAGAAGAGGCCCCTGGGTTAAATCCTGGAAAGCTTCTGCCAGTCCATGCAGACAACACTGAGCTAGATGAACCAATGGTCTTACTCAGTATAAGACAGCTTCTGATGATCCTCATGCCTGTTGAAAGGCTGACTTTTACTCTTGTCAGCAGAAAGCAATAAGGGGGAGGGGGCTTTCTGTGCTTCCTGTGGCATGTGAGAGTCCAAATCCTGGAGCCACCACAGGGGAGACCCTGGGGCCTATATATAGAGCAGGGCTTCCTCCTGCTCATAGGAGAAAAGAAATCCTGATTCCAAACCATTCTGACATTTAAAGGTCAAACAGCAGCACTTCGAACTGAACCTGGAACAAAATGAATGTCACCAAAAGTTGCACAATATTCCTGTGATAAGCTGAGAAACTCAGCAGGGGCCCATTTGTTCTCCCCACACTTTCCAATGCATTTCCCTGCTACTTTCCTAACTGCAAAAATGCTGTGTCCGTGTGAAGTGGATTTGGTGCACTAGGATGACAAAGCTCTTTAATTTACTTTAACTGCACAATCCTAATGTTCCAATGTGCTTGAATCCCTCCTGCAAAATATTGACAATCTGGAGGCACCCATAATGAAATTATTTTTATTATTATTGTTACTGCTCTTTTGGGTACATAGGTGACCCTAAGCAGGGCAGCAGAAAATTTCTCTGAATTTCACCAGCCCATCAAAGATGGTGAATTTCTTTGCCTCTCCCCATACCTCCTCTTCATGCTAAAGAAGCTCTACCCACAATGTCCAGCGCAGCATTTGGAGAGAACTATGTACGAGAAAAAGGACAAGGCATTGAGTCCTCACTTAACAATTGGTGGCATTTTCTGCCAGAGCCGAGATGCTGTCGTGTTACCATCCTAACAGTTAAGCAGTGATATTCTAACAACCCAGTCCTTTTGCTCCTCACTTCCTGCTTCAAGAATTCCTAACTGCTGGTTGGCAATCATTAAACACCTGCCATTTTATTCCCTCACCTTGTGGTGGTTGAGCCACAATCCCCCATAGGCAACACTGTGACAAAGCACAGGGACTACTCCATGGAAGGATACCAAGCTATTCCTAACTACCCTAAGAGGAGCCGCAATGTGTGTGCCTGCTGCAGTCCTTCCACTGCAGACATGTTTTCCCTTTCGCATGAGTGCCTTGATTTTTATCACAGCTATATTTGATTCCGCCACCCATCTGGAATCATCTCGCCTCCCTTTGGCCCTCATAAATAACAGAGCCCGGCTCTAACCGAAAGCAGTTGATGGAATCAAGACCTGTTGGCCTTTGGCAGTCCTTCCAGGAATTTTTAGGGCTTTCACCAGTCAAGAAAAGGCTTTGAAGCTATGGACTTCGGATTTTTATGAAGACCATGCTGTAGGGTTCAGCCAACTCGCAAAGTGTCAAATATGGGGCATTCTTTCATCTCTCCTCTTGAGCGTGGAATCAAGGATGCTCCCACTTGCTGCAACCGAGGACTAGGGAGCTGGAAGCATCCTAGAAATGAAGGCTCATTTCATTTTCTGTGTGCCTTAGTATATTTACCAACTCCCACATTCCCCTCATACTAACTGCTGGAGTCCTGTCTGTCTGTTCTGGAGACTACATCAGATAAGAGGAGACTGGAAAACGGCATGCTTGCTCATTCTCTGGTTTTGAAGCTCTGTTGTTGGGGCCTCAAGGCATCCTGCTCCCGCTTCATGGACGCCTGCTACAGAGACGAGAAAATGTATTTTGCTCTTTCTGTTTCAAAGGGGCGCCCTTATGAAATTTGCCGCTTCGGAAGGCCTATCTATGAAGCACAAAGCCGGACCGGTCAGGGAAATCCTACATTCCACCATATGGTGTCACTACTCCTTCCAGGAGAGAGGAAACGCCTGCTAATTGCTCAATATAGCAGAAAAACAAAATACCACTCAATCAGTATATCTAGCACAAAACACCTATTAATGGTGTGTGATGCTTCAGCACCCTGCATCATTTAAAACACTGAGTTTCACAACAGGTCTCTGGCATAGAGAAATGTGCTTCTTCTCATTTAGTCAGGGTTCAGAGACAACTGACTCAACCGAGGACCAGATACTAGGTGTGACAGTGTCAGCCATGTTTATAGGTGATGCCATGCCTCCTTCCTTCACATCTAAAGTAAACAGTGGAGAAGCAGTGGGAGATGGAGAAGTAAGATCAGGGATGGTTCAGCTCCTCTCACCCTTGCACCCCTTTGGATGTCAAAATCAGAACCTCTTGCCCCACTTTATACTTGAAAGGAAGAGACATGTAAATAAAAATGACTGGCACAATTCATGCTTGTTCCCCTGCCCTCTCTTTTCCAAGTTGACATGCCAACATCTGCATCAGCACAACCGGAAGCCTTCATCTGCCCCAGCTGCAACAAAACATGTCTCTCCCAAATTGGCCTCTACAGTCACAGCAGACTGTAACTCTCCAATGGTTTGACTTCGCCCACAAAGGCGCACTCCTCCATTGTCTCCCGAGACAGATGGATGCAAACAATTGCCAACCTCTGTGCCAGCCTTTATGCAAGACCTTAGTTACATCACTGATTGGGGAAAATGGGAAGTTGGAGATCAAAAGCACGCTAAGGGTGCATTGAATCCATGCACATCAGCCAGTTTTATACCAGTTTAACTTTCATGACTTCCCTTAAGGTATCTTAGTGCTGACGATAGTGTGTTACAGAGCCTAAAATCTCTCATATGATATACCCACAATCCCTTGCAGAGCCATACTGGTAGTTTGCAGTTTCTTATGTAAGGGAGACATGCCAAAGTCATGAGTCTTCAAATTACCCCACCAGTACTATAACCATTCAGCTGAATGGGCTTCAACAATGGGCTGCTTTGTGGATCAAAGCAGCTGTGCACTGCTGAGAATATTGATTTATCTGGCAACAATGCAACACACTTCCCCAATCAAATAACTTTATAGCCATCAGAAGACTATCAATGACTGATTATTTACCCCCAAAATCCTGGCTTAGCTACTAGATGAAAAAAGGAAATTAACTATGGTTGCTTAGAGGATGCCAGTTAAGAAAAGCACTTGGAACTATTTGTAGTGTGTGCAAGATGTTGACCACTGAAATGCATCTGTTTCCACTACTTCAGTTATTAGCTATGCAAAATGCAACTCGCTCCCATAATCCTCATGTAAAAAATCTGTTGAACCCAAGTAGGTGCAGTTTTATGTCTGCCCATACAATGCAGAACATGAAGTTGTTCATTTAGCTATTTTGTGCTCTTGGTTCATCCTAAACTCTATGGCTCAGGGAGGAAATATAAATAGCATGAAGAATACATGATTTCTGCACTCACCCCCAAGCCACTAATCATTTGCACGAAGAAAAATATGCTCTCACACATGTTTAGATGATGCGATTGTATTTATGTTTCACACCCCAGCTATTAGGATGTGTTCCTGTTACTGTATTCCTGTTATATTTAGTTCTCACCTTGTTACTCTGGTTTATCTTCCACTGTAGCTCAACTCATGTTCCAGTACGTGCCAACTTTCACCTCAGTCCTCTTCTGCATTTATTACAAGAGTGAGGAACCTGTGGCTCTCCAGATGTTGCTAGACTACAACTCCCATCAGCCCTCACTAATAGCTATACTGGCTGGGGCTTGATGAAAAATTTAGTCTAACAACATCTGGAGGGCCACAGGTTCTGCATTCCTGATTTACCACCAACTTCAAACTCTCAATAAACAGTTACCCATCAGCATGCCATGGCACACTCAGTTTTTTGTTACCATATGCTTGCATGTGAAGACAGTATATGAGAGACCAGTGATCACAGTTATTGACCAGCCACAACGGCCATGATCTCAGAGGCCAAGCAATGTGTCCCTAAGATTATGGATGTCATCTGTGCCCAGTATCTGTGCCCTCATCACAACTGACCTTTGACATTAGCTCATGTATGCCTGGGGCCAGGATGTAGGTGGCACTGTGGTCTAAACCATTGAGCCTCTTGGGCTTGCTGATTGGAAGGTTGGCAGTTTGAATCCGCATGATGGGGTGAGCTCCCTTTGCTCTGTCCCAGCTTCCGCCAACCTAGCAGTTTGAAAGCACACCAGTGCAAG
This sequence comes from Podarcis filfolensis, assembly GCF_964270895.1. NCBI lineage: Eukaryota > Metazoa > Chordata > Lepidosauria > Squamata > Lacertidae > Podarcis > Podarcis filfolensis. The sequence goes on along the minus strand of NC_139605.1, from coordinate 40,617,077 downwards.
TAGATAAATAGGTACCACTGCAGCGGGAAGGTAAATGGCGTTTCCATGCTCTCTGGCTTCCGTCACGGTGTCCCGTTGCACCAGAAGCTGACCACATGACCCAGAAAGCTGTCGTGGACAAACACTGGCTCCCTCAGCCTGAAACGAGATGAGCGCCACACCCCATAGTCACCTTTGACTTGACCTAACCGTCCGGGGGTCATTTACCTTTTTTTTACCTATGTCTAGGGCCAGTCACAACAGACCTACAATTCTGGCATCTAAGTAAACACAATCTGCTAGCCCTTATTTTTGTTGTTGGTTGCCCTTGGTCATATACTAGTGGAAGCAGGAAAAAGACCTGTAAGAGAATCATAAACTTTTTACCTAGGAATGGTTTAAGACAGAATATTGGTCTCTCTAGCTCAGTATAGTCTGCAATGACTGGCAGCTGCTCTCCAGGGTTTGAGGCAGGATAGAATCTGGGATGCAAAACAGATACACAACTAGTGAGACTTGACTCTTCCTATTTTCTTACTCTAAAGGGCATCCAGAGCAGATCACAAATCGGGGGGGGGGCATATAATAAAGCCATCACTATAATAAATAATTATATAACAACAGAGCAATAAACCCAAACATACAATCAGAGCTGAAAAGATTTCAAACCACGTGTTAATACACCATCTAGAAATACAGAGAAAATATTCGAAAGGTAAAATCATATAGAGCTTTAGAGTGTTCATATACATTATCTAAGTAATCCTAGCAGCAACCCTGTAAGGTAGGCAGGTCAGGTCAACAAACACCAGACACACACAACCTTTTTTCTGCACAGAAAACAACACTTAGTACAAATGGATATTGATCTCAGATGGGGCTTCAAAACTCAGGCAAGCAACAAAGCCTTGATTCTGAACAAGCCGGCCAACAAGATGGCTTCATTGTTTCGTTGCAAGTTTTTATATTATTATTTGCCAGGAACAGGAGGAAGAGATTTTCTACCATTTAAAGAGCTTACATAAAAGACAGCTCGAGTCCTTATAGCTGTATATTCTCTTTAATTAGTTTGTGCAACAGTGTATTTGCATGGGAAGAAGCGGAGCGTGTGCATGGACTTAATTAGGAAAACAATACGTTCCCTCTTAAGATAATGAATTGGGGATTATGGAAATTATTATGCCAGATCCAGCCACGGGTTAGCTGAGGTTCAGTATCCGATAAACTTTTAAAATACATTAAGGTCAGCAGCTCCAAGGCTGTCAGCAAAGTCACTTGATACCACTCTCGCTTAAATGAGTAATTACAGGGAGAGCCTGCATCTGGCATCTAAGTTACACAACACACAGAGCACAACAGACCACAGCAGCGTAGGCGTTGCATTCAACTCTCCTGTCAAGGATGAACCTTTAATATCCGTATCTCATCTTCCTCTATCTATACATCAAAGAGCACAGTCACAGAGTAAGGCCTCTTGAGCTCAGTTGAGCGTACTTCCCGGGGAAGCGCTACAGGGTCACATCCTTAATTGCTCAAATTGCCAAATGCGACTTAAGCCTAGTTCTGTAAGCCTGTGGGAACACAGCAAGCTGCCTTATACCGAGTCAGAAAAATAGTCAAATCTAGCTTGGTATTATCTGCCCTGCCTAGCAGTGGCTCCCCAGGTTTTCCAGAAAGAAGTCTTTGCCATCCCTACCTAGAGATTATGGAACCCTCATACCCTTCAAGTGTCCTGGTTTTCCTGGGATGTTCCAAGAATTACAGAAGCCATCCCGGATTCTGATATGATCCCAGAACGTCATGTTCCCCCCACCCCAAACGCCGCCGCCACTGAGCTCAGGGAAGAGGATGAGCTGGTGCTTGTGCCTGCAGTGGAACCCTCATGCGCAAGGGAGGCAGTTCCCCATCAGAGCGGAGGTGGTAGACACGCCAGTGTTCATGCTTTAAAGCTCCATGTCATTGAGCGCTTGGTCACTGAGTTTTAAAGCGCAGGCCTGTGTCTGGAAAGAGCTGGGCTGAAGGTAAGCATGGATGAGCCCTAAAAGCCACATGAGGGGAAAGGAAAAGGAGAAGAAACATCTCTCAATAGCTTCAAATGGATCCTGTTTAACAAACACGGTAATTACACCCTGTTATTTGCCGTTGTTCACATGCCCTGGAATGATAAGCAAATTTTATGTTCAAACGTACCGAGCAAGAATTAAGCAGGGTGGTTCAGAAGCTATGACAACAAGGCTCAGAGAAACCATTACACATGATATTGCTATTAAAATAAAGTAAAAGAGTGGTTTTGGAAGAAGTCAGTTCAGCGCATACCTTCCATTAAAAAGGCCTTTGGCTCAAGGCGGTCATTTGTTTAACATGCACAAAAAATCTGCATTTCACAAGCAAGAGGGGGAGAAACTTCAGGAGGGAGTTGAACTTCAAAGGAGTGCTTTGTGGTTTTAGGCATCTCAGGCTAGCAACTAGAAGCTGCAAAGCCCCCTCCTCTCTTCTCTAGACATGGAGAAGGAAACAACATCAGCACCAAAGGAACAAACTGGAAAGAAGGCATCTTTTACGTAACATAGATGGTTTCAGAGTTCAAGAGACAGTTTGCATGTGTGTCAGAGGACAGGGACACCCAGGTTTTTAAATGAGCACTAGTGGGGCAGGATGAATTCATCTGAGATTCTTTATATTGAGTGAGACCACTGATCCATCTAAGCTGGTAACGTCTACTCTGGCGGTGGCTTTCCGAGGCCTCAGGCTTTCCCAGCCTTGCTAGCTAAGACCTTTTAATTGGATAATTGAAGTTTCGAATCTTATTCAAAAAAGCATCTGGTCCCATTGATTCTTTCGCCAAAGCACCCTGCTCCCCCCACATCTCATGATGACTATCTAAAAGGAACAAAGTGAATTTAGGTTAGCATTTCTATTGAAATCCACCAGTAGCAGAGTGCATATCAAAATACATGGCTGCATCGAATCAGAATACCTGTAACGTTGAAGCATCCAGGGCGTGGTCAAGCATTTTCAGCCGTACACAAACAAGCAGGTTGTATTCTCAAAGTGTCTTTATGCTTACAGTATCCGGGCCCTTCCATGCTGAACCTCCTCCTGTATCACTTGCAATATGTTTGCCCTTCTCCTCCAAACTCTCCTCTTCTACAGACTTGGGGGAGAAGAGTGATCACTTAACTCTTTCTTTAAAGACTGCAAACCCTGCAATGCGGTGCATTTGGCAAGTAAAAATGCATGCACAGCAACATCTGGGGCTTAAATGTAAACAATTGGTAGAGAAAGAAGGGAACAATGGGAATGTGCAGCACGGAGTGAACTTCAAATCAGCCAGCGTTTTTGGGTTGTTGTTGGGGGGTTTTTTCTTGCTTTTCCCCAATCTTTTGCCTTGGGCTGGGAAAAAATGAAATAGCAGCAGCAACAGGAAAACTTCTTTAAGTTTCTTGCATCCAGCCCCAGGGGATTCGGGAAGCCAACTAGATTCCGTAACCCTCCAAGGGCTGCACTACAATGGCTGCTCTGTCAACAGGCTGCTGAACTTTGCAGGAGCATTTTGGCGCTGACCAGGGACACGTTTTTCCCTCGGGCGTCTCTTCCTTCCACTTTGACAGATCTCCCCGACTTACCACGGCGGCTGGAGTAAACTTTAGGTTTGCGGAATCAAAGCGGATCGAAGGACTAGCACATCAGTTCTTCAGAGCAAAGTATTTGCAGGTGAGGAGGCTTCAAAGAGTGCTTGCTTTCCTACAGTAGCAGCAAGTGCTATATAACTTTTAAGGCTAACCCTAATGGTTTTGGTTGTATTGAACTTTAAATAGTATTTGCCAAGGGCAAAATGGCAGCAGTGCAGGCAACCACTACACTCAAAATGCTGTCAGAAGGGGGGGGGGGAAACACTTCTGAACACTAGTTGCTGGAAACCCCAGGAAGGGAGAGTGCCTTTGTCCAGCCTGTGGTCCTCCTACAGGCATTTGATTGGTCATGGTGAGAACAGGATGCTGGACGAGATGGAATATTGGCCTGAATCCAATGAGCTCTTCCAGTGTTCTCATGCTGCAGTTGCAAAGGGCTGACAGTATTCCAGAGTGTTAAATAATGCTGAATGGCTGACTGGGGCTGATCTGCTGCCTTTCCCCATCTACCACCTGAGTGTGGCACCTCCTCACTCAGTCTGGTTTATCCTCCAGAAGACACAGAAGCCAGCAGACAAACTGGCTGGTATTATGAAGACAATGAAGGCATTTTACTTCCACAGTTGTTGGGTTTTTTATGTTTTCCTACCCTTTTATGCTCTTCATTATGTTTCATGTTCTATTTTTGTACTTCACTTTTGATGCAGGTTTATTGTTCTCGCGCTGTAGTTTGCATTTTTATAGCTAGGTAGAGTTTTTTTGTTGGAGACCGTAAGCTTTGTATGGACAAATTTCCCTAAAAGGTAGTGCATACCTTTTTAAATAAATAATGTTTTAAAAAATAAATCAATTTTCTTTGCAATTCTTTCCCCTGGAAGCAGTTAGGCTCTCCCAGAGGCAGGGATCACAATAATGTATTTACATGCAGGTTTTTAAGGCCAAAAAGTCTATCAGCCTACCAACTTGGAGGGTTGGATCCATCTAGCCCCAGTTGCAGGAATGACTTCCTTGGACAGCTTCCTCAAAGCAAGTCTGGGGAAGAGGAGGCACACAAAAGCACTGACTTAACAACCAAAGCCTTTGTGGGGAGCTCTTTGTGGCTAATTGTTCTATTCCGTATTGTCTTTATCCTGTTTGATTACTTAATGTACCCTTCATAGCATCATCTTGTGTTTGTTTGCTACTGAAACACCTTCTATTACTTTCTTAATTCAAATGATTTGCTTTCTATAATTGCTTTTGCAAATGCATGTATGCTCCATTCTGTTTCATTGTGTATGTATAGAGAGAAAGTTATTCTTTATATGTGCCACAACTTATTATAGGATCATTTTTGCCTATTTGAATGGCATGTTGCCATGCATGTTACTCTTTCCTGTATTGAAAACGTCAGTAAAACTATGTTTGGGGGTGGGGGAAGCTTCTTAGTAGAAAATAGAGGGGGAACCAGCTGAAGCCTCCCTCCACTCTGGCATTCATTCTAGGTAGACTGAATGCATCTAGACAGGAGGTAGAATTATGGTGTCAGGATCCACCCCTTAGCTATCAATATAAGACTACAACACTTGAACAGAACTCTTGGTTTCTGATCACATGTAGATGATTTATCATTTATTACCCTCCATGCATCTACGGGAGAGCAGGATGGCGAATAAAGGAAACCCCTCACCCATGACAACTGCACACCCAAGATACGACAGCTGTCTTCAAATATCTTAAGGGTTATCACATGGAAGATGGAGCAAGCTTGTTTTCTCTTGCTCTGGAGGGTAGGACTCGAACCAATGTCTTTGTGTTATAAGAAAGGAGATTCCAACTAAACACCAGGAAGAACTTTCTGACAGTAAGAGCTGTTCGATAGCAGAATTGTCTCCCTCGGCAGATTGTGGGCTCTCCTTCCATGGAGGTTTCTAAGCAGAGGTTGGATGGCCATCTGTCTTGGATGCTTTAACTGAGATTCCTGCATTGCAGGGGGTTGGACTAGATGAACCCCCCCCCAGGCCTTTCAATTCTGCAATTCTATGATTCTATGACCCAGTGACCCAGCCCCCTAACATAAACACATTCAGCTAAATGGAAACTTAAGCTCAAGGTTCCTACCTGGATGGAAAACTTATATACGTACAGCTTTCCTTTCCTTACTGTTGCTGTGCTGATGCCCACACCTCAGGGTGGAGACAACAGGCATGTAGTTGTCAGGGGCATGGGCACCAGGGGCAGAGCAGCAGGGGTGTGGGCTTTGAGAGCAAAGCCACACCAACAGCAGGGCTTGGCAGGCATGGCCTTACTCAGGCATCCCCAAACTCGGCCCTCCAGCTGTTTTGGGACTACAGTTCCCATCATCCCTGACCACTGGTCCTGTTAGCTAGGGATGCTGGGAGTTGTAGTCCCAAAACAGCTGGAGGGCTGAGTGTGGGGATGCCTGGCCTTACTCATCCCACCTCTCCACAGACGTGAGCAGCCCTCATGTGTTCAACTATTGGCAACCGAGTTCCATTCAGACATCATCACAGGTGGCATTCCACTTTTAAGTGCTGGACTGTTTCACGTAATGGAGTTTGGCTATTAAACAACAACAACAACAAACCACCTCACCCCCTGGTTGTGTGAAGCAGTGGAAACACAGGAGCATTGGAAGTTGCCTTATACTGAGGCAGGCCATTGAGCTCAGTATTGTGTGCCCTGACTGCCAGTGACTCTCCAAGGTTTCAGACAGGAGACATTCCCAGCCCTACTGGGAGATGCCAGGGAATAAACATGGGACTTTCTGCATGCAAGGCAGATGCCCTGCCATCGAACTACAGCCCTGAAGAAAAGGAAACTGTCGTGCCAGCAGCCCAACACGATAGGCGGTTACATGTATCCTTCCCCTGTTTTCTTTCTAAATCAGCAGCACGGGGTGATGAAAGGGTAAACTGAAACGTTGCCTCAAAAGCCTTGAGTAATCAAAATATTAATCCTTAGTAATGTTATGAAATCAGCTCTTTCAATCCAACGTTGCTTTTAATAAACCAAACCCAAAGTACTTCCAAACGCCCCTCGAGCCACAACCAGCTCAGCAAAGCTCTGTGGTGATTGTAACAAACATGTCAAGCTCCTACCCCGCAACTGATTCGCTTTCGGGGAACGCTAAGCTGAGCTTCAAAATCTATGCTTCGTATATAATCAAGCAGCCCAATCAACCTTTTGATATAGAACCCAAAACAGCTGCTGTGTCTTTATCGCAGAAACCAGCAGGCCCAACAAAGCTCCCGCTAGAGAAGTGACAGTTCTTCTTTATTATCCTTCCTGGTAGTTGCCCATCTCCTCATCTCTCCTATCAAATTTCTGGGCCTTTTTGATAAAAAAATAATTTGAGAGAAAGCTCGGCAGGAAGCAGACGAAGGTTACTGGCTGAGCAACCGCCCTGCGATCCCCTCTGGTAAGAAGCATCGTGCAGAGAGAGCCTGTGGGGTGGGAGACTGGGCAGCGGAAGCGGAGCCTGTGTTTCAAGACTCACTTGTTCCACTCTCATCCTAACATGAAAAGGATCCTATCGGGGGGAGGGGGGTAAAATAAATTCAGAAGTTCTCCCTCCTTTGCTACTAATGTTGTTCCAAGGCAGGATTTTATTTCCCCCTGTTTACTCTGAATCATTTTGTGTGGATTTGCATTTCAGGCTTCATGAGTCAACATGCCATGCAGCTTCTAGCGAAATTCCCTGGGTTCTTGGTGCCTGGGTTCCAGAGGTGCCACATTAAGAGGTTCCTCAAATTCTGTCGCACTGGGGGATCGCCTTAGGGCTGATTCACAAATGCATGTACCTGACTTGATGGCTCATCACTTGATGACTCATGGTGAATATGTGAACTGATGTCGTTGGCAAGGGTTGCATTTCAGTTGACTGGTGGAAATAGAAAACGTCCATTGGCGGTGTTTGAACTGCCATGGCAATTTCACACCAGGAAGTCTGCACATGATACTGCAATCACACAAATAACGTGTGAAGGCATGCCTGAACCTACACGTAATCAATCTAACAAAGTGTTCAGACCCCACCAGCATTAACTAAGGACTCATCCAGGAGGTTTCATATCGAGAAATTCAGAACACTGAATCTGTATTTCTATTCTCTGCAGTCTAGACATTTTAGGTGCACCATCTTGTTGCAGCAGACTTCTGCCTAGGGTCACTTTGTCATCAGTAGCCTCTGGAGATGGTTGAAAGATGTGTGACAAAGCAATGGAAGGATGATGCTGTTTAATTGAAATGATATTGATTGACAGAAGGGCAAATGACCAATGTGGAGGGTCCCCTGTAGGCAGGGAATGTTGGAGGAAGAGGCAATTAACACCAGCAGTTCCTTCCATAAGGTGAGAAATAGGAGAAAGGCTGTTCCTACCTGACAGCAATGTGGAGACCAAGGGATGCTGGTTTGGCATGTGACTGGCAGGGCATCATGATATGGAATCTGCTATTCCAGCTAACTATACGGGAGATTTAAAATGTCAGGCTTCACAGTTCCAGGGATTCCTGACACCAGTCTTCACTAACAGCAGTAAGGAAAATTACCATCAGTCAACGACAGTTTCTTATTTGAAACTACAGGAGACTTCAAAAGCTGGTCTCGGAATTAGAGCTGGTTCTGAAGAGATTTCTTTATACAGTCTGATTTGGATATCCAAATTACAAAATACACATGTGCTTTGTGGTTGGTTTACACATACGTGTTCATCAAGCGATAACCTGCATGTGTAAATGGGTGATCATGGGTTAAACCACTATAGATCAAACAACACTTTCACATTGCTTCAGATCAGCTCAAATATTATGGTGTTCAATGGAGGCAGTTGACACATTGAGTTGCCATTGATAAAAGGTAAAAAAAATCCAATGTACTTGTATGCATGAACCAGCTCTATGAACAATGCATGAACATTTAGAGCTATTCCTCTTCAATGGGTACCTGACTCAGAGTTTCTAATTCCTGCAACACTGATGATGCACAGGCACAACTTCCATGGATCTCCTCTTACCTGTTTACGTAGGAGATGTTAGGAATTCTGGACAGTGGGTTGGCCACACCAGAGAATGACCAACATGGGTTCACAGGAGGGTTACTTTCGAGAAAAGATTGCACTTAACTGGATGATGTCCCTCTTGTATATTGCGCTCCTGAACAATGGTTTCCATTGACCCTTAAGAAGAAAACAGAATGAGTGTCTTTGCAGCAACAGGAAACTATAGAACGGAAACAAAAGCCATAGGTGCTGCAAATTATCTATATAAGAACTGACTGCACTACACCCTTTGAAAGGTCTATACTAGACAGGCAAGGTCTATACTAGCTGTCTGTAGAAGCCAAAATAGTGACTTGTAATGGACCTTTTAGGGGAGATGAATTCAAAGCAACTGCAGTTCTCTAACAATATATTTAAAGCACCTGAAACCTGGGGGTTCCCCCCTTGCAAAGATTCTCCCCCCACCATCCCATTCCAGCAAGGGAATGTGTGCAGAAGTAGGCTTCAGTTTGTGTACCTAATGAGGATGAAGCTCTGTGCTTTCACTGCACAGAGCTGTTGCGAGGATGAATTGAAGACAAAAAAAAAAAAAAAAGCATTTGAAAGCTCTATAAATGTTCTAAAATAACAATACTTCTGGCTTCAAAAATGAAATTAGCATGACATACTATAATGCAATTGCAGTGCCTTCATCTCTCCACAACAAAATTGTTCCGAGAAGACACGAAAATAGTTTGGGTTAAATTGAGCAGGAAGAACAGCCATTTTAAAAACGAGGCTTTAATTAGGAACCGTGACTGGACACTCTGTTGTTCATTTATGGAATTTGTCATCACAGGATGTGGCGATAGCCATGAGTCAGGTGGTGTTAAAAGACAATCTGACATATTCGTGGGGGATAAGGCTATGAATAGCTATCAGCCATGATGGCTACATGAAACTGCTTGATTCAGAGGCAGTATGGCACTAAGTCTGGCTGGTGGGGAGAAACATTGGGGGGAACCTGTTGTCTTCAAGTCATGCCTGTGGACTTACCAGATGTCATGGGCTGGCTGGACACAGAGGAATGGTGGGAGGCACCAGCTGAGCAACCCCCAAGGGGTGGTCTGAGTAATCAGAGGGAGAAGATTGGGAGAAGGAGGTGTCAGAAACTGAAGAGTCAACAGGGTTTAGTAAGGAGGGAGAGTCTGTGGCATAAAGAAGTCCAGAAGCAGAAGCAGGAGGGCAGAGGTGAGTTAGGCTGGTGAAGAAGCACAGGTGTCTCCCTCTCCTGCTGCAACAAGCTCCCCTCCCTGCTTGTCTCCCAGGACCAGGAGAGGCATGAAGTGGGAGGAGCAAAGGCAAGTTTAATCTCAGATTGCTTGGCAAAGACCCGGGAGAGGAGGAGGCTTAGGTAGCTGTGAGAAGGCAAAGCTCTTCAGTCTCCACAACTGCCTCATAGATCTATTGAAGAAGAGTTGCTGTGCTCATTAGGCCTGGCACTCCTGAACAGATCCTGTTTCTTCTAAGTAAGAGTTAACTTCACTTACTCCATGTGATTTATTGTTGGCTTGCTCCTAATACCAGAGGCGTTTGGGTGGCTGCTGCTGGAAGCAGAATGCAGGACTCAATGGACCTCTGTGGTCTGAGCTAGCAGGACTCTTCTTACAGTATATGCTTCTCATGTTCTTAGCATATAAAAAGCCCCTGAGAGCCCAGTCCTCATGCTTATGCTTACTTGCTCAGATCTGCACATTAATAATTTGTTGCATCTTGCAGCTGGTTCTTAGGTCTGGCGCTGTAAAGAAAATGCAGGGCCAGTTCACACATTACCAGGGTACACCTCCACCAACAAATGTATACTGTGAATATGTCAAACATTTGAAAACACATGTGTCAGAGAGGCACACTTGTAATGGGCTGCAGTTGCCTGTTGAGTTTACAGACAGTGGCAAAATGAGTGAAGCATATCTCCATGTAGTTACCAGGGGATCTATGGGAATATGGAATCCACCACATTATATTATAAAGAAAAACAGATAAAGCACTGGGAAACCGTGTGTGTGTGTGTATGTTTGCCCTGCCATACATTGTTGCATTCCAATCCCATATGCCCCTGCCAGTATGGACAATGGTCAGGGATGATGGGAGCTGTAGTCCAACAGCTGAAAGGCCCCAGACCCGCCCCCCCAATCCCTGCTCCATCCTACAGTATATCTCTACTTCCATTCAAGGATACTTCCAGGAATACACTCCCTATATATAACACTTCTGGTCCTAAAACCTGCTCAAAATGTATTCACTTTATAGTTCCAGATTCTGTTCAAGAAGAAGCCCAAGCTGGGCAAAAGATCCCTGCGTGAACCTTGTGGTCCTTTCCATCCCTGCATGAACCTAGTGGTCCTTTCCAGCTCTACAATCCTATGATTCTAAGCTTGCCAAACTGTTGACTTTTCAAAACTGGCAGGGGGAAATGTGAAAAGGGCTGGCATCTGTGTGGATACAAGACAATTACATCCATTCTGACTGAGATTAAACAAAATAAAGATGTGACATACCGGTAACTTACAGTGGAGTAAAAAAGAACGTCCACCCCAAAGATGGCAAGTTAGAAAATCTGATTACGTATGGGTTATACTCCAGTTACAGTTTTGCCCAGTTCTGGGAGATAGACTTTGAAGTATCTTTTATATGCACCAGCCCACGTAATTTTCTTCTGCTTGCTGCCAAACCACCCCCTTGCCACACTTTGTACATCTAGAAAGTAGGCATGCAACCCCCCTCCACCTTGATGCTGCCCCTACAACCCCCCTCTCCCATTATAGCAATTATAGTTGGTTGCCCCCGTATAATTCTGATCAGCTAAGTATTAAATACTTTTTTGCTGTGGGGTCTAATAGAATCCTGCTCTAATTTTGCCAGAGGCCTTTGTATCAAAGGCTCGAGCTGTGTGAAAGGTGATTTAGCAGAGATGGTGTCAGCGATTATGTTCAAAGGAACTGCTGCAGCCCCACCACGAGGGACACTGCAGCTCCAAGATAGGGGGCCCTTATCATATTTTCTATTTTCAGATAAGATTATGTTTCCTTTTTCACCCACCTTCCTGAATCTTCCTGATAACAATTGGGGTCCCAGTTTAATCGTGGAGGTTGAAATAACAAATAGGTCAAGGGGTGGCAGTTGGGGGTGAACGGTGTAGGAGGTTGAGAGAGAGAGAGAGAGAGAGAGAGAGAGAGAGAGAGAGAGAGAGAGAGAGAGAGGGAGGAGTTGGCAAGGAGAGCTGACTGGTACAAAACATTGGGCAAGAGCAAATCAAACGGAAACACAGACCGCCATAACAGGGTTATGTCAATGAGAACAGCTGCTGAACGAAACATCCAAACGAAAAGCACATGCAGTCAATGATCCTGTGGTCGATTGTCAAAAGCAACACAAATTGTTTGCACACCCAGCCTGTGATCTGACAAGGAAGACAAGGCAAACATGGAGTGATGCTCAGGCTCAAAACTCCAGCTTAGCTTTTTACGAAATGCAAGTTTCTGGTCCCCACCCACATTCATACCCAATTGCTTTCCTTCTTTTCTTCCAAATTGCACTTAAATAAGAGAGGGATGCTGTGAAGCAAGTGGTTCCTGCCATTAACAGTTTTCATAAGGATTAGTAAATGTAAAAAAAAAGGTTGCTGGCTGATTAATTTGAGGCACAAAACCAAAGGCGAATCCTGCTGGATCAGATGAAAGGTCCTGCTTCTCACAGTGGCTGTCTAGCTGCCTCTGGTAAGCTCACTAGTAGGGAGGGCAATGAAGTTCAAAGGCCTCTCCTGCTCTTGCTTCCAGCAACTGGAACTCAGTGCCGTATACTCTTCTCGGAACATGGAGGCTGCATACAGCTATAATCATGGCTACTAGCCAGTGATAACCCTATCCTCCATGAATTTGTCCATTTTTAAAAGCCATTTACAGCATTATTTTTCTTTAGCAAATTAAAATCTTTTTAATAGATGAATTGATTAATCGCCTATAAACTGATTAATCGCCTATAAACACTGAAACCCTGGGTTCTTCAGATAAGATGAATGGCAGCCAGTTGGACATTCGTGGGAAGTCCATAAACAATGTATGATGGAGATAACTATCCCAATGTTGTTTGCTCTGTAGCGATTGCAAGTATATTGTTTCTGAGCAAGTCGCCTCAATGCTTGGCTATCACAATGAACAGCCGCTGATACACCCATCTTTCAGGGTTCTGTCTAATCTGTTTTGGAGCTCCTTTCCAGCATTTGAACAAAGTACAGTGAGAGCATGTAGCAGACCATGCTCTCTTTCCAACCCACCCCACCCCACCCCACCCCATGCGTTTGTTAGAAAAAGTTTAGACGTGCCTTCCAGGCTTAGAAAATATCCCTGCATGTTCCAAGGAGCATGTGTAGGCTAGGGGGGAGAAATCTACTCTTGTGATGGTGTTACCCACCCAGCAAAGCTCATTTTACTTGCCTAGAACACTTGGGGAAAGTTTACATTAGGAGCCCTCACCCCACAGAACTGAAAACAGGATTCAAATTAGCACTAGTTCCTATTCTCCTTAAAGGAAGTAATCTAGCTACACAGAGGCCAGTGGAAAAAAATCTACATCCAGGGTAACCAATGTGATGCCTTCCAGATGCTGGAGTACAACTACCATCATCCTTGGTTGGCTGAGGCTGATGAGAGTTGGAGCCCAACAACATCTGGCTATCCCTGATGTGCGCTACTAGAGACAATGGTCTAACAATTCTGAATCCTGCTTAACTGGTATTTCGTCTAATCATTCATCTTGAATGTATGATATGCAGAAGTGAAGTAAGTTTCAACACAGATGACCCTAAAACTGTCCCAGCCAGGAGGACCAGATGCAAAAGAGGACACAGCTTCAGTACCTTTTAATTGTTGCACAGAAGAAGCAGTTTTAGCAGATGTTGTTCAATCAATCAGTCAATCTGCCCCCCTTTTTAATCAGTCAAGCAAATTTTGTTTAGACTGGTGACTGGGAGTGGCCACCGGGACCATATAACACCAGTCGTAAAGGATCTACACTGGCTCTCAGTACATTTCCAAACACAATTCAAAGTGTTGGTGCTGACCTTTAAAGACCTAAACAGCCTTGGCCCTTTATACCAGAAGGAGCATCTCCACCCCAATTGTTCAGTCCAGACACTGAGGTCCAGCACTGAGGGCCTTCTGGCAGTTACCTCACTGCAAGAAGTGAAGTTACAGGGAACCAGGCAGACGGCTTTCTCGGTAGTGGCACCCACCCTGTGGAACGCCCTCCCATCAGATGTCAAGGAGATAACGAACTACACAACTTTCAGAAGACATCTGAAGGCAGCCCTGTATCGGGAAGTTTTTAAATGTTTGACATTTTATTATTCTTTTATATGTGCTGGGGCAACACAGCCAGATGGGTGGAGTATAAGTAAATTTATATTATTATTATTATTAAGCTGCTGAAATTCCCTCTGCCACAGAACTGGGGTAGGGGTTGTTTCCCTGCCCTCTTTTGCATCTGCGCACCCTAGTTGCACCCCCTTAATCTCTACTAATAGAGCACCTTCTTTGGCCTTCATCTGGCTGGTGGAAGACCAGTCCAGTGATCTCAAGCACCTGTGACTGTTGGCCGCTGGCTTGTGCACCAGCAGAGCAGTGTCCTCAGTCAGCCTGCACACCTTGACTGCACTGCCTGCCTCTGGGCCCTTGAGGCTGCCTGATTCCTTCCCGAAGTTGGCGTCTGGGATGTCCAGCAAATCCTCTCAACAGGCTTTAGGACACACGAAGTGGCTTCTTCAAATCTGGCAAAGGAAGCGGATGGCAGCTTAGCGCAGAGCTCTTGGTAATAAAGTCTATTTGAAGACTCTCAGTGAAAAGTGTGTTCCTAATAAAGGATAACATTTCATGGTCATTATGCGATACACTTAACTTTAAAAGGAACAAAAATGCTGAGAAAGTCATTTTCTGAAAAGGGCTCTCAGATTTCATTACTATGGGTCAAGAGCCTGGGGAGAAGAATTAAAGAAAAACACGAACTTGTGCACAAATTAATTAAAGATATTTCCACTAATAAATTGTCCCTGTATCCCAAGGCAGAGCCTTCAGTTTGTGAAATGTGGTAATATTCAAGTTGTGGGTTCCCCCCTCCCCTCTCCACAAGGCAAACAGATCAGTAATGTTTAAAATCAAATGGAGGGAACCTTATGATTCAGGAGTGATTTTCCCTCCTTTCCTTTTCTTAGGCCTATAGAAAATGTCCAGCATTTGAACATTTGAGTTGGAGGAGGGAAATGGTGCAATAATTCCTGAGAGAGAGAGAGAAGCCATGGCGACCTTTCAGTTTCTTTCTTCTTGATTTCTCCAAACAAGCTTTCTTCCTCTAACTCCCAGTCAAAAACGTGAAGGATTTTGTTCCCTTTTGATGGAAGGATAGTACCAAATACTGTAATCTGAGTCGGTTTGCACCACCAAGGGGGGGGGGGGGGAGAAGATAAAGAAAACAATTACTGAAAGCACTATTGCCAGGTCTGGGCCTGATACAGTTATACACTGAAGATCTCTAGTCAGAGAAATGGAAGCAACCTTTAAACATGACGTTTTTAAATAGCTAGTAAATGGAAATCCTAGTAAGATCTTAGGCTGCCAATTAACTTCCTGTGTGACCTGAGGTGACTATGGTTACCACCTCTTCCATTAAAAAGGGCGAGGGGAACCATAGGAAGACTTAGCTATGCTGCTCAGCTCAGGAATGACAATCTCTTCCTCAGAGGTCATAATGCTTATTAATAATCTTTATATTTCCCTTACTAATTCTTTTTTGTCACAGGAATAAATTCTGGGAGCACTTCTGTGCCACAACATCGTAATATGAGAGGCAGCCCATGAATAGGGGTGAGGCCACAATCCCATGCGCATCTATTGGTGAGCAAAGCCCAATGAACTCAGGGTGGCTTTCTTTCAAGTTATCGCGCATGTGGTTGTTCTGCACTTAGCAATCCAATCTACAGTTACTTAAGATTATTCCCCATTGAGTTCACATTAGAGTGGACAGATGGAGAAGAGGACAGGCCCTCTTCTGGAGATGGACGCTTCATTCAAATCCGTTACATCCCAGTTTCGCAAGGGGCTCAAATGAAGAAACATCCTGTCCTGTTTCTGTGGGGGCAGCCATGTTTCCTTTCCCCCTCTATACCAGAGCTTTCCAAATTTTCCATGCTGATGGCACACTTTTTTAGACATGCACCATTTTGTGGCACAGTAATTCAGTTTTACTAGCAAACCGGAGGTTAAACTCACCCCTTTCCAACCTCGGAAGTAGTGCAGAGAGCATTCATGCGACATACTGCAGCCAACACAGTAACAGGTCGCAACACACAGTTTGGAAAGCTCGGCTCTATACAAATCTTACTGAGAACAGCAGCATGTCATCAACTCCTGCCACTCCTAGGGATATGATTAAAAGGTTTTCAATGCACAAGGTGACAGAAGCCAAACGCGCTAGCTAGTCACTTGCTAAGTGACTGTAATTTGTTTTAAAAAACAAATAATGAGTCAAAGAGGCAGCCCTTGGACCACTCACAATGGAAATCCGTAAGAAATCTAGGAATCTGGCAATGTGCTGACACTGGTGGACCCCTGATCCAATTTGCAAATTGGCCTGAGGGATTGGATCAGATAAGTTTGCTTTGGAAATGAAGCCCACCAGATTCTCCTGTCTGTAGCTTCTGCACCTTTAATAACTGTGTAAAAGGCATAATTGCAACATTCCCTCTTCTACTAAGGGGGGAATAGCCCTGTCCACTTTTGCATCAGGCCATCTTCATGAGCCTGTGGGTCACTGCATGGGATTGGCCTGGGGTTGACGGGGCACATTTTTCCCCCTGGGAGAAAGCTCCACTGAACACAGTCGGAATTACTTATAAGGACGCGGGTGGCACTGTCGATTAAACCACAGAGCCTAGGGCTTGCCGATCAGAAGGTTGGCAGTTCGAATCCCCACGACGGGGTGAGCTCCCATTGCTCTGTCCCTGCTCCTGCCAACCTAGCAGTTCAAAAGCATGTCAAAGTGCAAGTAGATCAATAGGTACCGCTCTGGCGGGAAGGTAAACGGCGTTTCCGTGCGCTGCTCTGGTTCGCCAGAAGCGGCTTAGTCATGCTGGCCACATGACCCAGAAGCTGTATGCCGGCTCCCTTGGCCAGTAAAGTGAGATGAGCACCGCAACCCCAGAGTCGGTCACGACTGGACCTAATGGTCAGGGGTCCCTTTACCCTTTACCTTAGCTAGGAACAGGATTGGGCACATGCCTCTAGAACTTGCATATCAGAGATTCTATTATACAAATATATTAAACAAACAGGTAGGTGCCTGAGGGCCTTGCTACACAATCTACTTGTTCTAATGCAATAAATGACCTGTTGTTATGAGGGGTCCAGAAAAGTTTTCTCATGGCTGCACTTCTGTTGGGAGAATATCGCATTTCCCCAGGAATCAATCCACAGTCGTTCTTGAGGGGAAATGTGGTGAACCACATTTCTCCTCTTCCATGTCCTCTGTTATTATGCTGTGTGGAACCCAGCTGTACAAATGCCATAGACATTCTGCAAATATCTTAAGTTTTCTCTGCGTACCCTCTAAGGAGAACAGATGCAGGAAAGGAGAGCGCTCCTGCACCTTCAACAGACGCATAAAAAAAGAAATTGTTTCACAAATGAAAACAGGGATGCTCTTGTATATTTTCTTCATGCAGTGCATAGTTAAACTATGGAACGAGCTCCCACAGGAGGCAGTGATGGCCACCATCTTGGATGGCTTTAAAAGAGGATTAGACAGATTAATGGAGGACAAAGCTATCAACAGCTGCTAGCCACCAAGCCCATGTTCTGCCTCCAGTATCAGAGCACAATGCCTCTGAACACCAGTCATCGGGATATTCTGGTTTGCAGACTTCTGCTGTGCTCAGGTTCTGCTTGTAGATTTCCCACAGGCCTCTGGCCACTGTGAGAACAGGATGCTGGACAAGATGGGCCTGACCAGCAGGCTCTTCTTATGTTTGTACGTTCTTAGGAGGAGGCAGAAATTTCCATCTGGTCCTGGGTCTGTTGCAATCTGTGCTGTTTCCATTTTGCTGCAGTTCAGCTTTCTCCTGGCTCTCGCTAAATGAAGAGATCAAATCTGGATTGTTGCTTCTGCCAAAATCTTTAATCTTTTTAATCTTTAATGCACAAATCACTACGGTGCATAGCCAAGGCAAGGGGTAAAGGTGCAGCAGTTGTATTGGATGGCTAGACGTGCTGATACATTGATACAATGATTGACATGCCCCCTGGGAGTGGGGCATGCACAGCATCTTTGGACTAGGCAAAGTTGGACACTTCTTTGAGTGGGTTGGGTCTGAGCGGTCTTATCATAGTGATGTCTCTGTGTTGTAGGCAACAGGGGAGGAGACTGTGCTGGCTCAGAACCAGACTTGTGCTCTGGCACCTCCCTTGCAGGTGGAGACTCATTTACAAGAGAAGGTGAGGAGGTTCTTGTGGGAAAGGGAGCTGATCGGCAGCATCTGCCAGCTCCTGAGTGGGCTTGTCCCCATTCCAACAACCCACTAGGTTCCTCTCTGGGGTCTGGCTCAGTGCCCAAAATCTCCACCTTTGACAGCTCTGAGACCTCCTGGGGACAAGACAACCTGCAAGGTACCTTCCCGGGATCATCTGACTCCAGCTCCTTGAGCTCCTCTCACCCTCCTTCCTGACCTGACCAGCCTTTCCAGGACATCTCCACGGGACTCATGCTAGGCTTCTGCCGAAATCCTGCATTATTTGTTTCACTATCCACTATAATCGAAATCTACGTGATTAATACCGTGTGTTTCAAAACAATGTCAAAAACAATGATACCAACAACTAATGTAGTTATATAATGTTCGTGAACAAAACAAAAAAACACCATCATTAGTGAATATTGCTTGTATTCGCTTGTGTGATTTCCATTCCTGACCTTTGACGAACTTCTGAATTGCAGGAATTTTTGATGAAGTTCTCTGATGTCCCTAGCATGAATGCAACAGTCCTCCCATATTGTTGGTCTTCCAGCATCTGGTATTCAGAGGTAGACTGCCCCTGCAAATGGAAGCTCCACTTAGGTATCAGAACTAATAGCTCTTGATAGACACATTCTCCATTAATTTTGATGAATCCCTTTCTAAAGCCGCCCCCCCCATTGTTTGCCCCAAGCATCTGGTACCCAAAGGCCCTTATGCAAGGAACAAAACGTCCCTGTTTGCTGTGCACTGACTTGATCTCAACCGGCCCTCCCTGCTTCTCACACTGATGCGAGTTGAAACGGAAGGAAACAACTTTAAGTCCTGCTTTTCTCCCCCCCCCATTCCATGCCTCCTCCTCCTCCCACACTTCCCAGCCCCCCAACTTAAATTTCACAGGCACCTGAATCTGATCACAGCTTCCTCCGTCCAGTGTAAAGTTTAGTCTGAGACAGAGTGCATACCACAATGAGTTGGGATAATATTAATGTATAGTATTCAAAGCCCCAGGGCCTGTATGTTTCATTAATTTCCTCCCCATTAAAGTAAAACGAGGATATCCTGTAGAGAATTGCAGTGAACCGTTCGGACTGCGAAACTCGTCTTGACCTCGCTTAGAAAAACACACAGACGGGGAGAGAGAGAGAGAGCGCAGCTGATGGCAATATACAAGCGCCCAAATGAAATGCACTCGTTCCTCGCTCAGCTCCCTGCCCACCCCCACATTTGCGCCAATACTACTGTGCAAATATTTAGCTTAACAGGATGGGAAGAGCAGGACAGCAGGCATGAAAGGAATACCCACTGATTTATTTGTTTAAAACGTGAAACATTTCCCGTAAATTCTTCCCAGCGCATTCACCTCGGGCACAGAGCCTACCTTGGTGAGACCCAAGCAGGCCGGGGACAGAGGAAGGTGAACATGTGCAGAAAATGTTAACACAGCCGGGATTTGTTCCTGTCACCCATTTGCAAGCACACCGGCCCCAGCCACCCAGCCAGCACAGGTACGCAAAGCTCGTGGGCTGAGGAAACAGCCATTTCCCTTCTCAAAGGCTGCCTCAAATGCTAAGCTAAGATGCTCCTGCTAAACAGACGGTAGGTTTTGTTTTTTTGTGCCCCCGAGGAGCAGTGGATGGCTGCCAGCTCTCAAATCTGTTTCCTTCTCTAGCTTGAGAGACCCCAAGGGCTTTCGAGTGTAATGCTGTGGCCTCTGTGAGATTTCCTTTGTGTCTCATTGGTTTGTCCACAGCCTGACCTCCCACCAAGATTAAGGAAACCACCTTGTCCATTTAAATACAGAGCTCGCTGCTTCTGGTCCAAGGGCCTCTCCTGGCAAAATTTACATTTGGAGAACATGCATCGGGTCACTGTATTTTACTCGGGTAGTTTTTGTTTTTTTGCACCCAGCGTAGATGCCGTCACTCGAGTTTGTTTCTCACTGCGCATCTTAAAAGTCGCCTTTCCACATAACCTGTGGAAAGAGGAACAAGCAGAACAAAGCAAACTTTTGTATCACACAGGACTCCAAGAGAGGCTGAATATTTGGCATAACTCAGGATTGTGCTGAATCATGGGATTAGTGAGTAAACAGAACCTGACACAGCAGCAAAATGTATCACTTCGCCCATACTTGCAGCCTGATAAAGAGTCTTGCATGAATCTAAATTTATTATTATAGATTCAAATAAAATGGCTGTCTCGTTTGCTCTGTGTTGCTTGTTCCTCCTTCCGCAGCCCATGGGGAAGAATTTCCATCTCTCTCAGAAGGAACAAAAGGCAATCTATCATTTCTATCAAATAAATTCATAAACGTACATTGCAAAAGTGGTAACTGTGTCGCACCGAAAAGGTTCTAAGAGTGATGCTGAGAATGCTTACTCAGAAGTAAATGCCTACTTGCTTCCTATGAAATGTGTTAAGGAATGCAGCCTTGGCCTTAAAGATCTGTGACCAATGCCAGCTTGGCATCTTATCCTACCATTAATCAATTAGATAAAGGTGATCATTTAGATCCTGCCCAACTATTTTTAAATATGTTTCATACAGACAATTACCATAGGCAGGGGACGGGGTGGGGTGGAGGAGAGAGAAGGTAGCTAAGTAAGGGAGGGAAAGCTATCTACGGATGTGGCCCAGGCTGCATACAGACCACACATTTAGAGCACATTCCCTCCTCCACCCCAAGGTTTACCCCTCAAAGAGTTACAATTCCCAGCACCTATAGCAAACTGCAGTTCCCATAACTCTTGGGGTAGAGGAGGAAATGTGCTTCAAATGTATGGTGTTTGTGCAGCATCAGTCCAAAATGACATTCTTCTGTGCAAATGTCATTGAAATGAATGGGAATAGCCCAAGAGCGCTACAAAGAAGCTGGTTCACTCTGCTCTGCCATTTTATGCATGGCTCCACACCTCTTGCCTGGACTACTTCTATCTTTCTAACCTACTTGGCTCAGAGGCTTGCTTAGCTTCAAGGAAGATATGTCCAGACATGGCTTTTCCCAGGCATGGTGCAAAAGCGACTGTGCAGACAATGTGGAGGAGAACCTGTTTTCCTCCAGATGTTTTGGTCCCAGCCACATGGCTCCAAGTTTGAGAGAAACTCAGCAAAATGCCTTCTGGTTGCCCCCTTCACTCCTTGGTGGGCCCTGGTGGCAGCAAAAGTCTCTTGAAGCAGAAGGCTAAGTGGTGCCATTTTAATTTCCCACCGAAGGCATTGTGAAAAATATAAATGGTGCTGCCCAACATTAAGTCGGAGGGATTTGCTGGATCACTAGATCCCTGGCAGCTACTCAAGGGTGCCCCATAGTGATGTGGTGCCTGAACGGAGAGACATATGCTGTTGGTGAGAACTCTTAAATTTTGCAACGTTCTTGCACTGAGGGGCAACAAAGGGTATTGCCACTGAACATTTGGCTCATATCAACCACGTGCTGGGCAGCCAGATCAGGATGATGACCTCCTGCCCAGGTTTCCTTCCCTGCTGCAGCAAAGCCCTAGCATCAGGTGGTGCCACCCAGGCAGAACACCCTAACTACATCCATTCCCCCACTGTGCTTGCGGCACCAACTCTGGAATCTTCTCCAGAAGCTTTCTGCAATGCAGCTCGTGACTTTCAGACCACACTTTCCCCTAGGCTATTTGTCTGAACTGCATTTAGATGCTTCCTAATACTCATGCCATCTGCTCTCCGAGGCACGCAAGGGAGGATGGATAATAAAAGTTAAGAGAAATAACCAAGATGTTTACGAGACTAACTGTGGAACTGGGAGAGACTGTCTTGCTGTCACTCCTACCCATCCTCTCTCCGCCTCCCCTCCTGACCTGAACTTGTGTCATGAATGCTTTAGACTTGCACGCCTGCACAGCGCAAGGACAGAGCTGGGTCTGGTTTTAATTACTGGGTGGTGGTTTTATATATATATATTAAAAAAGTTGTTTTTAGTTGTGGCCAGCCATTACAAGCAAATCCAAGAAGACTCCTTACAAATCCTTTTCAACGGGAGTTTACCATGTCCAATGCAGGGCTTTTTTTCAGCCAGAACTCACTGGGACTCAGGTCCGGCACCTCTCAGGTGGGCGCCATTGCCATTATAAGAGAACGAGGGAGGTGTTCATGTTGAATTCTGGCACCTCTTTTTCTAGAAAAATAGCACTGGTCTAGTCCAGCCATGAATTTTAGTCTCAGGCACTTCTGAATTAAGCCTTGTAATGAGACTCTGCTCCCTCCCTGCCTGCGAGACTTATTATTAAATTGCTGTTGTTGTTGTTTTACAAATGTGATATACAGTGGTACCTCAGTTTTTGAACATCTCAGAAGTCGAACGTTTTGGCTTTTGAATGCTGAAAACTCAGAAGTAACTGCTTCAGTTTTTGAATGCTTCCGGATTGAGTTTTCCGGATGCTAATGCTTCCGGAAATGCATGCTTTGGTTTTCGAACGTTTCAGAAGTCGGACAGTCTTCCGGAACAGATTACATTCGAAAACCAAGGTCTACTGTATATGTGTCATCTACTCTTCAAAGTAGCTTTTCAAGATTTATTGGTTCCTAAACTATTCCAAAGTTTTGGGAAGAGCCATAGCTCAGTGGTAGAAAATTGCTTTACATGCAGAAGGTCCTACTTTCAATCCCTGGAATCTCCAGATAAGACTGAGAGAGAATTTCTCTGAAATCCCAGAGAGCTGCAGCTAGTCGGTAGACAATATTGAGATAGATGGACCAGTGGCCTGACTCAGTATAAGGCAGCTTCCTATGTTCATAATATAAGAAGAACACTGCTGGATCATATCAAAGGCCTATCTAGGCCAGCATCCTATTTCACAAAGTGCCCTTCAGATATTGCTATTAATATTTATTAGATTTCTACACCATCCTTCATCTGAAGATCACAGATACCATAATAACAAACAGAAACAATAACACCACCCACACCACACCACACAGTTTGAAACACCATAGATTGTTTAATTAGCCAAAGGCCTGGGAGGAGAGAAATGTTTTTGCCTCATGCCTAAATATATGTAGTGAAGGCGCCAGGCGAGCCTTCCTGGGGAGAGACAGGGCTTTTTTTCAGCCAGACCTCAGTTCCCAGCAGCTCCCATGTGGGCACCATTGTCATTATAGAAGAACAACAGAGGCATCCATGGTGAGTTCTAGTACCTCTTTTTCTAAAAAAAATAGCACTGGGGAGAGCATTCCACAAATGGGGAGCCACCGCAGAAAAGTCCTGTTCTCGTGTTGTCATATTCCAGACCTCTCATGAAGGGGGACACTAAGAAGGGTCTCAGATGATGATTGCAGGGTCTGGGTTGGTTCCTATGGGGAGAGGTGGTCCTTGAGGTATTGCAGTCCTGAGCCACGTAAGGCTTTGTAGGTCAAGACCGGCACTTGGACTGGGCCCAGAAACTAATTGGCAGCCAGTGCAGCTGGGCCAGGATTGACGTTATGTTGCTAGACTAAAACTCCCACAGTCCATCTGTGGATTTGTCTAATCCCTTTTTTAAAGCCATCTAAGTTGTTTGCCACCACCATATCCTATAAAAGCAAATTCTAAAGTCTTTTTAAAAAGTTAATTGTTTCTTGATCTATGCAAATCAAAATCGAGATTAGAATTTAAAAAAATAACCAAGTCCAAACACTGTACGCTGAAGAATACAGTGTCTTCACACTCACGTCATCACTCCAACTTACAGTGTAATACTGACTTTGAAACCTATGGTCCCTCCCTTAGTTGTGGGAATAGATCAGTCCAGAAACAAATACGGTGGCAGGGAGGCACAATCCCATAGGACCCCTTATCTATAACACAGTAGGAATGGCACCCACATGTCCACAAACCCATCCTGCTATGTATATAAATATATGTTTATTAGGAGAAATTTGTATGAAAGTGCTGACTTTTTTTTGTGACTTTCTGTAAATCAACAAATGGTTGCAAAATGTCGAGAACTGAATTTAAGACTGGGGAAACAGGAAACCGAGAGAACTGAAACCGACAGGGCCTTCCTACTGCCTACAGCTACCTTTTTCACATTCAGACAGGAATACTTGAGAAAGCTGGAGGGAAATGGAGCATGGGTGCTTCCAACTGGCTTCACCCACAATATTTAGAGAGCAATGTGTCCACTTAACAAATCTGCACCCTTTCCCCCAGTTTGCATCGGTGAAGCATTTAAGCCCACATTTGCAAGTCCAGAAATAAAATTTCATACCCCCTTGATTCTGCCTCCATTTGGACTGGAAAATAATGTGATATAATGCAAATATCCCTAAGTAATAAATAACAAAAAAAAAAATGCAGCCCACTGTTCTTCACTGTAATACAGGGACAAAAATAGGTTTGTGTGTGTGTGTTGGGGGGGGGAATTATCTTAATTAAAATTCTCCCTTTCATCCTAGTAATTACATTCAAACAGGCAACAGCAGCAGCATCGCTGCTTGTCACCATGCCAAAAATTTTTTGATTTGATCACCGGGACATCGCACAAAATAAAATAAAACAAAATTGGAAAAAAGGGGTGGGGGGAAGGAGAGGAGAAAACTGCCAGGGTAAAAAAAAAAGGTAATTACTTCTGGAAGGCTGCGAGAAGAAGGGGGTGAGGGGAAGAAGAAAGGGAATGAAAGAAAAGAGGAGGAGAAGGGAAAGAAGGGAACACGGTGGCAGATAATATGGCAGCAAGGATGGAAACACCTGTAAGCCAGTGGAGATCTAGCAGCTATCAGCTCTGGCTGCATTCCATATCCATTAGCACCAGCAGACTGCCTGGGCTCCAGGAAAGGAGGGTGTTAAGCTCTGACAACCACTGAAAGCTGATGAAAATGTACCAAAGGGGCAGTCACAGGCTGCCATTTGATAAAGAAGGGGAGGGGGGATGCTGCAAGTGGAAATGGGGGGAGGAGAGAAGGGGGGAGGAGAGAAAAAGCCAAGAGTAAATCAGTCTAATTAATGCCTTTGCTCATTTATCGAGGGCAAATGCTAATTATTCTTTTTAATCACTTTCTGCCGCAGTTGCTCGTTCTCGCTCGCTCGCTCGCTTTTCTTGCCTGGCTCTACCTAGTGCAAGGGGGCTGTTGGGAAAGCAATCGGGACCGGAGGCCTATAAATAAAGAAAGCAGCAGCAGCGAGCGCAAGATAAAGTGCTCCAGTGGGTTTGGGTAGCCACTGGGCATATCAGTGGGAAGGTGAGATGGGGAGGACTAGGTGGCTCCCTGATCCAGCTGCGCATAACCTGCGTAAACACACGCACAACTGCAGGACGGCCCCATGTTGGCTTGTTCACTCAGGCCTCCTAAACCAAGTGGTGCTGTCAGGGACTGGGCAGATGAAGAAGAATGGTGGAGACCGCCACCTCAGGCGTCGCCTAGAGAGAAGGAAGGGGCAGATAGCATAGACCTCCAGGAGTTGTTTGGCACAGGGAGAGAGGGAGATGAAGGCAAAGGTTGGGAAATAATGGGAGAGGAGGAGGAGGAAGTGGGTAGCATTTAGCAGGTAGAGCCTTAGCACCGGCTGAATGAGACGCTGTCTCTGGAGAGTACCCCAGAATCCATACCCTCCCCCAAACCAGGTGTTTGCTGAGAATAGCAGACCAGAGAGCTCAGAAGCAACTGTCACATACCAGCCACCATCAGAGGCAGGAGGAGTCAGATGAATAGGGAAGTAATGGAGAAGCGGGGTGGAGCGTCACTCTGGCCAACATTAGGCATTGAATTGGTGCATCTCTGTAAATTGTATTAATAAACAGAACTGAAAAAGCTTGCTGTTTCTCTGTCTCACTGCCTTCCTGGGAATCAGCCACAGCTGCCAAAAGCATCCTAACAGGTGCGCCCTGTGTCTTCAAGGTCAAGGATGGGGCTCCCAGTCCCAATGGGCTTGGCAGCAGAGAAAGGCAATGGCAGCACCAGAAAGGGGAATGCTAGGATGCCAAATGCTTCTGAGGTACAGCATATGTCCCAAACACCCACAGCATAAAATCAAGGAAACCATGCTAGATGGTTTTATTTCCCCACGAAATAACCACACAACCTATTTCAGGGAGGTGCACTTGGACATTTTTCTGCTTGCCTGGGATAACTACTAATAGCCCCCAGACAAACGGTCAAACAGCAGCACATCTTCCCTTCCAGCAGCCACTGTACAATAACAGAACTAATGTTGCTGGATATTCGTCACTTCCTGACGCAGAGTGAGAGGAGGATGGACTGTGGGTAGACAGACAGGTCTTCAATATAAATCTGCATGGCTCTTTTTAAAAACAGAACACTGGTAGCATGAGATGGTGTGCCCTCATGCACACCTTCTCAATGTCCTTTGTCCTGCATATAATCAAGGCGAGATTCAGATCTCTTGGTATATCACTGTGCAGCAGTTTAACATGATGAAGTGTTTCCATGCTGGTCTTCCGAGGCAGATTACCTCAGAGAATGGGGGCAGAATATAATCATCATGCCAGTGATAGACAAATTCATGGAGAATAAGGCTAATTCTCTTTTAAAGCCATCCAAGTTGGTGGTCATCATGTCCTGTCTGAAGACTTCCCATAGGCATCTGACTGGCCACTGTGAGAAAAGGATGCTGAACTAGATGGGCCTTTGGTTTGACCCAACAGGGCTTTTCTTTTGTTCTTATTATAGGAGGTTTCCAAGATATGAATCTGAAAAATGGCTTAGAGGTGGTGAAGTCAGAATACTTTGAAACCGTGGCCTGGTTGGTTGACGAATGCCAGTGCAATAGTTGGTGTGAACAGACTCCAACAAAAAGCATTGTGCTTGGCGGTTGCTACAAAAGCTTTTTTTATGTTATTTGACGTACAATGACTCATTCACACACTCAAGTCATCACTTGATGCTACAGTTGATGAAGAGCAAGCATGTATGAAGTGGCCCCAAACAGACCAATTTTGAAACATGTGCCTACAGCCTAGAGAGACTAGCAAAAAGGAGTGCAACATTCATAATTCAGTCATAAAGAGACCTAAGTACTTGTTACAGTCATGCGAAATGGGAAGTGTATGTTCTAAGTGCTCTACAGCAATGTAAACGTGCCCCTCTACTAGATAGCACCCATGTTGTTACAGGTCAGTTCCAATAATAAAAAACTAAAAACACCATCAGTTTTATTGACCAGACCCCTGATTGCTGGACCTTGAGGTGGGTGCATGGGGTTATCAGCTCAGATTCTGATGTTCTGCTATTCTGAATGAACTTGAGTCCTAGAATTATTTAACTTGTAAGACAGAACAGTAAAGCAACTGATAGATCCATCTCCTTGAATCGATAGTATGGCTGATGAGTAAAATTAGATTGACTCTTGTGCAACAGGAAATGTTGAGTTTCAGGGGAAATGAAAAATGTGATGAATGTGAGCTGAGGCAGGATCGCTATTGGGCAGTGCCTGGGATTATGACAAGTGACAAATGTCCTCCCCAGCTGTACCATGTTCTTAATATATTTTTTTCCTTGCAGGTTGTTTATTTCCCTTACAATGCTAGCACAGGAGTAGTTATCTAGAAATAGGTGGTTTACTTAAAAGGGTCTTAGCTGCTTTCCTCCATCACAGTTCTGAGGAAGTCAGGAAACTGCTGTGCAAGCCTTTCCCTCAGCTGCCCCGGTTGCTGTGCACTGCCCTTCTACCATAGGGCTATTTTTCAATTAAGACTGAGCACCTAATGCTAACACAGAAGTGCCCCAAGCTCCTGATGACAAAAACCGTGTTCAGGAAAATGAAAGGTCATTGGCTTATTAAATCAAACATTTTAACCATGACTCCAGATGACCTTCTGAGCATTCATCCTGATTTGTTTGCATAAAGCTTGCATTGAGGTTATTCAACGTTCTCTGTTTATTGAACACTCATCATGATTTGCTTGTGTGGATATTACACAACTTTCCATGCATCCATCCATCCATCCATCCCTATTCCACATGTTCTAGTGCATTTTTCCATCACATTCCTTACTACAAAAGTCTGGGGTTGTTTGAAGCGGGGTTGTTGCACCAGAGTGCTTTAATCTGCTATAATGTTACAAACCTCAATTTGCCAGTATGTGACTGAATCCCTCCTGCAAAATAATGTATTCTGCTTCAGGTGATCTTACAGAATTTAGTTTGGGGTTTCCCTTCCCATACCTTGCAAAAGCTGAGATCCATGCCTAGCACTTTATGTCTTTACTGCTGCAAGAGTCAAAATCATGATTATGAATTTTACCTACATTTCACCAACAAGAATGTCTTACAGGAGACATACAAGTCTTCAGGTGCACATCCAAGATTTGCACTGTACAATTTCCACAGCCTATTTCTTGAAGATATATCTCCTATAACAAACAACCTTTGCAAACCAATCACATGTTTTAATTAAAAAAAAACCCCTGACAAGGCGGAGTCAATGGAGAGCCTTAGAAGAAGTAGATCCAGCAGTCACTGGAGTAATGTCCAAGTGGGAAGCAAACAGAGATGGAGTGTGCATCTTTACAACAACAACAACAACAACAACAACACTAGAACTCTTAATAGGAGAACAGTAGTCAGAGATGGATGCTTCAGTACCCTGGACAGATCATGACTTGTTCCAGTGGAGTCCCACCAGCAACTGAGTCCCCAGATCCATGTCAGATCAAACTCCTCCTAGGCTCTGCCTTCCTGCTGAGGAATGAAGAGCCTTAACAAGGACAATTAATTATTGAGCCTCAAGACTAACATTCGTCACTCTCCCATAAATTTCTGACCAGTGCATTGCCCTTCTCACTAAGCAGGCATTACAGAGTGTCCCTAACATGAAACAGGCTAGTTCCTCATGAGAATCTGGCTATCTTCAAATATCTCAAGGACTATCGTATGGAAGATGGAGCAAGCTTGTTTTCTCCTGCTCTGGAGGGTAGGACTCAAACCAATGGCTTCGAGTTACAAGAAAGGAGATTCCAGCTGAACACCAGAAAAAACTTTCTGACGGTAAGAGCTGTTTGACAGTGGAACAGACTCCCTCGGGAGGTGGTGGACTCTCCTTCATTGGAGGTTTTTAAGCAGAGGTTGGATGGCCATCTGCCTTGGATGCTTTAGCTGAGATTCCTGCATTGCAAGGGGTTGGACTCAATGACACCTGGGGTCCCTTCCAACACGATTGTATGATTCCAATTCTGGCTGCTGCTGAAAGGTGGGGCTACTATGCTGGACACCTTGTGACTAGGTTGTGGCTGGTATGCTAAACAGATCAGATGGTGGGCTGGTGCTCTAGTGGCATCAGGTCCCTTCCATGCTAAATGAACACTCAACAGTTGAGAAATCCAAGTGTCCACTGTACACCCCCTCTCCCTCCTGACTACTAACAATTGGTGGAAACCCCAGCCCTCACTGGACTTCAGCAGCAGCAGTGCAACAGATGATGGCATTTGTCATCTTCAATGGCATAGAGAGCGAGATTTTATCTTGGGTGACTGCCACTCATTACAAGGCACAGACACTGAAAAGGCACAGAGAAGCAAACAATTTATATACATATATTAACCACACACCACACTGGGTAGAGAGAGTTTGGTGGGTTTTTAAAAAAAATAAAATTGTGCATTTCCCCAGATACAGTAGGCTTTCCTGCTCTCTCCATTTTATTCTGCTTTATCTATCAAAAATATATTAACCCAAAAGCCTGTTTCCATCAAAGTCTCGATTCCATGAACATTTAAAGATAAGGCTTATCTTATTACTGGTGCATTAACAACAGAAATCTAAAGGGCTACTGCCAATCATTTGCTTTCCACAGGTTTTTTTTCCTTCTCCTCAGAAATGGCTTTGCAGACAGCATGGCGTAGACCTCACAGAGAAGGCAGGCAGCATTACATGTGTTTACTGTGCTTTTCCACTAATTCATGATGATGCAACTAGATGTTATGAGTGTTAGGGAGAGGCTCAGTTTAAGCTGCACATGCCCCTTGGCTTTCATCTGTGTGCAATGTGTGCAAGAACGGCCATTGCTCACTTTGCATGCAGAAGGTCCCACGTCCAATCCCTGGCATCTCCAGGTACGGCAGAGAATCTTAATAATAGCATTTTTAGGGTTTTCAGAAAGAGGTGATCAGCGGCCAAGTAGATGAAAAAGCACACATATATAGGCACCCGAATCATTGTTAAGCCAAGAATTTACCATACACTATAGGAGTAGCACTCCAGGTTTTATAGATGAGGAAAGGAATAAAAGAAGAACTAAACTGCAGCATTTTGGAAAAATATACCACACAGATGTGAAAGCAGTAAAATTCTATATAAGTGTGTGTATGCCAGGTGTTTATTTTTCAATGGGATATTTATGTCCAGATAATGACAGAATGTTTGAACTGTGTATGTCAGGCCTTTGCTGAATGCTTATGTTCATGTCACTCACTACCAGAAGATAAATAGATAGATGGGAGATGAGGAAGAATCAGAGTCCTATACCACTTTTACTCTGTTTTTATTTGCTGCTGCCACAAGAGCTACTTTCACAAACTGACGAGAGGAGGATGAGTGGATTGGAGACCTGCAGCGGTGGGGGTGGACAAGGAGAATTCAGCCTGGAAATAATAGGTGATGAATATAACGATTCAGGAGAAACTCCCAACAGGCCTTGGAAATGGGACAATGAAAATTCCATTGTGGAATAGTTCATGCTATTTTTCATAGCTTAAGAATGACAACCACACAAAGTAACAGAAGCGGCTTAGGCCAAAAAAGGACAGATGATCCACTTACCTGGCAGGCAATGTGCAATAAGCATGCCAGAGAATTTTGAACTAAAGGGATTGCTGGGCTGCCAAATCCTTTCTAATGTTCCCATCATTGGACTTTCACTGCATAGACACCTCTAAAGACACAAGCCAGGAGGTAACCAAGGCTCTGCACAGAACAAGGAGGGAAAGGCAGGGGGGCGGCAGAAAAAATAGGAAATTATTGCATTAGCCAAAAAGATCTTATAAGGCCAAGAAGACCCCTTCTATCCTTCCATGTCAATTTCCAAAACTGTAGCCCTTTTCAGGGGAGCAGGACCACATGTGCCTGATCTCCACACAATCTTCATTAGGTCTGAAGGAGCCCCAACACGTAAAATGATATGCATAGAAGGTTCATGCCTCATGATTGTGATCCTTGTCTTTTCAGCTAAACTGATCTCAAAATAAAATCTCCCCAAGTTCACAGATTCCTATGCATTCTCGTATTAAAACATACAAATTTATCTTATCTTAAGGTGTACTTCATTGGGCTTGATGGGGTTTACTGTATAATGCTTAGTAGGTATGAAAGCCATGCAGTTAATATCATAAATATCCATTCAGACTCAGACATGACCAGCAATGCTCGTGAATACATCATAAAGCTATATCTTAGCCATGGGAATCAAGTAAGAAGTTGAGTTTCTCCAGAGCTTTCTGAAGTGTCCCAGACATGCCTCTCTGGACTCCCCCATATAATATGGTAGTGGTGAGATTTCCACCAAAGCCTGCACCCACACAACAGGGCCACCCCACACCTGCCATACTATATGAAAGGGGCTAACCACTTGGATTCATCCTGCTTGTGTGGCTTGCCTTCTTGGAGGCCACTGATAATGGTGAGACTGATAATGGCATCTGACCAAATTCAGATAGCAAGTCAGGTGATCTGCAGCTGTTGTGTGATTTAGCAGTTGCATGAAGCCCAAACTACACAGAAGCAATTTTGATAGCAAGCACAGCATGGGTCTAATATACCAAGTATCCTTTAAGTTTTCATTGGCGGTTGTCATTTGCTTGAAAGCACCTCAACGTGAAGGCGAAGAGGGCAAAGCACATAGAGCAGAGCAAGGTGTAATACCGTACTAGACTCCTCTCAGATTAAGTTTCTTGTAGGCATCACAGTATCAGGACTGTACAACTTCATATTCAAAATAGCAGCTTCAAAAAGGTAAAGCGGTAGCATGGATTAAGAACAAATGTTAATGATGGGGGGAAATGAGGAACGGTAATAAGCTTCCGGATTTGTTACCACGATCAGAAAGGAAGAGGAGGATCTGGCTTAACTTCATTGGTACTGGAGGACTGAAAACCAAAAGCAGTGTCTATAACCAAATTATTTCACTGATGTCACTGGAACAGCTGCTGGTATGTTTACTTCCGCAAGTCAAGCACTTTCTTGTTCCATTTATTCCCTGGTTTTCTTCTCATGAGCTCAGGGCAACAAATAGTCCAATGTAAGGGTGATTAGACTGGCTCAAGATCATGCAGTGAGTTTCACAGTTGTGGGAATTTGAACTCTGCTCTTTTTGCTTCAAGACCAAAGTTCTGTCCTAACTTACAGCTCCCAGTTTGACAACATCTGCACTGCCGAATGCTGAACCAACAATTACAAATATCACTAACTTTCTATGGTTAAGAGGTGCAACCATTCAACAAAAATTAAAGCTCTCATGATCACTGCCCCAGACTCCACAAACCTGGTGCAGTAGCAGAAGCCAGCACCAGGGCTCCTGTTAGCACAATGGGGGCTTTCCCCCTCTCCTCCCCCTAATCCACACTGGAGGATCAGTGGAACCCCCCACACCTGTGCGCAGGGGGAGAAGGAGGGGGTCTGTTCCATCTGGCAAGCAGAAATGCTTGCACTGACAGAACAATCAGAAGCATGTGGTGGTGAATTCCTCCCATTGATTGTCATTTTTATTTTTGCATTTTGTTGCCATTCATATACCTTACAGTTTTCTCCTTTCTGTATCTGCCAGGTAAGATTTCACTACAGGCACCCGACAAAGTGGGCTCAAGTCCACAAAAGCAGGTGCCATAGTACATTTGTTAGTTTTTTTAAGGTGGCACAAGGCTCCTTGTTGTTTTTCCTGCAAGAGTTTGTTAGCAGTCGCCACTGAATAAACCTGTTTTCCCTCAGTAACCGCAGACCCTTTCGCTAGGCCCTTGGCACGTATTTGCACACTCCTCTAGTACGAAGCAAGCCCACAGACCCTTTCGTCACCAGCGCAACAGGTGCAGGATACCAATCTGGAGCCCAAGTTTCAAGGCTTTTATTTTCCAGTGTCATCATCTGCCCCGTTGCGAAAGGGGGAGGGGATAGTCGGACAGAGAAGATAAAGGGACGTCAGTCTGCAGAACAAGCTGGCTCTGTTCACAAAGTGCCTCAGCAAATAGAGGCTGCAGAGCGTTAATGGCGCACTCAGGTTTCCGCCGATGCCAGTTGGAGATAGAGTAGCCCAGTGGCAAACAAACCCCCGTCCCTAGAGGCTGCTCAGATTCTCCCCTCATTTGTTAGTTTACGTGTAAAATACAGTGAGGCTAATTCCTGCTTGCATAACTGGAAATATACATTTTCAAGCTCTTTTGGGTGCATAATCTATCTACGGTATATAAATCTGAACAAGGGCAGTAAGCAGAACTAATGGCCATTTTCCAGGGCCTAGGTAGAACGTTCTGCTGGGATTATTTGGGTATCACATGACCTTGAGGTGAGATTATATACAGAACATACAGTGATAGGTTGACTGGCATTTAAAATATTAACACAGTGTGGAAGAGATGCTCAAGCCCAGGTGCCTATTCAACAACAAAAAATAAGCTCTAATTCACATCCATCTGTCATGGGTGCTTTAGTTGAGATTCCTGCATTGCAGGAGGTTGGACTAGATGACCCTCAGGGTCCCTTCCAACTCTACAATTTCATGATTCTATGACTATAGTTTTTGCATCCCATTGCCATTCTGTTGCCCACTTACAATCTTCTCCATCAAGATGTCGCTTTTGAGTCCACACAAGCTTGTGCTATAATAAATTTCTAAAGTCTTTAAGGTGCCAGTGACCTAGCGGCTACAGCCTAACATGGCTACCCCATGGGATTTTTTACACATTAAATAAGCTAGGGAATTTGACTCCTGTGCAAACAAATATGTCTTAGATGTTGAACATTACTGAAAACGTAGGGGCTTGAGGCTGGGGAAGCAAAACAACTCCTCTCCCCCTACTCTATGGTGTGATGGGGGAGGGATGCAGATATTAAGAAATATTTTAAATAAATGTTCCACCAAATACACTTATTATGATTCTTCAGGCACCTAAGAAAATTCAGGCAAGTGATCTGAGCAGAGTATGGTTTTACTAAAACAACTGGAGTTATTAACCTGATTAATCAACAAGTACTCATCACAGGGCCTAGCACAGTCTTCCGGAGTTACTTCTTGTTTGTGGAGACAGAGATCAAGCAAAACGTGGGTGGGAGCGCCTCCAGATTCTTATATTCTAGGACTGCAGCTAGAAAAATCTGAAGTGGATTCCTAAATATTGTATTTTTCCTTACCATAAATAAATATCCTAGTCATATACCAATATCTCGATTTCTTCTCTACAGGTAACTATTTCAAATAAATAAAATAAATAATAGGGAATGCACAGATTTGACCTCAGCCTGCTGCATCTAGAGTTTCCTTCTATTCCAGTTTCCCAATACTATTGTTCCAGTTATTTTATATGTTTAAATACCCAGCATTTTTTGAGCAACTTCCTTCACAAAGCAGCTTGCAAGCTCCAATAAGTACCAGCTCCACCTAGCAATATAAAAGTGCACAATACAAGATATACTAGGTAAAGGTAAAGGTACCCCTGCCCGTACGGGCCAGTCTTGCCAGACTCTAGGGTTGTGCGCTCATCTCACTCTATAGGCCGGGAGCCAGCGCTGTCCGCAGACACTTCTGGGTCACGTGGCCAGCGTGACAAGCTGCATCTGGCGAGCCAGCGCAGCACATGGAACGCCGTTTACCTTCCCGCTGGTAAGCGGTCCCTATTTATTTACTTGCACCCGGGGGTGCTTTCGAACTGCTAGGTTGGCAGGCGCTGGGACCGAGCAACGGGAGCGCAACCCGCCGCGGGGATTCAAACCGCCGACCATGCAATCGGCAAGTCCTAGGCGCTGAGGTTTTACCCACAGCGCCACCCGCGTCCCTACAAGATATACTACCATTAAGTAAAAAGCCACGATTCACAGGAAAGATCCAGGGAGCCCTCCATTAAAGCTAAAGTGAAGAGGAAGGTTTTGAGAACCTTCTGAAAGGATCCTGGAGCTGGAGCCAGCCTAATCTCTGCCGGAAGTTCCACAGTTTGCTGGGTACCACTGAAAAAGGCCCAATTTTGCATGCCCACAGGTCTGATTATTTTAGGTCCAGGTTACCTTAAGGTTTAAATGGTAATAACCAGCACTTTAAACCCCAAAGACTTCCAGAGCAGCTAAACTATTGTTGTATGCACCCCAATCTCCGAGCAGTGAGAGGCTCCAGCGGTTCCAGTGCTGACGAAGTGAATTGTTTACTTGGAACGAAGGTCAATAGAGACTGCAGTGTCTTTAGGACAGAGTTTCCCAAACTTGGGTCTCCAGCTGTTGTTGGACTACAGTTCCCATCATCCCTGATCACTGGTCTTGTCAACTAGGGATGATGGGAGTTGTAGTCCAACAACAGTTGGAGACCCAAGTTTGGGAATCCCTGCTTTAGAATACAGTGGTACCTCAGGTTAAGAACTTAATTCGTTCCGGAGGTCCATTCTTAACCTGAAACTGTTCTTAACCTGAGGTACCACTTTATCTAATGGGGCCTCCCGCTGCTGCTGCCACACGATTTCTGTTCTCATCCTAAAGCAAAGTTCTTAACCCGAGGCACTATTTCCGGGTTAGCGGAGTCTGTAACCTGAAGCGTCTGTAACACGAGGTACTACTGCATATTATTTTATTTACGGACAGACAGACAGACAGACAGACACACGCACACACGTATGCACGCGCGCGCGCACACACACACACACACACACACACACACACATATATATATATATATATATATCCTGCATATAGACTGGGCAATGTACAAATTCCTTGTATTCAATATGTGCACAGTCTCC
The DNA here is from genome assembly GCF_964270895.1 of Podarcis filfolensis. Taxonomy (NCBI): domain Eukaryota; kingdom Metazoa; phylum Chordata; class Lepidosauria; order Squamata; family Lacertidae; genus Podarcis; species Podarcis filfolensis. The sequence goes on along the minus strand of NC_139605.1, from coordinate 40,581,046 downwards.
ATTACTTTATACAAACACGCACAATCGTAACTGTTTACACACAATTTCCATTCTATGTGTGTTAACCCTTGTTCTATTTTTTTATTATTGTCCTGAAACAGAAAATAAAAGGACCCTACTGTTTCCAACCTGAAACCCGCAAGAGCTGATTAGGCACGTGTGCATTATTCAGAGTAATGCTGCTGATGATCTGGCAGAGGGAGTGAAAGACACCCGCAGGTAGAAGGGTGCACAGCTAATCCCTGCCATGTAGTAGCCCTGGAGAGACAGATGATCCTTCTGCATGCTGAACTGCCAGTAACAGCTCCGACATCTTAATACGCAGCATGTACTAATTAAAATTCCTAATTAAAGAAACAGAACTAGCCGGCAAAACTAATGCTGTAAATTAGCAGGCTTTATGTACCAACTGAAGAAGGTTTTGTTGCTTTTTCAAAGAGCATGCTGTGTTAGCATTTGAAGTAAATGATTCCGGACAAAGCTATTGTGCCTCCCACCCCTTGTAACCCATTTCAGTAACATGAGACAAATAGCACTCTCCGAACAAATCTCTTTTGTTAGGGTGCAAGGTAGCTCAGAAAGCCCCGTCTCTCAAGCTGCCTGTGGACAACTCTGCCAACCCATCAAATCAAACAGGAATAGGAACCAGGATACCAGGCATCCTGCCCTCAGGATGTCCTTTCAAGGCAGTAACTTAGCATGACGTGTGCATAATTTCACAGGGAGACAGTTATCTGTAAGACTGTGGCCCGCTGAAGTCGTCTCCCTTTCGTGATTAGAATCGCATGAGGGAAAGAGCGGGGATGCATTTGCTGGGCTTTCACCTACATACATGCCTCCATTGCCAGGCCCCACTGCTCTCCACGCACAAGGGAGGAGAAATCCAAAGCAGGGAGCCTCCTCTATATGTGTAGGCTCCTCAGGTGATTTAGAACCCTGTTTATGTAGGCTTCAAAATCACACAGAGAATCTACATGCAAAGAGCAGGAGCCCCACTTCAGATGTTCTCCGACCAACATGTAGGGCCCGGCAGAAGGGCCGTGACAGGGTGAGAGGGGCCAGCAAGCACAGATCTGTTCTACCCCTTCAAACAACGAGGAGAAATGTCTTAATATGGTTTTTGCCAGATGGTGAGAACTGTACTGTTCTCCCATTTGCTCAGACATTTTGATCAGACGTAAACGGTAAAAAAAAAATAATCTGTCAACACTTCCTAGGAAGTACAAGGTTCCCTACACCTTTCATCAACTAAGTACCAATTTGACATGTGTTTGCTGTGTGAATGTTAAACCTAAAATTGCACACCATTTTGTGTGTGTGTGTGTTAGACAATCTGAAGCTGTGTGTGAAATTCAAGCACTGTGAAAACACAGCACCCAGAGTCCCCTCACTCTTGTCCTGCTTCTCATATGTTGCTCTCTAGTGGTTCACTCAAGACTTCATGGGAGGTGTAAGTGCCTTCATTTTGGGGGAGCTGGAGTGAGGAACCTACTCCTGCCTGAGGGCCACAGCCTCTTCTGGACAACCTTCTGAGGGCCACATACTGGTGGTAGGTGAAGTCGGAGGCAAAAGTGTGTAGAGCAACAACTGTAAATTGCACCTTTGCGCAGTAGATTTTCTACATACAAGCACACATCCCTGTCTCTTCTCAATCCAGGCAAGCAAGAAACATTATGAGAGTTCATTAATATATCCCAGCCAAGCAACAACACTCAAGGAAGATACAAAGGAATGCCAATAAGAGGTGTGGCTGGGGAGGGGAGTGTCCCCAAGGTCAAATAGAGAGGGTTGGAGGGCTGTATTTTGCCTCTGGGCCAAAGGTTCCCCAACCCTGGCATAGAGCTTCCAAAGTCTCTGAAATACATTAGGACTGATTCAATACAATCATTTTGACATGGCAGAGAAGCCAGCAACACTTGCTATTTACCAAATTTCATTATTGTGGTCAGGATTCAATACACCTTTTCAAAGTTTTCCTTCAGCCATGATCTCTAGCTGTGTTGAAGGCTTCACAAGACTGACCACCGCACACAACAATCTAAAAATCTGGGAAGCTTACCATAACATCACCATGTAAAAGCAATGTGGCCCTTAGTTTGAGGGACAAAGTGGAACAACTACCAGCACAACTAATAGACAAACAACACACAAATTGCTTTAACTTCAAAATTCTCAAATATTAATGAACGACTACCTCAGGTTTCTGGAATTTACCTCAAGTTTCACTGCATACCCCTACAGAAATGTTCCAGGAGCAATATGCAATGTGGTTAATAGAAAGAATAGCTGCCATCACTTGCTTTATGATCTGAAATATTCATTCTTCTGTCTTGCATGCAAGGCATTTTATGCAAATAGCACAGAACTCTTAAGAACTCACCTTCTAGAGACAAAATACAACTACTAAAGTTTCTAGTGCACTGAATTATTATTACCTAGGGAGTTTAATTATTTTCTCATTCTTTTAAAATAAACTCTTCGCTGTTTTCTAATTGTATTGAGAGAGATAAAGAAGGAACCAAATAGAGGAATATTGACATGATGATGTGGACTCCATTTCCCTCAGAGATGGATAGGTGCATTACACAGTCTAATCCCCAGGACGTGGCTTCTGATCTAATGAGACAAATATTAACTGTGGTTTTACATTCACAGCCCCCACATGTATAGCTCAAGCCCCCAAAATGGAGTTATTGCCAAAATAAAACATCCCATTACTCTAAACTGTGGGTGATATGGGAACTCCATGAAAATGTAATAATCACCAACAGGATAAATGGGCTTAAAAAATTAAAATGTTCAGAAAGCACAATAGCTTTAGTTGGTGGCAATAGCGAATAGACACATCCTTATGCTTGGAGATCCTTAAACTTTGGGTTACTGAAATATTGGAGTGGTTTTCTCTAGATAAATGAAAGTTCATGGGGGAAGAGGACTACTCTGGCAATGAACCTCTTGAAACTGCTTTCACACTGGTGTGGCTCAAAAGTGCATTGGATGTCATGGTTAAAATACCCTAAGGTTGCATATAAACACATAGACAAATCAGGACTCTGCGTTTCCCCCTCTGTAGCTGAAGTCCAGATCTCAGCACCTCTTGCCTCTGACCCAGGTCCAACCTTTGTGATGCATTTGACATTCATACTGATTGTCTTACCCATTCTTCCAGATAGTTCTCCATCTTATTTTGAAAGTACTGCATGTGCATTTATTCAATTCAATGTACACACAAGCAAAAGCTTTGCTATGTTTTCTATTCTGCTTATTTACAAAACCATAGAAAAACTGTGTCAGGGAGAGGCCAGGTGAGTTGGTTTAAACCCACTGTGTACAACCAGTATTCTTCGCATTCTTCCTTTCTTTTGATATATTTTATCATGTTGACCAAATTATAGAACATAGAACAGGACAGACATTTTTATAGCTCTTCTCAAAAGCACCAAACAAAAAGGTAGTTCATCACCCCTCCCCTAACCATGGTTTAGTGCTACCTGTATGAGCAGGAAACAGCCTAAGCCAAACATCACGCATGTGCACTCTTTTTTCCGTGAGGCTGGGAGAAGGATTTCACCAGAGTTTAGTCTTACCTTCCACCAATTCTAGTTTGCTGTGCCACATGAACAAGAAATCGTGGTTGAAAGCAACAGGTCAGTTTCACAGCAAGTTTAGTTATCGGTTATTGTATTAAGTTTCCCATGGAATTGCATGTGTTTCCCATGGAAGGTGTAAAAATGACAGCTTCTATCTAGTTAGTTTACTACAACGGAAAGAAAATAGGGGAAATAATAAATAGGGGGCATTTAATCACTAATCTTACAGCTGTGCTAAGCAGGAAAGCAACAAAAACAAGCTGAAACTGAACACAGGAAGCTTTCAATTAACACCAGAAAGGACTTTTGCTGAATGGAACTTACCGGTATTTGTGAGTTAACGACAGAGAATAATATTGGCTATAAGGAAGGGCATTGCTGGATAACAGTGCTCTATTAAGTGTTTGTAGGGAACCTCTATATTAATTCCACTTCTAGACAATTATGGAAAAAGAAAACAAATGCCTCAGCAGCTCTAGAGGTCTCTGGTGTGGAAGCAACTTGGTAAAGGCTCTGGTGTTATAATTTTATACTTATGGAATTTGTCATAAATTCCTGCAATTAGGAGGACTTGGATTTCTTTTCAGTCTCGATGTTAACTGATTTAACTGTGACAAAATAAAGAGCATTTCCATCTGTGTTATTAAGCTCTGGTTTCATTTATTGCAAATCACTTTGAGTGTTGCAAACAGAAGAGCAACTCAAATGTAAATTTATAATAATCATTACTGTGATCATCTTCAAGCAGCAATTGAGCTCCATAGGATCAAACCCTGAATTAAGGTGAAATAAATTCCAGCAGAGGGGAGAAGCTGTTGAAAAACTGTCCTCTCCCGAAAACAACTTCACGTATGGTTCCCCCACACAAACCCAACTCTCCCACTCAAACCAGGATGCACCAAGTCCTGTGCATTAGCATGGATCTTGCGTTTTCTGTCTTTTCTCAATATCTCTTTCAAACCTTTTACTTTTGCAGTAATTATGGAGCATTGTCTCCTGCAAAATATGCTAGCAGTACAGCATGTTCCACAACATTTAACTCGTTTTCCCTGCTGCCATTCTTGAGCTTCACGGCTTAATGATACAGAGTCAGTAGATCACAATATGACCCTGTTAATATTTTTAATGCCATTTTTACAAATTACACCATAATGCACCGATTACCAGGATGAAAGCAAAATCTCAGCTGCGTCTGTCTGGAGCCCAAATAAAAGAACGTTTGAACATCTGTTCATCCTACAAATGTCTTTAAAAGCTTTGATTTTCCTGTAATCATTTGGTTCCACCATTTCACTCATTTTCTGAATGTGTATCCAACAGCCTCAGGACAGTAGCCAGAGATCAGTGGTAATAGTACATTATAATCAAAGTTCCTGGGTGCACTTCTGTTTTCCTTTCAGAATTAACTAGAAGGGGAGGGCGGGGGAAGCAGTTATTAGCTTTCTGTCCTTTATAAGTAAGTTCATAGTGGCAGGCAAGGTGGAGGGACATACAGAATAACCCTCACTCAGAGGTTTAATATAGAATTAGAATTTGAGAACATTAGGATATTTTTCAAGCTAAACTGAAGTACACCAGGAGTCTTAGAACTCTTTCTATGGTGTGTGTGTGTGTGTGTGTGTGTGTGTGTGTGAGAGAGAGAGAGAGAGAGAGAGAGAGAGAGAGAGAGAGAGAGAGAGAGCTAAAAGACTTAAGTTCATCCAGATCAGCGGTTCTCAACCTGTGGGACCCCAGATGTTGTTGGACTATAACTCCCATCATCTCTGAGCTCTGGCCTTGCTAGCTAGGGGTGATGGGAATTGTAGTTCCACATCTGGGGACCCACAGGTTGAGAAAGGCTGATCTAGATGCTCTGCCCCTATTCCAGATGTTTGCACAATGGTGCAAAAAGTGGACTCTAAACATGGGCACAGGCACTCCCTTTTTTATTAGAATATATGTTCAAAGGTTAAGTCTTGGCTTCTAATGGTTTTCTAAAGGGCAAAGTCCCACGGTGGACTACAGACTATGGTTGCTTCCAGACAACCTGTTTCTTGAGCATTCAACCTAATTTGTTTGTGGGGATTGATGAGGTGATGCCGGCTGTTTATTGAGCATTAGTTCTGATTTGTTTGTGAAGTTAGGCCATATTGCACCAAGCAAATTTTATCCCACACTTTCCAGTGCATTTTCCTGTCACTTTCCTTATCACAAAGAATCCAGTTTGGGGAGAAGCGGGTTTAGCGGGTTTGTTGGGCAAGAGCTGCAAGTCAACTCTGATTGCACAACCTGAATCTGCTTGTATGCGATTGAATCCCACCTGAAAATAGTGACCCTCTGGAAGCCACCTACATCTCCTTGACAGGAAAAAAAGAATACAGAGAAATAGAATAAATGTTCAAGAGAGAAATGGTTGGCATTCATTGTCCTATAAATGGCAGCTTTGCTGAACCACAAACTATAGAATGGCAAGAAGCGAATCTATACAGTGGTACCTCGGGTTACCAACACTTTGGGTTACAGACTCTGCTAACCCAGACGTAATACCTTGGGTTAAGAACTTTGCCCCAGGATGAGAACAGAAATAGTGCGGCGGCAGCAGGAGGCCCCATTAGCTAAAGTGGTACCTCAGGTTAAGAACAGTTTCAGGTTAAGAACGGACCTCCAGAACGAATTAAGTTCGTAACCAGAGGTACCACTGTATTAACCATGATTGACCGTGTTTACATCCACTATCACTTCAGTTGCCTTGGGCAAGATAAAGTGACTAACAAATGTAATAAATGATAATGATAATAATAAGAATTCAGTTGAGCATGTTGTCCACACTTCTGAGCTCCTGTTCTGTTGTGATTGAGAACCTATGCAAAGCTTCATTCTGCATGCTACATTCCACACAGAAGTTGGGACTACACCACTTCAGAACTGCACATGGAAGAAAGATACTTAAAATCTGCCTGCATATTAAAAACTGATGGAGCAGAAAAAATTCAAGTCTAGTCTTCTCCCTGACACAGTTTTCAACATGAACTCCTGACCTGGAATTAGCACTTCCTGTGAATCTATATCAAGCCACATCAAAAGAATGGGGATGTCTGGAAGGAGTCAAGGAGGTGGTTGTTTTTTTTGGGGGGGGGGAGGGTCCATCTCTAACATCCTATACTTCTCCCTAATTTTTTGTTCAGCTTTTGTTTTATCATGGGAGGGAGATAAAAGAAGGGAAAGAGAATGATTGGCTGGTGAAGTTGGGGAACAAATCAGAACACACACACCCTAATCTTAATGGGCTGTTTCCTTGGTGTTTCATCTGCCAGGACCCTGTTTCACATAAGACAATGTTGTGGGAAGGTTTGCTTTGATGAAACACCAGGGACCACTAGAGGTATTGCAAAGAGAACTCATGCAGGGCACTGACAATGAGCATAAGCTGGGTGTCGAGGGTTCAAATTCGGCTCATCCATTTATGTGTTAGAAATTTTACTTGTCTCTCCCCAAAAGGTTGATGCACAAAATTCTTTGCTCACCCATTTTATCCTCAGTTCAACACTGAGGTCAGTTAGACCGAGAGATGGGGGCTGGCTTCAGATTACCCTTTGGGCTTCATGGCTGTGTGGAAATTTGAACCTGGGTCTCACTGATCCTAGTCCCAAATTGTAAGCTCCCTGGGTGGCTTCAAGCAAGCCATTATTGTCCCAGCCCTTTATATCTGTAAGATGCAGAAAAAGTAACAATTTTGCAGTTGTTGAGATATGCAAGAAAAGCGCAATATAAATACTAGCTACTGTTATTATTAATGAAGACCATGTCATCAAAACGTAAAATGGAAAAAAAAAAACCACAACCACCATGGATCCAGAGGGTTGAGATGGTACTATAACTGTGCATAAGAAGTGCACACATCTGTGTTACTATACCAAGACCATCCACAGCAGAATATAGCAAGTATGCTATGAAGGACTCTGACAAGAAGAGAAAGTGCAATTTTTCTTCTACAAAGATAAATTTTTTCCCCTCAGTGGGTCTGGTAGCACAAGTCATACTAAGTAATAACTGAATTCGCCTGCCTAATTCCTCACGGATTATGCTGAAAGCATACCCCATAATCCTAAGGGATGTGCTAAAGCTTTGGCTGGGACTCACTCACTCAGCAGAAATCGCTCAAGATCACTCCACACAGCACTTTACTCAGTTTTGATTTAAAGGAGCACTGACCAAACTAGATTAGACACCAAATGTGCCATCTTGCAAGGCTATATAGTAGGAAATGTCCTCAATGTTTATTAGCATTTTTTTTTCTTTTAGAGTTCACTACTGCCAAAAATACACCAGAATAGGACAAAACAATTGTTTCCCTATTGGAAAGGGTCTAAAAGTCAGTAGCAAAAACCCACTGTCCTAATTTTTCAGAAACATAATTGTTTCAGGCGTTGTAAATGTATTTACTGCCAAACAAGTTCTATTGATTATTAAGGTCAGAATGCTTAGAATCAGCACTGTGGTGATTAGAAATAATAAAATGGCAAGCGATGGCAATATTAAGCCAGCAGATTTTGACAGAAATCATTACGTTGTACTAAGCCTAAGCATATATAACTGAAATATTCTCTCTTACCTCCCTCCATTATCTCCCTGAGTTGAATTTCAGAATGTAAACTTGTCAGGACAGGGGCTGGGTCCTCTCGTATTTTGTAAAATGTCACACAAAACATTTAAAGAGCTATATTAAACAACAACAGAAAAATAATTAATTTTCTGAGAAGCAGTGGGTCCTTCTCCGCTCTTTTCTTTCTTTCTCTGCTGCCGTACTCAACATATGGTTCACTAACATCTCCCAAAAGAATCTACTAAGGAAATGTTGTCTGCCTGCAGACCATTATTTTGTTCCAGTCCTAGCTCTTTTTAAAATTGTTTTCCCCCCCCTCTTTAATATTCTATTGGCTTTTCTTTTCCCATAGCAATACAATCAATGAATAAAAACAATAGAATGATAAAGAAATATTGACAATGGATGAGAGGTGTTCCAGTGCTAGTTCTAAATGTGCAGTCCCTTTAAACGCTCACTCCCAAAAATCTTAACATAGTCAGAGTGACAACTGACTTTCACAAGACTTGTCACATATCACTTGGAATTGGTTACGCACATACTTCATTCAAAGCAAAATTGGCTCTGAACTTATAACAAACAACAACAACTATAACAAACAAACAAACAAACAAACAAACAAACAACAGCAGCAGAACACATTGGCTTGGAACAAATTTGGCCTAAGAAATTTACAGAACTTTCTTACAGCTACAGCACTGACACTACACTGACCTGGCAATCCCAATTTGTGACTGAAATTTCAGTATGTTTCTATTCACTCTCCACATCACCGTCAGGATGACCTATCCCTCCCCTGTTGCCAACATACATAGAGGTAGTGCTTTTTTCTGGGTGGACACAGGGGTACACATACCCCTAAACATTTTGTGAAACTTTGTACTTTTGCACATTTACTGTATTTATTTTTCTTGAGTCAAAATGAGAGTACCCCTAAACATTTTTTTAGGAAAAAAAAGACACTGCATAGAGGTCACACAAAATGCAGGTTTTGTGTCCTATGCTCAAGATTCTGTCTAAATACTTAGGGAAAAAGAGGAGGATGTGGAACCAAATGACTGAGTTAAAAACCTCAAAAGTACAATTTATTCTCTTTATATTTAAATAAAACAACTGCTCACCTCAAGCCACTTAAAATATTTATTCTCACAATTTGACACTTTGGTAATTACAATTAAGTTGCTTTTGGAGATGGTTAGCAGCATTCACATTCAGCAGAACTTCTTAAGAGTAGCTCAGAGTTGCTTATTTTCTCAGCTTTCCTAGGAAAACATTAACCAGCAGATTCAGAAAGCTTGTGTAGAAGTATTATACCAAAGCATTAAACAGAAAAGGTTAACAACGTATACCATGAAATTATGTACATCCCTGAGGATGTTCTGACACTGAAGCCAGTTATAAATGGTACTCAAGATACAAACCTCATTTACAAAATAATCCCTGCCTTACAAACAGCGCATTTGGATTATTAAACATAAAAGAATTTAAACATCCAATTTAGTTTCAACATGCACAGTGTTTACACTCTGCCTTTCCATCAAGTCAGGGTGGTGAAATTTCACTTATGGGTTCAATTTACAGACAATCACAACGCATCAGAAAGTTCAAATTAATATATAAAATACAAATGATACAGAAGTATTTGCATTAGCTGTGAATTAATAGTTTCAACAGGTGCCATCTACCTGCAGCACAGCAGATTGGAACAGCAAAGCCAGAAATATCTAAAGCATCTGTAAGGCCAATAAGAATGGTCTAGAGTCCATGGGAAATGCCTTTTGGTGTTCAGCCTTTAAAGGACACCTCAAATGTTTCTCAAGACTGAATCATTTTCTTCTGTGCATCAAAGACGTATCTTTTAAAGAGAAGAGTGATATGAACAGGCTGGACTGAGTCAACCTTGCTGCTTTCATCCTCTTTTCCTGTATCTCCCTTCCCTGCCTTGGGCTTCTTCTTAGAGGTGGCAGTCAGAAGTGCCTTTGTTTCTGGCCTCACCCCATCTGAAAAGAATAAAGATACGTATTTAAAAAAGGAAAAACCTCTGGGCAAACATTTCAAAATTATTAATGTCAATCTCAAAGTAGTTTGAACGTGAGATCATCCCCGCAGGATTCCAAAGTAGGAACAGCAGTCCAGTAAATCTGGGAGAATTGGCAATTCTATCACCTCATTTCAGATCTTCATTGACTAACAGAATAAATAAATAATTCTCCTCAAAATAGGTCAGCAATGTTGCACATAAAGGTCCATTTATACACTCTAGCCTCTTTCAGAATCACTATCTTCACCATCTGAAGGCCTAAAACTCACAAACAGCAGATGAGGTGGAAAATCTGTGTTGGGGATGTGATAAAACAAAACTCCTGTTTCCAAATACAAACAAATAAACAAGTCTGGGATGTCAGAGACAAAGCCTAGCCTTCTATCTAAAACACTAGTTTTCCAAGTGTACAAATGTCTTTGGTGAGAGATTACTTCATCAAGTGAGCAGTTTGAAGTGGCAGCATTAGATCCCCTAATATTTTAAAGACAAACAGTTCCATATTTTAATACATTTGATGAAAAGTGAAAGAAAGAAAACTAATACAATTGCCTGCTTCCATTTTAGACTACTGCAGGAAATGGGTACATGGTCAAAATTGGTATATGAGTTATAATTCAGCAAGAAAATACAGTTGCCACTATTTGCCCATAACCACACGAGAGGGTGAATTTATAACTGTGATTCTGTATATGCCAAAGTGTATCACTACATAATCCAGAGTTTTTCCAGAAACACAATATGAATTATTATGCTTGTTGTTTTTATACTCTCATTTTAAAGGGAAGAATGTATTTGGTAAGTTTAAACACTTTGCTGGTGAGTAAGTGTTCAGATATTATGAGTAGGAACACAAATACCTGCCCTTCTGAAGTCTTTATTTTAACTTGTCACATTGGAGACTTTTAAAGAGATATACAGGTAGTCTCATTGTAATCAAAGCAGCAGAGCAAGAGAGAATAAGTGGTGTCCAGGGCCTGCCCTTGAGTCTGAGGTCTTTTATTTCTTGAAGTGGGATAAGAGAACTCTCCTTACAAGCATATTCAGTGCCACCCAGCTGAATATTCCGAAAACGTAGTTCTTGGGCAATGAGCCAATTTCAGCTCAGGTATTTCTAACCTGCAGTGTCACATAACCTTATCTCAAACACTTAATCAGCTTCTCTCCCCTCATACTGAAATTCAGAGACAGATTCTCATATCGTGGCTCGACAAAAAGATTGAGATGCTTATGATTTACTGGAGACAGGACGTCTACAAGCACAGGTGATCTGTTCCACTGCAGACAAACTAAATGGCCATTCACAGCTGATTGTGGCGATTCAGCACCGGAAATATTTTTTGTTTCTTTCTTTCATACTTGTCAGGCAGATATATCCACCATGTGGCAGGTGCAGCATGCTGCAGCGGCCTAAAGGAAGGCAGAAGCAACAGTAGTAAGGCTAGAAGTCCATTAACTTTTCTCTTTTCAGTACTTATGGCCATTTTCCCACAGACATGGCATGGCAGAAAGCTGCCTCGTGGATTACCTGACTGAAACATAGTCATGTGAACACAATGTCCCACCTGTTAGTATTAATTTATAAATCCTGAAGCAGTTGTTAAGTTATGTGGAAACATGATTGGAAAGCTTTGAGGGCTACTCAGCATTGCTTTTTTAAAAAAAGTATTCACCTGAATGCTGTCCCAAGCTCCTTTGAGGAGAAACAGGATGAACAACAATATCCAAAACTTAAGTTTAAATGTACTAACCACATATCATCTGGATTCATTCACTAGGGAGCTGTGATTGCCAGTGCCTTCTTGTTGAGCCTACAATCAGTATAATGTGTGGAACTGTAAGATAGCAAGAGGTCTGGAGAAGTACCTCTTTTAAAAAATTGTTTTCCAAAATTACAGTATTTCAAGTCAGCTAGGAAGCATGATTTATGTGGACTTCTTCACGTGTTACATTTTTAGGTATAAACGGGAGATATTTCCAATGATCCCACATTGAGGAAAGTGGGGGGAAGTCCCGTTGAGAAAGCAGAAGTCCTTTGAAAGGGATTCCGCTGATGGAACTGGTTAGGTGAATCCCACCCACTGAAATCAACGGACCTAATTTAGTCATGTTCGTTCATTTCAATGAGTCTACTCTGAGTACTCTGACTACTATTCATGGCTTATAAAACACAGTTTTTGGAAGCAACCATTGACCAAGTGAACCTAGTATAACCCACAAACTAAATTTGATTCCTGCCCCAATCCCTTGTTCAATGGTCTGTGTGACTATGCATACCAGGAGCTTGACCTCTTAATCTGGATAATTAAAAATGGCCTCCCAATGGTGACTAATAATTTAAGCAGCTGTCTGTTTGGAAGAGAAAGAAAAATCAGGAAAAAGAAGCTAGTCCTTACTGTGGAATTGTGTTACCTAACAGTGAATTTATTTGTAATTAGAAGAATAAATACTTCATAGTTCCTAGTTTGTAAAGAAAAGGTGATGACGTGTTCTTGAATGTCTCCTATTCATTTAGAAAGAGCTTTCTCAGGAGGGGCTTCTACGTGCCAAAACTTTAAGTATTTATAGGCACCCCCCCCCATACCTGTTTACTTGTCTGGGAACTCTGACTCAGTCAGAGTTCTCAAATCCATCCCTGTAGTCATTTAAAAGTGTGTATCCACAGAGGTGTGCCATCTACATTAAGTAGAAATACTGGTGTAAAACTGATGCATACTGAACAATAGCTTATGATGTGGAATGTCTGGAGCTGCCCTATGTTGTGCAATACTTTGAAAAATATTTATATACTGCTTTGCCAGGAACTCAAAATAAATTATAGCAATGAAACAGACACAGTTAAACCAACAATATAAAGAAAGCTCACTAATCAAACTTAGACCACCACAGAAGACTTTAATCAACTTAAAAACAAAAATCTTACAGAAAGTTCTTCTTCTACTCCTCCCCAGCTCTGTTGAGAAACAAGCCAGGGTCTTGCTTGTCACCATATCCAAACATGTGCTTATGATTTGTCTAATTGGACATGAACAAACCATAAGCTTGGGCTCAAATATCCCAATAAACTGGACTTTGGCTTCCTTCCTGACAGCATGGCAGAATGGGGTAAAAACAGAATGGACATTTTCCAGCTGTGTGCTAAACCATAGTTTGTTTGTTTTAAATTATGGCTTAATGTGGCATGCAAACCAGACTTTAATCCCTGCTGGAAAGTAGTCCTAGAGGCATGGAATGGCGATTGTAAAAGTCCTACTGTGGCTAAGCTGCAAAAATAGCAGAGGCACCAAAGCCTGTTGACTTCAATAAGCTCATATGCTCAAGACAGGCCTTAAGGCACCAAAGCCCCAGGCTATGTGAATCAGACATTAAAGTAGAGTCGGAGTCTATGGCCTTGATTCTGCATGCTAGTGGAAGACAGTGCAAGAGCTCTCACCAGTGCAACAGGGCTCCCCCCACCTTCTCCTCCATCTCCCCTATTTCTGCTCTGGAGGGTCAGGAGAAATGCTTGTGCTGACAGAACAACAAAAAAAGCCTAACATTGAATTCCTCCCTATACAACAGATGCAGGACAGGAGGGATAAAAATCTAAACATCCAGTCAACTTTGTTTTACATGAGGAAGAGTAAGCAGCGCAGAAGTGCACAAGGCGGAAAGAAGATGTCTATTTATTTTTTAAATTTCTATACCGCTTTATATTTTTAATAAAAATTTCAAAACGGTGTACAGCCTATTAAATCAATAAAACAATAGTCAGGCAATGTTTCTCTGGCCTCATGAGGAGCCTTTTCAGTAGGGCTAGGTGAGTGTGGGCCCTGCCCCCTAGGCCAGGTGGAAAGGGCCTTGCAGGGAGCGGCCTCCACGCCTCACAGTCTAGTAAAGTAAGCTTCACAAATGTGCTCCACACCATATTATGGAGAAACAGGGTATGTGGTGTGGTGATGGTGGGGGTATGTGGGGAAAGAGCACTCCATAGTAAGCTTCCACACCTATTCAGGTAGGCAATTACCTCCAAGGCATTTTAAAGCAAGGGAGGTGGAAGAAATAGGGTAGCTCGCGAGAGCAAGTGAAATCACAGGCTTCCAGCCAAAAGCCGCTCAGGTATTACTGCTAGGTATCTAAATTACTTAATCAGATTCCATGACCCTTATTCTGCAAACAGATTAGGTGGCTGCTGGCATCATACCCTGACAAATGGCATGTGGTAAGTTTCCCCCCCACTCTGGTGCCAGGAGGTCTATGGGCTGAAGAGGCTCTGTGACACCGAGCAGCACAAAGAGGGAAAGCTCAAGCAGACAGGCGGGGAGGTACAATCTAGGTTTCATCTACCTTGCTGGATTTCTCACATTACACACAATGCATACTTTACATTTTACAAGACCAAGGAAATGAAGGAAAATATATCCTTCACCGAAGAAGACATCAGCCCCTTAATAGCTGAAATGACGGATATTTTTAGATTGAGGTCTAGTTTAACTTACTTACATTAAGGGTCTAATCTCTTCTGAACAATGACTATGTAAGCTTGAATACATAGTGAGAAATCTGTTCCATTAATTAAGTGCTGCCTGTACTACTCGGATTTGTAGCAAATGTTAATAGATTTCTCTCCCTTCCTCTCTTGGACAATTACTTTATTTTGCCAACTTGCTAATGGCTTAAATTGAAAAGGTCCATGTGAGAAAGAAAGAAAAAAAGAAAGAAAGAGAATTTAGCTGCAAAGTTCTACCAGGCAACTAGCCCACATTGCTCGGAAATACCTGCATATACTAATATTATTAATGGGCATGGTAGATAGCAGGAAGCTTAGCAAATTCTTCCCCACCCATTTTGCCTCAAAATGCATAAGGTTATTTCGGTTCTATTGGCATATATATTATTATACAGCAGACTAACCTGTACAGCGTTAGCAATATAAACACCATAGCTCTTAACCTATCACCACACTTGAGTAGCTTCTGCTTGCTTATGCTTCACTGCTTTCCCTCAAGGTGGTGGTGCCTAAGCTTTGCACCAACATGAAACCACATCACAGCTCTGAGCTGCAGGTTGTAACAGCAGACACACAACTCCTGCATCACGTTCTTGTGTGCTCCTTTCTAGGAGTAATTCTTATGCCCTCTACAGCACATCACTTACAATTTGTAATGATCCTCTTGCTTCCTGCCATGTTGAAAAAAGAGAGGCAAACTTGGCCGGCTCCTTTGTGGCAAATGCCATTTTTGCTCTGAAGGTGGGAGGAAGGAGCCACCCTACTCCTAGGATCCTGGTTAGTATCTATTTCACAGCATATTAAGGTGTTATCTTTGCAGCTTTAAATGTGAAATAGAAACCCTGTGGTGCTGGAGGAATTCTAAGCTAGGGCAGGCAATGCCAAAGTGGGGCCCCACAGATACTGCTGGACTCCAACTACCATCAGCTTCAGCCAGTGTTCAGGACCGATGGGAGCCATAGTCTGTACCATATGGAGGGCACCAAGTTGGCTATTCATGATACAGGGGGAGAAGTTTCATCACTGCTGTTCAAGTTGCACAACACTTTCCTAACATACAGCTTTGGTTCCTTTAACTCTTTTCTGAAAATAAATTGTAGCCCAGATTTTTATAATTGCAATGCAAATTTTCATCTTCAGCACGAGTGTGCAACTGAATATAAACATATGCAACCAGAGTAATTTGGTATTCAAATTACACACAACAAAACATAGGCTTTTATTTCTTCAGGGAATCAACTGCAAAAAAATGGCAGAGGTTGTTTTTAATAATTCTTCTCTTCCATCATCTAGCGCTTGATATTTTGTATCTCCCTAATCAGGACTAGCCAGAAGAACCCAAGGGCTACTAAAACTGGGCCTCTAAATTCCCTTGATGCTTTACTGGACGGGGTCGTTTTGTCCCTAATTCAGCATCTGCCTACGAGGGTCATATATATGATTTGCCTAGGCAAAACAGTTTTATTACCTCCAAACCTTCTCATGGTAATGTTCTGTGTTCATGAATTAACTAGACAATGCTGAAAAGGGGGAGAAGTTGAACCCCACTTTTCTGCTGTCATAAAGAACTGGCAAACTCTTATTTCCATTCACAGAACAAACCCTGAAAGGGTATAATCAGGTCAGTGGCTCCCATATGTAGGTTAACATTTATTCTGTTCCACCCATTAGGATGTAATTGTTATTTGGAGACTAAGCACCATTTGATTCTCTTTCTGCAGACAGCATTCATTATATCTCTCATTACTTCATTTTATACATAACTTTTCTCCACTTCCATCCTGATTAAGCTTCAGGGGCCTGAATCACACAACACAGTAAGCCAAACCTTGGCTTACTTCAGAACAAAAATTATTAGGGAGCAGCAAAGTGGCTGCAAACTCCTATCCAGGAGCCCCCATTTTTGCGTGGGTCCAGCAAGCCATAATTTGGCTTGTTATGCCATGCCAACCAGGCTATTGAGACAATTCAGGTAAAATACTGGTCCTCTTTTTACCCATCATTCAAGAGGTTGAGAATATACTCAGGATATACTCTCTCCCTTGCACCATTTCCCATCACTTTTAATCATATCTGAGGAACCCATAGTGAACCTTCACCAAGATTTGAAACCAGGATATGCATTAAATGCATTAAGGTGGCAGAGGGGTAATTCATTCTGGAGAGAAGAGGGAGTGCATTACATTGCGACCCCAGTCCCAATCGCTCAGCTGTGCTAAAAAAAGGCAGGACTGCCCAACTTGTGACCCATTTGCCTCCAAGACAAATGCAACATACAAGGTATGTATTATGATGACTTGTCAAGTGCTCGACAACACCTCTGTTTCAGGGATTCTAGACAGGCAGCAGAAACAGGAGGTTTAATGAGCCCCTGGCAAGCTGCAAGACATGGCTGATTAGCTGTGCTCAGCTTGGCAGGTCACAAATTGTGCAGGCCTTGTGAAGACAGTTTCCATCTGAATCAACCCATTGTGGGCTGGGGAATGAGGGATGGGGAGGGAGGAGGAAGGAGTTAGAATATCCACCCTGAAATGAGTAATTCTCTCCCATTCATTGGATAGAAAGGCTGTTCATTAATATCTGATTTCCACTCATCAATATCTGCAGTGTTTTATCCATGTTTTCCAGCTTCAGTTTATCAGTTTCCTAAGACAACCTCTCTCCTTCCATCCTAACACTGGTTTCCCTACAGCTTCCTGGGATGCCATACATGTTTCCTAAACTGACCATGACTCCTTATGAAGTCCTATCTTTCACCTCTCTTTCCTGTCCCACTTGGTGCTTTATATCAGCCAAGCTTTTAAAGGAAAGGATTGCCCCCTCCCCTTTTAAAGGCTGAACAAACAAAAAACGCTGAGTTTGTGGAAAAATTGTAGAAAGTTGACCTCTACTTACTGGGAGGAGAAGTAAGACAATCCAATATCTTTTCTGTGCCTGCCTAGGTTGAGAAGGGGATAACAGCCAAGCCACTAGCTAATCAGAATATTGTGAACAGGTGCCATAATATATGTAAGGACTGAGCTTTTGCAGAGAGAGAAAGAGAGGGAGAGAGAGGATAAATTTATACAGCTGAGCTCCAAACCCACAAAGAGAAGTCTGTGCACTGACCGTATTAAGTATCAGAAAATGAAAAGTGCCAGTTTCTAATGTGATGACAGTTGCACTCAAACACAGATTCAAACTACCCATCAAGAGCCCCATTTCAAGAGCCCCTTTTATGTCAAATGATCTTCAAGCAAATAGGTTGAAAAACTCAATGAACACTGTTAGCGTTGGTATATCACAAATATTTCAGCATCAGCATACAGTGTGTACGGGATTGTAGACACCTACAGCATGGAGAGATACAAGGTGCATACCCAGTACACAAAAATTCAAAGGGAGGGAACTGACACCCATGTAATACCAGTGGAAACGTCATGTTTTAAATGTCTCTCTTGAAAGCCCTATGCACAACTGCAATCATACACACAAAAAGCACTAGATCCAGCACTTCTGGTTCATCAAGGAATCACAGAACCAGTCCAAAGATAGTTTGCTCTCCCTTTCTCTTAAAATAACCTGTCTTAGGGTAAGTCTCAACTACTACTTGCTTGCCAAACTTGAAAATATCCCTAAGAGGAGATTCTACAACCTTATAGTCAGATTATTAAACTGATCATTAGCCATGCTTCCTTCATATCTAATTTGGAAAGTTAGTACAAAATGGATGATGCGGACAGCAGCATCTAAACTAAGAATCTATCAAGTCCTGGTTCAGGCACAACTAATCCCGGTGATATTCAAACTCAGGGAATAGTAGTCTGTCGGAATTACATTTAATGAGAGCAAGCCAACTTCAAACTGTGGTTTCAGATCCTGGCTTGTTCTCACTTATAGTAATTTAAACAAACCACATTTACCTTAGTTTGGACACTACAGGAACTATGGCTGGTTTAAAACCAGAAGTGGGTGTTTTCAGGCTCCTCTGGTGTGTGAAAGAGGAGGGGAACAGGAGCATGTGGGTCACTCATACAGTGGGAAACCATGGTTGACTGTTACACCTGAATCAGACCAATGTGTGGCTAATCTACACAGGCACACCACAGTATTTAGTTATATGTATATCCCTGCAGCTGGAAGCCATTCTATTGTTTCTGAGGGCTATCGGTACTTCACAACAGCAGTAATATTTAACACCATCAACACTGTGCTAGGGGCTGTGCAACATACAATTGACATGATGCCTATTCAGACAGCCCTGTCTCCCTGCCCTTAGTTATATCAATGGCAGTAAGAGAAACAGGCTTATCATAATCCCTACACAGACCCTGCAGTCTTGCAGAGACAGGACTTAGGCCTTCATATCACACCATGGTAATCGGCTGAACAGCAGAGCCCTCTTTACGCTAACTGCTTAGCACCACTTTGCATTGGGGCTATTGTCGCCGTAATGTGCCCATTGCTCTCTCTAGTTTAGACATGCTCACCAGTGTCAGGAAACTCTAAAGCCTATTCTTGATTTGCTGCCAGCATCTACACAAGGCATTATCTGACTCCTTTCTGGAATTCAGAGTCATGTTACTTATTGGAGGTTCGCGAGGAATGTTGCCATCCCTCACTATTGTAAGTGGGATGCCCAATTAACTTCCTTTGTACACTCTGGCTGGAAGAACTCTGCCAACAGCAGCTTCTTGCTTCCCATCTGCATTCATATGTGACAGGAAACTGACTGAGGAGCATAAAACTCATTAATAAAACAATTTTGATACTGGAAGTAATAATTATGGGAGGCAAAGGCACTGCTTTCAAATGGGAGAAAAAAGACTTTCATGCCTCTCTCTCCCTCTCTCTCTCCCTAAGGGAGAGAGAAAACTGAACAAATCCAAAAAGAAGGGTTAGAAAGAGTCCTCATTTACAATGGATTATTCACAGCCATTTTTCACAGTTTCAGGATTTCCTTAAAATGAACCCTAACAACCTTAACCCTCTGTCCAGTCAGGAGCGAGTAAGTCAGCCCTATAGGAGCTGATTAAATTGAGAACTGGAATCCTTGCAGCTTTAGGTGGGAAGTTTCCTCCTATATCCCAGAAAGGGGTCAGGTGGGAAAAGTGTAGTCAAGTGGCTCAAAACTCCTACCTGTAATTGCAACAAGAGGGAAAGCAGAATCATGTAGTACTGCTATCTGAACATAGCAACACAAATAACTCGGCATCACCTTAGATGTTTAGAAGCCTCAGCCAGTTTTAGCACCAACATTTACAACGCTGCATACGGACCTCATTTGAATGCTGCAGATATTCTGAAGAACTGAAAATTCAATTGATATTCTATTCTGATTCAAATAGGCTCAATTCAGATGTCATATTTCATAATCTCTAAACCCAATTCAGTTTTTATACCCCTGCCCATCCATGAATGAGGAAGGTCCAAGCATATAATGCAATATTTTTATCTTCCCTGAAGAATTTCCAAAGTCATTCTAAGAAAGGCGTTGCTCTCTCAGAATCAGGATTTAGCCTGAGCTTCTCCTGAGCAGAGGAGAGTGGTTTTTTTCCATCTGCCTTCTTGTTAAGATTATGAATATGGATAAAAATGGGAGCTACTACTATCATTCCCAGCCTGAGAAATTCAGTGTGTGTGTGTGTGTGTGTGTGTGTGTGTGTATTACTGCTGTATGTATACAAACGATGTATCTAGACCCTGCTATTCACATGAAACCTACTTCTAATGACTTGATATATTTTTACCTCAGATTCATGTCCTCTTTTTTCCAGAGTATTCAAAACATTTTAGTTATGGAGATAAATCACAAGTAAGAAGTTGTTATTATACATGTAAGACTATCCCAAGAACTGAATTTGGGGCATTTATACACAGCAGTTGCTAGACTGAGGGGAAATTCTCATACAAGAACTTTTGGTTCAAAGTGTGTGCGGAGAGGGGGGGCGTTCCTTAAAACCAGCACTATCAGGTCTTACTCTGGCAAATCACTGCCATTTCTCCCAGGATTTTCCCCTAAAATGAGGGCAAGAAGTACTGTCCTCACTCTGCTTGTGTTCAAGTGATGCACCCATGAAGAGTGGGGGTAACGGTGAGGTGGGGGTTGCCAACCACCAGGTGACTGGTGGGGTGTGAAGATCATGTTCAAAATAAGTTTCTCATTGAGAAAAGCACAGGCCCTGACTAAATATATGTAAAATTAGCAGAGTAGAGTTTTAAACAGGGCACAGTGGTTGAACTGAGATTTATAGTTGAAATTCGGTATCAAGGGTACATTTACTTTCATTTTGATTGTTCAAGGACAATATAATACTGAATTGTCTTCTACACCTTGCCTGGCACTTTGAAACCAAGCGCACCAGCTGATCTTGGCTTCATTCTTGAAACACAGGATGTTGTCCAGAAAGTGCCCACCAACATTATTTCTGATGAATCAGCTAGGCTACTTTTCACATCCTCCTTGGCCCCTTTTGAACAGATATGGTGCGGGAGATGGTCAAGTTGGGGCTCATTCTTGAACTGCAACATGCTATCCTGAATGTGCACATTGGCTTTATTCCAAATATCATTTAAACTTGAAATACAGAATTGTGCCCCGATTATGCATACCAGCTCTCATTCCAGTAGCTCAACATTCAACAGGATTATCACATTATAAACAACCTGACAAATGGAATGCTGAACGGGCAGTAATTGAACCAAAGGAATCATCTGGCTTTCACAAATATGACAGTGTATGCCGACAAAAACAACGAGAAGTAAAAGACGTATACGACTTTTGAGTGAGTTTATGAAAGCAACATTTGAAAATGGTAGCATATAAGAATATCACTCAAGGTGCAAAGGGCTGCTGGAAGAGAAATCAAGGGTTGCATTCAACTAATATTTGCTCAGAGTTCACCAGTTGGCAATAATGGCCATGACTAAAGTAGGTCCATGAATTTTGATGTCTACTTTGTATTCAAGTTAGCTGAGTACAACCCCAATAATTATTTGCCTCTGTAACAACAACAACAACAACAACAACAACAACAACAACAACAACAATATTTTTTAAATTTATACCCTACCCACCTGGCTGGGTTTCTCCAGCTACTCTGGGCAGTTCCCAACAGAATATTAATAATAAAAAAGCGACAACATCAAACATTAAAAACTTCCCAAAACAGGGCTACCGCCCTTCAGATGTCTTCTAAAAGTCAGATAGTTGTTTATTTCCTTGACATCTAATGGGAGGGTGTTCCACAGGGCGGGCGCCCCTACCAAGAAGGCTTCCATTATTGTGGTAGAAGCCATATCAACGAAACCTATGGTGTTGGACTGCACCACTTCGCTCTAGTGCACCCCTGCACGGTGGGTTGCCCAGTGGAAAGGGCTGCCCTGTTCTATTTTTCTCTCCCACTGCGTGCTACCACTCACATATCTGTCACCTAGGGTTAGGGCAGCCCAACCAATTGCAGGACCGCCACTCACTTCAAACAAATCTGCTTAACACCTTGGGACAATTGGGAGATGGGGTATTAGGCAGCAGTCTTTCCTCAGCTTGTATACTGGGATCTTGGCTTCTCCACCTGAACATGATGGGGCGTAAGAGACATTGGGGAGTCTTAAAGTGGGGCTGAGGTCAGAGTTGCACTACACCTTCCATTTCAGTTTTGTCCTGTGAAGCTCCTTGAAGTGTTTTTGGGAATAGCTGATTTGGGGCTGCAAGGCAGGGGAGAGAGAAGAGAAAGATTAATACATTCTTTTTGTTGTGGAGAGAGTTGCCGTTCTTCACCAGGATAGTGGATATTTATTACTATTTAGTATCCTTATGCTTTCCAGTAACTAAAGTTGCCATCCTATGGGCATCTATATTGAAGTAATTTCTATAAACACATAGGAGTTACTTCTGAGTGTCGTATAGAATTTCCTATACCTGATTCTCCCTCTCTGCAGGGAGTCTCTGAAGCTAGGCTGGATGATCCCTAGCTGGCAAAGATCTTTTGCCTGGCTATGCAAAGCATTTGTCAGACAAAGAAGCCAGTTATTCTTCTCCTGCTCGGATTTCAATATGAATTGGAGAATTTAGGGATTTGTAAAGCTTGCCTCTCCTTTGAGGCAGGTTTTAAGGAGCCCCCAAAGTTCTCCTGAGCCTGGTTCAGGAGAACTTCAGCAGCATCTCTAATGCTGTGGAAAGGAGGGGGGAGGTGATGAAAATAAAATAATGAAAATATTTAGTTGCCCACCAACTCCTAGATTCGTGGTGCACTAGAAACACACACAATTTCCCCCCTTGAAGCATTTCACTAGGACGCAAAGCACAGCTGTTTATATTTGTGGTGGCTTTAAGGATGCAAAATCCTCTTGTACAAATTCTTGCTTCAACTGCACTGCTAGAACAGAATTTTTTCTGTGCTCCTGGTTATTACAGAAAGAGTTCTCTTTCTTGATGAAAAAGACAGAAGCTGTCTGAGAGCAGGGGAACAGCTTAGGTAAATTCTGGCCAAAGCTGTGTTTGGAAAATCCTCACATCAAGAAGGGATACAACTCTTTCATGCTCAGTGCCAATTCTACACAATAGAACTCTCCAGCAGTCCTTAAAGGCACATTTGTATCTTGGCTTTCAGTGCTAGCAATCAAGAAAGAATGCAAGAAAACACAACTGTTTCCCAAGCACTGTTTGCTAGTGCCATAATTAATGTAATCAAACAATTCCACAAATTGCTTCCAATTGCTGGCGTCACTTTCATGTGCAGAGCCAGACTTTCAAAGAAGGGCCCTTCTTTCCCCTAAACCCTTACAGTGGGAACAAGGCTTTGCTAAACAGTTTAGGATAATTTGTACTGTAACAAGTCCCCAGGCACCCTTGACACAATTTCAATTGCCATCTAATTTTCCTGTGTAATTGAAAGGCAGCTACTATGTTTAAATAATTACAGCACTAAACAGTTCAGAGAGGTCAGTTCAGAAGTTCCCATAACAGAAGTGGAAGTCTTTGGGAAGAGTAGTTTTCAACAGCCTCAGCTGTAGATGGTATACTATTATTATCTTATTCAATTAAAGGTGGCAACTTTGGTTCAATCCCTTACTTTCATATACTGCATATTAACAGAGCTTAGATTTCAAGGTTTACAAAGGCAAAAGACGGAGGGGAGAACGTTAAAAAGTTTACAAATAATAAGAAGACTCCTGCTTGGCACACCACCTCTTTCTCTGTCTCAAGACAGGAGAAAGGATTTTTTTTAATATATAAAAAAATGACATGCTAATTTTTTAAGTGAAGAGGGGATTATTTAGCCATTGGGAAGATTTCATTTGAGTACATAACTTCTTCCCTGCAGCTAGCATAGGAAACAGGATGCCTTTTGATTTTCCTGGGTATATAAACTGGGACTAAACTAAAAGGCACAACATAGGCCTATAGAGTTAGAGAGAAAATATTTTGGAAAAATACCACTGTAATTCTGCTTAGTTTCACAATTATTTGGGTACACTGTAATTAATAATAATAAATATTAATATACCCCATGTACTAATATGCCTCAGCCACGCTGAGCAGCTTCCAACATAATATAAAAATACAGTGAGACATCAAACATTAATAGATGTAATAGATAAAAGAATCTAAAGCCATTGCCCACACCTGTAAAAAGTGCTGAAGTATGCACTTCTTCACCTGTACCCAGTTTAAAAAAGTAAAGCATGCAGGGGAAAGATGATCCAGTTTCTTAAAATGTAGAACATCACCATTCAGTGGAATAGATGAAATAGAATAATGCATGTCAAAACAATGATTTTGAACCATGCTGTGCAATTATCAATTCTCAAGTATGCAACTAATACAAAGTGTTTAACTTGCAAAGCTATTGAGCCCAGATGCTACCTACTGGCTGAGCTCAAAAAAAAACAGTGTGGCTGATATCCAGCTTATTAGGAGAAGAGCTTATCAATCCTAGGAAAGATGGGAAGACAAAACAACAGAGCTGGCTTGCATAGGCCCCAATGACCTTGCATTAGCTGCTTGCCTGTCCTTGGTATTAAAAAGTCTTCAGAGCACAGACCTTGGTGGGTTAGAAGAAGCTAAGCACGTAGAACAGGTGGTATTGCAAGCATCTGCAAAGAACAGAACAACATGGGATCTGTGGCTCACAGTCTTCCTGTTCATTAAGAGTCCAGCACTAGATAAATCAGGGTCTCTAGTTCACTGTTAGCTGAAACATTAGGACGCATCCCAAGTGCTCCATGTAATCCTGGTGGGGAACAACAATGGAAAGTTTTTAAAGAGGTTAGGCTTTATCAGACATAATTAGTTTCCATTATCTCAGGGATGGCGTGCATTTGTTGCCACTCTTCAGTGCCTGCTTGCTGATCGGAGGGCTGCAGTTAAAAGCAAGGGTGACCTTGGGTTGGCTTTATTTTTTTCTTTTATTTAAGATCAACTATCACCTCTGTCTTTGGCATATTTTTGTCAAAAAAATAGATTAGCAAGAAAAATGTTGATAGTGAAACAATGATGGGACCTCAAAGCTATACTATTTGTCTTTTATACAGTGAATCTACAGTTCTTTTATACATATAAAAAAACAACACCTTTGGGGGGCAAATACAAAATTGCTTACAGGAATCCCTTACTAATGTATGAAAATTGATTCTCGAAACGCACTATGAGACAAATGGGAAGTGAAAGTTTCAGTGAACACTTTCTATTGCCAATGGTGACAATAGGCCAATATTTGCACTCTACAGTGTGGAAAGGGATAATCAACGGTGTCTCTGAAATTTTTTACACATCACTTGGGAAGACAGGCGAACTAATATCAGTGTACTGGAAGAAGCTAAGATCAACAGTGTTGAAGCAATGATTCTTCAACATCAACTTCGTTGGACTGGTCATGTTGTGCGGATGCCTGATGATCGTCTTCCAAAGCAACTACTCTATACCAAACTTAAAAATGGAAACTGTAATGCTGGTGGTCAACAGAAGAGGTTTAAAGATTGTCTCAAGGCAAATCTAAAAAAATGTATTATAAACACTGACAACTGGGAAACACTGGCCTGCAAGCACTCCAGTTGGAGAACAGCCTTTACCAAAGGTGCTTTGAATACACTCAAACTCAGGACACAGGGGAGAAACGTGCTAGGAGGAAGGCACACTTGGCAAATCCACACCGTGATCAACTCTCGCCCGGAAACCAATGTCCCCACTGTAGAAGGACGTGTGGATCCAGAATTGGCCTCCACAGTCACTTATGGACTCATTGTTAAAACCGTATTTATGGAAGACAATCTTTGGCGAAAGATCACCAAAGAAGAAGAATGTGTGGAATTAAACATAGCACTAAGTGGGGCATACACAAAGGGAACAATGTACACTCCAATCTCTCCCTAAGCCCCTTAACCTGTTTTGGGGGTCCCTCAATGTTCCAGAACAGATTTAGGGGGTGTGGGAGAGAATCTCATTGTGCAAGCAGACCTTGTTCCACGCACACAACTTTGTTGAATCCTGGCCAATATTTAAAGGGGTGGGACTTGTTGACTGATTAAGATGCTTAGTAGGTAGCATGATGGTAATTGATATGGTACTGTATATTCTAAGCAAGCAATGGCCAACGCTTGTAACTGTGGTTTTTTTTAAACAAATATTCTGATCTGTTTCTGACTCACTCTGTACTCTGTCCACTTTGATATGTAATTTGGGTTCCGAGCTGTTTTGTATGAAGTGAAGTTCTGTGCTCCCCATTCACTTTTACTGAGAATCTAATTATGACTATAACTTTCCCCCATTTGGCAGAAACAGATTAAATCTGTAGGCACAGGGACTACTCCAGGGTGAATCAAGCCTCTCAAATTACAGACAAACAGGTCCAGGGGCTTTTGTGGAGAAGCAAAAGAGATACACTTTCCTCCCTGATCTGTATTAGGGCAATATCTGTAAAAGACCAACTAAAGCTCCAGAATCCGTATTAGTTTGTACATTTTTTTAAATAGCAGGTTCACAGGAGTCTTTTCTGGTGTTGTGAGGGACATTTTCCAATAGCCATTATAAGGTGAAGCTGCCCTTAATACTACCTGTGGAGTGCTTTTTCCAAGCAGAGGAGTAGGCTCTTTTAAAAAAAGAAAGAATTAAATTAAGCTTTTAGTTAAAAAAAAACAAATTTTCCACTGCTCTGCTGTAAGAAAAAACAAAAACCTATCCAGAGCTCTGTAGGCAGGATTTACATAGCCTCACTTCTTATGAAGCCTATGGTCCTAGATGAGAGAAACAGAGAAAAACACAGTGTACAGAAAAGTAGAATCACCCCAATTTGCCTTGTAGTACACATAGTAGTTGCACACAGCTATTAGCTGGAGTAGCGTAAAATGAAAGACGTGCACAACTGTCTCTATCTAATGGGGGGTGGGGAATCGGATAATATCTATGAATACTCTCGTCCCTTCCAAGCACATCCCAGTTATACAGCAGCAGTTGCTTGTCAGCATTGCCTTCAAAGTTGACCCCAACACCATACAGACTTACAGCAAGGTGTTCCTCTGTTCTACATTAAGGTGAGACCAATTCAACAGTGCAAAGGGCTAAACTGTCATCAGGGAAGTGTAATAAAAAGGCAGAGGGGAGGGAAACAGTACAAAAGCTCTTACAACACCAGCTTTCAAGAAATGCATACAGTGTGTGTTTTTTTTTGGGGGGGGGAGATTCAGGCTGGCAGATCTGACACAGGATCAAAAGCCAATTTGTTACAAAGCAACTCCCAATCAAAGGGCTAAATTTGTGGGCTGGTAATCCTACCACCTTGCTTGAAACTCTTGATGCAGAGTAGGCACCACAGAAGCCGGTTAAGCTGGCCCAACTCTGCAGACTTATCTGGAGGCATCTGCTGCTTGGAGCTGGTTCAGGGTTTAAGTTGGGCGATATTCATCTTCCCCTGGGCTGCCGTTTTAAAGCAATCCTGAACAATGGGACTCCGGAATAAAGAACATTTAATTTTTATATTATTATTATTATTTTACACTTCTAGGCAAGGGCCTTTAATGCGATTAGGAGAAGGGGGGAGGAGAAGGCTGGATAGCAGCCTTTTCTTTTTATATGTTATGTATATTGTGTGTAAACAAATATGCAATTTGCTTTAAAAAGATAAGGTGATTAAATTTTTATCAGACTTGTACTCTGTTGTCACCACAACAAAGAGAATTAGGAAGAGGAAAGAAAGGCCTTTTTATTTGAATTGTGCTCTTACCAGAGGTTCTCCACAACACAGCTATAAAGCCACTCAATGTTCTCCAAACAGGCCCTTTGATTGCATTTTATTCAACTTGTTTGCATTTGGAGCAATCGAAAGGAAAAGAACGCTCCACATTTTGATGTCTTAATGTTCCTTAATACCTTCTTTAATTTATATTAAGCTTCTTAACTAGGGTGAGGAATTCTTCAAAAACAATAAAGACCTAGTGCAGAAATCTTTCACACACCATGAAAATTGAAATTATAATATATTCATGGGTGCTTTTTTGTTATATAAAAAACACAACCAGTATTTTGAAGAAAGATTGAAAACACACACAAGCACACACACACATACACAAAAATCCTGAAGTTACATGAAAATGTCTTGATCCACAGAAGTAGATGAAAGTTTAAACTAATTATTACATGACAAATAAGGTATTGGGAAAGGATGAATGAAGTACGCCACAAGAACACATTAAACACTACAAAGTTTTCAGTCTAAATATCCTATGAATTCCTTCCCTATAACTTTCTACTATAAAGAGATCAGGAATCTTTTGTTGCACGCTGAAGCAGCCTGACAATTTGCTAGTGTACCCCTCACAATAAGTCCTATTGCGCCTTGTTTCTATTCCTAAAATGGACTTTTAAAACTTCTGAAGTTTCCATAACATAGTGCCCTATTTATATCTTGTAGGTTGAGCCAAACCCAACAGCGTGCTTTTAATTGCTGGAATCCTTAAAGATACATTCATTCCCCGCTTCCATTCTAGTAGTATAAAAAGGTATCAGATTGTTTATGTCCTTTTCCCAAATTGATAGACCATGCACAGTGTGTGTGTGTGTGTGTGTGTGTGTGTGTGTGTGTGTGTGTCCAAGTGAGGGGCAAACTAAGCTACATGCCAGCAAGTGTAAAGAAACCCTGAAAGTTTCAGGAGGAAATAATTTTGAGCAGAGAAGCAGCAGGATTGTGTAAGCTGCTTAAACCTTTCCCACCCCAAATCCCCACCCCTCCTTCACTGCTTTCCCTCTATTTAGGGATCTGTATAAACAACAACCTCCTGCCAACCTAGCAGTTCAAAAGCACATCAAAGTGCAAGTAGATAAATAGGTACCGCTCTGGTGGGAAGGTAAACGGAGTTTCCGTGCGCTGCTCTGGTTTGCCAGAAGCGGCTTAGTCATGCTGGCCACATGAACCGGAAGCTGTACGCTGGCTCCCTCGGCCGATAAAGCGAGATGAGCGCCACAACCCCAGAGTTGGACACAATTGGACCTAATGATCAGGGGTACCTTTACCTATAAACAACAACAACAACAACATACCTCTTACATACACTTTGATACCTGCCAGCTGCCGGGGGGGGGGAGATAAGGGGGGATCTGGAGTGGAAAACAAGACAGGAGAGGGTGAAGCACACCTACAGCCCGTTGCTTCTCTGTTCAAAATAATCAGAAGCTGCTTTTCTTCACAAAATGCAGCTCTTGGGAAATCATTACCCCTCACATTTGCATAGAGCAGGCACTTAAGCCTTAATTGGTATGTTCAATTTTTGACAATTGTCCTAGATCCAAGAACCAGACACTGCAACATTCCCAACCTCTTTCCTCCCTATGTTGGAGGGATGTTGTGAAGGAGAAACCACAATACACCAGTAGGGGGAAAGGAGTCCCATCCTTTTCCTAGCAAGGCTTTCCCAGTTAAATTTGCTGTTTGCTAATTTGCTGTTGCATCAGAATTCTGCCAACTGCAATTCGAGCAAAGTGTAATTCAGTCACAAATCAGAATCAAAGAAGATCTTGATGTTCAGGTATGAAGGCAAACTGTGGTTTGCCCAAAGGTAAAAGGTAAAGGACCCCTGGACGGTTAAGTCCAGTCAAAGGCGACTATGGGGTTGCGGCGCTCATCTCACTTTCAGGCTGAGGGAGCCAATGTTTGTCCAGAGACAGCTTTCCAGGTCATGTGGCCAGCATGATGAAACTGCTTCTGGCACAATGGGACACCATGATGGAAACCAGAGCGCACGGAAATGCTGTTAGGTAGGTACCGCCACAGTGGTACCTATTTATCTACTCACAGTGGCATGCTTTCCAAGTGCTTTTTTGACAGGAGTTGGGACAGAGCAACGAGAGCTCACCCCGTCATGGGGATTCGAACTGCCAACCTTCCTTTTTTTTATAAAATATTTATTGAAATTTTACATAAACATAAATTTACAAAATACAAAAAAAGAAAGAGAAAAAAAACATACAAAAATACATAAAAATTAAAAATAAAAATACAAAAAACAAAAAACAAATAGATACAAAAGAGTTAAAAACAAACCCATTTTTTGTAACTTTAAACTCATTAGCTTGTTTCCTTGACTTCCTCACACCTCCCCTTTCTGTATTCCCATTTAAATAATCAAATCAGCAAATCCTTACCCTCTTTCGTTTATCTTAACTCTATATCTTAACATATTATAGCTCTATATTTTCATCCATTATCAACTCATTTTTGCATATTCTCATTAACTTTGTTGCTAGTGCCTCTTATTTTCAATCCAACATCATTTAACATTCATTAATTTGACAGTGTTTCTGAAGATAGTCTTTAAATTTCTTCCAGTCTTCTTCCACCAACTCCTCTCCCAGGTCTTGGATTCTGCCAGTCATTTCCGCTAATTCCATATAGTCCATCACCTTCATCTGCCACTCTTCCAGGGTGGGTAAATCTTGTGTCTTCCAATACTTTGCAATGAGTATTCTTGCTGCTGTTGTTGCATACATGAAGAAAGTTCTATCCTTCTTTGGCACCAATTGGCCGACTATGCCCAGGAGAAAGGCCTCTGGTTTCTTCAGGAAGGTATATTTAAATACCTTTTTCATTTCATTATAGATCATCTCCCAGAAAGCCTTAATCCTTGGGCATGTCCACCAAAGGTGAAAGAATGTACCTTCATTTTCTTTACATTTCCAACATTTATTATCGGGCAAATGATATATTTTTGCAAGCTTGACTGGTGTCATGTACCACCTGTATATCATTTTCATAATATTCTCTCTTAAGGCATTACATGCCGTAAATTTCATACCGGTGGTCCACAACTGTTCCCAGTCCGCAAACATAATGTTATGACCAATATCTTGTGCCCATTTAATCATTGCAGATTTAACCGTTTCATCCTGCGTATTTCATTTCAACAGCAAGTTATACATTCTTGAAAGTATCTTAGTTTTGGGATCTAACAATTCTGTTTCCAATTTTGATTTTTCCACCTGGAAGCCAATTTTACTGTCTAGTTTAAACGCTTCATTTATTTGATGATAGTGCAACCAATCTCTCACCTTCCCTTTTAATTTCTCAAAGCTCTGCAATCTCAGTTTGTCCCCTTCCTTTTCCAAAATTTCCCAGTATCTTGGCCACTTGAACTCCATGTTTAACTTTTTAACTGCCTTAGCTTCCATTGGCGACAGCCACCTTGGAGTTTTATTTTCCAGCAAATCTTTATATCTAACCCAAACATTTAATAGTGCTTTTCTGACAATATGATTTTTAAAACTTTTGTGTGTTTTAACCTTGTCATACCACAAATATGCATGCCACCCAAAAATATTGTTAAAACCTTCCAAATCCAAAATGTCTGTGTTTTCAAGAAGCAGCCATTCTTTCAGCCAGCAAAAAGCTGCCGCTTCATAGTACAATTTAAAGTCTGGCAGGGCAAACCCCCCTCTTTCCTTTGAATCCGTTAATATCTTAAATTTAATTCTGGGCTTTTTGCCCTGCCAGACAAATTTAGATATATCTTTTTGCCACTTCTTGAAACAATCCATTTTGTCCATTATTTGCAATGCTTGGAACAAAAACAACATTCTTGGCAATACATTCATTTTTATAACTGCAATTCGGCCTAACAAGGAAAGCTTTAAATTAGACCAAGTCTCCAAATCTTTTTTCACTTCTCTCCAAGTTTTTTCATAATTATCTTTAAACAAATTCACATTTTTAGCTGTCATATTTATACCCAAATATTTCACTTTTTTAACCACAGTCAACCCTGTCTCGTTCTGAAACCTTTCTTTTTCTATCTGTGTCAAATTTTTCTCCAAAACCTTTGTCTTTGACTTATTCAATTTAAATCCTGCCATTTGACCAAACTCTTGAATTATTTCCAAAACTCTTTTCGTGCTAGCTTCTGGCTCTTGCAATGTAAGTACTAAATCATCTGCAAATGCTCTCAATTTATATTGTTTAGCTCCGACCTGAATCCCTTTAACCAACTGGTCCCTCCTAATCATATTAAGCAAAACCTCCAGGACCGATATAAAAAGTAGTGGGGAGATAGGGCACCCCTGACGTGTCCCTTTTTCAATCTTGAACTCTTCTGTAACCACATTATTTACAATAAGTTTCGCTTTCTGTTCAGAGTATATTGCACCTATACCATTCTCAAACCCTTGGCCTACCCCCATCCCCCGGAGGTTCTTCAACATAAAACTCCAAGAAATGTTGTCAAAGGCTTTCTCGGCATCCACAAATATCAAAACAGCCTTAGTGTTTATATTCACTTCCAGCTTTTCCAAAATGTCAATTATATTCCTTACATTGTTCGACAAATGCCTTTTTGGGAGAAAGCCCGCTTGGTCCCCATGAATCTCCTCCATCAAAACTCTTTTCAGTCTCTTTGCTAAAATATCAGCAAAGATTTTGTAATCCACATTCAATAACGAGATGGGTCGGTAGTTTTTAAGTTGAGTCTTTTCAGTCTCTGTCTTTGGTATAAGTGTGATATAGGCCTCACTCCACGTATCAGGTGCCCTTTTCCCCTCCATAATCTCATTACAGACTTCCTTCAAGGGCTGTATCAGTCCTTCCTTCAAAACTTTATAATATTTGGAAGTCAGTCCATCCGGCCCGGGGGATTTGCCCAGCGTCATGCCTTGAATGGCATCTTCTATTTCTTGTGCTGATATCTCCTGATTCAAAATTGCTTTACTTTCCTGCGAAACCTTTTTCAGCCCGTTTTTCTCGAGGAATTGTTGTATATCCATTTCATTCTGCGGCCCTTGTGTGTAGAGTTGTCTAAAGTAGTTCTGAAAACAGTTCCTAATTTCCACTGGGTTGCTTATATTCTTTCCTTCCACCTCTATATTTGTCACCGTGTTGAGTTTTTGTCTCTTCTTTATTTGCCAAGCCAATAACTTACCACATTTGTCAGCAGATTCAAAGGTCTTTTGTCTCATTTGTTTAATTTTCCACTCTAATTCCTGATTCATCAGTTCCATATATTGTGTTTGATGGAATTTAATTTCTCTTAAAATCTCTTGGGATTTTGGCTTCGATCTTAATTGTTTTTCCCCTTCTTTTATCTTTTCCAAAATTCTCTCCTTCTTCTCATTTTGCTTTCTTTTCTTTAAGGTATTTTGCTGAATCAAGAACCCTCTCATCACGGCTTTGCTTGCGTCCCATACTATTCTTTTTTCTACTTTAGACCTTAAGTTGATTTCAAAGTAGTCTTTCAAAGTTTTTGGGGCCTTCTTGCAAATCTCCTCATCTCTGAATAAGGTGTCATTCATTCTCCATCTGAAGGAACCAGTTGTTGTTTGCCTCATCACCATCTTTACAGCATTATGGTCGGAGAAAGTTTTTGGGCAGATTTCTACTTTTTTTATGTTCGGCGCCATACTGCTAGTCACCCAAATTTGGTCAATCCTTGTCCATGTCATTTTGGCTTCAGAAAAGAAGGTTCCCTCTCTTTCTAATGGGTGTTTTGTTCTCCAAATATCAATCAAGTCCATATTGTCAGTCATTTCAAAAAAAGTCTTTGGTAATCTTCCATCTTTTGTTATTACCTGTCTTTGTGCTTTGTCCATATTTGTTGAAACTACTCCATTCATATCTCCCATCAAAATTAAGTTGTAATCCATATGGTCCATCAGAATTTCATGCAACTTCTTAAAGAATTCAGCTTTCCCTTCATTTGGTGCGTAGATTCCCACTATCAAATACTTCTCTCCTTGGGATTGAATTTCAATTGCCAAATATCTTCCTTGATCATCTTTAAAAATTTGTTTCGGTTGCAATTTTTCTTTTGCATAGATCACCACTCCTCTCTTTTTTACTCTGTCTGAGGATATAAATTCCTGTCCCAGTCTTTTATTTATTAGTAGTTTTCTATGTGCTCTTGTCACATGAGTCTCTTGTAGACAAATCAAGTCCAGTTGGTCCTTCTTTAAGGCATGAAATATATTTTTTCTCTTCCTGGGAATGTTCAAACCGTTACAATTCCAGGTTAGAAGTTGCAGAGCCATGATGGGATTATTTACCAAAATGTCCGTGTTCTCAAGAAGCAGCCAGTCTTTCAACGAGCAGAATGCTGCTGATTCATAGTAAAGTTTAAGGTCTGGCAGGGCAAATCCGCCTCTTTCCTTTGCATCAGTTAATATTTTGAATTTTATTCTGGGCTTCTTGCCCTGCCAGACAAATCTAGAAATATTTCTCTGCCACTTCTTGAAACAGTCCATCTTGTCCGCGAACTGCCAACCTTCCGATCGGCAAGCCCAAGAGCCAGTTAGGATGAAACGGCAAGCTATGGTTTCTCATAGACTAGGAAGAGAACAAAGGTGGAGAAGAAAGTGCATGGGCATGAGGCTCATGTTTGCTATTGAACATAGCATCAAACAATGGTTTGGCATCGAATCCCTATCAAACCCTGCTTGAGAATATCCTAAAAGGAATCTAGCTGAACCATACTGGGGAGGGAATGCTGGATTGGATAGGCTGTCAGCTGATCAAACAAGATTTTTTTTTTAACAAGGCAACTTTATATTTTCACTACCCCACAACAATAGATTAATTAATTTATGCCCTGTTTTTCAGCCAATATTGGCTTGTGATGGGAATTCATTACAAGATACTGCATGTGCATATATTTGGTGGAGGTGGGGGTGTTTGTAGCCCACTGTCTAATTCCATTCATTTTCTTCCTTGCATTTCAAGTTGCTCTTGCCATTGCCTGCTTGGGTAGTTTATTCCTTCTATGCATTTTTAATTAAAGCCAATTGCTGAACCTTTAAATAAAACCACAGAGAGATGTACAGCTCGATTTTTTCTACATGATGAAAGAGGTTTCACCAAATACTCCAGGCTGTTGGAGCCTGGCAGAACATAGAGAAGCTGATGCTGTCAGTTACGGGATGGTGGAGGCAGAGAGTCTTAGATGTTCGTGTAACGCTCTCATCCCAATCTTCCAGCTGCTGGTGGCTGCTAACTGCTGGGTCCTGTGATGTCTCAGCTCAGTGATAACAGCTTTTTTTCCAAAGAAGTTAAAGGTGAATAAAACACAAACCTGGAAGCACAGATGACCCTCCTCAGGACAGACTCAGCAGCTGTTAGGGCCAGAAGGGTTAGGTAAAATGCCAGTAGCTTAAAGGAGATAAATGGGGGGGGGTATTTTAGTTGTCGCAAACAATGGAAATAATAATGTGAAGTAGCAGCAAAGTAGCAGGCAGGCAGGAAGAATGGATGAAAGATTAGAATCTGGTGGTGGGAGCTACAGAGGCATAGCTCAGTCGGTGGAGCATGAGACTTAATCTCAGGGCTGTGCGTTCAAGCCCAATGTTGAATTAAAGGTCCCTGCATTGCAGGGGGTTGAACTAGATGACCCTCATGGTACTTTCCAACTCTACAATTTATCTACAGCTGGGGAACCTGTAGTCCTCCAGATGTTGTTGGGCTCCAGTTCCATGCAGCCCCAGCCAGACTGTAATCCAACAACATCTGGAGAGTGACAGGTTCCCCAACTTTGCATTGGTGGGACCAAAGGCGATTGCTGCGAAGACACATAATACATTTTCTACCACTGAACGCAAGCAAAACTGGGCCTGGTGGGAATATCCATGTATGCCACTCAAGGCTCTTTGGGGAGGGGCAACATATTTATGGAGCAGACACCTCTGACAGAAGAGGATAAATCCGAATAAAGAAGTCTCCAGGAATTTAAATCCTGGTGCCTTGCAGAGCAAAGGAGAAAGAAGGGGACAGAGTTTCCTTCAGGCTGAAGGATGACCCTAGGAACCACAATCACAAGTCCAGTGAGATTCCTCACTGTTCCAGGGCTCAGTTGCGGTCTTTAGAAATCACGAGATCTGAAAATCAGCCTCTGAGTGCCTCTGAGAACAGATGGTAGAACCTGGATGTACTTGGGAATGTTAGCGCAAGACAGGTCGGAAGCCTCTAGCTGATCTACAATGCAGAATTATTGTCTTCCTTTATGCCTGCCTCTTCCCAAAAGGGAAAAATAATGATGATGAAGAGTTTATATAATGCTTTAGAGTATTGAAGTATTTTCATTTTGCAGTCTTTATAATAGCCCTGTAAGGTAGGTCAACATTATCACCCCCATGTTGCTAATGGGGAGATGAAACTGACAGTGCTCTGCCTTCTAGTGAGTTCATGGCAGGGGCAAAACTTGTACCTGAGACATTTGATTTGTCACTCAATCTCTTAGCCACCATGGTGCACCAACTCTACAAGGAAATAAAAGAGATATATAGCAAGATGGGGGGGACAGGGACACAGGACCGACATGGTAAAAAGTGAGAGATTTTAATTTTAGAATAAGGGAATGGCCCCAGTGATAAAAGAGTTTTCCCATTTTCTTTCAACTCTTTACTTCAAAATCTAACTCCTTCACCTTCAGACTGTGAAAAGGAAGATGGAGCTTGAAACTTTGGGTCAATCTCTGAAACCTGGCAGCCCAATCCCAGGCAGCTCAGAAGAAGGGGGAGGATGGATTGGATGAACATATTGTTTGTAAAAGGTAAGGAGTTTTCCATATCATGTCCACTAGCTCTAATCTATTAGTTCCTGTCATTAAGTACAAGTCAAGCCTAAACCAATGGTTATATAGAATGTCTTTAGGTGATCATAATTTGTCTTTAGACAACCCAAACTAGGGGATGAGGGGCAGGAGGAAGGAAGAAGGGCTAATTCGTGTATTTCAGAACTCTTCTTTGAATGCCAGGGGAGAAGGTAGTGGTGAAATGAAGGCATCTGATTTGAATCTTCATTTAAACCAAACTAATTATTTTGCATTCACATAGCAACTGTTATTCACTTGACAGCCCATATTTTTTTTCTACTTCCCAAATCAATCAAAAACATTTCTTAGAAGAGGGAGAATAATATCTGCACTTTAATTTTATCTCCCTTCCCTCTTCTTTCTAGGTTTGTTGTTCCTCTGTTCATACATACAAGTTGAAAGAATAACTGATCAGCTGTAGCCTCCTCTGCTCCGGAAATCTATGAAGTAATTCTGAGAGCTGTTGCTAATCCATCGGAAAAAGGGTTAATTTGCTACCCACAAATCTGGTCCCATTTCTCTACCTTCCTGTGAAAGAAAATGTATTTTTAAAAAGATAGGAAAGCAGATAACTGATAGAGATTTTGCCCTTAGCAGCCACTTTATTCAACTCAATTATAACATTCCTATGTTTAAGTATGCACAGAGAGAGGTAGTGGTTAGTTAAGGTACCAAGGTAGTCAACATATATTTGCAGTAGGAAAAACCTACAGGCTGCTTCCAATAGTTCATGACACTGTTATAGAAACTTACAACAGTTCAGCTATAGATGTCTCTACATCAAGGTGTTGAAGCACAGAGTATTTGGACCTTTTGATGCAGCTGCTTATCACTCAAGTACATTCTGACTAGGAATAGCAGACATGTCAAACCCAAGAGTAAATCTGCTTACTCATTCTATTCTGACTTAAAACTCTTACTCTACAGATCATTTTAGCCTGAGTGCTTAGATTTAAGACTGTTTGGTCTTCAATATTAAACCTTTACAGTAACATATCTGCCTGCAATGCTACAATTATATGTTTGCTGCCATGTTGCACTAGCACAGGACTCAGCATGTTTGTTCCCAAAGCATTTATAGCTGGAAAACGAAGGCTTAGCATTGGGCAGCTAACTACTTGGATTTCAATTGAACAAGTATCGGCTGAAATCGGCAGGATTGGATAAAAGAGACCAAACTACAATTAGGTTCCTATAGTGGTATGTTCCCCAACTGTGTGTGAATTGGGCAACCACATGGGTAGGGCAAATTGCAAAGGCCTTTCCCACCCAGTTAGGATCCTTCCTCATCTCAGGGTTTTGAATGGGTGGGGAAAACCTGTATCATTGAACACACCCATGTGGTTGGAATGCTCATACACACTCCCCAACTGTGTAGAATAGTGTTTAATTTTATTCAGCCCCAAACAAGTACTTTCGTATTCTTTTGATTTATCAAATATACAGTAGAAGTATCGCCCTGAATTTTTATTCTTGGGTTAATTCTGTGTGAAAGCACATTACAAGTACACTTCACTAAGCCCTGCCAAGGCACAAATCCCCCAGAACTGAAAGTATATTGTATAGCAATAATATTTAACAATAATTTATGAGACTGTGTAGGAAGGTATGTTGTACCGGGTCAGACCATTGATTCATTTACAATGACTAGCGGGGGGGGGGTGCAGTAGTGGGGAGACACAGGAAGCAAGAAACCAAAAGAGGGGAAAGGTTTCAAAGTGCTCTCAAAAAGTTTTTGTGTGGTTATAAATATTTTTTGGAATTTCTTCTTCTTCTTCAAGGACAATTCTTGTTGGAAAATTGCGATGAAATACAATATTATTGAGGTTTTCCCTTCGGCCAAACGCAGAATATCAGACAACAGTCATTTCCAGCCCTTCATGGAGATGCCACATATTGATCTGCCACTCACCACCTGGTCTAGGGCGGGGCCTGATGGGCTCCATAAAGGACTGCCGCCGCCGCTGCTGGGCAGAGGGCTCTGGTGTTTTTTTGTTGGTTTTTTAAAATTGCTCTTATTTTTTACCTACGTCATTTTAAACTGTGTTATTAATGCTGTATTCTTAGTTTTAGATTTTGATTTATGTGGAAATTGTTTCCCATTTGGTTGTGTATTTTTTTGATGTGGT
Source organism: Podarcis filfolensis (assembly GCF_964270895.1). Taxonomy (NCBI): domain Eukaryota; kingdom Metazoa; phylum Chordata; class Lepidosauria; order Squamata; family Lacertidae; genus Podarcis; species Podarcis filfolensis. The sequence continues at coordinate 40,542,183 of NC_139605.1, read as the reverse complement.
TTATTTATTGTTTATGACTTCTGTAATTATGTAAATCTTGCCATGTTGTAAGCCGCCTTAAGCAATGTGGAAAGGTGGCATACAAATAAAATGATGATGATGATGATCTTTGACCTTTTGAATAAAAAGTACATCCTTTGCCACTGAGTTACACTCCCATCCTCAAAGTAGTTCATGTTGCAGCAGTACACATCAAGTCTGGGTTTAGAGTCAATTTAGGACAGAGCACAGGAATAAGGAGTGAAGTCCCTTCAACCCTGACCAGAGCCACATGCTGACTGCGAATAGTTGGCCAAGTGTGCTCTGAAAGACCCACAACATTGCCATTTCAGGATAAGGGATACTGTGGGGAAAGTGGCCAGTCCAGCCTGTACACGTTCATCCATTTCTGCTCTGTCTTCAAGTCAGGTGGGAGAAAGGTGCCTAAGGCTAAAAACCTTCTTTTACAGGTAAAAAGGCATAAATGAATGGGTGGTCTACTAGTGCGTTTCTGCAGACTGGATTTACTTTATGGGTTTTCAGTGTTCACATTACAATACAATGAATTTTCTACATTTCTATGAAAAGAGTTTCATTTCTATGAAAAGAGTTTCATTTCTATGAAAAGAGGTTCACCATTTATGACATTAAGCAAAAGTTAGAGGATTCAGCGTTATGGATAGGAGTGTTGCCTACTTCATTACAACATTTAGTGAGCATATTGAAGTTGTTGGTGGGAAAGTTACTTTTAGTTAATTTCATCAGTGGGGGGAAAAAGCTGTGTAGCCATAGAACCTGAAGATCAGCTTGCTGACTTCTTTGTACGTGAGTGTGCTCAGCAATTTTAAATTAGAATAGGCAGGCTACCCTATTCTCACCTTTTATTGAGGCCTATTTTAATATTTCAAATATACACTACCTAAATTTGTATACTCTTTAACAGTAGTTAATCTTCAATTAAAATACCTAGAGCAGAAACGAAGATAACTGGTTTAAAAGGTAAGAGTATTCTTCATATTGCATTTTTTTAATTCTGCATATTAAAAATGTCATTTTTATGACTTAAAAAATCTTCAGGAATAATGAAGGCTAACAAAAGAGTGAAGAGCAGTAATTTAAAAAGCTCCATATGTAGCATCCTGATTACTGTATCAGTCCCATTTCCATAACGAAGGGAGAAGTCACTGAACTGCCACTCGTCCTTTCTAGTGACAAGAAAAGGGCAAAAAAGACAGTGTATTTTCAAAAGTGTCATCCCTCAGGCTCTAGAAGAAGTAGTTGTCATCTTCTGCACAGTTACAAGTGTGTGGGTGTTGGTGTCTGGCACTTTCCTGAAATACAGTAACCCCCAGCTCCGGTGGTCCCGGCACATGCACTTAATTTGGAAGCAGCTGGGTTCAAAAGTTTAGCCTCACTTTTTGACCTGAAAGGCTTTAGGATGTGGATGTGCACTTGGAAGTATACAACATGCCACACAAGATGAGGAAACACAGTCCCAAGACAGAAAATCTGCATGCAAAGGAAGCATATAGGATATTCTTTATGTTTACAAGAGCAATAATATGCATATGGGGTCTAAGATACATCTGACACACAGTACAGCATGTGGCTGGCAAGGATGCACATTCAGCCAGTTAATAAATGAAAGGCTGTGTTTTAAAATTCAGCAACATGCTAGAATTTGTATTCATTTGCACGTCACCTGAGAAGACAAAGGGCAGCCAAAGGAATATTTTTTGTTTATTTAAACAATTATCTCTGGCTGTAGTACTCTTGATCTATAACAGGCCTTTGCTTCCTGGTGTTAGTAAAATCTGAATTTCTTTTTTCTTCAGATGATCAAGCAGATATTCACTCTCTTCCTAAATAGCTAAACTTAACTAGCAGCTGAAGAAGATGATAGTTAGAACATTTATCTTTTTAGCAAATATATCACAGTTCCACAGCCCATTAAACTAGAGTAACATAAATATTCCCCATGTTAATGTGACAACAACAGAATTAGCATCCGATTGTGCAAGGCCCAATAAATGTAAATGCTACTGATAAGGAGTTCCATACAAACTATTATTATAATACTACCATCATGCCTTTTATGTATTCCTGCATCAACAGGTAAACTAAACAGTGGACCAGGTACTGGTGTAGTTGACATGTAATACAGTAAGACTGCAACTTATGCTGGGGTTACACTCCTGGGATTACCAAAATTATGTATAGTCAAAACAAATTGGGTGCAATGGCAGTTTCAACGGACAAAAACTTTTCCCCCAGACACCTGCCCCCTTTTTATTTTATTTTTTAAAATTCTAACTGCATAAAGCTGAATATGCACAAGTAAAATGTGTGTAAGCTGCAGACTTCGTGTACTAAACCAAACCTTCACTGCGACTGAACAAACCTGCAAGCTCTTAAAGAGAACATGCTTGCTTTACTCCTCCCTGATCATTTTCACTGCACCAGGCAATGGCTTAGCTTACTATGGCTTCCGTACCCAGGCTTTTGGTTTAGTTTTCTCCAGACAAACCAAAAACTGCAACCAATGTTTGTTCTTGTAGTTTGTCTGGAGAGATCTAAATCACAAGCCCAGGTTTGGATGACATGCTAAGCCATGGGTAGGCAAACTAAGGTCTGTGGGCTGGATCAGGCCCAATTGCCTTCTGGATTCAGCCCGCAGACATTCCAGAAATCATTGCGTGGATCACCAGCGTGCATGTTCTTTCCCTCTCCCTCCCTCTCCCTCACACAGTGCCTCCTCCCTCCCTCCTCCTGGCTTATCCCCGCCCTGCCTAGAGGAGGAAGGGGGCTGGGCTTTGTTGGTGCCAGCAGCAGCAGCAGTGCTTGAGCGGACGCCATTTTAAGCAGCCCCTCTCCAGAGCCCTTTCACGCGTCGCTCATTTTCCCCCACCACTGCGAGGCCCTGCCGCTCGTAAGACATAGGTAACCAGCCACCATGGCTCGTGGTGCTCTTGCATCATTTATTTTTTTCAAAATATAGTCTGGCTCTGCACAAGGTCTGAGGGACAGTGGACCAGCCCCCTGATGAAAAAGTTTGCTGACCCCAGTGCAAAGCCAAACCATGGCTTGGCTTATCTCAGTGCGGCATCAAATGACTGTGGGAGGAGCAAAGTGGTTGCAATTTCCTCATTTGCACTACTCCATGGTTTGTATGTGTAAATGAGGGCACTGTACAGAACATAAAATTGATAGAGCTCCAGAATAGAGCATCCAAAATCTAAAAATGTTTCAGCCAAATGTACAGCACAGCATTCCTTAACTTTGTTTAACACATTATTCACTGTCAGAAGCCCCAAAATTTGGGCAAGCCAGGGCTTTTAAGTATTATAGTACAGACAAAGCATGCAATTTTGATAGCAATTTATATATAAGGAATTACTTGTGTTAGAAGCTTTATTATACCACCAAACCTAACAGCTATCTACTTATTGTGTGAAAGAAGCATGAAAGACTATCACAAGCAATAGAAAATAATGGTAAAACAATACTGAAGGATTACTCCTGAGTGCCCCTGCCAGGTGAGGTGCAGTGGGTAGTTATAAAGGAGAGCACCTCTTCTCCCCAACATTGTGATATTTTAAGTTCCAGACAAATGGCTATTTATTTTCTCTTGGATTTAAAATCTGTTTTAGCTTTTAATTCTGTTTTAGTTTTACCATTTTATTCTGCTTTCTCTGTGCTTTACACTTTCTTTGTGCATTTTACTGATTTTTCCATTTTATTTTTAATGAACTTAGCTTGTTTTATTTGAGCTCTTTTCAAGCCATCTTTTAGAGCTAAGCCCTCACAAGTCAGCTTCCAACACATAAAAACAATATACACACAGTCAATTACTGAACATTTACTGAATATTATTTTATGTTACGAGCCAGCCTGAGAACTTTTTGTTATATGGCAGACTACAAATGTTGTAGATAAATGAAATAAATAAATTAACAAATTGCATGTTACTGTTTCTATTTTTTTAAATCAACAAATTAAATAAGCACATCATTTTTTGTTAAGTTTGAAACATTTCAGTCATGCACATAGTAACGTGATATTTTAGTGTCCCAAGAACAAATTAAAGAGAACATGACTTTGGATACAGCACGCAAACCAAATAAAATAAACAGACATTAGAGAAGCAAAATTGTACAGAGAGAAAAGTTGTTTAACAAAACAGCCCATACATCAGCAGCTGAAGAAATGGGAATTAACACACTAGCTGGTGCCTCAGGGAGAGCATTCAACACAAAGACACTACAGAAGGCAAGTCTATGAAGACCAGACTACTTGACTGATGCCAAAAAATGCAAGTCTCGTTCTTCAAAAGTCCCAGCCATACAAAAGGAAGTTACTGATTACAACAATTGCGGATATCTTAGCTCAGTGCGAGAAATTTCTAAAGGAAATGTTTTACTTCTGCCTCTTCTGCAAGAGTTCACAAAGTTGGAGCTGCTTTTAAACAGAAGACTGTTGCTTCACCATCGATAGTGGATGGAAATGGAAATGGAATGGCTGCTACACCGTCCTGCCTTTAGAGAACAGCTATGCTGGCAGCACTTCTGAGAAATCCAGCTGTCCGACTGACCTAATTTCAGAAGGCAACTTGTATGGCCCTACCCTGATAGCAGCCAAGTCAACACATTTCTTCTTGTTAGCAGTGCCAGTATTTTTCTCCAACATATCATGAGTATTAGGTCCAGCTGTGATACGGATCAATAGCAAGATACAAATACTGAAAAATGTTTAAGGGGTCCACATGCCAAAGCAACTGCGGTGGACTGTGTACAGTCTGCCCAGGGAAGAATCCAGAAATGCCAATTGTGCCTATGCTTCAACAGAAATCCCGACTCACATTGTTTTTCCAAACGCAAGGGACAATGTAAGTACAGTTGCATGAGTACATTAGATGCCTTTGGGCAAATGCCTATCTCCTAGCATTAGCTGCATAGACATAAAAACGGGAGTAGCAATAACATACCACACAGGTGTTCTGCTCTTGGCATGTGGAGCCGGCTCGTTCATTCTCAGCTTTGTATTCTTATTATAAAAAAGCACGCCTAGACATTCCGTTGTTGTGCCCATAACCTAGGTTTAAGGTGCCATTTAGCTCCTAGCTTTCATATCTCAGTTTCTAACACTGGAGGTAGACCATAGCCATCATGTCTGGTAGATGTCAGAAGCCCTATCCTCCATGAATTTGACTAACCCTCTCTTAAAGTCATCCAAGTCAGCAGCCAACATTACATCTTGTGAGAGCAAATTCCAACATTCAGCTTCACTGGATGGTCCCAAGTCTATAATAATAATAATAATAATAATAATAATAATAATAATAATATAATAATAATTTATTATTTGTACCCCGCCCATCTGGCTGGGTTTCCCCAGCCACTCTGGGCGGCTTCCATAGAAAGTCTAGTGTAATGAAAAGGGGAGAAGCACCCTTTTCCGTTTCTCCACACCATGCATGATTTTAAGCATCTCTATCATGATGACAGGGACGCGGGTGGCGCTGTGGGTTAAACCACAGAGCCTAGGACTTGCTGATCAGAAGGTCAGCGGTTCGAATCCCCGTGACGGGGTGAGCTCCTGTTGCTCGGTCCCTGCTCCTGCCAACCTAGCAGTTCGAAAGCACGTCAAAGTGCAAGTAGATAAATAGGTACCGCTCCAGCGGGAAGGTAAACGGCGTTTCCGTGTTGCTTTGGTTCGCCAGAAGTGGCTTAGTCATGCTGGCCACGTGACCCGGAAGCTGTACGCCGGCTCCCTCAGCCAATAAAGCGAGATGAGCACCGCAACCCCAGAGTCGGTCACAACTGGACCTAATGGTCAGGGGTCCCTTTACCTTTACCTTTTATCATGATGACAAGCTATGCATTTTCTACAACAGCGGTTTTCCTAACAGTACAGTACACCACACTCTACAGACCCTTTTACCCCCAATGATGCATCCTGGTTTCATTGTATAAATAAAACTAAAAATGCATGAGAAAAGCAGAATGCTTCCCTGTGATGTTGCTACAGCTGTCTAAAGTTAGCATGGATCATGTCCCTGCTGATGCTGCTTGATTTTCGCATTTGACAATATTTTAAAGGAACATTTTGTTCATTTTCTTGGCGGGGGATTTGAAAGTTTAACGTTACATCAAATATGCTTTTGTTATGTGCTGTCAAACATGAACATAGCTTAGGGTCATAACAAACTTTTAAGTCAAATCACAGGCAGCCTGTGCGCTCCTGCCCTCTTTGTGAGGCCTCCATGCCTGCTACAGAAGGCCAATTATGTTAGAACAAGATGTATAGAACGTTTTCTCCCCTAGAGCCATACTTGTTCATTGATTTGCTTCTGTTTGTGCTTCCAGAGCATGAATTCCTGTCTACCATTCCCATATCCCTAACACAAAAATGAAGCTTGATTAGCAACATCCCCACCCCCAAAAAACAATCATTAGATTGACAGGTTTATAATTATGTTTCTAACACATTAATGTTTGAGAAATGTCAAATTTCAAGTACATATAAAAATAATTTTAGTTCAAAGGTCAACCAGGCATGAATGTCTGTGGTTTGTAAAAATAATAATAAAATCTCCGTTGTCAATACACCTGCATCTTCCAATGCTCAAAAACTTGCAGTTGTTTGATAATTATAACTGTTTGGTATCACCGCAAAAAACAGAATCCTAGTGTAATTCCTGGCCTTTGCTCAAATCTGAATGTAAATATGTGCCCCTGGAGTATATTTAGTGGCTTGGACAAGTGAGTTTGCCTGTTAGTCCAACCACTTATGTATGACCAGATTAAATCATATTGTCCTCTCTCAAATTTGTAATTACTGGAATTATATTAGTATAAGCACACATTGAAGTAAAATTCGCGTTGCACCTGTAATTTTGCGAGTCTAAAGCTGAACTGTTAGTTGCACTTGAGTCCATAGTGATTACATCTGTTGCTGAGTAATTTCTCTGTTGACAGTGCCAAAATAGTAAACTATTGAAATGAAAAATAAGGTTAAAAATTCTGCATTTAATGGAAGGGTACACGGTTAACAAGAAACTACAATCAGATAACACGATCAAAATTTGATGTAGTAAACGGGGATAAATGCATCCTGGATGGAAAAGCACTTTGGGTGGCATCCAGTGGTAATATCTGGCTTGTGCAGTAGACTTCCACTTGTGTAAACAGGACTTGCCCTGTAACTTTTTTTTAAAAAGGGACATAGCCACCCACCCAACATACATCTTCCACCCCAGCTGGTGTGAGGGGCAGGATACTGAGTGCACTGGTGGCTCCATCAACTCAGTTTAGCTTTGCTTTCCTGGCTAGGAGCTAGGATGGCTCCCTGGCTGTTTGAATACTTCTGTAGGAAAATAAACCTATTGCACAAAGTTATTAGGTGTGACTCTTTTGGTCACCAATATCATTATTTTTTTGTCACGAGCAATGTTCTACAAAAACAACTTCTGAAGGAGAGAAACAAGCAAAATCTGCAGCAGAAGAATAAAATAACTAATAATTAATGCAAAGGGCAAAAGTCATGGAAGTGCTGGATCAGTGCCAGGTTTCAGTGAGAGGCTGAATGGGAGCCAATAAAGTGAAACTCAACCCTGACAAGCTGAAGGTGTTGGTGGCAGGTGATTTGTCTACCTGAGGAGCTGCTGTTCAATCTGTTCTGGATGAGGTTGCACTTGCCCTAAAGGATCAAGTTCACAGACTGGATGCCCAGGCTAATCTATGTGACACAAAGTGCCTTTCACCAGCTTAGGCTGGTAAACCAGCTGTGACTCCTTCGGGATGGAGATAGTCTGGCCTCAGTTATCCATGGCCTGGCAACCTTCAGATTAGATTATGGGCAATGCTTATATGTGAAGCTGCCATGGAAGACTTCTTAGAAACAGCAGAAATGCTAAACTATTATATTAATTAATAATGATAATAACTACTGGTGTATCATGTCCTCCCAGCCCATTTGCAGGCACAATTCCAAGTGCTGGTGCTTACTTTTAAAACCCTCTGTACCAGTGGTGGGGAATATGTGACCACACTCTTTTTAAAAAGCCATTTCTTGTATTAAATCAGCGGTGGCCAATGTTGTTTCCTAAAATGTTTTAAACTAAAGGTCTAATTGGCCCCAGATAGCATGGCCAGTCTGTTATGATAGGAACTGTAGTTTTATGTATGTATTTATGCATGTATTCAACCATTCCACATAATAAATATCTCTATGTGGTTTACACAAAAACAATAAAAATGCAACCAACATCATTCACAAATAAGTTCAGGGTTCTAAATCAAGAAGGGAGCCTCTATGAGTTAAGAGTGCTTGTGTTATCCTCCCTATCATGCTCTTCCCCTTCAACCAACTTAGTGTAACAGTGGAATAGCCATGATACTTTGGTTACCACACTCCATTCGTACCAATCTCCACTCCTTACTGCCTTAAGTCATAAATGAATATTTCCAACACACTGTCAGCTTTCATTTTTAAGTGATCCATCCAACCAAGCTTCCATCACTTGCCACAAAAGTTTTTCCCAAGTAGCAAATAAGGGTCAAGTTCAATTTGTTAAATTAATCCATAACTTCCAAACATGCCCCCCAATACATGCACAAACTCCCTCCCCCTCCCTTTCCAACAGTTACCATTAAAAAGGTCCAACCAGTTGTGTGAATTTGGTCTACTCTTCCGTTCCATAGTATGGCATGAACACGATTCCTTATTCCTTGAAAGGAATGAAAGATCCTTCCAGTGCAGAAACTATAGCAAGGGTAATTTCTAGCGGTTTGCTGACAAGACAGATGCTTCCCATCAACAATGTCATGTTTGCATTAAACAACAGATATTTTTAACATATTGTGTTACACCATCCATCTCAGTGAACTGCCCATCTTGTAAAATTATTTTAATTATGTTATTTTCTCTCCACTATCTTCACCATCTACAATTATTTATAGTATTATTGTCTTGGTTTCTAGCCCTAGCTATTAACATTGTTGCAGCAGTTCCTAGATGGGGAGGTTTATTTGATTTATTGTTTAATAATAGTCTGAAATGCTTCAATGGAGATTGTTCCTTTCATATACATCCCTCCCTCCGCTTCCCCCCGCCCCCAAATATTCAGGGCACTACTTCTGTCAAGGGAACAAGACTAACTTTTCTAGTCAATGGCAAATCCTTGCCCTGACGCTCTCACTTATTTCTAGGAAAGCACAGTAGTATAACCTCTGGGCTCCCCTGGATTAAATTTCAGCATAATGTTCTCAATAAGAATCAGAAGAGCATCACAAAAGTGCACCAGGAGGGTAAAATGCCAACTATCAAGATGGATGGTTTGTTTTCATTTTTATAGAGATTTTCTAAACTTCAACTTTCACCCTGCACTCTCCCGTTCCTCTCACTCTTTCGTCCTCCCTCCCATAGCCACCTCCAAATGCCCATCTGTCAGTTTCATTTAATAGAAACCTATAATTCCTAGCTAATGGATGCACTCGGATAAGGAAAGATAATCTCCTTGAGCTCGCTTCAGTTGTTTCATCCCCGTTATCATATTAATATTGATTAAATGCAAAGCGCAACATTTAAGTGAGACCGCACAAGTTATTTAAGGCGGACAAAAGCACACAATGCACCCTAATCAACATGAGAAAACAGCCTCCTTCAAAACTAGGCTGGGCATAGCTTGAGGTGGGCATGGAGCAAGCAGCTACTTAACCTAGCCATACACTACTACAGCCATTCAGTCAACCACAACATCCATGCTGTATGCACTGCTTCAACCAGTCATGGGGCTAGAAGAAGACATCAACACACAGAAGGGATTGTAGTTGCTTGGGGTCATTTTGGCCAACTTGACACTATCTACCCTTGATGGCTGAGGTTGACACTTAGTTCAGTTGAAGGTATTCATGCCAACCACAAATATTTTCAGTGGTCTATCTCACATTAGTGTAACCCTTATATATGGAACCAAAAAGGACACCCACATTTTCTAAATCACAGGGGAGCTTTTGATAGGGATTTAACATTTTCTAGTAATTACATTTTGGGATTTTCACATGCATATAAAGTTAATTAGTGAAGTGTAGCAGGCATTTAAAATAAAGAGTGCTTTCATCAACCAGCACAAACACACGAAACAAGGTTTGTTGTTGAACTAAAACCAGTTTTCACAAGCAACATGCTACATGTTTCTGAGAGAGAAAGGCAATTACAGGCTAATTTATCTGACTGAAATTAATACAGTGATATTTCTAAAATGAACGCAACAATTCATACCCAACAAGACTGAGAAAATATATTCAAACAGTTGTGATACAAATATGAAAATTACAACCGTTTGCAAATTAAATCATAACTGAGACCAGGCAGGGGCAAAGGGAGAGTGATTATTAAGTAACATTTGTTGTTGATATATCTGAAGTGTATGACTGCACCAGAACTTGTCACATTTCACTTACAGAAAAGTGGCTGGATCCTGCACAGAAACTGCATTGCGGGAGGGGGAAATCACAAGGAAAGACTATAGGTTGCAAGGTTATGTACACTCCCCAGGTATAACCCCACTGAATACAGTAGAGATTGCTAACAAGTAAATTACAAAGAGGATGGAACAGTTTAAAAGTTCAGGTCCAGATGTTTAAAAACGCATTTTTAAATGAGCACTTCTGAACACTAAATTCAATACCATCAATATGATCCGTAGCCAGAGATTTCCATTTGGGTGATGCCTCCCCTAAGAAGGGATGCTATGTCTTGAGAGTTACACCATGGCTAAGAAGGCTCCCTCGAGATGTCAAGAAGGCTAACCTAACCTTTTGAGATCCATATAAACAAGCAGTTGAACATGGAAAGCACTGAACCAAGGGCCTGTTGTTTACCTAACCCCTGCACTGCAAGAGACATCAATCCCTGCCTTATTAAAGAAATGCATACACCAGCCCGGCATGCCTGCTCAAACAACTCTCTCATATTCACAGTTTCTCAAAGGTCGGAGGAAGTTCTGGAGGGGCCTGTTCCATAAATAAAACCCTTCTGCTTGATGATAACTAAATTGCATTAAGACTGGCTCAGACAGCGCCAATTAGAATCCTTTGGTAGGGATGGACTACAGAACTCTATCCTAGATTGTTCACAGATAGAGCATTCACCTTACCCCATTCCAAGCCACTCTTACCTTTGTAGCAAATGAAAAGCAGCAGAGAATCAGCAACACATACCCAAACTTCACTGATAATGTAAGTGCAACAGAATTATCAAATATGGACACAAACCCACTAAGTGTACAGTCATACGTAAATATTGAATCAGAAAGGATTCCATCTCACTTTCAGAAATCAAGCCCAACAATGATGAAGCCCGAACAAGGAACATCCCATGGCCCTCATTTCTCCCTAAATATACTTATTATTGGAATAAGGATGGGTAGTATATAAATGTAATCAATAAGAAGCACTGGTTGCACCAGAGGGTTGATGTTATACAATCTGCTTTATAGCATGTAGTGTTATCTGCACTAAGTACTCCATAAATGAAATTAAGTTTCCCCCTCCACAAATATTAACTGCCTAATTTTCTGCTAGCAGCAATTGACCAATCATGGAAACATCAGCTGTAAAAAAGCTGCACAAATCTAGGAATAGGAAGAATCTAGGAATAACGAGGATAGTGTGTCGTGTAAGGTTAAAGGGTATATACAGGCAGACAGAAGACAAGCAATAACTATTAGGCACCACTTCGTATCCAGGAACATTTTTTCAAGAGAAGAAAGCATTTCTGTTCAGCACTGAATTCAGATGAGCTTTAGAGGCTTAAATGCTTCTACTCTTTTTTGCTAGTCTTACGCAGGCAACTCAACCATGTTGCATGGTGAAATAAATTCACTGAGCTGTTACCTGCAGAAACCTGCTAAATGGATAAAGCTTCTGAACAAAATTTTTACTTTATTAAGGAGTATGCACCATTATTATACACTTCTTCATGAAGGCTTTTGCTTTAAGATAAAACAGTTTGGCTTGGTGCTAAAGGAGAAAATTATTTATAGCAGCTGTGGACAGTCTATGCTGCCTCTCTACAGACACATGGGGATTTAACTAGTAAAATGTGACTGGCCACTAAGAAAAGGTTTTTTTTGGGGGGGCGAGCCTAGAAGTATGTACGAGAAAGGCATATTGCTGTGAAACTTCATCAGCCAAACATGCAGCAGGGACTTGGAAGAGGGAAAGGCAACACTTGATGAATGGCAGTCAATGATCAAGGACAACTCAAAAGACTCATCTCAAATGACATCTCATCAGTACTGTGATGGGTCAGAAATCTGGAGTCCAAGATCCACTGCCTGTTCAGGTTGCGGATTCAAGAGTGTATGAGAACCAGGAGTCAATATGAATCAAGAGAGGATGGGAAAATTGAGAGAAGGGCAAGGAACCGATTGACAGAGAGAAGGTACACGCTATACATAAGCAAGCCAGACAAAGGCTCCATGCAAGAAGCAAGTGACAGATAGCAGAAGAAGAGCCAGAACAAGAGGTTGAAAAGAGGAAACAATGAGGGAAAGCAGTTTGTGCCAGGGTTATACTGATTGCAGATAAACATCCTGCTCACAGTTTCTGCCTTTCATAGATTAGCACGGGCAACTGGGGTGTGCCAAAACAGAAGCACTCAATTTTACATCTGTTGGTGAAAAGCAAACAGTATAAATCTCAGTTCTGACCCAACTAGAAGTCAAGACAACAGATTACCCTATTGTGACATGCAGTTTCAAAGATTATCTACAGGTCACTTAGAAGGTGGGCAAGGTTTTCTTCTGGTCAGTGCCTCTGTAATCAATATCACCCACCTCCTCCTTGTGGTCATCAATACTTTTATACTGCCAGAGCTTAATCCTCTCAATATAAAGCAGCATAAAGGAAAATGCTACTTCCCTGTCAACCTGCCTCCATCAGCTTCTGTCCATGTCACAGCAGCCAATTTTTACAAAGTGGGAAGGAAGATTTATGCTTGAAGTACACCCTTAAGGGTTTTCTTTTTCTTTTTCTTGTTTATTTTAGAGGGTAAGGAAAGAGAGACTATGAAAGAACAAGCAGAGTGAATCTCCAGTTTTTAAATAAAACTTTGTTGTTGTTGTTTGCCCTTGGGCTTTTGCATTCACCTCTTGGATTAAATCCTCCTGCTCAGCAACATCAGATATGAAAAAAATGCAACCTAGCAAGCCTTGTGGCTAGTGGCTCTTGTTTTCTTTCTAAGAGGTGGGGAGGCATGATGCAAAGAAACCCACCTAAATACCATATGGCCAAAACACCAAGATAATCCTGTTTTAATGCAACATAATCAAAGGAATGCAAACAGCAGGATCTCCCTAAAAAGGAAGCATACTGAGTGATAAAAATGTTCTGTAATGGATTTCTTGCACATATCAACTCATCTCTGGAAAACCAAGCTATCTTGTTTCTATTTGTATCCACTAAAATTCCACAGTCTCACTGACCTCCCAAGCCACCCTATGCAATTAGCAATTGATATAAAAATCTACTTGCCCATTACCATTGATTTGGCAACACTACAATAACACAATTAATTAAAAATCCTAGTAAAGCCTCTTTCATCCGTATCTGTCCAACTTGGACATGCTTCTTCTCCCCTTGTTTTCTCTCTCCTCAACCCCACATCAGTCTAACTACCCAAGTTTTGTGCCAAATAAATATGGCAGGGAAGGAATGGATCATTAAAGGTTGGGCCTTGAGTGACAGTCAGCCCTTGCAACATGTTGTATTTTCTGTTGCTAACCCCTAGGAAAAGACTTCCCATTTTGTCTCAACTTTGCTTTTGGGGGACAAGACTGGGGTGCCTTTTTATATGTGTTAGCTAGTACAGAGGGGACTTGAGTTCTACACGTGGTGTAGTGGTTAAGAGCAGTGGACTTGTAATCTGGTGAACCAGGTTCACGTCCCTGCTCCTCCACATGCAGCTGCTGGGTGACCTTGGGCTAGTCACACTTCTCTGAAGTCTCTCAGCCTCACTCACCTCAAAGAGTGTTTGTTGTGGGGGAGGAAGGGAAAGGAGATTTTTAGCCGCTTTGAGATTCCTTAAGGGGAGTGAAAGGCGACTCTTCTTCTTCTTCTTCTTCTTCTTCTTCTTCTTCTTCTTCTTCTTCTCAAGCCCCTTCTCCTGGGTTTTTAGATGTTAACTTTCTGAGTGGGGGACAGGATGCATATTGACTCTAGTGCGCATGCATGTAAATGCACGCACATGGGCTCGAAATGTCAGCACACAGCCTCCTTTCATCCCCCCATAACTGCCTTTCCAGATAATAAGTGTTTCTGAATGTGTTTGAAATGCATTCTTTCTATAACCTGATCCATACTGAGATTAAACATTCTATTAAGTGTCCTTACTTAAGTTGTTTTTTAAAAAAACACACACTAAAAAACAAAACCCTAAGATGGTCAGTTTTAGAGATGGACAAAAACTTGCTGCATCACTCCAAAATTTATCATGCTGTTCTAGCACTCCTGATGATTGCTCTGAACGATGCAGCACATTTTTATTTATTTATCTGAAAAGTTACAATCCACTCTTCCATTGAAATATAACAAGGCAGCTTACAGCATATAAAATACAATAAAATCAGTCTATAAATATCCATAAAAATAATCAAAAAGATCAGTAGGTATAATGTCTGAATAGTGCCGTTTTCAGAAGACATCTGAAAGAAAGAAGGGCTCATTCCCACTGAAGCTCCACAGGAAAGCAGTTCCACAGTAGTAGGCAGAGGAGACTCTGGCAGCGGCAAATGGGCATATCCTGCAGCAAATGGTGCTCTGAGGATCTTTTCCCATTGAGGATCATGCAGCTGGACCACAAGCCCCAGGATCCCCAGTGAGAAAAAAATAATAATAAATTAGCATTTCACACCAAAGGAGATGGTTGCTGGATACATAGTTTACCACTCTTGGTTTAAATCTCACTCCATCTAGAGTCAGTTTATTAACATACTGTCTTTCAGAAGTCAGAGGAGGACAGGCCACTGTTGACTAAATGAATGCAACATGTAAGTCTTTTGCAAACTAGGTATCCTTTCTAAGAAGTCTTGGGGAAAGTTGGGTGCATATTCCGTTTCAATGCTGTTTTTAAAACTGGATATAGTTTTAGCTGTAGTTCACAATAAGGGCAAAGAAAAGCTGACTCAGCACTATATACAGATACACACTATACTTCCTAAAATGTCAACAGAGTTTAAGTTAGCTGAATTTCCAGTGATAAATCTCTAGGATTTGTCAATGCTTGTTGCTTTGTACCGAAATCTGCAAACTGTATTTTAGGATTTTATAAGCATTAAGATTAAGGTCCCCCCCCCCCCCCGGAAACATAACTCTACCTCAAGACTATACAAATGAGAAATGTTAATTTGCACTTCAGATCAATATTTTGCAAAGAAACAATGCCATTTTATTGCCACCGAGAGTAATCACAACGTTTTTTTCTGGATTATAAAAAGACAAGAAGAAAGCATTCTAACATTTTCAAGACAGAGTGAAACAACAACGATAATGGAAGCAGAACGAAGTAATGGAAAATAATAGAAAATGTACCATGAAGAATAGTCATGTTTACAAGCAAGTTTGTCACAAGAGCAGCTAAAGGTCCATGTAGTCCAGCACTTTGTTCTTACAGTGACTAACCAGATGCCTATGGAAAGCCTAAAAGGAGCGCAGTGCCAGAGCACTCTTCACACCTGCCATTCCCAGTAACTTGCATACTGCCTCTGAAACACAGCTGTCATGGATGGTAACTATTGATATCCTTATCTTCCATTAATTTGCCCAATCCTTTTTAAAAGACATCCAAGTTGATGACTTTTGTGGGAGGAAATTGCATAGTTTAACTATGCTCTCTATGTGAAGTAGTACTCTATTTCGTTTGTTCTGAAACTTCCAACATTCTGCTTCATTGGATGTTCCCAAGTTCTAGTATTATTAGAGAAAAGCTTATCTCCATCCATTTTCACCACACCCTGCATGAATTTATACCCCTTTATCGTATCACCTCTTGGTCACTTTTTCTCTAAATTAAAAAGCCTCAGATACTGTAACCTTTTGTCACAGAGTAGCTGCTCCATCCCCTTGATCATTTTGTTTGCCCTTTTCTGAAACCTTTTCAGCTACAATATCCTTTCTGGAGGTGAGACGACCAGAACTGTACACAGTATTTCAAGCGTGGTCACACCATAGATTTGTATAATGGAAACAGCTAATATTTCCACTTGGCTATGGTTATGAATATGCTGGCTATAAATGGCTTCTTTTGGAAAACTGGAAAATGCTGCTGCTTTTAAACAACACATATGTATCACAATCTTTTGCTATTCAATTCAGAAAGCATGGAAATAAAAATTGTTGGGGAAAGTGCCATACAGCAACAGGAAGTACAAATCTTTTCCTAGCAGCAACCTGATTAGGTCCAAGTCAGGAGAATGGGAAGCAGCCTGAAAGTCTGAGAATTACCTGCTGTATTCAAACCAAACACACACTGCAAAAATCAACTTCATATAAATGCAACGCAATACTATCAAAATGTATCAAAGCAAACCAGAATGCATTTATTCTGTAGCAAATGCTAATAGTCATTGATATAGTAACAGAAACAAAATGGAATTGACCCTGGCCGTCAACACTTCGTGACAATTTGTGTTTACTGGTAGAGAGCTTCTACCCATTCTACTCTGTTCACGTACACAAGAAGGAGCAGTGTAAGAAGGAACAATAATGTGGGTATTAACCCCATACCCCAGCTGGGTAGATGTGGGATGTTGGAACAAAACTTGTCATTGATTCTGCTTACACGAGTCCTTTATGCACACACCTTACCAGAGCAGCAAGGGGAAAAGCTGTCAGGAGATGCACACACTCCAGGCACAAGGTCAAATCTTGATCTAATAAGCATCTGCTATGAAACAATGTGTTGCTCTTTTTTACACTTACTCTTCTTCTAAAGGTGCAATGTTATGCACATGTACTTGGGAGTAAGGCTGCAGTCCTAACCCCACTCACCTGGAAGTAAGCTCTACTGAATTCAACAGAACTTACATCTGAGCAGACTTTGTTAGACTTTGTAAGTCAGTAACTTACTTCCAGTTAAATGTGGATAGGATTGGGCTGTGTCATACTTTCTTGGGGAATCCTATACAAGGCATCAACATCTCTTGTGTACATAATCATGCTTAATTATCATTCTGTACAATTTATCATGACATACTTTCTCACATACAGAAAGTTTTTCTTTTTTCTTTCAATAGCAAATCAATTACCTTTAGCCCCTTTAATACATTTTCTTGTGCTTTTCCAAGTTCCTTCACATTTTGGAAACATCTACGAGGAGATTCGATCTTAAGAGGAGAGAAGGATCAAAAGACAGGAGGTGCCATAGGGAAGAAGCAGGGTACCAAAGACTCTCCTTTGCAACCCACAAATCTGCATGGTTTCCCTATTGATTTTAAGCTCCCATCAAAAGCTGCCACCAACACAGCTATTATTTTTAATCTAGAGGGTGGGACCTTGCTTTTACCTTCTAAAGGCAAGTTAAGGTCCCTCCAAAAATCCTTTTCATTGCACATTTATATCCTTTTCATTGCACATTTGTGCTTCTGATGGTATCAAGGCAATTACATGCAATCCCACTTGCAAAAGTTAGGGGATGGACATGCTCCTTTGTTTCTAATTGATTCATGTTCCATAGCTTCCTGCTGAAATCCTGCACTTTTTCATACCACAAATGTTCCAGGTGGGTTGTCCTACTTTTGTTGAGCTGTAGTGCAAGAGTGCTCCTCTGGAAAGCAATAATGTGCTAACATGGGCAAGCACCAGAGAAGAACTAATAAAGCAGAATGACTTGTGGACATCCAGAATAAATCCACCACTAATGCACGATTGTTGTGTCAATGACATGAAGTAGAACACGCCTGCAAAAACACATCAGTCCCCTAAGAGTCTTAAAGTATAAGCCTATACATGTATACTCAAAGTAAACCCCACTGAGTTCAGTGGTACTAACTTCCAGGTAAATGTGTACATAAAGTCAAAGCAAGTGCAGCTCTACTATTATCTGTTATTTAACAAGTGATTCCCCAACACAGTAAAATTGGCTACCAAATAGAATATGTATTCTCTTTGTGCAATCAATTCACTTGTACCAAATGTACTGCAACAGTTTCTTTCGTTTCTTGAGCCTTTCTTTTCTACAACAATTTCAACTGGATTCAAAAATTGGGTGCTTTTCTTTTTTCTTTGTTTTTCTCCTCCTTTAAAGAAACTATTATGTCTTTCAGCTTGAAGTCATCCCTCAACCATTTAAACTTCTCATTTGTTCTCATGAGGAGTGGGAGAGTTTCATATGCATGCTGTTTAAGGAATCTTCAAAAAATTAATTACATTGTTTCTTTAAAAAGTTATATGAGTAAGCCTCTATGAAAGGAACTTTTATGAAAGAGAACAAGAGGTAGAATAATATGTATGGGGAGAGGAACAGAAGAGGGGAATTCAACCAGCTAAACTTAAAAAAAAAAACTCTTTTAAAAAACCACAAACAGGATACAGACATATTAAAAAAGCAACACTGACCTAACAATGGAATGTGAACTATATTTGACTTAAGCAACGTCATATCTACTACCCTTCTCCACAATGAAATGTTGGTAGCTCTTAAAGAAACAGAAACATCTAGCAATTTTCTAGTCATGCTTTTATTTTCTCCAGAGTGTGCAGTTTTGGTTCTGTAAGACAGCCTTGTTTAAGTCACTACCCCTGCATTTATGGGTGGCAAAGACTGAAGTCTGTTTCAGACTAGATGGTGAGTGGAGAGACTCCTTGCTACAATATTCTGTTATAACTTGCCAAATTCTATCATGATCCATACCAGAAAATATTCAGTGAATGAGAAAAGGAACAAGCAATTCTGTAAATCTTGATTTGATTTGTTGTGCAGCACTGGACATTGTTACCAAAATGAGATCTTGGCACCTGTGAGAAGGAATCGTGTCTTTAGCTTTGTTCAGAACGAAGTCCTAAAATACTATAATATTCTACAGACTCCAGAAGCTTGGTGCATGTGGAGGTAATCACAGCTTGTGCTGCTTGGTCCCCACATGGTGGCAAGAATTCATTTGGGATGAGAACTTGCCAGCTCCCATATGCCACAGGCTTTCTGACATCAAATAAAACATAAATCTTTATTTTATTTGAAAATTAGTAACGATAGCCAAGAACCTACTAAACAGGTCAACAGCTGCCAATATAATCCAAGCCCATGTGCACCAAACTATGCTGAGGTTTCTTGTATAAGTTAGGGTGCTTTGAGACAGAGGGCTGTATTCAACTAAGGCTGTTTATACACGATACGTTTAAATAACAAATAAAGCGCGCGCACCTCAACAATTCTGGGAACTGTAGTTTGTTAAGAGTGCTGGGAACCATAGGTCTGTGAGGGGTGAACTACAGTTCCTAGGATTCTTTTGGCTGGGTGGGGGTGCAATCTGAATTCAACTCAGAGTACAGCTACTGAAATAAACAGACCTAAATTACTTACATCTATGAATGTCAGCGGTTCTACTTTTAGTAGGACCAACACTGGATACAACCCAGAGAGTTTACAGTCGAAACCCACAAGCTACATGGAAACTGTGTAGTGCCGGTAATTGGGATTCTTCCCCTGCCCAGACAAACACAAACAGCCCACTTGCAGATAAGTCTAAACCTATGTTTGGTGCCACATGCATAAACAGAAAAGCACGCTGTGAGCCTCGGACTCACATGCTCGCCTTTCCTCTTCTCACAAGGCCAGGATGATGACTTTGGCAGAGTTTAGTTTCACTTTCTATGAAACCTGGCTTGCCACTGCATGGTTAGTTAAACAAGCCAGCTTTATACACCATGGTTTCATAGCTTATTTAAAAACTTCACTCTCCTGACTGCATGGAAGGAGAAGAGGGCAGCTCATCAGAAAAAGCGGAGAACAGCTGACTTCTTTTTCCAAGCAAAATATTTTTGGATTAATATTAATGTTCTCTTGTAGTTATCATTTTTGTACAGTTGAAAAAAGAAAAGAAAAAGTGTATCCTTCGGAAATATATAGTAAGCAGAATGGCTATGGATGGAGTGTCAGGAACAGACTTTGGCTCAAATGTCAACACAGCCATGGGACATGTCACTCTGAATCAGTTCTGCCGCCATGCTGTCAGCTGACCGGGGAGGGGGGACTGCTCATGAGTAGTGTAACTTGACACTGTGATCTCACAACATTTTGCGGCTCCCTTTCTATGAAAACAAAAACTTGGAACTTGCTGATTTTGTTTTCATAGAAAGAAAGTTATTGACCTTGCATGAGTTCATGGATCCTACAGTACACTGCTCATGCAAGTAGACTATTTGTGTAAGCAAACAGCTTTATCCTCAAGTCAGCTAACAACGTACTGTTGGTTAGAATTAATTCTCAGACTCGGCTCCCCACCCCCCAAAATGAGGAAACCATTCTGATATATGAAAGAGATTAGGCAGGGGAACAGATTGCCATGTGTACCACAGCTGGGCACTGCAAACTTTGTCCTGTGAATGAGATGCTTCGTCGCTAATCAACTTTTTTTTTTCTTCCCCTCAATTTTTGACAAATATTCCCTACACAACTACGCTGAAGTTGTTCCCAAGAGTGGGACACCCACCAGAACACCACAAGATGTGGCACAGGATACAGTGGGTGGGTATCGGTGAAAATCAGGGCCCTGCTTTATGCAAGCAGAAGTACTTTCTGCTTGGTTCCAGAGCCTCTGAAACCAGGTTATTATCTGCTGACTCCTCAAAGTCTTATGCTCAAAGACCAGCCTGAAACACACCCCTTTGAATCCAATAGAAATAAATATTGAAGAGCCACATTAGAAGCATTCACAAATATTTTGCATGGGTTTGCAAACTTATTTGTCACACCCATTTCTTAGATCTTTGGATTAAGAATGCGAAAGAAGGTTGTACATCACATTTCATAATCAGTATCTTAAAGACATAAAAAGGTAAAGGTAAAGGACCCCTGACAGTTATATACTGTAATTATTCAGAATAATTAAAACACTGTGGTCCACAAACAAGAAACAAGCTAAAATTAACATTAGTCATGGGGGGAAACCTGTTTTTCTCCAAGAAAATCAAATTAAGCACAGTTTAGAACAAATTTTAAAATTGTTTCATCAGTAGAAATCACATTGCATTGTAGTTAAAGTTTATGATATATATAAACTGCAGTTATGTAATTCACTCTGGTTGACTCTCATTTTGTTTTGTTTAATTTCATATCAGTTCAAAACTATTACCAATTTGAAAAATGTATTTCAGTAATTTTTATTAGAATATTAATAATGCATTTGTTCTCATTTCCCAGTATAGTTCTCCAAATTTTCCTAATAAATACTTTGAAAAACAGTAGAAACTGGCAAGAAAAAAACTGGGTCCCTGCTCCAAACTTAACTAGCTAATAAAGGATGATTTGAGCTTATCAGGCTGAGAACCATCTCCTTTCTAAACTTCCCAGGGAAAGGCTGAACTCGAATATCCTTCTTCCAAATTCCTTTCAGTTTTGCATATTAATTTAAAAAAATCTATATGATATGAATCTAAAAGACTTGTCCCCCAATGGGTACGGGTGCTGATTTTCCTCAAAGGGTTGTATGCATCTCACGGGTCTGTTTTGCGTGGCATGCTAAGGCAAACCTGCAGGCTCCTAGAGATGAATGCACAGCCACTTTGCTCTTCCTTGGTCCTTTTTGCCATATTGAACTAGGCCAGTGTTTGGTCCTGGACTCATGGCTAAGATCTCTCCTCACTAACTACTAGCTGTAACCAAGGTTATTCAACTGCCAAATGGCAGTGAAGGACCAGCATATTGACTAACACTTATGGAGTACTGCATGTAAAAAGTAGGAAGGGTGAGCATATCTGATCTTTAATATGGTGGGGAGGGATCATGTTTTGAGGCCAGGGAGTTGCCTAGAATATGGTACTGAAAGAGCCAGAAGGGAACTCTGTTCAAAACTCGTGGTACTTTGCTGCATTGAGAGGAATGTGCACATTTTGTGACTATCCAAACAGCAATTTAGTCTTCCATGGTAAACCCTGAGGAGTGACTGCATGCTGCCTTTTATTTTGAACTTGCTTACTTTTTCATGCTCTTTTTTCTGTTTGAACCTACAATAAATATTTACTCTGCTCATTATATAAATAGTGCAGGCTGGTGGGGGGCGGGGGAGGTATCTACAAGCTCAATATGATATCCAAGTGCCTTAGTGTAACATTACTAGCACTGGAAATTAGTCTTAAACAGAAGGGTTATTTGGAAAGGTTAGGAAAACCTTGTACTACAAAAGTAATATCTTCTGCTCTTGGCAAATCCTCTTGAAAAAGCTTTCCTGAGTGCTCTTCACCTGGGTTAGCAAGTGGTAGTGAAGTACCTTAAGTGACCTTTCTGTGGTAAAGAAGAAAAAAGGCTTCTGATTTCTGTTTGTACTACTTGTCATAACCCATGACAAGCTGCTATGTATGCCAGAAGGTCCTTTCACGGCAAGACTAGCAACTATCTTGTTTTCATGTTTCTAAAATGTTATATGTTTCCAATTAATAACAATAACAATCAAAGCTAAACTACAGGCAAACCAGAAATATTTTAAGTGTGAAGAAAAAACATTTGGGTAAAATAAAATAAAACACCTCCATCAAATGTCAGCTTTTAAAAATTGTTCCCAGTTGGTCAGGGTCACATAGTAAGTGCATTGATGCCACAGCATCACACAGCTAAGTCAGATTTGGCTATCTGAGACCAATTTTGAGCACCGACCATCCTTTCGCATCTCATTGCTAACACTTTGAATGGGTATCTGGTGGGAAGAGCATGGGCTGCTGCGGTGCAAAGACCTTTAGCCCCTTTTCACAGAAAGGGGACATTTTTCACATGACTGTATTCAGATGAAGTGTCTTTCTTTTGGCTCAGTCCTAATGACAGTCTCCCACAATGAGCCAATTTCACAATACCTCCCACTTGTGTGCTATTAATCTCTCTGAATGCATATAATAATGGGCTCCCCAAGATTTTTGAGGATATTAGAAAAACTTTTAATAATGTGTGCATGCAGCAAGATAAACACTTACCTGGAATGCGGATTTTAAACTTTCCACTCTGTCCAAAGCCACCTTCTATTAAACCTTCCTCTCCTGTAGACAGCTTGACCTTCAGCCCCACAAAAATTTGGATGTTGGTCTCTTTTTTAAACAGTGAACGACCAATCACACTGTAATCATCACAGAGCTACAAAAAACACACAAACACAAAATCTAAGTTCTTGGTTTTAAAAAAAGATTTTAAAAGATACTGCATTGCCAACCCCCTGCAATGTAGGAATCACAGCTAAAGAATCTCTGACAGATGGCCATCCAACCTCTGCTTAAAAACCTTCAATGAAGGAGAGTCCACCACCTTCCAATGTAGTCTGTTCCACTGCCAAACAGCTCTTACCATCAGAAAGTTCTTCAGCGTGTTTTGTCAGAATCTCCTTTTTTGTTATTTGAATCCATTGTTCAGGTCCTCCCCTCTGGAGCAGCAGAAAACAAGCTTGCTCCATCCTTCATGTGACAACCCTTCAGATATTTGAAGATGGCTCTATATCACCCTCTCGGTCTTCTCTTCTCCAGGCTAAACATATCCAACTCCCCCAACTGTCACTCATAAGGCTTGATTTCCAGATCCTTTATCATCTTGGCTGCCCTCCTCTGCACATGTTCCCGCTTGTCAAAGTCCTTCTTAAACTGTGGTGCCCAGTGCTTTTTTTTTCTCTAAAAAAATGTTTAGGGGTACTCTCATTTTGACTTCAAAAATCACCATTTTATAGTTCAAATCAAGAAAAATAAATACAGTAAATTGACAAAAGTACGAAGATTCCCAAAATGTTTAGGGTATGCGTACCCCTGCATATCCCCAGGGAAAAAAGCACTGGTGGTGCCCATAACTGGAGAAAGAACTGCAAGGTGAGGTTGAACCAAGGCAGAATAGGGTGATACTAGAATTGCATACACACCCCTGGCTGCATCACACTGTTGGCTCACGTTAAGTTTGTGGTCCTTCCTTAAATCCTTCTCACAAGTACTACAGTCAAGCCATGTGTCCCGTCCCCCATTCCCCCACAATATTTGTGCATCTGATTTGTGTATATTTGTGTTAAGCAGTCATTTCCTTGGCTCCAGGTTTCTAATATGTTATTTACCACGTTAGAGCTGCTTCTAAATGCACCCAATGCACCAGTTCCCAGGCTCCTGGCATTACTTCTACTGACATGTCTACCACCTTTCAACTCCTTACCACCTTCATTTCAGCAGATTCTTTTGCCTGTTCATATAAGGAAACATGCTTCCAATATGACAATACAGTGGTACCTTGGTTTAAGAACAGCTTAGTTTATGAACAACTTGGATTAAGAACGCTGCAAATCTGGAAGTAGGTGTTTTGGTTTGTGAACTTGAGTCCCACGCCTTGGTTTAAGAACGCTTTGGTTTAAGAATGGACTTCCGAAACGGATTAAGTTCGCAATCCAAGGTCCACTGTATAACTTTTAAAAATTCATCTTTGCAAGGAGTATGTAATCATGTCAGTTTGTTAAACTCAGACTCTTAAAGTAGCTGTATTTAATTTTAATTTAAAGATTATTAAACCAGTGGAAGTCACCATTCCAACTTTGGATTCATAATTAAGCAATCAGGTACAAGAGGCAGCAAGCTTGTTGCACAGCGAAAGATAAACGATGCTCCCTGGGGCACTGGCAAAGCAAAGGTGCAACGAAGTGAGCCTAATCCCCAAGGTGTGAATATCTTTGGATGATACTAACCCCTGAAGTCACTGTGCCTCAGTGTCATAACTAGAGTCTTGACATGAAAGGAAATAAGAAAATGCTGCTTTATTGAATGGCAAGCTACCATGATTTCTCTTCAAGTCAATATTGTAATTCTGTGTCGCACAGATCCCACAAAGTAAGAAATACAGAGCAATACAGACAGACCTTTTTAGGTGGACCAAGAGTAATATTTTAAATTCAGGAGACACAAGATTTTCAGCTGCACAGAATTCTTCTCACAACTAATCTGGATGGTAAAAATTGTGTATTCAGAATATTGCCATAGTCAAAAAGCAAATGCAATATGGTTTGTGGAAAGTATAGGAGTTGAACCTGAGAAGCTTTTTCAGTAGTGGCTGGTTTTGAAAGCTTATTATTTATTTTATTTAGGGTCCAAACCATCTGGCCTTAGGCATACATTGCTGTCCAGTGAGCACTGCTCTCCAGGCATGAGGGGGTTACTCAAGGAGAGGGAAAGGAAGGAGGTGAAGATGCAAAGGACAACTGGATTGTGCCATTACTTATTTCCCCCCATTTATATCTTACCTTTTGAGCATCAGTCCTAAAAGCAACTAACAACATTTAAAAATAGTAATATATACTGTATATAAAATCAGTATACAACATGAGGCTACATGAAAACAGGCAGCTAAAAACAGCCGGCAAAATGGGATTGGGGTAGGGGAATTAAGTTATAACGTAAGTAAAATGAAGTAAAATGAAATTTCCCATTTCCAGAAGTAGAGCACTAGAAAACATCTTGACCAGAGTATGGTCTAAATAAATGCATAGGTAAAGGTAAAGGGACCCCTGACCATTAGGTCCAGTGATGGCCGACTCTGGGGTTGCAGCGCTCATCTCACTTTATTGGCCGAGGGAGCCGGCGTACAGCTTCCGGGTCATGTGGCCAGCATGACTAAGCAGCTTCTGGCAAACCAGAGCAGCGCACGGAAACGCCGTTTACCTTCCCACCAGAGCAGTACCTATTTATCTACTTGCACTGTGACGTGCTTTCGAACTGCTAGGTTGGCAGGAGCAGGGACTGAGCAACAGAAGCTCACCCCGTCGCGGGGATTCGAACCGCCAACCTTCTGATCGGCAAGTCCTAGGCTCTGTGGTTTAACCCACAGCGCCACCCGCATCCCTAATAAATGCATAAGCATGGACCAAAACTCAGTTTGCTCACCTGTACAGCTAGTAAGATGATAAACATTGCTCATTCTTAATTTTGTCTTACAAATCACACCTAATCTAAAATTAATATTGACCTGTATCAATTTAATGCAATATTATGTTTGCTTAAGGAAATACAGAAAATTATTTCTTTGTTTGGAAAGCTTCAGTATATGGCCACCAATTGTTTACTGGCATGTAGCAGGACAGGAACTTGAACTTTCAAAAAATAGCATTTTTTCCGAATGTGAACAACTGTTGTGTTGAAACTGTCTTTATTTTTATGCTGCCCTCTCCTTCTTACAAAATGTTTTAGAAAAGCCTATTATTTGCTTCCACTGAAATCCAACTCTTTATTACTGCACCAGCAATTTAGCGCCAATCACTGGATAGAGCCATAATCTTCTCTGAGTTCTCAGAACATCTACTATGGCAATCACTTTGCCCATTAGCTGAGCAGCCTTTTGGGCTTTGGGACTCTCCTCAGACTCTCCTCCAGTTTCTTTCTGGTTATAAAATGTGAAGTTTAAAAACCTAGAGCTGCAAAGACAACAACGGATACATACTCTTCTTTTGAGGCAGCAGACAGGGGCCTCGCCGTGAAGGCAGACTAATTTTATTAACTTCAGGGAAACTTCAAAAAGCTTAAGGGCTTTAATGCCAGACAGAGACGACCCCAAAAGTCAGTTTAAGTGCTGCATAAACAAAGGATTAGGTCAAGAAAAAGCTGAAGGCTCCTTGCATTTCTTGTTTATATTGCCATATGACCTAGTGGGAGTGGAAGAGGGTTGCCTTTCTGACTTTAATCCTCCATGGTGTACAGTGGCGCTTCAGTTCACTGACCTACATTACAATAATATTTTTTTAATTTATGGGCAGAGGTGCAGCATCAAACTCACTTAAGGAGTTAAAAAAAAAGAAAAGGGAAAGGGAAAAAAGAACAAATGTTTCTGACTAGTAAATTCTCCCTCTCTTGCTTAGGTTAGATCAGCAGCTTAGAAAGGGATTTCAAGTTCAAAGGGAATGTTTCTGTTGCTCTTGTTTTATGGCTTAGACCAGAGGACACAATAGCATTGATTTTTATGAAATATTCCCTCCCCCTTGGCTTTTGTGTTTGCAGAAAGAAAAAAAACAAATAGTACTGTATTAACATAGGTGAAGAGTCAGTCCCTCTCCCTCTCCCTTACACACACAAACTTTAATACAGAGTACACAGTTTTAAAATCCTTTGATTTAAATATTATTTGCATTGCGGTATTATGTTTGCAATGCTGTAGCTACGTTTTGCGTGATGACATCCAGCACAAACTCGTGGTTTAATTCTATCGACGGGGTGGGGGTGGGGGAGAGAATACTTAAACAGAACCTCCTCCTCCTCAGAGACACCAGAAAGTCTATTCTAATTTTAGAATAATGCAAATTACAGTCAGATTCAGTCTCTGAAATGCATTATTGCTCATATTTGGAAATTAACAGGCACCAGTTTTCCAGGAACATAGGGAGCAGACATAAAACAATAGGTGGGGAAAGAGAACTGGAATAAGGAATGAAGCGGGGGAAAGAAAAGTTGGGGATAAAAAGATCCTCTAGAAATAATCTAAATAACGAACTGTTCCATAGAGCACAGGTCAGGTATATGTTAAGGAGGATTGAATCTGGCAGTATTTACTTTACAAAGCTAGGACAGTTAAGGTTAATAAAGGTGTTGGGGAATAGGGCTGTCAACCCAACAACTATTTTTCACTTATTAACTTCAGTTCATTGACTACTGAAGCATACATAGGCCTTATTCAGATATAAAACTAATTATGGTTCAGCATTTACACGAATGAGCCTTGGGATCATCAGCCCCCTCCACAACGGCCATGAGATTGGAAGCTTTGGCTTCCATTTTCAGCTAACCACAATTAAGAATTATTTCCAAAATTGGACACAAACTGGGTTAGTTTTAACCAGGTATAGCCAAACTCGGCCCTCTAGTTGTTTTGGGACTACAACTCCCATCATCCCTAGCTAACAGGACCAGTGGTCAGGGATGATGGGAGTTGTAGTCCCAAAACATTTGGAGGGCCGAGTTTGCCTATGCCTAGTTTTAACTATGTTTTACTGAAACAAGCCAACTTCAAACTATTATGTATGAAGTTGTCTTGTTTCAATAATGAATAGTTAAGATTAACCACAGTTTGGTTAACTGAAAATGGAAGCAAAACCTTCCAGTCTCCTTATCCTAGCAGTACCTAGAAGAGTGTAGGAGGAAAGCTTCTACATCAAGGCTCGTGTGCTAACAGTAAGCTAAATGCTCTGTTGGAAGAGAAGGTAAAAGGACTGGAGGAGCAAGTTTGCTCACTGCCTCATCAAGAGGAGATAAGGATACAGGGGGCACCATGGCAAGGACAAAAGCAGGAAGAGTCTCAGGGAAGAAAATGAGAATTGTAGCAAACAGGGGAAGTGCATGAACCAGAGTGACTGTTAGAAGCAGGAACATTCTGAACCACTGGAACTAATGTATTGTTTTCAAAATCTTTTCAATGAGAGAGGCTCTAAAAATCCTGATGGAGAATGTGTGAAGCAGGCTGCACTAAGTGGGAATGAAGAGTCTCAAAGCTTCGGGAACAGAGGTAGCTCAATCGCCACCTGCATGAAGAGAAGGACAAAGGTTGCGGACTCCCTGCTAAGAAGTAAGGGTGTGACTGTGTGCTGATCAGATAGTGATCCCATAGTGCCTGGATCTAGGATGGGCTGGACAAGTGGTTTGTCATGCCTACTGATCTTTATCCCTTCTTGTTCATCCATGTGGGAACAAATGACACCATCAGGCACAACTAGGACAGTATCCCATCCGATTAGGTAGCAAAAGGCAGGAAGTTGAAGGACCTTAGTATCTAATTCTTCCTGTGTAAATGCAGGAATGTATGTAAATACATACAGAGAGAAAAATACTTCCCTAGAATGTCTTATGTAGATGGTGTCAGCGAGAGAGGCTCAGTTTCTGAGACCATATCCAAGCTTCCTTAATGGACTACTGGCAGATAGGCCGCTCTTGATGAGGATGGGGGGAAATGACCTTGGAAGAAGCACAGTGAACTTGATCAAGAGAATATAAAAACTAAATCCTGTGGTGGTGGAGAAAATAGCCCAAAGATAAGCACATAAAGATGGGGAGTTGGTACTACAGGAGAAACTGAGGAAACTGTGGTGTTGCCTTGCAAACCCCACATTAATATAGCAGTTGAACAGAAGCTCAAGGTTTTTGATGTCTATTCACTAATGTGCAGAGTATGGGAAATAAGATGAGCTTGAACACCTAATACAGGAAGAGAAATGTGACTTTATAGCTACAACTGAGACTTGTTGGGATGACTTTCATAACTGGAATATAGCACATGAATGTAATGGAGGCCTGTACAAAGCCTGTCTGTCCTTTCACAAAACTTTCATCATTGCTTGATGGTATTTGTTCTTTGGTTAATTTCTGCCTGACAGGAACTCATTGGTAGCTTTCCAATTCTCCTTCTCCCTCTCTAGGTATAGCCATAATTGCTCTAACTATCCAGCTCTGAAGATTTCATGAAAATGTGACAATCCTCATGCTGTACAGGGTCACCTTCTTCTCATTGATTGGACTCCCATTATTAGTTGGGTTTCTGGGTAGTCAAGGAATCTCCAGGATTATAGAATAAATAATCCTAGAAGGGGATTCAAAACAGTAAGACTGAGGACAGCACATACACACTGTACAGTCCTAGCAGCATTAGAGCAAAGAGAAAGTACAGGCACAAGGCAGGATGGGTAACCATTTGGGTAAAGGAAAGGAAAATGGTCTGCCACTTCAACCAAGGGTTTTTAATGTAGGGAAATAAATTGGATTTGAGGAAGGTGCCATTACATATTTCTCTCTCACACACAAAATCATTAAAGTCCCTGCCTCCTTTGCATTAAAATGTTCAAATTTGGAGCTAGCAGCTGGCCCTGAACCTTCATGTCCACAGTGCTGTGAAGGAGAGTTTGGGGCAGACAGTCTCAAGCCTGGGCACTATATAGGAATATACAATGCTCACATTCAGGACTAGCATGAGTCTGAACGGAGTACAACTAGTGTCATAGCAAGTTCACAAAAGAAGCACTGAAGCTTTGTAGGTGTGGGGCTAGTTGCACAGAGAGCCTTAAACAAGTTGAGCATTTTCTGATGTAAAATTACCCCTTGCAAATTACCCAAATCTGCAAATTTTCCAGAAAGTTCTCTATTTTTTATTTCTTTTTATAACCCTTATCACTGGCCTCAAGTCAAGGAGTTGGACTTGATTACATTTTGGTTCCTTCCAGTTGTAGGATTATGTGATAACACCAATAAGATGCAGAACCGTAACCATTATCTATAGTAGAAACAAACAGAAAACAAAACAAGCTTAGATTGATTCTGCTAATTCTATAAGCCTATCCAATCCATGAAATCTTACTAGGCAGTATCTCCTACAGTGTTTTAGTAGCGCTACAGCCCAGATCAGCTAGAAGTGGCCACCAAAAAGAAATCATTTAAATCAGTTCAGTAACAACAACACAAGTTGCTTTATAGTTCAACAATGTTGTAATAAAAATGGCACTCAAGCCAAGAACACTGAGACCAAAAAAAAGTTTTAAAATTACGTATTTTGAAGGGGGAAAAACTGCATTAAAGAAGTCAACAAAAGATTATGGGAATGTTGGGTGAGGAGACAGAAAGGCTGGAATCCTGCAAAGCCCAGGTTCTAAACCTTTAGCAGATAAGATTTATATATTTGCTATTACACAGAGAAAATAAGATACAAAACCATGAGGATGAGCTTTTCTTTTTTTCGTTTTTTTGTCTAAAGCATTAAACACTGAGAATCAGCAATCAGATGCCCAACTAGAACTGACAAGACAACAGAAGCCATTTTCAGGCATTCTGGGCATTCACAAATACACAGGGAAATGCACAACAAATGACAGAAGGAGATGAGAACACTGGCTCTGTGCCCATCACCCTCTCCAAACTGCAGAACGATTATCTGCAGCAAGAGGCTCCTGCACTCAAGGAAGTTCCCCATGTGATGGAGAACTCTGGAAATCGGGGCCCAACATCACATGGGCCTCCAAAAGTAGAAGCAAGTGACCCACTTCAAATAACCACCCTCAAACTCACAAAAGGTGGTGGGGCAGAGCCTGCACACTTGTCCCCATGGCTCCCCTCGCCATGTGCTGTATCTCTGGATTTTGAGAACACTTGAATAGGGCTAGAGCTAGATTATGTTACAAATCTAAGCATATAAACCTGCTTTTAAACTCATACAATCATGTGCAACTCACCATCTCTCCTACATTCTCATTATGCCCTTATCAGCCTCAACATCACTAACAAAAACAGATACTCAGTAAGTGACTCTAACACAACTTTAAAAAAAATTAATGACTGTTCAAACTCCTGTGCAAGCCAAAACGTTTATACTGTATGGTTTAATCTAACAATATCCAAAGCAATGGCCATAGACAATTTCTATTAGGAAGCCCTGCCAAATTCTGCCTCATCAGCCAAAGCAAGTATATTTACTGTTATTTTAAAAGTAAAATATTTATTCTTTCCTTAGAACTGCCTTCACTGGAAAATGTTGTGACCAATTAACCAAACCATGTTGATCCATATTTTGTAAATTACCATATCCTTCAACCTTCTGCCACTAAAGTTCATCCTTTTTTTTC
Source organism: Podarcis filfolensis (assembly GCF_964270895.1). Taxonomy (NCBI): domain Eukaryota; kingdom Metazoa; phylum Chordata; class Lepidosauria; order Squamata; family Lacertidae; genus Podarcis; species Podarcis filfolensis. The sequence goes on along the minus strand of NC_139605.1, from coordinate 40,510,403 downwards.
ATCTTCTTCACTTTTAAACATGAATAGTATTTCAAATGAGAACACCATTATCTCCACATTCCTAAGCTTCACAAAATTGCTCAATCGCAAACAGAACAGCAGCCAAAAAATAAATACATCTCTTATGCTCCTATTTTACTGCGGATTTTAACCTGTGAAAGCATTGTGCATTTTTATCCACTGAGTGCCCTCATTGCTGTGTTATTATCACATTTAGCATGCCATCAGCAGCCAAGCACAACCAAGCAAACCCATGTTCAGACTTCAAAGCAGCTAAAACATTAATCGTGGTAAAAGCAGGTTCTGCTAGGCAGTTCCGTTTACTGCCAAACACTGATATCACACAGCATCATACGTATATAACAGAATTTAAATGGCAAAACTAAGGAAGAACTAAGGCACCGATACTGCACCTCAAGTACAATGGCCAACACAGGCCCTACAAGGAATTTTTGTGTTGCCCTTGTTAAAATCCTAACACTTTGTCTTTAAATTAGAAACAGAGAAGCTCAATGGGTATCCAGTAGCAGTACTGGGCCAATTAATTTCAGTAGTTCTACCTTGAGTAGAACTTAGTTGCAGACAACCCTCTGATTATAGAGAGGTGTATGATAGCAATGTGCTTCAGAAAGTAGGTACAGTATAAGCAAGACTATAGTAGGGTTGCGGCTTCTTATTCTGTATCCACACAATGCAAAAGATGTGCGAGCAGTTACCACACATCCAGATGCAGTTATCAAACAAGATGATCCACATGCAGGCTTCAAAGGATTTGTGGTTAAAAAATAAAACAGAAACTTGGTCGTAACCAAGCTACCCTGTTAAAATACCTGTTCATGAAGTCTTGTTGGCCAACAATCTTCCAGCAAATCTTCACATACCAAAGGGCTTTGTGTATGGTTTCAGCAAGGAGCTGTTCTCCTTGAGGTATATGTTTATTTTCACTAAACAAGTCCAAAATAACAACAAGCGGTGCAGCTTGTGCTTTGCAAACATGGTAGAGGGCTTCCCCTCCACCCGCCTTCTCTTCCTACTGTAGCAGAGTTACTCATTGACAAGTATCCCTTGCCACAGGCAAAGCAACAACATTTCAGGATCTAATCTTGGTTATGTAAAACATTTACACAACAGACGCACCAAGAAGTCACAGCACGAATCTATGGATCACCTTTCACTTTTTGAACTTGGTGCAGGAGACTTTTTACTCCATTGGGCCAATCAGATGGCATTTCCTCAGATGATTAGATTCATACTTCTCAATGTATGGACAAAGTTAGGGACATCATGTTTTCTACAATCACACACACACTTTAGGTGGTAGTTAGAGCTAAGCCAAGGTTATGGTGAGTGAGGAGAGGAGTTTAACCACAAGTCTCTGTTCAGATGGCACACAAAGCCAAACCGTGGTTTAGCTTGGGTGGGAGGAACAAAGTGGCTGCAAGCTCCTCTCTGGGAGACTGTGCAGTCTTGCTAAGTCATAGCTTAGCATGTCATGTGAACCAGGTCAATATCTCAGTAATCGTAGTAGCTCAACTAAGTTGAGTTCCATGCTGTAAGGAAAGCAAAATATAAATGTATTAAATTATTTATTTAATTATTATTAAATTAATTATTATTATTTAATAATAATTATTACAGTGGTACCTCGGGTTACAGAAGCTTCAAGTTAAAGACTCCTTTAGTCCAGAAACAGTACCTCTGGTTAAGAACTTTGCTTCAGGATGAGAACAGAAATTGTGTGGTGGCAGTGGGAGGCCCCATTAGCTAAAGTGATACCTCAGGTTAAGAACAGTTTCAGGTTAAGAACTGACCTCCAGAACGAATTAAGTTCCTAACCCGAGGTACCACTGTATTCCCATAGTGTAGATGTGGAGAGGGTGCAGAGGCTGAGAAACAGTGACTTGTCTAAAACAACCTAGAGAGCTCGAGGCTGGTGTAATATTTGAACTGGGAGCTTTCAAAGAGCTTACTGACACATGGGCCACAATGTCTCTTTAAGCACACACACATATACTTTCCACTGTGTGAAACCCACAGCACAATTTGCATGGGTCTGTAAGAAAGAACCTCATAGGTGGGGACAACTGCATGGCTCTTTCATACCCACTTTCATATTCTGCAGGTAAAAAGAGCCAGTCTTAACAACTATGCTATACCAGTAATTGTAGAAAACTGGTAGCTTGTAAGCATGACACAGGGTCTCTTTCATTTGATTCTTAAAAAGAGCAGCAATTGTCTGCTTTGTGGAAACAGTGTGTTCACAAAGGTGTACTTCTCCCAAAGCAACCAGGGCTATTGACTGTTTGGCTCCGAAGCGCCCTCTCGGATTGCATGGAGCCCAGACAGCCCCGTGGTTTTCCACGGATCTGAGGGCAATGAAACAATCGTTGAGACGGCTAGAGCGCCGGTGGCGGATAACTCATTCCGAATCTGACCGGACACAGGTTAGAGCTCAACGTTGAGCCTTCCAAGTGGCGATAGCGACGGCGAAGAATTTCTTCACCGCCTCTGTTGCATCTGCAGAAAACAGCAGCAGGAGACTTTTTCAGGTGGTTCACAATTTAGCGGAACCACCTGCAACATCGGGGCCCAGTACGGGCCACATGTTCTCCTGCAATGATTTTGCAAAGTTTTTTGCAGATAAAATCGCTCAGATTCGGGAAGAAGTAGACTCCACCGTGGGAGCAGGGCCGGGGCGAGAGAGTGCTAGAGTTCTGTCTAGTCAAGTTGAGTGGGATCAATTCCAATCTGTTACCTCCGAGGATGTAGACAGGCTGCTTGGACGAGTGAAACCAACCACCTGTCTCCTGGATCCTTGCCCATCCTGGCTTATAAAAGCTAGCCGGGAAGGACTGGGCGATGGGCTTCATGGGGTGGTGAATGCTTCCCTCCGTGAGGGAGCCTTCCCAGACCCGCTGAAAGAGGCGGTTATTAAACCGCTTCTTAAAAAACCATCTTTAGATGCGGCCACGATGGCCAACTATCGCCCAGTCTCAAATCTTCCATTCTTGGGCAAGGTGATTGAGCAAGCGGTTGCCGAACAACTCCAGGCACGCCTGGAAGAAGCGGACCATTTGGATCCCTTCCAGTCGGGATTCAGGCCTCATCATGGGACTGAAACTGCCTTGGTCGCACTGGTTAATGATCTCCGGCGGGCTAGGGACAAAGGTGAGAGCTGCTTCCTAGTTCTGCTGGATCTCTCAGCGGCATTTGTTACCATCGACCATAACATCCTTCTGGACCGTCTTGAGGGGCTGGGAGCTGGGGGCACTGTCATACAGTGGTTCCGCTTCTTCCTCCTGGGCCATGTTCAGAAAGTGGTGGGGGGGGATGAGTGTTCAGACCCCTGGGCTCTCACTTGTGGGGTGCCTCAGGGTTCTGTCCTCTCCCCCATGCTTTTCAACATTTACATGCAGCCGCTAGGAGAGATCATCAGGAGGTTTGGGCTGGGTGTTCATCAGTATGCGGATGATACCCAGTTCTACCTCTCTTTTAAATCAGAACCAGTGAAGGCGGTGAAGGTCCTGTGTGAGTGTCTGGAGGCGGTTGGAGGATGGATGGCGGCTAACAGATTGGGGTTGAATCCTGACAAGATAGAAGTACTGTTTTTGGGGGACAGGAAGTGGGCAGGTGTGGAGGATTCCCTGGTCCTGAATGGGGTAACTGTGCCCCTGAAGGACCAGGTGCGCAGCCTGGGAGTCATTTTGGACTCACAGCTGTCCATGGAGGCACAAGTTAAATCTGTGTCCAGGGCAGCTGTTTACCAGCTCCATCTGGTACGTAGGCTGAGACCCTATCTGCCTGCGGACTGTCTCGCCAGAGTGGTGCATGCTCTGGTTATCTCCCGCTTGGACTACTGCAATGCACTCTACGTGGGGCTACGTTTGAAGGTGACTCGGAAACTACAACTAATCCAGAATGCGGCAGCTAGACTGGTGACTGGGGGCGGCCGCCGAGACCATATAACACCGGTCTTGAAAGACCTACATTGGCTCCCAGTACATTTCCGAGCACAATTCAAAGTGTTGGTGCTGACCTTTAAAGCCCTAAACGGCCTCGGTCCAGTATACCTGAAGGAGTGTCTCCACCCCCATCATTCTGCCCGGACGCTGAGGTCCAGTGCCGAGGGCCTTCTGGCGGTTCCCTCATTGCGAGAAGCAAAGCTACAGGGAACCAGGCAGAGGGCCTTCTCGGTAGTGGCGCCCGCCCTGTGAAACGCCCTTCCAGCAGATGTCAAAGCGATAAACAACTACCTGACATTCAGAAGACATCTTAAGGCAGCCCTGTTCAGGGAAGTTTTTAACGTGTGATATTTTACTGTATTTTTGGTTTCTATGGAAGCCGCCCAGAGTGGCTGGGGAGGCCCAGCCAGATGGGCGGGGTATAAATAATAAATTATTATTATTATTATTATTATTATTATTATTATTATTATAGGTCTGTGAGAAGTAGGGGATTTTGCTGAAGGGTGGCAGCTATAGAACAGCTGTAAGTACTGTAGTAAAAACTTAAGTGCTAATTCTTTACTGCTACCTAATAACAAGCTACTGAAGCCATGATATTTGGCTGACCTGAGCAAAGAAAACAACTCACAAATGCATAATAGCTACTATTTCTCAAAAAAAGCAGAGCAGACTTTGATGGAGCAATGAGAGCAATGTATTAATCTAATTATAATTAGAACAATATATAATTGCCTGATTTTAATTTATTCAAGATGAACTGGCCGTTAAAACAGGAGGAGTTCATATCAAATTCTGCAGCAAGGAAGGAGAACAGAATCAACCCCAGCTATATTAATTGACCATAGTGTGTTTTCTTGGGGGGAAGGGAGATGGAACACCACAAAAAATCACTAAAATGTGTTTCAGGAATAGACTCCCATGAAACTGGCAAGCTAAAGACAGCAGTCTTTCCTTCATTCCCAACCTGTTCCTTACAATGCTTTTAGAGTGAAAGTATTCCTCATGGCATTATTATTTAGTGCCTCCCTAGAGCATTGAGAGGGGGAGGGCAGCCACCCTCTTCCTTCCTTGACAATGAGAATGCCCTTTTCCTCAATCAGTGCCAAGAATAGACACTGTAAATTTAGTTATTCTAATCTCCAGACATCCATCGGCAGCAGGGTGGGACCATCTAAATCAGTATTTCTATTAAACCAGAGTCTGGACTTTTCTTAAAAGCAATGAATGATTTCACCACCCATTTGTTCACGCTCCCCCCCACCCCCGCCGATAACTTGGACCAAACACTAAGCTGCAGCTTTCTCTAAAAAAAGAAAAGAAAAAACCTATTCAAGATAGTAAGCCCCAAACTAAACAGAAATAAATGAAAATTTGTGAAAACAATTTAGCATCACCAGCCCTATAGAAGCATGTCTCCATGATTCCTCTTGGTATGAAAACCATACATTAGGGCAAAAGGGAAGTCAAGTGTTAGCAGCAGAGAGAGCAACATTCTCTCTGCTATCCTGGGCTACCCCAAACACCAGGCTTCTGGAGAAATTTCATGAACAGATACCCTCCAGCCCTATTTTTAATTGCCACAGGCTTCAACAAAGACCATGACTCTGTCATCTTAGTTCCAGTTGTTTTTCCCCTATTACCACGTCATTGGCTCCAGGTTTCTGCTGCTCTCCCTACTATTGCATACCAGCATTTCAGCTGTCAAATCCCCCTTCTCTTGTATTCCCCTCTTTCTTTTACTATATTAACTCTTCTACTGCCCAGTAATCTCAGGTGATCCTCAAATTAAATTACACAAGCTTACCCGTTCCACTTGTCCTTCCTTATGTTTCAGCTTGTAAACTTTAAGCTTTGGGAGACATGTCTCTGCATAATTCTTGTCTTCCATCCCTTGGAGGAGCACTCCATGGAACGCCAACCTGCAAGTGTTTGCATGGATATCAGTATCCAGCTTTGAGCCAATCACAAGACACAGTTTAGGGCAGGTAACTGGCTTCTCAAACTCAAGTAAGGCCCACTGTTGTTTTGGGAGCTGTCTTTCTTCAGTGCAGTCATTCTCCTTGTTTTCTTCTGAGGACTTTGAGTCTTTGGAAAGATATTCCTCCTGATAAAGATATTCTTTTCCAAAATCAAAATCATTCTCCAGGGGTTCTTTGGTGAAGTCATTAGGAGCTGGGCTGAAGAACATAACTCTTCCCATAACAGTTTCATGGCCAACTGTGATATGAAACTTTGCCTTGGTCTGAAGAGTGCCTCGGAAATACGGGATTTTCTTTAAAGAGATGATAGCAGCATGAATAGTCTGGAGAGATTCAGGTGTACAGATCAGACCTCTTTCCAACAGCTTTGGATCAAACTGAGTCACACAGATTCCTACCCTGTCACCCTGCATGGCATAGTTAACTGGAGTATGAAACATCTGCATGGACTTGACCTTCTTTGTCACCTATTTATGGGAGCAAAGGATAAGAAAAATAGTCATATTCATATGGTTTATTTATTAATAAAGCATTTTATTAATTAAAAACATGTATACCCACTTTTCTGGGTCTTTAGAAAAAACAAAAACTCACTCTTCAGTAGAGTTATTTCCAGACATTAAAACTCTGCTCTTTAGTAGAGATACATAGTAATTACAAGAAAAATCTACCCTCTAAATTATCTAAATGAATGCTTCCTCTAAGGATTACTTTTTAAAGCTTTGTCTATCTTTTGTACTAGAAAATAATACTAAGAATCATTCTTTTGAATTTGGTAACTTTTATAGTAGCCGAAAGGAATTAGCAGATCAGTATGTATCTGCATAAATAAGGCACTGATTTGTTTTTGAGAAGTACAACTAAGCTACACAGTAGCAATCTTATAATAATACAAAAATAATGAAAATGCTGACCTTCTCTTTCTACTTTCCTTTTATTCTCTTATATGAATTTGCTGCAGTTCTACAAATTAGACTAGGCAGTAGTTAGCAACCTTTTGGGGTCCAGGGGCACATTTGGAATTTTGAGAGGATGTCATGGCCACCAATCACAAAATGGCTGCCACAAAAGGGCCTGCTTGACACAAAATGGCTGCCATGAGGGTGCGGCTTGACACAAAATTGAGAATACTGGTATTCCTATATAACAGAGCATCAACTGACTGGTTGACCTGAGAGAACAGGATTAAATTCCCACTCAGTCATGAAATTATCTGGCCAATGTTGGCCAAGTCACTCTGTCTCCCTCATAGGATTGCTGTGAGGATATAATCGGGAGAAAAAGAATCATGGGTACCACACTGAGCTGCCTGGAGGATGTTACTGTGATAAAATATAAATATTTTTTAAAATAAAGGGAAAGAAAAAGCAATAAAACAAGCCTCAAGGCAAATGGGGAAGGTATCCCCTTTGTCTCCCCACCCCTCCTCAAAATCAAAATGTAAGAAATAATGGGAAGAGAGCCTAGGGAGCAAGCAGATGAAGCTGCTTCTTCTCCGCCATCAGAATGCACACCACAGCTAGAAAAAAGGCAGGACTAGAAAAGGGGGGATAGAGATCCCCTACAATGCCACTGCTTCCCCCCCAAAATAAAAATGCCTTCCAGTGCTAGAAAAAGCATGAAAGAAAACCGTGAAGCAAGCCGGAAAGCTGGCTGTCTAACCTACTGGAGTGAAAGGGAGCAGGCCCTTCCAATTCTCAGAAGGTACCTGCACATTTGCTTCTTAAGTTTTTGAGAGGGTGGCTAGCGAATTACTTGCTGTCAACCTCTGGACTACGCTTCCTTTTCTGTTGGTAAAAAAGTGTTCCTCTTATATTTTATGATGAGAAGCATGAGCATGTCTCAGATAATGTGCTTAATATTTTCACTTAATGAAATATAACCATCAGTGCATTAACACCATGCATAAAGAAACACATGCATTTAAGAAACACACATGACACTCTTATGACATAGAAAATGAGGGAAAATATTTTTTTACTCCATTCTATAGATATAATTCCCATTTACTCCAGTTCTTTATATTTCTGACCTAATATTTCAGTACTCTTCCATAAATCCTTCCACTAAAATATTTTTTACAACTGTGAGATTTATGAAAAGCAAGCTCTAATTTTCAGCAATTTGAAAACAATAAGCACAAGTATGGACTAGTGATGTCAGGGCTGTGCCCACTGTTTATGGATATAGTCCATTTTCTCTTATCCATGTTACATGAGAAAAATGTAAACACTATGGAGTCTGGAGTGAAGCTAATAAGCTTAGAGTTGTATCAGTTATTCTTCTTCAGAAACTTCTAAGGCTGGAAAAATAAAGACTAAAATAGGCTTTTCAAAAAGATCAACGTTGGTTCAGCCTGATGAGGGCAAACCAGTTCAGTTTAATATGGTTTCTTTTTTCACTGCATTTCTTTTTGTTCTTATATTTATCCTTTAAGAAGATATTTCCCCCCAGTTTATTCATTAGCCACGTGTGCCTGCCACTGTCTCTTTCACTCATCTGAACAGATGCAGAAAGATCTTCAGCATCTTAATATTGTAACATGAATTTTGTGCGTTCAATATACAGTTTCAAATTGTGGAACCAATGTATTGTTTAAATACAACTCAACACAGCACTTCTTCCTTTCTCAGAAAGCTTGCAGGTTATCAGCTGTGTCACTCTGGAGAGATACTTCTGTCAAAGAACTCAATACATTTAAAAGTCAGATAAAGGTAAAGGTAAAGGTACCCCTGACAGTTACGTCCAGTCGTGACCGACCTGGGGTTGCGCGCTCATCTCGCTCTATAGGCCGGGAGCTGGTGCTTGTTCGCAGACAGCTTCCGGGTCATGTGGTCAGCATGACGAAGCCGCTTCTGGCAAACCAGAGCAGCACACAGAAACGCCATTTACCTTCCCGCCAGAGAGCGGTCCCTATTTATCTACTTGCACTTTGAGGTGCTTTCGAACTGCTAGGTGGGCAGGAGCTGGGACCGAGCAACGGGAGCTCACCCCGTCGCGGGGATTCGAACCGCCGACCTTCCAATCAGCAAGTCCTAGGCTCTGTGGTTTAACCCACAGCGCCACCCGCGTCCCTTAAAAGTCAGATAGCAAGTTCCAAATCTGAAGTTTTGTTGTTGCATCACCACTATGTATATGTGTGCAAGCCACAAAGTGGGACATGTAGGATTATTTCCTTTTTTTTTTTTATAATATTTTTATTTTTCCATATAGACACAATATAACAAACATAAACATACAAAAACAAAAACAAAACAAAAAACATGTATCATTTCATATCCTGATTTCATATCCTATCTTCCCCGACTTCCTCATGCCTCCCCTTTCTGTATTCCAAATTCTTATCGATTGTTCAGCAAATCTTCCCTTATTTTAATTTAAATTTAGACTATTCTTTCTTATTCTCCTTGTCTTAACCATTGCTAATAGTAACCATTTACTTTCCAGTCCAACATCATTCTAACTTTCGTTAACTTTGTAATATTTCTTTAAATAGTCCTTAAATTTTTTCCATTCTTCTTGCGCTGCTTCTCTTCCCTGGTTTCGGATTCTGCTCGTCATTTCTGCCAGGCCCATATAGTCTATCACCTTCATCTGCCATTCTTCCAGTGTGGGTAGTTCTCGCGTCTTCCAGTACTTCGCAATGAGTATTCTAGCTGCTGTTGTAGCATACATAAAGAAAGTTATATCCGTCTTTAACACCCCTTGGCCGACAATACCCAAGAGAAAGGCCTCTGGTTTCTTGGGGAAAGTATATTTAAATACCTTTTTAAGTTCATTATAGATCCTTTCCCAGAATGCCTTAATCTTCGGGCAAGTCCACCAAAGATGAAAAAATGTACCTTCAGTTTCTTTACATTTCCAACATTTGTTGTCAGGCACATGGTAAATCTTTGCAAGCTTGACTGGGGTTATGTACCACCTATATATCATTTTCATAATATTTTCTCTTAAGGCATTACATGCCGTAAATTTTATCCCGGTGGTCCACAACTTTTCCCAATCAGCAAACAAAATATTATGACCAATGTCCTGAGCCCATTTAATCATGACCGATTTAACCGTTTCATCTTGTGTATTCCATTTCAGCAGCAAATTGTACATTTTGGACAAATTCTTGGTACTGGGTTCTAACAGTTCTATCTCCAATTTTGATTTTTCCACCTGGAAGCCAATTTTACTGTCCAGTTTAAACGCTTCATTTATTTGATGGTAGTGGAACCAGTCTCTCACCTTCCCTTTTAATTTCTCAAAACTCTGCAATCTCAATTTGTCCCCTTCCTTTTCCAAAATTTCCCAGTATCTTGGCCACTTGGACTCCATATTTAACTTTTTAACTGCCTTAGCTTCCATTGGCGACAGCCACCTTGGAGTTTTATTTTCCAGCAAGTCTTTATATCTTACCCAGACATTTAATAGTGCTTTTCTGACAATATGATTTTTGAAACTTTTATGTGCTTTAACCTTGTCATACCACAAATATGCATGCCACCCAAAAATGTTATTAAAACCTTCCAAATCCAAAATGTCTGTGTTTTCAAGAAGTAGCCATTCTTTCAGCCAGCAGAAAGCTGCCGCTTCATAGTAAAGTTTAAAGTCTGGCAGGGCAAACCCCCCTCTTTCCTTTGAATCCGTTAATATCTTAAATTTAATTCTGGGCTTTTTGCCCTGCCAGACAAATTTAGATATGTCTTTTTGCCACCTCTTGAAACAATCCATTTTATCAATTATTTGCAATGCTTGGAACAAAAACAACATTCTTGGCAATACATTCATCTTTATAGCTGCAATACGGCCTAACAAGGAAAGCTTTAAGTTGGACCAAATCTCCAAATCTTTTTTCACTTCTCTCCAAGTTTTTTCATAATTATCTTTAAACAAATTCACATTTTTAGCTGTCATATTTATACCCAAATATTTCACTTTTTTAACCACAGTTAACCCTGTCTCGTTCTGAAACCTTTCCTTTTCTATCTGTGTCAAATTTTTCTCCAAAACCTTTGTCTTAGACTTATTCAATTTAAATCCTGCCATTTGACCAAACTCTTGAATTATTTCCAAAACTCTTTTCGTGCTAGCTTCTGGCTCTTGTAATGTAAGTACTAAGTCATCTGCAAATGCTCTCAGTTTATATTGTTTAGCTCCGACCTGAATCCCTTTAACCAACTGGTCCCTCTTAATCATATTAAGCAAAACCTCCAGGACCGATATAAAAAGTAGTGGGGAGATAGGGCACCCCTGACGTGTCCCTTTTTCAATCTTGAACTCTTCTGTAACCACATTATTTACAATTAGTTTGGCTTTCTGTTCAGAGTATATTGCACCTATACCATTCTCAAACCCTTGGCCTACCCCCATCCCCCGGAGGTTCTTCAACATAAAACTCCAAGAAATGTTGTCAAAGGCTTTCTCGGCATCCACAAATATCAAAACAGCTTTAGTGTTTATGTTCACTTCCAGCTTTTCCAAAATGTCAATTATATTCCTTACATTGTTCGACAAATGCCTTTTTGGGAGAAAGCCCGCTTGGTCCCCGTGAATCTCCTCCATCAAAACTCTTTTCAGTCTCTTTGCTAAAATGTCAGCAAAGATTTTGTAATCCACATTCAATAACGAGATGGGTCGGTAGTTTTTAAGTTGGGTCTTTTCAGTCTCTGTCTTTGGTATAAGTGTAATGTAGGCCTCTCTCCACGTATCGGGTGCCCTTTTCCCCTCCATAATCTCATTGCAGACTTCCTTCAGAGGTTGTATCAACCCTTCCTTCAAAACTTTGTAATATTTGGAAGTCAGTCCATCCGGTCCGGGGGATTTGCCCAGCGTCATGCCTTGAATGGCATCTTCTATTTCTTGTGCTGATATCTCCTGGTTCAATATTGTCTTACTTTCTTGCGAAACCTTTTTCAGCCCATTTTCCTCGAGGAACTGTTGTATGTCCATTTCTTTCTGCGGCCCTTGTGTGTAAAGTTGTCTAAAGTAGTTCTGAAAACAGTTCCTAATTTCCGCTGGGTTGCTTATGTTTTTTCCTTCCACTTCTGTATTTGTTACCGTGTTGAGTTTTTGTCTCTTCTTTATTTGCCAAGCCAGTAACTTGCCACATTTATCAGCAGATTCAAAGGTCTTTTGTCTCATTTGTTTAATTTTCCACTCTAATTCTTGATTCATCAGTTCCATATATTGTGTTTGGTGAAATTTAATTTCTCTTAAAATCTCTTGGGATTTTGGCTTCGATCTTAATTGTTTTTCCCCTTCTTTTATCTTTTCCAAAATTCTCTCCTTCTTCTCATTTTGCTTTCTTTTCTTTAAAGTATTTTGCTGAATCAAAAACCCTCTCATCACGGCTTTGCTTGCGTCCCATACTATTCTTTTTTCTACTTTAGAGCTTAAGTTGATTTCAAAGTAGTCTTTCAAAGTTTTTTGGGCCTTCTTGCAGATCTCCTCATCTCTGAATAAGGTGTCATTCATTCTCCATCTGAAGGAACCAGTTGTTGTTTGCCTCATCACCATCTTTACAGCGTTATGGTCGGAGAAAGTTTTTGGGCAGATTTCTACTTTTTTTATATTCGGAGCCATACTGCTAGTCACCCAGATTTGGTCAATCCTTGTCCATGTCATTTTGGCTTCAGAAAAGAAGGTTCCCTCTCTTTCTAGTGGGTGTTTTGTTCTCCAAATATCAATCAAGTCCATATTGTCAGTCATTTCAAAAAAAGTCTTTGGTAGTCTTCCATCTTTTGTTATTACCTGTCTTTGTGCCTTGTCCATATTTGTTGAAACTACTCCATTCATATCTCCCATCAAAATTAGGTTGTAATCCATATGGTCCATCAAGATTTCATGCAACTTCTTAAAAAATTCAGCTTTCCCTTCGTTTGGTGCATAGATTCCCACTATCAAATACTTCTCTCCTTGGGATTGAATTTCAATTGCCAAATATCTTCCTTGATCATCTTTAAAGATTTGTTTCGGTTGCAATTTTTCTTTTGCATAGATCACTACTCCTCTCTTTTTTACTCTGTCTGAGGATATAAATTCCTGTCCCAGTCTTTTATTTATTAATAATTTTCTGTGTGCTCTTGTCACATGGGTCTCTTGTAGGCAAATCAAGTCCAATTGGTCTTTCTTTAAGGCATGAAATATACTTTTTCTCTTCCTGGGAATGTTCAAGCCGTTACAATTCCAGGTTAGAAGTTGCAGAGCCATGATGGGATTATTTACTCCTTCCTCCTACAGCTCCCTGTTTTTGTTCCTCGTCCGTCGGTGGTGCCGTGTTCGTGTCCAGTGATGGATGCCCCTGTCCTGGAAAAGTCTCTTTCTGTAGGTCTTCTTCGTGCTCTCCCAAGAACTTGTCTTTATCACTTACAGTCTTTATTCTTCTCTTCTTTCCCTTATATTTAAAAGACAGGCCTTGGGGAAATTCCCACCTGAATGGTATGTAGTTCTTCTTCAGCAGTGTCACCAGGTCCTTATAATGTCCTCTTGCGTCCAAGATACTCTTAGGGATGTCTTTAAAAATCTCAATAAAAAAGTCTTCAATTCGAAGGGCTGTTTGGTAGTGCAGGTTCAGTATTTTATCTCGCTCCTCCTTTGATCTTAAAGTAATAAGACAATCTCTGGGTCGATTCTTCTTCTGTCTTATTCCCAATCTAAATGCACTTTCTATCTTAAAGTCCTCTTTCTTCAGCTCCTGCTTCCAAAAATCAGAAAATTCTTTTGTCAAATGTAGGATTATTTCCAACATTAATCAGAGTAGTTCTGCTGAAATCAATGGGCATGAAATAAACGGTTCTACTTCATGATTTAGTTGATGAACTGAAAACAACCAGGTACAAATTCCAAAGCAAAAGTCTATCAAGAAAACCAAATCTTGCTGTTCCACAAGAAGTGTTGTTGGTGGGTCTACAAATAGCAGTAGAATGGAATGTACCACTACATGTAGAACCATCACATTTTTAATGCTTCTCCACATTACTCCCTGGAGGTAGGAAACCAGAACATCAGAAAGAAAGGTTCTTAACAGGTTCTCTCTCTGTTGTCTTAGTTTTTAAAGAAGGCTATTGATGCTCACCTGAAATCTAAAATCTTCTGCTTCATTTTTATTTGTAGAATGGTTCTGTGTAGACTGATATTTCATACATCTGTATTACAAATTCTGTCAGTCATGCACACACACACACACACACACACACACACACACCAACCAACCCGTGAAATGGAGAAAGACGGCTTACAGTGTTTTATGCAAAGAAATAACTTGCACATCTCATTCTGTGAGGAGATAATTTATGCTCCCAATATGACTATTGCTGTAGTGGTGATTCACAAGTCCCTGAAAGTGTGGAAAAGAATGTGAGCGTTCTCTTTTCCATGCTTCAGCAGTCTTGCCTGAGCCCTCCCTTATAAAAGGAGTTTTCAGATCTTTCTAAAAGCACACAGATGTCACAGATTTGGTTCAACATAGACTCTCGCCTCCACACTAGAGCTCTTTGTTTCATGCCATCCAAAAAATTATTTTTAATATAAAAATGGCATACCTATTTTATCCATTTTGGGTAGTCACATGGAAAGAAATGGAACTTCATCTAGCAACTTCAAGCTCATCAACAAACAAACACTTCCCAATGTTGAAAAATCTGCTTAAAGCAGCTTCATATTTAACTAGAGGGGTGGCAACTTGTAATGCCTGAAAATAAATCAGGAAAGAATGTTCAATATTTTTATCTGGATGATCACATTAATATTTCTAAGTATGATGTAGAGGCTTGTGAAATGGCTTTGGTGGAGGAGGAGAAGGACTGGGGAAGTCCATGTGTTCATACACAGATAAAAAAATGCAAAAGGAGAGATAAATTAAAAGCACCCAAACTGTTCAGGCCCTTAAGATAAACAAATGTGTTCAATATAAGAAAAGAACCTGTTATTTGAAGACCAAAGGAAAAGCCCACTAAGATTTTCAAAGCAGTTTAACTAATAGAAAACAGCATACAAAAACTCCACTAATGGCTTTTTTCTCCTGATACAATGAAGCTTCTTTTCCTTTATTTATCCAACTTTCATTAAGTTATCGGTACTCCATATGCCATAGCTCTTAGCTTTTTTAGATAAGAGCCCAAGCATCCTTCTACCTCCAGTGCTGTCACTGCATCTTACTGATACAAAAGAGATAAAGGCAACCTAGCCCTTCTGATAATAACTGGAATCACAGCAAATTCAGCAAACTAGTAAATTATGAAATGGAAAATTTAAAAAATAAAATAAAAAGCAGATTGGAACACATAGTTAAGGTAGTTAGTAATCAAACAGTTAAAAACATGTTAGCTAACTTTAATTGGTGCATTAACATAATGCACACACCACCTCTATTAAAATGAGAGGATGTCCCTATATTTAAGCGAGATTTAAATTATACTCATAGGACAGAAAAATGGTGTGGACATATTTTTGGGGAAAATGAAAATACAGCCCAATTTTTGGTTGTTTGCTCACTGCCAAAAAAATGGAACTGCAGCTTTGTTCTTCAGCAGTAGGGGCTGCTGAAAGGGTGAGGAGTTCTATCAGCACCCCTGAGCATTGTTCAGATCACTAATTCAATCTTGCATTGACATATAACATTAATACACTATAAAAGGTATGTTTAATGCCAGCGTGCACTCTCTCTCTCTATAGAGAGAGAGAGAGAGCGAGAGAGAGAGAGAGAGAGTGTTGCCCTGGAGGTCTCCAGAGCACCAGCCTCCAAAGACAAAATTCAGTGACCTTCTGCTTTAAAATAAATTCCCGCTTTCATGGTCATGAATAAAAGATTGTAAATTTGACAAGAGAGTTACTGGCATGGCATTATCTTCTTGGCTCTGGTGACAGCACAGACCATTAGCTCTGAGAGATGCATCAAGTGTGCCATACATCTTAGTAGGATGTTACATCTTAAGTTTAAGATTGAACCTATCCACTACTCTGGAGGATTCTGGGAAAATCACAACCAAAGTACCAAAGCCAAAAAAGATACCATGCCTGTTTTATACAAACAGCTAGGCATTCCAGATGTTTCGGCACATACATATCTCCCTCTCTCTTTCCTGTTTCACTAGATGAGCAGGAGAAGGACTTGGCACAGCACAAAAGGCTTATTGGCAGAGGATATCATGTTCATACCAAAGGCCATGTTCAAAGTACGTCACCGACGGAGTGACTCTGAATCTCACACTCCCCAAAATATCATTGTCTTCAAAGCATATACGTATGGTGACACTTATTCAACAAGAGGAGATGGATGACCACTTGTTTCAAACTGAGAATTATGTAAAATTATTTGAGTTATAGATGTATCATGCTTCTTTCAGTTCCTTATTTTGGATTAATGAAGATACACACAGGAAGGTTATAAGACGGGAGACAAAGGAGCCTGTGTGAAAGGCAGGGTAGAGAGAATCTCCCAGGGTGAGAGGTTGGGAAAAGAGAGGGAAGTTCCTAGGTGGGACCAGGGAGGGTTCCTTTTTTCATGCGTGGATAAGGGATACAATTGTGATAGAGGGCTCTGCATTTACTTTTACTTCTTTTAGCTTAGCTTTTATTGTATTTTATGTGCAAAAAAATTAATAAAAATTATTTTAAAAATATGTGTAACACACTTCTTTCATACTGTATGAAGATGATGTTGAGCAGCACTCTGGGCTGCCCTGAAGTGGGAAGCATTTTCTGCCACATATTAGCCATCCAACCAAAGTGGAAACTTGTGCCTGGTCAGACTCAGGTCTTTGGGACACTGACCTCCCCCCCCCCCCCAGCTATTTCTCCACATAATGGAGGGCACAAGATCTCTAATGGATACCACACAAAAACCCACTCTCTCAGAAAAGCATAGCTGCTTGATAGTTCGGCAATGATGGGTGTACATCCATTCTGAGGGCTTCAGCGGGAGATGATGTATTGGAGAATGAGGACACAGAGCTAAATTTTCAACAAGAAGCACTAAGGTAGAGAAACAATGAGAAACTTCATTTTTCCAAAGAAAATGTCACCCATTATGGTGCAAACTGTCATGAGGCAGAGAAGCAATTTGGGGAAACCATGCAAGAGAAGAAGGGGGAAATATGATTAACAAGAAAGACGTAAATATTAAACTAGAAGATGCCTTTCACCTAGGTATCCAGTGTAGTCAATCCTTTGAATTTCCTTCTTTGCTTATTGTCCATCGAACAAGCAACATCTGCTTTGTGAGAAGAGTTTGATCTCTACACAAGCTGCATTGGCATCCTGAAGCCAATAACTCAAAATCCTGGTTTCAAGAAGAAATATCAGAGATGGGTACAACAAAGAAGTTAACCATTATGACCCTAAGGCTTCATTCCTGGTCAGTCACTGCAAGTTCAGACCCAATGAGTATATATTTGAAATAAATATATATATATATTTCTTATGGCATGTGCTTTATTAATCTAGTTTTCATTTAATCATACCTGAAAGGCTTGATCATAGCATCTCTGTTAATTAATTCCTAGACCAAGTATGTACCCAACATGAAATTTCCCACATTTGCAAGTAACTAGATTCGAATTGTTTTTGAGAAAAATGAACACAGTCATTGGTGGTAATGCTTCCCCCACAACTTAATTTGATGAAAACTTCTACAGGAATGTCAATTCAGAAATTTATATAACAGGACAATAAAAATACAACAGAAAAAGCAACACCTCAACAAAACAAAAACAGCGTCTGTTGAGTCCTCCTCAAAAAGTTGAACAATTTCGAGCAATAATCATAATCATGATTTAGTTTGAACCAAGAAACATCTGCCTTTGCAGTCAGTTGGGAAACATGAAGGTTGAAAGGTTCTGATATTCTTCAGTGAATCACTACATGACTGTCAGTATAATCCCCTTACATCAAATAGCTGAGGGAGTTCTACTTCTTTGATCGTGCCCTGGCTGTCCGCAACTGTGTCAGAAGTGGGATAACTGATGGACCACACAGCAGCATACAGGCTGGCTATTTTCCCTCCTATTTTAGACCAAGTGCATATTATTTATATGTACCTATTACTATATACAAGGAAAATGGTAAAATGTTGATAAGAACATCTTAGAGCCACAAATATATGCACATATGTGGAAAATCCCAATCCTTTTGACAGAACATGCTGGCTAAAATATCTAATGAGCCATGTCCATCCATGTCAATGTATATACTAAGTTAACATTTCACCAAGCAGATGCAGAGAAGGGGAAACTCAATCTGTTCTTCTATAGTATATGCATTATAAATAAGATTAACATTTAATATCAAGTAAACCTTAAGTTATCAAAACTGCTTTCAAGCCACATATTTCTGTTTCTTCCTAACGACCTCACCCATACACAAGGGAAAAACCAGGTTGTAAAATTACATGTGGGAAAATTCATTCTTCCAATGAAATAAACCGAATTCCTCTGTTTTAACTCTAGACTTGGTTTAGAACAATAGGAACACTTTCATCCAGAGACTTCAAAGTGGTCCACAAAATACTACATCAGAGTAAACAGAGGGCTGAAAGGTTTATAGAGAAGACCTTCCAGAGGGTAAATTTCCCCCCACCCCCAAAACAGGATATTTTTGTTTATTACTAGTTGCTGAAAAGCATAAAAGAAGGGAAACTATGGGCTAGAGAAGTAAAACTTTTTATGTGTAAGCAACATTTGGAGCTTTGTCAGGAGGCTGGTTTTGGTAGAATGTGTGACATGTAGCCCAATGTGAGTAATATTATATCTCAAATAAAAATCAGCCCATGAATATACATAATCCAAAAGGTAATTCTCCCAATCTCTGAAATGTAATGGAGCTACTCTAGATCACTGAGGCATGAATATTTACCGTATTCAGGCTTTACTGCTCTCGATCTGGGTTCAATTTTGCAAATTAAAATGAGAGCTGTGTGGATAGAGAGATTAAAGAGCATCCCAACGCTTGCCTGTTTCCTTGGTGTGGCAGCAGTGATCCGGTTACCCTTCTGTTAGGTTATTTCTTTTTACTTAACAGAGTAGGTCAGAAGCAATTAAGAGTGGAGTGTAGAGGTCACAATTAGTTCATAACCTTGCAGTTAAAGGATCAATTAAAAATAAAACAACAATGCCTGCAAACACTGCCTCCCTACAAAGATATACAGAGAACAGAAAACAGCATTTAAAATAAAATCACTACTGAAAAAAAATATTGCTAGGTGTTTTCCCTTCTACTGGAGATGTATGGGGACAGCAGGAAATACAGTTTTCTTGTATCCATTTCTTTCTCGTAAGCAAAACTCTGCCTTTCCTCATTTGTGACTTCAGTATTAAAAACTGAAATATACCCCATTAAAAAGAGTCATTGGAAAAAAAGGACTAAAGACAAGTAATTCTAAAGGAGTTTTGTTGGTTTTGTAAGTGGTGTCAATTTTTTATATTTACCACTGGCAATTTTTGCTTGAAATTTAATAAAATAGAAAACTGTGAGCTTTAGCTATAAAAATAATGATGAATTAAGCAGATGCAGATGTTGATAACTTTTAAATCTAGCAGTGATTAATATATGAAATGACATATCAACTGTTTTTTGATATGCTGTGAATGGAACACAGGACCCATTCTTAAGCGGGTTCCTAAATCTTTGGCCAAAAAAGGTCAAGTCAGTTGTTAGATGAGGTAATCTTAAAATTAGCCAAATTATAATAACTAAACCAAAAATACTATATGCTCTTCCAAAGTATAAAATACTAGCAGTTAACTTTTGAAAGAAACAAGTAGGCTTTGATCCTAGGCATCAGATTCACAAAATGGCTGTGAATTTGCCATTTTGAAATTCTGGAAATAAATGATAGAGAGTTGCTGTTGTTGTTTTAAATCCAATATCTGAACAATTGGGGGGGGGGAGAGGTAGCATTTGTGCTGCTTTATAAAGTAGTAATGATATAAATATGATCATGCAAACCTAAATAAATAACATACATGAAACAGGAAGGACAGATACATCATGGTTAACGTTATACAAATATGCTCACCTGGGGGGGAAATACTAAAAGAAAAAGAATATGCTAAGACAAAAAAAAAGTCTGTCAAGAAAAGGTGGAAAATAGGAAAGTAAAAGCTTCAATCCCAAATATTATTTCAGTACCAAAAAAAAAAGTATTTACCATAATGAAGCAGCATGTCATGATTTGTGTAATATATAGAATTTACCCCCCTTTTTGTCTTCAAATAATATCCTGGTACCAAAGGGTTACTGTCATTCGAAAACCCTCACCAGCAGTCTTAATAAACATTTAATATTTTTCTTTCTACTTTCTTAAAGAGCCCAGATGTGTTCTTGCAGATCAAAAGAATCCTAACTTATAAAGTTAAACTAAATCAAGGGCTTTTGTTCCAAGGCATCGTTGCTGAACTAATTATTCCTGGATGTTGTTTAATGAAACAGTGGTGCCATATATTAAAACATTTAACAGGATGAGTTGTATGAGTTATAGGGAAGGTCTGATCTTAGCATATAAATTTAACCTTTTCTTCAAAAGAGATTAAACGAACTACTCAGAACTCCCTAACACTGGCAATGGGGATGTAAAGTAAAGAGACACTAACCTATAAGGAAGTATATTGCTGTCTGTTTACCTCTTTCATAGTAATGAAGATGGGGGAATTGGCAAGCTCTCTAGACTTCATCTCCTCCACCTCAAAACAAAACCTTTGCTTGGGTTTCTCATCATACCACTAATTAAATCTCTTTCAAAAAAAAATATTCCATTCTGAACCCAAGACAGAATGATAGGAAATGCAGCTCCTAGGGGCGGAGGGAACCACTAATTCTGCACTGAAATATTATGAACGCCTATTAACCAAAAGATTCTCTCCTGCTGATGGGTGTTTTGCTTTTAATTACAATGTGACAGAAGGGAAGATATCCTTTAACCAAATTAATAGTATTTCTCCCTTTGTCTCATGCAATAAAAAAAAATGCAGACCCACTGAATGTATATCAAATTGAATTTATAAAAATGCAGCTAGAAAATGAAAGCCACCATGGAACACCAAGAAGGTTCTAGAATAGGCTGGCAGAGGCTTCCATACACCAAGCACTTCCCTTTCCTGTTATATTCTCCCCTGGATTTATAAATACAGTAGTACCTCAGGTTAAGAACTTAATTTGTTCTGGAGGTCTGTTCTTAACCTGAAACTGTTCTTAACCTGAAGTACCACTTTAGCTAACTGTTCTTAACCTGAAGTATCACTTTAGCCGCACTGCCGCTGCACAATTTCTGTTCTCATCCTGAAGCAAAGTTCTTAACCCAAGGTACTATTTCTGGGTTAGCGGAGTCTGTAACCTGAAGCGTCTGTAACCTGAAGCGTCTGTAACCCGAGGTAGCGCTGTATAAACCTGAGCAAAGAGGGGCTGGTTGGTGGCCTGGTCATAAAATAAAACTGTAGCCCAATTACGGATCCATATCCAACTTTAAATTGAAATGTGATGGAACCTATTTTCACATAACCCCAGCAAGTGTGACTGGTACCAAATTATACCCAAGAAATTACAGTATACAGTGGTACCTTGGGTTACATACGCTTCAGGTTACAGACTCCGCTAACCCAGAAATAGTGCTTCAGGTTAAGAACTTTGCTTCAGGATGAGAACAGAAATCATGCAGCGGCGGTGCGGCAGCAGCAGGAGGCCCCATTAGCTAAAGTGGTGCTTCAGGTTAAGAACAGTTTCAGGTTAAGTACGGACCTCCGGAATGAATTAAGTACTTAACCCGAGGTACCATTGTAACTAGTATTCAGAGAGGGGTGCTACAGCATCTACCTTGGAGAGCCGCTTCCAGTCAGTGTAGTAGACAATACTGAGCTAGATGTGCCAAGGATTCAGTATTAGGTAGAAGTTTGAAAGTATACCAGTGCAAGTAGATACATAGGTATCACTGTGGCGGGAAGCTAAAGGTGTTTTCGTGTGCTCTGGCTTCCGTCACAGTGTTTTGTTGAGCCAGAAGTGGTTTAATCACATGACCTGGAAAAGCTGTCTGAGGGCAAACGCCGGATCCCTCGGCCTGAAAGTAGAGATGTGCGCCACACCCCATAGTTGAATTCGACTGGTTCCAGGGGTCCTCTACCTTACCCTTATGGTTATGCTCTGGTTTTTACTTTTTGAAATATGACAACCCTAGCTCATGTTCTGCTCCTTGGTCACTGCAAGAACAGGATGCTGGACTAGATGGGCCATTGGCCTGATAGAGCAGGCTGTTCATATGTTCTTGGGCAGCTTCTGTTTTTCCTATATCTGAACCAAGGAATTTCACCAAATAATATTCTAACCATTTAGATCTCAGGCTACCCCCTTGTTATTGCCTGACCCAACACTTATGGTGTAACTAACATATGTAAAAGCTGAGGTCCATTTATTGATCACAGTAGCTGGTATTAACTTGAAATAAAAAGTTCATGAGGTGTTGACCAAACTTTATGACAACTCAAGTATGAATTTCCACACCTAGCCACCCACACTTAAAAGTAGTGTAATACAGCCTGTGAGATAATAAAGGCTCACCTAACAACAGAAAACGGCTTGTTTTTTTAAAAACATACACAAACACAAAATCCTGTTTGTTTGCATAAGGCTTTTTCTCAGCTCACCGAAGTAGACCTGCTATGATATTTTGTCTTGAATCAGCATTGAGGTTTCTTTGTACATAAGACTGTATTATACATAATAAACATGGAGACTCATTAAACTTGCAGAATAAAAGCTGTCCAAGTTTAAAATTAGCCTGAATAGTAAAATAAACAGTTCAGCCTCCTTATTACATTCTGTCCCTGTTACTGCAGCAGCATTTAAATGCTAGATGCTTAGCTCTAAAGAATTATCTTTTAATATATCACCTACATGCCTAAACCTTTAAGCTATCATCAGGAAAAAACGCAAATTCTTCCATTTACATTTTTGCAGCTCTGGTGTTGTTGTTTTTAACTTCAGCATTCTTAACGAGGTCACTTGGCAACAAAAGCAGGGAAAATTTTTACCTAGGTGTCCAGGGAGTGGGGGCAGGCCTAAACTACAAGCCCATTCTCCTGAGGCAACAATAGTGGATCATGCTTGAGGATGCTTATGCAAATTTATTTCCCTGCATCTCTATTGGGTATCCCTATCTCGTGAAATTTACTGTAGCCAATTAGAAGCAACTTTGGATCAGAAGAATAATGCCCTTCTCTCAAATAGTAAAAGAGAAAGTACCTGAGGGACAACCTCCTTATGTGATATGCTCTTTCCAGAACTACCTGTGCCAGAGTTACTAATTTCTGTGAGTATTTTCGATGCACAAGCAAGAGGAATCAACAGAGTGTGGCAGAAGACTGGGCAGCAAGAGCAATGAACAAGCAAGGGATAATAATCAGGGATACTGAGATCCCAATGGCCAGGGGGGACAGTGACACTGATAGGATTTACAGGCCCCAGAACATGTATAAGAAAATGAGATAGGCCTAAGGCAGAAGCAACTCGCTACACTAGCTTCTCAGTAGGTTGGTCACCACTGTTTGCTGGGAAGGGGAGCGACCACTTCTGGTCTGCCATCTCCAGAGTACCTAAAAGAGCTGACACTGGATGGATGGATAAAGAACAGAGCCTAAACAACAAGAACAGCAACAATAATTTACTTATACACTTACCATCCAGCTGGGTTGCTACAGCTACTCTAGGGGGCAAAGGATTTTCGTCAGTCATACATAATTATAATTTATTTTTTAAAAATTACCTCCCTCTTCAGTTGAAAATACTCCCTGAGTGGCTTACATGTCCATTTTAAAAATCTGTCCTAGCCCTCTGGCTTTCAGTCTAAACGACATAAACCCTCCCAATTTTATTCTGATTGGGAGGATGAAAAAAAGCAAATTCAGGTACTGTTACTTAAAGTAATGGGCTCCCAACCTAGTGTCCATGAAGCCTTCTAGTAGTGGCCCTGCACAGATGCTCCAGACTCTGAGCTTTCTTTTCTCTTTTCTTTTTTAAAAAAGAGAGAGAGCGCAAGAGTCACAGAAACCTCCATAATCAGGACCAGCAGGACATAACAGACTTATCATGATAAGCTTAAGGTTGCCGGGGGTGGTTCTCTCTTTAATTTTGTGACATGTCATTTTCCACATGGCAGCCATTTTGTGCTTTGCACTCCCAGCACTCAAAATGTGCCTAATAGTCCAAAAAGATTGGTGACCCCTGCCTTAAAGTTATCATTCTTATAATGACCTTCTGGGATGCAAACAGCTTAGATTGCCTGATGGTACTGGATGTAGCTAGATAAAGACTGAGAGAAAGGTAAAGCCACCTGCTCTCTCAGCAAAACCTGCTTCCCTGCTCTGAAGCTTGATGGAATGGCTTCCACCGACTCCCAGACATACATACATACATGCATACATATGAATGAGTGAATATACAATCATACATACATATATGTACATGCATATTGCCATGTCTGCCTATAAAGATAGATTACTCAGCCAAATATATAAGGAGCTTAAGCAAAAGGAGGTAAAAGTAGTTAAAAGGACACTACTTAAATCCTATTTATATATTTTCAAATTTATGAGGCATTTGGGGTGGGGAGCTGTGTTAAAAGTGTGCATCAGGTGCAAGTAACAATGCTTGCTACTACATGTCAACCTGTTTCAGCAATTTATCATTATGTGAGGCTCAACAGGTCGCTAGTATTGAAATGCAATAAATCAATAGCCTGTTTCCAAACTTCCCATTTCAAAGCACTTCCCTCCTTTTTTATGCTATAGCAAGAGAGCATTTCAGAATAACTGAAGCTAGGAATGTGTGTATTTCTGTTTTGTGAAGACAATCAATTCCATATGGCTAACAGGCACAAAATTATCCTCATAACTCAGCCACATTAGCATCAATATCTTTGGGCAGACCATCTAACAAAGACATGTGCCTTCAACCTAGTAAGTAAGAGATCTGCCCCACAACCTTGGGACATTTTTTATTTTAAGATTCAACCATTTTAAAATCAATTACAGAATTATTAATATAAAATGTATATTATAGTTTAAAACTCATAATCATTTCTAGAGCAAATCTTGTTTAGCAGTGCCCCTTGTATTTGAAGACCATGCAGATTTCTACAAATGGCCCAAGCATGAGGTGACAGACATGAACACTGGTGAAGCAATATACACCTGAGTTACATGAAGTCATTAAATCGTAACATTTACCATGAAGGTTACTCTATAGATCTGCAACAGTGGAGACCTCCCAGCTAAGGAACAGGGCTTTCAGGAACATGACAAAAGTATACTGCATGAAAATCACTATATGCCCATAGAGCAAAGAATAGTCCAAAGTAGCCAAAAGTCCAAAAGAAAGCAGTGCTAACTTGCCCACTAACCAGCTATGTTGGAGGGTGGGAGGCACAAGAGCACATTCTTCACCCCTAGATTTTTTATACCTTTTGGAGGCCTTTATGCAGGCATCTCAACCCTATTTTGGTCATACACATTTTATGCAACTATGGTTGTGGAGGTATCCTATCAATTTGACAAATTCATAGAAGGTATGGTGATCAATGGCTACTAGCTGTGGTGGCCATATTTTGGACTAGATGGGCCTTTGACCTGATCCAACAGGGCTCTTCTTAAGAGGAGGATCAGTCAACAGGGTGAATTATTCTGACTGCAATCTTCCTTTTCAAACAGTGAACTGGGAGGGTGGCATAATGCTGAGTAATTAGACTTGCTAAATACTAGCATCTCTTAGGCCAAACAAAAGAGGCAACAAGCCATTGCCTTCACTCTTAAGAGCAAACATTTTTGCCTTCAGAGCAGCGGAAGTGGAACTTCATTTGCAGAACTGAGATTACCTGCCCATCCTCCTTATTATACCCTTTGCACCACCTAAATAGCCACTCTAAGGGTCAAGGGAACCTCCAGATAACAAAGCAAGAGCCACAGCAGGAAGGGAGAATCAGAAATTGGGAAGGCCCACCTTATGTGAGAAAAAGTGCACCTTAGGATCCAAACTGTTTTCTGAATTTCTTCTCTAGAAACGTGTTTATTTTCTGGTTTTACATAGGAACATGGAGGTCTACACAATACGTCTAAGGCCAAACCATAAAATCCGCCTTGAAAAAATACCACACTACGATGATTATCCCCCTATTTGTCAACTGCCAATAACTGAGCTATATTGGGAAACCTTCACCATGTCCCATGGTTTGGGGTGAAGGGGTTTGCAGTCTAACAACAACTGGAGAGCCATCCCTGTGCTATAGAACAGTGATAGAGGACACGGCTTAAGCAAACCTGGAAGAGATTGCTGCTTGAAATCAGGATAAAATAGTAATGGGATATATGGGCCTATGATCTGATTCAACACGAGGGAGCTTCATGCTGTCATGTGCCTCAGAACATTAGGGTTCACCCATTTGCAAAATCATCTCTAATGATGTACATACTTGCAATTCCACATGGGAGAAAGAGAGAGACATGAACTTTCGCAACATGTGTAGTCCAAGATGTCCTGATTATTAGAAAAATGAGCATAGGCTCTTCATCGAAACTGGGGACTAAAAATTACCCTGGCAAACAGTTAATGCATTTCCACACACTCAGGACTTCCGGGTTAGCACGAACGGCTAATGGCGGATTCTCTCCGAGCTCCGGAGGGAATCAGCTCTTCAGGAGTTGGGTCTTGCCGCTGCGGCGATGCGGGGACCCTTAAAAATCACAGGCGCGGAAGCCTGTGAACCTGGTGACTCGGCGGGCACCATTTGCGCCCCCCCGACCTGTGAAGAAGCCTTTTTAAAGGCTTCGGAACGGGGGACGGGGTGAGCGGCGCGGTGCTGAGAGTCGACTGCTTCTCCTGGGGAGTGAAGCCGCGAGCCATGGTCGGAGGGCGCTGACTTTTTCCTGTGAACAATCGGACCCTAAAAGTAACAATCCGTGAGTAGTACGGAAATTGGACTTTTTAAGGAAATTTTCTTTGGAATTTGCCACGATCAGGGAAGGCGCAAACAGGAAGTCCGCCTCCCCGCCTTGTAAAAAATCTAAAGCAAGGACTAGTTAACTAAGGTCGAGAGAATTGTTTCTTCGATAAAAGATACTAATTTCACGATTTGGCGATACAAGTATAAGTAATTGTGCTGGAGGATAAGAGTTAATTTTGAGAGTTGAAGTGCCACCCCCCCGCCGGACCCGGGAGCGATTCGCGAGAGAACCTGCTGAGGAGATATAGAGGAGTTTGACAGCTGTCAAAATTAGCTGTCAAAAAGGAAAAAGAGAACTTTGTTTCTGCTGTCTCTGCTGGATACATTTGCTGCAACCTGGTTATATTTTGTTGAAAATAAGTAAGAACTGATACAAATTAACCTGACTTTTGGATTTTAACTGGAAAGAATACTAAGTTACCAAAATCCCTCTAGAGGGGGATTTGGGACACTACAAGAATGGCTGGAAGAGGGAAAATTCAGGCTGGGCTGGACAGAGTATTTGTTCTCCTGGGAAAGTTACAAGGCCAAATTGATGTTTTGGCTACAAATGTAACAACTTTGAGCTTAACAGTAAATAACATTACGGAATTTGATAAGGACTTGACTCAGGAAGCCCATGCAGCTGGACAAAAAGAGAACTTTGAGAATCTTGAAAGTGTGGAGAAAGAGATATATGATGTTTCTGAGGAGAAGGAAGGAGGAGCTGTAATTTTGCAAATGACAAAGGAGAGCCAGAGGCCTGATATCATGCTCACAAAGGGAAACAAGAAATCAAACCAAAGGCCTGACAGGATGACTACAAAGGAAAATAAGTATTGGATGATGAAATCCTGGTTTAAATTGGCGACTGAAGAATGGAGAGATCTCCTTGTGTGGAGACCTGAAGACCTATGGATTACAAATCTGATTAAAGTGGAAGGTGGAGTTTTTGTGACAATTGGACTTTTGAACCTTGCTTTTAAGTATGGAGGTCTGGCTGGAAGAAATATGGACTTTATTGGGATAGAGCTCCTCCGAGACTTGGAGTTTAATATTAAGGACTATCAAAAAAACCGGCAGAGAGGAACTGAGAGAGAATTAAGAGCCTCGGACGTGAGATCTCCAGGCTGATAGAAGATTAAGACTGTTGGATATTTGTTGGGGATCGAAACCGGGAAAGGGGGTGGTGGGGTTTGAGAATCCAAAGGGTGTATAATTATGATCTGTTTTACTTTTTTTTGTTTGGTTATTAATATGAAAATTGGGAAATTCGTGGAATGGAATTTGGGTCGACTTTAGAAAAAGGTTTGTGTATTGAGGTACAAATATTGATGTCTATAAGTCAAAATTGGGTTTTTTTTTTAAAAAAATGAATTAAATATAAAAAGGTTAAAAATTGGAGATAGGAACTTGTTGAACAAACAATTTGAATTGGAATACAAGAAGGGGAGGTGTGGGGAAGTCAGGGAAATATGGTAATGAAAATATGGAATTGTAAATTTCATGTGTGTCAGGGAATCAGGAGCAGGAGCACTGGGGAGAGAGGATTGGGAGAGCGAAGGGGAAGAATCCGAGGGCAGCGTAGGGGAGTATGACAGTGGCCCGAGAGATTCCATGAGCTTCTCCAGTGAATCAGAAGATTCCCAGAAGGGGGCGCCGATGGTCAGGGCAAGGGGGGTCCCAGGGGGGACGCACCAGAAACAAGGAGCCAGAGGGGAACCCCAAAGCAGCAGTGGAGGATCGGGACCAGTTTCCCCACCAGAGCGTAGTGGGGGGGAAGAGTCACATGTGTCAGGGGCAGTGCCTCCTCCAGAGAGGGAGTCAGGGCTGACCACGCCTCCAACGGAGGGGAGGTCAGTTGCAGCTAGCCCCCCCGAAGGGGGAAGCAGTGACAGCAGCAGTGGAACGGTCAGGAGGAAAGCTGCTGGCTGGGCGCGCGCGCCAAGTTCAAATGTGCAGGCGCGCGGAACAGCAGGAGACCCGGATGGGGAACCAGCTCCTAAAGCCCGCCGGAGGGAGGGAGAAGGCTCAGGGGAATCAGCGGGAGAAGAGGCTAGAAAGGGCGGAACCCCGGCGGGCAGGCGGACCCAGAGGAGGAAGGAGCAGCGGAGAAGGTGGAGCAAGGCTAGAATCTTAAATTGGTGTCAAGGGGGAGGAGACTCAGACGGAGCATCAGCGGTCTGACACTTGAGACGTAGAGCTGCGCGCTGCGGCTCTGGAAGTGAATCTGAACTCCAATAAAGACTTTTATACTTAACAACGAAGCAGCGTTGGTCCTTTGTGAGCTGGGACCTAGGGTAGCTCTGACAATGTGTTTTTAAATCTTTTCTTTTTTTGCCTCTTTTGTCCTTTTTGATTTTTTTTGTATTGAATTTGAAAAATCTTAATAAATATTTCATTAAAAAAAAAGGAAAACGGATTTCACAGGGTCCTAAACACACCAATTACTAGAAAATAAGACATATATCATTATGAATGAGGGATCATGGTGTGCAGCACAAAATGATCAAGGTATTTCCACAACATTTACAAGTTTGAAATTTGGTACACGTGCAGCCCACACACTGATTACTAGAAAAAGGGAGATGTTTTGCTTCTAAAGGTCAGGACTTGGTACATAAAGTTCATCACATAATAGAGGCCAGAGCACAAAAGTCAGCCCACCCACCCCACCTTTCCTATACAGCCTGCAGCATGAGAGCTGACTCTGTATTACAACCCCACACCTTAGTGGGTGGAAATGTATAAAATGCAACCACCCAGGCGATAGCAATCACATGAACATCTTCTTTTTTAAAAAAATGGCAACTTCTTTATGGGGGTGTGAATGGGAAAGATCAATCCATTTGACCCACTCATGTGGTCTCATTATTTAAATGGGATTGCAGTGTACAGAATTGGTTTCCACACTACTAATTGTGCAGGTGAAGAGGAAATCAGGCCAAAACAATAAATGTATGGGACAGAATGGTGGTCTTTGCACATTCTATTGCCTTTTCTCACACGTGAATCAAACTTGAATTTGGGGAAGTAGCCAGGAACAAGCTTGCAAAATACAGGTTTCACACGTGCACACATTTTAAAATTATTGTTATATTCTTCCAAGTCCCTGAAGAGGGGATGGACTAAAAAAAATCAGCTTAAAAAATATGTAGCTGCAAAGAGCCATAAAAAAATTCAAATTTCCTTGCTTCAGGCAGAATAGAGCTGTGTAATGTGACTCAAACATTCTCTGTCCAGTCCACGCAGTATAAAATCAGAGGGAATGCCAAAAGTAACAGAGATCATTTTTCATCCTGAAAATGGTAAAAACCCAACACGCAAAAGCGTCCTCCATCAACCTTGTTTGCTGTGTTGCATTACTTGCTACTCTTTACAAATCCAAAGGAAGTTAGTAAACACTGAATGGATGCAAGGGATGTGACCAACCAACATGTTTTGGTCGTTCTTTCACATGTTATAGTAAAGTGTAATGCCAGAGTGCGGAACTCAAAGGATTTTATTTCAGTTGATCTGTGATTAACTATTAACACCCACTAAGGGCTCGTCTTCACTTCTGCTTGACCCTTCCCCTGGGGAAACCCTCTCTTTACCACTGAATCAGAGCAAACGGCTTTTCCGCAGATTTACATTTGGTCCTATTCAGCAGTAAGGAGCAAGTTTTCCCAGGGAAAGCAGCAGGGCAAACAGAAAACCACTTGGATCCATGCCAAGAAAGCATGGGACAAGCAGAAAACCTCTTGGACCCATGCTTCCTAGGCATGGAACAAGCGAAGTGTGGACAAGCCCTAAATCAGTACAGTAATAAATTTCTATAAAGTTTTACACCAATGAAGGGGCCAATTGGTTTCCTGATCCTCAGGGTATAGCTATGCTTTTCCTTTTGACTGTGATGGGAATGGGGGCCCTCAAATGTCCTAAAGAAGCTGCAGTACTACAGTGTTGCAGAGTATCTATCTCATAATGATAAAAAGAGTGAATAAGACTTTTCTGCTCTCTATCATGAACTGACGTCATAATGGTAACTGGCAGTGAACTCACACAGACACCCAGCTGATACCTATGAGGTATGTTATGCAAAACGATAAATCATTTGAAATCTAACTATAGAATTTGTTTCTAATATAAATCATTGGTGAAGTTATTTTTTTAAGTCAGTTGGAAAAAACATCTTCAGCTGCAACTTTATTCCTTGCCAATTTGCTAGGAACTCGAATGACTAATTGGCACAATGGAATTCAGTATATGTTCAGTAAGGTGAGTTAAGGATGTTTGAAAGAGTTACTGAGATCCCCCGCCCCCCATTTTTTGAAGTTGTTGCACTGGAGCTGTTGCACAAGCACTTAGCAGAAAGGAAAGTACTTTGCAATTTAATATACATTCAGCGCCAGTAATTTTTCTACAAGTCTTTGGCTCCATCTGCTGACTTTTAATGTTAAAAATAATTGACAGGGGTTGAAAACATTATTAGCCTCTGAAGTCCTAATTTTTCAAGTCATTTAGTGATTATCAAAATTTAAACAATCAAGTCCACCTCCCGGGGAGCGGGGGGACAACCTAAACCATCAGAATAAAATAATTTGAAGCCTCTGAAAAGCACTTTTAGAGAAAGACTACTCTAAAATGTTCAGGTAAGAAAACTGTACTTTGATCCTGGTTCTTGAGTCTATTGCTTGCTTTTTAATTGAAGCAAGATTAAAACAATTTTTAAGAGTAATAAGGGAAGGTTAAACCAACAGGATTTTGTGATACTACTTGTTGCTTTAACAAAGGCCAGGTTTCCACATCATAAGCTACTAATAACCACCATCTACTGTGCAACAGGTTATTGCACTCATTTCCCCCCTCCCCACTCACACCATGGAGAAACAAACCATGTTACTTGGCTTAGGGTTACATCTCATGACAAGTGGGGAGGAGTAAATTGGGAGTGATTCACAGTGGTTCATTAATAAGAAGCCATGGTTCATTAAAAATGGAAATATATAGTGGTATGGAAGTGAGAGCTGGACCATAAAGAAGGCTGATCGCCGAAGAATTGATGCTTTTGAATTATGGTGCTGGAGGAGACTCTTGAGAGTCCCATTGACTGCAAGAAGATCAAACCTATTCATTCTGAAGGAAATCAGCCCTGAGTGCTCACTGGAAGAACAGATCGTGAAGCTGAGGCTCCAATACTTTGGCCACCTCATGAGAAGAGAAGACTCCCTGGAAAAGACCCTGGTGTTGGGAAAGATTGAGGGCACAAGGAGAAGGGGACGACAGAGGACGAGATGGTTGGACAGTGTTCTCGAAGCTACCAGCATGCGTTTGACCAAACTGCAGGAGGCAGTGGAAGACAGGAGTGCCTGACATGCTCTGGTCCATGGGGTCGCGAAGAGTCGGACACAACTAAACGACTAAACAACAACAACAACAAAATGCAACCAACTGCAAAACAATAAATTGAGACATTTAAAACTTCATACCAAAAAATAGGTAATACATAACACAGACAAAAATTACTAATATAGGATTCCAGATCCCATTCATGTTCCAATGAACCGTCAGTTGATGCCTGAAAGTGTCAATGTGGGTGACAAACATACTTCCACAAGCAATTGGTGTGCCTCCACAGAGAAGCCTCTGCATCACTTTACTGTGATGTGAATTCTTCTGATATGTTGAAGAACAGCGATAGTACTAGAGATTAGCCAACAAACCTACACAGTGTTTGCACCCAAAGATATGCTTAGCTTAAAAATCTCACTTTCTTATGCAGCTGTGCACCACAGGGTCTCTGCATGGCAGCTCAATCACAATCGCCAGGACAAGAGCTCCTATCTGGCCCAAGTTTTTATTCAACATACGAATCCCCCCCCTTTTTTTATATACCTTTATTCTGACAGCATGATGCTTCTGTGAGTTCCCCGTAGTTCATCTGACCACCCTGGCTGAGTCACATGATGCTCAGGCCAGCTATTTACATGGCTGCACTTCATAACTTACAAATGTCTGTTTCCCCTGTTATTTCAATACAGACACACGAGGCCACCATTTAAATCAATTCCAGTATTTCACTCCTAATGAAAGCTCTGTTTCTTACAAAAAAATCTAAGGCAAATTTGTGCAAGAACTCCAAAAATGTCTTTTTAAATAATCTCTTGTAGCTTACTTTATTTCAGTACTGCAGCATCAATTTTTCAAAATCCAAGTCGGGGTGTCACCTGCTCCCTGCATGTGCATCAGAAAGGATAACTGATGATAGAGAACACAGGCCTGTTCACCCTAAAGCCACTGGTGTCAATGCACTCGCCACCCAAAAGAAGTTTTTTGTTGGAATTTAAAAACAATTTCCTATTAGAGATTTAAATTCCCAGACTCCAAAAACACTCAGAGCACAGAAATCACATGAAAAATTAAACAATATTTTTTTGAGGGTGGGCATTTCTGGTTGTTACCTACTGTTACAAAAGGGGGGGTTCCCCTCCATCAAAAGTGTTCTCCCTCCACCACTACATCCTTTGAGGCACCAGGAACAAGTGAGGATACTGATAGAAAAGGACAAGCTCCCAAATGTTGGAGTGGTGGAAAGGGAAGATGGGGCTTGCAGTTCTCTTCCAAATTTTGCCTACTATGTTTTGAATCATTTGGTGCAATCTGAACTGCAGGCACTTTATTCAATCATGTGCCTGTAGCACACTACTCCTATTTTAACAGAGATTTAGACAAAGTAATCCGGTACGTAGCTGATTGTGAGGGGTCGGTGTGATAAAACTATCTCTTCTAGGTTTATATTTATGCAATTTACTTTAAAACAGACTGACTTTGGAGTGGGGTGGGGAAATTCTCCTCCTATTTGTACAGCAATCTGAGTAAGATTTTAATACTGTGGAAAATGTTCGGAAGTAGTAACAACATTGAAACATAAAACCATTTCTCTTCCAATTTCTCTTTAGTGCCCTTTTCCAAAGTAAAAAATATTGCAACAAAACAAAATGCAGACATGTTTTACGACACAACCATAAAAGTTATTATTTCTTTAGTATCGGTGCATCTCACCAATATTAAAATACTTAAATCACATACCAAGTTGTCAAGGAGGATCAATGTTGTTCACATTTTACAATGAGACCTACCACAAGGCAAGAAATAAAAGACTAATCCTAAATTGAATTAGGAAGCTTCAGAGTCAACAGAGCTGGGAAATAAAAATGGAGATCTACTGATGGCAGAGCCATATAAAACAAAATATGTTATTTTATTGTTTCTGTTAATGATGTCTCTTGGAATGGCGTTCCAATAGATTCTGTTCTTGCCCTTTTTTGTTTTCTTCCTTTGCCTCCCACTCTTTGTTAGTTTAATGTCAATTATTTTAATGCCTATAATCTACAACTGTATCTCTCCAGCACAGGCTTGTCTTTTTCATTACTAAATATATCCACCTGTTTTACAACTGTCTCTTTGCAGAACCCTTCGGGTTTTTTTAAATCATATAAACTTAACTTTTGATTTGTCCCTCATAGTTCTCTTTCTGACCCTTCCTATTTGTCCTCTCTTCAAAAGTTCATCAC
Organism: Podarcis filfolensis; assembly: GCF_964270895.1. Taxonomy (NCBI): domain Eukaryota; kingdom Metazoa; phylum Chordata; class Lepidosauria; order Squamata; family Lacertidae; genus Podarcis; species Podarcis filfolensis. The sequence goes on along the minus strand of NC_139605.1, from coordinate 40,475,962 downwards.
AAGTTCATAATTTGGAAATTCTCTTTGCCTGAAATTACAGTTAAATCTTAGTCATTACCAACTGTTAAACATTCCCCAAGCTGCCATTCCTTTTGATACCACAAAAATATTGCTCAATTCTCTTACACTACCTAGAGTTGATTCTTGCAATCTCCTTTTATGGGGTCTACCTAACTGTTGCATTTGAATTTGAATTCTTCATCTCATCTTATTTCTCTTGCTTTCCATTTTATTCATATTTCTCTTGATTCTTCCTTAAACTAGCTTCCATTTTTGCTATGGAATTCAATGTAAACTTCTTTTGTTAGCTTACATAAGCCTTCACGTTATAACTTCACATATTTTTGCTCTCTTATACTGTATATTTATACTCTCCTCTTTCTGCTGGTTTTTAAGTTGATTAAAGGGTTATTTAGTGATTGACTAGGTTATCTCTAAATAACCCCTTAATCACTGAACAAAACACCAGATTGAAATGAGTTAATAGCTGGTTATCTCATAATAGCTGCTTGTATAAACAAACCTTAACTGAAGGAAGCTGCAATGAAGGTATAAACTCAAGCAACTTCATGGTTTCACACCTTTAAAATGACTTTATGAAATGATCATGTGACCATCATGGTATTATTATTTTTTCCAAAGCACTTACAAAACAAATCTCTGTGGAATAAATAAAATTAGAAGCAGGCCTCTGAGGGAAAAAGACTCCTGGTTTTCAACTGGTGGCTAGGACCTGTAAGTGAGCCATGCCCTGACCTTAGCTGACTTGTATCCGCAAAGAGACAGAAATTCAGCTAGAATAGAGAACTGGCTTTCACATCACATGCTGACCTTCACACAATTCTTACTCCCCACAGACAACCAAGTGAGCACCTCACTGCAAACCTGCATTTGCTATCTTCTCTGTTATGTGGGATTATAAAAATGTCACACTGAATTGGATCAAAAATTATTCCGCTGTTTCCAAAAGTGACATCCCCCAGTGCAGCCCCTCCCTCACAGATAATGGTACTCACACACACATGCTCCTGAGCATGAGGTCTTCATTTAGCTATCACACCTAATAACCCTTGCTATGTCTGTCTGCAGTGGGTTTAGGGGGTCACTGATGGATCCCACACTGTCCACTGGGCTAGGCTGCCATCACTCACCATCAATGCTGCAAAACAGAGGAGCTAAGGGCAGAGCTTTTTTTCTAGAAAAATAGGTGCGAGTACTCACCATGAAGTTGTTATAGTAAGTGCCACACTTTTTAACAACAAAAAAGAGGTGCTGGTACTGCATTCTCTTGAGCACCCCCAGAAAAATAGCATGGGCTAAGGAGATTTATGGCTGGGCCTTTTTATGGAGCATGCAGCTTTAATTAATAATAATAATAATAATAATAATAATAATAATAATAATAATAATAATGTTACTTATACCCCACCCATCTGGCTGGGCCTCCCCAGCCGCTCTGGGAGGCTCCCAAAAGATTAAAAACATGATAAAACATCAAACATTAAAAACTTCCCTAAACAGGGCTGCTTTCAGGTGTCTTCTAAAAGTCAGATAGTTGTTTGTTTCCTTGACATCTGGTGGGAGAATGTTCCACAGAGCAGGCGCCACTGCCAAGAAGACCCTCTGCCTGGTTCCCTGTAACCTTGCTTCTTGTAATGAGGAAACCTCCAGAAAGCTCTCGGAGCTGGACCTCAGTGTCCGGGCTGAATGATGGGAGTGGAGAAGCTCCTTCAGGTATACTGGGCCGAGGCCATTTTAGGGCCTTAAAGGTCAGCACCAACACTTTGAATTGTGCTCAGAAATACAATATTCATTTATCTTCACTGACTTCCACCAGTCCACTTCCAAGCACAATTCCAAGTGCTGGCTATGATCTTTGGTTGGGGCCAGGATATTATAGTGATACTAGGATGTGAACCTGACATCCTAGTCAAATGCAAATGCAGGTTATAGTTTATGGGCAAGGAACAAAATGGTAGCAAACCATGTTACTGGACTAAGAAAGAATTATACTAAAATGGTTTGCTACCATTTATTCAATGCTCTCAATACATAATATGCTATTTCAAATCATCCAAGTATTGTTCCATTAGCAGAACATCAATGAGTCTTGATTGAAAGTTTCACTAGATAACTCCATGTCTCAGCTTCAGTTCAAATCAAACCAAACCAACAGATTATAGTTCTCAAGGGGCAAACATTTACTGAAACAGTCTGCCCCACCTCTTCTAAAGAGTATACTACTGCACAGCAGAAGGGCTTCAAAGGGACAACTTAATTAACCTTAGCCTGGTAACCCAGCAGGTAACATGGAACAAACCAGATGTGGCAAAAAAATATTACAGAGGTAAAACCAATCAGAGAGAATGGTCTTCTTCACAGCCAGGTATTGGATATGTGTCTGCTCTTGAATCTTTTATCCATATTTATTGAATATTGGCACTATCTGTACCAAGTGTTCATGGTTTACTTGTCTTTCTGCAAAACGTTGAATAAAGATTACCCAAAGACTAGAAAGACAGGCTTTGTGTTGTACACTAAAGCACTAGAACAAAATGAAGACATTGTTTACAAACTTATCACTTTTTTACTGATAAAACGTGGAATTTAACTTCTTTTCTTCCCTCCTTTTGATATTGCTCCAAAATATGTGATTCACATAAAACTTTAAATGTGCTTTTATATGATCATATAATGCTTCCCCCCCCAAAAAAATCATTTGCAAATTATGATAATAAATCTCCACATATTCTCTGCATGTTCAAATAACCTTGAGAATTTATGTCTGTATTTGAGCCCCACTAGTGTTTAGTTTTAATATTGGATAACCCACAGCTGATAAATGATATGCAAAGGTATATCAATAATTATTATTCTAGTTTGTTAAAACAGAATAATAATTTGACGGTTGACAGCTCATGCAAGTTTACATTTGAAGCCTATCAAACAATCAAGAGATGCTAATTAGTTAAAGCATTCACACTCTAATTTTCAGGTTAACATTTCACAAAATCAAAAGTTAATTTTTTAATTCAAAATTACTCAAATTCACTATCAAAATTAGAAAATTTGCCAGTATTCATTTCAGCTATAACCATAATGCAACTAGAGAAGTAACAGTAATTTCCAAGAGTTGTATCTAATGCTGGTGCTACTCAAGAGTAGACACAATGAAATTAATGGAGATGAGTAACTTGGGTTCCATAATTTCAATCCTGAATGTTACCAGCATTAGACACAACCCCAAACCATATCCATTGTTGCATTAACCCACCATATATAGTCATATCTTTATGCATTGAATAAACATCAACTTTGGAAGAGTTACGGCACCAGCATCTATCACAACCATGTAATAACTTGTCTGTACGCAAGAAGTTTTTTGAACAATGGTTCTTCCATTCCATGCCACATGAAAAACTGCTATTAAAAAGCTTTCAATAATACATTGTGCTATAGAACAGAGGCCTGGTATTAACCCCCCCCCTTCAAAAATACTACTGGATATTCCCACGCCCCTAACTCACTCTTTGGATCCTTGTGTTCACACACACAGACACACACTGGAATAGTAATTACAGATTTTATTTATAGCTGGTGCTTTTTCTGTAATCTGGGGTGCAAATTCTATCAGTTTTTAAAAGCTGTCTGCTACTTAATTGGGCACCACATTTAACTGGCCACGAAATTATTTTAACCAATGTTGCTAAAATGCAAAAAGACTGCAGATGATGTCTTAAAAAAGGCATTGCCCATTTTCATATAGGAAGGAATGCCTTTAAGATGATACAACACATGCATGGACAATAAAAAAAACAGTAAAAGAGGGGTTTGTGTTTCAGTCGTCAATTATTGACTAAAACTAATATGATTAGCACAATCCTATATAATGTTATAATCTCATTGTGCCTACTGTGGCCTCCTCTCACAAGGAGTTGCAGCCTATGATTTCTTTAGTACGCAGTCAACAGTTCAGATGTTTCTGTATTTAAAGCTATTATTTGGGAAAGCTTTGGATTTCTGCTCATCTAGGTCAGAATATTATACAGATTTGAGAGTAGGCCTTTGAAACCAATAGATATAAAATTCTCAAATGATTGCAAATCTCTGGTGATACCAAACGTTTGCATGCATATTGATAAAAGAGTGGTCTATGACTCTCCATGATATTGTAAGACTTCTAATCAGAGATGTAAAATCCCTGAATGAAATCCAACTCTTCCCACAGTGAACAACTTGCTTTCTGAGACTCTGTCTCAGTGCCTCCTCCTTCTCTAGTGTTTAGTTTTTAAGTAGAAGTCCTGGAGCTCAAGGACAAACATCTTCTGCACATTTCCCTCTAATTAATGCACATGCTCAGAAGCCCCCTTCATTAATACTTCACAAGCCTCCAAGTCCTTCTACTACATATAGGTTTTGGGATGAGCCTTGGAAACTCCTATCCGGGAGACTTATCCCCTGTGTGATGCTGCAAATCTAGGAATAGGGTAATGTTAGGAAGAGAGGTACTGGCTCATGTCCAACCAGTACTAACTGGCCAGGGCCTGGGGAACCACATAAGGGAAGATTAACTGCAATTAAGTCACTCCTCACTCCACCGCTGGAATCATCTTTTTTTATATAGAAAACAAAAAAAGCATATGATCAAACCCATCTAGCCCAGCTCCCTGTTCACACAGTGGCAAGCTTGTAGGAAGTCTACAAGCAACATCACTCTGCTCTTCTGTGAGTCCCACAAACTGGTATTCAGAGCCATACCGTCTCCAGACAGCAGAGGTAGAACATTGCCATTAGGAATGGAATGATTCACCCAAATGCTTCCTATTTAAAAAATGAACTGTTTGCACCTTTAAAATAACAGTGAATGTTGGTCATTAGAATCTGAACTAATACAGAAACTAAGGCATTGGGATCTTTCAATCAATTAAAAGGAATGCTGGTGCAATATTGTGGAAGAGCACATGCTCGGGGGAAGGGGAACACCCTTTTAAAATAAATAAATAAATAAATAAATAAATGCCCAGTTACTTGTGCTTACTCTTTTGTGCAAAGAGAAAAGAACAGAAGGGCACGCAATGGATGGGCAGCAATCTTTTCAAATTCCAGATATCAATGCCCAAAGAATGGTGGAGACTAAGCACAGTAGTGCCACTTCCTAAACAGGGATAATAAAATTGGAAACTGTTAAATCGAAGATAAATTTGGCAGGAGAGAATTTCTGGAAGCCTCTCTGTCTGCACACTGCTCCTACTTGTGCATGAAACAAATAAAAGCGCCACCCCCAATCCAAACTTCTTTGCAATTAGGATCACTTTCCTTGCAGTTTGCTGTAACAGGACCCAACTATTTGCTAATGGATATGTGGGAGGGGAGGCATCTAAATCTGTTAGGAAAAACTGTGTGTGAACACCAAGAGGAAAACATGCATGTTCTTGAGAATGGTCCACTATTATTAATGACAGCCTGGCCATCAAGCTGCTTTAAAAAGGATTCTCCACATTGGTTTTATGAAGCAGACTGCAGCTAAAAGCAGGCAAATACTCTGGAATTAAGACACGCAGTTGTTTTCAAATTTACCATATGAAGAGTTAATAAAACAGCAGTGACCAGGCCACTCTCCTGCTTGAAAGGATCACATTAAATACACAAGCACAGGAGATGCAACGTATGGTTCATATTAGTGGTGCTCAGCTTGGCAGTGCTCCCTCTGGCTTTCTTTCTTTCCTTCTCCTCTGACCAAGAAAAAGAAACAAACTATCTGTATGTGTATTATGTAGCTCTCCCGTTCCATACCTGAACCTGGCCCTGAGTGAAACACATCCTTCAAACCAGCCCCGCTCCTAAATCACATTAATTAGGCAAGGGCACCCCTTAGACATAACTATCCATGGGAAAAGAAATACTGTACCTGACTTACAAGGTTCAGATGCTGGACACAACAGTCACAAACGATACGACTTTCCCCCAAAGCTCAAAGCGCCAATCTCAGTTTCGTTTTATGCTCATTTATATCTCACACGCAGGACAAATGCAGGGCACTTCGTTGTAAGTCAAGATGACGCAGGTATTGTTATACAATATATTGCGTATCTTGATTATTATTTTAACAGTGATCAATGGTGTCATTAACACAGAAGGTTTTAATCGGCACTAAGGGGAAAGTGAGTCACGTGGTTGTGGAAAGTTGTAGCTGAATTCTCTGGTCTCTGAATGATGGGACATAAAGCTACAACTTATACCAGGAGAGATCATGTGCGCTCCTGAAGGCACGCTTGCAACCACTTTGCTTCACCCCTAAGGTCTGGCTCAGGAGTTGTACACAAGGTTGAATACCGCTTATGGTTAGTGAGAAGAAAGCTTAACCATAAGCCCTGGTAAGGACAATATGCTAAGGCAAACCTTGGCTTAATATAGCTTAGAAGCGAAAAAGGACCAGGGAGGAGCAAAGAGAGCTTGTCTTTGGGAGCACACTCACTCACACAGTTTCGCTAAGCCAAGCCTTGACTTAGCATGTCACACAAACCAAGATAAGGAACACCATCTTCATCTGGAAAAGAAATTATGTCCAATCACCTGCCAAGTCCTGCATGCTTTGCTTATGTAAAGAATGTGCCCAGCCTAATCTGATCACCTCAACCCAGAAATTGAGAGGCAATTAAAGGAAATGAACCAACAATTACTTAAAAGTGTATTCATAATTTTAACTAGGTGTGAAATTTACTCTTCCCTAGATGTTAAGCTCTCCTGTTCATCCATTAGTTTCTCCCACCCAATAGATCTGATGAGCTGGCTTCCACTTCACAGCATTTCAACAAAACAATGGCTGAAAAATATACCAAAATAATGAGGGTAAAATAAAAAGAGGCTTCTAAAGAGCTACTTGCATCAGAACCTTCCAATGAACTTTCCACAAACAAGGGATCTGAAAAACTCACAGAGCACAATACACAAGGAACAGAACAAACCTTACTGAAACAAATGGGAGTGGCGCAAGAGCATAGCCTCGATCTCGGGAAACATACTCCTTTCAACGGGGCCTGTGCAAGAGAAGTTCTTGGCATGCTGCGATCTTATTCTTTAAACACTTGCAACAAAAGGAGCTCCAGATCCTCCCCCCTTTTTTAAAAAAAATAGGAAGTTTTACTTATAGCCATATCTTCAGATCTGTTGCACCAACAAGTAAGTGCCTAGGACATTGCATGCCAACCATTCTGTAGGAACAGAGTCACACACTGACTGTTTGCCAGGAGGAAAGTAAACACATTGGCACAAACACGTTGTATTAGGTTGCCAGGATGGGCACATCTCTGAACTGGAATATGCTTGTCATTAAGTTTGAACAGCCTCCAGTGCATCATAACTGCAAGCCTGACTGGATTTGCTCATAGTAGTGTGTGTGTGTGTGTGTGTGTGTGTGTGTGTGTGTGTAGCGCACTATGAAAATGGTACAGACTAAGGCAAACCAAAATAAAACTATCATAAAATTGACTATAGTGGGTTTCCCTCCTTATTAACATGCTCATTAACAGGCTTAAGCACAAGACCAAAGTAATTCTGGACAAATGTTCTTTTAAAAGGGAGCGATCTTGCACAGGAACTAAGAAGTCAGAATCCTAATGGGTTTTTTTTAGTTAAAGTTGAGGAGAAGGGGACGTAGAGGGTCATGACTGCTTTTCCAAGCCGCCTGATTGTAATTTGCAAACAGCTGCTATGAGCTGCAACCCTCACTAACATGTGGTTCTGAATTTATTGTTGTTGTTCTTGTTGTTGTTATCATTATACAACTATAGTACATAAATCTGTGGTAATTAGTATAATTCTTAGACTTAAGAAAAGTCTTTATTGTCTTGGAATTAATGTTTTGAGCTCCACACGTAAGTCAGCTTTCCAACATTTGTTCCACTCTTACCAGTGAAGACTACCGAACTTCCCACAACTACTCTAATTATTTGATAACTTTTTTATATAAAAAAGCAACGAATTGGCACTTAAGGTAGGCTTATTTCTCTTAAGGTCATAGCATACCTTCTTAAAGTGTTTGCTTTAAGCATGAAAGCAGGACTTAAGGTCTCTACAGACTCACCCTGCCCCCATCTCTAAACTGGTTACATTATGCGCCCATCCACAACCTTCGTTCCTCCCATCTTCTCACATGTTTATTTAATTTATATACCACTTCATATTTCAACAGAAATATATTGAAATATCCTGACAAAAGGAATAAATATGAAGGAATCGACCTGCTCAGGAAGGAGTTGCATTCCCTACTAAAGGAGCAGGTGAGCAGCTTGGGGGTCCTTCTGAATCCACTGCTGTCACTGGAGGCACAAGCGGCCTCAGCGGCACTGAGTTACTATAACATCAATAGCGGAATCCTACTGTGACCTGAATGGATCATTCCCAAAACAGTATGACACCTGATTGGCTCTCTAAACACTTGTGCTCATTGGCTACATTCAAATGAAGGAAAGCTACTGCATATCAACCTAAGCCAGTTGTGCTTCCTTTTTCTTGTTATTTGGCTGTAACTTTTGATAGAATACAGATAATTGAACAAACGTCATTGCATTACATTCTTCATTAAATTATCTTTCCCCTGATATATAATTTTATGGTATTGCTCCAAAAAAAAATGTTTTTAAGAGCCGCCAAACCTTGAAAATACACTTTTCCCAAAAGGTTTCCACAATTTTGGCCACTAGTGTATACATTCAGCTCCATTATACATGGGGTTTCCTTTGAAGACAGTTCTGAAAGTACAGCCAGTGAAGAATTCAGCAGCTAGATTATTAACTGGGACCAGAAAGTCTGAACATACTACCATACATCAATTCCGGCCCAACTGTAGTAGCTACCAATTAGTGTCCTGGCTCAGTTCATATGGTTGCAGCAGTGACAAGACCTTGCCTACAGATACTTCAAAGACACAGTTTGGTTTTGTCTCCTTTACCTGAGCAGCTTATTGAGTTAATATGTAATAAAAGAAAGTTGTTCCTTCCAGGTCAGGAGAACCTTTATAGTGCTGGATTTCGATGTTTCTAAAACTACTGTATTACACGGGCTATAAATTACTTCTCTCATTTTCTGTTGTGGTGTAACATCTATATTGGTGTCATCCAACAATGCCTGTGTAAATGCACAACAGATTTCCATGTGTGCAACTGGGCATAATTTTCTCTGCCTATACCCTGCTGGTATCCAGGCTTCCAGAACATATTTTAGGGGTGCATGGGGGGAGGAAGGGAAGACAAGCGGAAGTGCTGTTGTGCAAGCAGAAGCATTGTAAGTCATCCATAAAATCAATTCTATGGTATATAGACTGTGCTTTGGCATGTTTTATCAAGCCAATAATATAAACAGCAACCGTGGGCAATTCATAGGCATCAATTGTTGTTGTTGCTATTTATTAAATTTGTATATTGTCCTTCATCCAAAGATCACAGGGCAGTTCACAACCTAAAAATATAAAATGAGAACACAAACACATAATAAAAACAGAAACAAACCAATAACCCCCTCCCACAAACTCAATGAGTTCAAAGATTCACCTGTCAGTTTTGCTTTTGTACTATCTAGTGCTGCCATTCTTTACTTTTTGCATCCATTATCCTGCTTTAACCACTTCTTTCTTGTGAGAAGCAGCAACAGCACACACAGCAAGACAATGCTGTGAAAATAAAGTCCCATCTAGCGGCCATGGCAAAAGAAACGTCAGGATGAACCTTCTGACAGTAAGAGCTGTTCAAGAGTGGAGCAGAGTCCCTGGGAAGGTGGACTCTCCTTCCTTGGAGGTTTTTAAGCAGAGGTTGGATAGCCATCTGCCATGGATGCTTTAGTTGAGATTCCTGCATCACAAGGGATTGAACTACGGTAGATGATCCTCAGGTTCCCTTCTAACTCTATAATTCTATGATTCTGTGATGTGTTCTAGAAAGTGCTAGAAAAGTCACCAACAGATTGCCTACTGGTCTGTGCAGGAGAGAGAAAGAGAGAAAACATAGCTTTCAACAAATCCGGTTGAAGGCATACAAATCTACCTTTACAGCAGCTTCCTGTAACAACATTGCTTCCTAGCCTATAAAATAAAGACAATGATGGCAACTCAGTTTTCTACTTAGGAGTTTGCTCCCAAGTTTTTTAAATGACTGGAGTAATGGGCAAATTCTTTCTTTTTGCCACGACTCAAGAAAGGGGGAGGGAACACAATATCTGATACCCTCATTCCAAAACTTTATTATTAAAAAGGCAGCAGTTGTGTCACATCATGTATGCTCCTCCAGTTTATTAAGTTGGATATGTGGCAAATTAAATACCTTAATTATCATTAAGGTAATCCCAAAGGCCAGTCAGAAATGTGTTATCACCACATTTTCAAAGCACAAATCCTAGGCTCATGCTCTTCAAGATGGATTTCAAGTACTGTTGAGCAAATAGTATTAAATTGCCTCATTGGAGAATGGTTTGCTGCGTCAAACATTTTAGCCAACACACACACACACACACACACACACACACACACACTTCTCTCGTTGCAGTTCCAATAATCAACCCCAGATGGCAATTTACATAGGCAACAGTGTAAAGGAATCTGTGTGCTGCTGGCGTTCTCAACCTCAATCAGAAAGTATGGGCGTTCGAGAATGTCACTGTTTATTTTTAATTGCTCTGTCCCTCCTTTGTGCAAGTTCAAGCGGTCACAGATGTCGAAGTCTATTAGCAGAATAGGTACGAGATGCCACTTTATTTGCTGGGAGGGTTCCTTGAATTTGGAAAGCAGCTGTTTTGCAATGTCCCCAATGCCCAGTGGGCACCAGCTGTCAATCTCAGTTAGCAAAGGGTCAGGGCAAAGAAAGGTCAAGGAGTGTCATGATCCAGAGTGTGTTACAAAATCTGGCTCCTCTGTTACTTTGTAGACCTGTGAATGGAATAACCTCTCACAGGTATCCAAGCCTAGCACTCCACACAGCATACGTGAGAAACCCAATGTAATCATGTCTATGTGGAGGCACACACTTATCTAAAAACCTAAAGTGCTGGATGCATGCTGAACATCTAACTAAAATTATATTCTACATAACTAAAACAGGGGTGGGAAACCTGTGGACCTCCAGCTTTTGCTGGACCCCAACTCCCATCAGTCCCAGCCAACATGGCTAATGGTCAAGGATGATGGGAGTTGTAGTTCAGCTATAGGGTCGCAGATTCCCCTCTCCTGAATTAAGGAACAGACATAGCCAACAAGCAAAATACTACTATCAGTACTACTAACAATAATGTAATCATTTTTTAAAACAACAACTCGATTTTTAATGGTGCTGTCAAACCTAATAAAAGTGAACCTTACCTAATAATGAAGAAATTATGTCTTGATTTTCCCCTGGTGTTCTTGTGCCTTTCTATCTCTTTATTTAACTCTAGGATTTGAATTCCCTTTCCTATTATAGCATGTTGATTGAAAGAACTGTACCCCATAATCATCAAAATTATAACAAATAAAGGCTTGACATATCTCACTTTGTATGTCATGAGTTTATCTCATATATTAGTTTCACCTTTTAAGCTGAATTACTGAAATAAATGAACTTTTCCACGATATTCTAATTTTCCAAGTTTCACCTGTACACACACCTCTCTCATCTGTTTGATCTTATCCTTTCTTCACATTACAAGCCATGCTGTCCTTCTTTTCCATATAATCTTACTAGTTTTAGGCAAAAATGCAGACTAATGAAACAACGTTTTCCTTATGACAAATATTTAAAGGGTTATCTGAGAAACTGCATTTCAGAATCAAATGGTTTACGGTACAAGATTTTCAACCCAATATCTGCAAAGCCCCATTTATCATTAATTTATTGTGTCTCACATTTGATGTTCCATTCCACCAATGGATGCCCTAATGAAAAGAGGATAGTTGTTTTGCTTGTTTTGTAGCCATGGCTCTCTTATTGTCTAGCAATAAAAATGCCAGTACATGATTTACATTCACTTACAGTGCTAAACCTTCCAAAGTTAGAAAGGGGACTACTAGGTTTTTTCTGACAGTTTTTGAAATGTCAGATTACTCAGATTGAGAGAGAATAATCAGAGAGAGGTGGTGGAAAGCAAAAACGGAGACATCTGTAACATTCAGGACATATGAAGGAAGGAATGGATACTAAGCTGATCTCCAATGGGTCCAAGGCTGCAATCGTATCCTCACTAAAATGGGAGTAAATCCCTTACAACAGAGTGGGACTCACCTTTGAGGAAACATGCTTAGGATTGGATTGCAAAGGGTGACATTCTAAGCAGATTTACATCTGAATAAATGGAAACACTTAAGTTCAGTTTTAGGATATACATTTCTTCCATGTCCATGACATTTGAACATTCAAAGGGTATGATGTTACATTTTTTACCATGCTAATAGCTGCTCATATACATTTTCAGTTGGAAATATATGGAAAAATAATTACTCTGCTTTGGTTCATGGTTTGTTCACAGGCTGATGCCATATAACATTTTATTGCAACAGCTAACTTTTCACTTTTCTAGTGCCATACACTTTTCTTATAGTCTCCTCCTTTTCTGAAGCAAGCAGAATATTAAAGTTGTCTGTTTCCCCTGTCAAAATATTTTCCCCAGTGATTTCCTGTGTCTTTCTAAATAATGTCTCCAAAAAGGACTGAACCCACAGTCCTCAAGCACATAATCTCGCTGAAAGCAGATTTTAAAAAGTTCACCTAATGTTCTTGACTACAAACATGCCCTGAATTTGTTCTCTTCTCACTTCTGTCTGCTGCTACAATCAGGCAAAGATTTTGCCCCATTTGGCTGTCTGAACTGTTTCCCATATTGTTGTTTCTGGTGCCTCCCCCTTTTAAGAAGCCAGCCTGTGGCTTTCATTTCCCTTGCAAATTACATTCTTCGTGATTCCATTTAACAATACCATGTTAAGAGCTGCATGGTGCTATACAGTTTTTCCCAAAGGGTTTGTTACGTTCCCAACAAGCAAACCAACACAGGTTGGTTAGGTAAGTTAGGAAATATATGGAGAGACGAGAAGCGAGGGAGAAGCAAGCACAGTCTTACCTTCTGCGTGTTTTTCTCATTCCCTTTTATAGAGATGTTAGAGATAGAAATGATACACTCACCTTGAGGGCAGGAATCTCCACATTGTCTCCATTGCTGACACAGCCTGAAAGAATGGTTCCCGTCATCACAGTGCCTTGACCCTTAATGGAGAAGCAGTGATCTACGGCCATGAGGAAAGATCCCGAAGGATCTCTTGTGGGTAGGTAAGCCTCTGACTTCAGGACCTAAACACAATACAAAAAGAAGCACTATAGGTTGCTCATATAGGTAGCCGTCATATCGCGCATGAATGGAGGAAACATGAGGAGGTCTGATTTAACCATTATATACTTTTTCTGATTCCAGGAGTCCTGCAGCAAGGTTGGAGCAGGCCAACGTCAAATGAACTGGGTATGCTACCCAGAATATGAACGCTTAGTTCAGTTTTCTGCCTTAAGGACTTGGCGCAGCACAATCAGCTTAGCAAACAATGCCAGGGACAAAGATCCTGCCAAAAGCAATGCAGACACTGCTGTGCTACAGTGAAGACCAACTGCTTACATACCCTGGATGCATATACTCCACCTGTTCTCAAGAGCTGCACACATGAAAAGTTCAAAATCCCTATAACCGCTCCTCTCTTTGCCTTGGACAATTTGTGACTGCAGCAGGATCACAACTTGCACGATCACAACTTTATGCATTTGGTGGCTGGCCAGCTGATATCACGCAAATTAAACTTGGGAATCTTAAAAGCTCTTTCCATGCCTGGCTTTCCTGGTGCAGAAAGAGCTTTTGAGCTCTCAGGCTTGCTTACTGGGTTCTGGGAAGGTCTCACAAGGCCTTCAGAAGATCTCGCAGTACCATTCAAGATCTCATGAAGGCGTCCAGAGCCCAGGAAGCAAGGTGGAGGGCTCTCTGTTGAAAGGGATTGCAAAGGGATTTAAACCCAGGTGCACGCATCTATAGTATGCAGGAGAGCTCACACTAAATTTCATCTGGGCATTCTAATATTATTGTAATTGGAGATCTAGGTCAAAGCTAACAATTTCCCTCCTGCCTCACATATGTTTCTAAATGAATCCTACTCCCCATCTGTAACCTAATGTGCTTTTACCTCATTTGGCTACTAACTACTCTGTGAAATGTGGGACATTAGAATTTCCATTTCATGGATGAGGCCAAGAAATAGTGACTTGCTGGAGACTACACAATGAATCCATTACACTTAAATCCAGGTTGTACAAAGTCAATACATAATCAATCGGGTCCCACGATCCATGCATAGATCATGACTGTAGTCCTTAAAAAATGGGGGTGGAGAAACCTCCAAGTGCACAACCAAGCCCTATACATTTTAAATAAAATCATTCCTTGGGGCAGTCTTAGGCACCACCAATTTCAATTTTAGTTTGTCACAATAAATAATCAACCATTATTTATTGAAAAAAGATATTGTAAACTCACACATTTTCTGTTATAATCAAAGTTATCTTTAAGTTCATGGTTGCATCAACTTGACAATATATTACTGCCTGCTGAACAGCTGTTCTTTTTAAAGTTACTATCCTGGGTGGTAAATTTACAGGTCGAAAATCTAGGACACATTTTCAGGAAAACCACTGAACTTAGATGCTGCTACATAGAGGAGAAATAAAGACAGTTAGGAAAGATGATTTCAACTTTCTAACTGGTTTACTTTAAAGGTAGTTTGGTCAACCTGGAATGTGCACATTTTTTCCTCAAAAACATGCTAATCAATTAAGGATATTTTGTCATTGATATTCTTCAAGCTGATAGGTAGATACCTGCAAGCTTATGCATACAATTATAGTGGTAATTTGAAAGCTGACTCATGCAGGCCATACCAGGCCAAAAAATATATTTAAATAAATAAACAAACTGCTGTCAGAAACATGGAAAACTCTGCATTGTCTTTTTCTGCAGTGGAACCCTCTGAATAAACTAACGAAATTTATCTGCACCATCTCAAGTCTGTGTCTACATTTCTGCCTTTCAAGAGGAGGAAACCCTGTGGCGAATTTGGGCACCTTAAACTGTGAGAATATACCCCTAGCCATTTCTCACACATACACAAAGAAAACATATACAATTTACACAGCTAGATCAGCAAGCATATATGACAATCATGAAATAATGAGGTTGAAAAGTGGAGGACAGGGAATGACTTTGTGGCAAAACACAGTTAACATGCATGAGACCACCCAGTTAAGTCATGGCATTTCCACCATGAAGAAGACGGAAACCAGTCACAGAAATAGAGCAGTGACTTAGAATAAGGTAGCTTCTAACTTGGTTTTTAAAGAGCTTTAAAATTCAGTTTATTTATTAAGTACTCATAGTTTAGTTCTACAACGTTTACTTTGAACAGTGCAATCCTATGTGTGTCTACCCAGAACTTCAAAAGGAAGTTCTGCTGAGTACAAGGGACTTCTCACCAAAGGTATGAATAGGATTGCAGCCTTCGCTAACAGACAAACAAACAAACAAAGCCCTCTCCTCCTTGATAAAATATCAGTTTTTGGATTCAAACATGGCAGTTTTTCCAAATATTAATAAGTACATTTTTTAAAAAATCACACAATATTGAGCCCTTGACAGTACCTCCCATATGCAAGGGAGAGTGGAGGGGTCCAGTACACACAAGGTTGTGTCACATAAACCCTTAAGTGTTCAGACCTTAATCACACAGAAGCCCCTACATGCATGTAGAGCGCCTTTTCATGTGTTTGCGTTAAAATATAGCCACCAGGGCTTTTCCCACAGCGGATCTAAGTCAGGGTAGAACCAGCCAACACAGTCCCACTTTATTTGAAGAGGGCTTTGGGATTTTAAAAACATTGGGGTTTCCGTCATTCTGTCATTTATTTATCAGGACATTTATATCCCGCCCTTCTAGTGTAAATGCACTTCAGCGGAGCTTACAGGTTATAAAATGACAGGTTCATAAAAACAGTGCCAAACAATTACAAAATCAGCAGCTAAAAGGGGGGGGGGATAATTGAAACCTTGTCTAGCTCATAAAAATCCAGCCAGAATCAAAAGATCTTTACTAACCAACATAGAGGAAGGAGAGAAGGAGAAGTAGGAAGGGAGGAGGCCAGTGGCACTTCACAGGGCAAAGTGACTCTTAATCTGGGTGCAGCAGCTGAGAAGGCCCTCTCACTCATCCCACCAAGCCGTGCTTGTATTCTTCAGAGAGAATTATATTCCCTAATTCTATTGGTGAGGGACTGCTTCAGACACACCCCTCCAATTAAATCATTTCACACTATCCTTCACACACAAGGATTTGTAGCATGGCCAGACTGACAACATTTCCAAGACACATACCTCAATTAGTTCAGAAACCCCTATCGGCGTCACTGTTTCTGGAGCTTCTGGTCCGCCAGGCTTTGCTGCAGTGGCAACTATAGGGCACCCATGGAACCTGAGAAAAGAGAATTCCACCTCAGAGACAAGTCACTCCTTCTTTTTTCTTCTCTTTTTAAAAATAGATTTCAAGACCACTCCATTCCTAAGTGGCTCAGAGAAGAAAATAAACTACACTATAAAATTCCAGTAATAACACCCTCCTCCCCAGCGATGATTTCATATAAACAAACATGCTGAATATTCCCTGAAACCAATTAATGTTTAAAAAACTAAAAAAAGCATAACTAGACCAAATACAGTTTGAGTGGCACCTAACCAATCCAGACCTTCCTCCTCAATCTCCCGAGCACGTGCCTAAATAAGGACATTTTACATTTTTTGCGTATAGGCTAATGACCCAGTCAAGTCCAAGGACTGGTCCAAAGAAACTAAGGGAAAAATTAATTTGACCCAGCCTCATCCTACTGCATTGGCTCTGTTCCAGGGAGCAGCCCCACAAACTCCAAGGCAAATGCGTCCTGCCCACCTGCTTTCACCAGGAAAACCACAACACTTTCCTGATTTTTCAGTGGTGCCAACTCAACAGGAATCAAATCACGTAACAGTACACTTCCACCTGCAAATGGAATCGTGGTATATTCAGTGATGGGCTT
This sequence comes from Podarcis filfolensis, assembly GCF_964270895.1. Lineage (NCBI taxonomy): Eukaryota > Metazoa > Chordata > Lepidosauria > Squamata > Lacertidae > Podarcis > Podarcis filfolensis. The sequence continues at coordinate 40,458,857 of NC_139605.1, read as the reverse complement.
TTCAAGGCTATAGCGTGTGTCTTTGTATGCATTCTGCCATCTCTTTCTTACTTTCTAGGCAAGTAATAAATTAGGAGTAGCCAAGTTTCAGACGATATCATCAACGTAGGGACTCTTCAGGGTCTCAGACAGACAACTTTTACATCTCCTGCTAGCTGAGTATGGAACCAGAGAATCTAGAAACTGGAGCTGGGCTTCCTAAACACAAAATACATGGTCTGCGCCCTGCTATAGCTTCTCTTTCAGACAGCTTGGGGTTCTCAGCAAGAATCAGCAATATTTATATAAGACTCGCCTATATAATGAAGAACTTGAAATCAGCAATTGAAGGAATTTAAAAATCGAAAGCTGACATTCTCAGGATGCTGAATCCTCTGCCACGTATCTTCTGCACCTGCGATCAGATTTTGCCTCACAAATACTATTGGCACTTTTAAAAAGAAGGCTTTTTTCTTTCTTAAGACAAAAACCTAAGTAAACAGAATGACAATAGCTCATTTTCTGCCATAAAAAGTGGGGGCAGGAAAATGTTACAAATACAGTAAATGCTCAGTTCTAGCAAGCATTCAACTTCAGCCACATAACAAATACTGGCAAGAAGTTTCTGAGTCAAAGGCCTGTCCCTTGCCTTTTTTGTTTTCAGGCTCCAAAGCCTTAGATTTTCATCTCAAAGGGGCAAGTTCCTGGGGGAAGGGAACTTTTTGACAAAGCAAGAATGTTCATGGGAAGTTTGATTCTCAAAGCTGCTCCAGTGCAGGCTCCACTGGGATCACAGCCCAAGTGTATTGCCCTTCCACTGAAGTTATCTAACACTAATCCTGTATACAAGGTATTTTCTCTGTTTATGTGCCATAAGCCTAAGGTTCCCAGGGAGAAAGGACGATAAAAATGTGTACTGAGAATTCGAGCGATTAACCATAAAGCTTTTTGGAAATTCAATTATTTTTATCCAAATACATTTGGGCAATCTCTCCTAATACATATAAATTAATGTTGAATTAGGTGCCTTGGTGTGTGTGTTTTTCAGAGGCAAGGGCTGAAAACATGACATATTGCTCTTACAAATGTATTAACATACAGCATACCTTGGGAACAAACTTTTTTTTCCTGTAACCAGTTTTAGTGGCATCAGAACACCTGCTTCTCACAGTAATACCTTTGCTAAAACACTGGAAAATGAAGAAGACTACAGTTCCACTCTATAAAAACATATTAAGTTATACAAGAGCCACCAAACATATATCAGGGCCAGTAGGAAGAGGAGAAGAAGTGGGGAAGGGGTGCAGTATTACATTGCTTGCTTTAATCTTGTGCCTCAAATGTGGCCAACTGAGGTGAGAATTTCCATTTCCCCCTGAGATTTTCAGATGTCTCCCCTGTCCTCCACTTCCTACGAGGTATCAACGTTCACACAAGCAGACGTGACATATCGGATAGACAGGATCTACACTAAGAAAATTGGGTTTGACAGATAGAGTTTGCAGACATGCAGTCTTGGAACTAGAAGGACTGGGTTCAAATTACTGGTCACTAGTGGATAAACTCTTGGGCCTATCACAATCTCTTGGCTCCTGAATCTGTAACAGAAGCAACGGAGAATTTAACACTTGTGGGATTTTTAAGAATACAGTAAGCACTGTGAAGCATTTGGAATGCTAGACGTGCTACAGAAATAAATAAACCAGTCAACCAAATTTATCACAAAACTGGAGGAAGGGGTGCCGCTTTTATTTGAGGCCCACATCTACAGATATAGGCCAATCTGGACACAGTTTAATATTATATGCAGAAGCTGCAGTAAGATGCAAGCTCATGAGCTCTCCCTCCACCACAAACACACACATTCACTCACAAGAACAGCAGATTGAAAGCTTCCACATTCTATTTTAAATTAACCAGAGCTCCATGTTACATCTGAAATCAGGGACCTCTTGTCAGTTTAAATTGTAGTTAGCTCAGACAAGCCAGGATCAAACTGTGCTTTGTTCACTAACTGGACTTTGAAGTTACCAAAGTCCCTCAAAGTTTGAGGTAATGGAGAACTCGGGTGCCTAAAAAGCAGGAAGAGCGAGTCCAAGGAATGCTGCAGCTTGTGCCCATAAGACCATGAGAGGCCAGTGTGGTGAGAGAATGAGGCAGAGCCGCCCTCCTGACATGCTACCGCAGACCAGGATGGTACAGGGACACAACTTTTATGAAGAAACCGGGGGCTTTTCTTTGGGGAATTATGTGACCAGAGATACCTAAACAATATAAAAATCAATTTATTCGTGCGGCCATGGCCACTCGAATGTTATTTGCCCAAAGATGGAAGGAAGAAAACGTCTTGGCAAAAGAGGAATGGCAACTATAGGACTATGCAGAAATAACGAAGCTGACTGGAAGAATAAGAAATCAAGACTGCAATGTTTTTAACATAGAGTGGAAATTGCTTATTGAATGTTTACAAAAATATTGCAAAGAGATTAAGACATTAGCAGGATTAATGTAAAAATGTGCAGTGATATTAAACAACTATTGATTATATGTGTTAAAAAATAAATCGGTTTAATTTGGAAATGGAGTAAACATATTATAAATATAAGGAACCACAGAAAGAGGGGGAAGGCAGTCGAAATATGAAATATGTAATAACTTGATTTTTAAGAGTTTGTTGTTTGTTGTAAAATGAAATATATATAGGGACACAGCCAATCCAGCACACCCACCAATGCAGCAACATAGTCCTGACCTTGCCACCTCCCTGCCTTGCGCCATTACAGTAAGCAGCAGAAACACTGGTTCAGAAGAACCACTCCTGCACAACACTAAACAATGATTCAGCATTATATCCAAACTGGCCCACCATCAAATCAGGGAAGACCAAACTTTGAACATTAGGGCTACTGTACTATTTGCATTGACCTAAATGCGGTTTCAGCAGGCGCAGCTTTCCACGTTGCAGTGCTACAGGGGCTTGAAAAGCTCCCTGTGTGAAAAATGTTCTCACCCCTAGTGTCAAAATGCTAGACGTCCCCTGGTCTAAGATGTACATAGATTCAGAAGATCCTGCTTCAGTGCATGGAGACTTTGAGGGAATGCCATCACTTTCTTTCCAGCTTTACAATTCATGGTACACAGTAATGAAGTCGCCTACGGGTTGCCAAGGAGGATGCAATTCCTATTCCTGTCCTCTGCATGATATGAATCTGGCTTGATGCTATGCCTCTCTGTTAGCATGGATTGTATCACTAATATTTTAGCAAATAATCCGTTCAACTCATTGGAAGTCCTTAAGTGCCTCTCTGCATTCATCCGCAGCCCCCATACATTCATTAGAGCCTACATGCATTCAAAAGGAATGAGAAAGGAGCCCTTTGTGTAGAAATATATGCAGCTCACTCAAAGAGCCAAAACTGGCAACTATAAGAACCACAAAACTGCAGGGCAAAAGGGCAGCTAGTCTAACTTCCTGCAGTATCTAATCCAGCCTTCACATCTAAGCATCTTTAATGGGCTAGTCCCAGCAGAGAGCAGAATCACTAAAAGGAGTACTAGAAGTGTGGCTAAGGGGTAAAGATAAATTTACTAAAAACTAATCTGGGTGTCTTGTGCAAGTGGGCTGATCCACAAACTTCAGAGGAATAGGCCTGTTCCCCAAACAAAAGCATCCAATCGGTCCTGGAAAAAATCCTTACATTATAATCTATAAATAAAGCAATTTGTTACACCCTAGAGAAAAATGTGGCAGCTTGCTAAAGTATTTTAACATAATGCACAAAGACAATTTTTTTTAGGAAAATAAAATCCAGCTTAAAAACCAGCCCAACAAAGGTTTTGCCCTTACTCCTTCACAAGCCACTTAAAGGAGGTGGGAGAGATAATGGCTGTGGGAATTGGGGATGAGACATGGAGCTTTCTAAGCAAACTGTTAAGCTTTTGATACAGCGACTGTTATTGCATCCACCTTTATTGGAGCATGGTGGAAGCTAGTCGGCTAGTATAAACTCCAAGGTTCTTAAACTAACAGGTTCTGGTAACACTTATGCAACACAGGATCGTTGCACTAAACTTGGTAGGTAGAGGCAGGGAGGCACAATCTCCTAAGCTTCCATCCTGACCAGTGTGAGCAGCAGGACTACGCACGACTACATCACTCCAATAAGCCATGGTGCTGCTGGCTTACGTACTAAGAATCAGGAATGTTTCAGAAATTCCTGCTGGCCAAATGTTGGTTTGGTGATGGAAACAATCATATTCCTAATCACAAAGACAGAGATCACCTGAAAAATACGAGATTGCATGACCCTGAGTTTTAATAATGGAGGAAGGAAGATCAAGCATTCTAATTTATGAGCTCTTTTTCTGTAGAACACACTTGCACTTTAACTTCCAAGATATGCCAGAAGGCCTGGTGAAATGGCTTCTGAGAAATTATGAGGTTCAAAGGGCTACAAAGGTTTAACAGAGAAGAGGGTGAGAGGATTTTTAATATGACATTTATATCCTTGCTATATATTTCCAGCTTTTGTCAACCCTACAGTCAGAATCCTCAGTCTATCTGGGTGTTGAAGGGTGTTGACCTCTACAGTGGTCATTTTCTCTTGATTTATAACAAGGTTGCATATTTAACCCAGTGTCAAGTAGTAGCAGTAATATCAACTCAAGTAAAAGCTAGAAAATCCTTTTCATTTTCCGGGGACAACATTATAGAGAAAGGATAAACTCAAGTATAAGTATTCGGTTTCACAAGTACAACTCACCTGAATATTCCCCTCAGCTGAACATCTGTTGCCAGTATGTTTAAACATAACAGATGCATCACAGATGTACTGTAAACCAAACTTTCTAGCAAGTAAATAACATTTCAGGAAATCCTTCAGTTGGTGTTGTTGTAAAATAATAATTCTGCTCAGTTTTTGCAGTCTCATGGACCTTATTACTGAAATTACATTCTTACCCAATACTGAAGCCACTGATATTATATTACCTGACTGATTTTACAAACAGCCAGAACTATAAAATTCTTTACCATGCATTTGAGGTCAATGAGAAATTAGAGCTTTGAAATTTTAAGATAGCTCAGAGCAAATATGAAAGTATTTACTTACCAAAGAATAACAAAATAAAGAGGAATCAAACTATAAAACAGGTTAACACACACAAAAATCGCAGCTTTTTACATTTGTTTGCCCTCCAGCAACTACCTTGAAGGACAGTTTAAACTGATGGAATTTTGTCTCTATCAAATCTGCAAATAGAAATTTAACTCAGTGACCTTTATGGTGTACTGATGAAAAGGAAACAGGGCAAAGACGAACAGAGAGACTGATAAAACAGTAAGATGTTTCAGATTGTTTGGTGGAACAAAAAGACACTATCCTGCAATCAGAGTAAGACATAAGGTGGTTTATGCAACCTAGTTTGGCCGACTTATTTTGTCCTCTTGTACTTGTCAAACATTCAGTATTCAAAATGCATACCCTATTTATTTCTGCTGAAACTCTCGGAACTTAAGAAGGGGAAGGAACATAGCAGGTGAAGAATGAAGATTCCTAGGCTTTGCTTTGCAATCTTTCTATGTTGTGACCTTGTGAGGGGGAAATCCACTCTATGTACCCACTTGTAACCATGACCTCAACAACAGCAGCTCCCTTCATAAACAACTTGCCACTGGACAGTGGCTCTGTAGATATTTCACAGAAAAATGAAGTTGTATCTCTAGATGCAGATGCTTAAGGCACTAATAGAGCAGCAGGCCAGGAATATAGCAAACTAACCTGTCTCTGTAACTAGACATATAAAATAAGTGACAATTTAACACCCATGCAAAACCAAACACAATACTACACCTTATGGCTGGATATGTACACACTTGCAAGCTGTTTTCCAAAGTATGTGTTAACTAAGCCTTCAAAGCAGGAGATTTCATTTTGATCAAATCATTAAAGGGCATTTTTCATCTGTGGGATAGCTCTCAATCATTTCCATGGAAAGCATGTGAAAACTACACAGTCAACTACAGAACATGATCCCTTGAGCTGTGGCTACTATCCTGGATAGCTTTGATTTAGGGATTTTCTTTATAGAACATGGCTCATTCTGACTCTTTCTTACATGTACATACCTGGCTCGCTCGGTTACATACCTAGTATTTTCCAAGGTCTTCTGCATTTTCTTCGACATCTTCTCAACAGCAGCTTGTCGTTTACTTTCTGGAATAAGGTCTATTTTGTTCAAAACCACGATCATTTTCTGACATGCAATTTGCCCAATCACCAGGCACTCTGCTGACTGAGTCTGCATCCCTTTAGTTATGTCTATCACGAGCATCATAAGGTCAATTATCTGAGCCCCTGAAATAAAAAAAAAAATGGAATCAGTATCAAATTTCTAAAGATCAAGACAGTAAAAGTGTGACTGCAAATACCACCCATATTTGTTATAACCAAAGAAAACAGGTGGCTTAGATAAAATTCCACAGTGAACAGTCTACATTTTCTAGATATTTAAATGATTATAACACTAGGGCAGAAGATAATTAAACAAAGAAAACAGAAGTCAAAATTTAATTTTGCTCCACAGAGTATCAAATAAAAAAAAATACAATATATCTCATCTCATTTCAGAACCGCACTGACCCAACATAATTTTAACTGAACAATTTAAACTTTTTAAAAAAGCAATCTGATAGTCCTGACTTAAAAATGTGCTATGAACGCTGCAACACTCCACAACAGCTAAAACACCACTGTCAAATTCTTCTCACCTACTAGATTAAACTTAAAGGGGTGGCAATAGGAGTAATAATATGGAGTCGGGAGTGTGCATCAGCTGTTTACCCAATTCAATAATTTCCAGATGTTCACAGAGCGGGGGGCCCTGCTTGCTGGACCCGTCCCTCCATCATAATCCCAACAGCATGTCCCTGCAGCCCCCACAAGTCCAAGTTGAACTTCTGCTCCGAGGGACTTGCTATACTTATGGTGGCTCCCCAAATAATTTAGATCCCTAACTGGAGAACCAACACGGGTAGAACAGACTCACCACAGCAGAAGGTCAGTTCAAGCACACTGAGGGCTGCAGAGGTGTGCTGTCAGGATGGTGGGCTGTCAGAAGGGGAAGGCCAAAGAGCACAACTCTTGCTTTCCCCACCTAATGAGACTAGAAATGCACAAGAGCAAACTACCGTATTTTTCGCTCCATAGGGCACACCGGACCATAGGGCGCACCTAGTTTTTAGGGGGGAAATAAAGGGGGAAATAATTCCCCCCCCCAGCTGCGGGGCTGGGGCGGGGGGAGCCCGAGCTTCCCCTGACCCCAGCCCCCAGAACAGGTTCAGGAGCGGCGGCAAGATTGCGCACACCCTCGCCACCGCTCCCGGAGCTTGCGGGGCTGGGGACGGGGGAAGCCCGAGCATCCCCCGACCCCAGCCCCCAGAACAGGCTGCTATCCACAAGCCTTCGGAGCCCGAAGGCTTGCGGATAGCTGCCTGAAGCCCGGGAAGCGCAGCGGGAGTTGGTGCTGCGCTCCCCGGGCTTCAGGCTGCAGGCTGCTATCCACAAGCCTTCGGAGCCCGGCAGGAACTCTTGCCGTGCTCAGAAGGCTTGCGGATAGCTGCTTGAAGCCTGGAGAGCGAGAGGGGTCGGTGCGCACCGACCCCTCTCGCTCTCCAGGCTTCAGCGAAAGCCTGCATTCGCCCCATAGGACACACACACATTTCCCCTTCATTTTTGGAGGGGGAAAAGCGCGTCCTATAGAGTGAAAAATACGGTAAATAAGATGGTTCTTATGATCCCTTGTCTAAGGCTACTTCAAACCTCCTCCTTCCAATGCCTCCAGCCCCCAAACTTAATAGTGCTGTGTCAAAATATGTGTATTCTTCACCAGGGACCAGACACTGGCCATGGCCCTCAGTTATGGAGATTTTGGAAATGCACGGGCTCCTATCAGGCTTCCCCCCTTCATCTGTTCACTCAGAGCTTAAGTCACAACACTCATTTACATCTTGGCTTAAGATATGCACCTCTGAACTGGCACGATGTAGTTATGTGTCATAGCCTTATTCAAAAGGTGTGCTGCTTTATATGATATGGATTGAATTATAAAGCATTTTAACAGCAGTTTCAGACAGTTTCACTTGTCTTAACAATAATACAGTGGTACCTCGGGTTACATACGCTTCAGGTTTCATACGCTTCAGGTTACAGACTCCGCTAACCCAGAAATAGTACCTCGGGTTAAGAACTTTGCTTCAGGATGAGAACAGAAATTGTGCAGCAGCGGCACAGCAGCAGCAGCAGGAGCCCCCATTAGCTAAAGTGGTGCTTCAGGTTAAGAACAGTTTCAGGTTAAGAACGGACCTCCGGAATGAATTAAGTACTTAACCCGAGGTACCACTGTATCCTTAACAACAACATTCTAAAAGTTATGCTAAAACAGGTTGTGCTAAAAAAGGTTATGGCCAAGACATGTGATTTACCATATTTGTTTTTCTTTCGGTTTCTCCTTTACCATCAGAATTTAAGAGCTTGCTTGCTTTTTCTTGGCTTACTTTATTTACCTGATATAATCAGCTATCCATATCCATACACACTCATTTAGAATGTCCATGAGCTCAAAAAATTCAGCTTAAAAGTGCATTAAAATGCAGCACACTGTAGTAATCAAAGCTGAGGAGCACAAAGGCAAGATACACAATCAGCATAATGTATCTGACCATCTTTTACTGGTGAAACAAAATCAAAGCAATAAAGCACTATTTCCATCTTATCAAACATTCGGATGGCTTCACGTGTGCATTTAACAGGCTGACACCATGTTTTCCGATTATCTTTGGGGCACTACAATGCAGTGATTCAAGCAAACGTATGGATCACAGTGCATTATTTACTAACTCATGAGAAAACAAGTAACTTCAGCATGTTAAAATGTGAAACCACTCTTTGGCTAATCATTAAAAGCTGTCCTCATTTAGATGCTAGAAATCTACATAAACTGGGGGTGCATTAATTTTAAGCAGTAAGATTATAATGTTTCACTTCAACCTGTGACTGCAGGAGAAACTTGTCCTTCTCTAAAATAGGAACAGCAACATTTACCTAGTTCACAGGGCTATGAGGTTAAATAAAATTATTATACACCATTCTGCATACTCAAGTGTTGCAAAAATGAATTACATATTTTGGGTGCTTTTAAAATGTTTTTTCAGAGTACCTAGTATTCATTATTTGTAATGTTATCATATATTTTATGTTACTTTAATGTCATTAATGAATTACATTAAACTTAGAATTCAGCTGCCTGTTAATTGTAGCAATATCCAAGTAAAGCCTGATACAACAGCATATACTTTGGCATACAGTGGGTATATAGTCATAACTTGGGTTGAAGTTGCTTCAGGTTGAGCTTTTTCGGGTTGCGCTCCATGGCAACCCGGAAGTAATGGAACACGTTACTTCCGGGTTTCGCCGCTTGCGCATGCACAGACTGTCAAAATGACGTCATGCGCATGCACAGAAGCAGTGAATCGTGACTCGCGCACGCACAGATGCGGGTTGCATTCGCTCCAGGATGCGAACGGATCCCGTTCGTATCCAGAGGTACCACTGTACGTTTTTTTTTCGAGAGATAAAACCGTTGCTGATTATACCATAGCAAGCTTACAACTATACCATTTCAACCGAAATCTCCTCAAAATTGAAGCCCTTAAGAACTGAGGCATTTTGATTTATCAGATAAAATTAATCAAATCATTCCATAAAACCGATGTGTTGTAATGTGAATTTCACAAAAACCAAACCACATTGGATCTGTAAACTGCCAACATCAGGCCTAAGTGAATCCTGAACTAATTTGTTTAGTTTTAGCTGTCACTATCTCTCAGCTTTCGTTTCCAACATGTAAAAGAAGAACCACTTTACCTGAAACAGTGACTGCTAAACAATCTGAAATGCTGAGGTGTTTCGTAAACAATGAATAGTGCTAGCTATAATTCCTGCATCAATGTAAATTGGATCTTGACCAGCATAGCTGAAAGGAATTAAGGAAGAAGCATTGAGGCATGAACACTGCATAACATCCTGATTTCTCCCTCAACACCGCTACAGACCAAGGGTGGTTTCAGCCATTACAAAATTCCTGCACAGGGCTTGCTTTTGTATAGGAAATTTGCAATATTAGAAGCTTACGTTATTCTAGCTCAACTGTATTATGAACATCTCCACAAGCCTAAGAGGGTGGAAAATGTCATGGGAAACTGCCAATCTCTGAATCAGACCAAGCATATCCTTCCTACTGCACGCCAGGAATGGAAAGTTGTGGCACTGGAAGAAGCAGGGGATGCCCCACAAATATGGAACTTCTTTCCTAAATGCATGTAGGGGAAGGCAAACATTTCTGGAAGTATCAGACAAACTTTTTGATAGGTATTATTTACTGACCCTACTTTTCTTAGATTAAAAAAAAAACCTAAAGGATCAGTTTCCAAAGGGGTAACCTCTTAGTCTCCAGCAACAACAAAACGTATTGTGCCACTGTAAAGACTAGCAAATTTATTATGGCATAAGCCAAGCATGGGGAACCGGGTCCATTTTTTTTCTATTCCAGATTTCACAGGTAAGTAGAAATTCCCACACGCCTGTCAAGAAAGACAATGGAGTTCACTTAAAGGCTGACATTCCGGGGAGAGTGCAGTAAGGGGGGGAGCTTGCTTGTAGAGGAGGGGGTTCCTACGAAGTAGCATTTTATGAACTCCTGACTAACATGAAATAAGTGGGCAAAGAACTCACTGCCAAACCATATTTATGACAATAAAAGATTACAAAGATATCTGAGATTTCCCGCAGGTATTAAGGACTTAAACAACAAAGGAGAATATGAAGATGAACCTATATAACACCGCACTGTTATGCATATAATCTCATGAACAGAAGGCTTTTAATTCAGGTAAGAAAACACTATCACAGCCGCAGCGGTAGGGACATCAGAAACAATGACAGGAATAAAACAAGCCGATGCTATCTCACCATAAACCTGCACAATTTGCTGAGAGAACATCTTCCAAAGACACTGTGGGGAAAAGGAATAAAAAGAGTAACCGAACTGTTTCAGTTTTTCAGAGGATATTGTTCCATATAGATAAAAAGTGATCTGAGAGATGAGAAAGTTCTTCAGAAACCACCAAAGGCAGACAAGTGGGACTCAAAATGAATCTGAATGAAGCAAACACGCAGAAGACTGATCTGCATACATGAAAGCATCACTGAACAAGAAAACGATTACAATCTGCTGTGGATACACCAGCCATGATCAGATAGAACCAATTACAAATTGGGAAAATCTTCTAGAAACAAAAAACATTATGAATCTATGGGAGGAGGGGGGAAATTTCCAACCTATGAGCGATTTCCCAGGAAAGCTAGACCAAAAGATCTCAGAATGCAGATTCAGCTACAGTTTTTGAATTGGGGGTATTTTATAGTTTAAAACAAACAACCAGAGGCTGGGATCTCTACAACACACATCTCCATATATTCTATATATCAATAAGGTGGAAGGAGCAGGCTTTTTCCCCAAACTTAAAACCACTGCAGACAGACATTAAGCATACTTTGTATATTTCTTTCCAAATAGGAGGCAGCAGCACACTATCATGTAGTGTATGGGCTGCTGAAGCCAAGTCTCCTCTAGCTTCCTCTCCAGTATAAGAGAGTGCTGTCAGACCTTTTACACCTTCTAGAAATGGCAGTGAACAGCTATTTCATGACTGCACACCATCCACCCACACAAATAGATGACTATAGCTTTAGGATTCACTGTGATATAAGTTATTGTTATTTCTTACATTAACGAGGTGGCTCTGAACATTGCTCTGATCCCAGCCCTGCTGGCCTCCAGCCCTCAGCAAGTCCCACAAACCAAATCCAGCCCCTGACCCAAAAAATGTTGCCCATCGCAGCCCTAACACGTATAAATGCATAAATGCAAACATATGCTCACCCTGGAATGCATCTGCAGTCTAAAAACAAAAACCTATCAACTCACTAGAGTGAGGTCACAAGTCATAATCAGAGAAATGAAATGTATATTACAGAAAATCTTTCCCAACACTGGCAATTCAGCAGTCCTAGCCAGCACTGGCCAAAAGCACACTGTCTTTTGCCTTTTCTTACAACTCTGATTGAGATCCAGCAGCAGCATCCTTGACTTGGTTCACCATATTTGAACGGAAAACCAGACTTGCCTTGCCTTTGGAGTGTAAGCTCTGCCCTATCAGTGACTGCCTCAGCATCAACCTGGTCTATCCTGGGACTCTAAAACAGCAGAAAACAAGACAGCTAACATGCAGCCCCTTCATATGGGCTAAAACACTCTGCCACAGTCCATGGCAGCCTGGGACTGAGTGATGGAAGGTGGAATCCCATCACATCTGGAGGGCTACAGGTAAGCCATTAAAGCAATGTTCGTCCCCATGCTCCCCAAGCTCTGCAAATTAACACTGCCCTATAATGTCCTATGGTACTGGAGGAGACTCTTGAGAGTCCCATGGACTGCAAGAAAATCAAACGTATCCATTCTTAAGGAGATCGGCCCTGAGTGCTCACTGGAAGGACAGATCGTGAAGCTGAGGCTCCAATACTTTGGCCACCTCATGAGAAGAGAAGACTCCCTGGAAAAGACCTTGATGTTGGGAAAGATGGCGGGCACAAGGAAAAGGGGACGACAGAGGACGAGATGGTTGGATAGTGTTCTCGAAGCTACCAGCATGAGTTTGACCAAATTACGGGAGGCAGTGGAAGACAGGAGTGCCTGGCGTGCTCTGGTCCATGGGGTCACGAAGAGTTGGACACGACTAAATGACTAAACAACAACAATAACGTCTAGAGGGACGCGGGTGGCGCTGTGGGTTAAATCACAGAGCCTAGGACTTGCCGATCAGAAGGTCGGCGGTTTGAATCCCTGCGACGGGGTGAGCTCCCATTGTTCGGTCCCTGCTCCTGCCAACCTAGCAGTTCAAAAGTACGTCAAAGTGCAAGTAGATAAATAGGCACCGCTCCAGCAGGAAGGTAAACGGCGTTTCCGTGCGCTGCTCTGGCTCACCAGCAGCGGCTTAGTCATGCTGGCCACATAACCCGGAAGCTGTATGCCGGCTCCCTCGGCCAATAAAGCGAGATGAATGCCGCCACTCCAGAGTCGGTCACGACTGGACCTAATGGTCAGGGGTCCCTTTTATAATGTCTAGAAAGGGCTTGTGAAAGACACTTTTCTATGGGTTCTCCCATTGCAGAGCTCTAAGATGCCCTCTTGGTAGATCCACTGTCCTGAGAATCTTGCGTTGGTGGTGGCCCAGGAGAAGGTATTCTCTGTAGCAGCTCATAAGTTGTGCAATTCTCTCCTCCCAGAGGTACACCTGGAACCTTCACTATACAGCTCTCATTGTCTGTTGAAGATGCATCTCTTTATCCTGTCCTTTTGATGCCCAAGATGTATATTTCTAAGACCCACTCTATTCTTGTGATTGTAATTTGTTTTAAACTGTTTTAATAGTTAAACAGTTGTGACCTGCCCTGGGAACTTAGAGTAAAGGACAGGTGGTAAATAATAATAATAATAATAATAATAATAATAATAATAATAATAATAATAATAAAAATATTTAACCCACATGGACAGAACCAATCACATGTGTCTTTCCAATAGAACTGGTACCCTATGTAAAAGGATACCTAATTAGTAAATATAAAATGTTTTTGTTTTTATAGCCCAAATATATAATAGGAACTCATTTACAATAATCCAATTAAGTGAGCTACAAATGTCAAGGCTGGATCACTTATAGACCTCCCCTTCCATTTCTTGGAATCGAAAGAATTGTTACTTTATTTTTAATAGGCTTGCTGCACACAACTAGAACAGTGAGACTACAATACTCCAGGCATGTGTTGTATGTCCAGGTGTTTTTATAAGTGCATGCGAACACCAAAGATGAATTTCCAGCTACTCATTTCAAAGCATATGAACTTTTGCCCCCTAAAAATGAAAACTAAAAGAGGTGCCTTGAGCTTGGCACATGATCAGACTGCTCCATCAGTATCTATCAATATCAAAAACTGTACATGCCTTGATCTCCAAACACAATAAAAATTGAGTGAGTAGAGGAAAAGGGAAGAGGGTCCAAGTGAGAATGAGTTAAAAGGTTTCACATGTCACAGGAGGATTGAACATAAGCACAACATTCTGACTACTTGCCTATTTAAGCTACTGCTGTGTTCTCTTTTTGTTTTTGTTTAGGTAATCTCTTTAGTTCTCTTTGCACAAACAGCACAACCCCTCTTCACAGGCACTGCAAATGGCAGAAAATGGAATTTAAAATGTAGAAATAAAATAATTGTGGGCCATGGGCTATAATTTGATTTCATGCTTTACAAGAAAATGAAATAGCATTTCCTTGAATGTATTTTAAAATATATATGGCTTTTTACCATGTTAGGATTTCCTCTAGCACAGAAGAGAAAATGTGCTGTTCTCAAGTATCACTGCTATTCGGGGGCAAAGCTGTTTTAATATGCACTTCCCATTCTGGGGAAAGAGGAAATTCTTCAATTAATAAACCGGGTGGACTGAGGCGAGTTTTAAAAGGTTTAATCAATTTCATCTGCACTTAGGATAAAAAGACTGACTATTCTACTCTTTTCTCCTTCTATACTAAAGGTTTTTTTTAAAAAAAATCATAAAATAAATATTTTATTTTAAATTCTTTGAGGTTAATATCTCCTGTTTCAGGAAATATTGTCTGTTTCATGCAGTGCATAAGAAACTTCCCCCGCCACCCTCTCTTAACTTTTTTTTTTTTTGCTCCAAATCCCCATTCAGAAGTACGTAAATTATTCTGTTTCATATATAGTAACACCTTGGGAGAAACTACAAGCCATACAGGATTTTTGTAGGTACCTTTGGGGAGCTGATGGGGTGAACAAGGAAGATTTTTCCAGGATATGCAAACCTTCAAAATCCCACACTAAAGGGAGGGGGCCAAGAGTGCATGAACTATACATGAAAAACCCTCTGTAAACGAATGCAAATCATGTATCAAAACCAGATACCAGAGCTTTGGACAGACAACATTTTGAAAAGAAACAGGAACTCCCAATGTGGTTCCAGCATCCCATAAGTATTTTGAGGCATGCTGTTCCATATGGAAGGTGTCACTAAACCCTGGTGGCCGGATGTCAGGGGTGAACATCAGGGAATCAGTCACTCCTTAATTTCTGTGTTGCTTCCTACAAAAACCAAACACCGATTGCCGCAGGAGTCAAGATATTTGATTAGAGAAACCCTTGAATAGAAAATTGCTGTGTTTCTAGATAGCCAGAAGTTACATTGACTCCTAATGTTACAACAAGGCACAGTAGCTTTCCATAGCTTTCCTGGCCAACACTCTTGTAAAGCCCTAAATCAGGGATGGGGGAATCTTTTTCTGGCCAATGATCACATTCTCTCATGAGTTACCTTCTGGGGGCTGCAGTTACTGTCCCCAAGCCAAAAGTGCCACTCAGTACAAACTCATTTCTCACATATAAGTGAATGGCTCCCATTCACTCCTAAGTGCACAGTAGAAGTGCTGCACTTGGTGACAGAATCACTCAAGATGGAGGCTTTCTCTTCACATGCATCCCACCTACCAAAATGACAGGGCTTTGCACTAGTCCTTAAGTGCCACGAACTGGCAGGACAACAAGGAGGAGGATCCCAGTGAGGGATGCAGCCATGCCTGGGACCCACCAGGGCAAGCTGGGGATGGAAAAGCAGAGGCTGGGGTTGCAGAAAAAACACATAGGGTGACAGAGGACAGCAAGAGGATGGGGGTCAGTGCGCAGGGACCAGAGGGCCCCTCATCAGAACCAGAGAGGCCTCCATCTCTATGAACAAGGCAGACTCTGAGGTGTAGGGAGAAGCAGGAAGTACGCTCTGGAAAGCAGAGCTGAGGTGCTGGATCTGCTCAACTGCCTATGTTGATAGACTTCAGCTTGGATACTCCAAAACGGCTATGGGACTGTGCTTCAAGGTTGATTCTGGGCTGTATTTCCTGACTGCTGGACTTTGAACATGGCTTACTTGGGATTGACTCTGGACTGTGTTTCCTGTCTGTTAGACTTTGGATTTTGGTTATGTGGACTGACCCCTGGACTGTGTTTCCTGACTGTTGAACTTTGGACTTAACATACTGTATATGCTAGCAGGAATTGCTGCCAGGTAGACCAAGGATTCAGGACATTAAGAGTGACAAAGAACTCCCTCTTTGGAATATTGTAACACATAGTGGTATGTTCAGTAACAGAAGGGGAGGGGGTTCCCTGATTTCAGAGCAGAGGTGGGGAATCTGTGGCCATCCAGATATTGCTAGACTACAACTCCAAACATCCCTAATTTTGGTCTGCCATCTTTATTCAAAATGGTGAGCAGTGGACCATTGTTAACAATGATTGCTGTCCCCACCTCAGGAACCATCATGCTGAGTTTGGCGACAGTATCTCAAGTGACAGCCAAACCTATAGAGAACAGACAGATGGACAGACAGACAAACCACTTTTCAAAATATACAGTAGATTCTCCCAAAGAAGTTATCATTTAAATTATTATTAAAAGAAATTTCAATCCACTAGAATAAGCATATGCAGCAAGCTTGATTTTTCACATGAGTTTTTATGGGTAGAAAAAAGAAACATGAGTCGAAGTATGCAGAACAAATCACAGCATTTCCTCTTTCCATAGGGAAAAAATAATTAGTTTTCATCAAAACTGGAGTTATAACTAGAACTTTAATCAAGGCATGTCAATGCTATCTGGATGTAGTGAGCTTTTTACACTCACTTGAACTTACCTCCATGAAAACCCCAAGTACCTCAATTGCACACCATTCGTCTCATAGCAGATTAAGTATGGAAATTTGTGGAAGGGGGGTAAACAGAAGAAGGTTAAAAACAAGAGTGGAAGCCGAAACAACGGTAAAAACTGCTGTAACAAAATAACCCATTCCCAAGACTGCAGACCTGAAATCACTGCTAGAATTCAATGCAAATGGCCTTAACAAAAATGTAGCAGCCAATCAAAATTGACAGTGTAAAATTAAATAGCAAATGTACATGAACATTAACTAAATTTCCTAACTGAAAGCTCACTGAAAACCTATCCTAAAACAATGCTTTCAATCAGACCACTGTTGTTGTTTGAACAAAATAACCTCTAAGCAATCGGTGTTAAAATACACTTGTGGGTGGGGATGTTATGTGATCTCACTGCCCCAATGGCTCTTTAATCTCTGCTCCCATCAACGTTCAAGCCCATATATTCTCCTTTCTCAAATATTACTAGCCCAGTGGAGTTAAGTTGCATATTCATATCCTTTTTTCATATAATCTTCACCTGCATATACTGTTTTTTTCTCCCCAAATATTCATTCATGTTGATTACTGTTTGATATTATTATGCTCAAATCTTTCACAAATGGAAATGAATTCACTAGACTATTTAAAATAAATCTTTCTAAATATATTTTAGCCTCTTGAGTCCTGTTTGGTCACCACCCTCTCGCCCACTGAAGCAATAAAGCACCTCATTTTCAGTTACTTAAGGGAAATAATAAACATCACATGGCAAAACAAATAAGGTTTTGAAACAGGACTGGACAACTTGAATGAAACTGCAATTATAGAATTTTAGCTCTGTTGGGTAAGATGTCGAGGCTATAGAAGTGACTACCTGAATCATGTCAATTTTATACTCTTACTCCAAACTCAAGTATAGAAAATGTTATAGGAATGCTATAGGAAAGCAATACCAAAACAGTGGGTATGTTGTACGTAATGCTAAACCATTGTTTAGTATCGCATGCATGAGGCCTGGATTTATGGCCATAATGTCTTTTTGCAACTGTACCTAAAGTAAAGAGGTGAATGAGGAGCATATGAGCCCAAGGGCATGGAAGAAGAGGACTAAAGTCCTGTAGCTGGCTGATTTATACCTACCAGGTGCAAAAACACAATGGCAATTCATTTCTAGCAAATTCAAGCCTCCAAAACAAAACATTTGTCTCTATTTCACAAACATAAATTGACCCATATCTATTTTTTTTTCTATCTTTGGGCCATTTTCACATATTACACAGTCTAACACATGTCTGACTACCAAAGCATCCAATCCTGTCGTCCTGAGAAGTACAATATGCACATCTGATATGCTCATATCCTACACTTACAGGTATAGACTTAAAATATCTTAGGTGAATAGTCCTTTCATTATGAATCCAACAGAGAAACTACACCTTATTCCAAGGTTTAAAGCAGGCTTCCTCAAACTTGGCCCTCCAGTTGTTTTGAGACTACAATTCCCATCATCGCTGACCACTGGTCCTGCTAGGGATCATGGGAGTTGTAGGCCAAAAACATCTGGAGGGCCGAGGTTGAGGAAGCCTGGTTTAAAGACTGGAATCAATTCAGGAGTTTAGAAATATATAAATGAGATTCAAGTTGCACTTCTAAACATACAGTGCTCAAACTAAGCCACGCCAAAATCAATGGGTCTTGCTTGCAAGTGAATCTGCTGAGGATCAATGTGTTAAAGGGTGTAAAAGGTTTTCTAAAATAGCAATGCAGGTCCTCATGAAGAGGAAAGTAACAAAATTTGTCCCAAACAGTTTAAACTGAAGAAGATGCAGAAAAGGCAATTCAGTGGTGGCTGACTAGGGGTTAGAAGCATATATTGGGCATTTACTTCTGCCAGTTTCCATTATGTTAATGGAAATGGAGGGAATGGGGCTAACATGTTAATCACATCCACATGCACTCTATGCCACAGGGTGTGTTTCAAGATGAACTCTAATCAATTTATATTTATATCCAGCTGCCTACTTTCCCACTTGTATCACCACTGATGTACACCAAAACCCTTTTTTAAATGCCACCTGTGCATGGCACACAAACTAAAAACATAGCAAGCACATGCTTTCTCAAACAGAGAATATGCCATATCCAGAGCAATGTAGGATTATCCTATGGCCTGTTGAGTTGGTTCTGAATATTCAGCAGAAGTGTGATTAGTTCAAGCTTCAGTCCTCTTGTTGGGAGGTATTTTGTTTTGGTATCAAGACCATATGTGCTCATGCAATGCTTTGGAAAATTAACTGTAACTTAGCATTTAACCTTGGGCCTTACACAGCTGACCATAAATGGCATCTGTGACTCAGTGAAACTTAAAAAAAAGAGAGAGTTCTGAAATGCAAATAGGTTAGAAAAAACTAATTTTATTAAATGTATTGTCTTAATTTACATCACATTTATGTGAAGTTTTCTAATAAGCGTGTACAGGAAAATAGGGCGAACTCCATTTAGTGAATATATCCTAGATGGACCACAAAGGGAAAATTGCCTGCCCTGAACAGCTAACACTTAAAAGCAAATGCCTCACAAGACCACAAATAGTATTTTATCACAATTAAAGCTGCAAAGTTAAAATGGACACGTGAAGGGCACGTGGTAAGAGACTACTTGGGAGGAATAAAGCAGTACTAGTGTGGAGACCCTACAATTTCAAAAAGACCAAGGCGATGACAACCTATGTAATGAGTGGATGGTCTAAAACAGGGGTGGCCAACTCTCAAGCGACTGTGGTCTACTTTCAGAATTAAAAACTGGTAGTGATCTACCCCCGTTCAGCTCAAAGTTGTTGAACTTTTTTTAGGGATTTACAAAAAGCTTGGGGGGAGTTCCGTTTTTGGGGAGGTTAAAGGCAAGGGACAAAGGGGTAAAGCCACTCACAAAAATCGCTATGGATCAAAACAGCAGCACAGAGAAAGCTCCGTCTTCCATTCCAGAGATCATACAACAATGGAGGGCGGGGCAGGAGTCAGTTTTAGCAGGGGGATCTACCAGTAGATCGCGATCGACCTGTTGGACTTCCCTGCTCTAAAAGTAACAGCAGGGTTTATGTAGATGCAGCAAGCTAACAAAAGAGAACATTGCAGAGAACTTGAAAAGACTTAGGTCCAAAGATTGATGTGAGACGCTATAGAAGAATATGGCCTTCTCTGTTGTAAGTCAACCCACATCAGACAACTCAGGACCCACTAACCAACATCAAAGATGAGTTGGTTACCAAGACACAACTTGAGATCTGCATATAGTGTGAAAAGGGAACCTTTGCTACTCAGGCCATACTTCTATTCCCCATTTCTTCAATTAAAATATGGTTTGATGTGTGGCAATGTAGGAAAGGAGGAGTGCACAGCCTCCAAAGGAGATTATAGATAGATGATAGATAATAGATAGTCATTTAATTTTATCCTGATTCTAATTTTTTAAGCTGTATTTTAATCAATTGTTTGATTGTTTTTTAATGTATTGTGTTTGATATTTGATGTTAGCCGCCCTGAGCCCAGTCTTGGCCAGGGAGGGCGGGGCATAAATAAAAATTTATTTATTTACTTTCTTACTAGATGATAGAGATGATAGATAGATAGATGATAGATAGATAGATAGATAGATAGATAGATAGATAGATAGATAGTCAACAAAACTGAGGAGAAAAGGTTTGCAAAATGATGATTCTGACTAGGAAATGTGAGTGGCTCCTCTCAAACAATGTCAAGGAGATATTAACTCAACCACATTCCACACAGCAATTAACAGATTAACTAGGGAAATATATGTTCTCAGATACAAAATCTGCACCGTAGATGCTCAGAAACTGCAATATAGAAATAATAATTTCCCATTTAGCTGCATTGTAAATGTTCAACCTTGAAAGCACAACCCTTAAAAAGTGTGTGGCCTATGTGCAGCTACATGTACCTGCTACCTTTATTTACAGTGCAGAAAGTTCACGTTCTTACTCTTAGAGCTTGTTCACCTTTAAAACAAATGGCTTCTTCAAGTGAACAGTCTCAAGAAACTGTTAATCAATCCATAAAGTTCTCACAAATATTTTAAATAAGAATGAAAAGCCAAAAACACTGCTTAGAGGCGACGCCAGTAATGTGTTTGTTAGCTTCCCACCATCTCCAACACTGGAATAACATCACTCCGGGTTATAAACATCTGTACTCACATAGAGAATGTACAATACATTAAAAAAAAAAACTCAGGGCCCACATATCCTGTAGCTCTGTACTTCACAAACAAAAGGTTGGGGGAAGAAAGAGGGGGTGGGGTACAGGGAATAAAGGCTTAAAGATTAAAGTCACAGGCAGAGACAGACGGCTCTGTTTTTTAATAACTGAAAACATGAGTTGTGCCTGAATGTGTTCATTGTTTTACAGAAGGGGGGAGAGTCTACGAAAGCAGGACTCACTGGCGACAGGGCTGCCTTGCCATCAAAAGTAAGATTTACAAAAAGAAAAAAAAACAGACTTCAACTCTATGCCTTAATTTCCCCTCCTGTAATGTTTAATGATGCAAGTCAGGTAGGAATCACCAAGCTACCTCTTCTGTCTCTCCCAACTCTGATCCTTTCATGAAACTGGAGAAAACTCAGAGAAGGGGAAAAACTACTCAAAGCATCAACAGCTTAACACAAATTAAGGAGCATTCAGATCCATTTGTGTCCTAAAACATAAAATGTATTGCCATGTACACATTTTTATGTACTTCTGTCTGTGCAGTATAGCATGTAATCCACTATATTTTTGATGAGTGTATTTTAATAATAATTTATTTAATACAGAGCGTTAGAACCTAGTTCTTATTAGGAACAATCAGGTTCCTGAGATCCTATCTGAAATAATTTTCATCAGTTTAAAACAAAGTTAAATTCATATTGTGTTGCTCAAAGGTTTCTCTGTGGTCTTGCTTTTACTTTTTTTAGGGCTGGATCAGCTGAGGACCCCCCCCCCAAAAAAATGGTTTGCTTAGCAATAGAGAAAAATGCAGAACTAAACCTGGAAAGCAGAAAATGCAAAGTCTAGACCTCAAAATGTTTTCATAATTAATTTTAAAAGGGAAAAGCTTGGGGACTCGGGGGAGGAAGGGGCTGAACCCAAAGGAAGGAAGCTGGGTTTAAGTAATGTTTGAGAACCCTGAAACAAAAAATAACCCTTTTTGGGGGGGAGGGTTACAAAAGTAGAAAACAAGCATGATGCCACAGTTCAGATTTTATTGTTGTCATTATTATTTCACAATTAGGCATTAGTAAACACATTTCAAATTTAACAATTCCTTGCATTTGAGGCATCCTATTAAAAGATAAAGAGGAGTGCTTTGCAGAGAAGTCGTAGGAAAGAGAAAAATGCATGGAAAAACACTACTGAACAAGTATTTGAAAAATTGTACAAACATATGACTACACCTGCAAAAATTATTCTGTGAGGTTTTATGAGCCAATACGGGATGTTAAGTTTAAAGAACAGCATGGATCTGTACTGCAATGCCAGCGAAGCCAACGCCACCAGATGCTATGCATGAGGCGGTGAACGTTCATGATTTCAGTGCAAAAACCTTAAAAGCATTTCAGCAACAGATGCATCAGTGGAACTTTTGGAATCTAACATTTTGTGGCAACCTTTCGGAATAGGAGAAAGAGCGGCACAACATGACTTATTGCCATGTCTGCCTGGCACAGGATATTGCTGTGTACAAGCACGGTGAGCCAGCTTGAGCTATCCTTATCTATATAATGACAGCGTCCGTCCTCTCTCTCCTCCACTTAGCAACAAACCCAAAGGTTCAGAGTTAGGAATGACATTCCAAAATTAATACCAACATCAAAACAGCAATCTTCAAAAAGTTAAAACAGTGGAAATGTTGCTCCTCAAGACCAAAGCCATGCTGTCTCCAAAACAGCCCAGGGCAAACCAGTAAAAGTCAGGGAGAGCAGGAGGGTTAGATCTATACTCTGTTGTTTCTTACTCTTAGGAAAATGTGACCAGGGTGGTAATTTACCTTGTACAACCAAATTGTACATGAAAGTTTTGAAACAGTCCATTAAACGTAACATTATGGAACAAGACTGAAGGTCCGAGTGGAACACATTAGACATGCATTCCAAATCAAGGCTACAAGAATTAGTCTAGCAGGCAGGCGATTGTCAGCAGGCAGGATAAATGGTCAACAGTTTCTACCAATGAGGCACTACAATCAGCCCATAGGCTACCCTGGCAACTTACCAAGAAGCCAAGGGGCACTACTAACTTGCAGAATGAACCACCCACAGCTATACTGTGGAAAGCTGGTCTATGATGAAAAGAACCCATAATAATTGCTCTAACTTGATAAGACCTGATTAGATTAGATGTTGGAGCAAGGGAAAATTAATCAAATTGATTCTACCCAGGGAGGGCGTACTACAAGAACCACTGCAGATATTAAGAGATAATGGTTAAGTGCTCTGGAGCCAGCCTTAGGATCCCTCATCTCAAGCTTCACTTCCAACGCAAGCAAATAGTGAGAACAGTGAGCCCTGGCTAAGGTGAAATGGGAATAAATTAGTGCTGGAGAGGGATGGGGAGGAAGCACTGCAACCACTCTAACCCTAAGGGCCAAACTATATGTTACAGGAAATGCAGAGTTTTAGATTAATGCTTTCCTACTGTTTGTTAGTTGCTTGGCATCTGTCTGTCTCAGCAGACAATGGAGGAATGCACCTTTGGGGGTGAAGTCAAATTGTCGGAAGGCAACATCATCTGATGCATCTGGAGAGTCTGATATGGGACAGACATGTTTTGTTGCAGCTGGGGCAGATGATGGCATCTGGCTGTGCTGTTACACCATGGTGTTTCTTCTCTCTGCAGTCATTCCTCCTCTAGTCCTTGCTGTGGATATACAACCTGACTGTCTCCAGGCACTGTGGTCATCAGCAAGGCATTCCCACTTGGTGGGGTCAATGTTGCCAGCCTTCATGTCACGTTTTCAGACATTTTTTGTAACACAGAGTTGGTCAGCAAGTTGGACTGGTGCCAGCTCCCAGTAAAGCACATCCTTGGAGATCCTTCTATCTTCCATTCTGTGGACATGGCCAAGGCAGCGTAGGTATTGCTGAGACAGGAGCACCAACATGCTGGGAATGTGGGCTCAGGAAAGCACACCTTTGTTTGACACTGTCATGTCATGTGATGCCCAAAATCTTCCTGACACAGCACATGTGGAAGGTGTCCCAATGAAAATATATACCCTTGTAAACTGCTATTTAGTACAGGAAGGAAGTTGCCATTGGCCACTGTCATGGGAGGGAGTGTCATTTAATTTCAATATGTAAGAAAGGGAATTAAATCCCCCCCACTACATTTCTAATTTTCATCAGCCTTCTACCCCCATGGCTGTTTAAAGTTTTTAAAAGAATTGCACAATGCCAAAGTATAGATTTACTTTGGCCCAAGTAACATTTGCAAGAAAAAACAATTAAGGAACTGAACTGTTCTGAAATATAAGTATCTTCTTGTCACAGTTAAAACACATATTGTATCTTGAAACACTGTTTATGTAAACTGATAACCCTAAAAGAAGAGGACACACTAGGGCCAACTTGTGTATTTGGCAACTTAAGAAGTTGGTGTTTGTTAGAGACATTAATGCTTATTTATGTAAAGGTAAAGAACCCCTGGATGGTTAAGTCCAGTCAAATTTGAATATAAGCTATGGTGCTCATCTCTGCTTTCAGGTTGAGGGAGTCAGCATTTTTCCGCAGACAGCTTTCTGGGTAATGTGGTCAACATGAGTAAACCACTTCTGGTGCAACAGGAAACTGTGACGAGTGCCAGAGTGCATGGGAATGCCGTTTACCTTCCTGCCACAGCTGTACCTATTTATCTAGTCACACTGGTATGCTTTCAAACTACTAGGTTGGCAAAAGCTGGGACAAAGCAATGGGAGCTCACCCCATCACACAGATTCAAACTGCCAATCTTACAACTGGCAAACCGAAGAGGCCTGGTGATTTAGACCACAGCACCACCCGCATCCCGCTTATTTATGTATAATGTTTTTATTATATATTCACAAATAATGCTGTTAAAAACATGCATCAAACCTTAAAAATTCTATACTACCCTTTTATTATTGTTAAAGATATGTTTGTAACCTAGTCTGAAGCTTAGTTTTTGCTAGAAGATATTGAATTTTGAACTTTTAGTTACTTCTCAAGAACAACAACAAAGCTTTAGTAGCTGCCTGGAAACCACATTCCAGAATTATGAATTAAGTTTATTTTGGGGGTCGTGATTACAGGAAGGCTGAAGACCATCAAGCTGGACCTGTGATGCAGGCAGTCTGGACTTTTTGCTCCTTTCATAAAAGTCCTCATACATATGAAGAGAACCAGATCTGAACGTGCAAGCTGGCAATCTGAACTTTTGCTACTTTACTATGTGGAAACTTTGGGCCTACGCAAATGGAAGGTGTTCCCATGTATGTGGAGAAAACAATATTGAGACAATTCAAACCATGGTCTTGGCAGAGAAGACTGCCATAGTCACAAGCCAATGGAATTTCTGGATTCTATGGGAAGGAACTCTTGCTCAGTGAGATAGGTAAAGGTATGGGACCCCTGACTGTTAGGTCCAGTCGCGAATGACTCTGGGGTTGCAGTGGTCATCTCGCTTTACTGGCCGAGGGAGCCGGAGTACAGCTTCCGGGTCATGTGGCCAGCATGACTAAGCCACTTCTGGCGAACCAGAGGCAGCACACGGAAATGCCGTTAACCTTCCCGCTGGAGCGGGAAAGCACTTTGACGTGCTTTCGAACTGCTAGGTTGGCAGGAGCAGGGACCGAGCAACAGGAGCTCACCCCGTCGCGGGGATTCAAAGCACCAACCTTCTGATCAGCAAGCGCTAGGCTCTGTGGTTTAGACCACAGCTATAAAAATTGCTTGTTCTCAATGCCAAGGGGGAGAAGAACCAATTCACAAAAAGGACTGCAAATCTGGAGAGTTTGGCACTGCAAAGATTTAAAAAGGCAACATGGGACCACTGCACTTTTTTCTCCCTCCCACTTACTTATTTTTCATCCAATATGTTGTGAAACTCTTGTGCTAGGAAATAAAGGCTTTCCTACAATCAGATATGTAAATTCCTAGTCTGCAAAATTCCTGGCCTGTTGGGGACTGGTGATGGGCATTTTTATGCTGGTGTCAAGATGAAGGCTTCCTTCCTTTGGCAACCCACTGGTTTATTCTCTCCTTTGGCAACCTGCTGGGCACCCATCTCTTCCTCCACTAGTCTTCTCATTTGACTGCATGCAGTTCCTTGTTGCCTGTGGTTATCAGCTGAGTGCTTAAATACAAGGCTGTCTATGTGAAGTTTCTGGGATGGTCTTTGCTTTTTTATTAGCACACAAAGGTCCATCAATCAGAATCAGACGCAAAATAGTGGCTTAAGAGAGGAGATGGGAGTAAAGCCAGATGCAAAAAGGTGGCTCAAGAGTCAGTTCTTTGCGGCACTCCATGTCAAGCGCTGCATGACATGCATGTACAAATGCAAATTTACATCAGAGTTACTACAGATCAAGAATTCTAACAACTTTATTTGGGGGGGGTCTTCTTTTTGCTGCTATTGTTAAACAATTGAGAGTCAGAATCCAACATACTGCAAAATCATCCAGAAATCAACTAATAGAACCTAAACTACCTTCTGTCCACTTCTGCTATAAGTTATGCTCTACGGAAACGTGGTATCAGAAAAACCCACATCCATACTGAACATTATGGTGAAATTGTACTACATTCGTATTCTTCAGAACAATGCTTACACAGTTGTAAAATTCCAATTCTAATTTGGCATCGTTTTCCATGCATACCATAATCATTTCCAACATGCTACCTCTCAGTTCTAATTAATCTGATATCACCCTTCTCTCTGCACTGCATGACTCCAAAACACTGAGATGTTGTGCTTCTACCTTCCTCCTTTTCCTCCTCTTCGTCAGTTCGGTGAATGTAAAATAAAGCAAAGAAAGGCAAACAATGCCCTCCAAACCCCAGCCAAGCTCCAGAGCTCCTGCCCACTCCTATCTACTTCTGGAGGGAAACTGTTCCATTACGTGGGTCTAAGCTGTGAGAAGAATAGGCCTATTACTTGGGTCTAACCAGCAGAGGATATAACGGGCAGAGTTGGTGAGTGTTACGTAACTGAGGCTGGATACAAAATGGGGAAAGAAAAAATGAATTTCTGCAAAGAAAGAAAGAAAATGGCGGTGAAGGAGAGAAGCCCACATGATACAGAGGGAAGATATAAGGGCTAGGATCGAATAGGCCATGTGTTCCACAAACACACTTAGCCTTGGGGATCAGGGCTTTCCCTGACACCCCCCATGAAAACTGTTCCTAAAGACGGCAAGTTCTTCCAGAACAACCCTTGTGGTGCAAGGGGGACTTTAGCCCCCTCTGATTTGTGCACTGCTTCTACACAAGACTCCTTGCATCCTGGCTGGATCATGGATTCCTTGAAAGAAGAGGACAAATACGACGAGAAGCCATAGTGGCTTTCTTCCTACCACAGAAAACCACAGGCAGTGCTCAGTTTAAAATATGTCAACATGCCTTTTAAAGCCAACAATTTTTCACAGTAATGAGAGGCTTTGGACCTGTACATTTCTGAACCTACTTTTGCCTCTGGTGTATTATTATAATTGGAAATATTCCATATCCCTAAATTTGATGAGAGAAGAGATATGAAGAGAGAGCATTTCCTTCCAACAGTGAGGGGAAGCTTTTATTTCCTCCCAGGCTGAAGGGGAATTTTCACCTTCCTTCAGACTCTTCAAAAAGGTATCTTCATTGAGGTTCAATAAATTAAAATTTATATATTACAGAACATTTAAAAGCCACACAGTTAATTGATTTAAAACATCTTTTATCTCTCAACAGCCCTAATTCTCTTGCTTGCAATAATTTTCTGCTACTCTCATACATTTTCTCTCTCATAGGACTTCTATTCCTTTTGGGAAGCTCATCCTTTCCCATCTTCTGCTTCGAGATGGAAGGAAAATGGATCTCAAAGCTGCAGGTAGAACTCACTGAAGGGAACTAAGCTTCCAAGGTGAAAAAATGGAGGGACAAGGGAACGGGCCCTATACTGCTTAAGACAAATTCTTTGCTAAATCTCATGAAAGAAAAAGAGCTGGGAAGCATTAAAAATGTGAATTTAGACCTTCTTTCACTTTCTTAGCAGATCAGCAAGTTCTATAACTTTCATTATATTAGGAGAAAGTAAAGGAGCTGGCAGGAAGCAATGCAAATGTGATTCATTTGTAAAAAGAAGAAGTTCATTTAGGACTCTTTTCTTTTAATTCAACAGTACCACTGATCTTCAAGACATCTCTCAGGCAAGGGAGGGATGTGACCTAAATATGGTTAAATTAAAATAATAGGTCAGTTTCAACAAAATCTGGAAGCATCTGACAGCTTTCAAATAGCCCAGTCTTTCTCCACACTTTAACATTGTTTCACAGCTGGAATGAATAATAAATATTTATAGGTCACCCTAAAACAGAAGTTCACTGGGTGACATGCAAGATAAAAACAAGGTTAAAATAATCATAATTACAATTAAATATACAGCAAATAAGATACAGGGCCAAAACAAAGTTTAAAAAGCCACTTTAAAAACAACAGAGGAGCACAACTCTGCAGCATGAATTAAATTAAAAATGCCAAGCAGTATATTTGCAGAACTACTTAAATTACTTCTCTCTGATGCCAGAAAGATATTAAAGCAGGTCCCATACAAATTTCCAGAGGCCACTGCTGAAAAGGCCCTTTTTATGCATAGCCCCAGCTGTACCCTTAAGCTGTGGGACTCAAAAGGACCTTGGCTAATGACTTCAAGGCATGGACAGGTAATGTGGGGGGTGGTCCCACGCTGCTCCAGAGCCAACCCAAAAGCATAGCCAGGTAGCAACCAAAGTCCCTTGCTTTTTGTCTATCTATCCACCACATCTCTGGTTAGAAATAGAAAGATCCGAAACCAGTTAGAGAAGCATAACTGGATGACAGTATGAAGGTACAAATGGTAGCTCAGGGAAAAAATGCTTCTTTGCCAGCATTACTGCCATGCTGGATCTGTTGACCTCAATATAGATGTTGAGATCCTCTGGAAACATCTTCTTGAGTGTCTTGAACACAAAGTGCAAGACCACCTCCATTAGCTCAGGCTGGGAGACCAATGAGCACCTGCGAACTCATCAAGACTATTTCACAATAAGGAAAAGGGCTACTGATTTCACCGTGAATTCCCCAATTCACAACTGTTCCTTGTTTGCCATAGGGTTGCCGTACGTCCGAAATTTCCCAGACATTTGGTCGTTGTTAGCAGTGTCCGGCTGGGAATTACTGGGAAAATCCGGGTGTATGGCAACCCATGTCGGCAGTGTGGATTTTGCTGATTTTCTGCAAAAATAGCTCAAAAAATTGCAAAAAAAAAAGGCTCAACAACTTTTTTGTCCAGATTTTCACCCAAGTGTGATGCTCCTTCTAGTGTTCCAATGGCCTGTCAGTCAAGACTGGCTTCCTGATGACATGGCCAAAATAGGATTAGAAAGCTTGTTCCTCCTAAACATATTAAAAGGCTAGGATCAAATTTATAGAAGAACAGGTAACCAGGATTTTTCAAACTCTTCCTTATGAGTCAAATCTACTTTATCTCTTAGAGGGAGAATTGTATGGAGGGGAAATATTGTGCTGTATTTAATTAATGAGTAAGTTACAAAGGCCACAATAGTCAAGGTGAACATGTGTGCTACTTAATAGGCTCCTATGTATTAAAAGCTATTAAAGCCCATTTCCAGCAGATATGCAAAGCAATCTCAATTTTGAGTATTTAATATTTGTACAAACATTTTTCTAGACAGATGTGAAAGGCACTGCTCATGTTAGAAAAGTTTCACATGTTAACAAAGTAGTTTGCCTTCTGTGACAAGAGAGAATATTTTCATATTTCCAATGTTTTTGCCAGTCTAATTTACCGTTTCAGGTTTCAAATGCTGGAAGCAAAGGGGCTGCAAGGTAAAGCCATAAGAACTCCTTTCCCCCCGTTTTTCCCAGACTGAAAAGGAGATGAGAAAGTTCTGTTTCAAGCAAAACAGAGAAACACAGGAAGCATGAGACACTTCAGGCGGTAATGCCTGTATCAGAAATCATAATACCGAACAAAGAAGTATTAAAATAATTGTTTACCAGTATTTTGTGGATTTTAAGCATCCACTGCATATCTGCTGCATAACAAGTGGGTTTTTAATATTTTGCTCCATTATTCTGTTCTGTTCTATTCTATACGGCAGCCCAACCTAAAATGTCACACAAACTCAAATGCAATGATGATAATTTCTTGGGCCACAAGCTCATTCCCCCCACTTAACAACTCTCTCATATCCCACTTTATACAACAACTTTCATTTCACAATCAATTTCTGCTTTTGCTGCCTCCTCCAAATCTAAATTTGGATTCTGAAACAGAGAGTGGCAATATCTCTAGGGAACTGAAAAAACTTGTTTGTGTTTATGCGCACGCGTGCATGCACACAGAGAGTCTATTCAGGACATACATTGTTTTGCCTAGCTCATGTGACTTGGCTCTGAAGAATGCTAGCATCATTCAAGTTATTTGATGGGAAACAGTAAACAGCCAAATTAAGAATCCTAGATAAGCTAGAAAGTAGCATGCTATAAAACACTTTTTCTGTACAAAACTGTATCCTTTAGAATTTTAGTACTTAAATATATGCAAC
Organism: Podarcis filfolensis; assembly: GCF_964270895.1. NCBI lineage: Eukaryota > Metazoa > Chordata > Lepidosauria > Squamata > Lacertidae > Podarcis > Podarcis filfolensis. The sequence continues at coordinate 40,428,174 of NC_139605.1, read as the reverse complement.
ATAAAAGACACCCGGCTATTTTAAGCAACCAACACTTGCTCTGAACAAAGCACAACAAAATCCACAACCATTGATTTACTTAGCAGCTTGTGTTTTACCAAATGAAAATATCCAAATTAGAAAGAAAGCAATTGAACCTGTGAGCCAGTTGAAAAATTTGAATCAAATTGTCTCCTTGAAATGGAAAATAGAGGATTTTGGTTATCCGGCACACAAAGATTCAAAAGAGGTAAATAAAATTCATGTGAATCATATTCACGACACATTTGTGTGAGGTTTGGTAGCCGATGGGCTGGATTCAGCTAAGGAGTTCCGGTAGCTGGAGCCTAGCACAACTTCATAAAAAAAGGTTACATTGATTGTGCTTGCCCACCAGCATTAGCACAAAACCCAAGTTTGCATAAAATAAACATACCAATTTTCCTTTGTCAGAGTTTGGAGAACATACATACAGAGCCAATTTAAATTAATTTAATTTTCAGTTAGAAAATGATTCTGAAGCTATTTCTGTGCTGTGATGGAAGCAAACTGAGGATGCAGGGAAATGCTTTACTACAACCCTAAAAGGGACATGGATTTATTTATTTCACTAGCTTAGACCCACACGTGCAAAGGGCACGTGCCATGAAATCAACAGCTTAACTGACCAGCCTTCGCACTCACTGACACTTCAGAAGCATCTTGGCTGAAGCATCTACTAAATCCCAGAGCTTATTCACTACTCTGAATCATGCAAAGACCCTTCATCCTATGTAATCTACATCTCTACCACAAAGGATGTGATTTGCTGAAATACAGTTTGCAGCCAAAGAACCAGCTGTAACCCTACTGATCCTTTAAGTAATTTTATTTGTTAAATATTTATCCTACTTTCCCCCCAGGAACTTTCTACACCATTGAAGATAAGTGAACAAGACACACCCCAAACATTCTCTCTTAATACAGAAGATGGTGTTACCGCATCAGACAGGAACCAACAAGGAGACTGTTCCCATTCATGCCTCTTGTACCATCTCACTGGTTTGTTGGCAAGTATTAACTGCCAAATCCTCTCTGCGTTTATAACAAATTTCAGGTGTCACAAGTAGAGCAAATTTCCACAAGACTGGCTGAGTCCCTTCTCTACTGGCCAGACCCTCTCCTGACACTCCAGAGATAGAAATAATAAATTTCCCCAATATCTTTGTCTCTGCCCGTGTTGCTGCTTGTTCACGTGTGCTCCAACAAGTCCCAAACTGTTTGTAAGGTTAGTTGGAAAATACATTTTCTTTTTGTGCCATTTCGGGTGAGCTCTTGCTTGCACACGCTCTTACCCACAGCTCAGATTTGGCATAACCTGGTTACTAGAAGGGAGAAAACTCAGACCTGCTTCTGCATTCTCACATGTTCAGACCAAACACTTAGAAAATTGCACTGGCAGTTCTACCTACGAGTCAGCTGCACAAAAGCAGCCTGCTGTACCTTGCAAGGAAGGTAGCAGCACGTGCCTCTTTATAACAGGGTTTAAGCAGGAGAATTTTCGAATGGATTGCATTCATCTTCTAAAATGGCTCTAAAATAGAATTAATAATAATGGCTTCTGCAAGAACTCTGGCAAGTTTACTATTGTGAGAATACTATGGCTCTGTACACGTTACCTTTTACACTGGGTCCAGGGCACTCCCACTGATGCCTTTTGAATCCATGTACGGTACACACATTACCCACTAGACATATTTATCCTGTAGTTTCTTAAGAAATACTGCACTGTTTGGTGTTCTTCCCCTCAAAACAGCTTCAATCTGAAAGGAAAACCTTAGTCATATTCATTCTGTGTTAAGCTATACATGAGAGAGATCTCATTGATTTAAGAAGAATCTGCAATGAGAAGAACCAAAAGACTCAGGTGTCTTGACACAGAAACTGACGCAGAGCCCTCTGGTTTCAAACAGAGTAATCTAGATAAGTATCTGCTACCTCAAAAACAGCACATATCTCCTCCCAAAAACTCCCTCAACTCTTTACATGGAAAGACAGTTGAAGAGATATCCCTAGGAATAAACGAGGACAAGGCTACTACTCCCACAACCGAGGCACAAGTACTAATTGATAGAAAGGTGGAGCTGCTGGAGGAATGCTGCCTACTGACTGCTCAAACAGTTCAAAAAATCTTTGAACAATTACAAAACATCTTCAAGAAGCTGGATAACCCAGATGAAAGGAGGCAACTCACTCCCTTTTTGCCATCCTTAACAAGCCCTGGAGATAAACAGAACAAATACAAATTCATACCTCTAAACCAGCCAAAAATCAGAGGAAGCCCCCCTCACTCAGTCAACTTGATACTGAGGCCATGTGAGATTGTTCTCCACATTTTTCCATACAGAGGGCCCCTACCTTACTGGGAGTCATCCTTCTGGGCCAGACATCATCTAAATCTGCTCCTAGGCCTTGAGGGGGGAAGGATTGACTTAAAAGCAGTCAAGAGGCTCACTAACGATGGATATTCCAAAAAAGTACTACTAAGATTTGGTAGTCATAGAATCCCAACCGAAATCTTAAGGGAAAAGGCTCATTTAGCCCAGAAAGGAATTATTCCACGTCGACACTTTGAAGATATATCACTCAGACCATTGATTGCATCTAAAAGACAGAACAAGATGAACAAGGCCATTCCAACAGAAGCCGATATCTGCCCTACTCCCGTGGAAGAACCCAGTAGATGGGAGAAACCGCTGCCAGCTACCCGGGAAATCACGCAAGAAAAATCCAAGCTCCCAAACCATGCGATTGTAGCATCAATTAACAGCCTCGCCCTTGACACAACAGACTGGACAGTCCCAGAAGAAGAAGATCTGCTGAGTAACTTTACCAACCTACCAGATAAAGAACAAATAAGCATACTCAGTAAACTGACGAAACTACAGGCCAAATTGATCGAAATTCACCAACAAGGTCAACAAAATGCAGTAGAAACAATACACAATCAAACCTCACACCTATCAGCCCTCTCCCCAAAATGCATAGTCAAAAAGAGAGCTACTAATGGAACTTTTAAATGTATAGATGCAGAGCTTCAAATCCAGCCTCCTTTAAAATATGAAATGACAAGGAAAAACTCCAGTAATGAGACCACAAATTCCTGGCTGAGATATCAAATACTAGCCCCAAACGAAATAGGTACCCCTTATTTAAGTACTACAAAGGATTCTAACATTCCCGAACAAAAGATGACCTCCAACAGACCTGACACATTGAACTCAACATCAAACGAGACCAAAGAAATGGAAGTAGAGACCGAAAACAATCCTACGGTCCATAATAGTCCACCAACCACAGAAATCTCTCAGGAACAAGGAACAGCTAAGGAAGAAAATCAAGAAAGGGAGGAAATTCTAATTTCCCGCACTTTAAAAAAGAATCTAAAAGATCCACCATTATGTTCCCCACCGAAAGTAGTGACAAATGGCTGTATCGGCACAAGACAAAATTCCTCGCTGGACTCAATAACAGAATTAGAATGACTAAATGCTGTCAACCAGCCACCAACTCAAAAACGGATTCTACGCTTGCTGTCCTGGAATATTGCAGGGTGGGGAAACAAAGACGGAGACCCAGACCTAATGAACTTCTTTAAAGATTTTGAATTAATACTTCTACAAGAAACATGGTCAACTAGAGATATTAAAATCAATGGATTCTCCTCCTATACGAAACCCGCATTGAAAACAAACACGAAGGGCCGGCCGAAAGCAGGGTTCTGTTGTATGATCAAAGACAACTTAGGGTTTGAAATCAAGCAGCTAGAAAAATGCTTGCCACTTGCACAAGCCCTACTTTTAACCCAAAAAGAAGATACTTTGCTACTTGTAAATGTCTATATCCCCCCATCCAAAAACAACAGCAACAGTGAAAATTGGTCACAACTAACCTTTTATATAGAAAATTTGACCGCTAAATACCCAAATGCCTCATTGATAATAGCAGGTGATTTTAATGCCAGAGTGGGAACCAACAATGAACAACTATGTAGCAAACTAAATTGGAATACTGACAATGATATCGCACATGCCCTGAAAATAGGACGATTCTCCAGAGATAGGGTTGTAAACAACGAAGGCTTACGCCTACTTGAATTATGTAACAACTTTAATTTACAGATTGTGAACGGTTCAACAAAAGGCGATAGAAGCGGGGAGTTTACATACTTCTCCCCCCGAGGATGCAGTGTCATCGACTATATTCTTGTCCCTTATAATATTATAAATTCGATCATGGACCTCAAAATCGGAACGCGTACTGAAAGCGACCATCAGCCATTATTGTTGTCTATTAACTTAAAGGATGAAACCAAAATAACCAAGCACAATATTATAGAACCCTCTCAATACAAACAAATGACCCAATTAAAATGGTCCCAGGAAATGAGTGCAGTAGTGGGGCAAAAACTTACAGCCAACCTGAGAAAACAAGTATTATCCAACTTAAAGACCACTAATTCCTACAGCGATATTCCGAAAATTTATAATGAAATCTTCCAAATGTTCGTAGAACTTAGTACTCCACCTAAAGTTTGGGTACTTAAACATAGCGCTAGCCCTTGGTTTGATGATGAATGTTTCCAGCTAAAAAGAAAACTGCGCCAAACATTTAAAAATAATCGCACTAAACTAGAGCCCTCTTATCTTGATGAAAAAAGAAAATATCATTACATTCTGGCCGAAAAGAAACAGAAATATGCAACCCAAAAATGGCTACAATTACTCGACTCAATTCAGAGTAAAAATAACAAAGCGTTCTGGAACCTAGTGTACGGAGGATTGAAAGCCGAAAATCAACTAACTCTACCACCAATTGCAGAATCCAAATGGTCCCAATATTTTACATCTGTATTTAACAATCTACACAGTGAACTTAAAGGAAATGAAACCACTAAAAATAAAATCAATAAACTCCAGGAGTGGCCAAGGGTAGAAGAAGAGGAAATTAGAGAGATAGTTAAAAATTTCAAATCGGGGAAATCTCCTGGGCCAGACGGTCTACCAATAGAATTATTTAAGACCTATATAGATTGGTGGGCAGAACCCTTAGCTCAATTGTTTACTCTCATAGATAAATATGGGATCATACCTGAGATATGGTTAAGATCAATAATTATCCCAATTTTTAAAAATGGCGACCCAAAAGAACCAAGGAATTATAGACCGATAAGCCTATTATCAGTGATAGGGAAAATCTACGCTAAGCACCTTTTATCTAAACTCCTTACCTGGATGAAAAATTTAAATTTACCAGGGAAAGAACAAATAGGTTTCTCCAAAGGTTGCTCTACATTAGACCACTGCCTTATACTTATGCATTTGGTTGAAAAATACAGATCTCAAAGGCAATCTAAGATATTTGCTGCTTTTGTAGATTTTCGTGGTGCATTTGACTCAATTGACCGCCCAAAGCTGTGGAGGAAACTCGCAGAATTAAAAATTGATCAGCGCTTATTGATCCTAATAAAAAATTTATACTCTTCCAATATCTGTCAAGTCAAACTTAACATCAAAGGTCACCTTTCATCAGACATCCCAAACTCGAAAGGGGTAAAACAAGGGTGTATTCTTGCCCCCTTCCTATTTAATTTATTTTTATCAGACTTGCCAGATCACCTTCAAAAAATAGAATCACATGCCCCTAAACTTAATCAGAAACCAGTTTCTCTGTTATTATACGCAGACGATGCTGTCCTACTATCATTAACGAGCTTGGGTCTGAAACGTCTTATATCTTCTCTGATCCTTTACTGCGAATGTAACAAGCTCTCTATAAATTACGAGAAGACAAAAATTTTGGTCTTCTCGAATGGTTGGAAATTAGAGAAATGGAAAATAAGAGGGCAGGAAATCCAACAAGTGAAAATCTATAGGTATCTGGGAATCTTATTCCAGAGCAATTTAGGGTGGGCAAATCATCGCACAAATGCCATAAAACAGGCAAAGTGCACCTCATCAGCAGTTGCCCGTTTTTATTATCAGAAAGGCAATCAATTTATTCCTGCGGCCAATCAGATATTCCAAACAAAAGTGCAATCCCAGATATTCTATGGAATCCCGCTATGGGTCCAAGCATATAATAGTGATTTAAAAAAGATTCACTCCAGCTTTCTGAGACGTATTCTTGGACTCCCAGCTGTGATCAAATATGAAACAATGTGTGCAGAAATAGGCATACACACAATGGAATATTGGGCCTGGTCCACCTCAATAAGGTACTGGTTACGCTGCCATTTTCGCTGCCCTCCATCAAGTCTGCTCGCTGATTTGCTCAAAGACTCCTACAAATCAAGATGGTATCAACACCTCGAAAAAAAGATTGAATCTTTAGGCATCGAGCTGGAGCCCCTGTACAATTCTAATGAGCAATACATTTTCCATAATATCCTAACTAGACTAAAGGATGTCGAGAGGCAAAATATTATGGCAGCTGTAAACAAAATTTGCTCGCCCATATTCTATGATTTAAATATCTTAGATAGCAGAGCCAATTACGTCACCAAATTAATAATTCCAGCCCAACGTAGGGCTTTTATGCTGGCCCGTTTGAATGTTTTTCCCTCAGCATTTGTCAGGGGAAGATATCAAAACATCCCTAGAAACAAGAGATTCTGCAGATGTTTTATGAATGTCCCGGACACGGTAGAGCACATTCTCTTTCAGTGCCCATTGTACAGTACGCTCCGTCAACGCGTGCTGTCCCCTCTTTTGGGTGGTTTGGAGCCCCAACAAGGTGAATGTGTGGGATTCTGCCTATCCGACGTTGACCAAAGGGTAACGGCGGGGGTAGCCGAGTTTTTGGTAGCAGTCCTCCAAGGAGCAGGTTAACAAGGAAAACCACTGATTTTATATGTATATATATATATATGTATGTAGCCAACTGCTGCCTTTCTGTATATATCTCAAGGCTTTTATATGTTACTTTTTCTTTTATCGTTTTATTTGTATAATGCCTAATAAAGGTTTGAATAAGTAAGTAAGCTATACATCTAAGACAGTCATTGTGCACATGCAGATGGCAGCTTCATGAATAGGAGTACGGGAGGTTGCAGGGGCAGGGAAAGTAAAGGTAAGGACCCCTGGATGGTTAAGTCCAGTCAAAGGCAACTCTGGGGTTGCGGTGCTCATCTCGCTTCCAGGCCAAGGGAGCCGGCATTTGTCCACAGACAGCTTTCCAGGTCATGTGGCGAGCATGACTAAATCACTTCTGGCGTGATGGCAGCCAGAGCGTGTGGAAATGCCGTTTACCTTCCCGCCACAGCGGTACCTATTTATCTACTTGCACTGGCATGCTTTCTAACTGCTAGGCTGGCAGGAGCTGGGACAGAGGAATGGGAGCTCACCCCATTGAAGGGATTCAAACTGCTGACCTTCTGATTGGCAAGCCCAAGAGCATGGGTAGGCAAACTAAGGCACAGGGGCCAGATCCGACCCAATCGCCTTCTAAATCAGGCCCACGGATGGTCCGGGAATCGGCATGTTTTTACATGAGTAGAATGTGTCCTTTTATTTAAAATGCATCTCTGGGTTATTTGTGGGGCATAGGAATTTGTTCATTTTTCCCCCAAAATATAGTCCGGCTCCCCACAAGGTCTGAGGGACAGCGGACTGGCCCCCTGCTGAAAAAGTTTGCTGACCCCTGCCCAAGAGGCTCAGTGGTTTGGACCACACAGCACCACCTGGGGCAGAGAAACCAAGCTGTTAATGGGCTTCAGGTAAAACCATCTCCACTCCCTCTCTGGTGTGTACAGCAACGAGCAAGGGGAAGAACAAGGGGAACAACTGAATAATATATGAGAGGTGAACGATCCAATACACTTTATAAAGGAGGAAAAATAAAGCAATAAACAGAAGCATAACAAAATACAGTAACTAGTTACATAAACAAACCCTACTGCCTGCCTTCATATGCTAAGTACAGACCACATAAACATAAATAAAAGGCCAAAGGGGTTAGGAAACAACTCTCACTATTAACCTTGCTACATTTTAAGTCACAAATGCATACATAGCCTGAGAAATCTTTGTTAGAGATCCATAGCCGCTTCACATAATTATGGTTCCAAATATTCCTTGATTCGTGAGCCACAACAACTAGCTAGTTTTGAAAACTGCCGCAGATATTCTAGGAATGTTTGAACAGCCACATCCCAGCTTAATAAGCCAAAATATGGGCGAGCCTTTTCGCTGTACATACAACTCCATCATTCCTTCCTCCATGGAATGAGCCAACATGCCAGAAAGTGTTCCATCAACTATTTTATCCAAACCAGGAAACTAACTGCTGCAGAATATACCAGAACATTATGCCTACTTCAAACCATGGTTTAACATCCTGACTTGTTCCAAAGCTCTTAGCCATAGTTTCCCAGTTTGAATGGAACAGGGAACTATAGTTAATGGAAGACTTCATCAATTGTTCACCAGCTTTCGTGAACGAGATGTGAAGGGTTCTATGCATGGGTCAAGGGGCACATTCATTTTAAGCCAAGATATGATTGTCAGCCAGTCTCTCCCAACAAACTGCCCATTTAACTTCTCTCTAACCCTCTTCTGTAGCTTATGTGCTCTGCTCATTCAAATCTTGCTTCATTCCTCCAAGGAGCTCTAAGCAGTCAGTTCCCATAGGCAGTTCAAACAACCTGGTACTTCTCAATCCTACAAAATCTACATTAAAAAATAGGGTTTTTTACTACTCTTAAAGCTGGTCAAAGTACAGTCCAGGAGTTACATTATTCTTATAAATAAATGAAAAATTCTAAACCGCCAGCTCATTTTAAAAATTCATGGGGGTGTACAATAAAAACATAAAAACATCATTAAATATAATCATAAAGTAAAATACATAAATATCTGAAATCTACAGGGCACAAGTGCCTGTATTCTTCAGTTTCAATGAGACAGGGACACCTGACTCCATCTGGATTGCACCCTTGATCAAACACTGATCACAACAGGGTAACTGGAGTTGTGGTTTAATAAATATTAATATGATTATGATCATCCAAGGACCTTTAAACATCTCAGTCAGCCAGGTTGATATGCTAACAGAATTGGTTAAAGACCTTGGCTCTTTGGAAGCTTCCACTGGAATCTCTGACTACCTTCCAAAAGGGACAAGTAAATGGGGGAAAAAATACTGATGGAGCAACATTCCTGCTTCCTCAACTCACTCGAACATCGTTGAATATTAATTGTTTTCAGACAAGGAAACCTGCTGAAATAGCTAAGTGTGGGCCAAATTCAATAAACCAACAACAGCCCCTAACAGCAAATGCTTTGCTAAGATAAAATTATGTTTAATTAAAGAGTACTGATCGCTTTTAATGAAATGCTGAAACCACCAAATGAGCTTGGATATGTAGAAACAAGCAGTTGCTTAAGCTCAAGTTTTTGGTACATAAAAGCACAGAGGGCAAAAGATGTAACAGCTGAGAGACTCTCAAGAAGCATGCAGTCTCATTTCCATATGGAGGAGGAAAAAAGTGTGCCCATGAATACATTTATTTTTGGAAAATTAATCTGTTAATTATTTTTCCTGCTGCAGGGCAAACTGGCATTTGACATCAATGTGCTTTACTCTACTACCAACTTTCAAGATTTCATCAAGCTGGTTACTGCAAACCGCTCTATGGCAAAGCCTTATGTGGTATTTCAGCTGAACTGACATCAGTTACTTTTTATACACTGCTATGCTCTGCTTGACCCCTAAAATTTACTTAAATTAGTTTTGCAAACATTACTCCTTTAATCACATTCTCCCTTAACCAGTGTCTCATATTTCCTATTCATTGAACACTTTGTTCTGTTCTATAATGGGTACCGGTATATATGAGGCTCTTTATGAGGAACAACTCAAACAGATTTTACTCGTTCACATCCAAAAACTATAACAAGAATATATATATTTCCTTCCCCTCTATCAAAATAAAATAAAACTTGCTGAGAACTAAGGCCATTGCCTCCTGAGAGTCACAACAAAACTGCCCTGCTGGTTCAAACAAAGGTTCCAAAATTCTGTGTCAGGCAACGGACATTCAGATATGCACCCAAATCTATAGGGCATACTTAGCAGGATATCACTTAAGCAACATACAGTGGTACCTCGGGTTACAAACTTAATTTGTTCCGGAGGTCCGTTCTTAACCCAAAACTGTTCTTAACCTGAGGCGCGCTTTCGCAAATGGGGCCTCCTGCTGCTGCCACGCCGCCACTGCTCAATTTCCGTTCTCATCCTGGGACAAAGTTCGCAACCCAAGGTACTACTTCCAGGTTAGCGGAGTTTGTAACCCGAAGTGTTGTAATCCGAAGCATTTGTAACTCGAGGTACCACAGTACAATATATCATACATGTATACTTCAAGATCCCCTGAAATGTCTTATACTGAAAGGCTGGTTTCGCTACACAACTTCCACTTTTTTGCAAGAATTCAGGTGGGTTGTCAATTACAGACTTAGCTTATTTTCTATCTGTGTGCTTCACTCCCTATTATACCACACCCTTGTGTGGTGGGCAGGCAAGAAAAAACCTGCTAAAATGTCTTTAGAAAAATCATATGAAAAATATCACTTCGGCCAAATACTTGAAGAAGACCCCTAGTTCAAGCCTTTGGGGCCAGGGCATGGGCTGAAGGCACATGATGCAACAACCTTGCTGAAGCTATAGAACCCCCTGGGGCTCCATCAAAGAAGGGTAAGATTACAGTTCCCAAAATTGATTAGGAAATGTGATAACTTTTATTATAGTCAAATATTACATCAGAGAAAGTTGTTTACCAGTCCTTGTATTGTATTGAACCTTTTTTGTTCCATATCAGCATCAAGTTCAAGTACTTCAGTAGTTATAATAGTAGTTACAAAATGAGTTAGATAAAATCACTGTAAGCTGTTTTGGTGATATGGATGTTTAATCTGAAATCAAGCTAGATTTAAGCTTGTTGGTGTCTCTGACATCTTCTCTCTCTTACATCATGGATGTTGGCTTGTATTATGGATGGATGTTCTGTACAATTTTTATTATTATTATTGCTACAAGTTTGTCATGGCCTTTGGCCAGAACAATAAACTTATGAACCAAGAACTAAGAACAATTAATTGCTATATTTTCTTATTGCTTAACTACTATGACAGCATTACAAAAGCATTCAGGAAATCCTACGCAAACTTGCACTTGCAGTGTTCTTGCAATCATGTTGAATAGATGCCTGCCATTTGTTCTCCTCATCAAAAAGCCTGTTTGCTTCTCTAAGCCTCCTATAACATATTTGTAGAGTTAAGAAAATGCACTGAAAATTGCATATACAAGAAAAATAGGATAAAAATGCCAAATCTCTACAGTAGCATAGTTGTAATTAAATCATTATCTGATCTGGATTGAATGAGGAAAGGCTGAGCAACTTACAGACACACTGTACAGCAAATTATAATAATAATTATTAATAATAATTAAATTTTTATACCACTCTTAATCTGTAGATCTCAGGGCAGTTCACAACATAAAAATACAGTCTAAAACACAAAACACATGATAAAAACAAGAATACAAAAAAAAACACAAACCAATAACACCCCCTCTCCTCACTCCCTTCCACAAGGCATCCTACAAAGAAAAATTCATAACCCTTTTTAAAACTAAGAATGCCTTAAGTGCTTTGTAATTATTCTTGTAAGGCTTCTAACTTAGCAGCATAGCTTGTATATTACATTTAGACCATTTAAATGAGTCCATTATGAAGCATATTTCACTTAATCTTGCAGAACCTTCCAGTCTATAAGTAAAGTTATTCAGTTTGGGGCATGTAAGTGTACAAATCTTAGCCGTGATCAACTACCAATCCTATGCAGATTCAGCGATGGCAGCACAGCTGATTATTTATATCATAGGGCACATGTGGAGTTGCCCTACACAAGTGAAAGCAGGGCAAAAGATTCCTGCATTGCAGGAGGTTGGACTAGATGACCCTTGTGGTCCCTTTCCAACACTACAAATCTATGATTCAGCAGCAGCATCTGGTGATCTTGTACAACCCATATACTTAGAAGAAAAGGAACTGAAATATTATGGAAGGGAATAACAAATTCAAGAGGAAGAACCTATTTAACCAGCAATTTTGACACAATTAAATGTGGGTTGTTTATTTTGTAATATAAATAGAAGCAAGAAACATCTAGAGCCATCAAAGTGACATGATTTCAAATGGAAAGTATGTTCCAAAATACCAAGAATGGCACTCAAAATATGGAGTATTTCATTGTGTTACCGCTACCAATGTACTCTCTTTCCCTTCCTGAAGGGAAATTTCAATTCAAGCTCATCGTTTGGAATTCAATTAATAAAGATCTAAAGCCGCAATCAACAAACTGTTTAATATGGAACAATCCCAATGCCTTTCATGGACATTCTGCCAAGTGAGAAGTTTCTGGATTGCACCTAGTCCTCTCATAAGATCAAATTGGCAGACACAGCATGCATGACATGATAAAAGCATCATTCAAAACCTTTTCGTGAAAATTGGAATGCACCTCCTGTGAAAGCCAAGAGCTCTAACATCTCCCATTGCCTTAACAGGGCAGAGCTAATTAGTATAACAAAATAGCACAGCATGGGTGGTCAAGGATATTAAAGTCCAGAGGCAATTAAAACTCTGGTGTGTGGGTGGGGTTTTTTACTTTTTTACTTTTGTGTGCAATCCTCACCAAAGGACTGCACATGCAAACTTCTTCATATCAGTTGTTGCATAGGAAACCACCTTTGTCTGCATGAAACTGGAGAGAAGTTATTTCTGAAAAATTGTTTTTATGATATTCACATCACCGCTTTCAAATATCTGGTTTTTAACCCCATACCCAAGTTTTCCAGAAGCTGTATAGTACATACAACCTTTCTATTGCTGCTTTAATTGTATGCTGCTTTGACTGACTACATGCTGCTCTTGGCAGATATTGCAACTAAAAAAAGACCACAGTCTGCATTTCCCTTAAGTACTGCATCAACCCAGAGAATTGCTGTAGACACTTTATTATAGCCATGGTCCAAAGTGCAGCTAAAAGTGGGGAGCCCAAGGTGGGGGCTCAAACCCACAGCCCTGAGATTAAAGTGGAGTTAAGTGCACAATGCCTTCTTTTCCAGTGGGCATGCATGGTTAGATTTTGACCCATAGGAACCCCCTCCCCCAGATGTTTAAAATGTCTTATATTTGCAAAGAATAAACCATCTGTGCTCCCCACCACCAATGACATGCCTCTCCAGAAGATCAGAGGACCTCCTGAACCGAATGGGATAGAGCACAGAGCAATGCGGGCAAGAGGGGAAGCATCCAAAATTGGGGGGAAGCACTTTGCATGAGGAAAGCTCTGCTTGTACATGCTGCCTCCACCCAACTTTGGGTGATTCCTCCTTCCCACTGCAGCTCAGGATAACTCCCAAACTTCTGGAGAGGCTTTTCAGGAAGCACAAGGGGGAAAAGAATGCAGGAATCCAAGTCGGTTACTCCTCCTATGATACTTCAGTAGGACACATGACTTTAGAGTGTTATCACTGCTTCCTAAGTAATATCCAACTAGAAGGGTTTCTTTCATAACCTGACTGCAACTGAGGAGACGGACACTCTATGCCACAAGCAGTTAATTTCCACAGCAATCTTCATGCTCCAGTTTGTTTTCTTCCCCACATAATACTGTATTCATCACTACGGAGATACTGTATCTTCCATTATTAGAGCTTTTGATTTTGTTTTGTAAGCAGTGAATCTATGCTAATTCAAGTTTTTAAAAAGTAAGAAATCCAAGTCTGTGAACTGATAAGGAGAAAGTATTTGAAGTATGTAAAATCATGGAATCACAGAACTGTAGAGATGGAACAGTCATCTCGTCCAACTCCCTGCAATACAGAAATCTTTTGCCCAAGGTGGGGCTCAAGCCTACGGCCCTGAGATTAAGAGCCTCATGCTCTACCAACTAAGGTGTGCAAACATTAATGGTGGAAAGAAAGATAGCTGTAACTGGACGCTATGACCACATTATATCTATGCTTCATTAACTCTGCTGGCTCCAGTTTATTGAAGGCTCATTTCAAAGTACTAATTTCAACCTTTAAAGCCCTTCAGAGCTTGGGACTGGGAGCCCTAAGAACCACTTGCCTTCACATTTACCTGCTCATGAACTAAAATGTTCGACCACGTTCCTTCTTCAGGTGCCCCCGTTACCCGAGGCCTGGGCCCAGGGGAAAGAGTACTATTGGACAATGGCATCCAATCAATGACCTGCAAAGGCCTTATTATGTTCCCAAGTTCCGAAACCTTCTCTGCATTTCTGATATGCTATGTTGTGTTTCTTTTATAGATTGTAATGGTTTAATACTTGGATTAATGTATTTGCTTTATTGAAATTTTAACTTCCTGTATGCCCCACCCCCCTGCAAATCTGGCGGAAACACAGAGAGAAATGCCACATATTGAAACAAAACGCACTAAAACTGCTGGCTTGGACACACCATATAAATCAATTTTGGGTTCTGGAAAAGCATACTATGTTTTTTCATCCATACATTTCCTCTCTATATCCAGTGCCACAAGAATAAAAAGTATACTTTTGGAGCTTGTGCGCTTCTGCAAAATATAATACTATCAAACCACTAGTACTATGGAAGTCGTTGTATATGAGGGACCCAAATGCAACAGAAGCTCAACATTCATTCACAGTATTATTCCACACTTTTGCTCCACTTTTGCTGTAATAACTCATAGACCAACATGTAGGTACAAACTCCTCCAGAAACCCAATTCTGTGATGTAAACCCTTGTTCACTATTCCACAATTGGTTATACTGAAACCAAACCATGCATAGTCATCATGGCCCTTCTCCAATAGTAGTCAAGATGCTACAACAGCAGCAAGCAAATGCCATAGCAGATTGAGGCATACCAGCGGTAGTTATTTGCCTGTTTAAAAGCCACGCTTTAAATCATTTCACATACTAGAATGTCAGAGTGGATAACCGCTGCCCGAACACCACTCAGAATCCTCCAAAGTCAACCACAGGTTCAGGTAATTGTGACCTCCCGCTTTACAACAGAAATGCATAATTTCCGTATTGGTCTTTGATGAGGGGACCACAGACTTGAAAAGAGGAAACAATTACCCTCATTAGAATTTCGCCCAAGCATGAGATTTAATCACAGGCCATGGACCTGCCAATGGGTTTAGGGGTCTCTCAATGGAGATAAAATTGCTCTGAGGATGGGGGTGGGGAAGACCCAATGACAACATCGGTCAGCTAGAGACTGTGCTTTGTCTTTAGAAAACAGCTGTCAAATATAAGGAATCTGTAGTGCTCCCACTTGTAAATGACATACATGGGAGGGGGCGACACACAGCACAATTTCTTTCTTTTGTTCCAAAGCAGTCGTTGCTTACTTCTGAAGACTTTCTTGCTCAGCACCACCACGGGAATAAGGGGTGGACTCTGTTTAGCGAAAGTACACTTAAAGAACAAAAACAGCGACAAAAAATAGGCTCTTTCATGCACATGCTTCCCAAAGCTCATGTGCAGACACAACTTAAGTCTTCACATATGTTCATGTAGAAGATACCAAAACAACCTTCCAATAAAGTCCACAACAGTAAAAAAAATCCATCTGTCTGCAGAGGTTCATGTAAGTCATCAACATGTCACAGGTTAACTGAAAGCAGGGTGTGGAAGGATTGTTTTGTAGTTTACAAAAGCTTCCAACCCTGTCACCTGCTGGGCTGCCTTCTTCTTCTTTCCTTCTTACAAAAGAAGATTCTTTCTGTATTCATGCAACCAAAGAAGGAACTTTTACAAGCCTGGAATAGAAAGCTTTACAAAGCCTATGAGCAGGGATTTTTTTTCCAGCCGGAATTTGCTGAAGTTCCAGCAACTCTCAGGTGGGCACCATTGCCATTCTAAGAGAAGGAGGGAGTTCCAGCACCTCTTTTTCTAGAAAAACAGCACTGCCTATTTGGTTGCCATCTGTAAGCAAAGCAAAATAAACCAATGGCATCTGCTTTTCATTTCTGCCTGACAAGCAGTACGATGCTAACCACGCTACCACGGAACAGTTCTTCACGAAGCTTACTTCCAAGCGAACGTATTAAAGCTTGGAATGAAAAAGCATGAAGCAACACCAAAGCCTGCATGTGCTTTCATCACCAAAAGGTGGTTCAATAATATTGCCTATTTCTTACTCTAGATTAGGGGACCGGAGATCAAAGGATGTCTCATTAAAGCCAGAGAAAAGAATAACCTGAAAGCAGATGCAGGAATAAAAACAACTTCTTTGGGGCATCACAGATAAGATTATCCTTTAGGAGATTCCATTTTCCAGCTTCCCCAAGAAGAAGACCAAATTAAAGGCTTGCACCCAATAAACTATCAATGTGCAGGGAGGGGGGGGAGTGTTTCGGAAAGCAAGCTGAAGAGATGTGCTAATCCTGCTAAGATTGAAAGCCTGTAGTTCACATCAGTCACCATCTGCAAAAATTCGTATTACAGTAAAAGTAAAACACCTCCGAACTGTAGATTCTAACCAAACTCTTCTAATAGTCATAGGCATGTGCCTGTTTGTATTACACTTGCACACAAACACACAAATAAGCTTATGGTGGGCTGCAGCCACGCCAGATACTGGTAATGCTGATAATCACAATCTAACACAGAACTAATCAGCTTGGGCTTGAAACAGAAATCATAATTCAAATTGGGACCCGACACTAATCATTTGATGTTCACTTGAAAAGATTAGATAGGCTGCGCGAGAACATTTTGGTAGAAGTGCAGATAAGAACACGGGGAACGGGAATTATTGGTATTTACTCTGCCTGTAATGCTTACGGAAGCAAACTGTTTAGAAAAGCGGCACTTCAGAATGGCTATTTAGTCTGAAATTTACAGACAGCACAGAAAACATTTTCTCACAGAATATACAATATCTTTCCCATCATATCTATCCTCTGGGCTGTTCTTGTTTTTCATTGCAGGAATCTCACTCAAATTTCTCCATTATAGGATGCAACCCAAGGTACACTATACATGCAAGAAGCCAACTGAAAATTATCACTGAGGTTTGATTCTCCTCTCCCTGGCTTGCTCATGGCTGTCTCAAAATGGAGGTCTCTTGGAAACAAGAATGTAGGCAATCTGGAATAAATGTAAAAAAAGGAGCAACAAATAATCCAGATTATGGAATGCCATCTACATAAGAACAGGCCAAAAAGCTGGATCTCTGCCTAGAAAACTCTGTTTAAAAAAAGTATATCCCTAGATCCTGTTGGAATTATCTGTAATGGGGGGGGGGGTAGAATAACAATAATTACTACTATATTAGACAAAATTCTGGAGGTATACTATATTATACTCAGTTTGTACTTTAAAAGCTATTGGAGTATATAAGCAACATCTTAGTGCAATCTGATATGCTTTGCACTTGGCACAAACTAACTGAATGAATCTAACGAGGGGGCCTTCTGGAATAGCCATTTTAAGACACTGTAGTCAGGCAGACAATATGTCTTCACCAACAAATGCAGAATCATAGAGTTGGAAAAGATCTCAAAGGTCATATAATCTGTCTCCCTGCTGATGGAGGAAATTTGCTGCCACAGCTTCCCTCAGAGGGCATCCAGCTGTTGCTTAGAAATGTCTACTGAAGGAGAGTCCAACAACTTCCAAGGCAGTCCATTCTCCTATTTAAAAAAACAACAACCCCATACCATCAGGAAGTTCTTCCCATAGTTTGGCCTTTTCCATATTTACCTACACAAATACAGTGGTACCTCTAGTTACGAACTTAATTTGTTCCGGAGGTCCATTCTTAACCTGAAACTGTTCTTAACTAGAGGTGTGCTTTCGCTAATGGGGCCTCTTGCTGCCGCTGCGCCACTGGCACACAATTTCCGTTCTCATCCTGAGGCAAAGTTCTCAACTCGAGGTAACTCTTCCAGGTTAGCGGAGTTTGTAACCTGACGCGTTTGTAACCTGAGGCGTTTGTAACTCGAGGTACCACTGTATTAAGATCTGCTTCAGAGGCCATGCTCTAGATATGTGTCCAACAGCACAGTATGGTCTTTTCAGCACCGGGGAGAAATTTCTGCTTAACCAGACCATTGGTACGACTTATGTAGTATGGGTCTCTCAGTTTTTAAACTGGGGGGTGTTCAGTGTGCTCTTTTTTGTTGTAGCTAAGATTTTATATTCTATTATTATTCTATTATTATTATTTTCCAACCAGAGATATTTCACGCAGGTAGTGAAAATAAATAAATATTTTAAAACCCTTTCTTGTATTTTGAAACTGGTTGTTATTATTATTATTATTTATTATTATTATTATTATTATTACAGTGGTACATTGGGTTACAGACGCTTCAGGTTACAGATGCTTCAGGTTACAGACTCCGCTAACCCAGAAATAGTACTTCGGGTTAAGAACTTTGCTTCAGGATGAGAACAGAAATTGCATGGTGGTGGCGGCGTGGCGGCAGCAGAAAGCCCCATTAGCTAAAGTGGTACCTCAGGTTAAGAACAGTTTCAGGTGAAGAACGGACCTCCGGAACGAATTAAGTTCTTAACCTGAGGTACCACTATATTGAGTCTTATGCCCTGGAGCAGCAAGAGAAAACAAATTTGATTCATATGACAGTCCTTCACATATTTATTTTATTCATTTCATAAAACTGATATACCACTTGATTGTAAGGAAGATCCTCAAAGCTGTCTATGTATTTGAAGATGGCTATCATGTCACCTCCCAATCATCTCTTTTCCAGGCTAAACATACAGAATTCCTTCAATATTTCCTCAAAGGATTTGATCTCCTAACCCCTCATCCTTTTTGCTGTCCTCCTCTGGATGGGTCTCAGTGCATCAATATCCTTCTTAAACTCAATAGAGTGGGGCCATTACTACTTGTGAATTTATATATCTTCCAGTTTTCTCCCTTCCCCCTCATGGTTTTAACATGTAAGAAGTCCAAGGATATTTTACACTACAGTCATCATGCCACTCCTAAATTCTGCTAGCTTACTTGAAGGCCTTAGAACCAAAAACGCAATATGAGGGGATGCGGAGAGTCAGAAGACAACTGGGAGTTATGGTGTTTAATTATCTCTCTTTTGTTTATTTCTGCTATGACTATAAGGGGATGTTCCCTAACACATCAATGCATGCAACAGTACTGTACTAAATGCTGCAACGCACTAATTTCACAAATCAGATATTACATATATTAAACCCTCAGATAAACATATATTAAACATATTGACCCCTTATCTACAAGTGAAAGAAGAGCAGCCGATTTATTTTCCTAACTAACAAATATTTTTGCACCACAACAGTGATGGGTAGTATCCAACTACTATGTCATATTCAGAACGGACACATTCAAATCAATGGAATTAAGTTAGTAATGACTACCTTAGGTTGACTGATTTCAATTAGTCTTCTCTGAGTGTGACTTAGTAGACTTAGAAGTGACTTAGTAGTCACACTACCTAGTATTTACATAACGAAGCATAAGACATGATTCTTTATCCCATGAAAAGAGAGGTGCCTGGACTCCAGACAAGGTTAACAGCATACTTTAAGGAGGAAATTCATCAGACAGAGTGTCCTCCACTTTTTGTTTTAAATCAAGTAAGGGAGGTGGGGGTCACTGAAAAGGAGAACCGGAATTAGAGTTTGAACTTCAAGCTATGCAGCCCTTCATTTTATTTTTTCCCAATTCTAATTCAGTGACCTGTTACCCTACACATCTATCCTAAAGATCCTACTTTGCAAGCAAACACTGCCCTCTTGTGCACTAGCATATTGAGCAGAGGGATTTTGTATGCTTTTTAAAGGTAAATGAGTAATGCCAACAGTAGATTTCTATATATTCATCCATTTTTGTTTTAGGCAGCAAGGAATATGTATTACAAGTTAAAAACAGACAAAACGCAAAACAGAAACTCTGGCCCAACCAAAGTGTTGATAAATGGGAAAAGCATTTTACAGCCTGCTTACTCAAAAGTGTGTCTGCACAAGATTGCAACAGAGCAGAGCAAGCCTATGTGTGATTACTCAGAAACAGGTTTCACTGCTGTTCATTCACTGGGGCTTACTCCCCTGTAAATGCATTTAGGACTGCACTCTTGAAGAGGTGTTTCATTGCAAAAAGGACTGAACTAAGCGACTGGCAGAAAACATGAGCTGGAGTGGGTTATGATTTCCACAGAGAAAATTGGCAAAGTAGGGTGCTTGACCACTTCCTTGCCTGTCACATTCCCTCTGCAGTCTCCTCAATTTTAGATGGCAAAGAGTGAATTGAGAACAAGTCAATTTGGGAAAGGGGTACATGGAAGGCAAAAGCAGAAGGCACAGGGAATTAAGGACACATGCTATCACTCACCTGAAAAATCACACTCCTTCTACACTGTTTTTCAGGAAATAAACAGTGACTCCATTTTTAAGTCCTGTGTTTGCTGCCTAACAACTAGTTTGGTCCTACAGAGGAATGCATATGTTTATTTCTCTTTTTTCCAACAGTTCTCTACATAGATCTGCCTCCAATCAGAAGCACACTGAGCTTGTTTCAAATAAACGCCTTCAAAATGTCAAATGGCACATTAGCAGAATTTCAGACCTTTTTAAAATTATTTTTTCCATTTTGTTTTCAAACGTAATACAGTGGTACCTCGGGCTAAGAACTTAATTCGTTCTGGAGGTCTGTTCTTAACCTGAATCTGTTCTTAACCTGAAGTACCACTTTAGCTAATGGGCCTCCCGCTGCCGCCGCGCCACCAGAGCACGATTTCTGTTCTCATCCTGAAGGAGAGTTCTTAACCCGAGGTAATATTTCTGGGTTAGCGGAGTCTGTAACCTGAAGCGTATGTAACCTGAAGCGTATGTAACCCGAGGTACCACTGTATTTCGCTAGCCCATTTCTTGACACAGATGTTTTCCACAGATGACAATAGATATGCTGCCTTCTACTGATTTGGACCATTGATCTATCTAGCATAGTACTGTCTATTCTGATTGGCTGTTATTCTCCAGGGCTTCAGGTAGTAGCTCTTCCCAGCTCTGATCCTTTTGCATGCAAGGCTGCAAAGCAGATGCTCTATCACTGAGCTATGGTCCTTCTCCCTGAGACATATTTTACAGTTCCAGTAGCCTGTAGAAATTTAGTCTATGCTGAAAATGCAAAAAAGGAGCCTAAGATGGGCCATTTTCATCATGACGCTAACTACAAAAGAAGAACGAGATCAGCTGTTGCCCTTGTCTGTATGAGTGAGAGGGACGATTCCATCATTTCTAACACCCTAATTATAAATGACTGGATATGTAGGCCAATAATGATTTGATTAAAGAGGACAGTTTGATAGGCTGAACGCAAGTATTTAGATAAAACCAGGAAGCCTACTATGGTAATCTTAAAATAATATAAATAAGAGGGAGAAAACTGAGGCAGTAGTAATAACTCCACAATTTTCATGATCTTCCATGACTTTAACAGTAGTTATTTGCATCAGCAAAATCCACTTTTGCTGTATTCAGCTTCTCCTCCTCCCCGCCACTCCCCACCAGCCCTTGCAAGAGTTCAAAAGTCTTGGCCCTTCAATGTATCAGGTATGAATTAATACCCTTCCTTAAAAGAACACAGCAGCAAAGTGGAAACAGACACTTGTAGGCAGCCGTCTTTGAAACGAGCTGCAGGGACAAATGGTGACAATGAAGCTCCGGTCAAAAGTAAAAAGGTCAAAGGTTCAGACAAGTGTAAGGAATTACAAAACTACAAGTTCGTCTCCGTTCCTCCCACAGGTTTAGACAATCTGGATCAAGCAGGAGCTTTCGAATTAAAACACTGCAAGTCTATTCCGGCTTTCGTACTTCCATGAAGAACAAAAGGCAATATATATTCTTGATCTGCTCTTGCAGAAGCTCTCTCGGCTAATACAAAGTCAGCAAAAACAACGGGCATCTTAAAAACAGTTTAACCTAAAACAAACAGTTCCGCAGGCAGTGCTCTGTGTGTGGGGGGCAGGAGGGAAGAAAGGGTAAGGTGAAGTAATCATGTTCTCCTGTATTAGTGCGCTGACCCTTTGTAGGGCATGAAATTAACTATCAGCAAGTAAAAAATCTGCTACTTGTTAAACTACTTTGCTACGCAGAGTGGCCTTAAAATAAAATATGGGGATTGGATTTCCTCTGAAAGATTAACTTGTATAACCTCTCAGCAGGCTTCCCCTATCACTGAACTCTAGCAGAAACTGCTCAGCACCTAATTGGAGAGATGCAGACATTTTGCAAGAATGTGCAGAATAATTATGAAAACGAGACTGGCTAGAACACCTTACCTTGACAGTCATGCCTGGTCTTGGAATACACTTTAGCACTGGCCATTTAAATGTATCTTAAAAATAATTTAAAAAAAACTTTGATAGACATGCAGTGAGGAGGAAACTGGAGTCCAAACCCACCATTTAAATCCAACCTTGACTACCAACTTAATCTTACCGCCCAACCTTTTAGAAATGTCAGGGGTGGAACGATCTGTAGCATTCTCTATTCCTAGCATGTAGGTAAAAAATTATTTTGATTTAAAACATGATATGCTTTGTTTTCAAGGGCAAAGTCTCTAAGAAAAATGTAAGCACAGAGAATGAAATATGACTTCCATCTTCCATTCCTCTTCTGTTTTGTTACTGTTCAAATATTCTGCATTTATTAAAACATAAAAGTTTTATCCTTAAGTTTTAGTGTGTTCTCTTGCAAAGTACCTACAAGGTCAGATATTGCCCAGCATAATAGGATTGATCCTGCTATACAAAATTCATTTAGCAAAACTATCTTGACACAACGTTATTTTATCGGATATAATTTTAGTTTAAAACTTCAAGCAAAGAAACTGCCACCCTGAGAAGCATTCATACAATTCAACCAACTTGTGTGAGAATGTGATTGAACACCTATACACAAAAACCTTTTAAAACCAAGAACCTTTAGTTCTATATGCAAAATAAACAATCTTGACATCCCGTTGAAAACCAAACAAGCTATTTCTCTATAAGGCACATCAGATTACGGGCATCTGCATTTAAGCAGGCCTTTTTCCACCAATGAAGTAACAGCAATCTGCATTTGATGAAGTGCCTATCAAAAATGTTTCACAACACTGATCAGCTTTGGTATACAGATTGCAAAACAGATCGTGTCATTCAGAACCAGGACTGAAATGGAAATATAATTTTTAAACAGGTGCCATCTCTATTATCTTTCCAGAACCAATTGAAGACTTTCCTTTTCCAACAAGCCTTTTAAGTGAAGATTTTTATCCAAGTCTGTATTTTAAATAAACTTTTATTGTTGATATTTTTATTGTTAAATTGCTTCAGGATTTTTCACGGCAAGCCACTAATAAATGAAACAAACAAACAAACATCCAGAACCTGTATATGCATGGAAATATAATTTTTAAAATCTCTGGTTGCTCCACCTGTGTCTGTGATCAAAGCAGTCATTTTACTGAAGTGCCACATTTTACTGAGGTGCCACATTTATTTGCACCCTGCCCTCTTGCCGGAATAGCAGAGTGGGTAGCAGAAAAACCCCTAAAGATCAATACATAAAACCACATCATACATCACCCCTCACAGATGAGTAAATTTCAGAAAAGGGTTGAACACTTGACTGAATCATCCGTGTTTTTAGCTGGCAATGAAAGTGCTACAACAGAGGAGCCAGATGAGTATCAAGGAGCATGGAGGTCCAAAACCAGGGTGCCACCATGAAGAAGGCCAGACACAACAACAAATACAATTCTTCAAAGGCGAAACACTGAGGAGTGCTTCTCTAGACAATATTAATTACTAGGCAGAACAATATCTTACCTTTACGAATCACTTTATGCAGAATGAATGAATGAAAATTGCTGGATCAAGGCCACAATCCGAGAACAATTTATCTTTATTTCTTCCCTCTGCCTTTAGCAGGGCACCTTGCAAATAACGAATGTGGGAAATGCAGCCAAATTCACTTTCAGGACATTTTTCATGCTACCCTAAACTGTGCATCTTAAAACCTGCCAAACAGAATGAATTGGAAAAACACACACTCACAATAGTAACTGGAGAGCTTTCAGGCACAATTTCCTTTGCTGTCAGTCACAAAACACTATTTTGTACAAGGAAAGGAACTATACAAGTACATTAAACATTAAGTTTAAAATTATTTTAATTGCAATTGCTTTTTGTTCTTATCATCCACAGCCAGCCATCATCTATGCTCTATTTTTGAAAAAGAGAGAAATGTGCTTCACTTTTACACGTAGTAAGAACCTCACATGCCAATTTGACTACCAAGTGTGTGGTGGAGGGCAACTTTTTGCACTAACAGGAGCACATTGGGGAGAAAAGCCTAGTCTTCCCACCCATACCCAATTTACCTTCCTTGCACAGGCATGCAAGCAAGCCACACATTCAACCCTCTCCACCATAACATCACGAGGGCAAAACGGCTCCTGCAGAAACAACGGCACAGCAACTTCCTCCAACCACTTGGCGAGGAAGGTTTGCTATTGCAGGTCCTGCCAAGCAACCAGAAAGAAGAAATGCAAACGATTGCCTCTGCTTGCTTGCTTGCTTGCTTGCTCTGTCTCTGTAAGTGGTGGAATGACAGGGAGCTTTGAGCTGAGGGGGACAAGGAGGTTGAACCAGTCCTCTACCACAATCAGTAAATGAGTATACAGTCTTTGCAGAGCACAGGCAGGCAACCCACCCACCCCTGGCAGTTTTGCCTCTGTCTGCCTCTTACCTCCAATAATGGTGCGAATAAGGGAGGCATGTCCTGGGCAATCCACCAGGGTCAGTTGGAGCTTGCCAGGCTCGGTTCCCAGGTGTGGAGGCAACTCTGTACAGAGGCAGGAGAAGCCCAAGTCCAGGGTGATTCCCCGAGCTCGGCTCTGCGGGGCTCGGTCAAAGGCAGCAGTGGAACCAACAGTGCTAAGGGCCCGCGCGAGAGCAGTCTTGCCACTGTCGATGTGGCCCAGGACACCAACATTTATATTCAGTCGATGAGAGGTGCTGGGCTTCGGCACAGGGGGAGTAGCAGCTGCACCAGCCATGGATGTCTTGAAAGCAGATCTTTTCTCTTTCAAGGCGGTCCCGCTTGCAACACCACCCCTGTGACAACACAGGCCAGGTTGGGACTGTTCCAATCGCAGGAAACTGTAAAACAATCATTTTAAAAAGTGGTGGGTGAGCTGTGGGAATGAGTAGGAAGTTCTGCTTCGCTCTGCTATAAGCATCCTGAATACAAAGCAGTTCTCCAATGACACCCAGCTGTACAAATTACCTTACATTCTCTCCATATTCTAAAATGAAATGCCACATTACTATGCACACAACATAGACCTAGACTGGCCTTTCCCAACAGCCCAAGAATGCATGGCCAAGGATGACGGGGACTGCCGCACAAACCATTTGGAGTTCCTCTTAGAGGAAGGGCCATAGTTCAGTGGAGGAGCATCTTTTTATCCTCAGGTTCAGTCTCTGGCATCTCCAGATAAGGCTGGGAATGTCACCTGTCAGAAACTGTGGAGAGCTGCTGGCAGTCTGAATAGATAATACTGAGCTAGATGGACTTATGGTCTGATCTAGGCTGTGTACACATTAGTAGCTAAAATGCAGCGAGTTCCTTTCCCCCTGCTGCACTTCAAGTCACATTTGCATGGTGTTGTACACAGCAGAGAGGGGGCAGGGATGTCTTCACCCAATGCACCATTGTCTTTCTCGTAAAGCAACCCCTCAACTCCTATTCATGAGGTTGTCATCTGCTCATGCGCTGTCATCCGCACCTATGCAACAGCGGTCTGCAATGTACACACCTCAGCTTAACCGCAAAACAATTGTGGTTTACACTTTAAAACCAGGTGGAAGCTGGAAATTATTTTCCAAGAAACTGCAGGATAAGGATTGTGTGGATGATGTCACATGTACAGACGTCTTCAAACACCAGTGGTGTGGGTGCACTGGACCAGAAGGAAACAAGAGTGTGTACACACGTGTCAGTCTAAGGTGACTTCCTAAGTTTCTTATTTATTTAAATTAAACAACTTGCACACCGCTTAACTACAATAGTCTCTAAGCGGTTTACAAAGATACAATAAAAAAGAATCAATTAAATCTATAAAATGAAACTTCAGTCAAAAATGCTAGCTGGGGAAACCTAGCCAGATGGGTGGGGTATAAATAATAAATTGTTATTATTGTGATCATCATCATTATTATTATGGCTGGAATGGGGGGGAAATGCTGGGCACCACATTGGGAAGTGCTGTCCTCAGGTGCACTGTCAGGGCTCGGGAGGCGGGGAGAGACCCTTGCTACTTTCTCTCCCGCCACCCTTCACCCTCACCATTCAGGTAAAAAAGGGGGCTGGTTTTTCTTTCACTCGTTACAATGATTCATGTCTCCTCCCCCCTCCCGCCCTTGCGGTGCAGAAAGGGACTCCCATGGGGCTTATCCACCCGGGGATTTCGTGTGCATTGACTGTGCGCTGGAGACTGCCGGAGCCTCAGTTTTGTGGGTGTCCTCCACGTGACGTTTCCCTGATGCAGCATCCAACCTCATGGTTTTCTGTTTTGGCTTTTTTTTTTAAAAACAGTCAATTCGGATTCCCCTGATCCCTGGGAAAATCCGAAGTTAAGGCACACATACAAACACACACAAATAAATACAGCCCTAAATTCGCTTACCGGCCACGCTCCTGCGGTTTGCTTTCCCTTGCCCTAATCTACTCACTCAACCACTACCACCCCCAGCCCACGCCCCCTGCAGGCTTCTCACTCCTCTTCCGCCCCGCGTTGCCTCCGCTTCCGGTATCCCTGCGAAAGCACCCGCCCGCTTGCTGGGAAAGTAAGTGGCAGCGAGAGTTCGCCGCTTTCGGCTCACAGAGGGTTAAAAGAAGCGAAAGAGGCGGATTCCTAGAGAGGAAGGAAATTGGAGGAAAGGGAGGGGGGAAATAGGGTGTCCTCCAGAGCAAAGCCTCCGCCTTGCTCCTTGCCCCGCCCCCGTCCTGTCTTGGAGATGGAGCTTGACGCAGGGGAGAGGGGGCAAATAAGTTATTGCGGAGATAGTTTTCCCTCATTCTCTGCGCGCGACAAGACGAACCGGCCTTTGTGTTTCCCCGGCCGGGCCCCTACCCCCCTTCCCACTTTCTGCGCCTGGATGAAGGCGACCCACACCTTGCCTGGAAATGCTAGTGGAAAATGCATTTCCAGGAGGGGCGAGGGGTGGGCGGCGAGGGGGAGACCCCAAGCGGGCAGAAAGGCGTCTGTGGGGAAATGTCTTGAGAGGAACAAGCCAAATTTTGGGGATCTGCACAAGGAAGATTTAGCGGGGCCAGAAGGGCGCCTCAAAGCTGCCCACTGGGATTGCCCACGCTGTTAGGGAGACACGAGCAAACAGCCGGGTAATGCTTAAGTGCGTGTGTGTGCCGGATTTACGTATAAACTGAACAAGCTATAGCTTAGGGCCCCACTCTCTTGGGGGGCCCCAAAAAATTTAAAGGAAGAAAAAAACCTGGATGTATATTTCCAAAATATAAGATAAAAAATAAATCAACATACTGTAAATAAAACCAGCAACAGTGTTTTGTGTTGTGTAGGCTCCTATGATGTAAGTAATGGGCCCCGCCTGCTAGCCTGCTCCCTAAAATATCACTGGTTTGCTCATTTCTATATATAGGGTGCCTACATTCTGCATGATAAAATACCTATTTTGTTATGTGCAAATGGCTTTAGATACCTATTAGGTCCATAAATTACCATATATCATATATTCAACACACAAAAACAGCAACAATTTGTTGTTGACGGAGGACAGCTGGACATATAAAGGGCCCCATTACCTTCAGTAGCTTAGGGCCTCATCAAACCTAAATCTGGCCCTGGTGTTATGTGCATGTTACAGTGGTACCTCAGGTTACATACACTTCAGGTTACAGACTCCGCTAACCCAGAAATAGTGCTTCAGGTTAAGAACTTTGCTTCAGGATGAGAACAGAAATTGTGCTCCAGCTGCGCGGCAGCAGCAGGAGGCCCCATTAGCTAAAGTGGTGCTTCAGGTTAATAACAGTTTCAGGTTAAGAACGGACCTCCGGAACGAATTAAGTACTAAACCCGAGGTACCACTGTATAGGAGAGAACTATGGAGGGAGGGAGCATTCCTTCCTCCCCTAGTTAAGAATGTGTGTGTGTGTGTGTTTCCTTTCTTCCCCTCAGTTGGCAGCATATGAGGTGACGCTCTTTAAACCCAGGAAAGATGAGAATTTCCCTGATGCATGGACTCCTCCTATAGATCTAGCCATTCCCCTGCCTTCCCCTTCTCCCACTTGATTGTATGCATTGAACACATCTTGATTTAGTTTGTATCCTTTGACTATACGCTTTTGCTTCGTTTTGGAAAGTTCAGTAAAATAAAAAACTTGATAAAACAAAGTATGCATTTCTTCCTCCTCACAGACCCAGCAGTTCTGAAGTCCGCAGCAACTCTTGCACCTGCTGTTCACCTTGAACAACTTTGCACGTGCAATGCTAGAGGGGGCTGTTATGTTTACTGTGATGGAACAAGGCAGAGAATACAGTGCTCTTACCAGAGCGCAAACCAGAAAGGATGCAATGCTTGCATGAAAAGAGTATATTAGGCATAGTCAGGAGTTCCCAGCTGTCGTGCATAATGACAGTGCTGTTATGTGGGGACTGATGTGTGGGGTCCAAAGGAAGAGGCTACAGATGGTAGGAGAGGAGAGAGATCATGGAGTCCATAAAGGCTTTTTATAGAGGTCTGTGCCAACCTCTATAAAAGTTCTTAAGAAAGGTTAGGAAAAAGGCAGAGTTTCTTCCACACTGTGCGTATGCATGCATGCTGGGCAGGGGCAGCCTGCTGCTTACCTTATTTTGTTATGTTTGAAAAAGGTGGCTCATGCTGTAGTCTATCTTTTCTGCTTCGTAGAAGGGTTTTCCACGTTGCAATAAGCTGAAGAGTGGCTGCTGCTTGCCATGCTTACTGGAGTGGCTCCCCTTCCTCTATCCAATCATTAGGCCACTAGCTGTCCTAGAAACTTTAATACCACATTTAATTCCCACTAAGTGCATATCGAGCTTCAACACAAAAACAGTACTCCTTCCTATGAACAAAGGCCCCTGTTTACATTTGCAGATAGATAGATAGATAGATAGATAGATAGATAGATAGTAGATATGGATAGCTACATGCAATCCATAAAATGCCAATATCTAAATTAACAGCTCAGTAGTAGTAAAGAAGCCAACCTAAAGGAAAATAAGAGGTTTGTTACCTCAGTTCTTTACTTCAGTGGATTTGTATGAATTCACAACTTTTCATTTGCTGGCAAGTAAGCCAAATAATTACCAACTAAGGGGACTTTATATATTTATTTTTACATTTTCTTTCATTTATATGCAGTCTTGCACCATGGAAGCCAAGGTGGTGTACTTCTGCATCCTAGGCAGTTGCTAACTTAGGCACTGTTTAGCTCCAGAAAAATAGTTGGTTCATGTACCTTCAGACCATATCCTGGGACCTATATTACCCTGTGTTTGGGAAAAGGCAGGCCCCTGTGGTTTGGCCCAGGGGCCTATGATTTATTTTCTGTAAGGTTTGGAAAACTTTGTTTGTCTGAAACTCTGGTGAACATTGCTAAAATGAAACAAATGCACAATTGTATCAATAGTATGAGGGCCCATGAACATGAAAAGTGCATTCTGAATTCAAAAAATTAAACTGGAACTTAAGGCAGTTAGTAAATGTGAATAAATTAAATTGATAATGTACCTTTTTTGTACTGTTATTGTTGTTGCTGAATTGGAAGCAAAGATACATGTATTACACATACAACATTCCTATTTTAAGAAGGCTGGGAACATTCCAGTTAATTTTCTTGGACCTCCAGGAAAGATACCCCTGCTTGTGGGGTGGGGAATAACCCCCAACTTGCTATTGGTAAGGTTACAAAAATACAACCCTTTGCACTTCATAAATAAAGAAACAGAAGAGGGCACAAAAACATTTTCCCCCTCTTTTGTTAATTAGATGTAACACCCATTGCTCCAATTTCCTTTTCTATACATTAAACTGCTCCTTCACAAAATGTTGCTATTAATTGCTAGAGTTTACAAAACCTCATGGGAGCAAGGGCAGGAAGTCAGACCTTTGGGATGGGTTAAAAATGTAAAGGTCATTCACAGACTTGCACATTTTCCTCTCTCCAAAAATAATATACTATTTGACAATTTCAGGGTTCAGCATGTCCCACTGAAATTTGGAAGCTTATGTGAAACTAGGCTACGTCCTGTAATCTCAAACGTTTAGTCTATTTTAAAAAAATCTACTCTGAAGTCTCCAGCTCCCTCCTTGGGTATCACATGACGTCTGTGCTAAAAAGCAGACTGGCTGTTCAGACAACTTTTCCTTCCCCTCCACCCCATGGGTTGGTACGAACAGAAAATAGCATTTGAGAAGTTGGCAAAATTAGTTGATTAAACCTGAAGACCAATAGGTCAAATTTTCATGGTCGTATTATTTTTCTGGTTAGTGGAATATTGAGTTATACCTAAATGCTTTAAGTAAAGAAACAAAAAAGCCCTCTCTTAATAACGTGTTGACAATGCAGAGAAATGGTTTTATGTAATCCTACTTTCCTCTGTGGTTTCTCTTCAGTATAAATGGTATACTCAGTCAAGAGCTAGGAGAGTATTAGGCTTCGGTGTTTTTTATGATGGTGTATTACAACTACATATGCTAACTTGCATCAGACATCGGTGTTAGTTTTATTTAACAAAAAAAGTTATAACTCAATTGTAAAAGCCTATGAGCAGTTTACAAAAATATAACATAAAACATTAATGTTATTGATAAATTTAAAAACAGGTATCTGAAACATTCAAAGATGTATCAAATTGGCAGTAGCTAAAAAGAAATAAAGCATCTAACTTCTAATTTTATTAAATAAATTTTATTTTATGAAATAAATACACATCTGGATAGGCTTGCCTAAGCAAAAAAGTTTTAAGCAGGTACCAAAAATAGCACACAGTGGGTGTCTCGAGGCAGGGAGTGTTGGTTATTTTAATTTTAATTATATTTGAGTTCTTTTTGGTCCTTGAATAAGCTGTTCAAAGCTTCACTTTGCAAATGAACAACAACTTGTGTGGTCTGAAACAATATTATTGATAGCAGAACCTCCAAGTGTCCCTATTTTCCAGGGACAGTCCCAGATTTATAGAAGCCGTCCCAGTTTCTGATTTGATTCCGGAATGTCTCTCTCTTCCTCGGGATGTCCCTATTTTCATCAGAGAAATATTGAAGGGTAAGGTAAGATGTCCCTATTTTCACTGGAGAAATGTTGGAAGGTATGGAGCTATCCAACCACTGAGCCATCTCAAGGCAGCCTTGTCTAGGGAAGATATTTTAATGTTTAATGTTTTATTATGTTCTTATATATGTTGGAAGCTGCCCAGAGTGGCTGGGGTAATTTGCTATAAATAGTAAAATTATTATTATAATTATGGAAAAGGACGTCCCTATTTTCATCAGAGAAATGTTGGAGGGTATGTGATAGCAATAACATGAATAAATAATCGCTATAAAATGTGCTTATCATTGACACACTGGATAAACCAGTTTTGTTTAGGAAAGTGCAAGCAATATGAAACTGCAATCCTATACACTTGCATGAGAGTAATTTCCATAGAACTGAAAAGCAGTACACATACATAGGTTCATGCTGTGAGCCTGTGATCCATACAGCCCTTTACATGGATCCATGTTAGATAAGTTGGCTAATAAGTTAAATAAACAAGTTTGTAAGATTAATTAGTAAATATAGTATTGCACAGCATGGTCCATTTATTTTTTTAAATGTATTTAGTCTTTGACCATTGTAAGCACTTGTCCAAGTTATGTCCTTTTGATCTTCTGGAGCAACATATTTCATTAACTCATTCAAATGCATTTGAAGATTTATAGCAATGTCTCACACTTTTTTCAACCATTCTTCACAGGTACAGTGGTACCTCGGGTTAAGAACTTAATTCATTCTGGAGGTCCGTTCTTAACCTGAAACTGTTCTTAACCTGAGACACCACTTTAGCTAATGGGGCCTCCCGCTGCTGCCACACTGTCACCGCACAATTTCTGTTCTCATCCTGAAACAAAGTTCTTAACCCGAGGTACTATTTCTGGGTTAGCAGAGTCTGTAACCTGAAGTGTCTGTAACCCGAGGTACCACTGTATTTCTTTACATGTCCAAAGAGGACCATAAACTAGACTAGCAACTACAAGTGCATTCAAAATTATCTAATTTATTACAACTCAATGCATTCCAACATGTCTCATAAGTTTTCCAAAATGGGATTCAACTAATAGTGCCATAAGAAATAATTATTTGTTGCACCAGTTTCATATCATGAAACTGCTACATTTGGATTTATGATACCACTTTCTTTTTTGCATGACTACATACTGTATAAAGAGGACTGTAGGAAGAGCTAGTTCAGATACTACCTTGGGCAAATGCATTCACAAGTAGAGCTATTGATCCAAGTTCTACTGCTGTGTGCTCAGAGTCCCAACATAAACTCTGAAACAGTCCTAAGAAATCCGTATATGCCTCAGAAAAGGTGGTAAGACTACTGAAGGCAGTGGAATCCTACAAAGTGGGGATTGTTAGTCTTTCTGCCAGGCTTTAGTTTGCTTGAGCGATACCTTTTCTTTTTCTTGAGCTGCATTTAAAACCCTTGAACAGTTGTTGTTTTTTTAAAGATCTGACTGATTTGATCATACATGCAATAAAGTAATAATGAACATATAAATAATAAAAGGAATATTCTGGAAGGAAATATTAATAAGTGACTTGCGAAAGAAAATAGTTCCTCCATTTTCTAGGTTTTAAGACTTAACTTTTTGAGTCAAATTCTCTTGAAGGCCTCACACATAAAGAATTCCAGTAGTCAAATGGAAAGACATTGTGAACAAGTCCTGAATATCAAAAGAACACTCCTTTGTGTGTGGATGATATTTTTAATGATTAGAGATCTGGTATCAGATTGAGAGGCAGTGTGGTGGAGTGATTACAAAGTTGAGGCTTAAGTGTGGAAAACTCAGGGTAATTGCTCAGCTATGAAGGATGGCTTTGGATGCCACCATCTGTCAGCTCAACCTCTCTCACAGTGTTGTGAGGAACAACATCCCGACGTCCATGAAGAAAGGGGGCACGATACAATCCTCGTTGTTTCTTCACTCCTGTAGCTTTAACTCCAAAGGAAAAGGACTCTGCGCTGTAAATACTAATGATATCCTTTTTATTATGTTATTATCATTTATTAGATTGATATACCGCCCTGCACCCGAAGATCACATACTGATCAGCAGTAGTACTGCATTGCTAAAATGCCAGAAAATAACAACAAGCCATACAAAAATTCCGGGCGCTCTTTCCCAGCTGCAACCCTTCTCTGCCGGTACTCTATTTCTACAACTACCGGGTGAAACCGGAGCGTCTTCGAAGGTGCACTAAACTGAATTGCCTGGGCCTAAAGGGGGGGGGGAGAACCCACGACCTCTGATTGACAGGAGATTTGCCCAATGGCAAGCGAGAGCACGTTCCCGTTATCCAGTTATTTGAAAGGGGGCAAGGACAAGACGGCAGAGCGCCGGGAGCCTTGGTAACGCGCGGGTGCCGCATGTTAACTGCGTGTGCGGCCTATAAGAAGAAGGAGGAGGAGGAGGAGGAGGAGGAGAAGGCGGCGGGCTGAGTTTCCCGGGGCCTCCTTTGCTTCTGGTCGCCAGCGGCGGGATGAAGATCGAGGAAGTGAAGAGCACGTCGAAGACGCAGCGCATCGCCGCGCACAGCCATGTCAAGGGCCTGGGGCTGGACGACAGCGGCGCAGCCAAGCCGGCGGCGGCCGGGCTGGTCGGGCAGGAGAACGCGCGGGAGGTGAGGGCGGCGCTGGCGGGGCGCCACGGCCACGGCGGTGTCCCGTCCGGCCGCGTCGTGGCCTGTCCTATACTCGGGCTCTTCGACTCGGAGGCGACGGGCAGGAGCCCCCTGGGCTCGTCGTCTCCCTAAGGAGGCGCTGGTGCAGCTGTGCAACCCCTGAGG
This sequence comes from Podarcis filfolensis, assembly GCF_964270895.1. NCBI lineage: Eukaryota > Metazoa > Chordata > Lepidosauria > Squamata > Lacertidae > Podarcis > Podarcis filfolensis. Next base: position 40,393,977 of record NC_139605.1, on the reverse strand, counting down.
GGGGAAGACGGCAGCCGAAAGAGAGCCATAAGGAGTGGGGATGCAGCTTCGCTTCTTGCTCCGTTTCAAGCCATGAAATAAGTTGTGGTTTGAGACGAGCGTGGTCAAGCAGATTGAAAGTTAGGAGTGGCCCCCACCCCCCAAAAAATCGCTTTAGGAGAATTTATCTAAGAGACCCCTGAATGTTCATGGGCTACTGTGCACATCATGCTGTGGCTGGTGCTAATAATAATAATATATTATTTATACTCCGCCCATCTGGCTGGGTTTCCCCAGCCACTCTGGGCGGTTTCCAACAGAACACTAAAATACAATAACCTATTAAACATTAAAAGCTTCCCTAAACAGGGCTGCCTTCAGATGTCTTCTAAAAGTTTGGTAGTTATTTTTCTCTTTGACATCTGGTGGGAGGGTGTTCCACTGGGTGGTGCCACTGCCAAGAAGGCCCTCTGCCTGATCCGAATTGGAGGCCAACAACATATGCAGGGTCACGTTTCACACACACACACACACCCCGCAAAAAAAAATCAGATTAGGTTCAACCAAATGCTAAGCATCCTATATCCCTGCCTTGTGTAACTTTTTCATAAACTATAAAATAACTGGCTATTCTAGGAAGGGGATCTTCATACAGAGCTTGGAATCTCTGCTGTATGCTTAACCTAAATCTGCTTCAATTCAAGGATATTAATTTTGGGTCTTTATTAAGTGAGAAGATCAAACTGAGCAGTTGCTTGTCAGATAGACATAGCATCTGAAGTTCATGGTGTATCATTTGAGATGTAGCTTATTTGTGTTTGTTTATTCTTACACTTCTATTCCACCTTCAAGGAACTCAAGGTGGTGTACATGCTTCTCCATGTTGTCATTATTAGGAGCAAATCTGACTGGCTGGGATTTATGGAGCATCAAAGCCATAGCTGCATCTGCAGCCTTGCTGCACACCTTTCATCAGCTTCCTAAAATTTGGTGCTTAGCTTAGAACTGTATTAAAGACAAGGCCTTTTCAGAGTTCATATTTTTTTGGTTTTTACTGAATTCAGAGACATATATATAAAGATATAATCTGAAACAGTGAACCCCACTGAACACAGTGGCCCTTCTGAGTGGACATGCCTACATTTTAAAATTTGTGTTAGTACATTTAACGTTCCACCAGTCTGCAAACTAGCCATTTCAACATCAGGTGAGCTGTTAATAAGAAACTTTATAAAAAGAAGAGCACTCCGAAGTTCTCATTTTTCTTCTGCCAATACAAGCTTGGTGGGAGATCTTGGCCAAATCCCTCACTTTCATCATTTTAAACTGGTGATTGTGCAAGATATTGAGTAGATTTACTCAAACAAGTCAGAAGATTATATATAGCTGTTGTATTTGTGAAATGATAGGTGTCCTATGCTATTGCAAATGCCTTCTGTTCCTAATCTCAACAAGGACTTTAAAAAGCAAAAGACAAACAAACCCCAAACCCTCCAGTATCTATAACACTAGTATTTTTATGTTTTAGGCTTGTGGTGTTATTGTAGAATTGATCAGAAGCAAGAAGATGGCTGGCAGAGCTGTGCTGTTGGCAGGACCTCCTGGAACTGGAAAGGTATGTCTTATGTCAAATACTTGTGTCAAATGCTGGCTCCCTTGGCCTGAAGCAAGATGAGCGCCGCACCCCATAGTTGCCTTAACCGTCCAGGGGTTCTTTCCCTTACCTTTTACTTCCCAGTAGCTTGTACATTTGTTCTTATGCATATGTCATTTTACGGAATTTATGTGCTGATTGTAAAAAAATAAATTTAAAAATCTTCAATTGGTTTACAGAAATACAATAATAAACAATATTATTTATAATATTTATTATTAATAAATAATATAATATTAACAACATCACAAAAGTTAAGATATTCAAAAGAGCATTAAAATAAACAGCAGCTAGAAAGAAATAAAGCACATGTAACTTTTATATGCCTTTAAGGGCTTGCCTAACAAATGTTTTCAGCAGGTGTCAACAAGAGTACAGCAAAGAGTACAGTACACGCATACGCATCAGACCTTCTAAACTCATTTGGTCAGTGGAATGGGAGGAGAAATGAACTACAGCAGAACATTTGGTCCTTGTATTGTAGGAGTATTATTGTTATTAAATTTGTATGTCGCCCTTCAACCGAAGAGCACAGGGCAATTCATACCATAAAAATGAAAACACAGAATACATTAAAAAACAAAACAAACCGATAAACAACCCCCCCACACACATTTAAAAGGCCATAGAATGTTAATCCGCCAAATGCCTGGTTCAAGAGAAACATTTTTCCTGGTGTCTAAAGATGACACCTAATGGAGATATTTAAATAAACTAGTATGCTTGTCCTAGGTGAAAGATTATGTGAATATGCAACCTTTTAACAGTAGTTAGTTATTTGATACTTACTGATACTTATTTAGGCAGCAATTCTGGACACATTTCTAAGAAGCCTTTAGGAGCCATGCTAGAACTAACAAATTACTAAAAAGCTTTAAACCAGTAGTTCTTAAACTTGTTCCACCCCCATGGAACATTTGAAAATTGCTGCAGATCTCAGCAGATTAATTCCCCCCCACCTTTCCATCATCACTAAAACCAGCACCATATTATAGAAATCTAGACTGTTCTAGCACTACACTGTGAAAATCATGATCTTTAGGCAAGAGCCTCCTTAGCCTATTTTGATAAATATGGTCCTGTTGAAATGGCCTACCTGCATCCTCGAATACTACACTATTCTGGAACATTCCCTCAGCCCCCTGGAGTTGCTTTGCATGGGGCAGAAAATGAGGAAATGTCAAAAATGGTCTCCCCTCTGCTTCCTCCAGTGGGAAGATCCTTTAAGCAATATTCCACTTACAAGGACATTAGGTTGTATCCAAAGTTAATCCTACTTAGTGTAGGCCTACTGAAATTTAAGTTTAAAACCTGATAGGCTGTCTAATTTATTTAAATTCTCTGAAATTTTGAGATTTCTGTATAATATATAATTGCTCAGTCTTTTGACTTTTTATTTTCATAGACTGCTTTGGCTTTGGCTATTGCTCAGGAGTTGGGTAGTAAGGTTCCCTTTTGCCCTATGGTTGGAAGTGAAGTGTACTCTACTGAAATAAAGAAGACAGAGGTCTTGATGGAAAATTTCAGAAGAGCAATTGGTACGTAACTTGAAACAAGAAAATAAGTTATCAGTGCAAGGTTATATTTTTTTTTGTTCAGTTGAATGTATAAAATATATGTTATCATTTGTTTTGATTAATAAATCATATCTTGCTTCAGTTTTTAATATTACTGCAGAATTACTGAATCTCTTGCTAGCATATTTGCATAAGCTCTATAAATGCTTTCTTCATTAAGGCATTTTAGTTGACTCTTGCTTCAGTCACAAACAGTGCAAGAGTGATACTCTGCCTTTCTGCATTCTCATTGCATAATGCTGGAGAAAATAGAAGAAGGTATTTGTAGCTAACAAGACGAGTAGCTTTTCAATTAGGTTAATTTTCTCTTTAGTACTTGTGGATTTATCAATTGAATTGTTTCAGTTTGTCAAGAGGAAGAGTTGGATTTGCAAGCAAAACATTAAGCATCTAAAATCTTCCTATTTTACTTACTGTTGACAGCTGATAGAACTATCCCTTTACAGACCTTTGGATTGCTTAAAGATACCCTAATTGTTTTTATTACTGCGTCCAACATCCATTAATTCCCCGGGGCTCTGTATCATGATTTACCACAGACTTCATCTTAGTATTGAATGGCATTAAGGTGAAGAAACATTTCCATCAGTTCTTGCAACTGAAAAAAGTGGCCCATTGATTTCTGTAAGAAAGAGACTCTCAATCATCTGTGCTCTTTAAGTTACTGTTAAATTGGCAGGGTCGAGGGGGAGAGAGCCGAGAGATGGAGAGAGCGCAGTCTGCAATATTTCCTTGATGTGATGAAGTTCCCTGTCAGATTTGGAAACTTGAACCAGCAGTTGAAACCTGTGTCATCCATGTTGTCATTCTTAGAGATAGCAATAATTTAACAGCCAGCCACATTGTTGGTGCTCCACATTCCCTGGATGTCAGCATGAAGATGCTTCTAAATAAGTATTTGGTGTTAGTGAAAGATAGAAATTCTTCTCCTCCCATCTGTTGAATTTTATCTAACCCAAGTTATTAAAACATTCCTCTGAGAAATGGTTTTCTCTCCATTAATACCTATAACAATCCAGACATATTTCAGAACTGGTAACTGCCTACTCTGCTTAATGGAAACATGCTCTAATTCTTGTCCAATCATCCAGATTTTCTTTCTCAAATTAAGAATTCTCAAAAGGATATTTCTAGGGTTGCAATAGCAGAGATTTGTAGTGTGTGTTAATTTGACATTCCAGTAGACTCTGAAATGAGTACCAAAGGGTTATGAGTATAGCCTTATTTGGTCATTTGTTACTCCTCTGTTGAGCAACACCAAAGCAAGGGAGTGGGGTTGTGACAAATAGCCCAGTCTTCAAAGCTGTGTACTCCTCCACCAACATCCATGCATATAGAATGAACGTCTGGAGGGGGTCTTGACAGTTGTAGATGGGGAAAGCTTCCCCAGAATCTGAAAGCCTGAGGGAAGTCTTCACATGTGCAACATAGTCATGTGAGTTTACAGAAAATGTTGCTATATGAATTTGGGTAATTTCTAAAAATTTATTTGCATCAGAAAATTTATTCTCTGTAGATTGATCTAATTTAGCAAAGTTATCCTATGTATTTTAGTAAACAAAGCTGAGGACTTTGAAACTACAAACTTGCTTAATTTTATTTGCAGTTGGCATTCATTCATTGTTACTAGTGAGCTTACAAAACAGAATTTTCCACTAGTAAATAATAATGTTTAATGTTTACGCCTTTTCAGAGTCAGATTTTAGGTGGCAATTATAAGAACTACTTAGCAATTCTTTTCAACCAAACTGTCAGTCTTTTTAATGTCCTATTGATAAATATGTATTACTGGTTATAACTCTAGAATCTGTAATGGGTTTTTTCTCTTCCATGACATAGTTTTCGTTTAAGTGGTAAAGTAACAAATGGCCCTTCTTCATCTTTTGTTTCAGTACTACTAAATTTATTGGGTTTTACATAAATATTTCCTGATGGTAAGATGGCAAAGATGACTTCAGGTGGCAAATATCAAGAGCAGTCCATTATAAATGGCAATTATTTTTATAGCTTATATAATCAATATTTTACAGGCTTGAGGATTAAAGAAACCAAGGAAGTTTATGAAGGTGAAGTCACAGAATTAACTCCATGTGAGACTGAGAACCCCATGGGAGGTTATGGCAAAACCATTAGTCATGTGATTATCGGACTCAAAACTGCAAAAGGAACTAAACAGCTCAAGGTAGGTGGGGTTTTATCTCTCTCACATTTCTCAGCATCTTAGCACTTCCTCATGTCAGTAAAAGGGGCAGGAGAACAGTTGACTAAAGGTACATTTTAAGCAATAGAATTTATTTATTTTGCTATTTCTGTTTCACCACATGATCTGATAGGTCCTCTAGGTCATTTGCCACTTGACCACATAAATTGATAGATATTGCCCACTCCTGCTTCCAAGAATGATTTGGAGATAGGTGATGCAGTTCTGCTGAAGCTAAGCGTTATTTACCTTCTAAGCTGTCTGGGTCAAGAACCATTTGTAAAGCACTTAGGGTACAATACTATACACCAGGAGTGACAAGCCTGTGGCCCTCCAGATGTTGTTGAACTACAACTCCTGTCTTTCCTAATCACTGGCCAGACTGACTGGGGCTGTTGAGAGTTTGGAATCTAGTAACATCGGGCAGAATGCAGGATCCTCAACACCCTGGAAGTAAGTCCTACAAAGCTCAATGGGTCTTACTTCTGAATAGGATTGCACTGTTAGAACTAATTCAGTTGATTGATATGTTACCAGTACAGATAGGAATGTGTGCTGAGTTTCAGTGAAACTGGAATTACTGTAAAACGTAACTATTTTAATAAATGCGACAGTAAAGGTAAAGGGACCCCTGACCATTAGGTCCAGTCGTGACCGACTCTGGGTTGCGGCGCTCATCTCGCTTTATTGGCTGAGGGAGCCGGCGTACAGCTTCCGGTTCACGTGGCCAGCATGATTAAGCCGCTTCTGGCGAAGCAGAGCAGCGCACGGAAACGCCATTTGCCTTCCCACCAGAGCGGTACCTATTTATCTACTTGCACTTTGACATGGTTTCAAACTGCTAGGTTGGCAGGAGCAGGGACCAAGGAACGGGAGCTCACCCTGTCATGGGGATTCGAACCACCGACCTTCTGATCAGCAAGTCCTAGGCTCTGTGGTTTAAACCACAGCACCACCCGCGTCCCTAATGCGACAGTACCAAATTGCAAATTGTTATCATTGAAAAGCAATAACTGGAAATCTGTCTCACACATTGCGTTGAGTCCAGAATTAAGTATGTTTACCAGGGCTGGTTCAAGCTGGCTTTCATACCTGTCCTCCTCACAGCAGCCCCCTGTACTGTCAGGAACTCTGCTGAATGGGGTGGGCTGCAGACTAAGACAAGTTCTGCTGGCCGGAACTCTGGTCATGAAAGCTGCCCAGAAAAATAAATATGAAGAAATAAAAGCTAACACACTTCTACTGGAACCTCTTTCTTTGTAGTTGCGTCTTAATATAGTTGGTCTCTATTTATTGTCTCTGTAGTTGGACCCCAGCATCTTTGAAAGTCTGCAGAAGGAAAGAGTAGAAGCTGGTGATGTGATTTACATTGAAGCAAACAGTGGCGCTGTCAAGGTAAAGCAAAGACAACAGTTGAACCTCTGATATAGTATTGGTTCAGGATTTTCCTACTTTTTGTCAAAAGTCTGTGTCCCAAAAACCTTATCAATCCCTTCTAGGATAGCTGTGGTTTTCCTCAGGAAAGGAGAGAGGTGTTTTTTGTTTTGAAGGGGATCATTCATGAAATAAATGCCACCTCTCAAGGGGAATCATTTGATTCACAAGTAAGGTCATCTGGTTTGAGAGCTCTGGTTACAGTTGCCCAGAGTGGCTGGCACAACCCAGTCAGATGGGTGGGGTATAAGTAATAAATTATTACTATGATTATTAAATGTTTTCTCATTCATTTTAATATTTAACTTCATACTTGTGTGTGTTCGTGTTCATATATGATATATAAGTGAAGAGAGAAGACCTGAAATAACTAGTCGTACTAAAAAGAAATGCATAGAGCCTTTAATCTTTTATCTTCCTGGTGTTCTTGCCATAAGATATATGCATCTAGAAGGGAATACTGCATTAGTTAGCATGTTCTTCGTATCTGATTTAAAATGTAGTTTAGGGAGATACTTGGTGTTTAATGGATGAGCATAATATTTTGTATCATACAATAAATCATCTATGTCCCAAGAAGTCTAGGACAGTTTTCTCCAATCTCCAGCTAATCTGCTGGATTTGTCCTTTAGCAAGAGTTTCGCTCTTTCAGAAGAATGGAGAAAATACCAGGTGCTTTCAGTACGATTTCATAGGTTGATCAGTCGTTCGTTTTCCAAGGACAACCATGGCATTTTCAAAACTGTCAGACGAAGCCTGTTGGTGTTGTCACTGTAAAACAAGACCTTTGTTTATCAGCTGTATGTCATTCTCAATATTGGCAATAACATTAATTATAACTATAGTGTATGTGATTTCCAAATTCCTCTTCGCAGAGGCAAGGCAGGTGTGACACCTATGCGACAGAGTTTGACCTTGAGGCTGAAGAGTATGTTCCTTTGCCGAAAGGTGATGTGCACAAGAAGAAAGAGATTATCCAGGATGTAACTCTTCATGACTTGGATGTGGCCAATGCTAGACCTCAGGTATTCAGCTATACTGACAGAAGCATCCAGACTTTCAGATTTGTGAAGAGAAGGAAGTCGTGCTTTTGCAGGATAGGCAGCAATCCTGCAAAGGCTCCCACTAAGGAAAGAAGGGAAGAAACAGTGGATTCCCCTCTGCAACCCTCCGTACCATCCCCCACACTGTTACAGAGGCTCTGCCACAATCCTCCGGAGCAGATTTTCAGGGGGCGTATAGGATTGCAGGGGAAAGGAATTCTATCAGCAAGAATTGAGTGGAATTTTCCTCGGAAGAAATCTGGACCAATCCACTAAAAATCTAACAGTAGATCTTTGCCTCCCTTTTGAGTGTGCCGGCACCTGGGGTCAAGGAGTACTGTCACAGTTCTATCCATTATTTTTCATTGTTGCTGCAGTATGGAGTAAGCCAGGCTTTCCTGAAACACACAAACTCATTTAAAACAGGGATCAGGATCTACCAGTAGAACTGTGGATGATTTGCAGCCGTCTCCAAGAGTTTTTGACTACCAATATTTGCAAGTTTTAAAAGCCACCAACCTTGTTTTGGGGGAATTAGTGAGGGTGGTTATTGCATGTAGGTCAATGAAGAAAATGGAAAACATTTTTGGTGCTAATAATATTCACTGCCTTTTACCAGTAATTTCTACTGCATCCTAAACTGTATACATATTTTAGTACAGTGAGGCTTTTTGAACCTACAGGCAAAGATATGATAGTTTGACTAAAATGTAAACATATTCCATGAGATAGGGGGTCAATGAGAGGTCTTGATTTTTCTGTTCTTTTACTGGTTCTAATAACAAGAAGCCAGAAAAGTTTTTTGTCTTCTTTTAAACTCAAATTACATGGTTTTGAAAAGTGAATACTTGAAAAGTTGTTAAGGCACACATATAGCAGGAAAGTCAATATTGCAACTCTGTCAGGGATCAATGACTCAAGCTGATACCTGTCATGCAGAGACGTGGAATATAGAGAACTCCTAAAACCTTTGGCAAAAGCATTTTCTGTGTGTGGTATTTGACACATTGTTAAAACTAATCTGCTTTACACTCAGGGTGTCTAGATACATTTTGGAAATATCTAATGGATCTATCCAGTTTTTGTTAAATGCCCATGGACAGATTAAGTTGCTTTTATGAGAATTTGTACTGTCAGCTCCCCTCAGTATACAGTGGTACCTTGGGTTAAGAACTTAATTTGTTCTGGAGGTCCGTTCTTAACCTGAAACTGTTCTTAACCTGAGGTACCACTTTAGCTAATGGGGCCTCCTGTCGCCGCGCGATTTCTGTTCTCATCCTGAAGCAAAGTTCTTAATGCGAGGTACTATTTCTGGGTTAGCGGTTAGCTGTAACCTGAAGCGTCTGTAACCCGTGGTACCACTGTATGGCCCTTTCAATTTGTCTCTTAGCTTAGAGAAGTTCTGTATGAATGCTCCAGTATGTTAGGTAAGTTCTTAAAGTCCCCACTGTGTTACAGTGAAGGCTTTTTGTGTTTGTAGCTGCAAACAAATTAATCTCTCTCTCCAATTGCAGCGAGTCAGTTCTGAGGGTTAAACAAGGCTATGTTGATGCAAGCTTGATTATTGCAGTCTTCAGTTGGATAATGTCATCTGTGCTCACAATAACATATTGTCAGCATATCCACACAAACATATTCATCTTTATTTGAAAATAAGTGCCCTCGTCAAAATAAAATTAGGCTCCTGGGTGTTGTGGAGAAATGCCAATTGTGTGAACTGATATCTCCACACTGAGTATATAATATATACATGGTCCTGAGGAAGGGTTGCTATGCTAGCCAAATAATGGTGACTACATGCTGTAGTGTTAATTCACATAGCTGGTACATAGCATGAAATTAATCCAAAGGATGTGTTTTCCTGGGTGTGATTATTTCTGGCTGGCTGAAATATCTCCTAACTCCTAATGTTTGTTTAGTCGTTTAGTCGTGTCCGACTCTTCGTGACCCCATGGACCAGAGCACGCCAGGCACCCCCGTCTTCCACTGTCTCCAATACTTATTTCTAAGACTTTTAAAAACATTTAAAAAATAATTTTAAAGACCATCAACTTCCCAAGCTGAAATATTACAGAATATACTGTATAAAACTAAAACAAGCATTTTCTTGTTTAACAATGCATGTAAGATTTTTTAAATTAAATAGCGAAGGAAAACAAAATTCCAAGTTCTCAACTAGCAAAGGATTATAAAAACATGTTTGTAACTGATATAATTTCCATACATGCATTTTCCCTGAGTAATTTTATTGTTCTGAAACATTGCAAAATTTACTGAGACCTGAATAAAATGGCATCATAATGTTCCAAAGTGCACATAAAGAATGAGGCTTAACAGATATATATATATATATATATATATATATATATATATATATATATATAGATACACACACACACACACACACACACACACACACACACACACTAATGCACTATGCTTAGAATGCAAAAGTGGTGAATTTATAAAGTAGTTGTCTGATATTAGAAACTTCAATGTTGTTTTAAAAAACTGAAATAAGAATTATAGGCCATATTCAACTTAATAGTGCAAAATTAGCACTAGAACAACAGGATTCCCTGCTCCATCCCTCCATAGGTGCTCTGTGCCATCTGCAGATCTGCCCATAACAGATTTAGGGGGCACACAGGTTATGTCAGGGGAGTAGATCTGCTTATGCTACCTTGAATTATACTCTTTATTTTTAGTTTGATCAAATTAAATTTTCATAGCTTTTTCTGTACAGTAACAAAAAAGATACAACCTTAATTTTCAAATTTGTTTTCTCTAGGGTGGGCAGGATATCCTCTCCATGATGGGACAGTTGATGAAGCCTAAGAAAACTGAAATCACAGGTACAATAGTTGTCTCATTTTCAGCCTGACCCCTATGCTTATACGGAAGTAAGTCCCACTGAACATGGTGAGACGTGGGTGTATAGCATTGCATCCTTAAGCTTTCAACAAGGCAGAAGGAAGGATAGTCGGAATGTACAGGAAGCACGATGTGCATTACACAGTGCTGCTAAAGTTGAATGGGTTTCAGCATAGTTCAATGACTACTCATGTGTAACACTACTCATGTGTAACACTACATAGGGCGTCTTGTTGGCACTTGTGAGTATTGATCAGAATCTGGTGGTGTTGCTTGCTTTCCTCAAATGGGGCACCAGCAGAACAGGCATCAGTGCATCAGCTGTTACTCCACTCTTACACTCTTTAAACAAGCTTTATTCATAGTATGTTTTACATTTATTGACCTACAGTTTTGTATACATAGTTGAGCACTATAGCATGTGTCCTACATTCAGCATCCAGCATTTTGAAAACATTATCAAATCCTGAAAATATCAGTCATTAGTCATTTACTCATAAGTTATGCAGCCTTTCTTGAAGTTTTCCACAAACTCCAAGGATGAGAATTCACCTTACTGAATGTGAATAGTATGCATGGATGGATAGCACAAAAAAGTAGAATCCCGGAGCTTTGGTAGATAACAAATAATGGGCGTGCAAAAGATCTGAGATTGAATCCTCAGCATCTCCAGCTGGGACTGGAAAGACCCCTATCTGAAGCCATGGAGAGTCATTGCAAGACAGTGTATTGTTTACATTGTAGACTGAGCTAGATGAACAAAGTTGTCTGACTCGCTAAATTTAGAATAAGGGCTTGTACTGTATTTACCAATTTTTATTTATTTGTTTTTTTTAAAAAAAACTGGTGCAATCTTGGGACAAAACAGCAATATTTACAAATATTGAATGTGAAAAAGCCATTAGTCAAAAAGCCATTTTGGTTTCCATCCAAAAATAAGCAGTTGAGTAATGATTGACTTGAATCCATAATTATGCAAAACCATTGTCTCAGCCTCATCCATTTTAAAGGAGTTTAATTTAAATTTCCTTATGCATAAGATTTTTGTGTGTGCATCAGTTCAGAAAAGGATACTAATAAGTTGGTGCAAAAGGGGCCGCTCTCTTTTTGTAAGTTGTCTTGGAGCTTTCATTATAAATAAATCAGGTTGTTAACCTTTGTCTTTCCCTTAGACAAGCTTCGAGGAGAGATCAACAAGGTGGTGAATAAATACATTGATCAAGGCATTGCTGAGTTAGTCCCCGGAGTTCTCTTTGTGGACGAGGTTCACATGCTGGATATTGAGTGCTTCACATATTTGCACCGAGCGCTGGAATCTTCTATTGCTCCGATTGTCATCTTTGCTTCCAACCGGGGGAACTGTGTAATCAGGTACAGTGCTTAAAGCTTAGTCCTGCATGGTTCTCGTCTTCCCATAAGCCTCAGTGTTAGCTGCTTCAGCACAAAGAGCTATGATCTTTGGGAGCTTTTTATCCGTGGTGCTGATACACCTGTGATAATCATCTTGATGGGTCACAACCATATCTGTTGCTGCAGGGCTGCTTAAGGGCTTCACTGCAGGAAAAACCTTCACACTGCGATGACCAAGAATTAGTAAGTTTCTTTAGAGTCAGGTTTTTCAGGATCTTAAATTTTTTTTCTCCCCCTGTGCGCATCCCTAGATCTGTTCCTTTACTTTGCTGGTCTTCCCCATAATGTTTCAAATGCCGCTTGTTCATATCTTTTTTTTTCTTAGCACTGTAGCTATCCGCCTATACTGCTTCATCTGTTGGCAGTCTTTGCACATGCTCATCTTTCATCCCATACAGTCAGGTTTCTTTTTATAATGGCACCATCACCCTCAGAGGTGATCTGTCTTCTTTTAATAATTTGGACTAGGTTTTGTATCTCCAAACGGCTTTGAGCTGCGCTGCTTTGCTGTGAACAAGTTTACACATTGCACTTGGATAAAAAGAATTATGCAACGTCATTTCCTTAATAAAAAGAAATAAATGTCTTGTTTAAATATTCCCTTTCTTTTTCTTTTTGTAGCATGTTCATTAGATTTCGGGTGGGCAATGGCTTTTGTTTATTGATTTTCGCTCCAGCACTTAAAAAAGCATTTGGTGCTTTAGAAATAATAATAGCAATGCCACTACCTGCTTTCCCTTTTTATAGTTTAGCTGGATCCCATCTTGTATACTGTTAACAGCTAAGTGCTAGACTGGTGGCTTTCAGGTATTACTGCTATTTCTGCCTTTACTTAAATAGACTACTTGTACTCATCAAAGATTCATCCCTATTCATTACTGTTGTCTACTTGTGTCACTTCGTAGTCTGCTTACAGCATTTTTTTCTGAAACTTGGTTTATTTCACTTATTAAATACATATCTCAATGTTTCTCAGGCAGCTAACAAAATCCACATTGTGTAAAACAATGACAACGGAATAAATTGTGCTTGTCTTGATATAAATTGAAAAAATAATTAAAATGACGATTTCTCTGGCATCGAGGGTTGCTACCTTCTCTTTCCTCTACTGCTAGCAATTTGCCACAGAAAACATGTCAAATGGTGGGACTTGCCGTTTCTGACACTTGATTGGGATGGGAAATGCATCTCTCACACTTGCATATACATATGGGACAGAAAATACCTCTGAGAGACAAATGTTTAGAATAGCTATTTCAAAGCAGCATTAGTTCACTATTGCATGATTCACACACACCTATATTTGCTGAAGAGGGAGGGCCCTGCCAGTGTATAAGGGACTTCTAAGAATCAAGTACGGGCTTTTTCTTGAATGTCCACATTCTTTGCTGCCCACCAACATTTTATACAAGCTTGGGCACCTGCTCTGCAACCTGTGTGCAGAAGACATTGGCTTAGATCCAAAAGTGTCTTGTGCAAGTGGAAAGATTCTTCCACAAGGCAAATTCTACCAATTTACTTGTCCCACTGTAGTGCGCCCCCCCCCCCCCCGCAGTTTCCCATCCCATTCCCTTAATTGAGCAACTATTGGGGGCAAGGGGAGGGTGCAGGAAAGCAAGTGAATTTATGAATATGTACTAATTTTTTTCCTGTTTTAAACCACTTAGCTAACCACTTTTAAGACGCTTGGGGAAGGGATTTAATATCCACAAATCAGAATATTAGGCAGTACATTTTGACAAAAGGGTTGAGGATGGTAGAGAAAAGAACATGCCCAGATCCATTCTCTTATCTTAGTGGAGAAGAGACCCAGTCCACTTTTTTTCTCTTGCCCTACTTGCACTTTATGCTCTGCATGCTATAGATTTTTAATAAACTTAAATTACTGTGAAGTAGTGTTGTCTCCAGATACTTGGAATTAAGGCCTACCACCCCATAAACACCTCCAGTCATCTTGTCAATATGTTTCTCCTTAGGCCAGGTAACAGTAGAAGAGTTTTTAAAAGTGAACCTCTCAAAGTTAAAGAACAGTCTGCTTCTGGTAATTGTTGGGTGATTTCTCCTCACCAGCTCACAGTGTTATCAGTAGGCTCTTAGCCCGTCTTCCTCCTTACAATTTATATCACACCCAATCTTTCCTCGGCTTTTGCAAAAGATGTTTTGGCCCCGTGCAGTGAAAGCACCTTCTTGTAGACAGAAGTTTCCTATGAACCAGGACTAAAATTGTATCAGTGGTCTTTCATGTCGTGTTGAAAGAATTTTGAGTTTATGATTCTATTATTAGAAATGGAAGCCGCTATTATGTATGGGGGGGGGGGTAGATTAACATTCTACTCCTATGCTCTGCTCCTCCATCCCCTCTGCTCCTCATATACCACAACTGAGTAGGATCGTGATTTTCTAGTAATCGCCTGAATAAGAAATATTTTTAGATGAAACTGGAGTGCCCTCTAATGGAGAACAGAAGATATTGTTGTTATTATTATTATTTGTTATTTATTGAATTTATATACCGCCCTACACCTGGAGGTCTCAGGGCGGTTCACAGAACAAAATCAAAACATAAAACCACAAAATATATAATCAAAATAAAAACAGCAACCCAGTAACCCCCCCCCAAAAAAACCACATTTTAGAAGGGCAAAGTCATTTTCTTGTTTTGCATAGATACAATATATTGGTAGGAGTGGAAGGCAGGAGTGTTCCATCAGTCAAATACTTCACAGTATTTGCACTAAGATTGCAAATTAAGGTACCTTGTGATGACAAAGAGTTTCACCAACCTTATTCTTGAATCCAGATTTTCTGTTGCCTAGCTCATTTACATAGAATATAAGCTACTATTCAGGAGAGGTATGTCAAAGTCTGCCTCTTAGGACAGTGTGACGTAAGCCATCACCAACCAATATAATTTCTTAGTGTGTTGCTTTGAATGTTAGAAGAAAAGCTTCCCACCAGCAACCCTATTAAGGTGATAAATAAATATAAACCTGAACTTTTCTTTATATCCTTGCAGAGGTACAGAAGATATAATCTCTCCTCATGGGATACCTCTGGATCTTCTGGATAGGGTGATGATAATTAGAACCATGTTATACACGCCACAAGAAATGAAGCAGGTAACTCTCTTACTTATGTAATATCTTGGGGGGCAGGCAGCAAAGGTCCCTCTCTAGAACCTCAGCCAATGGTGCAGGGTGTGAAACAGTACTAGCTTCTTACCTATAATATGACTGGTTTGCAGGATTTGTTTTTTAGAAAGTTTTTGGATCCTATAATTTTTTAAAAACAATATTTATATGCTGGCTGATAACAAAGTTCTCTGAGTGGCTTACAATAATGTGAAAAATATTTAATACAGTAATATACGTGGCCCTTTCCAATAGGAAAGTTTCATCCAAGTAGGAATTCATCCTGCAAGTTTCTTGCTTTGAAACTATGAAGGCTATGGTTTCCTCTTTAAGATGTTTATTATTATTTTTATTATTATTTAATTTTATTTTTAAATGTCTGCTGCGTTCTTTGCTATACGGACATCACCAGAAATGGTTCGCAACAAAAGTAAAAACCTGCAACTTCTGATAAAATCAGAACAGCTCTCCAATAATGGGTAAATAAACAGCCCACAAAAAGATCTGTTTAAAAACAACCCATAAGTATGAAGACTGTTCCACTCTCCATATTTATCTCCATGTGAACTGATTTTTTAATTCATCATAATAGAAATGTGATGGGAACAGATCTTCATTACACTTCGCTTGAAAGGGCGGTCCCGCTTACATTTTTTGTGTTTCTTAATTCCAGATCTTAATTTTTTTCAATATTTGCTCAGTTTGAAATGAAACCACTCCATGTTAGAATTTGAAGTATGTGCATTTGTAAACTCCTGGGGTTCGTATTCCGTCAGTGATTTGCTTACTGTATTCTTGGATCCATTTTATAGTTGATCTGGACGAGATTTTTTTCAATGATTGGCTAGAGCAACAGTCCAGTAAGCAGCAGGACTCATCTTGGTGCAAGGAGCATTGATTATAATCCTTGGGTGCCATTATGAGGCATCTTGTCAAAGATCCCCCCTCATTAGTGTCTCAGTGCTGTGGGCTGACACCATACAGGAGCCATTACGGTTTATCATGTCAATTCTTTGTATTATTTAGGAGATAGTGTCAATGGCGGAAAGCATTGTCACCAGATAATAGTCTCTGCTGCTGGATAAGTGCCAAGGTGAAGCAGAGGCATTTATTGAATATAAACGTACCAGCAAAGGCTCATTTCCTTTGGCATGAGGAAGCTTTTGTGTGGTGCCTTCTTTCAAAATATGCCGTGGTATTGATACCTGGGATGTTTTTGTGTACCTGACAGGATAGCTGTAGCACCTTGATATAGATTACAGCAAAGGTGGCTAGAGGATACAGCTGTACAATGAGGTTTTCATTTCAATATTAGCATAATACTATGTATTATAATATTAACGTTGGACAAAGTAATTGAGAGTGGCCAACTGCAGCTGTGCCTGGGTGAAAGGGATTATCTAGACCAATTTCTGCCTGGCTTCAGACCTGGGTATGGCACTGAAACAGCCTTGGTCCATCCTAGTTATTGACCTTTATCATAGAGTGCTACCCTGTTGATTCTGCTCAATCAACCCCTTGGTAGTGTTTGATACTGAACATTAGGAATAACTTTCTGAAAGTAAGAGCTGTTCAACAGTGGAACAGACTTCCACAAGAGATGGTGGACTCTCCTTCGTTGGAGGTTTTTAAGCAGAGGTTGGTTGGCTGTCTTTTGGGGTTTCTTTAGTTGTGATTCCTGTTTTGCAGGGGGTTGGACTAGATGACCCTTGGTTCCTTATCCACTTTTGATTAATTATATGCTGCAGTTTGCCCCTCTTTTGCATCTCATTTGGACAGGGTTTAGATTTGCTTAGTGATGTGTTTTAACAGAAGAGTTAAACATTTCCCTTCTGCAATTGTGTAAAGATTTCTGGGCCCCAATTCAAAGTGCTGGTTTTGACCTATAATGCCTTAAATGGCTCAGGACCGCAATACCTCAAGGACTGCCTCTTTCCATATGAACCATCCTGGACCCTGATATCATCTTCTGAGGCCCTTCTTCATGTGTCTCCTCCTCGAGAGGTCTGGAGGATGGCAACATGAGAATGGGCCTTCTCTGCAGTGGCTCCCCGTCTGTGGAATGCTCTCCCCAGGGAAGTTCACCTGGCGCTTTCTTTATACACCTTTAGGCAGCAGGCAAAAACGTTCCTTTTTAACCAGGCATTTGGTTGATTTGATTGACATCCTAGGACCTTCTAAAATGTGGGTTTTATGGGGGGCTTTTTATTGGGGTTTAGTTTTTATTTTGATTATCTATCTTGTTGTTTTTTTATATTTTGATTTTATTCTGTGAACCGCCCTGAGACCTCTGGGTATAGGGCAGTATATAAATTCAATAAATAAAATAAAATAAACATTGTCCGCAGCGGATGAGGAAAGGCAGGGCACAGAATAGGATTCTTTCTTTCTCCCTGGAGCCTCCCCTCTTCCTCAGGTGCTTCCTCACCTGACCCTGCTAAAGAGTTCTGTTCCTCCACAGTGTTAAATGACCCTATGGAGAGGGGGAAATGGGGCTTGGGGTTTTCCAAGAGCAGTTACACCCCTTCTCCCTGCACACAGCCTGCAAGTGGGGCTTTCCACCCTTATAGTTCACAGCAGCAGTGGGTAACCTGTGTGCCTTCAGATGTTATTATACTCTCAACTCCCATCAGCCCTGACCTTTGGCTGGGGATGATGGGAGCTGGAGTCCAACCTCGTTTGGAGAACCAAAGGTTGCCCACCCCTGGTTTCAAGGATCATTTGGCATGCCTCTCTGTGACCAGCTCTTTGCAGCTGAGATGGGGAATGATCAGTTCCAAGTACCATTTGTATGCATTCCTCTAGGTGCTTACCGGTTGAAAAATGCCTCCTTGTCCCTGTCCCCACCAAAGTAAGATTTGCATGCATACCACCAGAAGACTGTGTGCATAGTGTAGGGACCACCTGCATTCCAGACCTTTCTCCTATTTTGACATAGATGTACCTGCACAAAGAACACTACCTTGCAAGTAGGGAATGTGATATGGTGTGACTCAATAATCCAAACAGGTATTTGATTCTTGCATGTAGCCTTAGAGTGCTTTACATATTCTGGGTTGACTATGGCACCCCATAAACTGGCTACAGAGATGATTTACTGGATTGTGTATTCTTTATCTGTATTTCCAAAGAAGAAAGTATTACACAGGCCTTTAAAAATTATATTCAGGTTTAGTCTTTATCTCAGGTGCAGTGGTTTAAGGGTCGGGAGCCAAAGAGAGATTTTAGTTCAGGTTCATTCAAGGGCCTGTGGACATTCAGAGGACTTCTGATTTATCCTGACCCAGTACCTAATCATCAGCCATTTTTACGACTTGACATGATATATTGTGGGTTGCTGATCAAGGAACACAACTCCAAAGCCAACTTGGGCACACAGTTCTTCGGATCACAGCCAAGTTGAATATCAGCTAGAAACTCCATGTTGGTGGGGGGATTTGTCTGATGTACTTATATTCAAATTTGATGTCTGAGACCATTTATAGGAGCACTGTTTTTCTTTTCTTTTTTTCTTTATTGATTTATTGATATCTCAATACATATACAAAATGTTTACATAATATTACATATACATTATACTTGTAAATTCACATTTTTCTGTAGGAGCGCTGTTAATCGTCTCCTTGTGTTTCAGAAGCCTGACTAGCTTCAGCTGGAAGTCAGGCATTTAGTGTTGCCAGTCCCCTGCTGTGGAATACATTTCTAGCAGGTGGAAGACTTTTATTTATGTCACCAGGCCTGTTCAGTATGATTTAAAGTATTTAAGATGAACGAGTCATTTTATGATTATTCCGTATTGTTTTTATGGGTGGGGGTTTTTTTTGGTAAATTTTGTTGAACACCATCTGGTAGTTTTGTATGAGGTGCAGTCTAAATATTTTAATAAACAAAATGAAGCATTAGCCTTAATATTTTGGTCAAATTTGAACACTCCCAAGAGCAACTTCAAATTCTAATGTTCCTTAAACTAGCTGCCTAGTACGTGAAGCCCCAATTCTGTGCTCATCCCCCTTCCCCCTCTTCCGCACATTGATTCCCTTGGTGCATTTTTATGGCTTTAATTTAAACGAGTGCTTCTTGATATCTTGTTTACAAAGCTGCCAAAGTGAAAAATACCTGTATTATATGAGACTCGCAGTTCCAGAGTTATCTCAACACTACAACACAACATCATTATCCAGTCTGCCCCTTATCACTCAGCTGGTAATACGGACTGCAGGGAGCCTGGTGCCACTTTTGTTACAGCTCTATGTGCTCAGGCTTATTGGTGATATCTTCTTCTTCAACTTTACAAAGATCTTCAAACTGGTACAAGCTGGAGACTGTTCTTGATAGATTAGATTTATCTGAGAGGTTTTGTGGGAGTAGGTGAACCTTGCAGAGAAACTTACTTATTTATTTATTTTACCATCTTATTTGTCAAGGGGCTAAAATGTCTGGCATGCATTTGAGCAACTAAAGGACAGTTGAGACTTTTCAAGCAAATTGTTCTGAAGATTTATTCCAGGTGGGGTACTGATGATCTGTGATTCTATAGGTCACTATATGTATATTCCATATCATTCTCATAGTTTAGGAGTTACAAAGGTTCTTGAGGAATGCCCCAAAATATTATTCCATTTGCAACCCGAAAGGATCCCTGTGTCGCAGTTCTAAATTGGATGCAGTGAAAGCAGATGTTAAAATAAACCAGCCCGTGTTTAAACTATGTTTTAATACTGGATATGGTTTGCATGTGATGCTAAGGTGTGTACACAGTTTTAAGAAATGCATTTTTTAAAGTCCAAACTGTGTTATATATATTTTTCTGCTTTAGATCATAAAGCTTCGTGCCCAGACAGAGAGTATTAATATTAGTGAGGAGGCATTGAATCATCTTGGAGAAATAGGCACCAAAACAACATTAAGGTAAGCATGTTGACTATAAATGTCAGGTAATGACTGGTTTTGGAAATGGTATGAAGATGGGCAGAAACAGGTAGCTAGGGGGTAACCAGCAGGCCATTGTGGATTTCTGGTGAAATACTAATTTGCTTGAATGACGAAGCTCAGAGTTCCAGAGTTGCATAATCCACTTTTATTCATGACATTCAATTTCATTCAAAGGTGGTTCCTCTTTATTATTAACCTAAGAAATACTTGCATATACATAACTTACAGACAAGCTAAATTATAGTAGTGAAAATCCTTTGCAGAAATTAATAGTTGTATGATAATGATTGGTCATTTTAATGGACTGCATATTACTATTAAACTGTTTGACTGCTCCTTGCCATTTTTGAAGGTTGATACATTCAGTAATTTTGGACATGGGAGCCCAATGTCTTTTGCAGCCACCCATTGATGGCTGGCAAAATTGATTCTACCCACTTTCAAGGCTAGCGACATTTTTGCAAGAGTTAGTAGGTTCCAGACCACATGAAAATAGCCATTGCAATAGAGTTCTGTAACAATCCTAGCAGGATATATAATAGAATAGATTCATGTGCAAAGTGTGGCCGGCAGATTCTTTTTACAACTTCCTTGCAAGGCAATGAGGAGTCCTGAAAATAGATTCTAGTATATTGCGAATGTCACTGGGGGGGGGGGACCAGGGTCTAAAGAACTGCACTCATTTCCATGCAACTCGAGGAATTATGAAGTTGTGTTTCTCAAACCACAGCCTCATTTCCACATCACAAATAGCTTTTGAAATTCTTAATGTTTTTTCATCTGGTATGGGAGGTGGCATTACTGCTCAAAGTGGGAAGAGTCAAGTTGGTGGGTGTGTTTTAAGTGCCTCTTCAGCTCTTGGCTTAAATGTTTAATTTCCCCAGCTGTAAGGTGCATTGGACATTTCTGGAAGCTAGGTTCATTTATTCACCCTGTGGAATATTTCTGTAAGTGTCTCTTCTGAGGAGTTTTCTCTGTTCTACTTTGTAGCTGGCATGTTAATTTGACACATGCTCTTATTATTTGGCCATAGGTATGCTGTGCAGTTACTCACCCCAGCCAATCTGCTAGCCAAGATAAATGGGAAAGACAGCATAGAAAAGGAACAAGTTGAAGAAATAAATGAACTCTTCTATGATGCCAAATCCTCGGCAAAAATACTGGCGGATCAACAGGAGAAATACATGAAGTGAAGAAGTTTGTTAGCCTTTCTAGTCCTCAGAGCCTCTTTTAACATTCTCCAGGTTTTAACTTTCACTGGAACTGAAAAGTTCTTAAATATCACAATACTGTTTTGTAGCAAGAAGAAGCATTTCCTTTGTTCTTGGTTCACCGAGAGGGAATGAAATCATCTCGATGTCTGTGGTGTCTTCTTGTTTCATATATTGAGTGCCTATATGAAATGGATGCAGGCTGGCATACCCTTATATTCCTCTTCTAGATTTGATTGCTAAGTTGCTTAGAAAAGACAATTTATTTTCATTGTTGGTTTTGTTTAAAAATAAATGTGAACTTGTTTTTAAAATGTTTTAAGTTTGACAGACTAATGGTGTTTTGGAGTGTCCCTCAAACCTTGTCAACAGAGGATGGATAACCCAGTAAAAGTGATGCTGTTCTCGGGAATGAAAACTTGAAGGTGCATTCACTTGGATTCTAGGCTTTTGCTTGGTTTTGGAGAGGTGGGCCAAATTCTCCAAGTTAAATTGCTGAATAACCAAACTTGGATGTAGCGCAGTTTGTCACTCTCCCGGGTGGCAAACTGTACATGTACCTGCCCGTGTAAGAGGAAATACCCCTGCATGTTTAGTCTTAAATATCTGTGCTGTATTAATTACAGGAATATGGCAGACGCATGGGTGGCTGTTTCCAGGACAGACAGTTCGAGTACAGTAGCACCAGGGGAGAGGAAGCATGGAAGAGCAGGGCAAGTGGAGGTGTGATGGGGTAGATTGCCTCCTGGACAGCTATTTAAAAGACTGATCTTGTCTAGAAAGAGTAAACACTCTGGTGTCCAGTCTTGCAACAAGCACTGAGTATGTCTGTCTGGAATTAGAGTTGGTGGGGAACAAATAGGCCTTTAATTCTAACCCCTGCTCCTTCTCAGTGTGACTTGAGTAGAGACCAGCAGCATCACAGAATGATGCTTACAGAGCGCAGACGCTTGAGGGGCCTTGCACTAGTGGGCCATGTTTAGTCGCTGCAACCCAAAATTCCTTTAGAGATCTAATACCGCTCCATGAAGTTTATACAATGTGTTTCATAGTACCAACTTTTCACTCAAATTGTTGTTTTCTAACATGATTGCAAGAAACAGTTTGCAAAACACATTTACGCCCAAGCCCATGTTGGATTATAGCCAATAACTTCAAAAACCTTGGCACTGATGGAAACGGAAGAATTCTTACACACACTACACTTTCTTCTCCATAGTTGTTGCTTTGTGTGTCTTTCACTAGGCTAACCTTCACAACAATAATGATTGGTATGATGTATGCAAACCCAAATTAAAACTGAACTTCCAGTTTACTATTTTGAATGTAACAAAATTGTGAAGTTTATGACACACACACAGTTCATTCTAAACAGAAGAATGGAAGCCTCTGTGAAGTGTGTGCTGCTGCTGAATGTACCAAACCTAGGTCTGTGTAGACTTTTCTGATGCAACTAGCAGTGCTTCTAATCAGGCTTTGCCAGCTAAGCCCTTTGAGAACCTAATACATTCTTTATAGCAAAAATATAACAACCAGTATCCAATGGTGAGTGTTCCCAGATGGAACAAAGTGGGAGGCTATTTTTGGCAATCTCTCCTTCCCTTTGCAGCACTCCATGCCCCCTATAAAACTTCAGCAAAAGGTTGAGGGACTCTCCAGAGCAGATATAAGAGGGAGTATAGGATTTTGATGGCAATAGCTAAAAATTGCCTCATTCTGCTGATGGATTTCCTACAGGCAGAGGACAATCACCATTGGCTATCCCCCTTTCATTTGTCATACAGCTCTAATGGTTTCTTATGATCAAGTCATCTGCCCCTGATCCTTCCTCATGCAGCTAAAGCTAAATGGCAGCAGATCAAATGTGTAATGAATGATAGTGAAAATAAACTGCAGTAAAAAAAATCCTTGCCAGAAAAACTGCAGTGTATTGAAGTCTGTTTGCTCTGAACAACTCTTATGTAAATCATCTGCTTCTGGGTATGGTGGGGTTTCCTGTAAATTTGTCACTTATGATACTATTGTGATCTATTTTACTGCTTTTTAAAAGGAATGCCCCTGCCTGAGAAGTTGAACTGATTCACCATAATTATTCATGGTACATGGAGATTCCCAGAGCAAAGTACTTTTCTCAAAACTTTTCATGCGTCCTAAAACAAAAAGTACATGCACAAGTCACTTGTATATCTAAGTACAGTACGAAGAGAGGGACTTGAACATCACCTGCTCCTTCCCCATAAAATGATAAGGATTAATTTTTCTTAAGAAAAAAAGGTTATATAAGTTTCCCTTTCTGCATCAGTCAGAAATGTGAGTCATTTATAAATCAGATTTCATTTGCTTGTTGGACCACACACACAAGTAACGTATTTGAAATTCATAATCGGATCTTAGGGAGCAGGTAGAGTGGTCTTTGTTTCTTTGTGTATTTAATTTATATAACACCTCTCAGCAGAAAACAAGGTGGTTTACAAAATACAACACAAATGTTATCTATCTACACAACGTAAAAATCCAAACAATTATATAAATGCAATTAGAGGAGAGATTATTTTAGAAGGTCTGGGCCTGAGCCATTTAGGGCTTTAAATGTAAGTACCTTGAACTGGCCTGGAAACAAGCATGTGTGTTCTTGTATAGCAAAGTTGTTAAATACAGAACCTGCAAACATGTACAATGAGCACTTGGGATCTCCCTCTGACCCTCGTGAGGAGAGAGGGAAGTTCCATTGTGCAAGCAGAGATTATTGTGCTAGAGCAGGGCTGTTCAGCAGCAGCAGCAGTAGTAGTAGTAATTAAATTTGTATACCACGCAGCCCTCAAAGCCTTTCTCGGCAGCCCTCAGCAACATTTGACAACACCCTTCCCCCCTGCAGCCATTGTGCTGCTTTCCCAAAGGCGGGTAAAGAGGCACTGGGTTTGGGAAGGAGTTGTGTGAGGGATCTAGGACCCTGCCAGAGTCTCACACTTAGGGGTGCCATATTTCAAACTGAAAATTGGGACAGAAAAGTTGTTGAGCAAAATTAGCCGTTTTTGATCTATTTTTATGGGAAATCGGCAAAAGCAGCACTGCCGACATGGGCTTCCATATGTCCGGATTTTCCCAGACATTTTTCCTATTTCCTACACTGCTGCCAACTGCAGTATTCCAGATATGCCTGAGAAATCCTGGACATGTGGCAACTCATGCCTCGTTCCCAAAGCCCAGCACTTCACTTCGCCAGCTTTGGGAAGGCAACACAAGGGCTAGATGGTGGCATCAGATTTCGGCTCTGTTTGATTCCATTCCATATATTTTATTTTATTGTGGAACAGTTTGCAAAGAGACAGGCACCATGCTTCATAAAGAGCAGGTATTTTTTAAAAATCCAGGAAAACCAACCAAGCTGTAATATAAAGGATTAAAACAACAGCAACCATTGAATGCTAAATTGTACCTGAATGTTTATCTGGTCTATTAAGTGATTCCCATCAGAATTACTGGTGTCAAAGCTTTGCCCATGAAAATGGCCGTCATATAACTGATAAACAGTTCAATTGAAAGAATAACAGCACCACGCACTATAGCTGTAATTCTCCTTTAAAATCAATCGAAATAAGAGTGTTCTTATATATGGAGGACATGATGATCTAGCAGAGGGGGAAATCCCATCTCGGTTGCTTAAGGTTTCTTATTAAATCTGGAAAAAAATAACTGCATTATTTTAATTCAGCTCTGCCCATTTTCCAGAAGTGCTGCACTTATTGCATTAATCTTCAGAGCGAAGTTTTTACGACCGATTGCCTGCAGACTATGAGAAGTTTCTCCATCCATTAACCACAGAGAAACGGGCCCTGCAGGGTAGGAAAATATTTGTTACATCTTATCAGGGTGACACATAATCTAACAACAATTACAGCAGGCCCATATTTTGTACTATTTCAGTTTCGGTGTGAAAAATAGTTCTAATATTAAACCCAGGGTGGATGGGAGCTGCAGGAACCAGTTGAATATTATAAGCTCAGCAGTGGTGATTTCCCTTCAGGTTGTGGGTCTCGTCATTACTGGGATACGGCCCTAAGGAAGTGACTACACATAAATCCAGTGTACGTGCCCCCTATGCAAATGGCACAGTGTGCACTGGCAAAGCAGCTTGAAGGATGATTGCATCCATATCAATATGAAGTGCTGAAATTGCATTCTCCCCATGCTTGATGTTTTTGTTAATGTAAAAGCTTTTCGAGGCACTTCAGGTCACTCTCATTCTTCCAAAGGTTAAAAATGCAGAAGAAGTGTTTCAGCCTTACCAAAAGAGAGAGAGAGAGAGAAGCTATAACAAAAGTGCAGGTTACCATAAAAGGTTTGCAAAATTATATATTAATATGCAAAATTAAATTGTTCAAAATTCAGCTCTGCTATCCAAATCTGATCCTGCATTTAAGCATAGCAGGGACAAAAATTTGTGACAGGTTTGATTTATCTTTTAGACAGTATTCACACACTGGTTTGGATCCCAACCTCTGTGAGCAAAGAACACTTCCTCTTGCAGACTCCTAGTGCTTGCACACACACACACACACACACACACACACACCAAACACTGATGATTGGCACAGACTTGGACATTTTACTGGCAGAAATTCAGGGCCTCCCCAAATACAAGCAGAAGTGCCTTTCTGATCACTTGGAGGCATTTTTGAAATCCACGCCTATTGTGTTTAGTGGAGTTTGTAAAGCTGGCTGTTTGGATAATAACCATCTAAACACAGTGGAGACTGTTTCATTTGGGCAAATGGGGCACAAACCTTGGTCTGCCTTCAGCCAGCCCACTCCCACCTGCCTTCTCATCCAGTCTAGGGAGTGGCACTGGCTCTCAGCATCCTCTTCCTTATTCCCAGAGCTGTCCTCGTAATAGCTCAGTAGGGAGGAGGATGGTGGCAATACTTGCAGTAGTTGACTCTGCCTATCATTGGCTGTGGCTACACCTTGTTGAACTCTCTGCCTTCTGCCCTATCAATCCCAATGAACACTGGCCACCATGGTCAAATGCATTCTGCTGCACTCAGGTAGGATTTTATTTCACTTGCTCAATTTGTGCCCTGCCTTTTTTGGTGCAGTAAGGTAAGGTAAAGGACCCCTGGATACTTAAGTCCAGTCAAAGGTGGCTGGGGTGTGACGCTCATCTCGCTTCAGGCCGAGGGAGCCACTGTTTGTCCACAGACAGCTTTCCGGGTCATGTGGCCAGCATGACTAAACTGCTAGTGGTGCATGGAGGACTGTGACGAGTGTCAGAGCGCACTGAAACACTGTTTACCTTCCCTCCACAGTGGTACCTATTTATCCACTTGCGCTGGTGTGCTTTCAAACTGCTAGGTTGGCAGAAGCTGGGACAGAGCAACAGGAGCTCACCCCTTCACGTGGATATGAACCACTGACCTGATCAACAAGCCCAAGAGACTGGTTTAGACCACAGCACCACAGGTGTGTGTATGTGCAGACCAGACTGACCCACCTTATGCATCATCCCTAAGACATGTTGTACAATAAAGAGAACAGTGACAAGTAAAGAACCAGAGATGTCTGCAAGACAGGGAACAATTAGAGTTAGGAAACAATACCATATGCCAGGGGTGGCTAACACATTGGTGGGGGGGGTTGTCTCCCCTTACACACACACACACACACGTTTGGTTATTTTTAAAAATCCTATTTTTTAAATACTGCACCAAACTGTCCCATGCAGCCTCCTTTATTGTGATGCCACAATGCTAAAAGATTTTTTTTGTTACTTTTTAAAAAGTAATAAATTTGATTTTAAAATAAAGACTATACTGGTTTCTCCTTGGGGAGGGCACTTG
The DNA here is from genome assembly GCF_964270895.1 of Podarcis filfolensis. Taxonomy (NCBI): domain Eukaryota; kingdom Metazoa; phylum Chordata; class Lepidosauria; order Squamata; family Lacertidae; genus Podarcis; species Podarcis filfolensis. The sequence continues at coordinate 40,366,695 of NC_139605.1, read as the reverse complement.
GAAGAGGAAAGGGGTCAGAAAGCTGAGGCGTTTTGTATCGATCCCTAATATAAGCTGGGATCCACACAGTGCAACAAGTGGAGAAAGAACGCTGCATTAAACTGGAGCTGTGTGTTTTCCTGTGTTTGCTTCTATTATTTCTACTCCTGCTGAAGAGACTAGTAGCTGTTTAAATGGATCAGCTTGTTTCTTCAGCAGTAGGTTTTGTGGAAAAATCAGAAAGCAAACTTTGTCCCGTCCATCCTTTCATTACTCACACGTGTCACTTCCTTGGATTGGGGCAAAGGACTATGGCATCCAGTCCCCTCTACTGGACTAATTGGATTGGGGTGGCCGTTAGATCCCTCCCTAATAAGGAAAGCTTGTCTTGTGGTGATGGTTCAAGGCAGAAAGAGGCTTATTGGGACAGGATTGGCAGTTTGTATGTAAACATTAGGAATTTAACTCAGGTGCATACAAGGATGTGACAGGTAACCAGCAAGAGTTTTACTGCTTTGGAGATCAGCACCCTCTTTTATCACCTTTAGTCGTGCCACAGTAACAGCACTGGGCAGCCAAATGTAGACCATATCAGCCCTACTTAATTTTCAGCCTTTAAAAATGCAAATCTGTGTTACATACTGAAATAACACTAGATTCTGATGTTGCCAGGGCCCTCTCAGTGTCAGCTTATGAGGGTGATTGATGATTTGTCATTACCCACAGCATAAACTCCAAGTCTGTTAGGAAAACTGGGGACGTGAACACCAGAAGCCAGGGACTGAGAACATCATTGTTTAATTGGATTCTCGGCCTGAGGCTGAAGCAATAACATTTCCTTATCTTGTTCATCATTACACACACACACACATACTTGTTTCCATTTTACAGATGGAAAGTTGCTGGTGCTTGGAAGATACTTATGGAAAGCTATCCAAGAAACAGCAACTACTAGAGGATTCTGACACCGTATTTCCCTGCTTTTCTTTTGAGAAAGTATTATAGGGCAGTGACCAGAAGATGAAAAGGCCCTGCAAACATGTCCATTTAGGTATCTTGGCTGTGTATTTATTTATCTCCTCTTACATTGCAAAGGTGTTTGGGTGGGGAGTGGAGGGAGGGCAAAGCACACTGTCAGTCTTCTGTTCAATTTTTAAGCAGTGGTTTTCAAAAATTTCAACCTTCAGCAATTACTTTTATACCTCCTCATCAGCCACAAAATTCCTGCACATTGCAAAGGATTGTGGGGCATGTACTGTGTGCCCTGCTCAGAGCACTGTCAAGTCCAGTTGAGCTCAACCGTTGCCTCCAGTAAATGGGCAGTGGTCCAATTGTCTTCTAGAGCTGCCCACTCAGGGGAAAATCAGTAGTGGTGAGAAAACTTTATTTCAATATAACTTGTCTACCAGTACAGATCTCACCAGTGAAGAATCCCCTGATGCGAATGAGGCCCATGAGGCTTTTAAGAACACAGTTTGGAAAAAGCTTATTTTGAGGTCACCTAGAGGTTGGAGGGGGCAGGTGAGGAAGAAGTTCCATTGTGCACACAGACTGGAGTAGCGTGGGGGGCCCGGCCAATTTTTTTTGAGGGGGTGCGACTCTCCCCTCCGCCTTCCTCTATTCTTAATGAGATCTTATAAAACAAGAGACAGATATTCTATATGTGGACCATACCCTCCAACATTTCTCCAATGAAAACAGGGACATCCCATTCCATAATGATAATTTTACTATTTATGCCCCACATATCTTATTGGGTTGCCCCAGCCACTCTGGGCAGCTTCCAACATATATAAAAACATAATAAAACATTAAACATTTAAAAAAACTTCCCTATGCAGGATTGCCTTCAGACGGCTCAGGGGTTGGATAACTCCATACCCTACAACATTTTCCCAATGAAAATAGGGACATCCTAAGGCATGTGTAGGCAAACTAAGGCCCAGGGGCCGGATGCAGTCCAATCACCTTCTAAATCCGGCCCATGGACAGTCCAGTAATCGGCGTGTTTTTACATGAGTAGAATGTGTGCTTTTATTTAAAATGCATCTCTGGGTTATTTGCGGGTCATAGGAATTCGTTCTTTTTCCCCCTTCAAAATATAGTCCGGCCCCCCACAAAGTCTGAGGGACAGTGGACTGGCCCCCTGCTGAAAAAGTTTGCTGACCCCTGTCCTAAGGAAAAGTGGGACATTCTGGGATGAAATCAGAAACCGGGACAGCTTCTCTAAATCAGGGACGTCCCTGGAAAATAGCAACCCTTGGAGGGTCTGCTGCAATGACTGGCAACAACAGAACTGGAGACATGCTTTACTACTGAGCTACAGCTGATCAGAAAATGCTCTGACATGGTAGAACCAAGCTATAGACCAAGCTTGCTCACTCTCTTAAGCAATAATATATGAAAGCAGCTTTACTAGTTCCTGCTTAACATTATGTGAGTCAGTCTTGTGCTCTTTCTAGATAATAATTTGAATAGCAAACATTACATCCACAAAGCATACGAGTCATGTGGACATATGTCATTCTCTCCATAGTAATCTGAGGCTGCAGGAATGTGATCTTCCTATCACTGATATTGCATGTAAATATCTCCACAAGATCTCAGTACTTCAAGAGTGGAATGAAGGCAGCAGAAAATTCTAAATACATTAAGGTAATCCTGGATACACCAGCCAACAAAAAAAACAGGCTGATGTGTCAGATGACACAATACAACCTCTTAGTTCAGCACTAATCTATAAAAGAATATATATGGCAACATGGAAAATGACAATGTCACTCTTGGTCTGTTCCAGAAAAGGAACAGTATTAGTCTGTTGTGGCAAAAAATCGGAATTCTGTGGCGCTTTAAAAATTAACCATTTTATTGTAGTTTAAGATTTAGAGACTATTTCACTGGATCCATAACAGAGGCAGTAGTACTGTAGAAGAAATGTTAAGTACACGAACCAAGCAAAGTTAAACTGCAATCTTATGCACATTTATATGGGAGTAAGTCCCATGTCCTACTATTAACACAAACACATATAAACATGCAGAGATTGTGCTCTAAGCTCCATGTATTTCTATGGGAGCCAGCAAAGAATGTGCTTAACTCTACCATTTAAATCAACAGGATCCTAACGTGCATAATGCTAGCTGGATTCTGGTTCAATTTAACAGAGCGAGGAAAATATAATGGCAATATTTGAGGCAGACCCCAACAGTAAGAATAACACTGCACAACCTGCATTTGTCATAATGTCACTGCGAGGATGAAGTAGTCTTGTCTATGGATCTGTGCACCCATCATTGCACTCATTTCCATGGGAATGACGTGACAAAGGGTTACCTTACAAGTTGGCCCATAACTTCTGAACCAACATTTATGGAAGGGATGAAGCAAGAAGGGATTAAGACAGAACTTTCCAAACTGTGTGTCACGACATGTTAGTGTGTCGGTGTGTTGCACAAACACTCCCCGCACTCCTCTTGGGGCTGGAAATGGGTTAGCTTAAGCTTCAGTTTGCTAGTAAAACTGAATTACTGCATCACGAAATGATGCATGTCTAAAAAGTGTGTCACCAATGTGAAAAGTCTGGAAAGCTCTGGATTAAGAAAATGGAGACTCTGGGGATAGAAGGTACCTTTCCTGGAGGACACTCCTTGCCCCCATAAAACAGGAAAATGGAGAAGAGGATAGCTATAAGGGTTAGATTATGCTCATAGTCCAATGGTACACATTGAGTTTCTGTGATTTTACGATGAGATGAAAGCATAAGCTTTAGCTCACCGAGTATGGCTCTGATCACAGCCTCTTGGCAAAGAAGAAAAATGAAGTTTCCAAAGTTGATGTTTCTGTGGGATGGATGGAAGGAAGGAAGGAAGGAGAAAGTCACTCCTCCCCCACTGTGAGAGCATCCTCACTTTGAGGTGGCTCAAACGTAACAGGAAGTTTCAACCCAAAGGTCCGCACACCATCCACAAACCCCATATTGATGGCACTGTCGCTCCCGGCAGCCGCCATCACCCCCGGCTTCACTTTTTGATTAATGCTCTTCCAAACTTTCCCTGGCTCCCTGCGCTCCCACTTTCTGTCACACTTCTCATTATGAATGTATCTTTGCATCGAGGAAAGCGGGAGGAAAAATTGTTCTTTCAGGGTGACAGCTGAGCGAGGGCTATATTATTAAAGGTACCAATCAGAGGTGCCCAGCTATCATCTCACGATGAATGCACTTGTCAGGAGAGCGAGGCGGCCGGTGGAGGGGGGTGGGAGAGGAAGGAGGGAGCTGGTGGGACAGCACCTCTCGCTTTCTCTCTCTCCTCTCCCCCCACAACACCCACCACCACCACCACCCCCGCTTCTCTTTCTCCTTTAATGTTGGCCACCTCTGCTTGCCTGAACTTGGACCTTCAGCGGCGACAATTTCTCTGGCCTCGACAGCACGATTAATTTCTCCTGCCCTCCGCAGGGCCTGTGAGTGCTGTGGAAGTCCAGCTGGCCTGCTGCTGATAAGATGTACCTTTTGATTTGTTTTGTCTTTGATTGCCTTTTCTGTCACCTACAATGGCTGGCCGCCTAGAGACCTTCACATCGCCTGACTGACGGATCTATTTATCTATAGGCCTCTCCCTGCTTCTCCCGGCTGGTCTCCCCCACCACACGTCCCCCTTTCCAAACCTCCACGTCCCTTCTTCCCTTCTCTCTTTCTCTGTTTCTCCCCCCCCCCTTCTTTCAAACCACCACCTTGTACCACTGAAGTCCCAGCCTAATAGAAGCTGTGAAGGCTCATCCACCATAAAATACATCTGCCATCCTCCTTCTCTCCAAGATAAAAGCCTGTCAGTGTTACTTTCCAATTCCAGGCAGCTTGATTAATGGTGAAAAGCCACGGCAAGATCGACTTCTGGTTTTTACAAGCGCTGTCAGCCGGCCCAGGGTTATGCGAAACACACACTCATACAAAACAAAACAAAATGAGAAAAGGTTGGGTGGGGAGGATGGGAGGTGGGGGGCGGAGGGAGAAGCGGGAGGGGGGAAGAAATGTAACCAAATCATATGAGGTTCAACACTAAATAAAACAGGAGCCTGGAGAGCCATCAACTGGCTGTCACCCGGGTGCAGAAATATGTTCGCTGGCTCATTGTACCAAGGCAAATTATGCCAATAATAAATCATTGTTGAAGGAAGATTGTTGATAATTTTTTTGGGGGGGGGAAGGTGGCATTCAGTGAAAGTATTGGGACACCTGCTACTGGGCCCAGCAAGAGCGGGGGTGAGATTATTAGTCTTGTCATTCATGCTTACACCACTATACTGAAGAGATAGATGCAAGAGGCCCGGAATTCAGTACAGAACGAGAGATTGGGGGGTACTATTCAAAATGGTAATCTAAAATAGTAAAATAATGATTACATTCCACACAGGAATGGGCGTGGAGGTTTGCGTGTGTCTCCAAAGTGAGGCTTAGAACACTAGTCTTCAAGGTTTTGAAAACTAGGATCTAGTTTTAACCCAAACATGCATTTGGGGACCCATATCTTATTTTTTTGAACCACATATTTGTATGTCTGACTGCTACTATCACAATCCATCCCAGATCAGACTGCAAGCTAGTAGTGAGTCCCTCTCCACCAGTTGAAGATCAGTGGTTCCCTTCAGATGCTTTGGATTACAAACCCCATCCTGGCTGCTCACTCCTAACTCAAGAGCATTTATGAATCTCAAATAGCAACAGTCCCCAAATTTATCTTTGGGGAACCCCCCCCCCCTTATTTCCCTATATTTTTTAAACTCTGCTTGGCCTGTTTCCTGTTCTTCACTTGCTACTTTCTCAAAGAGATTTGAAAGGGGGTGAGGGGTTAATAGAATCATAGAGTTGGAAGAGAGCATGCTAATACTTACATTAAGGTTTGCTCTCCTGTATCAGACATGGCTAAACTCCAGATCCGGCCTTCTCCAGAGATCCCATTAGCCCCAGGCAACACAGTCAATGGTCAGGAATGGTGAGAGTAGGGAGTCCAACTATACCTGGAGGGTCAAAGCTTAACCGCTCCATCTGTATGTTACAAAACATAATTATTAAAATTGAATAACACTTTCTACACTTCACCTGGAACAGGAAAAAGGTGATTTCCTTGCTTACTCCTGAATCCCTTTCTTGTCAATTAAACCTTCAGACATTATTCCTCATAACAGTGTTTCAGATGTTAAGTACTGAACAGCTCTCGTTGGTTCACCAGCTACAGCAATTCCTTGAATGAGTGCTTGTTTTCAGTGATCCTCCATGATCTAACAATCTCCTGGATAGATGACTGCAGTGCCTTTTACACAGGGCTATCCTTGAAGGCAGTCCAAAAGTTACCAGTGATATAGAATACCACTGCCAGATTAATTTATGGTGTAAGAGGGAGCAGGTGGCATTGTGGTCTAAACCACTGAGCCCCTTGGGCTTGCTGATCAGAAAGTTGGTGGTTTGAATCAGCACAACGCTGAGCTCCCATTGCTTCTGCCAACCTAGCAGTTCGAAAGCACACCAGTGGCAGTAGATAAATAGATAGCACTGCAGAAGGAAAGTAAATGGTGTTTCCATGTGTTCTGGTTTCTATCACGGTGTCCCATTGCACCAGAAGCAGTTTCATCATGCTGGCCACATGACTCAGAAAGCTGTCTGTGGACAAATGCTGGCTTCCTCGGCCTGAAAGTGAGATGAGTAGTGCACTCCATAGTCGCCTTTGACTGGACTTAACCGTCCAGGGGTTCTTTACCTTTACCTTTTATGGTGTAACAAGAGAATATCCTATTATCTGCTTTCCTTAAGCCACACCACTGGCTATTTGTGAATTACTGGGACCAATTCAAAACATCAGTACTAGCAGCAGATAATATAACATGACTTGGGAAACAAGTACTTGGCATTTTCATCAATACATTGAGACCTCTTGAAATTTGTAAGCTGTGGAACAGATTCTACTCATAGGACCTAAAACAGGGCACTCTAAGTGGCAGCATCCTAGCTATGGAATTCCCTCCCAAGGGATCCCCCTCTTTAGCTGCATTCAGCAAGCATGTAGATAGATTTATTGTTAATCCAGGCCAAAGAGTTTTATGAAGTTCTTATAAATCTGATGTTAACTGTTGACTGAAATATGTTACAGTATTGTTTTAAACCACTTTAATGTAAATTTACTATTGTGAGCCACCCTAGGCCCCCTTTGGGAAGGAAGGATGAGTTATAAAATTGAACTAATAAATATGTAACTACATAATTAAATATTCCATAGTGAATAGAGATGCAAGCAATTAAACTTTTCTGCAATTTCCTATGCCTCCTTTGCTAAACCTTTAACATCTTTGGCATTTAACCAACTCCCTGGCTAATTTCCTGCTTCTGTATTTAAATAAAGTTGATGTTCTCAGCAATATACTCCTCAAATTATCTTTTATTGGGGGTTGGGGAATTTATTTTGCCAGCATTTGAAGATTACATCCCGGTTTGGTGAATTGTTCATCTAACACAATATATGCCCAGGTTGCAGGAGAACAGGTGAGCAGTCAGCTAGCTGGATTAATGTTGGCCCACAGTTTGAATTCATGCCATAGGCATTTTGAGCAATTCACAGTATCTGGCAGCATATCAATGCCCAACAGGGCTAACCACAAAAGACACATGGAAACTGACAAATAGTGCTGTGGATCCACACTGAATTTCAGCTACTGGTGCAATGAACAGGTGTCAAATATGAAGATTCAGTATTCTTTCCAGGTCCCTTATGGGTCTCCCCATATGGTCCATGATGCTGCTTCTACAGTCCACACAAAATCCTACATCATCTCCAGGAATCTGGTGCTCTTAGAACTGACTTCCCAGTGGTAGCTACTGATACTGTCCTCCCATCCCTTCCATATTAGCACTGAGGCTTCAGAAAAACAGAGAATGGGAAAAATGCTACAATTGCCGTATTTTATTTTTTCCATCTATAAGACACCCCATGTATAAGACGGGGGGCTCTGATTTAAGAAAATTGGGGGGGATCTATCCGTGTATAAGACGCCCCCAAATTTTGGACATTATTTTTTAGGGGGGAAACTAGTCTTATACACGGAAAAATACGGTAAGCCAGTCATTGGTGGCAAAGTTGAAGGTTTTAAATTAAAGTTGAATTCACTTTTTGTGATAAATTAAGGTTGCATCCCCCTCTCACACTGCACCATCTACTAGTTGAGGAACTTTACTACCCTAGTTTGGCACCTTCTGGCAATGCTCCTCAGTAATTAAATAAAGGGAAGAATTGATTTACCTATTTAAAAAAAAAAGATTCCACCTTCCATCCAAGTTAGAACAGTTTATTTCCCAACATCTCAAATGCCCCCCAAAATAGCAGGGTCTAACTTGTCATCTGAACCCCATTAGTGAGGGAGTCGTGTGAGCCTCCTTTGGAAGGAGGTAAATACACATTGGTGTAATTTGGAAATGTGGGCGAAATTGCACTAACTGCTTGGTCTGGAAGGTGGAATATATTTTTTTTAATAGATAAGTCAATTCTTCCCTTTTTTTAAATTGCTCGGGAGCATTGCCAGAAGTTGCCTTATCCCCACATCTGAATTCTGTTCAGGGAAGAATGCCAGCTGTGGTGGGCTATTAGAAACAGCTCAAGGCTCCAGGCCTCTGGCATTATCTATCCACCCTCACTTTCTCGAAAAGAATGTGTGTGCATGCTTATAAAGCCAAGACTGGATTCATCAAGCAGTTAGAAGTGAGGAATTTGGATTAAGTGAGTGGATCTCTCTGTATATTTGGATGTCTACAGTTTAACCTCTAAGACCAGAGAATTGTACTTAGTAATAGTTCATGATGCACCAGTATCTCTTCAGCGTATGTGTATAGTGTGTTTGCCTTGTATTGTGTCTTGAGACAATAAACACCTTACTCCAAACTGTATGGGCAAGGAGTTTTCGTAACTGTCAACTGTGAAAAGGCTAACAACTAGACTCTAACGCTCTTGATGGTCTTCTCTGCTGCAGCTATGGACACTGCTGATCACACTGGTCAAGGTGTGATATCATAAAACTATATGTTCCATGATCTAGGCATCACCACCAATAAGGCCATGTCTTGGATGGTCATCCACTACAAATCAGACAGCAAGGAAATCTGGAGCAGGGCCTCAAAATCTTATGCAGGTAACAGGGAATGTTCACGCGGTGTAAGCCTGTCCTTAAGGCATCCTGGCCCCAGATCAGGGGTCAGCAACCTTTTTCAGCCATGGGCCAGTCCACTGTCCCTCAGACCATGTGGCGGGCCGGACTATATTTTGAAAAAAAATAATGAATGAATTCCTATGCCCCACAAATAACCCAGAGATGCATTTTAAACAAAGGACACATTCTACTCATGTAAAAACACACTGATTTCCAGACCGTCCGTGGGCTGGATTGAGAAGGTGATTGGGCCGCATCTGGCCCACGGGCCTTAGGTTGCCTACCCCTGCCCCAGATCACCCATTAGGAACAAGGGAAATTATTAGCAAGACAGGCATTACCTAAATTTTGGGCCACAGTAGAAAAAGCTATCCTTTAATTAAGTAGCACATGAAATGCTTAAACCTATGGACTTAAAAACTGAATTTCATCAGCACCCTTTGATCAGAATTGCACAAGCATTGCTCCAGAATTATGTGATGTATACAAGGGTTGCAGTTCAAATCCCTGAAAATCTTGGGCTCTGCGATGGTATAGTAGGAAACTGCCTTATAATATGTCAGGCTATTTGTCCACTTAACTCAGAATTGACCATTCTGACTGGCAGCAGCAATCCTATACATAAGTACCTGGAAATAATTTCCCTTTAAGCCAGTGGAGCTTACATCTGGGAAGAAATGCATAGGATTTCACTGTTAATAATAAATACACCAAAGAGCAGCCTTTGAACCCAGCCCCTTCCACCAATCATTTGCCTCTCCTATAGGAGCCCCCAACCGACACACCCTTGCTCCACCCCGCCCCTCCCGATGCATGTTTGCTTCCAGCTATGCAACAGTTTTCACTATCTATGCATTCATGCTCAAAAGGGATAATTAGTTATCAGGTTTAAAACAGTTCACTACATCTTTGCTTTTGAATCCATTAATAAAAGTCGTTAGCTACTCAACAGCCTAAAATTAACGATGCGGGCAAGCCTATTTGCATCAGAAAGCATTATCCTCAATGCTGCATTTGAGATGGGATGGGAATGGACAGATTTTTTTCCCTTCTTTTGTTACGTACAACCTCTTTGACATTGCTAGGACATCAGCCTCATTTATCACAGGGAATCTGCTTCCGAGTAAGGGTACTGAGGATCAGGAGAAAAGTTGTGGGAAATGGTTGGTCTTTAAGCTGTATTCCACACTGAGAAAATGTGCAAAGTTACTGTATTTTTTGCTCTATAAGACTCACTTTTTTCCTCCTAAAAAGTAAGGGGAAATGTGTGTGCGTCTTATAGAGCGAATGCAGGCTGCACAGCTATCCCAGAAGCCAGAACAGCAAGAGGGATTGCTGCTTTCACTGTGCAGCGATCCCTCTTGCTGTTCTGGCTTCTGAGATTCAGAATATTTTTTTTCTTGTTTTCCTCCTCTGAAAACTAGGTGCGTCTTGTGGTCTGGTGCGTCTTATAGAGCGAAAAATACGGTAGTTCTCTTTACTTATGGCAAATCAATTAATAAAAAAGTGGGGGGTCATCCCTTAAAATGAGAGAGAATAATGACCAACCTACTTACCTGACTCCCCTTGATAGGATGGGATGATCAAGCTTGGACTAGTCGCTCCATGCATCAACAGAGAATTTTCACATTAAAGGCAGCAGCCCAACATACAGAATTTAGTAACAGGCAAAGCTTCTCTCTCCCCTGCCCCCACCACCCAGTGCTAAAATCCATGGTGTGAATACCCTCACTTGCAACCTTTTTGTACCCAGCTGCTGCTAAAAAGCACATGAACAGACTTTATTCTGTCCTTGTTTTAGGGAAGAGTTCACTGCTCTCCTAACAATAAGTTGCACTGCTAATGTTTGCTACTAGCAGGGTTCCCATGCTTAACAGATGTAGGGCATTCAGAAAATTGGCAAGTGAAGCCTTCCCCATTATTAAAGGTGGAGAATGAGAGCTACCAGCATCGTCCATCTAGCAGCATACTGAATGCAGTTAACTAAATTATCATTCCTCCCCCTTACAACCCGTCCCCGTGCACCCCCAAAATCTTCTTTAGTGAGCTGGTGTAAAGATGTGGGGTGCACATGGGAGCTGCAGGGTGGTGGAAGAGGAGCAGCCGTCTGCTCACACATTGTTTGATGTCGCCCATAAGAAGCTAGGAGAGAATGCAAAGTAGTATCAAAAGTAGCTCACAAAACATACACCGGAAACAGAGTTTTCGGAAGGAGATTGAAGTATCTGCAGCAGGTGGTACATGTAAAACGCAAAGTTGTGGAGCTACAACTAGTATGCTTGCACTTCAACTTTTGTTTGTGTGGTGTTGACTCTGAATAGATTATCTGAAATTTGTGTTGAAGCTGGAAATAGACATGTCATTGGATTCCAGTTTTGCATGGAGCTGCATCATTCAAAAACAAATAAGCCATCTAGGAGGTAGGTTTGTGGTTCCTCTCTTTCTAGTTTCACCCATCCTTCATTATTTTTACATCTCAGTTATAAAAAGTAAAATTGCTGATTTCTTCTGCTTAGCTGCATTTATTTCCCCAGTGGATTGTTTTAGGACTGCATTTGTCTGAATGAAGATGGCTGGGGCAGGTGGTGGAAGTGGAAAGAGACTGTGATTGCACCTAGTCGTTTCATTTTTCTCAGCTTGGTGATTATTGTAGAGTTTGGACAATGACATAAGTTTCTAACTCTGAAAGAGGGCATTCCATCACTAGCAGACAGCAGCTAAGGATAGCATCCTCAATGTCAGATTTAGTGGATTTCCATTCAAGCTGTTTTGCAGTATGCAAAGCAGAACTGGGAAAGAAAAGTTGCTTCTGTTCAAGTGGATGCAGTTTTTAACACACTATGTATCTTCATAACATTATGCCTGCGCTCTCCCTGACATATTGCAAGTGTGGAACTGTGGATAAGAACAGGCAGATCCACAATACAGTAAGGACACAGCACCACAGGTGCTTTTCAGAGATGCAGTGGTCAGCACCATCACTGGATAAATATTTCAATGCAGATAGTTTCAAGCAACAACAGCATTTCCTAAGGCAGATAATGAAAGTCATTATCATTAATAGGGCGCCTAAAACATACTAAGCACTTTGGAGAGGGTGGGGGAGCAGATATCGGCCCCTAATGACTTGATACTTAAGAAGTGAATGAGAATAGCAAAGAAACAGGGAAAACACATAGGACAGAGAGGGGAACCTTGTACCCCAGATGCCAACTCACATTAATGTATCTGACGTCAAAGGAGGGCAATGTAGCTTCCTATCTTTGGAAGCTAGTTACTAGTTTTACTTGAATGCATCTAACTTGAGAGGGAGAGCGGGAGAAGGATGTAGAGAGATGCTGTCATTGAGCCACAGATAAGGCCTGCATTAGCAATATAGATCTTCCTACTCACACGCTTTCAAATTCATTCAGAAAATGTGCACTCAAGAGCCTATTCCTCGAACTTAGTGTTACCATTACTCACTTGGCATCTGCCACATGGTCCTGTGCACTAGAAGTTGGTCTTAATGTTTCTCTTCATCTGTGGCCCTAACATCCATCAGACTGCTGGCTGTACCATTGGGGTACAGTGCTCTCTTTGCACTGGAAGATGGGGAAGGGGTGGATCAGTTTTGATCTTGCACCCGCTTCACTCCTTAGAACTTCCTGCACATATTCAGAGAGACTCTGCATAATAGTCCCCATTGTCAGAAAACTCCTTGATCTTTCCAATTCAAATAACAACGATGAGAGCGTTTTGGCAATAGTTGGTCACAGTGGGATTTCTGTACCCTAACCCTGCTGATATTAAGAAGCATACGTGAAGTGTGACAGAGGAGAGAGAGAGAACGCAAAATAGGATTTCTAGCAAAATAGTATTGAGGGTAGAGATGATATTAGCACCAAATTAGCTAAAGACCCTTTAATGTAATGGAGTGTACCAGCTAGGGTCACAGAGTTACTTTTGCTGCTCTTGAACATGTTCTACGCACGTTTTGCATTTACACAAGGGTCAAAAAAGTCAGGGAGGTTAAAAAACAACAACTATAGGTTTCTTTTCAAGAGAAAATACTAATGGATCCAACACAGAAGTTAGAAACTGCAGACACAGAACTATTAAGACAGGATACAGTGCTTTTAGTTCAAACATGGCGTTTAGGAAGCTGGCAGGATAGCAATCCAAGAGACTTAATACTGTATGCTCACCAAGGCAGCGTGAGGCAATTTTCAAATTATTCCCCATTTCTTACTTCCCTACTGACAGCAAATATATGTACTGGTAGCAGCATAGATCTATTTGGCTTACTTGTTATTAGCATCAAGGAACTTAAAACTGCAATAAAACAGCATCCTCTAGTGGATACTCATGTGTTGCAATTTGAATGTTCCTTTTCAAGGATGTCTTTGTTAGCTAGACTCTCCCGTTTCCCAAGCTCTTGGCAAACAGGTCCCTACTTGAAAGCTGCTTGCCTTCCTTCTCTCTACCGCCATTATGAGGTGGCTTGCAATATGAGCCTGGGCAGCAAACTTCAGCCTTCTTTAGGCAGGAAGCACATTAAAAGCTGGGGATTCCTATTCTGTTTTGAAGTAATAGAGGAAGAAAAAGTGGAGACCATAGACAGATCTATCAAAATTCCCCATCAGCTGCCCAACATGCCTGTAATACAAGAGAAACAAATTTCTAGGAATTTCATGTATTGTTGCGCACTGACTGTCAGGGAGGTGTTTATGGAATGTTCAGTCTCAGGTGCCAAAATAACTTGGCCTGCCTTGGGTGCTATGCATTATGTCTTGTGGGAAATAATTCTATAGTTTGCAATTTTCAGCTTCCTTGGATGGCTGCAAATTCCAGTATTATGAGAAACAGGTAAAGGTAAAGGTACCCCTGACCGTTAGGTCCAGTCGTGGACAACTCTGGGGTTGCGGCGCTCCTCTCGCTCTATAGGCCAATGAGCCGGCGTTTGTCCGCAGACAGATTCCGAGTCATGTGGCCAGCATGACTAAGCCGCTTCTGGAGAACCAGAGCAGCACACGGAAACACCGTTTACCTTCCCGCTGGAGTGGTACGTATTTACAGTGGTACCTCGGGTTAAGAACTTAATTCGTTTTGGAGGTCTGTTCTTAACTTGAAACTGTTCTTAACCTGAGGTACCACTTTAGCTAATGGGGCCTCCCGCTGCGTGATTTCTGTTCTCATCCTGAAGCAAAGTTCTTAACCCGAGGTACTATTTCTGAGTTAGCGGAGTCTGTAACCTGAAGTGCCTGTAACCCGAGGTACCACTGTATCTACTTGCACTTTGACGTGCTTTCAAACTGCTAGGTTGGCAGCAGGGAGCTCACCCCATCACGGGGATTCAAACCGCCGACCTTCTGATCGGCAAGCCCTAGGCTCTGTGGTGTAGACCAGTTTTTTCTTTTTCATACTGTGCATGGTTTTATACACCTCTATCACGTTCCCGTTTGCCTTTTCTCTAAACTAAAATGTTGTCACCTTTCTTTATAGGGAAGTTGCTCCATTCCCTTGATCAGTTTGGTTGTCCTTTTCGAGGCAAGGTAACCAGAACTGTTCACAGTATTTCAAGTGTCGTTGGCTAACCTGGGTCCCTCCAGATGCTCTTAACGACAACTTCTATCAGCCTGAGCTAGCATGGTCAATGATGATGGGTGTCTGTAGTCCAACATTTGGAGGACTGCGAATTAGGCATTCCTGCTCTAAAGCTATTCTTTATTTAACTCCAGTGCACAATGTTAGGATGCAAGGGGTCCATTTCAGGCATTATCTTCTAATTTTATTCTTCTCCATGCATAGAAGAGAGCTTAGGTTTTCAGGTCCGTTTTCAAAATGATTAGAGGTCCATTTACACCCATTTTCAAGTGAGAAGGAAAACGGTGCAAAACTATCACTTGTATGGAGATGGAGAAGGGCCTGGAGCTCTGCGGTTAGAGCACAAGTAAAGCAAACCCTGGCACTGCAGAGTAAAACAGCTGGAGGCGGCAGACAGGACAAAGGGTGAAGAAAGAACTGAGAGTGGAGGAGGGCTCTTTCCCCATCCTCCGGACCTGCTGGAAAACTCAACAAACCTGCTCCACCTGGAAATGGGTGTAGCTGAACGGGACAAAGTTGTGGGCAGCCTGAGAAGGCAGCATCCACCTTGGGCCTACAAGTCAAAGAGTCAGACTAGGGTGATGTCTGCTGTTTCAAAGAGCTCTTCCCATTGTGAGACTTTTGTGAGAACTTGTTGAACCCTGAGTGGGAACCCGGAAGCAGAGAGGGTGTGTCAGAAGGAAATGAACTGATATTTATATGTATCAGTAACTTTTGCTAATGTAACATTTCTATATGTAACGTTTTTGTAATACAGTAGTGTGTTTTAAGTCCCGTTGTTGCTTCAGTTTTTTTCACACCACTTAAAAAATATTATTTAATATATTAAGTGGTATAGAAATTAAATAAGCAATCAATGATTGCATGCAGGTAGCCCTAGGGAAAGATCCTTGTCTGAAGCCTTGGAGCAATTTTAGAATGAAAAATTAATGAATGCATTGGATATTTTGTGTTTTAAGGATAAAGCCCAGCTTGACCCCTTGACCCATTTGGGAAATGATGGAAGACGGAACAGGTACAGGCCTTGATGGCAACCCTATGCCCAATTACAGTCGTACCTTGGAAGCTGAACAGAGTCTGTTCCGGAAGTCCATTCAACTTCCAAAACGTTCAGAAACCAAAGCGCGGTTTCTGATTGGCTGCAGGAAGCTCCTGCAGCCAATCAGAAGGCATGGAAGCCACGCTAGATGTTTGGCTTCCGAAAATCGTTCAAAAACCAGAACACTCACTTCCAGGTTTTGATCGTTTGGGAGCAGATTTGTTCATGAGCCAAGGCATTCCGAGATCCAAGGTACGACTGTATTTGGAAGCAAGACCTACAGAGCTCATGAGACTTCTTGATTCAAGCTGACTCAAATGTCACCTTCACAATGTATTGCATGAGGCTAGCAAGCCACTTGCTCTTAGCTTGATCCACTCAATCTGAAATATGAGGGCAATATCTCACAGCTGATGGTTAAGGCTTATGTCAGCGGAACAGGGAGAGAAACAGTTTTCAGCAATTCTTCATCTGTCTGTAACCACGCCTGTTCTGCGGCATCTTCCAACCCTGTGCAGTAGATCTGTGGAGAGGGAACTGCTGAAAATAGCTTCCCTCCCCATTCCATTGACAGAAGCCACACCAGCAGTTGAGTAACACTGTTGGATACAACACAGTGTTGTAAAAATTACAAGGAATGCCAAGTCTCATTTTTCAAGGGGGGTAGGAAAGATGAAGCCCATAGCACAATGCACCAGCAGGCAAAACTGGAGAGATCACTATAAAACATGGTTTGCACCTTTATGCATGTTATGATCTGTTTTAAAGTTCAACCTTTTCAAAATGGGGAGGGGGTAGAAAGGAAAAATGCAGTATTTGCCTTGGAGATATTGGAATGAAAACTGGTGTGGCCATTTTCACAGAGAAACCCAAGCATCACCTCATTTTCAAGAGCACCTTGAGCAAGCACTTCCTCTTAAACTCTTAATTCAAGTCCCTCATTTAGGCTGTACCTATCAAAACAACCATGATGACTCCGGTCACAGAAAGCAAGATGCACAGAAGTGTGTTATTAACTTATTTTTTAAGGATCAATTGTCCAAAGTATATCCAGGCTGAAATAGGAGGATCCAGTTCAATTGCAGTCATTGAAAAACTCTGCTTTGGCACCTACAAATCTGAACCCACACCTGCCCTTGTAATAGCCACCAGCTGCTTTGAACTGCCCGCAGCATATTTACAGTACATTTGAGTACTCTCCTCCACACTGTTAGCAAGGCTGTTCTGTCAAATGAACACTGGTTGAATGGTATGGCTCAGAGGCCAAGAACTCTGGTGCCTGCTTGTTCTTGTCTGGGGAAGATGGCCTTTGTCAAGGTAGAAACAGTCATATTTTAAATGCCAGTTAAGAAATCTAGGCAGACAGATACGGACCGGCAGTAGAAGAGAATCTTTCAGCCCCATCCCTTTTCAAGTGGGAGCAAGGCAAGTATCACCTTGACAAAGGGAAAATTTATTTGCAGGCTTCCTTTTATACCAAGTGTTTTTATTTGGTCCTATACAATACACACAAAACACCTTACAACCACCAATATATCCTAACAGAAGTTGAGTTTTTAAGGAATTTTAAAGATGGGGCAAAACTCCTTAAAGACTTTATGGCTACTTCTCCTATTTGGTAGGAGTTGTCCTGGAAATAAGCAAAAGCCATTAGGCCTCCAGAGAAATGCCATCACTGCTCTCCAGCTAGGTTCGTGAGAGATAGGGAAGGTATTTCTAAGGCTGGCGTCAACGTGCATGATTTGTAGTCAAGTGTTCCAGAAAAAAAGTTGGTAAAAAAAGTTGTTCTGGAGCGATATGCAAGTTTTATAAGCAGCAGCTTTTGTGTATTCTTCAGCAAGCAGGATGACTGTAGCACTCATAGCTGCTAGAACAGAACTTATTTAACGTGATGGCAGATAAGAACTTTTAAAAGTTTGGTAACCTCCAGGAAGAATACTGTAGCACACTGTTCTTCTCAGGATATAAGAATACAGACAACATCCATCTTGGAAATGTCAGGCTTTCTGTGTGGAATTACTCGTAAAAGGTCAGTGTTTGTTCAATGTACAATTCTGAGGCTTGATTATTTCTTCCCATGAAGCAGGCCTGATGTGAGTTTTCTACTGACAGAAAGAACATATCACCTGCAAAAGTGAGGCAACAGTCAGAAGCCAACAGTCTGTACTGAAGCACAAGACCCAGAGTACCTGACGAGATATCTGGCAGTCCCAAAATTTGTAGTACCCTGGAGGAAGAGTGAAGAAATGTACTCATGACAAGTAATAGATAGGTGCTGTGATGATGGGTGGGAAAGATCTCTCTCGCTACCAAAGAGATAGGGAGAAATCCAACATCACACAGACAGACATGACTTCCCCTTCTCCCAGCAGTCCTCCTGGACCCAATTTTGGGAGTGCATGGGGAGTAGGGAAAGGGATGTTCCACATGGAAAGGATGAAGTCCACTGCACAAGTGAGCCAACACCATTGGATGTCACTCAATTGTGCCACTTTAAACTGCAGTTGGAAAAGCTCGAGAAATCCTGGGATAGGACCAGGGGAGAGGGAGAGGCAGAGAAGAGTAAATAACCAAAACTAAACCAGATTTTAGAAGTTGCTTCCAGCAATAATTAACAAAAAAACCCTTCTTTTCTAAAAAGTTTTTTTTTTGCACATTTTCCATCGATTTATAAAACATTAACTGAATATTAACAAAGTCTGAACCAAAGGAATGTGCTTTGGAAAACATTAAAATAAGTGTTCCTATTAATGCAGTGTGCCCATGTTACTATGCCGCTGTTAATCTTTTCACCTGATTTTTTAAAAATCCTAGAACACTCTTCATACTCCCCTAGGGTCCATGGGACAATGCATTTAGAAGAGAAGCGCTCCCATGCTGCCAACTTCGCTTTGCTCCTTTACAAAGATTTCAAAGTACTGGTAAATGATAGTAACAGCCAACAAGATTCCTGTGCCTGATCCAATTGCCCCAAGGAAGTCTGCCAGCACAGAGAGAGCACCAATGCAGAGGCCACCAAATGCAGCTGCTGTAGGAATGTATCTGACAAGAGACACAATGGGAAGGAAATAAATTAGATATTAAGAGACATTACTAGCATCTTCAGGCACAGCTAACACCGAGTCAGTGGAAAAAAATGTTTTGTAGGTCTAGATAGTTAAGACACAGGGGAAGAATCCAGAGAAAGATAACTATTCATCAAACTGCAACAATATTAAGACTGCTTGGGTCATCCCCCCATACATCTTTTAGGTATGTGACTTAAGGAGGCACTTCAAATATGACCCTTTGCTTATATTTTGCACTTGTGTGTCACAGTAATGCTGTGTAAAGCAGTAAGAAAACTATGAAGGTAAACCCTGATTTTCTGTAGCCTCAGGATCACTACAAAAGGATAGTGCTCATTAAAGTCAGCAAACAATGAAGCTAGAAACAAAAATGAAATTTGGTATTCTCAGGAATTAACAGAGGCTCTTATATAGCTAGGATCTTGATGGCATGCAAAAAAAACCTTTAAAAAATCAAAACTACAACACTGCAAGAGCGTTAGAACACTGCAAGCATAATGGCCTCAGTCCAGTAAACCTGAAGGAGCGTCTCCACCCCCATAATTCAGCCCAGACACTGAGGTCCAGCACCAAGGGCCTTCTGGTGGTTCCCTCATAGTCAGAAGTGAGGTTACAGGGAACAAGGCAGAGCGCCTTCTCAGTAGTGGCGCCTGCCCTGTGGAATGCCCTCCCATCAGATGTCAAGGAAATAAACAACTATCCGACTTTTAGAAGACATCTGAAGGCAGCCCTATTCAGGGAAGTTTTTAATGTCTGATGTTTTATCACTTTTTTATTATTATCATTAATTCTGCTGGGAGCCGCCCAGAGTGGCTGAGGAAACCCAGCCAGATAGGCGGGGTATAAATAAATTATTGACTGAATATAGCATTATAATCATAATGAATCTCTGCATGTTTGTAACTCACCTGTTGAGTTCATGAACCATAGAGGTTTCTCTATGACCCCTCATAACCATCTGCTGCTCTTTCAGTTGTTTAGCAACCTGCATTGGCCAAACAGAGAAAAGAAGCTTAGATCTTTTTACAGTCAGTTAGTAAGATGAACTGCCTATAAATGAGAAACAAGAGATTTTAATGCTCCTCATTTAAGGACTATTAAAAATGGCAAGGCTGGACTTTTGTTGTAGCAATATTACAAATATTTCTGGAAACCAAACTAAAAAGATATACAAGTTGATGAGAGGCATGTCTCAATATCTGCCCATGGAAAGCAGACCATCTTTTCAGGTAACCTCAAGAGAATGGTTTGCAATAAGAAATGAACTATGAACGTTCACAAGCTAAAACATGAAAGAATCGTCTCCATGTTAAGGACGAGCTTTTGTGGGTCTAAACCCATTTTGTTCAAGGCAAGCTCATGGCTGTACCCTCTTTTGTTAAACAGACAACCTAGAAAGATACCAGACTTAGCTTAGGAAGATGAACAGCTTAGGCAGGGAGTGACATTTTGAGCAAGAGGGAGGTATCTTGGAGTCATGTTTTGAAACTAAAAATGCTTGCCAGTATCCTATTCTCCTTAGTCAAATCTGATCCTTCCAAAAATATATTTAGTGACAATAGAATGCTAGACACAGAACTAACTGCACCTTCTGCTAAATGACAAAGCAAGGGAAGCATTATGGCTTTTCAACAGGGAGGAGAGAAGCACCCAGAGCTGCAGGGTCAATGTTATTTACTTACATCTTTGGCAGAAGAGCCAGACACTTCAATCCAAGTTTTAGAAAAGAAAGCACAGGAACCCAACATGAACACAATGTAAACAACTGCATGGACAGGATCTTCCAGAACAGAAGTAAATGACTCCGGAGGCGACAGGTAATAACAGAGACCACCGACGGGGTATGAACGGGCGGGACCACCAGACGAAGTATCCTGCAATGAAAGTGGACAGTTCGGATTGTGCCTTAAGAGGACAGGTATTATGCAGCCACCAGAGGTCACTTTTATGCCCACAGAATTCAAATATAGGTTTAAACCTGCATAGGTTTCTTCATGTGTATGTTGAGAAACTCTATTATAGCTACTGCAAGACAAGTGCTAAATATAGGAGCTGGCAAGGACACAAAAAGCCAGCAAGGCATGGTATGAAAGCCACTTGGCTCCTAAAACAAACCTTACACGTTCATCACTCACAACACAATCCTATGCTTGCCTACTGAAAATTGTTCCATGGGGTTCAGTGTGATTTATAGTTTTATACTCATTCATAGTTTTAATTCTATATATGTTTAATTGTTTTTAATGATGCTTTTTTCCTATGTTTTTAGCGATTCTTGTTTTTACCTGTAAGCCGCCTTGAGGTGGGGTATAAAGAAAGATATAAATATAGAATAATAATTTACTTTCAGATGTGTATAAAACTGCAGTCTGAGTCTTCCTGTGAGCACCTTCATGCTAAAAAAACTAGGGCTGTGCATGGACCCCCAATCTGATTTGTGGGATCAATGTGTTAACCTGATTTCACCCAGCCCAATCCAGCCCAGCCCACCCCAGCTCTAGAAAATGCTCATCCATGGAAATCCCATTGACTTGCATTAAGAAATAAAGCCAGCCAAAATTGGATTGTGCTTTCACATTGCAGCATGAAAGTTGGCAACAAGTTAGCCTCTACAAAGGTGATTTATCTTGCCGAACAGGTATTTCCTAGCATGACCTCCCTGGTGTTAGCCCTTGACTGGGAGCATTAGGTGTGAATATAATAAAGCTCAGTTCTGTTCGTACACCTATCCCCTGAGCCTATCTCAGCATCTTCTTTATAAGGTGTTTTAGTGAATTCTGTTTTAATTTTGGAAACATGGCGACACTGAGTTTGGCTTTTGAGAGTAGTTTCTTCTTCTGGGTTGCCCTTTTTTTTTAATGGGTCATCTTGGGAAAGGGGAAATTGCTCCAGGACTAGCCCAACCTGCCCCATAGTCACTGCAAAAACCCCTGAATCACCCCAATTCAGCTCATGATTTATACTTTGTACAGAGTCAGTGTACAAGCCCGAATAAAAAGCAGATTTTATGTTTAAAGCTGCAAGATCAAGGACAGATCTTACCAAGCGGATACTTACAGACCAAGTGCCCAACAGGCTGACCAGTAAGTTGCCACTGAAACGAGCGGAGAGCATCTGGGAGATCACATATAAATTGGACACCAGTGCAGATTGAAGGATGATGGGAATATTGGAGGTGTAGAAGAGTTTGATTGGGTAAGTGTTATACTGGCCACGGTAGCGGGCAGATTTTATAGGGAGATCCACTCTGAAACCCTGCAGGTTGCAAAAGTGAGTGTTAAATACAAAAACAAACACTTCTTAGTAACAGTGCACTTGAAGAGAACCTAAAAACCTTCAGTAATCTCGGAGCTCTTCAACATTCCACCCTGACTTGCTTGCACAAAATTTGCACAGTGGTTAAAGATTGCTGCTTACTGAGCAATCGTTCTGATTTGTTTGCATGGAAGTTATGTGATACCATCCAGCATCATTCACACTTCCCAGTGCATTAGGGTTGTTTTTAAAAGAGAATGTTACGCAGGAGCATCAAATCTCCTTTAATAGTGCAATTCTTTCTCCCCCCCCCCCCCATTAAAATAACTTGGGAGCAGAATGCTTTTTAGAAGCAAAGAGAAACACTTTGCGTAGGAGGGTCTATTAAGGCATTAAGGCCAATATGAATACACTTGCTGTGGCCATAGCATGCTTTGCTGTTATTTATAGAGTGCTATTAGCCTAAGTAGGTAGGGCTTTCCAAATTTAGGTACGCAACAGGCTGCTCCCCTAAGGAACTAGCAATCTAAAACAGTACAGAAAAAAAGGGAGAGAATGGGTAAATCCCACTACAATATTTATAGCTTGGATAAAGTTGCAAATGATTAAGAGGATGTCAAAGGCCATAAAGAAAGGGTCTTATGAGGATTAGTTTGGATGAACTTATGAGAAACAAGGGCCAAAAGATAACGTGGATGAAAGCCACTGATGGCTTTAAAAAATTAGGCCTTGGAAACTGGTAGAAACAGAGTTTAAACTCAGGAACATTTTGAACAATACTTAGGATGCAGTCACAAATGTAACAAGCACTCTGTTAGCAAGCAGCTATTGTTGTCATCTTGCTTAGATTTAAGTAACATTCCATAATTCTACTTGCCTGGAAGTAGATGACAACTGCAAAGACAAATATGGTGGCAATCAGGTTCATGAGGTTGGGGAGGTTCTGACGGTAAAAGGCTTCCCTGAGAGCTCTGACTTTATCTGTGCGAGTAGCCAGCAGATGGAACAGGGCAATGATGGCTCCTTCAAATTCCATGCCTTAAAGTGAGAGATGATAGAGAGATGCTTAGTTGCAGATAATTTGACATTTATTAGTTTGACTTTTGAACCAATTGTATAAAATTTGTAATAATTTATTTTAAAAGGTTATAAACTGCTTTTCACCAGTGTGGTCCTAGAGTAGTTTACAATGCAATTAAGCCAACAAACACACAAAATGCAGTTAAAAACCAGAATATACCACAGGAAAGCAATCATAACCTCCAGAGCAGATTAGCAGATCATTGAAAGGTCTGAGGGGAAAAAGACTGTCTTCCATAGCTTAGTCAAGTTGCATCAATGATATAATGGGGAGAATGCCAGATACTGGGCACAATCACTGAGAAAGCCCCCTCCAAACTGATCTAACAGCCCAGGCAGTGATAACATAGGAGGGACTAAACGTTCTTACTTGCAGCTACTAACAATCATTGCTTACAGAGCTACATTACCCCCTCTAACCATGCATTAACATCACACACAAAAATGAAACTCATTGAAGCAGTCATCTTAAAACTTGAGTTTACAAAGGAAAGAATGAACTCTTCTTTATATTCAATTTATTGCATAGCAAAAAAAAAGCCTAAGTAAAGGTCCCTGGATTTAATGCAGGGAGGGTACCAAAAAACCGCAAGTGAGAAATAGTAAAGTAGCTTCCCCAGTCAGTCAATTCTTTGGAGAAGTGAGACCTCCAATAAAATGAACATCCTCACCTCCAAAAAGAAGCAATCCTGCTCAGGGTTCCAGCCAGCCAGTCAAGATACTGTTAATTGTTAATTGTTCAGGCAAACCAGTTCACTCCCCACTCTCAAGTCTTCCATCTCTTTTCCAATTGACACTCAACATTTTGTGGCTTCGGAGGAATACTGACGCCCTTATTGTACTGGTGTGCATTTGTATGTGTTTAGGTTTTTTAACATTTTCCCAAAGAATACCCAACTTTTGATCCAATCCACAGGGGCACCGAGTCACTTAACTGAGGAACTGATATGCTTCCAGTGAAACAAAGAACACGCATGTATGAGGTTACCTCGGCCAGTGTTTACTGTGGTTGGGCTGAATGCCTTCCAGACAATAGTCTCACAGATGTTAGTGGCAATGAAGAGGGAAATGCCAGAACCAAGACCATACCCCTTTTGCAGAAGTTCATCCAAGAGAAGAACGATCAATCCAGCCACAAAAAGCTGCAAAACCAAACATGAATTATTTTCCAGAGTCACCACAACCATACCTGATCAATCACTTTAATAGAGGGGCTGCGAAATAAAAAGTGTCAGTGCTTTCTGTAAATGTCTGCTTATGCAGCACACATGACAATTACCTGTTTTAATCTTTGATTTATACTTTTTGACATAGTTATTACTGAAAGCATAAGTACACAAGTCAGAGATTCATGAACTGAAGTTCCTTTGTACGTGAGGTAAATAAAGAGCATTATGTAAACCCAACTTTCTAAGCTGTTCCTAACTTGGCTGCAGCTAAGGATTTTCGGGGGGTGGGCAGGCAAAGTTGATTGTACAATACAACTTTTACACCTTATAAGTAATTTTTTAGCTCTTGGATTGGTTGTTAGATTTCATGCACAGCTATTGGTCAACTGTGCTGCATGTATTGTTTGTTAGCTCTCCCACAGCATCTATGTTTAGCATGTATATGAAATGATGGTCAATCTCCCTTATAGAAGGGGAAGAAGTCAGAGTGCAGCTCCAAACACTAACCAATAAGTCAAGGGCAGGGAAGCTGTGGCTGTCAATGTTTTTGGGACTACAACTTCCACTATATTGGATCACTGGCTGGCTGGGGTAGATAGGAGGAGTTCAACAGCATCTCAAGGGGTTTCCCTTCCCTGCAATAAAGCAACAGCTGTGCAGATACTGAATCCCTGTTTTCCTATTATTATTCCTAGACCACATACACCACCATCACTTGAGCTACACTGGCTCAGCTCACACAATATGACTTTGATGGCCCAGGTGCACAAAAGCAGCAACACAGGTCTAAATAATTTATAGTGAACCCAATGCTTAAAAGCCCTTTGGCCATAAACAGAAGAGATGTACTAATGTTCCAAAGCAAATACTGTAACAACCCATAGTCTACAAACCAGCATACAGAAGGTGAATTGAACTGTTACTCTGAAGATCAATATGGCATGAAAATTCTCACATTGTGTCAAGCCAAATGTTAGTACAGTTCAGATATCCTATTTTGGCAAGACTGGTCAACATACGTAGCAAGGAATCACTCTGAAGTAGGATGCCGTTAAGTCATCCTCCATTTGTTCCTAGATTCTAGCAACCAGCTCTGGGAGATTTCCATTCCTAGACATCATGGCTAACAGCTGGTCTTCTATAATAGTAATAATAATTTATTATTTATACCCCGCCCATCTGGCTGGGTTTCCCCAGCCATGCTGGGTGGCTATCAACAGAATACTAATAATACAAAACCGATAAAACATCAAACATTAAAAACTTCCCTATAAATTTATCCATAAGATTTATGAGGAACCTAGAAGCTAACTACACACTCAATATATCTAGAGATGCAAGGCTTCTATAAAGAATACCATGCCTAATAAAAGGGACGCAGATGACACTGTGGTCTAAACCACTGAGCCTTTTGGGCTTGCTGATCGGTGGTTCAAATCCGCACAATGGGGTGAGCTCCCGTTGCTTTGTCCCTGTTTCTACCAACTTAGCAGTTCGAAAGCACACCAGTGTAAGTAGATAAATAGGTACCACTGTGGCAGGAAGATAAACGGTGTTTCTGTGTGCTCTGACTTCCGTCACAGTGTTTTGTTGTGCCAGAAGCGATTTAGTCATGCTAGCCACATGACCAGGAAAGCTGTCTGTGAACAAAGGCCTGCTCCCTTGTCCTGAAGCGAGATGAGCGCTGCACCCCATAGTTGCCTTTGACTGAATTTAACTGTTCAGGGGTCCTTTACAAAAAATTTTTTAGCCATGCTTAATAATGAAGCGTCAGGATGATTGGCAAATGCATTCTAGATTCAATTAATATACTGCAAGGACAAGTAGGAGATAAAGCAGTGTGCTTAACTTTAAAATGATGGTGTCTGTAGAAGCTCAACTGAACCACAGATCTCCTAGATCCACTCAATGAGTAGTCCAATACAAGAAATAAATAAATTACCTGAATGGTAATCAGCAGACAGATTCCAGCTCCCATCTCTGATGGGTCTCCATACATCCCCGTCATTACATAAACGATAGATTGGCCAATGGTGATAATCATGCCGAACACTGAGGAGTGAATCCACAAGAAAAGACTGAATTAACCTAGTCTCCAATTACCCGAGAGGATACAATTCATCAGTATCTGCATAAGGCATTAAGCCAATCCAGATGGCAAGCTCTGTAATGTCTCCTGATACTTACATTTCTGTGCCCCATTGAACAGAGCTCTGTCTTTTGGCGTATCCCCAACTTCAATTATTTTGGCACCAGCCAGCAACTGCATGATGAGACCAGAGGTGACAATGGGAGAAATGCCCAGCTCCATCAGTGTGCCTGTTGGATGTGGAAATCAGAATGACAGATAAACGGTAAGGAAAAAAACATAGTTTTCCTGCCAACCTTCCCAGCTAGTCACTGCACATGTAGAGAGGGCCAAAGATGTGCACTGTGGAGGGGAAAGCATTTGGATCATAACTGAAGCTCCACTCATTTCCAGATGATTCATCATTCTTCTGCATCTTTGTCTCACAGTCAGCAACCCAGACCCCAAACAGCAACACAAAGACAATACAATAATTCTGGAACATAGGTGAGGAAGGACTACTGAAAAACATGTATGAATTATGTCAAAGCCACTTGAAATTTTATGAGCACTATCACATTTACATATTCCCATTTTTATACTATAGCATCATCATGGTCATGGAGATGAGCCAAAATTCCATTTTCCAATTTCAATATCCAGGCCATGGTTCAGTCAGTTATGCACATTGATGTTTCACAGTTTTCAATGGGCAAGTTAGGTAGTTGCTCAGTTCTCTAACAATGAAGTCAGTGGCACCTCAAAATGCTTAAGTCAGTGGTAAGATCCACTCGGTTTTGCTACTTAGTATTTAAGTATAAAATTTCACAGCAGATAGCAGTGTCATTTGCTAAGTGAGACATTCTTACCTCTGTTTGAAGCCAAAATTACTCTCATCCAATAGAATGGATCTGCCGAGTCTGATGACATAATACCAAACAGGGGAATCTGAATTTCCAAGAGAAGACAATTACATTAACACAGGCTTAGCTCCCTGGATTTGGTTTAAATTTTAAATTTAAAGGAAAGTTTGAAATAATGTAATATGCATACCTGGCAACAAACCAAAAATATGAAGAGGGTGATAGCTGTCCATAGTACTTTTTCTTTAAACTGGATCTACAGAAGGAAATGTAATTATAAAAGAAATCACTACCACCATGTGTTTGGGGCTAGAAGAATTTGTTAAAATACAAGCCTTAGGTTCACTGAAAACAAGGTGGAGAAACGGTACCATGGCAAAAGAAAACATAACCAGGACTTCAGATGAATATAAATTTATTTTCCAGTTGCTTGGTAACATTTGAGCATAGAATTGCTAATGCTGTACTCTTGTACATATGTTGTACAGTCCCTTAGCTGGGAATCCAACACATGTGCTTAAGTTACAGACATGCCTGCACAAATGTACAAGGTAACATATGGCAACATTTAGCAATCTGACTGTATTCAACGTATACAGCTTTCTTAACACTGGACAGCAGACCAAGGGGCCAGCTGAAGGTTCAACCCCCTGCTTTCCATAAATAGCATCACAGCAAGGGGGAAGATCAGCTTGGCCCCATCCATCAGTCAGGGGAAGAGCAGCAGCAGAGGTTGCCCACCCCCCTCTTCCCTAAGAGCTCAGCTCCAAATGCCTTGGAATCGGAGAGCCTCTGTCATTGGTCAGTGGAACAAGGGCTGGTGAGTTAGTTGCAGCACTTCAACCCAAGCAAGACCAACAGTAAGAGGAGATCAGACTGGCTATAAATGCCAACTTACAACTCACTAACTTGTTTTTACACTGCCAAACTGATCTCCTTTCCATACCTTTCCCCTTCATTCAAGTGCATTTTCTGTTATAAAGCCTGAAAGCAGTATCTTTCTGTCATTTTAACTATGCAAGCTGTTTTGAGAGACAATATTTGTCTGAAAAGTAGAATAAAATATAATATAACAACCTCTCCTCTTAGCAGTAACTCCTGCAAATATTGATTTAATAATAATAATAATAATAATAAATTTTATTTATATTCCGCCCTCCCCAGCCGAAGCCGGGCTCAGGGCGGCTAACAACAATCAAATAATCAATCAAATAATCCAACATTCTAAAAATATTTCATTATAAAAATTAATTAAAATCAAGTTGATGGCAACCATTAAGCAAAATTCTGTGCAGGTTGCCAGAGGAGGGAGTCAGGCTGCGCCCTGACCAAAGGCCTGGTGGAACAACTCTGTCTTGCAGGCCCTGCGGAAAGATGTCAGGTCCCGCAGGGCCCTAGTCTCTTGTGACAGAGCGTTCCACCAGATTGGAGCCGCAGCCGAGAAGGCCCTGGCTCTAGTTGAGGCCAGCCTAACCTCTCTGAGGCCTGGGACCTTCAGGATGTTTTTATTTGCAGACCGTAGGTTTCTCTGTGGGGCATACCAGGAGAGGCGGTCCTGTAGGTACGAGGGTCCTAGGCTGTATAGGGCTTTAAAGGTTAAAACCAGCACCTTAAACCTGATCCTGTACTCCACCGGGAGCCAGTGCAGCTGGTATAGTACCGGATGAATGTGGTCTCGCAGCGAAGACCCCATAAGGAGTCTCGCCGCAGCATTCAGCACCCGCTGGAGTTTCTGGGTCAGTCTCAAGGGCAGCCCCACGTAGAGCGAGTTACAATAATCCAGTCTGGAGGTGACCGTTGCGTGGATCACAGTGGCTAGGTCAGGGCGAGAGAGATAAGGGGCCAACTGCTTAGCTTGGCAGAGATGAAAAAATGCCGCCTTTGTTATAGCTGTAATCTGCGCCTCCATAGAGAGGGAGGTATCGAAGATTACACCCAAACACTTAACGGACGGTGCTGGCATTAATTGCACCCCCGCAAGAGATGGGAGTTGCCCCCTCAATCCCCTATCGTCCCGTCCCAGCCAGAGGACCTCTGTCTTCGAAGGATTTAAACTTCAACCGGCTCCCACGTAACCATCCAGCCACAGCTTCCAGACATCTGGTCAGTGTGTCTGGGGCCGAGTCAGGATGGCCATCCATCAACAGATAGAGTTGGGTGTCATCGGCATACTGATGGCAACCCAGCCCAAAACTTCGGACAAGCTGGGCGAGGGGGCGCATAAAGATGTTGAAAAGCATCGGGGAGAGTATCGCACCCTGAGGCACTCCACACACCAAGGAGTGGCGCGATGACAATTCCCCCCCAAGCGCCACCCTCTGTCCCCGACCAGAGAGAAACGAGCGCAGCCATTGAAGGACTGTGCCCTGGATTAAGGATACTTACCTTTCTTTCTGGCTTTTGGATCTCAGGTAAGATAACACAGAAGGGCTTGATTACTTCAAGAAATTTAACTGTGAAAAAAGGTATGAAAAGAGAACAGATATATGGATTTCACAAGGTCCTTAGCAGTCAATTTATGAGCCAGGGCGTTAGGCTTGAACCTAGAAGTCCCAAATTTAAACCTTGCCCAGCCACTAACCTATATGATAACCCTGAGTAAATCACAGTGAACCTTCATTCCCTGTCTGATCAAAGGCTCAGGACTGGCACAACCCTATTTCCCACTCGCACTCCGATGGAGATCCTATGCATTGAGGTGGCTATACTTTCAGAATCTTATTTCCAAACTAAAAGGCTACTTTCACTATAATCACTGCTGGTGCTAGCATCATTTTGAAACTTCACATGTATTAAAACTAGTGCTTATCATGCAAGCAACCCAACAATGCCATTTTTAAAAATGCATTTTTACTAGGCATGTTATCAAATTTTGCTTTTGTCTTTTCCTAGAAGCAGAACTAAGAAGAGCAGTATAAATGAAGCTGCCAGATAATAAGGAAAGGCTATTCAATAGTAGCACAGATGAAAATCTAAGAAATTAAAATTGCCTTGTACTTCCATGAAAAGACTGCCCAAACTCACATATTTCAATAGTGTGCTAAGAGAATGAAAGGTGTTAATGCCGTTAGTGTAAAACCAAATTTAAAGTTCAAATAAAAGGAATGCCCCCCAAATACACAACCCACCTTAGTGGCCACCCCATCACACTATCAAGTGGAAAGCACAGTACAATGGAAAACACATTTCCCATAGCAGTGATGTGGCAAGAAATTGGCCATCATCACATTACAGCCACAGTTATTTTGAAGGAATGCAAACAGATAGCAGGAGCAGCCCACTGTGGCTTCCACTGTGGGTCATTGTGCCCTCTTTACACTTAAACGGCACACAGCGTGAAAAACATGTTTGCACTGGGAAGCATGAGGCAAAAAGAGAAGGAAAGAGTTATCTTCACACAAGGGTCACAATCAGATACGTGTGTAAAAGAAGAATGATTTCTGCATATTGTAAGCAATATCTGAAAGAGTTTCCCTCCCAATAAAGAGCATTATATTGTACTTGAAACGTTATGGTTACGCAACCCCTGAGCTGCTTTTTTTTTAAACACATTATTATTCTAAGCCATTCAGAAAAATTGTGTTTACAGGGTGGCACTGCAATGAAAAGGACAAAATGCTTCCATAATCCAGACTGCATTGTGTCAATTTATTAGCTGATTCTAGCTTCCCATATAAAATACTTACTAGCTTCTCATATCTATATATGTATAGAAGAGTCCCCCTGGGTGTCAAACAAACCCATTTAAGCCGAACCTCGGGCACACTCTGCGACCTTAGGGCTGGCTGGCGCTTTCCTCATCTGGAGGGCAGGGCGGGGCGGGGGGGGGTGAGGATCCCTCATCGGGGTGGGGGGCAACGCCGAATTTGCCATTCCAGGCCGGCGCTGCAACGATCACGAAGAGAGCGAACGTGGATCGTTTTAAGGGGCGGCCACGTAAGCCTCCGCGTCTAAACAGTGCCGGGTGAGGGCCACCCCCCCAGCGCAGTTCTGGCAGGGCAGAGGCACGTAACGGGCAACTGATCCCCCGTAACGAAGCTGACAGTTCCCGCACCTGCCGTTGAATCCTCCCAGTTTCGAGGGGAGTTGTCCTCCTCCTCCACCACCAGCAGCCTCCCTCCCCAGCCGCCATTTCGTCTCCCTGCCCCTGACGGAAGCGCTCCGACCTCCCTGCAGCCGCCTCGCCCCTCGCGCCCCCGCTCTTCGCGGGCGCCCTCCGCTTCTCGCCCGCCACGGCGGCGGCGGCGTCTGCGGCAGGACCGGCTCTCCGCCTTCCCTCCCTCAAGCAGCGACGCCGATACTCACTCCCCATCTTGGGCGCTCTCGACGCGGAAAAGGGAAGGACCAAGCAGGAGCGCAGACTCCAGGCTCCTTTCTCGGAGAGACACGTCAGTTACTTGAGCCTTCCCGGCCTCCTTCCGCTTCCTGCCACGCACCGCCCCCCCTCCCGCACCTCGCCCGCGCGCTAACAGGCAGGCATATCCACGCAGGCGCAGTAGAGACTTCCTCCTCTTTCTCCAACGGCTCTAGTGACCTTCCCCACACATAGGACTACAGTTCCCAGCGCCCTCCGAGGCCTTGCCTTAATGTACGCGGTTTACGTCACGGCGGCACGTCACTGAGCGAGTCCTCTGTAACCGAGCCTAGCGCGGTATCGTTGGGAGGGAGGGAAGAAAATCGTTTCCTTTCTGGTTCTCAGTGCGGGTGTGGTAGTTGGAGGCGGCCTAACGGGGCTGGGAAGCGTCGCGTCCCAAAGCGTCAACGGTAGCCCTTGGCATGCTGGGAATTGTGGTTCTGCCGTAGCCGCCATGAAAACAAATCAAAGAGAAGCGAGTCAAGGGCAATTTCCCAGGCGAGGGTCGGCTTCCAGGCAAGAGAGGCCGGGGGTGGTAGGGTGACGCACCTTTAAGGATTGCAGCCAAAGTAATGCTCAGTGGTAGTTGCAAGTCGTCCTATCCAAAAAAGGGGACACTGAAAAGCTGCGAGGAGTTTGTAAATAGCGGAAGCAAGTGAGACCTTCCACAAAAGCGTTGCAATGTATATTCTCGCTTGCTAGGGAGAATTCATTTCATCAGCCTTGCTTGTCCTCCCAACTGGCCGTTCTTCTCCGTTCTGGTTTTTCAACGGAGGGCAGAGCTACTCCAGGTATACAAAGAACCCTGGGCACTATGGTTTCCCCTCAAAGAGCACCCTTAACAAACTACAGTTCCCTGGATTCTTTGAAGGAGGCGTGTGGTGTGGAACTGTTACCCATCCCCTGCCAAAATTGAGTTCTTTGATATAATATCCCCCCCCCCGGAAAATCTTTGGATTTGAGCATATGGATGTCTCACTCGCTTTCCGGTGGCCCCATTTTGGTTCTCTCAGTGGCATTCAAGCCACCTAAGTTCACTTCTAGAATAAATGATCCCTGAAATTGCAAGATGTCATTCAATCATCCAGGGTTCCACACCAAATCAAGTACGATACGGTCCACAGTATGCAAGGGATCTCCTTTGGAATGTGCAGGCAGTGTACCTTGAGAGATCTGGTATAAACAAAACGTGCACTTGTGACATTGTTTTATTAAAGGTGTATGTAGTCAACAACCTTTTAAGATCTGGTGCCAATATCTGAGGCTATCATGCCTAGTTCTAAATGCATTGGGGCTGTTTGTTTGAGGAGTGGGTAAAGAAATCTCTCTCAAACAGCAAGTTCACATTTAAAAACAAAACAAACAAACAAACAAAAAAAGAAATTGTCATGTATGGTTTTGACCTCCATAAAGGAATCCAGTAGATTTTCAACTTAACTTTTTATTATGTGATCATCAAAACTGGTTATAAGTATTTTGTGTGGCTTTGGAGCCCTTTGGTCAGATACAACTCTGGCGACCACTATTTATGCTTTTGTCACTTTAAAGGTTAACTTTTGAAATACACTCTGTGTGGTATTGGCTTTTACTATCTGTGCTCATTTTGTGGAGGCTCGTTTTATGATAATGGGACTATGTCAGCATCTTTGTTTTTGTCTGTAAGGGACTAAATGGCTTCCCATGCCCATCCCTAAGTTTGGCTAACAGTTCTTTCTTAACAGTAGTATCTGTAGAACAACATGAGGACTGTCACCCAATTAAATAAGTCTTAATCATATTTTATTTAGTTGATCCAGAAACCCTGTATTCCAGCTACACTAGGGGAGTGGTATTGAAGAATATGCCACCGCTATACTGGTAGAACAGCTGCCATATCCTATATTAACTCAACATTCTCCTAATATACACATTGTTGCCTGTATATTTTTCCTAATACACACATTTTTGCAAAACAACTTTCCATTATGTAATGTATGTTTGTATATTATTCCACAAATATGTGCATATTTATGCACACTTTACCCTAGAATATGAGTGAATATATATATATATATATATTACCTGACATTTAAAGCACTCTTATGCCACTTCAACAGTCTCTGCTTGCCCCAAAGTATTGTGGGAATGACAGTTTCTAAGGGGGTGGGATAACAATCGCTGGCTGCGACATCATACAACCTCTCCACAAATAAATAAGAGTGAATGCTCAGAAAAACTCTCACAGTAAAGCAACCTACAACAAACTTTGTGCAAGCAAATTGGGATGAATGCTCAATAAGCAGGTCATCTGGAAAGAACATCTGTCTCCAAAAGTGGCCAGCCCGGTTCCTCAGAGAAATATAAAAGCAGATACTGATAGTGATAGAAATCACTTTTTCTCCATCACTTGTTAAGTCAAAATTTACCAAGGAAGTTCATTTTCAACTATCATGGTATGAAGCCATATACATATTTTTCCTCCATTATTTTAGAGGGATGTTCTTGGAGACTGTCTCTTTGGAAGGTTGCCAGATTGCTTTTAATACAAGACCTATTTGTGTGAGATATGGGGGAAAGGAATTGAAGCAAAAGAGGACTGGAGGATGGAATGTATGGGTAGTGACTATAAACAAATAAAAATATCAGTTCAATTCCTAATAGAAAAATAATACTTTCTTCTTAAACGCAAAGAATCAGTGGAATTTTTGCTCCATCTTGAGATGTTAAAACCTGACGTGGCCATGGCATATTGAAAGATGGCAGAATACTACTAGATTGCCATGCTGCTGCTGCTGTTCCTTAAATAGAAATCCACATTCTTGTCCAGGTTGTCCATACCTAGACAGTGAAAGATGACTGTGTTTCTCCTTGGGGAACTCAGCTTGTCTTTTTCTGAACTGTTCTATCTACTCTTTCTTCAAGCTATACATTCCAATAGATTGTTTATGCTAGTATCCCTTTATCTCGGAGATAAGAATAGCTAATAAAAGCTGTTTGCACTATTCATGGCCTTGAGCAGCTGTCAGATTTTGAAAGGTGGTGTTGGCTTTGAGAAATAACTCTAAACAACTAAGGGTTTTTGCTCTGTGTGCTACTACCGTCCTAATAAGAAATGGACAGCTAAGCCCTCAAATATATGCACTGTCTGGGTGGCAAAACTCAGCCTGACACAGTGGTCAGCATTACACAGATCACTGCTTGTTGCACCATCTGGATACTTTACACATTTATAATCCAGAAATGTTGAGTGAAACAATGGACCTACACATACACACACCCAGTGCTTTTTTTCTGGGGGTACGCAGGGGTACGCATACCCTTAAACATTTCGTGAATCTTTGTACTTTTGTCCATGTACTGTATTTATTTTCCCCAATTTGAACTATAAAATGGTGACTTTCTTGAGTCAAAATGAGAGTACCCCTAAACATTTTTTAGGAAAAAAAGCACTGCACACACCACATACACAACTTCCTCTTATTCAGACATATGTGTTTGTACTCAATGATCTGAACTTTCACTAACTTTATACTTATTTTTGATATGGCATGAATAAGTCATCCATTATTGGATTACTGCAATGTGTTATACGTGGCCACTGCCCTTGAAGATGATCCAGGAACTTCAGTTAGGACATAATTTGGCAGCGAGGTTGCTGAAGGGGATTAAACTATCAGAACATGGTTTGCCAGTCCTCATTTGCTTATATTGGTCGCCACTACATTTCTAAGCCCAGGTCAAGGTGCTAGTTTTAACTAATAAAGCCATACGTATATGGTTTGGGACCCCAGTATCTGAAGGTATGCCACTTAACCGTATGAGACTATCCAGATCTTAATATCATCTACATTACAAGATGCACTTTTCAGGATGCCACTTCCTGCTGAAATTTGAATGGTGACAAAGAGAGAGAGATCTTCCTTATTTGGAACGTTTTTCCTTAGGAAACTCACATCATTGCATCTTTTCAACACCAGGCAAATGCTATTTCTGTTAATATATTTTAAGAAGCAAGGTATTGAACTAGTTTCCTCCATCCTCAAGATGAAAACATGATAGTGGTTTTCAAATTTTCTATTATATAGATATAGATATATATGTGTATATTTTATTTTATTGGACTTAAGGAATTGTTACCTTCTCATCTTTTAAAACCTTTCCTGCTGTCATGGGCAAGGCACGTGAAGTCCTAGGAATTGAGGTACACTGGTCTTCGAGGCCACACCACTCCTAAATTAACTTAAGCCCCATTGATTTTAGTGGCATATGCATGTGTGTGTAACTGGGGGCTATATTACAACCTGGGCAGAACAACCCTACCCTTCAAAGGAGAGAAAACTGGAGCCAGACAATCTACCAACTTCACAACCCTGATTGCTTGCATGGCAGAAAGTGGGGGCACATGAACATCCCGCCTCCCTCCGGTTGCCAACTTCCTAAAAAAAGTTCAATAACTTTGGCTATGCCCATGTCGCCTGGGATGCATTTGCAAGGGCCATGGGGTTGTGCCCTGAGCCACAACCTGCTGGGAAAATATTGGGAGCTTGGTCTTCTGAACACCTTGTATTATTCGTATTACTATTTCTGCTCTTACAATTTACTGTATTTATTAGCCACCTTTTCTGGGCAGCATGTAACAAAACCAAAACAAAACCATAAAATACAAAAATGCAATTCTAAAAGCTGAATTAAAATAATCCATATAAGACAGAAAGCTGAAAACCATGCTAAACAGCAAAATCCACTATCTTCCAGAAAGGTAAGAGGGGGTAAAATAATGAAAATTTAAAAGTCAGTGAAAATAAAAAGGTATCTGACACCAAAAAAGACATGAAAGATGGTTCCAAGTGAACATTCCATAAACTAGGAATTGCTGCAGAGAAGGCCTTTTCTCTTGTGACCACCCACCATATTTCAGCTTGCAAGGGCATTCAGAGAGGGGTATCTGAATATGAGCTCAGGGCATGGGTAGGAACACATGGAAGAGGCATGTCAACTGCTTCATTTAAGACAATGATTGTTAGATAACCATTCTGTATAATGAATCTGTTTAGAATAAACCTATGCTTTGAAATATACTTGAAGGAGTTTCTTTCAACAATTAGTACCAAAGTCAGATTAAGCACAGCCATTCACATTATAATATTGCTCTTGATGATGATGATGATGATTACCCTGCTTTTTTCCTGATCGGACACTGACACAACGGAGGCAGAGAAAAGACTTTTTGACTGCCTGCACTGCCACAGAATAGACTAGCCTGTGTTCATCACACTCATTCTGAGTTGTTTGAGGTTTTTTTGCCAAACTGTGACCAAACATAGATAAATGTTGAGATCTGAGGGATGTGGTTTGTGTGTGTGTTTTGGAGTTGGTATTAAAGGAGTTTACTCACAGTAATACTATGCGTAACCTTATAGGCAGGGGGAATTTGTAGAAGACAGCCAATTTAATAGGGTAATATTTTTCCAGGTTTTCCTGGCATCAATTTATTCTGGAATACTGTATTGAGGAGGTACCATACTGAGCCCATGTAGAATAATATTGTCGGTCCTCATTCTCATTTTGCCCCTCATCTCCTCCTTTCCCTTGGAACTCTGCATTCATTCTTTATGTGGCCGTGCTTAGAATTCTCACATGGATTGGCCAACATAAGGAAGCTCAGCTGATTCCTTCAGCTTTCTCTTTCCCCTTTGGAGGTATAGGTGATATCATGTGGAAGAAGGAGCTGACCTCTGTCTTCCTAAACTTATCACAAGGTCGTGCTTGGCTTGAGCTCAATAGGATGGCACTGCACCCAGCCTTTTGGCAGATCAATGCTCAGCAAGTGTACACTGTTGGCATCTGTCTCGAGAGGTAATGGAAGAATGCACTATTAGGGGTAAAGTCAAACCTGCTGTGGCTATAGAGACCAATATGGGAGAGACATGTTTTATTGCAGTTGGGGCAGATGAAGGCATCTGATTTCGCTGTTACAGATGCACCATGGCATTTCCTCTCTTTGCACTCCTCCCAGCAGTCATTTCTCCTCTGGTCACTGCTGTGGATACCCAAGCTGACTGTCTCCAGCTTGCCTGCAACCTATGCATGAACTTGATGTGGTCCAGCTGTTCTACAATGGGGGGAGTTGGGAGTTAGCTTGCCCCTCTTCAGTATTTTTCGGTTATGGCATCATTGCTATAGATTTTTCTCCACCCTTCAACTGCATCCTTGAACGTTTGCACACAGAGACCAAATATGATATTGTGAGATTTTCAATTACATTTTGAGAGCTGGAAATCCTTGAAACAAGGAAAAATTGCTACATCTTTATATAAGCAGTAAGTCATAACTCAATGGCAGAGCACGTGCATTGCATGCAGAAGACCCCAAATTCAATCCCTGGCGCCTCTATGTAGGCTGGAAACCCTGTCTGCAGGGTTTCTGTCTGCAACCCTAAAGAGTCAGTGTAAATAATACCGAGCTAGTTAGACCAATAAGGCAGCTTTTTAATGATTTTCTGCTCCACCAGATTAGGGTAATATTCTCCATTGGGTAAGGATGTTTTTTTTCCACCTTGTGGACAGATATTTTTTTATTACATGTGAGGGATATTGATTGCAGGACACAGGTCTCAGCCTATAGAGATAATTTGTCAGCAACTGCCCTTTGTGCTATAGCTCCTCTGGCTCTTAAATAGGTGATGAAAAGTATTTGTGGAGCATCTGACAGACTAATCACAATATTAGGTGGAGCAACTTTAATAATTACTGTATGAAACACGTTTCACACGCAGCTTCCGGAGTGTTAAGACGGCACCCAAGAAGAGCCTGCTGGATCAGGCCAATGGCCTATTTAGCCCAGCATCTGTTCTCAATTGACTGACCAGATGGCTGTGGGAAACCTGCAAGCAGGATTCGAGCACGAGAGCACTCTCCCCTCCTGGAGCTTCCAGCAAGTGGTATTCAGAAGTATTGCTGTCTCCAGGTGTGAAGGCAGAGCATAGCCATCGTGGCTAGTAGCCATGGATAGCTCTCTCCTCCGTGAATTTGTCTAATCCTCTTTTAAAGCCATCTAAGTTGGTGGCCATCACTGCCTCCTGTGGGAGCAAGTTCCATCGTTTAACTACGTGTTGCATGGTGAAGTGCGTCCTTTTAACTGTCCAGAATCTTCAAACATTCAGCGTCCCTGGATATTCACAAGTTCTAATGTTATGGGGCTAAGGAAGAACTTTTCTTTATCCACTTTCTCCATGCCGTGATGAATATGCATTTACATCCTCTGATTATTTAACGCAAATGCTATCTTGGCAGTAATATTCAGCTTAGCCACAAGGTGGGAGAACTGTTTAACTTATAAATCTGCCTTTGCTTAAACTTTGTATGAAATCTACACATATGCCTGACATTATTCAATGGCTATTCTAATTGCAAAGCTACATGATGACGCCATGTATGCAGGAGCCTCAGATCTCTCACCATAGAGGAGATGGCCCTTGCACTCAGTAACCTCTGTTGGGTTGTATAGAGATCTCCACTCCCAGGAGAGGAGCCTGAGAGAGGATTCAGATGCAACACAAGTGGAAGGGTAGCAAGAAACACCAGTGTCTTGAACAATATGCAAAAGAGCACACAGCCTTCCTTCAACATTAATACTTTTTAGAATTTTGCAATGCAGTTCTCTACCCCTATATGTAGAAAATTCATATATTAACAAAGATAGCAGAAAAAATGCATATATTAACAAAGATAGCAGGAAAAAATGCATAACCTTATGGAACATTGCTTTGCAAAAACTTGTATTTTAAGTAAAATCACATACAAACACATAGATAGGAGAAAATTGCACTAAGATGTTGATTAATTTTAAGGGGGGGGGAGAGAGATTAACTAATGTGAAAATGTGTAGAATTGAATTTAAGACTGGAAAAATGAGATGGAGACAAACTGAAATGGTCAAGTTTGCCCATCCATACACCCCATGTAAACAGTGTTAAGATTATACTGTCAAGACACTAGCAGCAGAAACTCACCAAGCAAATTCCCTGTTTGGTTTTAGAGCTAAAGCTGAAATCAGACCCCGTGACATAAGATGTGCAGTGAATGAACTGTGATTCGTGGTTATCGTGCTGTACTTGTCTGCTCCTGCCTTTGCAAAATAGCTCCCTGGGACATTTGTAAAAGGCTTTATAAATAAAAGCTATATTGTATTGTACCCCCAATCTCCCTCTGGTACTTAAAAGACATTTTATCTATTAGGAAATCTTATAACCATAATGTGCCAAACAGATAGACTGTACGTGATAAAAGACCTGCAATAACCAAGCTAGGTGCCACCCTGGGCTTTCTTAACCTTGTTGTCCATGCACAAACCCGCTCCAGGAGAGCCAGCAGTTGTGTTCATAGCAAAGGTTCCTACATGTTGGTTGAGGCAATTGATACTCAGCAGCTGGCTTTGGGGTTTTGTTTTGTTTTTTAACCAAGTTTAGTACTACTTCTAACTCTGTGTGGATCCTCATAAAGTGCTTTCAAACAGAGGCTTAATATGCAGGCAGATCGCTGAGATACCATTGTTGAGATACCTGTAACACAACTTGGCTTAATTCCTCCATTCCCAAACTGCTGCCATTTTAGCTAAAGTAGACAGTGTTTGTAGTAGACAAGGATGCTTGATGTCATAAGACCTATATGCTTATGAAGGTTGTGTGCCACCTCCAGTCTCTGCTGAGTGGTAGCAAGATTCCAGGCGGTTACAGGGTTGTGTTTCCATTGGGAATCCAGGCATGTCAAAGAGTGTGGCGCTTTAAAATACATGGTTTATTTTACACCTAGATACTGCACAGCTGGGTGGAGGAAGAGAGTTCACACCATTACTTCTCAAGAGGGGCTTGTTCCCCACAGCAGTGCAGCTTTGCAGTCCAAGGCATCCTGCACACCATTCTCGTTCTTCTGTCCCAGCCTACCAAGATGGTTCTGGTAAACAGGTATGGTGGGTTTATTGTAATGGCCTTATGCTGTGTGGGAATGTTTGGAGAGGCAAAGAGGAATGCAGAGGACCTTCCTCTCCACAAATGGAGTCTATCAGACCTTATTCCTCTGATTAACTGTTGTGTTGACATTGGCGGAGTAATTCTTGTGCAGAATGTGTGAAACCATAATCACCTCCTGATGCATGTGAAGATGCTGTCTGAAAAATGTGTGTGACAATGGGAGCAAACCCTAGGCTATGGCTTCCAGATTATTATTAATAGTAAAGGACGAACCCTGTTCTTAAAAGGTAAACTGGTTCTTATGCCAGTCTGTAGAAAATACATTTTCTGAGAACCAGTGCAACATTGAAAATACTAAATGGGGTGGAAGAGTTTCTTTGGACTATATTGCAGACAGGAAGGGTATTTGTCGTGTGTTGTGAATTTTTACTTGCTTAGGAGTTGAACTTGCAGTTTATGATGAGAGGATATCTCATTAATCGGGAATAGGCATGGGAGAATCAGAATATTGTTTATTTGTTTAGATCATGGATCATTCATGACACACCCTGTGTGTTTCTCCCATGGATAAATAAGAAAGGAGGGGGGAGACAGAAAGGAAGGAAATGATTTTGCATGGTTAAGCAGCCACTCCCCTTCGGTTCTGCTAAAAGTGGCAGCCTCCTGCAGCTGTTTTCGTTTTTTAAAAAATTGGGAGACTGTTACACCCATCCCAAGTGTAATATCTAGTTTGGCCTGAGTCATGCAAAATTGCTACCCTCTCAGAGCACAGATCTCATACTCTATACAAAGCCAGCATAATTGTTACCAACTTAGCTATCATAAACAGACATTTGATTTGCCGATCTATATTGCCGTCTCAATAGCAAAAAGGAAGATTAAAAAATGCTACTTCCTGCTTTCCTGACATGAGGCTCTTTAGGTCCAATGCTGTGGATGTGACAGAATTTGGGGGGGGGGGAGAGACACTCTACAGGTTCTCTAATATATGACAGCAGGTAGAGACACTTCCTGTTCATTTAGCATTTTATCACAACTCCTCAAAACAATCTTTTCCATGGAATCCTGATTTCCAGCTGAATTTAACCATTGTCTCAATTACATGGAGAATCTGAAATCCCCTTAAACTTACAAGTGTGAACTGATTCCCAATCAGCATCATATATATCATTTCAAGTTTCCACCTTTAATTTCCTTAACCTAGCCCATCAATTAAATCCAAAAGATAATGATACTTTATTTTTGTGAATATTTCACTTCTATTCTCAGACAACCTAGTCCATCCTATGCAGTGGAGGCTGCCCCACCAGCACCAATCTATCACTAGGGATGGAGGAGAAACATGATTCAGTTTGCACTTGAAGGTGAGCTTACCTAATTTGCACTTTCCAAAACAATACATGGACCAAAGCAAAGCCCTTTTATGAAATTTGCACTTCTCTGAAATTTGTAATGCAGTTTTCCAGCCAAGTAACGTATACAAAAATGAATGTGCTAGGGCGAAGTGTGCATAAACACACACATATTAGTGAAAATAATATATAAAATTCATTACGTATGGGGAAATTGCTTTGCAAAACTGCATACAAAATGTGTGTGGTCAGAGAAATTAAATAGTAAGGAATTTTCATGAGGATTTTTTAAAATTGCAAACTGGTGAGGAAATGTGGAGCACTGAACTTCAGATTGGAAAAAATGAGAAACTGAAAGAAATTGAAACTACCAAATTCACCTGCTTCACGTCTGTTCTCAGACAGCCCCTACCAGTCTAATTTCTTCCAGCCAGTACAGTGGGGTAGCACGTGCTGTCAGCTTCCCCCTCCTTAGTCTCTGTTTCCCCCTTCTTAAACCCAGTAGGGATGAGAATGAGGAGAACAAAGCTAGAATTACTTGGCCCTACCACTGGTCACTGACTGTTGAGCTCCTTGCCTTCCACCCCACCAGTCCCCAGGACCACCAGCCACCACTGATTCTCTTCCTTGTAAAGTTCCACTGCAAAGCTGGTGGATCTAGCAAAGTGCTGTTTTCTTCCCTTCCCTTTGCTCCAACAAATCCTCACTAAGTTTCTCAACCTTTATGGAGGGGCAGGGGGGCAGAGGTAGACACATTTATCTTCACCATTAGAGATACATATCTTTGTTGGCACGATCAGGTGGGGAATTTCTCAGGTAAGGAAGGAACTAAATTAATTCAAGGCCATTTTAGACATGGCACGGGAGATCTGTAATCAGCTCTTGACTTCAACCCACCACACTCCCCCTTGCTCTTAGCTGCAGAGAGAGCAAAGGTGGGTTCAGTATGAGTATATGTTGTTTTCCCGTTTCATGGCTAATAGCCGCTGGGAATAGGGGAAATTAGAAGGGAGGAAAATAGCACCAGAGGGAAGGGTTGGTATCCCCTCTCCTTAGCACTGTGGCCGCAGTCCAACTCTTCCGTCACTTGCATATGCCTTTATAACAACAACAACAACAACTGGAAGAAGACTTCAAGAAATCCAATCTCAGACCTAGTTGGGACCTCAGTCAT
Source organism: Podarcis filfolensis (assembly GCF_964270895.1). Classification (NCBI taxonomy): domain Eukaryota; kingdom Metazoa; phylum Chordata; class Lepidosauria; order Squamata; family Lacertidae; genus Podarcis; species Podarcis filfolensis. The sequence goes on along the minus strand of NC_139605.1, from coordinate 40,323,575 downwards.
TGTGGGCTGGGCTTATGTCCAGACATATGTGGAGGAGCTTGTATACCTTAAGGATGGCAATTTTTAAAATTGGATATAATGCGGTCACAGCAGTTAATGGCAAAACACTATTTAATTTCATCTGGAATTGGTTCCAGACTCCAGCGGGGGATGTATTTACCATTCAGGTTCTAGAATTACATCATTCTTATAACTAAATAGAGATAATACTAAAGAGCTGGTCCCATAAAGCATGACTTAACAATTTATTTTGGCTGAATGGCTATGAGGATTTATTGTCCTGATTGCAAAAGAGGCCAGCTGATAAATCCATCCTAAGTAGATAAGCTATACAAATTCACTTGAAAGAAATGCTTTAAATCCCTCATCTACTTCAGGTTACAGAATTGACCAGCCAGAAAATGCAGGAGTCAAGTCTGCTGAGCTCTTAAGAGAAAGCCCATGCCCTTGGCAGCAGCCATTTCCAAATCACTCAGGGCACAGTTTTCTTTGCTGTAGCTCTTAGGAATTGTTGTATTGCGCAAGAAGTTAAAAGGATGGAGCAGTTAATGGAGCAAATTGCAGTTCTTGGTGAGGGTCAAAAGAGAAGCACGGTGAGAAATGTGTGGCCCTTTCTCCCAATTTATCCATTTATTATTAACTTTAAAGCAGCCTGAAACGACTCTGATTTGGAGGAGGAGGAGCCCCTGGGAGAGGGTTTTAAAATCAGCTAGGTGGTGGGGTCAGGAGAGCTGGTGGATTATTCCATCTGACAAGCTAACCTTAAATAAACTTTGCTCTGTCTGCCTAGTATCCAACTGCATTTGGCAAAATTCCAAAGCAGAAAAAGATAAGAATGACCTAATGAAATAGGACTTGGATCCTCAGGGAAAGTTTTCGCATTGCCTCTAGATAGGATGCTGCAACCTGCCCAGTGGGAAAACAGCATAGAATTAGGCTGCATTTTTGTTTACAGTGGTTAAAAACTGATGTAACACTTCTTTGAAGGTTACCTCATATTAGTTTGTTCCCCTCTGGAATTCACTTACTTGTGAATTCAATTACCTTTCCCTGTTATTGGACAAATAAACGAAGAAGAGACCTTATGCCTAAGAAACATCCACAGCATGCATTTAAAGCACATTCAACTCACATTTAAAGCACTTGGTTTCACTCAAAGAATCCCGAGAACTCTAGTTTTCTCCTCAGAGAGCTACAGTTGCCAGCAACCTTAACAAACTACAGTTCCCAGGAAACCAAGGAAGCAGCAAATTGCCAGCTGCGGTCTCTGCAAAGTATCCCTTATCTTTAAGAGTAGTAAAAGATAACATTTTGCCAGCTTCTTACCAACATTGACTGGATTTCACATGACCTGTCATGGAAGGCTATGAGGACACATTGGTCAAAAAGCTAGACAAGAACTTAATATCCCCTCAGACAAGAAATTGTATACTCCACCCAGAAATAACCCAGGCCAGTGCCACCTAGTGCCTAACTATAATCACACTATCCGCATGAACTAATCAAGCGGTTCTGCCCCACCTGCAGCTTCTAGTTTCCTTCCCCTTCTTGCTCTTAAGTCCCACATATGGTTCCAATCTTTTTTTTAAAAAAATCAAGACAGGAAACAAAGCAAGGTGAACCGTTTCCTAATTAAGATCCAGTCTCCTTTGCCGGCTAATCCTCTCTCTGTGCTTATTTTATTTCTGGATAGCTGCAGGAAAGCAGACGAAAACTTCCACCTTTATTTTTTATTAAAAGTTCCTGATTATACTGTGTGTCTGTCTGTGGAAAGCTAGTCCCTGGAGCATTTCCATTTTGCGGTTCATGCCATGTTGCGGCTGAGATTTAACAGCCTAAGCCTATACTTAAGCAAGGGGCAAGCAGAGGGCAGAACTCCCCTGCAGTGCTACTCTATTAGCTTCAGTGAATGAGGTCCCTGTGTATGAGTCTTGAGACCTCACACTGCCTAATAAGTGTTCTCCGCATAATGTCTGGGCCAGAGCTGCGGCTGGATTTTGAGGACTACAAACACATATTCCTCATGGGAGTCTCAGGAGACTTTCACAAGCTGCTTTCCTAATCAGAGTTGATGTGGTATGTAGTCTAAATTCAGCTCAGGTATCACTTTAACCAGCCATGTCTGCTGTGCTTTTACAAACCGCCTTCTGTTTCTTCCCTGTTGCACACAATTTCTTCCTCCCACCTATATATTCTCACAGAATCATAGAGCTAGGTCATCTGTTCTGTTGCTGCCACCACTCCACTTGATGCAGGAAACCCAGAGCTACAGCATTTCCAATAAATGGCTGTCCAGCCTCTGCTTGAAGACCTCTAGTGAGGGAAAGCCCCCATCACCCCTTTAGGTAATTGGTTTCCATGTTGGACTGCTCGTACTGTTCAGCAACTTCTCCTAATGTTCAACCCAAATCTCACCTCCTGTAACTTAGGTCCGTCAGATCTAGTCCTGCATTCTGGGGCAGAAGGAAACAAGTCTTTGCCCCTTCTACAGTGACAGCTTTTCAAGTATTGTAACAGTGCTATCGTGCCCCCTCTCTCAGGTACACACTGTACACACTAACCTATTTGTAGCACACAAAAACATTGTTTTTCTTAAACTAGAATCATTCATGCTTTTCCTTACCATGCTGCTTACAATCTACAGTGGATGCTCAGGTTGCGAACGTGATCCGTGTGGGAGGTACATTCGCAACCCACAGGGTTCGCAACACGCAGCGTCGCATCTGCGCATGGATGGGTTGCAATTCGGTGCTTCTGCACATGCGCAAAGCACGATTTAGCGCTTCTGCGCATGCACGTGCGCTGAAACCCGGAAGTAACCTGTTCCGGTACTTCCGGGTTTGTCGCGGTGCATAACCTGAAAACGCGTAACCCGAAGCATCTGTAACCCAAGGTATGACTGTAGTTTGAGTCCAGGTTCTGCCGTCCACAAAGCTGAGTTAGGTTACTTTGTATGTATTTTGAAAACCATGCAATCTATATATTCTCCAGGCTAAACATATCCAGTTCTTTCTGCCTTTCTTCATAGAACTTGTTTTCCAGACCACTGACCATCTTCGTTGTCCTTCTCTGAACCCATTCTTATTTGTCTATGACTTTTTTTTGAAGTGCAGTGGTGAGATCTAGACACAATACTCTCAAATGAATTCATTTCCTAAATTCTGGGGTGTGTTTTTTTAACAATATAAATAACTAGTATGCTCACAGTTTTGTTCTGTAAGGTCACAACTCAAAATTGACATCTGAATGTGGATATGGCAAGGGTAATAATATACCTTCTTAACCCTGAGCCAACCTGATACAGGCCACAGTATAAGACACTGGGGAGGAAGAAACTCAGTTTCAATGGACAGGATAGTCTTTAGTGATTTTGCACCTCCAATCAGCCCAAGTTGGACCTTGTGTGGTGCAGTTGCACTGGTAATAATAGTCCATGCCACAGATCACATTGGGTTTTTATTGCTTTGAACAGCAGTTTAAAGGATCAGGTTATTTTCTGCCCAACCAAATAAAAGAATTTTTTACAAACAGACAAACCTTGAGCTAAGGATGATACATACTTTGGCAGACACTTGCAAAAACAAAACTCAGACTCGTATTTCTCTTCTGAAAAAGGCTTTGAATGTTCATTGTATAAACATTATGTGCTGCGATAAACAGCACAATCCTAGGCACATCTACTCAGAGATGAGCTCTATTGATTTCAATGGGTTTTACTCCCAGGTAAGATTGCAGCCGAATACGATTTTATATATATATATATATATAATACAGCAGAACTTCACTTCTCTGGGGCTTATGTTTTGTAGAATTCATGCTCTCCTGAAGTAAGAGGATATTATTAAATCATTCCATCAAGTGCACATAAGGCATTGAAGCCAAAGGAAAATAAGGGAGGAGCATCAAAGGACGTGCTGTGTGTGTTTCACAGGCAGTTTTATAAACATCCTTTCCTTTCAATCTCCAGATCTGGAGTAAAATGCTAGCACATCAGCTAGCACATCAGCTGCAGCTGAGCATGACTGGTAAGTGAATTGCATGTCTTTGAAGAAATGCTCAGATCTCTCCGATCCATTTTAAAATCTGAAGTTCTAGAGAGATGTGAGGAAATATTTTTTGATTTCTAGCCTGTTGGGTTACTTACAGTATGTATGTTTGGAGAAACAATGGCCCTCAAGAGATGTTGCTGGACTCCAGCTCCTGTCAGCCCCAGCTGGCATGAGCAGAGATGATGGGTGTTGCTCAACAACATCTAGACAGCCACAGGTTCCCTATCCCTGGCTTACAGCATTATTTTGGCCTGGTGTGTGACATTCATTGTACACTGCAGTGCTGGAATTGTGAGCATTCATCCTGATTTGTTGGAGGGAATGGTAGATTATATTGTGTCAAGCCAAGGGCTATCCCACACTTTCCACTCCATTTTCCTGTTACTGTACACATAAAGTACGGTGTTTTGGGGAAACGGGTTTTTTACGCAATGCCCCCCCCCAAAAAAACCAACTATAACTGTGTGACCAACCAAAGTTTGTTGATACATGATTGTCACTATTTTTAAGTGGGATTCAATTTGGAAGCTCCCTATGGCTAAAAGAAACAGGGAGGGAGGACCAAGTCACAATGTTTTGCTTCCCCCAATTCCTGGTCCTTAGTCCCCCTGTTCTGTGACTACAACACACACTTTCTGGCACCAGAACATGCCATTTCCCTAACAGCAAAGAGGTGCAATTGCATTACATTGATTACATTAGCTTGCAGTGAATGGATTTTCTTGTTGCAGGCGGAAACAGGTTTTATTTAGTTCAGTTCTGCAAGTAACAGGAAGTTAATCCAAGGCCACCATCAAGCAGGGATGGGGAATCTGAGATCCTCCAGAGGTTGTTGGACTTCAACTCCCACCGTTCCCAGCCTTACAATGATGTAAGCAGGGATGATGGGATTCATAGTCCAGCAACATCTGGGGAGCCATGGGGTAGCACTTAGTAGATTTCCCATTGAAGTTAAGGCACCTAATTTAGGCTTAAATCCTAAATAACTTATTATTTGTTAAATTTATAATATATATACCGCCCTTCATCTGAAGATCTCAGGGCAGTTTACAATATAAAATTACAGCAAAAACCCATTGACATGCATAGGTTACACTGTTAGCCATTTTCATGAATTTCAGTGGGTCTACTCTTAGTAAAACATGGGCATTTTTATTCCTCAATAGCAGTCCCTCCAGAGCCCCCCAACTTAGCAACTTAGCATGGTTTTCTCTGTCCCGGTTCATTCTGGACATAGAGAGCACCATTTTTAAGTTGGGAGCTCCAAGGATGCTTGCTTCTGATCTTCTGGCCCACAGGCTGGGGAGGGCAATTTCACGGTTTCTTGCCCCCTTGCAGGAGGGTGTAAATGAACCATATAAATGGCTGAGGTGATCTGCTGCCTTAATCACTCATTAGAGCCCATAGTTAAATTTGGAAAGAAGACAGCTATTAGCATGGTAGGTACCATGGAAACAAAACTCTCCACTAATGAGAGTTGCCACTTCCCTGTTTGGGGGGAGTGCAGTGCATGGGGGGAAGTGAGAAGAGGAACGCAGAGAGGGAAGCATAGGGTGCAGTGGTGGGAGGGCACGGAGGAGCAGGCTGCAAAGGAGGAGGTGCTCAGGTGAGCAGAGCAAGATGTGAGCAACCACCCTGGTGAGATTTTATTTGCAAGTCTGTACTCACAGAGCTCCTGTTCCACATTTCCAAGTGGGCTGAAGGTTATGTAAATAGTCTTTATTTAGAACTGACAACCACAGTGTTAGCGATGGGCAAAAAGCTGTATTTGTTTTTACTTTTTGAAAGTGTAAAAATAATTATCTCCTTTTGTTCCTCCCCCCCTCCCTTTTGCTAAAGCTTAGCTCTGTTGCTCCTTTGTCTTTGAAATGGAATATGTAAATATACGTGTTCCATTTCAAAGATATAGAGGCATGCAAAGATTAGGAGCTCTTCCAGACAACCTGATTATTGAGCACTAGCAAGATGTACCTGGCGCTGCTCAGCAATTTGAAGGTGGGGGAAGAATAGTGTTATGAGTTTGAGGAGGAAGTAGGCTGTACTTGCCTGGATCCGGCAAGTGGTAAAATCTAATTAAGGATTCAAATTCCTGGAATAGCCAAGCTAGCTTTCTGGTGAGGTGATAGCCTAGTACCAGTTAATGGGCACTTAAGGGAACAAAGAAAGTGGATCTGTGCCTCAGCTCGCCAGTAGTTGGAAAGACAAAGGCCAGAGTGGAGAGTGGCATTATGTGAGCTAGAAGGTTGAAGCAGAAAAGGCAGCAGGCTAGGGAGCCAGCCAGCCAGTGATGCTCGATTTCTGTTTGAATCCAAGGCTGCAGCTACAGGAGAAGCAAGACCTTCCTGGGGTATAAATGCTGTGAACCCCTCCATCGTAGGCTCAGGTTGTATATATGTATAAATAAACCATATACTGTATAATAAAGACACCACAGTCTCCGCTGTGCCTCATTTCCAAAAGGAAAAACGAACCCTGGGTAAGCGCCTGGAACCCCTGGAATCTTGCACCACTCAGAGATTGGGTTGGTGTGCAGCAACAGAGATTTTTAATTTCTGAGTTTGGGTGCTGTGCTTGCATGCACACACACTCACACATAGCTCGTACAGGGTGTTTATATGTCTTCTTATTAATAATTTGTTCATCCTATACTTTTCAGTGTATTCCCAATTCTCCACAAGGTCGTTTTTTAAAGGAGGGGAAATGTGGATTTGTTATGCTAGAGCAACAAAGTGCTTTAATCCAATTTAACTGCACAAACTTAAACTTTGGGATGTGCTTGAATCCCTCCCACAACATGCTGACAGTCTGGAGGTAATCTAGGTAAAAATATAGCAGCTTTATTGGACAAACTGGACAAATATAGCATCAAAACTTAGGGAATATGTGGAGAAAGTTCTTCAGTACTGTTTATCATCTCTAAACTCCAACAAAGCGATGTATACTTGGTTTGTGTGCACTTGCAAGCATCCCAATAGCTTTTTGCCCACATCAGAATCAAGATTCAACGTAATCTATGGAAGCAGCACCCACATTTCCCCAGACTATAGGCTAAAACCTTTTCTTCTAGTGTTGACAGTATAGCTGTGAAACATTCACATGTAAATGTTTTAACTGTCAAATACATCCTACCTACAAAGCACACAGGAAAAGGTTGAGTCATGAGGCTCACAGCTTCACTTCTTTTCTAGATTAATTCTTTCTATTAAACACATACACATGCTGATTCAACCCTAGCACAGTGTTCTGCATTGAGCAAGTTCTTGTGAAGTTCATGCTACCTTTGTGTGTTTTATGAAACGTTTACTGATGTTTCAAGGTAAAGTTGATGAGTCATAAACAGGGTAGGAAATATATCTCACTCTCCTCATTTTTCCTCTGTTCAAGCTCCTGCAGCAGGAATTTTAAATATGGGCTGGCTACACATTACACTTGAAAAGTGAATGACTGCTTCCCAAAAGCCCTAGACCACTCATTTTGGACCCTCACACCTATGATTCTCTTCCCTTTTCAGCTCTTTCTCCCTTTCTCACTCCTAGGATCTCCAGAGCTACTACTGATGCGACATCTGCATTCTCAGCTCACCCTTTCTCTACCTCAGTACAAACCACCCCAGGTGAGCAGTAGGTGATGATAATTCCACTAGTGGCATTAACAGAGATTGCCCTTCCTTAATGCTCTAGTGTGAAACTCAGGGCAGAAGAGATGGGTAAAGGACCAATAAGACCAACCTGGGTGGAAAGTTCTGAATGTCCCAGCCTGCCTTATGGTAGCAGAAGACCAACAGAGAAGGACTCTAACTCAGTAGATGAACACATGCAAAAGGTCCCAGGTTCAATCCCTGGCATTTCTGTGTTGGGATAGTGAAAGATTCCTGCCTCTAACAGTGAAGAGCTATGGCTAGACATAGCAGACTAGGAGTAACCCATGTGGTGTGCTCAAAATGTTGTTGGACTACATATCCCATCATCCATTGAGCATGTTGGCTGGGACTGCTGGGAGTTGTAGTACAACAACATCTGGAGGTCACCAGTTTGGCTATCTCTGTAATAGACAGTGCTGAGCTAGAGAGACCAATGCTTTGATTTCATGTCCTACAGCTTTGTATGGATCTCCTCTTTGCTCCATATGGAAACCATAAGAAGCAAGCCCCAAGGTATTAAGGCAAGCAAAATCCTTCATTGTATAAGGCACCAAACCAGAACTTTAGGAAACCATTGCTGATAGAACATTAGTTCTCTTGAAGTTTGAAATAAACTATCTGTTCTAGCTGAGATTCAACATCTGGACGGTTATGGTTGTACAGTATGCAGGACTGTATGAAAGAAGGCTTCTTATCTGCAACCTCCGCCATCAAGACAGGGCCAATGCAATCTGACTTTTGAGCCAATTCCACCTGATTATGAGACTAATAGCACAATCCTATGTGCGTTTACTCATAAGTAAGACCCATTGAGTTCAGTTGAGCTTGCTTCCAGGTAAACAGGTACCGGATTGCACCCTAAGGCCATCTTTTGCATTCCATTTGGCCCTCTGCTGACAATTTAATGGTTTCACAGTATTTATGTTGGTATAGAATTCTGATTTCTGAATGTGCAAATGTTTTCTTGATTCTTTAAGCAATTGCAAAGGCTCTCATTCGCTCCAGATGCTTTAACTAACAGTTGTCCTGGCATTTTTAGGTGTCCAGGAGACATTGCTGGCCATTTATATGAAAGTCTCTGTTCTAAGCTCCACATATCAACTGCAAGGGAAACCTGCATGCCTATTACTCCACTAAATCAGGAGGAGGAGGAATGAGATCCCGTGGGTTCAGCTGAGCAACAAGACAGACATCATAGCTATCATGCATGAGGACGTTGACAGCCACAACATTCCACTGGTTTTCCCAGGTGTCCAGCTCTAAGATCTCTTTGGTGATAACTTCATGGCGAGCTACAACCAAAAAAGAAAAAGAAAAATGAAATGCAACATCAACAAAGGAGTCAAGAAACCATCTTTGATGTAAGTAACAAAGCAAAAAATTCTTTTATGTTATGCTTAGATTAAAAAGAGATACGGCAGTGACTGAAGCATGATTTGCAAACCCAATATTTGTACTCCAAGCTGTACAATGTGTCTGGAAACTCCAGGTTGTGCTGATTTGACTTAATAATGCCAAGTCCTTTTCTGTTTGGCTTATAACAAAAGACATCATTCACTGAGTATTGGTTCTCTACTTTGACCACTGTATCTAAAAAGGAAACGAACTTGGTTCTTGGATGTGCCCAAACTAATTGCATGCTGAATGCATTCTAAACTAATATAGTGCTACATGGTCCAGAATTGTCCTTTTTCTATAAAGTTTGTTTACAAGTAAATCTTTTCCAGCAAAGTTCCCTTGCAATGTTAATTGAAAATTCCCTCCTTACTGGTTTTACCTGGTTTATTGCTTCCTTGCAGAGATAGGGGATCTTTAATGATTGGTTTTCTTGGACTTACTTTCTTTCCTTTTTTTGCAAAATGAAATAAAGATCAAAAATAAATGAAAGGAAATCAATAATTTAATTTCTTATCCTCATCTATACTGAACAGAAAACAAATAACATAGGCATTCCCTGCTAGAAGGAGTTTTAATGAAAGGGCCTGCTTGCCCGTAAAAGCCTCAGTAGGGTTTTGCCTATCTATGCTGGCACTACAACTGCTTTTTATTGACAAGAAAAGAAAAAGAAAATGTGCATCAGTTCAGGGGTTGGGGAAAAACAACACTGAAGACACTGGAAGACAGTGACCAAGCAATGATAGCTTCTGAGTTATCTGTAAAAATAGTGTCGGAGAAAGGATAGCAGTTATTGAAAAAAGGGCTAGTGTGCAAACAATCCAATTTGTTTTGGCCGCTTGGACAGAAGAATTCATGCAAGTGAGTTAACAGTTATTTGGGCCCTGTCCCCAACCCCCCAATTCAAGGGATGGTGGGGACTTCACCCACGAATAAAAATCTTGCATGCCAAATAATCTAATATTACTTGCACATAACTTAAACCTAGTGCTATATTTATTTCATTGCAAGTAAATGACTTGTTTTACTTTTCCCAGTGGCTGCAATGGAGTACTCTAAGAGATGTTAGGATAGGAGCCCTCAGTAAGAAAGGACTCTAAATACCAGCTGCTGAGGAGCTCACAAGAAGAGTGACTTTTGCCCTCATGTTCTGCTGATGAGCTTCTCATTGGCATCTGCTGGGGCACTGTGAGAACAGGAGGTTGGGCTAGATGGGCCTTTGGTCTGGTCTAGCAGGGATCTTTATGCTCTTATGACTCCTGGCTCTGGGCCTTGTTGTCATACTTGCCCTGCATTCACATCTCGAACACTAATTTGCCATGGCTGGAATCTTTTGGTGTGTGAAACAGCATAACCCTGCAGAAAACACATTGTGGGATGGTTTCCCAATGTTTGGCGTGGTCATGGAAAAAAGAGAAACTAAAATGAGTAACTTCTGCAGGCAGCTGCAAATCACACAAAAGTGAACGAACTAATTAGAGTGGATGTTGGCTTGCAAGTAGATTCAGAAATGGTTAGATCTGCATTAAAAGGTATGTATGCTATCCTCGAAGCTACCAGCATGAGTTTGACCAAACTGCGGGAGGCAGTGGAAGACAGGAGTGCCTGGCGTGCTCTGGTCCATGGGGTCACGAAGAGTCGGACACGACTAAACGACTAAACAACAACAACAACATGCTATCCTAAGTATGCCATTCTGATCCTGGTTATCTTACATTGTTTTGCTGTTGTGGATAAAACTGAGGGTACTTTTAATTACAAGGATGAGACCTGCCTCTTTAAACTTAACTCAGAATGCAATTACTAAACCTTTATTGGCTGCAGTGAACATTCAACATCCTTTCCAAATTCTTCCCCAAATTAGTAGCCTTCACATGCGACACACAAAGACATGTCAGACATTCTCAAATGCATTGTGAAGGAAAATGCCCTCCAGGCTTCTGGAAACAGAGTTTTGTGGTTTCCATGGGCATGAGTGTTAAGCAGCCATCTCCTTCGCAGGGTGGAGACAACTTTCAGGGCCTCTCTTGTACTTTGCCTGTTTGGAAAAACTGATGGATTTGGCAAGACCAGTTAGATTCAAGCAACTCTGTTAAAGCCAGTTTTTATAAAGAGCAGCTTTTAACCATGGCTGAGCAATCGTACCGTAACAAAAGAGCCACCAAGCAAGAGAGAATTTTGCTTCAGAGTTCTTTCCCCCCTCTTCTTTTATAGGTGAATGGAAGAGCCATTTATTTTCTAGCACAAAAGCTGGGCTTTTTGACACCTATTACAAAAAGCCAACTGCTTTGGTATTAATGAGAAGTTCTTTTTAAAGCTACCTCCCCCCCCCCATACCAGTTAGAAATTTTCAGCTGAACTTTTTCTGTAACTAAAATGTGTGGATAGGATTTGCTCATCTTTTTCATTCTCTGCTCTGAGGAATTTCTAGGTCTAGCCTGGCTTGGTACAGCCATTGGGGTAGTGGATTATAACTCTTTGAGCAATTTCACACATTGTACAGCAACAAACTTGGGTTTGCCACTGTTCACCCTCAGCAGGGAGTCATAGCCAATTCCAATGCACATCCTCCCAAATGTCTGTTTGTTGCATTCCCACTGAATTTCCAGCAAATTTCTTCACTGTTAACACAGGAAATTATTTACTGGACTCTGACTGGGGCTTTCTCTTCATTTGTAATACAGTGGTACCTCAGGGTACATATGCTTCAGGTTACATACGCTTCAGGTTACAGACTCCGCTAACCCAGAAATAGTGCTTCAGGTTAAGAACTTTGCTTCAGGATGAGAACAGAAATCGTGCTCTGGCGGCATGGCAGTAGCAGGAGGCCCCATTAGCTAAAGTGGTGCTTCAGGTTAAGAACAGTTTCAGGTTAAGTACGGACCTCCGAAACGAATTAAGTACTTAACCTGAGGTACCACTGTATCTCCATTATAATCTTGCCCTTTCTTGAGGACTATAAAAGTGGAACAAGAGGAGAGGCTATTTTGCTGCTTTTCAGGGGTGCTCATTATCCCTTATTTATGGATGATGAAATTATGCCATTGGAATAATGTGCACAGTGATTTCTTTGGCATGGGGTAATTGTTTATTATGATATTTGTATTCTGTGTTTTAATAAATATTGTACTTATGGATTTTATTTTTGTGTAGTTGCATGTCCTGAAACTTTTGAGATGGGGAAGATAGAAAACAAGTTAAATAAATACAGTAGTCCTTTATCACTTTGCATACAGTAACTGCAATCCTAAGAAGTGAAACCGATAAAGTCACATTCTGTACATTTCATTTCTCTAGCTTTTCATTGCTCACAAAATTGACATAGGTCTGCAGGAACAGGAGATGCAAGCTTATGTGCTGAAGAGGGGAGTGAACAGCTGTAAAAACATTGATTTTTTTGAAAAAGGAATAGATTGTTGAAATTGTAGAAGCAGTGCTAGGAGAAAAGGAAGCAGCATCGCTGGGTGTCTACGTTTACATAGATCAGATGAGGATTCTTGCTGATGAGGACTCCTTATGGTCTAAAGATTAAAACATTTTTAAATTTAAAAATGCATTTAATGGCAAATAGGAAGGAGAGAAAGGAAGGTGTCATTAACCAGTCAGAATTCCACAGGCATTTATCTGTGCTTGTCATGGAACCAGCTACCAAAAGTGAATGTACTTGTCTTGTTTTGACAAACTAGGTAAAATCTCAATGGATCATTGGAGATTTGGCAAAATGTCACTTCTTGTACAATTAGGTCAAGCCTTAAATTCATCTGATGCTGGCATTTAACACCATTATTAGCCAGTTGTGTCCATAGTACAGTATGGCAAGTAATTTATGTTGGAGGCGTAAGACAGCTAATCTGGAATGTTATATTTTGAGCTTACTTTAAGGTTGTGAAATTTTGGTCTGACATGGTAAAGGAGATTGAAGTGATAACAAGATATGTACAGTACTACTAACTGATCCTTTATTTTATTTGCACTGATAAAGGATCAAACACCATTGGAATATAGGGAATTAGTTCAACAATTATTGACAGTTCTTAAACTGATCATCTTTTATAACTGGGAAAAATGAACTTAGCAACACTGGAGGAATAGATATTTCAAGTATGAGATATTGTACATATCATTAAACTAAAGTGAGACAGAGAGGGAAGATAATCTGATGATCTCTTTGTGAACAAATTGAATGTGTTTATTAGCTATTGGTGCAATAAAGTACAGGACCATGCAAACCCACACAGACTATTGGGTTTGTTGTGAGCTTGGCAAGGTGGTTTCAGTTTATATTTTTATGTATAGCTTTGTTCTTTTTTTTTTACATTATGGATAGTATCCTTGATGTATCTTTCAAGTCACAAATTTAGCAGTAAATTATTATTTTTATTTCTGTCCAGGATATTTTTATTTCTGTCCAGGATAAGTGCCACTAGCTTACTTTTATTTGTTTTTTATTAGGAAACATACTTGCTTAATATTCCTAGCCATACTATGCTCTGCAACATTCTTGCAGATGCTCTGCAAGGGAAGAAGCACTACTTGGAGGCTCATAAACTTCCATTTCCAAGTATGAATGCATTTTGCCACTCAGACATAACCAGGCTGGGTTTTGCTGTTACAGCTGTATGACAGGCTGACTCGGCCTCCTTCTCTCAAGACTGGCCACTGCACGGGGAAGCTTACAGATTGCTTTAGGGTATGCTGGATAAATATTTAATCTACTTCTCTGTTCTTTGAAAATTGCATTCCATATGTGGTTAGAGTTTATACTTACTGCTATGGTACTACATATCGATTGCTGCTGCTACTGTACTTTCTTTCTCTCCCTTTTTATGGGAAAGTTGCATTTTTCAGGAAAAGCAATTTTGAAGATGAAACTCCAACTTCATTCATATCTATCTATCTAGATATATATTGAATTGCAGAAAAGTGTCTGCAATTCAATATTTGAGTTGTCATGTACTTTTTAATGTTCTTCCATGCAAGAACAGCAAAAAATAGGAAGTTGGCATCTAAAGCACATGACTTTTTTTTTTTTAAATGGAAGGGTTGAATCTTATTTTATTTTATGCTGGATGGTTGCCTCCTGTCCCTTGAACTATGAAAATGAATCAAATCAAAAGAGTTTGGTTGTCAAAAGTACGTATATGTACATGTCTACACCATCCCAGGGACCGTAATTTGCAAATTGTAGCATGGTGAGGTCAGAACCCTTAACAAACTAAAGTTCTCGCCACTAGGGGGCGCATTGGAAGATGGCCGACAATACCATCTCTCTGACCCACACGGGGTAATTAAGAGGCTGTTATGGGAGTAGGCAGCCTCCCTTGTTGCCCCAAGGAAATGGGAAACACTGCCCTTGCCTGCTGTGCCCATAAATCACCCCCTAATTCGAAAGAAGGGGGTGAGGGCCCTAGGCAGAATGCCCCCGTGTGGACCTCGGCTCTCCTGGACGCCGTCTCTGATCGCACACTAGTTGCAGCAATTTGGAATAATTAATTACAAAAGAAGCAAATGCACATATTTCAAGTGAAGAAGGGGAGTGAAGTCTGCTAATTTAAGTGACCTCTGCGAAAGAAGACAACGGGCTGGAGAAACAGGAATATTTTACGATGAAGATACACCAAAGGCGGGGTATGTTGACAACGGGGCTGAATGGGGGGAAAACCTTTTCTACTTTCCTTCTATGTGATTTACAAGAACCCCTCCTCATTAGAACCGTTGGTTGAACTGACCCAAGCAGGATGATTAAGGTCTGTGTGGAGATAAACTTTAACCAAAAGTATGCTTTATGGAGACCGAGAAGCAATAAGAGCTTTTGGGAATGGCGCAGCAATTAATTCGGAGTCGCCATCCTGCCAAAGGATTTATAGCCGGGAGGAAGAACGGATTTGTTTTCAGACTGCATTCCTAGTGAATCTCCTCAGAGGTTTTGAGAAAGGAGGCAGATTGGTGAAGATTAATGACGCTAAGACTGTTTTGATGTATGGAAGTAATGTTATATGGAAAACGTCTGGATATGGCTACTGGATAAAAAATAATATCCACGCAGGATTACAAACTGTTCTAACCAGCTTGCGGAGACTATCAGAGGTCACAAAGAGAAAGGAAAAATATATGAAAATAACAACAAGAGATGTGGAAAAATAATAAGAAAGGACTGGATAGTACTGTGAACATCATAAGGTTAGATTTGTGGACATTAAAACAGCAGTAAGAAGCAAGAAGTTGATTGGATCCCTTCGGAACTTGAAATATGGGTAATTTGGTTTGATTTGATGTGATTGGTCGGTTAATAAAAAAATATTCTTAAAACAAACAAACAAACAAAAACAACTAAAGTTCTCAGGCTTCCTCCAGTGCCTTAAATGTATTTTGTGGATGTAACCCAAGTCTAATAATTCTGGGTAAGTTACTTTCATGAATGCTATAACCCACAGAAACAGATGTTGGCAAAAGGAGAAAAGAGGATAAATGATCTGAACAGTGTCGAACAGGAAGGCTGTTGCATAGTCTGGAAATAAGATCTAGTTCCTGAGTCACTGAAATTTCTAAGTCTTTATGTGGTCAAGAACTGCAATAGCAAGTCCCCAGTCTCCCATATTGTTATTATTGTTCATTATCTATGTTATCTAGTTGAGATTCCTGCATTGCAGGGGGTTGGACTAAAAGACCCCCAGGGTTACTTCCAACTTTACAATTCTATGATCATGTCTCCCTGCTGTTCTTCTACCCTTCTCACCTCATCTGCTCTGTCCCAGCCACACCCTCTCTTTTCCTTAATGGCTCCTCAAGATCCTAGCACTTTCCCCCAGCACTACCACTCCTTCTAGCCTTGCACGACCCAAATATTTCCCTCTCCCTTCTCAGAAGCAGAGGTGGGTCTATCAGAGGAGATGAAACCATTGTGAACTGCTGCTCTTGGTAATTTGACCCACCAGATATACATTAAGAGAGACTTCAGCTGCTTTTGCAGCTATGTAGAAGAGAGTGTGCAAAATCTCCGCCCCTTCCTGAACCTAGCATCCTTATCCTTGACATTTTTTTGGTACTTGACACTGCAAGGCTACCTCCTCAGCAGTACCCTGCTATCCAGACAACGGTTTTCTTAATTTTTATCAGATGCTTGAAATCCAGACCAGTTAATTTTACCATTCCATGCATCAGTCTATGGCCACAGTCAGAAATAATTCCTACCCTTAACAGGTTATTCTCCTTATGATCCATCCTCTAAGTTCTCTTTGTACAGTTGCCAAGCTACTGGTTCTAAATCAGGGCCGGTTCTATAGTAGGAATTCCTTCCTGTTGCTCTTGATGTGGGATTGCCTGAACACTGCTACAGAAGAGGCAAAAGAATCACTATATGTGTGAGTGTTGCTTTCTTTCTCTTGTTAAGGCAGTTAGGCCCCCAGGTGAGGGCTGTTTAAATGGCCAGGGAGTGGACCCAAGGGAAGCCATCAGCTCCGCCCCCTGGCACAGCCCATGTCCAAGCCTGCATCCCCATTCGCCAAACCAGGATGCAAGCCAGGATCCGGCTCCTGATAGGTGAGCGGACTTCTACAATCACATGGTACTCTTTGAGCTGCAGAAGTCATCAAATTTCCTCTTGCGTCCTGAGAGCATCAGTTGGGGGTGCTGTTGAAACTGATGTTATTAATTCCAAAAAGAGCCTATGCTAGCACTTTCTAGTGCTTTCTCTTCCGTCCTACCACTCTCTCCCATATGCTTGTCTTATTGTACAACACAGAAATAATAATCAGTAATGTTTATATGATTGCAGTAGATTAAAAGCATCATATGGTTATGCATTGTCTTGATATTTACTATTCAAAAACAGAAAGAACATAGCCCATTTCCCCATAAATCTATCTGGCTGATTTATATGTGTTCTGTTAAAGCAAGTTAATTTGATCATTGTTACAGGAGATCATATTTTCTCAGTCCAATCTAATAAGGATGGTACATTGCTGTTTTCCCAGTTCTTTGCTTGCATTATTTTTAAAGCTGTTAAAAAATGGACTGTCACTTCCACAAAACCTTAAAAGCACTATTTTAGGCTCAAGAAGTGTATAATGATACCCATTTCTATGATGGTATTATAACTATATTCCAAAAAAAAAAAAACCTGGATGATAAGGCACTATCAAAATATATCCATAAAATCTGCTCTTCTTACCCCACATCTCCAACAATTATCCAGTCCTGTTTGATATATTAAATTCAGCTTGTATGGTGTAACATACTATTGATACAGGATTTTGAAATTATTTCCCCTTAAATCTGCTGATACCAGCCTACATAGAATATGACTCCATAACCATTTCCATTCATCTGTTCTTATTTCAGATCTAACATCCCTTTCTCATTTTCTCATAAAATTACTGTTTGTTCTGTATCTCAAATCATATAGTAGAATTTACCTATGGTCCCTTTCATGTTTACTTTATTTTATTAGTGTTCCATATTTTGTAAGTATAAAAGTTATTGCTCCCCTAATCTGAAAGAACTGAAGCTCTGGGTGTCTTGTTCCTCCCATTATTTTTGTGATTTTCTCATAGGCAATATTTTGTCCAGTCAATAATACATTAATAACATCTAACCCTGTGATTTACCAATCTTTAAAAACTCCTATTAGACCAGAATCAGGGTTTATGAATTCATTATAGAAAAATGAAGTTAATGGGGAAAGTCCTGGGCATACCGTTGCTTTAACTTTGACAATTATGCCTTCCCAATTGTCATTGTCATACCACAGCATATTTCGAAAATCTCTTTTTTCCAAGTAATGACTCTACTTCTATGATATTATCTGGAGAAAACCAGTCCTTTATTAAAGCTAATTTTATCGCTTGACAGTACCAAACTATATTTGGAATTCCCAGACCTTTTCTGTCTACTTTTTTATATAACATCTCCAATAATTTTGTTTTAAAGAGTTCTGTGTTACAGCCTCTTGTGCCTGGTAAAAATATTGGGCAAATGTGCCTGTCTGACAGACTGAAAAACTGAATAGCTTAGAAGTGGCAATGGGGATTCATGAGATAATGGGGATTCTAGCATGCATCAAAGAACCAAAATGTTGGCAGGGGTTCCAAGGCCTTGTGTGATAGGAGTGTGTGGTTTAGGGACTTCTCCAAATGAACTGTTTATTGAGTGTTCATCCCAATTTACTTGCACAAAGCCTGAGCGAAGGTTATACAATATCTGCTCTTTACTGAGCATTTGTTCTGATTTGTTTGCAGGGAGGTTATACATCGTCCCATCAGCTGATCATGATTCCAGACTTTTTAGTGCATTTCCCCATCACTTTTCTAACTGCAAAATGTGTGTTTTTTAAGTTGATTTGTTGCATCAGAGCCTTTAATCCACTTTTGTTGTGTAAACCTACATTTCTAGTATGCAGTTGAATCCCTCTCACAAAATAGTGACAGTCTCTGGAGGCAACCTAGACCTGTGTGTCCCACATGCAAAGAAGGCATGTCTGCAGCCCCAATAGTGCCATATTACTCTGGCTTGCGAGTCATGTACACTGCAGCACATTCTTGGTTTGGAGCTAGCCATGCGGATTATGTAACTCCAATCCTGTGACAACTGGTTTTGGGGAGTGTCCTCCCTTTCCCAACTCTATGAGTATAAATCAAATGGAAAGACTTTGCTTTGGGTACTACTGCCATCAGAGCTGGAGTTGTTTCCCACCAGAGACAGGACCTTTTCAGTGGTGGCACTCAAACCATTCACTGTCCAGTTGAAGCCTGCAAAGCCCACCCAATTTAGGCCTATAGCAAAAACTCACTTTCCCATCTAGTTTTTAAGTTGAGTCATCTGTGTAAACAATGTGTTGTTGCAGCCCCGATATTGCTGATGTTTTTCTTTCTCATACTGTTTCTCTATAATTGTTTTTATAATGCTGATATTGCTGACTTGTTATTTTAAACCACATCAAGGGCCATATTGGCGGAATAGCATAGAATAAAATTGATTGCTTAATGCACAATCATTTCAAACTAATAAAATATCTGCCAATAAGCTGGGTAAGTGGGGGGGGACACATTGCAGGGACCCATGGGTCTCCTCTTAGTGGAAGTCAGACCACACAACACCAAGGGCAAGAGGCAGGTTTTAACCCCATTGCTTACGGCCATCTCTTTATATTTCCATTTAGGAGCAAATGGTAGGCATTCTGTTACAAAAGAACATAAAAGAGAAGATTTTGTAAATATTACTTATAATATTATTTATTACTATTTATTATTTATTACATTTGTATATTGCCCTTCACCTGAAGATCATGGAACAGCTCACAACACAAAAAACAAACAAAATGAGAACACAAAATAACTAGTAAAACAAAAACAAACCAATGACCCCCTCCCATACATTTAAAAGGCTGTAGAATATTTAATCAGCCCTGGTTATAGAGAAATGTCTTTGCCTGGCACCTAAAGATATGTAATGAAGGAGCCAGGCAAGTCTCCCTAGGGAGAACATGCCACAAAATGGGGAGCCACTGCAGAAAAGGCCCGTTCTTGTGTTGCCGCCCTCTAGACCTCTCATGGAAGAAGCGCAAAAAGAAGGGCCTCAGAGAATGCTCACAGGGTCCAGGTTGGTTCATATGGGGAGAGGCCATCCTTGAGGGGTTGTGGTCCTGAGTCATTTAAGGCTTTAAGGTCAAAACCAGCCCTTTGAATTGGGCCTCGAAACCCTTGCTCTTGCTTACTCCCACCCCAAAGCAACTCCCCACAAGGAACAACACCCTTTCTGCTGGCTAAAGGTGCAAAAAGGCTGGCTTCCTCATGAGGCAGGGGAAATTCAGCAGCTGTGGAGGAGGGCCAGGTGAACAGCTCACCTTCTCCACTGATGGCCTCTGGCTGCTGCTACCTCTGCAAGTGAAGCACCAGTTCACCACCACCACCTCAAGTCATCTGAAGCTGCTGCTTGCCCTTTCCTTTAGTGAAGCATACTAAATGTGACAATTGTGTCAGGCAAACACAGGACACAGCTGTCAGCCCCTGGAGGCCCGGAGGTTTAGCTTGAGAATGAAAGAGCTGTAATAGAAGCATTGTGCTACCAGTCTGCAACAACTTTCTTGAAATCAGTAATGTACGGGCAATGGCTTAGCAGTCAACCCACTTGGAAAACACAAGGCAGCTCTTGTCCACTGCATATTCCTGAGTGTTCATTTAAAGACAATAGCCTCTTGGGGCGAGCAAAGCTATAAACTGTAATTGACATAGAGATTCTAACGCAAAACGGCCTTGCTGAACCTCCCACTGCTGGATTTAATATTGCTGACAACTGGAGGACATCACTATTTGCGACACTAGGATATAAAGAGGTAGAGGTGGAAAGGAGCTGAGCGGGCAGAATCACCAGAACGAAAAGTTTGATTCCTCCCTGTCTTAATGTTATCATTAGATGCATATTAGCAGAATCAGCACAGTTAATAAGCAAATAACTGTTTTACTGCTTTAATGGAAGAAAGAGTGTAGATTCCTGGCTGATGTCAGAGCAGGTTGGAAAAGGGATTTCAAGCAGAGTTTTCAAGCTACTTATAATGAGCTCTCTTAATGCTTCAGCCATATAGAATAATGGGAAGACAGCAATTACTAATAGCAAGGATGAGCCAATATTAAGCAGCAAATCAAGCACGAAAAATCATAGCTGCCTGCAGTCTCAACAGTTCTCTGAACAGACTCCATCTCAGTGCCAAATGGACGGCATAGCTGCCTCTTCAGCCCAGCTCACTGTTTATGCAAACTTTGAAAACAATGAGACTTGAGGGCATGTAGCTGTGTGCTGATCTGCGGCCAGTATTGACGTCCACTGGCCTGAGCACCACTTGGGATTCTCAAATTGTAATATTTATATTGTAATATAAATAATTATTTTACAGACATTTCAGATAAATGCATAGTCTTGAAAGCAGCTGTCAGGGGCTCTGGTCACATTTTGTTCACTTTGCAGTACAAACACATACTGAGTTTTGTGAGTTCATGCATTTGGGAACCTCCAGCACTAGTTCAGGATCTTGTTTACATGCTGTTCCCCCAACCTCCAACTTTGGGCTACATTTTGCCATCCCTTTAAGGGCACAGGGGTGGAGGAAAGCTATCCCACATCTAAATAACAGGGGGAAAGCGACTATTCCAATAACTCTCCAAAGCAAGTAACTTGAGCAGTTCAGCGTGCAAAGTCAGTTTTTCGTGATGATGAGATTTAAGGTTTGTCATTAGCCCTTCTTTCGTCGCGGCAAACTTTTCTGTGGAAAACACCTCCCTTTTTCCTTCCAGTGCCAGTCCTGCCTCTCTCTAGATCAGGATAGGGCTCCAATTCCCATCATGATGGCATTTTTGACAGGGTGTTTATCATGGCAGTTCTGACGTACAAAAGGCCTTATTCAGAAACTGTATGATGATAAGTCAGTTAGTCATGCTGAATCTAATTGCTTCATTTACTTGATGCATGCCATCTGTACTCAGAATTTATTCACCTACTAAGTTTCAGCTTTTTGTTTTTCAGATCTGAATGAAAATAAAAGATGAATAGAAGCCCGCAAAGAATAGGCAGGTTAGGGCAAATCAGTATGTGAAATCCACCTGCAGACACACACAACTGTACACACAATTGCTGGGCTCAGAGTCCTTTCATTCTTAGAATGTGTATATCTTTTGCACCCAGCTCCAGATGGCAAAACTTGAGATTTCATTTAAAAATAATGAAGTAGAACCCACAAATCTGAAGTCTGCTAATCCCTGTCCTATGTCACAGGATCTCTTCATAATCCTTAACTTGCTCCTTTGTGAGATTTTGAGCCCATCCAAACTTTTTGTTGTGACGTTTAACTATGTCCTGGCCAAGGTCACAGAAGCTGGATTACAAACTGTTAAGTGCTACACACCAGCTCAGCCAGCCAGTGCTATAGGCTGCACTATCACAAGTGCAAAACACCCAGGGCCCCTTCACTCTGGTGTTTTATTGATGAAATGATTGTGCACTTATACTGAACTGTCCACACAACATTAGTTGTTCTGCAATGCTCCCTCAATGTCACCACATAGTTGCCCTCTGTCAAGGTACTCTTGCACTATAGTACAGCGAAAGTGGGAGAAGAGACACACGCACTTTGAATACTTATTGTACACAAAGTGACACAATTTCAGGAGGAAACTATGGGACATGCTCTGACTGGAAACAAAACAGTAGGTATACCCCAAAACTGTTGCAAGGGAAACCAGCATTGTCGTAACTACCTTGATACCACCATGAGCACAAATCATCCTGAACACACAATAAAAAGAATGCCTGGAGGGGCCCACAAGATTTACCACAGAAATACAGCAATGTATTATTACCATCATCACCAGTGTTTTGAGCTGTACAGTTCCAGGCCTCTTGGGAACACATGAATATGTCTGTCATTTTTATTTTTATTTTTAAATTTTTTTTTAAAGAATGGCAGTGGGAAGAAGGGTTAGTTTTGAATAGAATCCAGAACACAGAGCTTTAAAATGAAGTGAGATAACAACTCAAACCTAGCCCAGCTGGAACTACTGTCACATAAAAGATGGATGCATGTTTTGTGGTGTTCCTAAGCAGAGAATCTGGGAAGTAATTAACCTGACTTGACATTCATTAGTGCTAGATAATGTATCTGTCTGCCGGCGTTTTCCTTGTGAAAGGAACTGTGGCAACAGCAGCTGTGTCAGGTGGGAATACATGTTTGATGTACTTAAGACCTAGGTGTATTTGGCAGGCGGGGGGAGGGGGCAGAGAAAGAAAACCGAACAGCCACAGTATGAGAAGACTGCATGCCTGAAGCCGCCTGACAAAATATTTTTAACCAACCGTATCCAAGTATGCTGATGAGTTAGGAAGTGAAGGATGCCGATTGGTTCAATAGCTGCTACTATGACAGTGAAAATTCCATGTTTAGCGTGCTGGTGTGTGTGTGAGTGAGGCTGGCCTTGTGGGACAGGGACCAGATTTTACACAAGTAGGACAGTATTATTCTCACTATTTGGGGAACATGATATATCTTTCGGGACTTTAATAGTAATGATAAGATAATCCTGTTCTGTGCTTCCTTAGTGCTTATTCTCCTGTAAGCTCCATGAATATATGAAAACAAAGACACAGTCGTGCGCGGTATCAAGGATAGGGAACAGTACATATTGCACACTAGAGGGGAAGTCTGGCCAAGGGCATTGCTGTTTTTAGTTTCGACAGCTGTGAAGATCCACATATAGAAGCTGAAGGGCAGGCAAGCATTCAGATTTTTTCAACATTCTGGTGGAAACATGGAGTGAGGGCAGGTTCACACCATTGCTCACTGCACAGGCCTGGGATGTTAACAGCAAATGGCACCCACTACTCCAGTAAAGCTGTATAGAACACACATCTCCCTGTGCATCCCCCCCCCAAAAAAAATTCAGTTCTGAATTCCCCCTAACCTTCCAAAGCAGATTTTGTCGCATTCAGCAGGTAAACAAGTAGAGGAAGTTCTTGCTCTCATCCAATTACTTAATTGGATACAGCCCATATTAAATTAAATATCTATCAATCTGCTGCCCTTTCATGAAACCCAAAATCAGCTGTATAAGGCTAACCCTGCCTAATGCTAGCTAGGGCCAGCCCTACATACATGATGAATGGCTGCGGAGCCATGTTCTCAAGGCTACATCAGGTGGAATAATATAAACTACAGGATGGGGTCTCATTTAAGAGGCACTAGGAGAAAGCTGGGACGCGGGTGGCGCTGTGGGTTAAACCACAGAGCCTAGGACTTGCCGATCAGAAGGTCGGCGGTTCAAATCCCCGTGACGGGGTGAGCTCCCATTGCTTGGTCCCTGCTCCTGCCAACCTAGCAGTTTGAAAGCACGTCAAAAGTGCAAGTAGATAAATAGGTAGCAGGAAGGTAAACGGTGTTTCTGTGCACTGTTCTGGTTCACCACATGACCCAGAAGCTGTACGCCGGCTCCCTCAGCCAATAAAGCGAGATGAGCGCCACAACCCCAGAGTCGGTCACGCTTGGACCTAATGGTCAGGGTCCCTTTACCTTTACCTTTAGGAGAAAGCTGAACCACAGATATTGCTGGGAACTCTGTTATAGCAACTTTCTAATTTTTTCTGCCTAGATAGTGTGTGTGTGTGTGTGTGTGTGTGTGTGTGTGTGTGAAAGAGAGAGAGAGAATATATGAATTGTAGAGTTGGAAGGGACCCCATGGATCATCTAGTTCAACTTCCTGCAATGCAGGAATCTTTTGCCCAAATTGGGGGTCGAAACTATGAACCTGAGATTAAAATTCTCCTGCTCTACCAACTTTATAAAAATAGTCAGCAGCATGAAAAACAAACACCAGTCAGGACATGGGCAACATACAGAGGGTTGAAAAGCTTGGGAAAATAAAAACACCCTTCAGGTTTGGTTCCAAGGGAACAGGCGACATGATGCTCAGTTTATTCATGTATCAGAAGAATGAAGGGATTATAAAAGCTGGTCAGGATGCAACTTGTATCTCTTAGGATGATGGAATTTGTATTCAGATGCCTTGGTGGCTCCTAATGCATATTACAAAAACAGCCACATTCTCTTTGGATTTATCCAGTACCTGCTCCACGAAATCCCCCGCAGACATAGAGCTTCCGTTCCACGGCACCAGCAGAGGTAGAGTTAGTTCTCAAGGAGAGAAGAGGATAGGGCATGGGAGGACCATCTCTCCAAAAATTCCTTTCAGGGTTATAGATCTCCACTGCATCAAGACATTGCCGTGACTGTCCTCTGTCTCGACCAAGACAGCCAATCCCACCTGTAGACAGAGAAAGACAAACAGAGACATACATTAATGATAGCAGAAAACATGGAGGAATGCATTGCCACTAATGGCTCTTCATATCAGCTGTGTACGCAAGGCTGTTTAAAGTTGATTTGATTGATATGATATGCGCATGTCTTACACGTCATCCACACAACATTATCCTCATCCAAGTGGTAGCGTACACTCCCCATACATTTAATTCATATTTTCCTGATCTATGGATAATGAGTGCCGGGGGGGGGGGATCCAATATAAAATTGCATGTTACCCAACTGTGGATGTACTGCATTGTATGGTATGTGTGTGTTTTAAACATGTGTATGGTGACATTTTGCTGAGTGTCTTCTATGAACACACCCCATACTTGCTTGGTGAGGTGCTCCTTTGTGGCTGCTGATATGGCTGAGAGTAGCACACAAAGACACACACAGACACACAGACACAGACACACACACACTTTTTTAATCTGTTGTTTTGTGCAAGTCTGGTATATTGGAAAACTTGTATGGCAAAAATATTATTTTAAAAATTGTCCATCCATCAATACCTGGAGGACTCCACGTTCCTTATTCTGTCCTATATGCATATAAATAGGAGAAGAGAGGACTAAATGGTTTTGGTGTGCTGGAGAAACTTAAACTGTTGCTCACCCCTTAAAAAAACCAGGCTGGATGTGCATTCCATAGCAAGAGAGGCAAAACACTGCACACACCTTCTAAAGAATTAAGGATGGACAAGTGAATATATGAATGAATAAAGAAATGGTCACAAGGTGGTGTGGTATACCTTGCTGCTCTTTGCCCCTTTTTCAGAATTATGGCTGGACACACCACACACACACACACACAGAATAATAAATTTGTCTATTGCACTGGCAGAACCACATTCCTCATTGCCGCAAGAAAAGCAAGGAATGTAGTATCTGGGGAGAACCGTCTCGTTTTCCAAGGTACAAAATATTTTAGTTTGTGTGCTGGGAAAATATGATATCCCCACAGCAGAAGTGAACTGACCCCTGAAGGAAGAATGTGGACTGTGTGCAACAGATAAGAAAGAAATGCAGACTTTCTGTGTGCACACACACACAAATGGATCAGGTGGAAATGTGCCTATTCAGATAGCTCTTAATTAAACAAAACATGAATTCCCTGCCTCTTTGAAAGAGAATTCCCACAACTCTTTATCAAAGCCAGATGTGGCAAGAAGTACATTTTGAACAGGCCAATATATTTTACTAGGATGTGGCTGCAGTGGTTGTGCCCAAGTTATAAACGGCCAGCTCAAATGGTGCATCGTTCATAATGGGCAAGATGCTCAAAAGTTAAGCATTTTTAGTCCGATTGAAGCCAACACAACTTAGGCTGTGTTCACTCTCCTGTTTACTGTGCAATGGAGAAGGAGGAGAGGACAGAGGGTGATGTCCCCTGTTTCCAAGAACTTCTATTGTGAGACTTTGGTGGGTGAGCTAAATGTTTGCTTGGTCCCTGGGTGAGAACTCAGAGGCTGAGAGGGAGGGTACGTCAGAAGGAAAATGAATTGATATTGATTTATATATATATAAGTAGCGTTGTATAAATATAATATTTTTATATGTAACTGTGTAATATTTGGTTCAAGTTGTCTGTTGCTTCGATTTTAGAAATATTTTAATATGTTAAGCAGTTTAGAAATTAAATAATCAAAATAATTCATCCCTCAGTGTGTTCCCAGGGCTGGGTTTTTATTCTGTGTTCACACAACATTATCCAGAATGTTTTATATATCCTCTGTTATGTTGTAAAGTACTACTGTTCAATGCATTATTTTTTTAAACAAGCTTCACACTGATTCAAGTCCTTAAGCCATTTCCAATTCATCTGTAGCTAAGGTAAGAAAACCTTTACATAGGGTAAAGACATAACTGTCCCCTCGGTGCCCCTGGTATGTACATAAATAGAAATGAATCTGACACTAATGAAGTTGTGCTGATGTGAACAGCTAGGAGCAAAGACCTGGAAATGCACAGGGTGAGGTGAGGGATTCACTGCACGGTCATGTGAACACACCGTTAGTTGCATGCTGCATTGCTTCCTCCGTATTTAGATCACAGGTGCTTTTCTACCACTCCTTCCCTGCTTTAAAACCATAATGGGAAGTTTTCCTTCATCTGTGAAGTTCTGTGACTTGTGTAGGTCAAGGTTCTAGGAATGGCTCAGAGGTTTCTGAATGTCCTCAGAAGCAGATCCCCAGGATCTTGCATTAAATAGATGTGGGTGACTTGCCATACCTATGATCACAAGCACACATTCCGGGGCCAGTATTTCTTTGTAGGGTCAGAGCTCTGCTGCACACATGGAACTCCTCACATTCAAACCAATGGATGAGAGAGCTCAGTGGGCTTAAAGGAAATCATGCCTAGAACTGCTAGTTCTGTTGAAGAGAATGGGTCAGCTTGCTGAAGCACGCACAGGCTTCTGAATGTGGTACATAAGCAATCAAAGCTTGCATGTATTTGCTGTTGGGGCTAAAAGCTCACTTCATGTACCAAGAGGCATGCAGTGTTTACTTAACACAGAATGAAATTTTAACATATCTGAAAGTGGATGTTTGCACAAAAGCACATTAATTTTAAATGAGGGGTATCTGGCTGAGTGACGAGTCTGGTATTAAAGCACTATTTGGCCTTGGATGATTGGGCGGAGGAAATGTGTATCTGAATGTGTAACTATTTTCAGCCTTTGGATGGAGGCCATGTTTAAAAGATCCTAGCATATTACCCAATAAGGAATGCACAATAAATTATATTGCTAGCTGAGCACTGCAAATGTGCACGTACTTACGTTGGAATAAATATTTTCCCCACAAAGGTCAACAGCAAAACTTTTAACTAATCGTATGAGTTGGGATCAATCCTCTGCACAATTGCCTGGGAGTAAGTTCCACTGAATATAATGGGGCTTACTTCCAATAAATATCCACAGGATTGCCCTGCACATGTGGAGGCATAAATAACCTTGAAATTTGATAGTCTCTTCCTTCACATGGTTTGCTACTTGAATCCACACAGCCTAAAGTGCTCAGGGAGCGTAAGAATGCACTCATTCCAGCTAGATTGCAAATGGGAGCTTTCCTTCCAATGCAACTACAGTGGTACCTCAGGTTAAGGACTTAATTCGTTCCGGAGGTCCGTACTTAACCTGAAACGGTTCTTAACCTGAAGCACCACTTTAGCTAATGGGGCCTCCTGCTGCTGCTGCGCCGCCAGAGCACGATTTTTGTTCTCATCCTAAAGCAAAGTACTTAACCTAAGGTAATATTTCTGGGTTAGCAGAGTCTGTAACCTGAAGCGTATGTAACCTGAAGCGTATGTAACCTGAGGTACCACTGTAATAATTATGCTCCCCCTGTCCGTGAATCAGACTGCAGTGGGGAACAAACAGTTAACCCCCATGCCTGTTGTGCTCACGTCTTGCTTGTGGGCTGCTGATTGGCCAGAACACTCAACTAGATAGGCCTTTGGTCTGATCCACCAAGCCCTTTCTTATGTTGTTATATCTCATCTAGTTTGGCTTTCAGGCAGTGGTCTTTCCTAACTCTAATACCTGGCATTATTTTAACTGGAGATGCCAGGAAACGAACCTGTTGCCCTCTGTGTGCAAGCTCTGCCACTGTGGCCTCTTGTATGTATCGCTCTGCTGTTGAGCTATGGGCCCCTCCCCTGACAAAAGTGATATGATGGAGGCACAGAACAAATGATTCTTCATTCCCAGGTGTCATAAGAATGAATTGCCTGCTAGAGCGAAAGGTATATGCTTTGAAAACACCACACAAACGCCTACATAACAATATAATTTTATGTCTCCGCTACAACAATTTGCCAAGCCCTAATAAGCATGCTTATTATAATTCTCCTGTTGAACAAAAGAAACTCTACCAATTACCAGTAAATTGAGAGGTCTGAGCTCAGCGTTGATTGGCTAGGACAGATTTGCAGCATCCCAGAGGCATCCTCCATGTGTATGCTGCTAACAGTGCACTCTGGAGCATCAGTGTTGCTGTGGTTCAGAGCAAAGTGTCCCACAGTGCATTCAGATTCTCCTAGGTGCTTGGCACATCTCACAAGCACAGAAACAGATCCATTCAAACCTTTAGAGGTCCACTCTTTCTGAATGCCCATGGCTGATTCCAGAGATGTCCTCCTCAATTTTGACCCAGCAGGAGGTAAGCCGTCATATACAGAACATGTATTTTCTTATCCTTCAACAGTTAGATTGCTCACATGCGGCACACACTTATTTCAACTCTGTTTCACCATTTGTTTTGCGGGTGGGAGGAGAGAGATGCCAGCAGGACATTCAGCATAGCCCTCTTCTCAAAATCTCGGCAATGCTAGCACACAATAAGAATGACCTTCATGGAATACAACTGAACTTATTTTGGAGCAGTCCTGTTGGCTTCAGCAGGACTGCTTACAATCTCCCCCACCCCCACCGAGCAGTTTTAGGTGGGCAATCTGTAATTGTTAAATTGCAGAGATGAATGTGCTAGCATGACCCATAAACTTCTGCATCCACACTGCTGAATGCAGCACCATATAATGTGCATTGATTCTATTTCCACGCCAAAGGATTATTATTTAGGAAAGGTGGAGTGACCAGTTTTAAACATAAAACGACAGCTGTGTTCTCAGATTGCCACAGGAGGGCCAGATTTTCAGAAGGCTCTCAAATCTGTTCCTGCATTAGCAGAACCCACATTTTGGGTGAGAAGAAAACAGATGCTTTCTGTACCAACCCTAAATAGTGAAAGAATTTGTTGTGTTGAAGATTTGGTGAGCAAATTATCTTAACTCTACTGAGTTACTGCTTCTTCACTTACTGGCGAAAATGAGGATTCACTTCAGGAGGCAATAAAATGAAGGATTTCCCTATGACATACACAGTATTTTTTTCTGCTCGCAGTATGATCATTTGGAGATTTCCCATTTAAAACAGGTTCATTATATAATTAAGTGGTTCAGCACCATATGGTGGTCTTAGGACTTGATTCAAAGCCAGTTAGAGCAGATACAATTCTTTCCATTTATAGCTCCAGGCTGCAATATCTCTTGTCACAGTTTCCAGTGATATCTGCTTATGAGGTAAAGTACCTATTTGTTTATGCATATTTGCTTGCTGAAGCATATTGAAATTGTACCCAACAACAATTGGGAACTTCTCTGCCCACTGGGCTTCTTAACATTCTCTGCTTTTGTAACTGCATCTAAGAACTTTATTAATGTGCACTGAATTTTGAGGCTCTTTGGATGCTTTCAGAATAAGATGGGCAATTTAAAAAACCACAACCTTACACATTCATGAAATGTAAATATGTGGGGCTTGAAGTAGCAAAACGTGCAATTTTGAAGATACAGTTTCCAAACATCTTTAGTAGAATCCCTAGAAGTGACTTGCTCATTTGCTTTGCTTGGTCCTGGAAAACCTTAAGCAACAGGGGATTTGGCTGGTGAACTGTCACAGACTGCTTCAACCTCAGAGTCCTCTTTTGAGCATCAAAAGAAACAGAGGTTTACAAGGCCAGGAGCTGTTATAAATACTAGGAGCCAGGCCTTCTGCCTTTTCTTGGTCAACAGAGCAATGCATCCTGCTTGCTCCATTCCAGTTGTGAGGATAAAATGAGACGGGCAGGTAAAAGAACCATCCCATGCTCCCTGAAGGAAGAAAGGGGTGGTGGTGGATTAAATAAATAAATAAATACATAAATAAATACAAATGGCTTTGAGGAACAAGCTTTTTTAATGCCTTGCCTTTTGTTCGTAGTCTCAGAGTGGCAAGTACATGCCACCTCTCTGATTTAAATAGTGCCCTTGTCTGGTCAGCTGGTAAATTAGGCAGATAAGGAAGAAAAGCTCCTTAACAGCATCTTTCTTACAGCTGGCTTTGGCCATTTCCATGTATGCTTCAGACTAAGCCCCTCACATCCTCTTTAGCTGGGCACAACCTTGCTAATTAATTTCACATTTTAAAAGCATCTCTCAGTCCCTCACTAGGATGAAGCTGTTTGGGGGAGGAGGAACAGCCTGCTGGGCATTCTGTTCCTCCTGACTCAATTTGTATTATTGTCCTTATGATGGCACGGATTGATAGGTGCAGCGTCATTCGCAGTTCTGAACTCATGTCTTCACAGTAATCCTGTTGTCACAGTAATTGGCAATACTTTGTCAGCTTTGTTCCCCTTTTACAGACAGATTAACTGAGGGCTCCTCCACACTTTCACTTTCCTGCAGATCCCCACCCCCGGAGGAAACCTGCCTATGGTGCTGAATTGGAGCAAACATCAGTCGGGTTTCCCGTGGATTAACATTTGCTCCGATTCAGCGGTAAAGAGTGTGTTTTCCCCAGGAAAGCGGTGGGGAAGACAGAAAACCACTCAGACCTGTGCCTGGAAAGCACAGGACAAGTGGAAAGCCTCCCCCACCCCACCCCCAGCTTCTTGGATTATTTTTTGTGGCATATAAACCCGAATTTACAAGGGTCTGCCACTGTAATATTTTGACCAGTTGCACGGAGTGTCAGCAGCACAGTCAGCGGCAGATCTTGATGCGGCAACACGGCTGTGATGAGGCTGAAACACTGAGGGAGATTGGCATGGGGCAGAACATGGGCATTTCCTGCAACAACAGCAATGGCATGGCTCAAGGGAGCCTGCACATATCAATCATGCCCTGTGGAAGGTGAACAAAGCAGTGTGGAGTGCCTGGGTGGCAGAGTCATACGGCACCCAGGCATTGCATTTGTCAAGAAGGACTTGTATCATCTGGATGGCGTGCACTTATCACCTGCTGACAATGAGAGTTGGTTGCTAGATGTGTACTGGGGCCTGTGGAGTTGGTTGAGTTGTAGGTGGGTTTGGTGGCAAGCCAGCAAAGTGGGGGCTGGCTCATGTGGTGGATAAGACATGGCCTTGAATCCTTGGTCTATTCCCAGAATGGGTGTGTGAGATGGTGCATTATCCCCTTGCAATATCTCTGTGTACCCCAGTGAAGGGGTCTGGGTGGGAGATTCTGTCCTGAAGCCCAAATAGGGAGTGGACGGGCCATAGAACGTCCAATGGTGGCTGGGGGTGGGGCCAGCTTAGTTGATCTGCATCTTGAGGCAACCCATGCACAACCCATATCAACAACTTCAGGCAGGAGGCTGAGTCAGGCTACATACCCAATGCATAAGCCTACCTACATCTGTAATCAATAACGTGGTGGCCATTTTCAATTTCAGAATGTTGTTGTGTCCATTTTTTCCACCTGTTTGCTGCCTTCCCCACTTCCCGTCCTCAGGGCACATTCCTCATGAGCTTACAAAGGGCCACAAACCCACAGTAAGCTCTGTTGTGGACAAGCCCAACATTGCATCAAGCAAGTATTATCCAACACTTTGCAGTCCATTTCCCCACCACTTTCCTTGCAGGTCAAGGCATCGGACTTCCCATATCCCAACCCATATAAATAAGAGACCAATCAGACTGGGGTTTTGGGTCAAAACAGGCCACAACTTTATTTAATACAGATGAAAGAGGTTTGGCTTGGGCATGGGGCAATTGAAATAGTTCCGGTCCGCCTGCCAGAAGTGACGTGTCGTCAATCCAGGCGGGGGTTCCAAAGACTTACATCAAATAGGGTGACCCCCGCAGGGACCGCCATCTGGGGGAGTGCCTTTGGCCCTGCCCCCCCCCCGGGCACGTGGACATGGCCACTCCCCCTGGATCCCTTTAATGGGATATCCCTGCGTTTGGAGGGGCAGGCGGGGACTGCAACCTCCCCTCCGTCCAAAACAAGGGATTGCCCCAATGCTCAACCAGTTGTGACGAATTGCTATGAGGTAGGCAAAACCACCAGGTCAGTGCCAATGCAAATTCCTAGTGGGAAAATTCCTACCCGGCCCTGTAAAGAACAGCGACCACTGTAGCCACAGCAAAGTCATTGCCTATCAGTGTAAACAGTGGGTGGGTGGAATGGGAGGAAAACCCAGCGCAGGAACAAACAGGCTGTGCCCCAGGTATGGGCTGCTTAAATGGGCAGGGGGTGGATCCGAGGGAAGCCCACCGTCGGCTCCATTGGCTCCGCCCCTGGCTCCACCCACGTCTCAGCCTGCATCCCCATTAGCCAATGCAGGTGCAGGCTAAGATCCAGCTCCTGATAGGCTGCAGGGGTATATGCCTTCTCCGCCTATCAGGAAGGGCACTGCCGTTTGAATTCCACCGTCGGGGCCCCAGTGAAGCTTCTTCTGTCCAGCAACACCGCCGCACCAAGAGAGGTGAGTAGACTTATTGCAAAAAGTCTGATCTTTTGGAGAAAGTAGTTTGTTTTGCAAGAGCTTTAACTCTGCTTGAATTGTGTGGCCTTAATTTGCTCGGATGTGAGTGAATCCCACCTGAAAATAGTGACAGCCTGGGAGCATCATTACAAAATGTTCTGATGTGCAGTCAGGGCTGTGAGTGACAAGTCAAGGGAACTATCCTCAAGGTTCTTTCCCTCAGTTACTCCAAACAGCATTTTCAAAAGGTCCCTCATTGCAGGTACTCCCTCTGTCACTGTTATTTCAAAATGAAAATTGCAATCAAAAGATAATAATTTTGCAGCGCTGCAGTTCTGAAACAAAGCAGGGGATTTATGTTGAACTGGAACAGAATGTGTACAGTTCTCTTAATAGTGAAAAGCCAGCTTTGACAGGGCATTCAAAATCATTATGTACTGCTGCGTGCGTAAGCCCAGGGAGGGAGATTGGAAACCTCCTCATCAGAAAATGATGGTAACTACTTGGAAAGAAACCAATTTCAATTATGTTGGGGGCTTGGAAAATATTTTTTTTTTGGGGGGGTGGAAATGCAGTCCAAAATAAATAAATTTAAAGACACCCTGATGAATAGTTTGGCGCTCAACTTGCATTTGCCTTACGGGTATGCTCCTATGGGAAAGGCCTTCTGATTCCAGAATACCTGCTTGTTTCCTGTGTGACCCAGATATACCACAACAGAGGACTCAAATTGCAGTTTCATTCCAGGCACATTTGCTCTCCCCAGTTATATGCCTGACAGATATAAAATAATTGGGATGGGGCAGAGAAACCAGACCACATCTATGTTTTCACTGGTTTCACAAATGTACAGTAAGCGGTGAGTGCCCTTGTAAGGTTCTTTTAAATGAATCCAATTCCTAGTAGAAGACATCTAGCCTTCACTACAGTTTTCTGTGCATTCCTAAGTGATAGCTTGAAGCTTCTCAAAGACTTCTAGAACCAACAGATAAAACAGGTGAATGCTCCATGAAAAGACCAAGGCAAGCTTTTGTTCCCTTTAGGTTTCGTTCTGTTGCTATGGAAGCCAACAACTCCAGCCTAAATCCTAATAAGAGATATGATCATCACTGCAATATAACAAAGAACCCTGGATGGAGCATTTTTTCCAGAGGGGCAGCCATGCTTGTCTGTTGCAGCAAAATCAACCAAGGGTCATGCAGTACCTTAAAGACTAACACATATTTTTTTATTGTAGCACAAGCTTTCACAGACTTGAAACTCTATGCTGGAATGAAATGTGCTAGTCTTTAAGGTGGCACAAGGCTCCTTGTTGATTTTGGAGGGAACCTGTTTTCTGCCTGCAATGAAGGGCAGCTGTGCTGACTGTAGGGCTCTCTCCAGCCCAAAAGCCCTCCCTGCATTGCTGGTGCTGAAGGGCAACACCAAAAGATATATGATTGTGACTAGTTATGATCATCTGGAGAAGCATGCTTAGGTGTCCTATGTGTTAGAGAGGCCCAACTGGCTTCAACTAGAAGTTGGGCCTTTAGTGTCACTGGTCCCATGCTGTGGGACATTCTTCCAGCTGAGATTTGCCAGGCATCCTCACCTTTGACTTTCAGGCATCTCTTGAAGACCTTGTTATGCCAACAGACCTATTTAAGTAGCTGCTTAAAACTCTTTCGATTAGCCAGTGATTTATTTTAACAGTGCTTTATTGTATACATGTAGTTGTACGCTGCCATACCCTCCGACATTTCTCCGATGAAAACAGGGACATCCCATTCCATAATGATAATTTTACTATTTATGCCCCACATATCTTATTGGGTTGCCCCAGCCACTCTGGGCTGCTTCCAACATATGTAAAAACATAGTAAAACATGAAACTTTTTTAAAAAAAAAAATCCCTACATAGGCTTGCCTTCAGAAAGCTCGGGGGTCAGATAATTCCATACCCTCCAACATTTCTCCGATGGAAATAGGGACGTCCTAAGGAAAAGCAGGATATTTCAGGATAAAATCAGAAACCCGGATGGCTTCTCTAAATCAGGGATGTCCCTGGAAAATAGGGACACTTGGAGGGTCTGCCCTGCCCTGATTTTTTTTATGAGATGGTGGAATCATTATAAATTAAAAAAGGGAAGAGTCCCACTTAGCAGCTGTGCATCAAGATTATTATTAATTTTTCAAAGTTCCTTTTCTCCTGTGTTGATGTTTCTCTTGGGTTGTGTTTATGCAAATAAGGATTTTTGAGTTTACACAAATAAGGGTTTCCCTAGGCAATCAGTTGATAACAATTTATTGTGGCAGATCCAAATATATTTCCTCAAAGGAATGTTGCTGTTATCTGAATTAGCATTCCCACCACCAGCAGCACATAACATGCAATATTTTGAAGCTGGGAAAACACAATATTCTTTCCATCTGAAAATCTGGTTGTGATTCTTAAGGCTGTTCAGAGTGCTGTTGTGCAGAATCCAAGGCAGGGAACAGTGGAATGCAATTGTTCCAGTGCAATACTGCCAAGTTCAAGGGCAGTGGTGCGTGAGAGAGGGTCTTTGCTGTGGTGGCTCCTTGTCTGAGGTGAATCTCGCACCAACATGGTTGGTTTTTCATCTACGGGTGCAGGCACACCTCTTTCTCCAGGCCTTTTGTGGGGAGAGTGATGGCGTGCAGTCACCTTCTTCCGTGGAATGCTCTTTCTATTATTTTAACTGACTGTTTTATGATGATTTACATTTTCGATTTTATGTTGGATTTATGTATGGCAAACTGCAGTTAAAAAAATGCTGCAGGTAAACAGCAAATAATGAAAGAAGTGTCTCACAGACCCTTTGAACTGAGCATTGTAGATAGGGATGAAGTAATGTTAGAATAGGGACGCGGGTGGCGCTGTGGGTAAAACCTCAGCGCCTAGGACTTGCCGATTGCATGGTCGGCGGGTCGAATCCCCGCGGCGGGGTGCGCTCCCGCTGCTCGGTCCCAGTGCCTGCCAACCTAGCAGTTCGAAAGCACCCCCGGGTGCAAGTAGATAAATAGGGACCGCTTACTAGCAGGAAGGTAAACGGCGTTTCCGTGTGCTGCTCTGGCTCGCCAGAGCAGCTTCGTCACGTTGGCCACGTGACCCGGAAGTGTCTGTGGACAGCGCTGGCTCCTGGCCTCTAGAGTGAGATGAGCGCACAACCCTAGAGTCTGTCAAGACTGGCCCGTACGGGCAGGGGTACCTTTACCTTTACTTTTTAATGTTAGAATCTGAGCAATCATGTGCGTGTCTTCAGCAAAAGTGCTGGAAGAAACAGAGGCACACAGTACACACCTGTGTGGATATGCTCTGCCCATGATATTTCCTGGTGTGTCTCCCAGGAGTGACAGTAAAAACAGGACAGTCCCCAAAATAAGAAAGTATGTCATCAAAGAGCTGTTGTTGTTTTTGAGCTAGTAGTGCATTTCATTTCCCACATCCACCCATTTTGATAGTGCATTAGACCTATGGATCAACAGTGATCAGAAACGCCCCCATCTTCTACTGGAACATGTGATTTGTCGCTGACTTTTGCATGATTTAAAGTAGTATCACACCACTTTAAACAGTCATGGCTTTCCCCAAAGAATCCTGGGAACTGTAGCTTGTTAAGAGTGTTGAGCGTTGTTTAGAGACTCCCACATTCCCCTCACAGAGCTGCAATTCCTAGAGTGGCTTAACAGTCCATTCCTCCTCCCAGGAACTCTGGGAGCTCAAGAACGCAGTTTCTCTTGCAGCTCTGCCGCCTGGAAAATGAGTGCAGGGGATGGCTTCTGCATCAAAATCTCCATGCAGCTGGAAAGCTTTTAGGTGAGAAAAAGGCTTCCTACGTACCCACCATACATGTGAAGTGCACAACTCCCCACCCCCCCAAATCCTGGGAACTGTAGTTGACCTTCCACAGAGCTACAATTCCCAGCATTCTGAACAAACTACAGTTTTCACAATTCATTGGGGGGAGCCATTGTTTTAAATGTATGGTGTGTATGCCGCCTGAATATTTGAAATATTTCACTATGGGTGATATTCAGCTATGTCTTACTCAGACTCATGGCTCGTCCACACTTCCGCTTGGCCTGTGCTTTCTAGGCAGAAATCCAAGTGGTTTTGTCTTTGCCCCTCTGCTTTCCCCCAGAAAACCCACTCTTAAGCAACAAATCAGAATTAATGGCAATCTGCAGAAAACTTGATTGCCGTTTGCTCTGATTCAGCAATAAACAGTGGGTTTTCCCAGGGGAATGGAAGTGTGGATGAGCCCCAAATTAGGTCCACGAATTTCAATGGGGTTACTCTGAGTAAAACTTACTTAATACCACCCAATGTATCTGGGCTTGTCTTTTTATCATGTAAAAGGGTGCAGAATTTTCATCCAAACAGTGTTCCCTAGTGCCATAAATACACTTTCCCCTCCTCCTTCAATGTGAAGAAAGAACATTATTTGTTTTATCTGGGAAATAGTTCATATGTCACAGCATAACTACAGCAAACCAGCAGAGACATCTTTGTGTTATCAAAGCCATTAATGCTTCCGAGCTTTCTATATCACGCTTGGATAGCTCTGCAATCAAAAAGCGTTTTCGCTCTGCAAGCAATGAGTTTAATGGATTTTAAATTTTAACAAATCCGTGTTTATAAAACACATATATAAATGGGAAGGAAGACACAGCCATTAAGAAGCTGGGAATATCAAGCAAGCTTTGGATGTAAAAACACAATATGGTGTCAGAGAAAGGATATCATCCTCAGCGTTTCAGCCCTGAACTGCAGGGCTGGCCAGCTTGCAGCAAAGGTGTTAGAAGTGGCACAGGTGTTAGGAGTCTGTGTGGTGCACCTGGCGGAAACAGGAGAGGCTGCAAGGTTGGCTAGAGAGTCAGGTTTCTACTCCTACCAGCATCTTCAGAATTGTCTACTTGTTAAAAATAATAGACTAGAGGCAAAACCACCCCACAGAACAGTGCATGGCCCACAATGCGCCACCCTGAACTCCTGGTAGGAGAAGTGGGATAGAAATGTATAAACAAACAAACAAACAAACAAACAACCTTCGATTTCTCCAGCCCAATGTCTTACCTCAATAACGTGACATGAGCAAAAACATTTCTTTTGAAACGTTTGAACTTTTGTTCATTCCCTACCTTTCTCAAAAAACGACACCTTGAATTCCATGTCATATGGAGACTATAGTAACTCTGACCTCATTAAGCTCATTAATTGCAATCAGTGAGTTGCTGGTGTTATTTTTTTTTTAAATGGTGCTTTACAACTAGTGCTGCCTCTTTAATGGAAGAAGAAAAGGGGGAATACTCCTGCAACTGAGCGCAGTTTGTGAGCAAGGGAGAGAAACTAATCTTTTTCTCTCTCTCTCTTTCTCTCCAAATAATTCACTGTTAAATTGATCTTTGGAATACACAATGGGTTTAATAGCTGTAATCTCTCTTGTAACATTTCTCTTCACTAGTCCCAGCAGTCAAGCTGAGAGCCTGAGCCCATACATTGCTCTCTCATTCTCTGTAAACCAGCTCTGCATAACTGGTTCATGAAGAAATAAAGGAGCAATAAAGATAGACCTGGCAAGCTCTTATAAGACTGAAATGGAAAAGCATTTCAATTTGTTACGGTTGCCCCTTGGGCCAGAAAGGCTGCCGTCTACTGCTTATCTGGAAGTAAATCCCACCAACATCAATAGGACTTGCTCCAAAGTAAATGTGGTTGGGATCAGAGGATAAGTGTGTGCTAAGCCGCACAACTGGTTTAGCGAGCTTGGCAGCAAGACAGGAGGGAGAAACTGGGCTAGGTAAAGCAAACAGAAGCCTGCCTAAATACTTCCCATAATTTGTTTCCAGAAACTGGACAGAGGCTGTATAAACACCACACATTTAAAGCACATCCCACCCAAATCCTAGGAATGGTAGTTTACCCTGCACAGAGCTACAATATACAGCATCCTGAACAAACTACAGTTCCCAGGAATGTGTGTGTGTGTGTGTGTGTGTTAAATGGAGGGTCAAAGTTATTCACAGCTTTTACTGTTTCACAGTCAGCTCTTGGTAAATCACTGACTTCACTGTCAAACACACAGACCAGAACTGAGCTGATTTGCTATCACTCTTAAGAAATGCCTAAAATAAATACAGTAATGTGTTTACTTTAGAAATAGTGTAATTTATTCAAACCAAACCTGCTTACTAGAGCGATGCAGCTTCCTGCCTATTCTAACTTTTCTTTCTGGAGAGATCCCTGGGTGCCGTTTCAAATAAGTATTTTATGATGGAGATATTCAGAATTTAATTGAACCTCACTTAACTGCTTAAAACTTTAAAAAGAAGCTCTCAGCAAGAGCCCCAGGGAAAACGGGATTTTAATGAGGTGGAATTCCAGACTGAGGAGGATAAACAAAGATTCTTTGATTTCCAAGCCTTTTCTAATAGGATTTCTCCTTTAATTCCTTCTGTATGTTCTTATTTATATAAAAAAATCAGGGATTACATAACAGGCAAACAATGCAGCATGAACACCCCTAATGGTAAGGCTGTAGCCCTTGCTGATGACTTATATTTCACAGACTGTCATTCTTCTGGGAGTGTTTTTAAGTTTGTGCCCTTGGCAAGGCTTTTTTCTAATTTGCCCGTTGCTAGTAATGAGTTTTCACAGACTCAGCTGTGAGGGATTTTTTTTTTTTTTTGCCTCTCTCTCTCTTTTTTTAATGTGAGAGATTAAAATGCATGACCTCAAACAGTGCCTTCCCCCATCTGGTTTTCTTCCAAAAAGTGGCTGAATTCAATTGGCTCTGTCATTAGGAACACAATACTACTCTTTCTTGGGCTTCTGAACAAATATAGTTATGTTCCTGGGAAAATATGGAGAGAAAGAGCTAAGATCAGTCAAATACTGTGAAAAGAATAAAGGGTTTGGAACCTCAGGAAATGCTCTTCATTTCCTTCAAAAGACTGTGTGGCATTTAAGTAGTAAGGGAGTCTTGAGGAATTTTAACCAATGCATCAAGACAGGAAATCTGATCAAAGACACAGCACAGGTTCCCAGTTAATAATGCTATCAGATGCCCAAGCAACCTGAGCTTCATTCTCATCGGAATGTAAGGGGACTGTCATCTTGGATCAGATTTGTGTCCATCTATTTCAGCATTTTATATGCCTGAGTAGCCGAAGTCAGAAACCTCAAACTAAGGTTGTAAGGAGCCGCATGTGCAGTGTTGGGAACACTGAATGAGTCCCACGTAGATCATTGAAGGCCTGCCAATCACATTAAAAACATGAAAGCTGGGCATGGTTTCTTCTGGCTATACATTTGCTTTGGGAGGAAATGTACCCCTGAGATAAATTGAAATTCACAGAGCGACATTCCTATGGTGCCAGCCACTTAGCCGCAGATATCACTTTGACATGATTTTAATCCAGGGATAGTTTTGTAAAATGCTCAATTTATTTATTATTCAGAAGATTTATAAACCGATCAAAAAGCACACCAAGTGGTATACAAATAAAATAGGTAACGGAAGGCCTACTGCCAATAATATTTTCACACAGGGTAACAGCAGTGGGAACTAAGGTTAAAAAGCGGTATAAAAGCCAGTACTAGATGATGGCACTCCTAATCTCGGAAGATCCCCTTGGCCCTGTCTCTAGGCCTTCCACCAGCTAAGGCCTCACCTGCACTATGATCTTTAAGCAATATCATGCCAATGGGAATCTTGGGAACTGTAGTTTGTTAAGGGTGCTGAGAGTTGTCAGGAGAACTCTGTTGCCCTCACAGAGATATAATTCTCAGAGTTCTCTGGGAAGAGGGATTTCTTGTTACATCGCTCTGGAAACCGGAGCTACAATTTTCAGAGTGGTTAAACAAACCCTCTTGCCGGGAACTCTGGAAATTGTTTCCTAACAACTCTCAGCACCTTCAACAAACTACAGCTCCCAGGATTCTTTTGGGGAAGCCGTGAAGTCATACAGCAGGGCCCTAAATGTATATGGCAGATGGGACCAAATACATTTTTACTCTGGAAGGAGATTGACCTGCTGGACTACGAAGTTTTAGTGGTTTAACCCCTTGCTTTAGGATACTTTTACTGCTGTATCCATTTCTGTGTAATTTTAAAGTTGCTGCAAACCTCTCTGAGCTCCATTACCATAGTGGCAGGCAGGGTGGGATATTGATATATATCTCCTGAAAATAAATAAATTATGATGTTTGATTAACATCATCATCATCATAATTTATTATTTGTACCCCGCCCATCTGGCTGGGCTTCCCCAGCCACTCTAGGCGGCTTCCAACAAAGATTAAAAATACATTAAAATGTCACACATGAAAAACCTCCCTGAACAGGGCTGCCTTCAGATGTCTTCTAAATGTCAGGTAGTTGTTTATCTCTTTGACATCTGATGGGAGGGCGTTGAAACATGCCCTTGAAACATGGTCCCTCCTTTTCTTGCTCTGCAGGGCCAGCCCTACCCGTACGCAAAGTGAGGTGTCTACCTCAGGCAGCTGATTGTGTTATGAAAGGACAGTAAATTAATATGGAATGTATTAGTGTTTTATGTTTGCCATCAACAAGAGGAAGACGCCCTTGTAAGATTTTTCTGTTTCTGGTGGCCAAAATGGAGGCAGCAAAAGTGTCTTCCTGGCTCAGCCCTGTTGGCATGGCTAACCACACTTGCAGTTTAGCACTAAACTGCCAAAGCAGCAGTACAGAAAGCTCCTGCCTGTCACAGTCCTAACAGTTCCTCTTTGGTGGGGGGAACCATTGTGAATCCCTTTCTGAACACAGCTGTTTGACACTTGTGAAGCAATTAATGTCTCGAGGAATCATGGCTCCCAGACTAGCAAGCTGTGTGAGTTTTCTGTTCTCACGGCAGCCACCATTCTTTGGCCTGTCACCTCCAGCTCTTGCAATTCTCATTCTGTCATTGCTGTCATAGGAATGATCAAGAGCTGAGCTAGCCAGAATGAGGCTGCGATGCTATGTAAACCTGTCTGGAAGGAAGCCCCACTGAAATCTGTTGGACGGCTTTCACCAAACATGAGTAAGATTGCACCACAAGAGCACTTTCAACTTGCACGTTGCAATGTTATAATCTGCCTTTCTCTCTGTCCAGGTAGGACACCTTTGGTATTGCCTTTAAAGCAAAGATTCATAACTCACATCACCTTGCAGTAAATCTAGGTGTTCCTCATCATTGAATGTGCCCCCACCAGACCCCAACTGCATGCCATATTTGCATGATGTTATCTGGAATCACAATGCAAAATAACAATGACATTCTGCCTGTAACTAGATAAGGAGGAGACAACCTGTGGCCCTCCAGAAGTTGCTGGACTACAACTCCTGTCACCCCTGAGTATTTGCCATGCTGGCCGGGGCTAATGGGAGTTGGAGTTCAACAACATTTGGAGGGCAATGGTTTTTCCATCCCTATTGTAAAGATTGGTTTAGCCATAACACTCTTTGCTCACCCTTTTAAAATAGAAAAAGGTGGGTTGGACATACACCCCAAGCCTGAGGTAAATATGCAGTTAAAAGAAATGGAATCTTCTGTGACTACCTGACAGTTTTCAACCTAAACTGTTGAAAATCATTCCAAAATTGTTATACTACTAGGAAGTGTAAATCTGGAATAAAGCCACTGCAATTTCTTTTTGGCAGTTTGCAGTGGTGCTGAGGGGAAAAACTCACATCTGATTTTGTGTGAGAAAGCCAGGAAATTGAGCACAGACTGACAATTGACAGGATGTGTTGCAGACTGAATCTCCTTCTTGAGAGAATATCAGCAACAGATCGTGTGGAAAAGAGTTTGCGTTGATTCAATCCAAAACCGAAGGTCGAGCACAAATGCTTCATGAACTTCGGTTTTGGGAGAGATCTGTATATTTGAAATGAAAAGCTTATGCATCCATCCTAGTATGAGTCATGAACCCTTTATCATTGACTAAATCTTATTCTGCCCCATGTGGTCCGAATTATGACACCTTTGCTGAAGGATGCATGCATATAGCAATGAGGATGTACATGCAGAGCCCTTTTAGGTCTAAACTATATGTTAAATGAAAATGTGCATAAGTTAGCCCTATGGCCCTTTGCTCCCAGGAAAAGCCACTTTGGGATGCAAGATTGGGAGGACAGAAACAGCAAGGAGAATAGGCTCAGCCTTTTTTCCCCTTGCACACATTAATTCTCTGCTCCCAATCACTCACTCCCCAGGTGGTTTTTCCTGTGAAAGAGGCATGTTGGGCTTCTATTTGATTATAACAAGTAGTTAGGACCTTAGCAGAAATCATGTTGATCAGGTATTCAGCAGGGAGGGGAAGCAAAAGGGACTAAATCCAGCCCCCCCCCCCCCCCCGGATTTAGAGTTATGGATTTAGAGTGACAATGAAAAGAATCATGCTCAGGCCCCATAGGGGCATAAAGTTCTTCATCTATTCCCATTCTCTTCCATTCCCTTTCCTTCTTTGTGAATAAAACTGTGTCATCACGTGTCAACAAAAATCCCTTGTTTGTTCCCCAAGATGCTTGAAGGGAGAATTACAACGTGTTTGCCTTAAAATGCCTATTAGTGATCGCTTCAAAAATATGCGAAAGGAGAGCACCCAAAATTAATAAGGACAAATGCACATGGAGAGAGCTGTTCTTATTTTGCTCGTGCTCCTGTACATATTTGTTTGATTGGCAGAAAGAAAGGTGGGCTATTCTTAGCTCACTGATACCTGGGGCCCCTTTTAGAATGGCTTTATATTATCACCACTTTGGGCCTGGGTGTCAAACCTGTGGCCCTCCTGATGTTACTGAACTCCAACTCAAATAATCCTCAGCCATGCTGATGGGGATGGTGTGAGCTGGAGTCCTAAAGCACCTGGAGGGCTACAGGTTCCCTACCTATGACCTCAAGGGTACTTTCCTCTTGTCCCAGTGCTTTTTCTTTAACCTACAATACGGAGAGAGAAGGGGTGAAATCTTTCACTTGGCAGAGGCAAATTGCTGGGGAAAATAAAAAGTGGCCGCCCTATCTGTTAAAAATCTGTTTGCTCTTACCCAGGACATAAATCTCATTGTTGACTACAGCTGTGCTGAAGCGGTATTTTGAGTACTTCATTGGCGGGCACTCTGTCCATTTGTCTTGGCCTGGGTCATAGCGCAACATTCTGTTGCTTAATCGATCAGGCTCATCGTCAGGAAGATCCATCTGTATGAAATATGACAGCCATATAATAATACAACAT
Organism: Podarcis filfolensis; assembly: GCF_964270895.1. Lineage (NCBI taxonomy): Eukaryota > Metazoa > Chordata > Lepidosauria > Squamata > Lacertidae > Podarcis > Podarcis filfolensis. The sequence continues at coordinate 40,279,155 of NC_139605.1, read as the reverse complement.
TTGGAGCCGTCCGGGCACGCCTGCATGCTATTAATCATGGAAGGCAGCTGAGCAGATAAATAACATAAACACATCAATTATAGCAGCGAAGTGATTCATACTCACTAGGCTTTAACAGCACCCATGACTTGTGGCTGGGAAATACATTGTGGAAGGCGCATGAATAACGGCACATTTATATTCTGCAGTTAGGGAGCTGAGGTTTTGGGTAATAACAAGCCATCTACGGACACAGCGCTGACAGAGCATAGCTCTTTTTATAAGGCTGCTGTGAAGTCTCCGGAAGAAAGTAAAAACCTCTTTATTCCCTCCCTCCCCCAGAGATGGAATTTTAAAACGTTCCTCTTCTCCCAGGCCTTTGGTTAATTAAACAATATACTGTATATGGCTTTTTAAACTGGAGAGGGGTAATTGTTTTCGTTTGTTACTATGTTGTTATTTTTGTGTTTTTATATTGTAAACTGCCCTGTGATCCTCTGATGCAGGGCGGTATAGAAATTTAATAAATAAATAAATTTTAAGTTGTTTTTTCGGGTTGCTCAAATGTTTCCAGAGTGCTTTGAAGATTTGTGAAAGAACACTTTGGGGGATCATTTATTAATGACAAAGCCATAGATTCATAGAGATGATAGATGATAGATAGATAGATAGATAGATAGATAGATAGATAGATGATAGATAGATGCACATTTCATTTTGCAAATAATCTGAATTTACTGAAGCACTTCCCTCTATCACTTGTATGTACTGTCTTTCTCTTTCACACACACTCTGGTAAAAAGCCCAGCAAAGGTATGGCCGGCTTCTGTACACCATATGAACAAGAATAAGTGACAGGTTATTGCCAATCTTGGGATCCCCGGGGGGGGGGGGGGGAGAGACAAGTGAACAAAGCCTAATGGTGCTTTCTTAAGCTGATGGTGTTGATCGCTGAGAACAAGGGGTGTTTCAACAACAGGTATGCTTTCTTCTATGGCTGATAAGGAAAAGACCTAGATAGACTGTAGTTCAGGTGTGGGGAAGCTTTGGCCCTCCAGATGTTACTACACTTCCCAACAGCCCCAGATAGCATGGCCAGGGATGGTCAGGGATGATGGGAGTTGCAGTTCAGCAACATCTGGAGGGCCAAAGATTCCCCACACCTGCTGTAGTTATTCAAAAGGGTATGCTAATGTATAAGATGAATAGTTCTTGAGTTAATGTAGGGAAGATGTTAACAAAAATAACTGTTTTTAATAAGAAAGCAAACAAGTGAGGATGAGCTGGGAAAAATCCACTTCAAATGTCACTGCAGCTTATTCTTAGGCAAGCCACTTAGCTTTAGCCTACCATCTGCAAAACAGGCATAATAATACTGGACTATGTTACCAGATTATTGCAAAGAGCAATGAGATGGCGGGTGTGTTGAAAGTGGTTGTTGTCAGTATTGTTTGTTTGTTTGTTTATTATTCATTCCATAGTAATTAATGCTGGTCAGCTTAATGAAAGAGGGATCTGTGTGACCCTCAGACCCAATCATCAAGTTTATGTTTTGCTCTGGAAAAGTTGCCTTAAAGTAATTATACTATGTCTACTTCATCTTGTGACAATTTTATTTAACTGCACTCCCACATAGCGAAAGCTGGCATTTACCACGCCAGCATAGACCAACGAAATTATAATATGATGAACTCACTGTATGAAATGCATATTCAGATTGAGTATTCACCACATGAAAGCTGAAATGGTGTTATCATGCCAGGAAAATAATCTGCAAGTCAGGCCTTAGTTAGAAACATTATAATTAAAAGATGAATTACCTCTAGATAATGTTGTTGGCCATTCTGTTGCATTGTGTGAAGTGAAAAGAAAGGTCTATGCCGAAGCCTAGCAAAACCTCATCATCAATGAAGTGTCTGGACACGAAAAGGCAGTTTGACTGTACTTAGTCTGAGAGTCCATCTTAGACAATTCAGTGGGTTTCACATTAGTTAGAGAAGAGTCTGTGCATGATAATTTTAAAAGAACCATTTGGGCTCTGGATTTTGAAGGGCTGGGCTGTTATTGTGAAACTGGTACTGTCTGTGTATTTGCTTCATTTTTCAGTCCTGTGTTATTTGTCCCACCTGTATACATATAAGTCAGTGGATCACAGCCTTAAATCTGGAGGGTTCTCCCAAGTGAAGCTAACCTGTTGCTTGTGAAAGAGGCACAAGGAAACGATAAAGAAACACACTTATGTGGGATGTCCTATGCAGACTATGAAAATGATGGGTTCTTACTTTGAAAACATGACAAGGAGTCATTCAAAAAACCATTGGCATGTATTGTTGGGTTTTGGTATCTGAGTCCTAAAACCATACTTAAATTAAACAATCATTGTTCACTATGCAACTGACAGAAGTCATGAAAAGGCCATTGAGGCTTAATCTTGTGTAACTGTAAGATTAGGAGTTGGCATTTTTATGCAGCCTATAATTACATGAGGATTAAGCGTCTTCAAAAAATCATTGCTCAAAACCACATGTTCTTTTGTCCGCGTGTATGAAAAGCGCCCATGACACTGCATCATAGGGCTGCTGGGTTGTTTATGTACCGTATGTGTGCTTAAAGGTAGGGAGGCTTGCCTGCTCAGATCAAAAGACACTACTGAGCTTTCGTAACTTTTAGAACAGCTACTTGAATTTGATTGCTTTCATCTTCCCTCCCCATTCCTTTTTCTTATTGTGTCGTGCCTTTTAGATTGTAAGCTACAGAGCAACGGCTGTCTTGTTTTGTTTTTAATCTTGGTACAGGACTTGGTAAACATTTAGACACTTTATCAATTATGTTAATATCAGAGTATTGTGAGGTAAATAAAGCACCTAAACAACATTCCCATGATTTTCACAGCTAATAGCTAAAACAGTAAAAGTTACATTGAGCAGAACAGGACGGGACATGAATATTTGAGCACATGAAATGTATGCCTGTAGTCTTACTGGGGTTACATCCACGCTGTATATTTAAAGCATATTAGACCACTTTAGCAGTCATGATTTCCCCCAAAGAATCCTGGCAACTTTAGTACCTATACCTATCATAGAGTTACAATTACCAGCACACTTAAACTCCAGTTCCCAGGATTCTGTGGTGGTGGGAAAGCCAAGCCTGTTCAGGTGGTATAAAGGTACTTTAAATGTATGGCATGGATACATCCTGCACCACTGGAACAAACAATATAGGCAAGTATGTTTTCATATGTTTTCCCACATTCTGTGCTTTCAGATTTCCAATATATCTGTCAATATATCCTCCATGGGAAACCAACTAATCTACTACTTTAAAAGGTTAGCTGAACAACGGGGAGTAATAAATGAATCATCAGCAATTTGCTGAGATACAAGTTAGTCATGAATTGCAATTAGCCTCTTGCAGCATGCAAGGTCAGCATTAAGAAGGCCCTGGGCTCACATGTGAACACATGACAAGAATCCTGCTGCATATAGACCCATCTAGGTTTTCTTCCTGTTTCTCACAGTGTTGGTCAGCCAGACGTTTTTTAAAAGCCCAGAGGGTTCACCACATCCTCTCTCCACTCTCAAAAGCCTCTCGTAAGCAGCCAACTGACAAAAGCCACCTTTGCATTCTCCCAGCCAGATCCCGTGCATGTGATAGCCTGTCTACCTTCCTTCTCTCTGCACCCTGCTCCTTGGCTCACGGCAGTTGCCTGAAACAGCCTTGCTCAGTTTCAGGTTCCAATTTCCCTCCCTCCATCATCCTGACTAGAGTGATATTCCACATCTCCTTGCTCTTCCCAGACACAGCTCACCCTCCACCCCTTGTGCATCCTGCTCCCCTTGTCTTACCCATCTGGTACTTGGGCCAGCCTTTCTAGTGGCCAGAGTGAGATAGCCCACCCACAAGTGGCAGACTTTGAGGTCCTGTTTCAGGAGCAGCAAGTTCTAAATGACATCATGCACATTGTATTTTTACTGCAAGGAGTGGGCACTGTTTGGATTGTGTGTCTCAAACAAGGAAATGCCTAATTCATTTCTACACTTGGGGGCTACAGTTGAAAGAGCAGTAAGAATCACTGTTCCTTAACCTCGTGGAGGAAATTAGGCTAATAAGCACACATAGGATTGAAAGCTGGGAAAGGTTATTCTGCCACAATGCATAAGCATCTTATGAAGTCAGTGAGCAGGAAGGACGATTGACAGCAGGAGAGTGTGATGGGATGGTAGGGGCAGAGTCAAAGCAGTAGACAGGTGAAAAGTGTCTGTGGAGAATGACAACTGAAGACACGGTTGAAAGTAAGGCTGTGTGTGCATTACTGGCTTAAAATGCAGTTAAGTCATTCTTTTTTCAACTCAGATGCCGGTTTGGAGAAAAATGCATCAAAATGCAGTATTTCATAAGAAATGTCAGGACAGATACAGAACACATATGAATTGTGGCTAATGATCTATGCATAAAGGTAAAGGTAAAGGTACCCCTGCCCGTTCGGGCCAGTCGTGTCCGACTCTAGGGTTGTGCGCCCATCTCACTTAAGCGGCCGGGGGCCAGCGCTGTCCGGAGACACTTCCGGGTCACATGGCCAGCGTGACAAAGCTGCATCTGGCGAGCCAGCGCAGCGCACGGAAACGCCGTTTACCTTCCCGCCAGTAAGCGGTCCCTATTTATCTACTTGCACTTTGAGGTGCTTTCGAACTGCTAGGTTGGCAGGCACTGGGACCGAGCAACGGGAGCGCACCCCGCCGTGGGGATTCGAACCGCCGACCTTTCGATCGGCAAGTCCTAGGCACTGAGGCTTTTACCCACAGCGCCACCCGCGTCCCAATGATTATATGCATACCGCTTCTCAAACCAGCAGTGAGAGCACACTCGATGAGGTAAACAAGAATGTGTACATGTTCTTAGAGGAGAGGAGGCACAGGGAATATGTACAGGCCTCCACAACAAGCACAGGCAGTATGGGTGGAAGAGTACACCATAAATGCTAAAAAGCTCTGCGATATTCCTCACCTGCGGTGTCCAACCTCCCATGACGTACAGCCTGTTTTTCACGGTTACTGCAGCATGGCAGGCCAAGGGCACTGGGAGGGGAGCCAAGGCCCTCCAGTTTTCTTGCTCCATTGAGTACTTCCCCACACAGTTTGTGATATGGTATTGGTTTTTCAGTTTCATCTGACCTCCTGTGATATATAGGTCATTATGGATGGTGCCTAGAGCATAGAGCTCACGAAACTCTGCAGTACACAGACTTTGCCAAGAGTGATTCCCCCGACTGTTGTACCTGTAAAAAAGAAGAAGAAGCTAATATTAGAATTGTCAGGGCAACAGGTCAAATCGGAAACATTTATACCTAATCCCTCTCTTTATGTGTCATTTTTATTTTCCAACAATGACAAGCAATGCAATTCTAAACATGTACATTTGGGAAGAATGGCAAGATAGAAATTTAATCATGATAATATGATGATGATAATGGTGATGGTGATGATGTATGCTCAGAAGGAAGTACTATTGAGCTCAATGCGTCTTTCTACCAAGTACGTAAGCGGGAATAGGACTGCAGCCAAAATGTGCCAAAACAACTTCATACCTTGGTAAACTTCTACCCTAAAATGATTGCAATATATATGCCACATGTTTGTGTTAGGTTTATACAGTGGGTGGGTGGGTGTGAATCTGTGGCTCTCAAGTCTGAGGTGCTGGTACTGGAACACAGAGCTCTATTGCAGGTTGGAACCAGGATGCCTAAAAGTGTCTCATCCTTTATATACCAACCTGACCACTGCGCTCTGTCTGAGAGGGCATCCTCTCTGATCCGTATCTGATAAGACAGGTCACCCATTCTGCCCAATGTCAGAATAAGTTCTTAGCAAGGCAGCAGCTATCCTGCAGAATTTCCTCCCACAACATCTGGAGGGCATCAGAGTAGGGAAGGCCAGTGGAGAACATACTGACTATTAGGAGGGTGTGGCAATATCAGCGGGAAGGATAATTTTCTGTCAGGAAAATTCTTCCGTCTTCTATCCTGTTTTCTTTAAGAGGTAGAAAACAGAATAAAGAGTGTGTATACCTAGCCTTACAGCTCGGTCCTAACCGAGATTACTTCAAAATAATTCCTCTTGATTTTGTTGGGATTTATACCCAACCTCAGGTTCCCTTAAAAGACTTTCAGTAGTAATGATACTATTGAGTAAACAAGAATAAGAGTGCTAAACTTGCCTGTGATTCAACAGGGACTAAACCATTGCAAAAGGAGGAGGAAAAAACAATAACTAGTAGCCTATGGAATTATTTGTGGCACATAGAGGGCACTCTAGCCATTGTTATCAATGAATTGGGCTACGAAATAAAAGATTTAGTCCACAGCCTGTAGAAATCCCACTTGAGTGACTGTTGATTCGTATTTATATTGTACATAGTGTACTAAATATACTGCAGGAGTCAAGGGGAACTCGGTAGAAGCCTGTGTCTTGGCAACAACATAGCCACCCAAAGCAGATACTTTATGGTAGTATAATAAATAAACTGGTATTGGTGAATAAAATAAAATAAAAATAAAACTTATCAGACGCCACCAGTATAAGTCAGGTGAAGAATTATAATTGTCCGAAATCTTTCATAAACAGTTACATATGGTATCTTTTTAATCAGCACTGTTATGAAATAATGGATCTGAGGTTAAAGCCCTAAAAAGAGGCTGTTAGTTTGCCAGCCTCTGAAGTTAGGCAGAATACCAGAAGATCAGAGGAAGAGGTTTAGGCCACACAGCATTGAACAGGCATTGGGGTGAGTGCTGTAGCCCTTAAACCTTAACTTCTATGCACACATGGTAATTTGAAGTTTATGATGGGGTGCTAGTTGTATTTAGGTAGTTTCTTCATGTCAGAGGATACAAACCTATAAATTTCAATTTTCTTGGTCTTTTGCCTAGACATTTTGGCAGCGCTTGCCTCCCCGGCCACAATGATATCATTATTCTCAGTAACCACACCGGTGCATACACATCCCAAGCCTTCTCCATATTTCGGAGAGGAAATGAAGTACGTCTTTTGTGTAACAGGAGCATAACAGAAACTGGCATCGCCGTAGTTGCCGTGTCTTGATCTGATGCCCTGCGCGTTATTGCCAATGCAAAGCAGAAGGGTAGTGGTCTCCATGCCATAGCGAAGGGTGAGAGAAGGTTGGTTGGTTTTCTTGATAGTTTCTAATGCTCTCTCAATCATCTCACTACACAGTGTATTACTGAGAAGCACCGTGTTTCTTTTCCGAGCTTCGACTAGGAACGAAGGGCTTACAAGGACTAGCCTGACTTGCTTCAGGAGCTCAGAGAGGTGATCTGCTCGCAATTTCCTGCTGTGGTTAACCCATCTGAGGACTAAATCCAAGACGCTCTCTTCCCTGGACACATTCAGGTCATCTGATCTTATCAGGTTTAGCAACTGCTGCATTTCAACCTCCAGTATTTCTTCATGCAGGCTCACCTCTGCAAAGTGCAGGTACAAATACCTCCTGGCTTGATCTGAAAGCTCTTCGGCCCCAATGTGCTTGGCAAAGTAATGGATTCCCACGCAGTTGGAAGCATCCATGTGCTCCATCATGTATGCCTGACACATGCTGGAAACGTCATCCATCTGCATGAAAAATGCAGTGGTGGCCACGCCCTGTACATTGGAATTAGTGAGGTGCAACTCAGCCGTGTACATGTACTGGAGAAGTATGGACACACTCTCTGCTGACATGTCATGCAGCTCTACTTCTTTCTGTGTGCATTCAATCAGGCCGCAGGTAAACATTGCTTTGAAGTAGGGGCTGAAAGCAGACAGCATCAGTTTGTGGCAAGGGAACTTTTCTCCTTCAGCCACCAAAACCACATCAATCATTTCCGATAAATCTTTCATACTTTTTATTTGCTCCAGTAAATTCAAGCTATGCCGCTGCTTCCTTTTACCCTCGGACTTGTAATCCATGCTAAACATTTGGGTGTTGTTAAGATCTTCTCTTGTACTTGCTTGAGGTTTGAAAGATATGCTATTGGCATATCTAATAGCTTTGAAAGTGAAGTTCCTTCAATATGATGTTCCTGGAAGGGAGAAGGAGAAACATGTAATTTTCTTATGTGAACAAATCTTCAAATTGTCTGACAATCAAGTTTTACTGTTACAGCCTAAAGGCAGTAAATATTTTGAGAAGATTAATTTGCAATATATAATTATTATTATTATTGCAAATTTAGGATTTTCAATTTCTGGTTGAACAACAACAAAAACCCAGTGTTTTTCCACTCCAGATTTTGAGGATTGAACAATTTGCACCAGGAGCTGGTTTCATTTATGTCCTTTGTCAGTGACAAGATCCTGAATAATGCATTACTATAGCAATATTTGAACAAATATGCAGAATATTCATAGCGTGAATGTTAAGAATTCATGAGAATATTGAGACCCAGTATATAAATCTGGATTCTAATGGATAAATTCTGCAGTCTCCATCCATCAAAACTCATGCATTTTCGTAAACCATTCACTAATTCATACATCTATGCCTACTTAAAAACACATTCTTTTTCCTATTTAGTTTCCAAATCCATTGCAGATTCACATTGGTGCAGAAACCTTGACTGGGCATTAACTGATGCTGCAACTTTGCTCTGACATCCAGTGTCCAATATAAATTGTTGTGGGCGAAAACTCAGCTAATGGAAGTGTTTTCATTCTGCAGCCTATGGGAAGCAATGCACAAGCTCTTCGCTATTAATCACAAGTAAAGGCTGAGTGCTTCTATACTCACAAGTCCAACTCCTTGTATTGGGCTGGGGTGGAGAATCTGTCCTGCAACTCCAATAATCACTGAGCATTAATTGTACCATGTTTTTAGATTTCTTAATGTTTAAAAATGCCTTTAGATGTTTTTGTTTTTGTTAATTAAATGAGATCTTATTTTGAATATTTTTATCACTTCGGTGTTTGCTGTCCCACACATCTTTGGGAGGAAGGTTAGGACATATATTTAATTGTTGTTGTTACTGTATTAATGTAAGGTTACCAGATTTTTTTTCAAAGAATCTGGGGACACTTTTTTAACAAAAAAAGAGGAATTTTTTTTAAAGTTATTTTTTAAAAAATTAAGAAGTAATATCTTCTCTTTTGTGGTCTCCTCTGTCGTGCAGCCTTCCTCTGGGCACCGACCTGCTCTCTTGGAGCATTAGCCGCCGTGGAGTAGGCTCAGGTCGGGCCTGGGTTCGGCCACGTGTCCTTGCCCTCCTGGTGCTCTCCTACTTCTCATTCTCAGTGGCGCAGCAAGGTCAGAGCTCCCCTCTTTTTCCCCCTTCCTCTTTCTCTCTCTTCCTTCTCCTCCTCTCCTCCTTCTCCCTGCGTCGGCCCCAAAGCGTCGCTGGGCTCTCACTCCCAGCATGATTTGAGTCCCGGGGGGGGGGGGCGGGCAGCGGTTCCCCCAGTTGATGCGGCAGGTGTCCCCAGTTCCCCCTTGGCAGTGGCGGTGGCAGCAGCAGTCTCAGCAGCCCAGAGCCAGCCTGGTAGCGCAGTTGGCTCTGGCTGGCTTCAGGAGCTGCTCGCTGCCGTGGCATCCGCCATTTTGCCTCACCAGAAGTCCCCATATGATGTGTCATGTGCCATTGAACCAATCACACAACATTCATTCCCTACTAATAAATCTACAGCACTTAAAATATGAAATCCAGAGACATTCTGGGGACGGATTTTGTCCGGGGTCAGATTTGTAAATCCGGGGACTGTTCCCGGGAAATGGGGACGTCTGGTAACCATATATTAATGATACAGATGTTTGCTGGGGCTGGTGGAAATTCAGCACATTCTGGAGGAACACAGCTTCCCAAAAGAAAGCGCCTGCTCTAGTTCAGCTCTCTTCTTCAATAATGAAAGAGGAGGGTAGCTAGATTTTGTTCAAAGAACAGTTCCTGGAGACAAATTGCCAAAGAGCTATTAATACATGAAAATAAGACTCCCACTGAAGTAACATTTTGATAATATTTTGCATTAGACATCCTGGATTGAGGGAGCTTCCTAGGTAGAGCTGAGAATTCAACAGCTCATAGGGGGGAATGAAGAGAAGGGAAGACAGGAAAGAACAATTGGACTAATATAACAGCACATCTAATAACGAGGAGAGAATTACGAGGCTGGATTGGGGACCTATAAACCATACTATTTTGGACATGAAGGTTGCCATGGGAGACAAAATGCTGGCAAAGATGTAAGATCACGGTCCTGAGCAAAACCTAATTCTCTCACATAATGAGAAAATCACAGTTGTCACTTTTTCATACATGCATCCCAAAATGCTCTTGGTTAACTTGCTAAGAGGAAATGGCCCACCCTGTTCAGTCGGACTAATTCCCAAATGGGTGTGCATACAGTTGTTGAAGCCATAAGAGGATAGCATGCTTCTCCCAGGTGTGTGATTTCTATATTTTCATGTAATTGGATTTCTCTCTCTTTTTGATCTTGGTTACATAAGATAGAAAGCATTTTGGGAGGGATAGGAAGAACCATGCTAGCCCCATATCGGTGAAAGGACATGCTGGAAAAAGGAACTGAGAAAGAAAGCTAGGAATGGGACCTGTAGAAAACAGCTTGCCCTCTTCCTTCTGAATGCTCACCTTGCAATCAAACCCCTTTAAAGCACATGGTCTCCCTCAAAGAATCATGGGAAATATAGTTTGTTAAGGGTGCTGTGAACAATGAGGGGGTTAAGGTAACCTGTTCCCAGGATTCTTTCGGGGAAGCCAGGACTGTTAAATGGTTAAAGATGTGCTTTAAACGTATGGTATGGGTATGACTCCTGAGAAAGAAGCTCAATTTTCTGAAAGTTTGGTTCAGACCCCGAGATCTGTTAACTCTAGCTATAAACCACAAATATGGAAGACTTACTAGAATGTATCTCATAAAATTAAGTCATGAAACTTAAATTTTATGAGATAACAGGGATCAAGCATAATTTGGGGGAGGCCAGTTCAAAGTTGTGACTCGAGCCTGCTCCCACAAATACCTGCAGACTTCTCTCTATCCATGGCCCTGAGTGGAGGAGAATTTATCCAAGGAAGTGTGGAATAGCAAGAAACAGTTATGATTTATTGTTCTTCAAAACTATATTACAAACACGTGCCCAGACCTGGGGTTTATTAGGACCCTCAAATCTCAGTCCAATATATTTTGCTCCTCAAATACTGCTCCCCACAACTAGGGCGTGCACACACACAGGCTGGGAGCTTCAATGGTGCCCCTCTGGAGGCTTCACCCAGGGCAGAAAACCTAGCTAGCCCTCTGAAGCTACAGTGCTGCCCTCACCACAATAAGATCCCAACTGATCTGATTTCCTAGAATATATCTTGAGCATAGATTGGGGGTGGGGGTGGGATTCTAAGCAGTTCATGCTCAGTGGACCCTAATATAATGGCACCTCTGGTTAGGAATTTAATTCGTTCCGGAGGTCCGTTCTTAACCTGAAACTATTCTTAACCTGAGGTAAAGGTAAAGGGACCCCTGACCATTAGGTCCAGTCGTGGACGACTCTGGAGTTGCGATGCTCATCTTGCTTTATTGACTGAGGGAGCCGGCGTACAGTTTCCGGGTCATGTGGCCAGCATAACTAAGCTGCTTCTGGCAAACCAGAGCAGCGCACGGAAACGCCGTTTACCTTCCCGCCAGAGTGGTACCTATTTATCTACTTGCACTTTGATGTGCTTTCGAACTGCTAGGTGGGCAGGAGCAGGGACTGAGCAACGGGAGCTCACCCCGTCGCGGGGATTCGAACCGCCGACCTTCTGATTGGCAAGCCCTAGTCTCTGTGGTTTAGACCACAGCGCCAACCTAAGCTCAAGGTACCACTTTAGCTAATGGGGCCTCCTGCTGCCGCTGTTCTCATCCTGAAGGAAAGTTCTTAACCTGAGGTACTACTTCCAGGTTAGTGGAGTCTGTAATCCTGAAGCGTTTGTAACCCGAGGTACCACTGTAGGTGCAGCAGGGTTGTGCTGCTTGTCACAACCCAGAAGGTATTTCCTGTGAGTTTACTACAGCTAAGGGGTGGAGGAAAATGCTTCACTATCTGCAAATACGTTGGTTCTCTGGGTTTGCACTAAATTTGCTCCAGTTTTTTTTTTGTTTTTTTTAAATCAATACAGGGATAGTTTCTTTATGTACTGATGCGGTTTGGTACCTGAATGAAATATAGAAATCCTTCTCTGTGTCTAATGAATAGCACAATACAATAATGAACAGTAAAATATAATATGGTATGGCTTTCACTTTTAACTCCCTGCTCCGTTGTAACACCATCATTTCCCTAATATGCTAATTGCTAAGGCTTGAAAGGCTTAAAAAACCTTGCTTTACTGTGTATAATACAAACACTTGAAATACCACATTTAAAGAAAAGAAAGAAAGAAGGCTACATTCTCCCTTTTTATTACTTTTATTGGTTACCCTTTGTGTCCTGACAATGTTAATTTCGTTTTCCTTCTAGTAAATCTGCTTTAAATTTAGTAATTATTAGGGTAGTTAACACAGCATGCTTCCCCATTCTTTAACAAAACCTCTAGCAGTTGTGCTTTGGCAACACTCTGTACATCTGCTCTCCAGGACTACTGTTAAGAAATACCCCAAAACATTTGTGCAGAAATAGAGCATTAAGGCGGCAATACAGGTGACTCTCAACTTATGCGGGGGTGACATTCTGGGTATAGTGTGTAAAGCCGAAATTGTGTATAGACAAAACAAATTGGGGTCAATGGCAAGTGGGATTGCCAAAGTATTTTCTTCCCAGACACCTGCCCTATTTCTGTCTCCTTTCTGCCCTCTTTAATTCCCCACCCCCTTTCTTGCCAAGCACGTAAGCTGAATGCACACGTGTTAAATGCATATATAAGTTGCGAGTTACCTGTATTATATCTGTATTATTACTTGGGAGTGGGTTCCATTGAATTCAATGGGGCTTACTCTGTGCTTTTTTCTGGGGGTATTCAGGGGTATACAGTACCTACACCTCCCCCCCCCAAGTTAAGGGCCATAGCTGTGGACTCAGTGTAAAGAGGAAGTCTGGCTCTGTGATCTCTGCTCCAGACAAGACTAGTTCCTAGTCTGTTGTCCACCTCACACTTTGATGGCATAACCTCCAACTAGGGAAGGAGAAGTGGCCTGTCTCCTTTTAGAAGCATCACTAACTAGTAGTTTCTGTGGCGGTGAGTCATCTGGACTCTGCAGAGTGGTACTGTGGTACCTCGGATTAAGTACTTAATTTGTTCTGGAGATCCGTTCTTAACCTGAAACTGTTCTTAACCTGAAGCACCACTTTAGCTAATGGGGCCTCCTGCTGCCGCTGCGCCGCCGGAGCACGATTTCTGTTCTCATCCTGAAGCAAAGTTCTTAACCTGAAGCACTATTTCTGGGTTAGCGGTGTCTGTAACCTGAAGCGTATGTAACCTGAAGCGTATGTAACCCGAGGTACCACTATACTTAATAGTCTTGGCTAGGGCCATTAACTTAACGAAGAGACTATTTTGACCACTTTAGTAGGCCCCCTCTCATCTTGCAGATATAAAACCACAGGTTTGGAGAAGATTGAAAGATGACACCCAGACTACCCCATGCTACAACAAAACATTTTGATCATCTCTAGTATAAATAACAAGTTGATTCACAGCATAAAGACATCTGACATTTCCAGTGTCCCTGTTAGCTAAGGGACTCACAAGTCATATGTGGCAACTGTATGTTCCATCATACAACGTACCGTGAATTAACACTGGCACTATACAGCTTTTGTCACTGGCTCCTGTGAAGGAGCAGTTTTGCAGCCTCTTAATTTCCTCCAGTGGTATGAAAACTCTTATTTACTCGGCTGTGTACACACAATAGATTTAAAGTACTTTATCCCCCCCTCCCCCAAATAAGCCAGAGAACTGTGGTTCACAGAGCTGCAATACCCTTAATAAATTACAGTCCCCAGGATTTTGAAGGTAATATGTATTAAATGTGTACACATTAAAGTAATGTGTATTATATGTGTATGGTGTGTATGAAGCCTTACTTTGCATTCCCTTCTCGCTGGCAGTGTTTGACCAATATGTGTAACCTTAAGCAATTCTGTCAGACACAGGTACTCTACACCCAAATTAGAACTCCCATATCAGCAACAGAGCAATTATGCATCTACGTTTGTATTGTGATCTCACAGGGCACAGTAATATACTCAATCTGAGTCTGTAACGACATGGCTGTAGCTGATAAATCATCTGCAAATATTTTCTGTGAAAATATTTCTCTAGAAATTGGTGTTGATGTCAGTTTCTAGGCTTTCTGTAGTTGCCTTGTTTGATGTCTGTAGCCCTGGAACCTAATAGTTTAATGCTCCTTCAGTCTCGTTCAGGCACAGTTATTCTAATCTTGACTTCAATTTCAGGCAGTCTCATGCAATCTCAATGGCAGTTCTGTATAATTTATCATGCATTTGATGTACAATATGGCTTCATATTGAAGTACTGCAAAGAAACCTTCTTGAACGGCTGCCATTGTCTGCCATGCTAGATTCAAAGTGTTCCCATATGCTGGCGCCCTCATCTCTGTAGAACACAGTTAAAATTTTCTTTTTGTTTCTCAAGGCCTAGTTTAGGCCCGTATTCCCATCACAAATATAACCCCATCACTTCTCTGCCACCTAAAGCTCAGCCTTGCTACCGCATTTGTATCCATTTCCAAAAGAGGCATATTTACCTTTTTCTCTCGGCATTTCTGTAATTTCTGTTACTTCTGGGTCTTTCCTGCTTTGGGGGACCGGGTGGGAGGAGTAGAGAGGTACAGACAGAGAGGAGGAAAAGCAAGCCTCCTTTTGCCTGGTGCATATACCAGAGTCACATGTGGATGGAATGAAAGCCTGGAGATATAAATAGGCTTGGCTCAATATTATTTGACTTGGCACTTTGAGAGAGCTGTATTAATGTCACATCGCGGGGGCACATTGGGACTTGGTGAGACAACTCGCCACCTGGCATTTGTGCTTCCCCTGTATAAATTGACATGTAGCAATAAAAATAAAATGGTGAACCAATTTTAAGAGAACTGGGACTTGGAGCTGGACTTTATTAACTGGGGCAAGTCAGCCTTGCTTTTGCTGTACTGATGGGGAAGGACTATGGTGGCCATGTGCTCAACTTTACAGAGGACAATCCTCTATTTGTGCTCATGCCCCACTCTCTTCACATTGGCCTAGTTTGCATGTCAAAGCATGGCTTAGCGTGAACATGCAGGCTCCCAGAGAGGAGCTAAGCCAACGTCTGGTTTAGCGTATTGTCCAAAAACAGACCCATGGTTTAGCTCTCTGCAGGCTAACCATGAGCTGTCCTTAAGGCACAGCAACAAAAATAACTGGGGAGGAGCAAAGGAACCTGAACACATTCACACAAAGAAATGGTTTGATTTAGCATGATATAGAAACCAGTCCATACAAAAAGGTTGTGTAGACGCTGCACGTTTAAAGTGTGCCACCCCCAAGAATCCTGGGAATTGCAGTTTGTTAAGGGGGATGGGAATTGTAGCTCTGTGAGGCATAAACTGCAATTCCCAGCATTCTTGCGGGGGTGTGTGTGTGTGTGCTTTAAATGTTTTTGAATGTATGGTATATAGGAGAAACTGTGCTATAACCTTAAGAACTCTGCCAGGGAGTTGCATAAAGCTTTGTTTAATAAACCTCAGTGAGAAGCCTTAGTAAAGGTTCCACAGACAATGGCAGCTTCCCTCTCAGCTGCTTTGCTTATGTAACTTTGTACTGACCACAGTACAAAGTGGTGTCTTCAGAATAAGAAAATGTTGGCATGGGGATCAATTTATGACTGAAGATTAAAGAGCTATTCTTAACTGAAGATTAAGCTTTAAAGATCAGCTCTGAGTAAGAAGGAAAACTGAAAAGTTCTTTAGACTTGTGGAATTAGCTATGCAGACATGAAATTTAATTTTTCTCCCTTGGTTCTCAGAGGTTCAGATCAAGAAGACATCCAATGAGATTAAGGAACCAAATGCATGAAGAGGTTTTAATTTACACCATCCAGATCACTTTTGTTGTACCACTGAAAATGACTTTCCATATCTAAATTTTGACCTATTTTTAACTAGCAATTTAAAAAATAATATAGAATGAGGTACTTACACTTTTTCTTTAAAAGGATAAGCAATTCTCATAATATTGAAACATATACTTTTCTTTCTTTTTACCATTGATTCACTGTAAACATTTATCAGAACTGAAATCTGTTTCTTTATCAAGATTTACCATTCTAACTAGGCTTGTTATCTTAACGGACTCTCAATAACTCTTCAGTTGTTTTAGCTCACTGTGTGTCTTGTGTTTTCCTTTTACACAAACACAAAATGAGGGAACGAAAAGGAAAAGGGAAAATATTTGCAGATTTGTCTTTCCCCATGACAAATTTATATGTCTTCTTTCATTTAAATAAATAAAAATTAAAGGTAAGTACCTTTTTTCTTGCAAGAAACTGGATTGATTGATTGATTGATTGATTGATTTGCTAGAAACTAGAAACAATCAAGACTGGGAAATTTAGAGTACTGGTGTTTTTTGTGTTTTTTTAAAGATATTTATTGAAGTTTTACAAAAACATAAGTTTACAAAATAAAAAAAAGTCATATAAAAAGAAAAAGATACAAAAAAGAGAACATAGAAAAATACATAAAAAATAAAAAAGAAGAATAAAAATACAAAATACAAAAGACAAATAGCTAAAAAAGAATTAAAAACAAATCCTTTTTTGTAACTTTGAACTCATTAGCTTATTTCCTTGGCCTCCTCACACCTCCCCTTTTTGTATTCCCATTTAAATAATCAAATCAGCAAATCCTTACCCTCTTCGAGTACCGGTGTTTAAAGAAGTATTTTTGGCACACTCAAGGGCTTATGCCAGGCTTCCTCAAACTGTTAATGAACCAGTGCTTACATTCTTACTTTACTCAATATATTTGCTTAATCATGCTTCCTTGGGGTGTGAGATGTATTTGGAGATGCTCTTGGAAAGTCTGGGATCATGCTCAGGCATGCTGAGACTTGGTAGTTGGTTGGACCCTAAATTTTCAGATCCAACACTTGACTCATATGTTGTATCTGTTCCATTAAAAGTTCTCTTTGAAAAGATACAGGATCACCTTCAGGCATTTTGGGAGCTAATGGATGGACACTGAGTTTTCACATCCAATTTTGGCATTGCTTCAGAAGCAATTTGCAATATAACACTGTCTCAAAACAAACATAACTGATCTGTAGAAAACACAACCTGAAGAAAGAGACAATGCACATATTTTTGTAAACAAAGAAAATGTTTAATAAAAATTATTTTAAAAAACTTCTGGAAAACAGCCTAGACTCAGAAACTGGGAACTGTAGCTTGTTAAGGGGGCTGGGAATTGTAGCTCTGTGACAACTACAGTTGTCCAGATTCTTTGGGGGAAGTAAACTGCTTTACAAATATGGTGATTACATAGCCACAAAAATGTATATTGTGCTGCTACTACTCTTGCTAAGTGAGAAGAAAGCTTTGAATTTCCACAGTAATATTCTTAAAGGTCTGCAACCATTCTTAACTCAGTCCTCCCCAGTGCTAGTCACTTCTTACCAGGACAGTGTTCCTAGGGTCTTCAAAGATTTGAGACCCGTAAGCACGTAGTAGCATAAAATTTGCAAATGGTAACCAATGAAGTTGCAGGCCCACGTTACTCCCTTTGGAAATCAGCTATGCACCTCTCAACATTTACAAACTATGTAATATGGGCAAGTTTCAGCCACATTTTCACTATTGTTGAGGGTTTGTCATCTTTATATTATGCAGATGTTGCCTTAGCAGACGAAAAGTCCCACTTCCTGGCTGGGAGAAACAGAAGGGACATAATTATGTTATGATGAGCTGGAAAAGAACGCATAGAAAAATTGGAATGCAAAGCATGATGGATGGTGCTTTTGTCAATTGGGAAGGCAGCATGAGAGAGCCAGCCTGCACAATAATAAAACTTCCTCCACAATTCTGTCCACTTTGGCTGCTGAAATGCGGCAACGTGCCATCCAGCAAAGAATTACAGTTTCTTTCTCTCTCTCTCTTTTGTTATATTAGTTATGTGGGGCTTATAAAGTAGGTTATGTTGACATCATCACCAGTAATAAAAAAGAAGACGAAGCATTAAAAAGGCACTTTTCTGAAAGGCTGGGCTATAAATACTTGAGAGAATTTATATTTATCCATATGAATTTGATATTACAAAGATAATCTGCTTCCTTTGTGGACAAGTGAATTGTATGCTATCCCTGGAGTCTAGGGGGTTTAATTCAAGATCTTCCTTGGTGGCATGACAACCCTTGCTCCCTTGACAAAGCTACTGCCATTTTCAAGTTCCTAGGCTCCATTTTGGGAGACCACAGATAATACACAGTTAGTTAATTAGTCCTGCTTATTTATTTTGCTTGTTAACCTATCTTTAGAACATACAGAAATTATGGGTGCATTTTAATGCGTAATGCTAATTGATGTGACAAAGTTATATTAGAATATTATCAGAAATAAGAAATAAAACACTGAAATTATTGCGTAACTGTGGCATGCAACAAAATTATCATTTTTGGTTGGCCCCTGGAGCTTGTCGACTCTCATGCACTGCACACCCTATATGGCTGCCACAGGGTCTTGCATAGGAGACACTTAGCCAGGGTATTGCTGCCATAGCATATGAAGGGCTCAGAAGCCATGCAGTCAGTGCCATACTGATATGCCTTGCAAAAATTACTAAAGAAGATGTTACAGATAGGTAGCCGTGTTGGTCTGCCATAGTCAAAACAAAAACAATTTTTTTCCTTCCAGTAGCACCTTAAAGACCAACTAAGTTAGTTCTTGGTATGAGCTTTCGTGTGCATGCACACTTCTTCAGATACACTGAAACAACTTCTGGCAACTTCTGTTTCAGTGTGTCTGAAGAAGTGTGCATGCACACGAAAGCTCATACCAAGAACTAACTTAGTTGGTCTTTAAGGTGCTACTAGAAGGAAAAAAATTTTTTGTTTGTTTTAAAGAAGATGTATGTGTGGAGCCCTGGTGGGAAATTACACCCAAGCTAAGCAATGAATACACGTATGGGGAAGTGGTCGAGTATCTGCTTTGCATGCCAAAGCTCCCAGATTCAATTCCCAGCATCTCAAGTTGTGACTCAGAGAGACTTCCTGTCTCAAACTTTGGACAGACATTGCCAGTCAGTTTAGACAATACTGAGCTTGATAAACCAACAATTTGACTTAGTATATGGTTGCTTCCTATGTTGCTAATAATAATTGGTTTTGCTTCTTTTTATGCTACACTTTTTCTATCCCCCCTCCCCCAATAAAATGTTAATTATTTATTTATGTGCTATCATCAGTTACTACCTACCCGCCCTTCACCATAATAGCCCAGGGCAAGTTACAACAATGTAGAAACACAATATAAAAATTGGTTTGAACAATTTTCAATCAGAAGTCAAGCAGCTGGGTCTTTCAAAATAGGTGCCAATGGACAAGGCAAAGAGGTGCATTTTCAGCATACTCTTATGTAGTTGGCGCAGTATTGTGCCTAAATATTCTATTTATTCATTGGCATTTTCACCTCACCTTTGCTCAGAAGGTGCTCTGCATAAAAGTATGCATTTTATTTTCGTGTCAACCTGTAAGTAAACTAAATCACCGAGTAGGCGCCATGGCCCAGGGGAGATATAACCCAACCTCCACATAAGCTTTGTGCAAGCAGATCAGGGTGACTGTTGAATAAACAGGTTGTCTGGAGGGGTCATTACACTGGAGCAGCCCTCCGGCACTCTTTAGCTTATTCACTAAATTGCCCATAGGCTTCAGAATGTAGAATGAAAACCTGGTGACATATTGCAGCTTCTCCTGCAGGGGAAAAAAGCCTTTAAAATCCCCAAAGTTTCCCTCCCACAACTATCTCAACAGCAGGGAAGGCTGTGGCAGCCTGAAACGGGGGGGGGGGGGTGGACCCTCCCCTTCTCAACTCAACAGAGCAGGAATAGCCCTTTGCTGGAGAGAAGGAGTTGTGCCATTGTCTCACTGCTCCCCCCCACCCCCCCAATCTTCCGGTGTTTATCTGGGGAGGATTAGCTGCCGGAAGATGGAAAGAAAGCCCAGCCAAAAGGAAGACAATGGCTTGGCTTTTTCTGTGAAACTAGCATGGATGTTCAACAAAACTCTTGTGGGCCTGCCATGCTGCCAATGGCTGGGTCCTTTCAGCTAAAAACATACACAAAATTCAGTGTTGTTTTATCTGCTTATGGAATTAGATGGATCAGTGTTCTTGCCAGTCCTGGAACTACGTAGTGCAGGCCAGGTTACAAATGTAAATGAACAGAAATATGTTTTGAAAAACCGCTGTGGCTAATGAAATGATTGACAGCCTCTCCAGTATTCACAGGGCTCCCACCATGGCAACTGGGGAAATGTCATCAAAGAACAGATCTGTTGAACATGTTGTCTGTATCCACAATGAGGAGATTAAGATCTCCCTCCAGGCACTTCATTTAAGTCCTCCTCTGCTCCAGGAAACGGGTGCTGCTCCCTCTCACAGCAGTTGTGACAGCGGGGCAGAGAGGACTGTGACAGTGACATCAGAGGCGAGTCAAAACCCGTTGATGGGGAAGGAAACAATAAAAGGCACATGACAGAGCAGGTTTCTAAGAAGCAAAGGTTGTTCAAAGGTGTCAGTGGATACCCTTGGCAAATGAAGTCATCATTACTCTGCCCTCTAGTGCTCAAAACTACAGTATTTGCCTTGTTTCCCTATGCTGTACTAAATGCTCTGTAGTGCATCTATATTCTTTTGAAAGTGGTACATACAGGATTCCCATGCAAATTCAGTTGGGGGCGGGAGGAAATGCAAAGCATATTACCGTAATTTTCTGTGTATAAGACACCCCCATGTATAAGACGCCCCCTATTTTTTTTAACCCAAAATTAAGAAATTAAGTTGTTTAGCTTTTGGGGGATGGGTGGGAGGTCGCTTCCACCAATCGCTCACCCACCTGCCCACCACTGCCGATTGCTTGCCACAGCCACTGCCGATCACACACCTTGCCGAAGCCGCCAGTTGTCTGCCCACTTGCCACCACAAACAACCCACCCGTCCACTTGCCACAGCCGCCATATTCGCCTACCCAATTGCCGCAGCCACAGCCAGTCGCCAGCAGGCCTTGCCGCAGCCACCAATCACCTGCCCAATTGCCGCTGCCAATCTCCTGCCATTAATTGCACGTCCCCCCTCTGCATTCACTATCTGTGTATAAGATGACACCCAATTTTTGCCTTTTTTTTTTAAAGCAAAAAGCATTGTCTTATACACAGAAAAATACAGTGTATCTTGTTGCCCCAGTGTGGTTCCGGCTTCTAAAATATTTATAAATATAAATATAAATATTTAAATGAACATATTTATTTATATTAGAACATTTAGAATGTAATATCAAAGATTCTTCAGAAGTTTACTTTGAATACAACCGACCAATAAGTCCTCCCATACAGCCTTCATTGAAAGGAGTGGAAGCTACATAAGAGCACATGTTCAACATTGCATGGTTCCTATTATTATTATTATTATTATTATTATTATTATTATTATTATTATTAACAACCAACCTTCATCTGAAAATCACAGGGCGGTTCCCCTCGTAAAAATACAAAATGAGAACACAAAATACATAATAAAGGAAACACAAACCAAGAACCCTCGCCCCTTCAACACATTTAAAGACCATATAATGTTAATCAGCCAAAGTTCTGGTTATAGAGAAATGCCTAAATAGATGCAATGAAGGTGCCAGGTGAGCCTACCAGGTGAGCTTATTTCACAAGCAGGGAGCCATTGAAGAAAAGGCCTATTCTTGTGCTGCCACCCCTGGATCTCTTGTGTAGGAGGCACACAAAAAAGGGCCTTAGATGATGGGTCCAGGGCTGTTCATATGGAGATAGGTGGTCCTTGTGGTATTGTGGTCCTGAATTGGGATTATGCAATTAAATGGGGATTATGCAAGCAAATCTGGCAGTTAGAGCCACTCCCATTCATTTTGATGGAGCATGCACACAAGGCCTTTCCGGCGGATGGTGTCCTTTAAAACAACAAAATATAATATTGGATGGGAGAGATATGAGAGGCCATTGGCAAAGCTTTAACAGGAAGGAAAAAAGGAAATCTATTTATTACAACATATCAATGCTAAAAATAAAAAAGAAAGAATGAATTAGGAAGCTGTGAGAATGCCTTGTGGGCATTGTTTGTTTTTAATGCTCACACGAAGGGTTCCATTGTGGCATACTGGCATGAGGCATGGAAAGGGCTTGACTGTATGTTTCATGCAGTGTATTTGGACAGTGATGCCAATATTTTGTCTCTTCTGTTCCTGGCAGTCAGAGTGCAAAAAGGAATTGGTTAGATATCAGTACTGGCCACCCAATCTGCACAACCAACTTTCTGACTTCACAGGGGATGGAAATTATGTCTGCTTTGGAGGAGATGCTTTCCATGTGTTCCCCTTGCTTCTGGTGCCATAATGATAGTGTGGAACACAGCCATGTAGACATGTCATTAGACCCCCAGTAAGAGCTTTACCATTAGCTTTATTGTCTTTAGGGTCAGCTACACCCTGGTAGAGATTCCCTGCTACATGTGTTTCTTGCTTAAGGATAAGGATTTGCTTATTCACTGTATGCTGTAGCCAAGGACCACCCAGCATCTGTTTAAGATAAATGTCACATTCACCTTTGTCAAGGACCACCCAACTATAGATAAATGCTGCCTATGCTCACGATTCTTAAAGTGTTAACTAGCTTAACTTATGAGGTGCAAGTAGACTTTTTCAAGGCCAGATGCTTTTCAAGGATCCTCTGTCTAGGCCAAGCACTAGAGTGCCTGTTTTGCTCTGTAGCCATTCATATGTGTTGATTTATAGTAATGATAGGATCCAAGAGTAGCTCCTATTTCTCTATATTGTTTTCTTCTCTAGGAATTTATAGTAAAGGTAAAGGGACCCGTGACCCACTCTGGGGTTGCGGTGCTCATCTCGCTTTTTTGGCCGAGGGAGCCGGCGTACAGCTTCCAGGTCATGTGGCCAGCATGACTAAGCCCCTTCTGGCAAACCAGAGCAGCGCATGGAAACACCGTTTACCTTTCCGCCGGAGCAGTACCTATTTATCTACTTTGCACTTTGACGTGCTTTTGAATTGCTAGGTTGGCAGGAGCAGGGACCGAGCAACGGGAGCTCACCCCGTCGCAGGGATTCAAACCACCGACCTTCTGGTCGGCAAGTCCTAGGCTCTGTGGTTTAACCCACAGCGCCACCCGTGTCCCTCCCTAGGAATAATATAATATAATATAATATAATATAATATAATATAATATAATATAATATAATATAATATAATATAATAAATATAATATAATATAATATAATATAATATAATATAATATAATATAATATAATATAATATAATATAATATAATAATATCCCAGAGACCTTTCTTTGCTAGAATCCAGAGCATCTCATGGACATTCATGGATTCCACACTTTGTGTAGCCTTGGGTCTTGAACAAGAGTGAGAGGTGGCAAGAGTGAGAGGTAGCAATGACACAAAGAGCCCCTCCAAACACCCTTTCTATTGTGCTTTCCCGATGATTTGTGATTACGATGGTAGTGGGGCAGTTATATGTTTATGCCTGCAAAAGTTTTGCAGCAATTATACTACTTCATTTCCAATCAGTGCATTTAAGTTCCTGTTTACATCTTGCATGTTTTTATACCACAAATGATCCAGATTATTTTTTTGACCAACTTTTCTTGTGCTGTAGTGCAAGAGTGTCCTTCCAGATGGCAATAATGTGGTAACATTGGCGAATCATTGCAGAACTAATAAAGCCAAATGATGTGTCCATTATAAACCCACCACTAATGCACTGTCATTGCACTGTTGACATGTTGCAGAATATACAGTAACCACAAAAAACACCAGTCTAGTGTGGCCCAAAATCCAGCACAGTGGTTTTCAGTGCTTTTCAACATTATCTTCTGGGGCCAAAGCATCTGACGCACACACAAAAATGTATTTGTGAATCTGCAGGGTTGATATTTTTCTGGCCTGTACCCATGCTTTGTGCTACAGCTCCTGGCATCCATCCTTGGGTATCAAGAATCATATCTCTTCCAGTAACCTGGTCCTCTCCTTAATGTCCAATCTCTCCCAGGAGACTGGTAAATGACTTCTCTGCCATTTATAAGCAGGTCACCTGGATCATGTGAGCATTTTGGATGTCCCTTTCTCAAGCCACTTTGCATGTTATTGGAGCGCTCTGTGTGTGGGATTTCCCACACACATGCAAATTCCTCCTGTTCATGCTTCATATCCCGTTGTTTCCTTTGTCTGCTGCTCTTCCTAGCAGTTTCCTGCTACCTTAACTTAGAGACATGGCTCGTTGTTAATGTTTCTTTGTCCTATCCATATTTCCCAGATTTCACATTAATACTGCTTCTTGCATAATTTTTTTCCTACACACTGCCATTGTCATCATCAGTGAAGCAGATCTTCATGCGCCTATTCAGCAGAATTGCAAATGGCTTGGCACATGCATCTGATTAAATCTTCTTCACAAATCAAATTACCCTTCTGCAATTAAAGAGGTTGCTGCAGTGAAGTGGAGCAGAAGGACCTTATAAATTCTATTTACCTGTGGATGCCAAAATGAAGTAATCCTTTGCAAATCCTGCTGTGAATGTGTAGCGGCAGGCACAACACTGTCTTCTCACCCCCGCCCCCCTTTATGGTCTTTCTCTCTCTCATCAGTCTGTACTTCCCCCACTCATTTCTACTTCTTTCCTCCATTGTTCTCACACCACCTACTATATACCCTGCTCTAATTATATGCAGTTGATTTCTTTCCTCTATTAAAAGGAAACCACCCCAAACACCCCTGGCATCATTTACCCTCTTAACAACATACCAGCTTGGGTTCATTGCATTCATGCAGATATAGTGGGAGTGAGATGTGCTGTTTGTACGCTTGAAGGGTTTGATTCTACACGATGCAGCGCAGCCAGTACAGTTTCTTCCAGCAAAGCACTTAAGCACCTGCCTAACACACACAGAAGACGCAAGTGGTCCCATTTGCATTATACATTCCTTTTAAGTAAATGGCAATGTTGGGTACTTAGCTGGGTTAGGCAGGAGTTCTCTCATATTCAAGTAAGATCATGCTCACAGCAAACCAAGCTCCTTGGATACACACATTACTTTGTCTACAGTTACTCTCTGAATTTGAGAAGGCAGCCATCAAGCCTGATGTATACAGAATCGTACTCTGCCTTCCCCTGTTTTTGCTTCTGGTTAATCCAAATAAATAGCATCTCCAAGTTCCAAGCTCACAATCGTTAAAAGCATTTATAATCAGATAGCAGTAATGTGCATTTTATGTGATTGATCGGTTTTTATTTTTAGCTTATCTTTCCTGCAAGGATGGTGGGCATGGTCCCCTCCCCACGGGTTGTTATGGGGATTAAATGAGGAAGAGGAGAACCATATATTCCACCATAGGCTCCTTGGAGAAAAGGGTGGGAGATAAATGCAGTGAAACAAGCAAGCAAGCAAACAAACAAACAAATGTTACATTCACAAAAATCCTGTGTGGCAGGTTAGGCTGAGAGAGAGTGACTGACCCAAAACTACCCAGGCAGCTTGCATTGAGAAAATAGAAATAGAAAGAGTTGGGAGTACTGTGTCCCGTTCTAAGTGTCGCATATTAAGGATTTTGACAAACTGGAGCAAGTCCGTGTTAGATATTCGTCATAAAATCATAGAATCATAGAGTTGGAAGGTACCATGAAGGTCATCTAGTTCAGCCCTTTGCAATGCAGGAATCTTTTGTCCAACGTGGGGCTCAAACCCAAGACCCTGAGATTAAGAGTCTCATACTTTACCAATTGACATATTCCTTACACAAACTTGAAAATAAATATTTACTTGTCAGGTTGGCAGCAGTTGAACAACAAATATTCTCATATATTTTCATATATGAATACAATGCGTTTCTCTTCCCTGAGTCCAAGAGAGGGTTTAGTCCTTTTGTTTTCAAAACTCCTTCATAGCAGTGCGTGAGTTATTTATCCACAACTTGACTGTCCTCACAAACTCCTTCAGAAAGCGTCTGCTTGAAGTCACCACACTCCCACATGCTCAAAGAATGAACTAATGGAATAACCAGCCAACTGCCAACTGCCACCTCTTTTCCCCAGTAGCATTTGTGAAATACATTTACAATGCAAATGCAATACAGTTACTAACAGTCCAGAGGAAGGTAGCCAGGATAATGATGGGTTTATACACAGGCTTTACTAAGTTGAGAACCTTGGCACTGAGAACACAAAAGAAGTCGCTTGAAACGCTGTGCCATTGTTACAGACTCGCCCATCTCCAAGCATACATGCCCCTCCTGGGATGTCCCTGGAACAGCCCCCCCCCCCGCTTCTTACCACTTCCCATTGTCTCCCTGCCCCCCGCCCCCTGCCCTAGTGTGTGCCCGGAGGATGGCGACGGGAAACAGTTGAAAGAGGTGGGCTTGTTAGAAGGTTAAGGGGAGACTTGATAGCTGTCTTCAAGAACATAAGAACAGGCCTTCCGGATCTAGTCCAGCATCCTTTTCTCTCAGTGGCCAACCAGAAAAACAACTAAACAATTGCATCATAAGGTAAACAAGCAAAATTACAACATGAATTAAGCACAAGTCATCGTCTTTAGCTAGGATAGAGGTGACTAGCCTTTTGGGGGCCAAGGGTCACATTGACTCATGGAGGACTCTCTGGGAGTTGCACATCAACATGGGTTTTTGAAAGCGCACATTTTTGGGGGGTGGGAAGAAAAAGCTTTTGGAAGAACAGACTCGCAGCAAGGGATCTGTGGGAGTAGACAGTTGTTATTTTAAAGGATAACTTTCGGGAGCCCTTCAGGAACCTCCCAAAATACTTTTAGTATCACAGTGGGGTTACTGTGAGGGCACTCAGGAAAGAAAGAAAAATGGACAAAGGGCTTGGCATCACGGGGGGTGGGGCATGGAAACAGTCGTTTTTTTCCCTTAGCTTCATTAGAAAACAACAAATTTGAGGGTGGCTTGGGAACCATAAAAACTTTGGGGGCAAATGTGGGCCATGGGTTAGCCACCCCTATGCTAGGGCTTCAAAGATGGAGAGATGGATGTACCTAATGTTGGTTGCCAATTCATCTTTTCCATATGAATATTAAGGGCTATCACACCTGAAGTAGTTTTGAGCAGGCATCCTGTGATGTACCATTAGAAAATATTTGCAATACCCAAATATAGCAGTATATCCCATAGGCAGAAATGGAAGGGATTCAAAGTGGGGGAAAGAAAGGGCTCCAACCCTTCATTACATGACAGGGAAATTAGAAGTTCTTGTAATTGTCTCATGAGTAAGCCTGTGTGTGGTATGTGTCCAGGAAATAGGCAAAAAGTATTTATTCCTTGTACACATCTCAGAGGCCAATGTGGCTACTTTTATTTCTTACTTCCTGTTTTGTGGAAGATGAGAAAGAGAAAGTAATTTTATTCGCGTAGCAAGTATAGCCACTCCCCCTCCCCAGTTCCCCGGTGTAATGTAACATTGCCAGAAAGGGGAATGACATTTCCATTATGACTCAATGGAAACTGTCATGCGGTGAACTCCCTTTGGGGAACCAAACCTTTATGTATACCAACAAGCAAACATGACCCTGCTAGAACAATTATATGTAAACATGCCATTTGTTCAAGGCTGCAATTGAAAATGTTGCTGGCTTTAGCATGTGTGCTTCCGCAAAGTCCTTAGCGAGATGCAGCAATGGGGTCATCTGCCTCTGGCTGTTCCCATACAGGCAGAACTGCTTGGAATTCTCAGCAAGCAGCCACGGCTGACCGGGACATCTATATTTTGACATGACCTTGCACAGTTGGGATCCCTTTCTCCTTCACTATGGAATTTCCTCAGGTGGCCATTCTTATTTCAGGATCTAAACCAGGATGAACAGCAGGCCGCCAGCCAGCTGCTGCTCATTAATTTCTCCTATGGTTGTGTCAGAGTACAAGAGGTGTGTCTGCAATGGCATTAATCCAAACTATGCAGAGGGTGATTCTGCATTCCTTGCATACCCAGGGCTATCGAGGAAGAAATGGGAAATAGGTATCATAGGATTGTAGAGTTGGAAGGGCCCCCGAGAATCATCTGGTGCAACCCCCTGCAATTCAGGAATATGCAAGTGGCCTGTAAACAGATCGAACCTGAGACCTTGGCATTTTATTAGAACATGGGCTAACCTAGGGTGCAGGAAGCTGCCATTGTTCCATTTAGTTCGGCCTTGTCTGCATTAACTGGCAGTGGATCGCCAGGGTTTCAGGCACAGATTTTTCCTAGCCTTGCCTGGAGACCCCGAGGAATGAACCTGGGACTGTCTGCATGCAAAGCATGGGTTCTACTACTGAGCTATGGCCCTTTATCCTACCCTGGGAGGGTTTTTGTACATATTGGCATGCATTACATTTTCATTTTAGCACCGCAGGTACTTTATCCATCCGAAACATACAGTAAGCAAGTAACAACTTCTGTTTAAATGTAAGTCTCGTTCAGGGCCCTCTCCACTTCTATTGGTGTGCTGTCTTTTTACTTCCTGCATTTTTCAGGAACGGAGCTGATCGCATGGCAGCTTTGATGCTGGTGCATGTGGCACATTCTTTACAGCCTGTATTGTACTACACACAGAAGACCCATACCTCTTTATACCACTGCCAGTTGCAATCCCGGCTGAACAGGGTTATGCACACAGCAGGAGTCATGGTATAATTCTGGGGCGAAAAGGACACCTGCTTTTGCAAGGTATCTGCTGTGGTTGCTTCTTGTGATGCTGGTTTAGTGCCCCAGCTACTGAACTGAAGAGTCTGACATCTGCATTCATGTGCCATTGAACCACACCTTTATTGCCCATTTGCTCAGGATCCAGACTTTGCCTTCCATAGATGGATATAAAGGCTCCTTCCCTGTTCTTCCCTGTCCCAGTGCTGTAGTCTCCAGCACCACCTCCCACACTTTTCAGGTAGGTTCCCTGATCCTCTGGAACTGTGTGAGAGGGCACTAGTTGGCCGGTGGAGGCTCCAACTAGAGGAGGGAATTGGCAAAAGCACCGGCAAGAGCATCCTGGGAGCAGAACTCTGCTCAGGTGATGCTCTCAGTGGCAGGCATGAAGTCTGAAACCAACCCCCAGCTTGGCAAGATCTTTTTAGAGCTCTCTGCAATCTCATTTTTGTTTTTACCACCCTGAATTTGCTTTCACAGGAACTACTGATTAACACACGTTGTAACCCAAAAGTTCATTGCATGTTTTACATAAATCCGAAAGGTGATTTGACACTTCCTGAATCTTTTAAATAGCACATCACACAATTACAGCTGGTTGACAAATAAGTCATTTTAATTTATTCGTTTTATTAAAGACATTTTATACTTAAAAGTTTAAAAGGCTCTTTCCCCAATTGCCAGCTCTGTTTGGAGGCCTCCATTCTGCTTATTGAAGAAATTCATGGACTCCGAAGATGTTACAATATGTGGAAGTCTGTAATTCTGCTTTTTACTATTTGAAGTTTTAATAAAATCCTTTTATGTGATTTCATATAAGCTATAAAAGGAGGAAAATCTGCTTTGGATTTCTTTTTTATTATTAATGTGTTTTGAGAGTACTTTTTCAATTTGTTGTTGTTGTAGTTGGCATTTTCATTTCCTCTCCTTGGCTTTTGTTCCATATTTGAAATTTACCTGGGCACAATGCCTAGTTTTCCAGATACTGTTTACTGTAATTCTTAAGGTGCTAGAGGCTATTGGACATTGATAGGCATCTGAAAGAAAAAAATATATATAATTGGCTGCATTATGAGGATGAGACAGAAAAGGTTTGACTACCCATTTTCCCAGTAGGTTGCATAGAATGTGCTCTAAATAAAATATTCAGAGGAAAGTATGAAACATAATAAAAAATTGTACCTGATTTTATTTTATTTTATAGCTCATGATTGCACTACTTCAACAAGCATCAGGGGATCTTTGGAGGTGCCAGTCCCATCTTATATTTAATCCAGAGACATGCCTGTGTGATTGCCCTCCCATGGTTACTTCAGCATCAGAGTAGCTTCAGTTAATCTTGACCTTGGCAGTTGTGTATTCCAGAAGTTCATAAATGGAACCAAACCAAAACATCCTTACATAATTTTGGGGATGTTCAGAAGGGGTTGGCCTTTACAATTACTTTGGAAGGCTCTCCAAAGAATGCCCCCACTGGAAGGTGATGGCATGTTACTCTGTTGATGTTTCATCTGTATGGAAAGTTATACTAAACAGAATGTAACTGAACTGTGTTTAGACAGCATGTCTTGGCAGAATCATATAAGAAAAAGCAAAGGCTGGCTGAATGCGTGCCAATAAACTACAGTTGAATCATGACAAGATGGAGGTGCTGTGGGCATGTCCTGGCTATGTCCAGGGAGATGGTGTTCAGCCTATTTTATATGGGGTTGCACTCCCCTGACACAGCAAGTTAGCAGTTTAGAAGTGCTCCTGAATCCTCATTTTAATAATGCACATAAGCCTGAAGGATTCTTTACAGCCCAACAGCTTGCTTCTATCATTTCCTTGCTTGTTTTGTGTGAATAATGCTATCCATCTCCTTTGCTTTATATATATTTCTTCTGCAGAACCAATACATAATAAGGCTCTGATCAGCTTTGTTAGTATATCCCTTTGTTTTGAAAATGTGAGCAGCGACATTTTGTATTTGTGAAGCATCCTTGAAAACAGACAAGACATTCTGTGGCATCTCAAAGCATTGATTAGCTTTCTGGATTACAGGAAATGGCATAATATGAAGGCAACATTTCAAAATCCCAATAGAGTCTGTTGGGATTAGGAAAATCTGGCACATGCTCTGAAAGATTCACTTGTTTGACTTGTTTGTTACCATGCCATTAGATCTTCAGTCACTTGAGAGAATGTAGATTTCATGAGCCAGAAGTGTTCAGATCCAGCTGGAGCCTTGGGATTTTAGCAGTTCAAAAATCACTGAAATAATGCAGCAGTTTTGAAGCAAAGAGAGAGCCTGCCTAGGCCTCATAAGAAGGCAGTAGACTATTTTAAGGGCACAATCTAACAGAAACTGAGCCCTTTATATACCACTGTTTTTCATGGGAGAGTTTTAAACATGCACATGAAGTCCTCATTAAATCAAGAAGTAACTTTGGCTCTTAAGTCAAAGTTAATTGCCATAAATAACTTTTCACTCAATTTGTTCGTAACAAAGTTGGCCTACATTTTATTTATGACCACAACTCATAAAAGATGCTCACTGTATTCTACAAGGACTTCACTTTCTAGGATGAAAAGCAATCTTTAGAGAAAATGGCATCTCCCATTGCATCTGTTATTCTAGGCCAGACTTTGCCAACCTGGTGCCCTCCAGGTATTCTGGATTAAAACTCTCCTAAGCCCCAGCTAGCCAGATGGTTGGGGCTGGTGGGAGCTGTAGTCCCAAACATCTATATCTAGATAAATAAATGCGATTATATGTTCTGATGTTGAAGTTTGTGATTTGAATGTATATTTATTTATTAATGACATTTGTGTGCCACCATATAACATAAAAATTTCTGAGTGACTATCTGTGCTTTTTAATTTTTTAGTGGACTCAAGAGACCATTAATAGTAGCAGCATATATAAGCAGACTTTGTACAGTGTATTCTACATAGATCAACTCAATAATTCTGAATGGTATATCAGAACAAGCATATGAACCTACTTTCATGTAGCTGGATATTTGGTCCTTTAACTACCTATGACAACTGGCTGCTGTTTGTCCTTTTGTATGCCATGCGTAACTTTATTATTATTATTATTATTATTATTATTATTATTATTAAACACATTAGAGCCATGGGGCTGAGGTCATCTAATGCTGAGGCAGCATTTGAACAGGAGACTTTCCAAAGCTTACCCTCATACTCCATACAATTCTGACTGTATCCTCCACAGTCAGGCCCATGTATTCAGAATGCAAAACAAAATCCCTATTATTATTTATGCTTGGCACTATTAATAGTAACACTCATAACTGCAATTCACAATAAATTACAGCTGTGTACCTAAGGTCCAGGAGCTACTCTCAGATTTAGTGCTCAAAATTACAGAGATTGTTGGTGGTGGAGGATTAATAAACCATAAACCGCAAACAATCTACCACCAATTTTACTCAAACCACACACCTTCAAAAATCAGCGGCTGAGAGAGGGTGCCACAAAATGTATTGGGGGGGGGCTCTGTAAGTCAGTGCTGGTGCTCCTTTCCCTTGTTTAGAATAACTAGTCAGGGATGCATCTAGGCTATGGGTAGGCAACCTAAGGTCCAGGTGCCAGATCCGGCCCAATCGCCTTCTAAATCAGGCCCACGGGCGTTCTGGGAATCAGAGTGTTTTTACATGAGTAGAATGTGTCCTTTTATTTAAAATGCATCTCTGGGTTATTTGTGGGGCCTGCCTG
Organism: Podarcis filfolensis; assembly: GCF_964270895.1. Taxonomy (NCBI): domain Eukaryota; kingdom Metazoa; phylum Chordata; class Lepidosauria; order Squamata; family Lacertidae; genus Podarcis; species Podarcis filfolensis. The sequence goes on along the minus strand of NC_139605.1, from coordinate 40,246,518 downwards.
GTGTTTTTACATGAGTAGAATGTGTGCTTTTATTTAAAATGCATCTCTGGGTTATTTGTGGGGCATAGGAATCTGTTTATTTTTTCCCCTTCAAAATATAGTCCGGCCCCCCACAAGGTCTGAGAGACAGTGGACTGGCCCCCTGCTGAAAAAGTTTGCTGACCCCTGATCTAGGCAATTTTAAACTTTGGTCTTATGACCACCACCCCACACCTCTTTTCAATAGCAGTATAATGTGGTGACTCAATGCCATGAGCCAAGTGTGCTGTATTCCAGGCCCTCACCTGCTCATTCCCCTAAATGGGGCCAGATCTATTATGAAACTAATGAACTAATCTTCAGGGTCCCTAATCCTGGAGGGGCGAATAAAGAAGCAACTTTATCCACGCATGTATATAACATTTCCCTATTTTTCATCTTCCTCATAACTTGAAAACTATAAAGGCATGGGGGGGGGGATTCACACGTGACTTTTTCATGTGAGCCAACCCAGTGCAGCAATTTTAATCGAAACCTGAAATGTAGTAGTAAAGTTGTTTTTTTAAAAAACAAAACAAAACACACACGTGGTGATCTGTCGTGGAGCAACCCCCGTGAAGATGATAACAATGGTTACCCAGGCCTTGTTGCTGGTTGCGAAGAGGACCCCTAACAGTTCAAGTTGCAGTCCCCCCAAAAGCTTCAGGGTCCGCCACTGAGCGGGGCCCAGGCCTTCTGCCCTCAGAACCCCTGCCCACTGGCAGCTTTACCCCTCGGGCGGAGGTGCTAGTTAGGTATGCGGAGGTGGAGGCCGCCTTAGTTCCTCCTCGAGAGGCGCCACCAAGGAGGAACTGCACCGCGCTGCCCTCCTTGACGCCCAACAAGGCGATGCCCTCAGATTCTGGGTTCGGCGCGGGGGAGGAGGAAGAACGGCTCCGCACAGGCGCCCCAGAGGAGTCACCCGGCCCCAGGCGTGGCCAGCAAGCCAGGTCTCCCGCTCGTGGCCACCAGTGGGAAGATCTCTCGCAGCAAGGCGCGGAGGAGGTGGGGAAGAGGTCCTTCTGCCGCCGCCGCTCCTCCTCCTCCTCCTCCTGTGCGCCCGCCTGCCCTACCAGAAAGGGAAGGCGTTTATTTCCTCGGCCTTAGAATAAACCTCTCGGGCGCCTCGGCCGCTTTGTAAGGTCTACCTGCCTGCGAACGGAGCGAGCGGCTCCGCGCCTGGCACCATCCCCGGCAAGCAGCCCGGCGCGTCTCGGCACCTGGTAACGAAGCCCTCTCCTCTCGCCCGCCCGCCCGCCACAATCTCCGCCTCCACCGGGAAAGGCAACGCGCGCGCCTCGGCGGAGTTGCGGATCGCGTCCTCTCGCGGCGGGCGCCTGCTTGGATCCGAATCTGCTCCTTGCTCGCTGCTGCCGCTCCGCAACACGGGCTTATTCAGAAAGCGGGTCTCCCCGTTGCCTTTCCTGAAGCCCTAAAACACACAAGCAGAGGGCGTGCGGTCGGGGGGAAGGTTGCTTGCTTTTCAAATGCAGTAACCCGGTGGCTTTAATCCCCGGGTGTTTGGAAGCAGATCTTGCGGAAAGGAATAGGCAGCAGGGACCCCAGGTATTTTCCAACCGGGGTCGCAGCAGTAAAGACATCTCTCTCCTCCCCCTTCCATCTCTTCCCTTGACCTCGTATTGGCAGCAAAGTTTGAAAGCAACCTGCAGCCGGCCCCGCCTGGGAACTTTCAGTTTAACCGGTGCATGGCTGAATGTTCAAGGTGCCTTTGATGTTTGTGTACGAGCGCGTGTGCGAGTGGGGAGAGAGAGAGCAGCTTCTGGGAAGCGGACTGTTGCTTGCTTGCTTGCTTCCTCCCCCCACCCCGGCTACACGTTATCACCCACCTTCTTCCTCCCACCAGCCCACACGCGCGATTTGCTTAAGAAGAACGGCGCGGGGTGGGGGAGTGTTGAAATTAGCAAGAAGTGGTAAATTGATTAAGACCAGTTTCCTCCTGCGAGAGAGCGCGCGCGAGAGCACTTGCAAAGAGGAGCGCGGGAGGGGGAAGAGCTAGAGCGAGAACCGATCGCAGGCAGCCCAGCCCCTGTAGAGCACAGGAGCTTGCAAAGGAGGGGTGGGAAGTGAGCATTGCTGCTGGTAGCGGCTCAGTTAGCTGCCGTTTGCAACGGTGAGGAATTGATCTAGCCACTAGCGGGGTGCTGGGTGTTAGGCGGGGTGTTCCTGCGGCTCCTCGGCGACGTGCAAAGCGCTCTCCTTGATTGCATTTGACTTGCAATGCCGGCAAACCGTGCACAGGATGAAATCAGGTTTGTTACGACGTTCTGTATGGGGTTTTCTTTTACCCTCCCTTCCCTCACATGTCAGAAAGGATCATAGCAACAAGGCAGTGTCAGTCACCTCATTACAGTGTCTCTTGTGCCGTTCTTTGGAGATATGTGTGTTGTTTTTTTAAAAAAGAGATGATGAATCTTTTATGCAGCTGGCTTCTTGTATCCATACAGGAGCTTCACAATTTGCACTTGATTGCAGCTAAAATCTTTTTTGTGTGTGTAAGATCCGCTTCCCTAAACTGATGGAAAATAAACACAGATGGGAGATGAGGAGTGGGGGACGACTACAAGCCATAATGAGGCAGTGTGGTTGGGTGCTCTTTCTCCTTTCTACCCTTTGAGCATTTTCTTCCTGCAAAAAGAAAATGTGAGCCTTCAATCTGCAGAGCAGTTGCATGGAGCAGAAGAAATCCAGCCTAGGTTTGTGCATCTTTGGAAAGTGTAAGAGGTTTACTTGAATAGTGCAAGTTGATCTGTGGATTACTCTCTTCCCTGTATTCACGGATTCCTTTGCATGCAGACTCTTTCCAACAATTATGCTTTAAAGTGTCTATTTCCTCTTTCCACACCTTGTAGGTCACTCTTCTAGAATGCCAGAGGAAAGTTCCCCACGGAAGACTCCCCAGAATGTCCCATATCGGGACCTTCCTCATCTGGTCAACGCTGATGGGCAGTACCTTTTCTGCAGATACTGGAAGCCATCCACCCCACCAAGGTGAGCACTGCAAAGGGGAGCGTTTCTTGTGTGTAAATAAATAAGACACCTTTCATTCAGCTTCACTCCTGTTTGTTCTGCTGTACAGAGAGTAGCACAAAGAATGTGTTCTTTGCCAAACAGATCCTTGCCCCAAGCAACTTCACTTCAAAGGCTGTAATACTCTTGATCCTTCAGTATTTGTGATGGAGTAATGTTGCATGTTGAAATATTGCACTAATATAACTATTGGTAAGCCCATCTTGAGTAAGGCATTGCATGCTGTTGCGGTAAGAGAGGAGCTGTCTATTAATCATTCATCCTCCTACTCATTAGAATAGGCCTTAAAAGCAACTCACATGAGTAAGGCTTGGAAGATTGGGACAGTTCTGTTTCTTAACCCAGTGAAACCAAATGCCGTGAGAAAAATCAACATGTAAATAAATATGTTAATCAAACACTGTTGCGTTTCAGAGCTGTGTGAAGGTTCAGGTTGCACAGTCCTTACCATTATTTTAGGGCAAGTAAGTAAAAACTTCAGAGCCAAGTTAAAATGGTTATACATCTCAGTTCAATGGCAAGGGTGCCCACATGTTGCACGATTATTTACTTTTCCTAATGGTAGCTGTGTACTGAGATGACTCTTTAGCTTGGCCATAGGGTTCTACTGGAACTCAAGAGCCCTGAAGATAGGTTCAAATAACAGTCAAAATTACCAAATAATCAGTCATTTAGATAATCCCCTTTTCATAATCCCCTGCAGAATAAGGACTTATTGGATATGGTTCTTCAGGAAACATGAATATTGCACTCTAGATGGACTTATGTGGATTTTCCTCATTTTTTGTTATTTCTGTCCTTTTTCTCTACTGAAGCTGGCTTGTTGAATATAAATGCCAGCTCTAGCAATGGAGGAGAGTTACATACAGAAGAGTGAGACTATTGTTCTGCTCTTTGTCTTTTCTGCAGGCCAACAGGATAAGCTCTGTTTATTTTTACATTGCAAGGCAAGAAATCATATTTGGAAAATGGTTACCCAAGGAACAGTAGGGAATTCAGCTTTCCTATCTCAGTGGATTCTGTAGTTACCCAACTACAGTAGTTAAACTTTGCATGGCTGAAGACAGGAACATAAAACTTCCATAAAAAGTCCATACTAGACTATGAACTTGTCTCCAGCAGCACTTCTAGAAAATGGGAAGAGCAGCAATGGGGCAAGCAAGAAAGATCTAGGTGATCTTTCCCTTTAGCTTTTAAAGCTATGAAGATCATTGGCTAGTGTTTTCCTGTGAGCCTAAGAGAGAGGTTACAAGGCTCAGTGGACTATTGATCTGACTGTGGACGTTTTATGTTCCTCGTGCCTTCAGTTATTTAGCATATAAAACTTGTGAACTGCTGAAGTTTGGGGATACTAAAACAGTTCTTTGAATAAAAAGGACTCTCCTGATTCTTCTTATAAGCTGCTGTCTTTAGCGCATTGTGTCCCATATCATTCATGAAAAGCATCCATTAGCGTAATTTTGTCATCATTCAAGGCCTACCTTAAGCGTTCAACCTTTCACCTAGAAACAAAACCTGTAGAATCCTTGTGCTTTGTTGTTTACAGCATACAGAAGCCATCCTCAGAAATGGTACTTCATTTCAAATGAATTGCTTCAGCAGCTTGCACCTGGGTTTGTTTTGTTTTTGTTTTTGCAACTTGTAAGTCAAGGATGTGTTCATTTTAGAGGCTCTATCCTGAGTCTTCCCAGGGTCAGTGGACAAACCTTACAAGATTTGGAGTTGTCTGTAAAGCATCTACCTTGGCCAGACTTTAACTACATGATCCATGTGGCAGCTCTGCCAAACCTGAGGGTAACTTACTGGCACTGCTTGCCACAGGAGTTCTGGCATCATCCTTAAAGATTTCCTCTACTGAACAAATTCAGAATCAAAACAAGCTGCTTCTGTGAAACCAGCCTGTCACGTATTATAATGCTAATTAATCATTAACTGCCCACAGTGTTCTTCAGTGAGTTGCAGAATTGCGTTCCCCTTTCATGTTTAATTTCTTAGCAAATTAGTGGTGCTCACATGAGTCTTTGATCAAGAAATGAAAGGATGGCAAAGCAGTGAAAGTTAGAACTTGGCATTTCGTTCCTCCTGGTAGCTTGGTGTCTGCACACACCAAGTGGTTAATTGAGAGCAAGATTGCCCTAGTTTTGTGACAACAAAGTAAACAGGATCAGGGCTGCTCACTTACAAGTGGCTCTTAAGTGTGTGGAGCCGTTTATTTTTAGCCTCTGATGTATTGTGAGTTATGTGTGAGAGAGGGGGAAATTGTAGGTTGCTGAATAATAATTTATCAGCCGCATCCGACTTTCATGGGACAATCTTGAAATACTAGGATACTTGGAGAAAACGCATTCCTGGACACTTTCCAAAGCTTCCTTTAATTCCCTGCTTCTTCTTTAGAAGCACTACGGCTTTTGTCTAATTATTAATGATAAACTATAATAATACTGAGGAAGACCGTTATATTTTGTGACTCTTTTTTGTTTTGTTTTGTTTTACCTTGATCCTATTGAGTATAGCGTTGGACTAAGTGTTCATAAGAAAAAACTCTAGAACTTGCTAGGTAGGTTTCAGGCATTTTTCTGTGACATAGCAACTTTTGAATCTTTAAAGCGGCAATTGCTTCACACATACATATCCCCTTGTGAATATAAAAAGAGAAAGCCACCACATGTAAACTTCCCCAACTTGACACACATGCATAGAAACATTAAGTCTCATGAAGTTTAGGATAGAATTCCATGTAGTGTTACGGCAAGTGTTCCATTGGTGCAAGGATTTTGCACGCTCTCCCTCTTTCCCTTCTTGCCTTCCTCAAATCTGCTTCTGGGGGTTCCCCAAACCTCTGGAGTAAAGGGAAGAAAGGAGAGGAAGGGAAGTGATACTCTGGTGCAAGTGAATAATGTCTGAATCTGTGTGGAATTGTGTTTCATCCAGTTGGTCCACATGCCTGTGGCCTGTCTTGAGTGAAATGCTGACTTACCTATATCTCCCCATCTCCCACTATATTCAGTATACAAACCCAGGAGCCAACAATCACAGTGAAAAATTCAATTTTGCTTTGAAGGTGGTGATCACCAGGCTGGAGGCTCTAAGGTAGACTAGAAGTTTTCACTTAGGATGTGGGGTGGTTTTTTGCTTTCACTGCTCAGGTATCTCAACAGGGCGATGCAGATGTGTCTTTCCAATTGCAGAAGCTGTTCAACTTGTTGAACTTGATCTGTGGGAAAATATGTCAAAATCCATTTGAAATGTTATGTTGCAGTCTGTTTGATGTGTAATCTGGGTTGGGTTAATTTAGTCTTGTTGTTTCATTTCTAATAATGAGAGAACAATAATGAAACAAACATTGTTTGTTTTAATTAAAGCAGCACTCAAATCGCTCGCAGGAAAGTAGGTACAATTACCCAATATAATTGAAGCTATAGCTACACAGTGAAAGAACAAGTTCGAGGTAGTTCAGCAATGTTTGGAAGTTCAGGTAATCATTAATGCAGGAAAATTGTAAACTCTTCCTAGGGGCGGCTGGGTTGAGGGGAGAAAAAGCACATTCCCCTACTATAGGTTTTCAATATTAGTTAAGCCAAGTCTTTCCAATAAAGGCTAGAAAACCCCTGCTTGCCACATGTAGAGAATATACACCTCACATTACAATAAAATACCCTCTTCTCCCCTCCCTCGTTCATCTTGTTGCATTTGGTTTTCTGGTCTTCCAGAAAATCAGTCAAATCAGTTAAGCACTTCATAAATAGCTACATTTTTTGGTGACTGTTTATGACTGCATAAACCATCTGAGTCTCCTGAGTTAAAAATTATGCTTACTTTTTTTGAGAATATGGGCCAGCCACTTTTCATGTTTAATGTCCTAAAGCAAATCATATACAGTACCATTTTTTGGTTTTTTAAAATGTCTTTGGAAATGGTTTTCCCTTTGAACACAAGCACACACCATTTAAGGTAGAGGCCTGCTCTGGGCCTTTGGCTCTTAGCTTCAGGTGTAGTAGTAGAGCAACTGAGCAACTTTCAATTTCTTCTGTCAAACATGGAAACCAACCAACAGGCATTGGGGAGAATCATTGTGTAAGGGCTCATTTGGTCATTCTAAAGAAGCAAAGGCCAATATCTTTTTTTGTCCTAAGCTTTTGAAGGATTGTACTTGACAGCTATTGATATTTGGAAGCATTCCCCTTTTTGCCATTATTTCCATTGTTTTCTTGTTCACCCTGAACCCTTAATTCTTCTAAGTGGGTTAGGCTTCTTTTACTATTCATTATAGCCTATTCAAGTTTCTAGCCCCTAAGTGTTAGTTATGTAGGTTTAGGGAGAGCACTGTTTAATCCTCCTGTGTTCTGACGTTGCTGTCTTACACTGTTTTGCTTGCTGAGTAATAAGAATAATGATTTCATTATTTATATGCCACACATCTGACTAGGTTGCCCCAGCCACTTTGGGTGGCTCCCAACAAAATATTACAAACACAATAAAACATCTAATTGATATACGGCATTTTATTGTACGTGTGTGTGTGTGTGTGTGTGTGTGTTTCATAGAATGATTTGTTTGTGTTTGCATGTGTGTTTAATCTCTTTGGGGGACTTTGGTTTAAAAAGCAGTATATAAATAAATGGTAATAACAACATAATCATTCTGTACCCAGAGAAGGAGGAGTGTGCTATTGATACTTTGAAGGCCGTGCATTGCACTTAGGGCAGTGCCTGAACTCACCTGGTGAATTGTCCATCAAGAGAGCCTACCCCTTTCTTATGTAACTTGCTTATGTTATTAGAGAAAGGGGTCTTTTTAAACATACAATCTTTGAGTAAACTACTGTCTGCCTGACGTCTCTGCGGGTAAAGGAGCAATTTCTGGTTCACCTACAGATCTCTTGTAAAGATAACTGTCTTTCCTTCAGACCTAAAGCCAGGGGTGGTGGCAGCATTTAGGAGAGTAGGATTGGCTCCTGGCCCAACACGTCCCAATGAGTTCAATGGGACTTGCTCCCTATTAAGTGTAGATAGGGTTGCTATCTGAGTGTCCCTTGTCTCCTACCATCTATTAATTGATGATGAGATAATGATGCTTGTGTTGGATCAATGCCAGTGTTAGTGAAGCCTTGAAAGTAGGGGGATACAAAAGGTTTTTAGCATCTGGAAAGACCAAGGTGTTTACGTATGCTGTTTTTTATTATTCAGTCCAGCTAGATTTCTTCCTAATGTGTTTAATCTGAAATAGTATACTATGTAAATTGTTGTGTTAGGCCTGCTGAAGATATTGCAGAGAAGTAGTTATGTGTTTTAGGAGTAGTACATAATTGCAGGCAGGAGGAGACTTAGCACTGGCAAATCAGCACCCCATCCCATCTATATCTCAATGTCATGAGTAGCTTTCAGTCTTTCTTCTTTCCCAGGGAGTCATCTTATCTATTCAGTTCCTCTTAGTGTTACTGCATTCCTCTGCACCATGGCGACTGCCTTGTTAATTTTCAGTGGGACACCCTTTATGATTTTTTCTCTCGACTCAACGATGGAAAAAAACCAAGCTTCAAAATAAGAAGATGTTTTTTAAAAAATACAGAAGTCCTGCTTCTCATCTCGCTGTTGATGCTCAAACAGGCCTCATTAGTGCGATAATTTTTTTCCAGTTGCCACAAGAATGCTCCATAAAAACAAATCTGTCTTTGTTTTGCAGTGGGAAAACCCATGAAAGAAGGCAAACAAGCTGGTCCATGAATCATGGTTAATGACACCATGAAGATGACTTGGAACACAGGTCTCTAGCATGACAGACACTGGGAGGTGGGGGAACCCTTGCAGGCAGTCTCCACTTACGGATGCTTCTGCAGGGGCTGTCTTCATGATCACAGAAATCCCCCCATGACCAAACAGTCAGTCATATTATAATTGTTTTGTCTAGAACCATGATCAGATGGTAGCAGTTTCATTTTTTAAATTACCTTCCCCACTTCCCCCCAAAAATGCCCCTGCAGATGGTATTATGTAATGATATGGCATCAATCACATTGGGCCCTTGTAAGGAAGAAAATAATGCTAATGAGTTGCTGACTGAAGCAGTGGCAATTTTGTTGTTGTTAAGGAAAGAATAGAAAAGTGATACTAGACTAGAATCTTCTTCCTTCTTTTCTAATGCTAACCAACCACCACCCCAACATAATAATAGTAGTAGTAGCAGCAGTGTAAGGTAAAGGGACCGCTGACAATTAGGTCCAGTTGTGACCGACTCTGGGGTTGTGGCGCTCATCTCGCTTTATTGGCTGAGGGAGCCGGTGTACAGCTTCCGGGTCATGTGGCGAGCATGACTAAGCCGCTTCTGGCGAACCAGAGCAGTGCACAGAAACACTGTTTACCTTCCCGCCCGAGCGGTACCTATTTATCTACTTGCACTTTGACGTGCTTTTGAAATGCTAGGTTGGCAGTAGCAGGGACCGAGCAACGGGAGCTCACCCTGTCACGGGGATTCGAACCGCCGGCCTTCTGATCAGCAAGTCCTAGGCTCAGTGGTTTAACCCACAGCACCACCCGCGTCCCGTAGTAGTAGTAGTCAAATTTCTATACCACCCTTCGTCTGAGGATCACAGAGCAGTTCACAATAATAAAAAACAACAACAAAGCTGCTTATGCAAGCTGCTGCCATTCAGTGTAGACAGTACTGAGCTGGGTGGACCAATGGGCTGACTCAGTACAAGGCAGCTTCCTAGGTTCCTAATGGAAAACTGGTTAGAAACAAAAAAAAGATGCAGCCCTTTTTTGCTCTGCCTTTCACTCTGCAAGAATGCTAAACAAGCATCTGGTGGAAATTCTGACCTGGTGCCAGCTTATTTGCTTTATTCATTTATTATTTGCTTAGGTTGCCCTATAACAAAGCTGTCATAGTGCCTAGCAAGAAATAAAACATTTTAAAATTAATCAGCAATGAAACTGATGTAAAGCTTGGTCCTCCCCACCCTATATGCTAGGTATTCGTTACAATAAAATAGAACTAAAGGCTTGCTGAACATCATGCGTAGTGTGGCCCTTAGATTTGTGTCCCCATGGAGAACGCTGGCAAAGGGACGTCATACAAGTGGAGGGACAAAGGGCTGGGAATAGGTCCGACTTTCTCCTGCCATTTCTGTATCCACCCACTGTGAGTGTTTGTAGTTCTCAGCTTGTCTCTTTACTAATAAGGAAAGCAGCAATCCTTTGTGGGCACAGTGTTACAGGGGTTGAACAGGGAAGATGGAGGTGACTATATATAGTGTAGATTTTCAGATGCACATATCTTTTCCTTTTTTTAAAGGGCCAAATCCCAAATAAAAGATACAAGCTAGCCGCTGATTTCCCAGCAAGGGGAAAACGAACAGCCCACATACAAAGAGAGCTGAACTTCAGTAAATTTTCCTCTAGGAAGGTTTTCTGCCAAGTGACTCCAAATGTTACTTCCACTTTTCAGCTGGAAATTACTGCATGATGATACTGATCAAGTAATGGAAGGAAATGTACCACATTTTAAGTATAGGCCAAGAGCTCACTCTTGCTTTGGGTTTGTCCTAACACTTGTAGTAAATCCATTTGTAGAAAGATTTTGCACTCCGTTAATGCGTATAGATGGTGACGGCCAGATAAGGAGAAGGTGCCAGATGAAAACAAATTGCATGGTTTAAAGATAAGAATGATTAGTAACCTCTTTTAAAGAAAGTCCCTGAACTAGCGAAATACTATATATATCTTAAGTCCTCCCCCCCCCCGCCCCCGGGTTTGGAGGGTCCAAGGGTGCAAAATATTGTCCTTTCTAAAAATGGAGAGCAAATGTAATTTTCTGGTCTGTCAGTGCTTTTAGCCAGTTTGTGGGCTGCAAGGGAATATTTTAATAATGTTTCCTCCGTTGTTATTCAGTGCAAGGTTTTAGACTTGTCTGTCAAACATGCGCAGAGACATAGTTTCTTTGTTGTGCCAGGCCAGAGGGAGAAAAAGGTATTGGGGAAGCGGTAAGTAATTAAACTTTAGAGAGATCAGTATCTCACTGACCTAGTGGTACATATGGAATAGTTAAACTTCAAATTAAGAATTCTGCTTCATGCTGTCCATTTATAAACAATAAATGACAGGTTGGCATTAAATTTAGTAGGGCCATGCATTTAAAAATCCTTTGGATTGTAAACAAGCATGTTTTTATCTTTACTGTGAGAGCCTCCAGACACAGAGGGTAACATGCTTACCTGTGATGGGTGCTGTGCCATTGCACTCTGGGCGGCTCACAGCATATATCAGAAAATAATAATAATAATAATAATAATAATAATAATAATAATAATAATAAGTTTCCCCAGCCGCTCTGGGCAGCTTCCAACAAAACACTAAAATACAGTAACCTATTGAACATTAAAAGCTTCGCTAAACAGGGCTGCCTTCAGATGTCTTCTGAAAGTTTGGTAGTTATTTTTCTCTTTGACATCTGGTGGGAGGGTGTTCCACAGGGTGGGCGCCACTACCGAGAAGCCCCTCTGCCTGGTTCCCTGTAACCTCACTTCTCGCATTGAGGGAACCGCCAGAAGGCCCTCGGTGCTTGACCTCGGTGTCCGGGCTGGACAATGGGGGTGGAGACACTCCTTTAAGTATACTGAACCAAGGCCATTTAGGGATTTAAATGTCAGCACTAACACTTTGAATTGTGCTCGGAAACACACTGAGAGCCAATGAAGAACCTTTAGGACCGGTGTTATATGGTCCCGGTGTCTACTCCCAGTCACCAGTCTAGCTGCTGCATTCTGGATTAGTTGTAGTTTCTGGGTCACCTTCAACGGTAGCCCCACGTAAAGCACATTGCAGTAGTCCAAGCGGGAGATAACCAGAGCATGCACCACTCTGGCGAGACAGTCTGTGGGCAGGTAGGGTCTCAGCCTGCATACCAGATGGAGCTGGTAGACAGCTGCCCTGGACACAGAACTGACCTGTGCCACCATGGACAGCTGTGAGTCCAAAATGACTCGGAGGCTGCGCACATGGTCCTTCAGGGGCACAGTTAGCCTGTTCAGAACCAGGGAGTCCCCCACATCTGCCCACCCCATCCCCCCAAAACAGTACTTCCGTCTTGTCAGGATTCAACCTCAGTCTGTTTTATGACTTCATTATGAAAATGTTGCCCTCAAATGTGAAAAATAGAGTTATACATAGTGGCCACAATTTAAAGCCAATTCAATGCCTAAATGTCATTTTAAAGTGGAGCTGTGTGACCCAGTCCTTTTCATATCTACTCTGAAGCAGGCTCCACTATATTTAGTAGAACTTACTCTCAAGTAAGTGTATATAACAGTGTGGTGTTTGCACTTCATCAGTGTGATTAATATCCCAGCCCTGAAATCCCATTGATGTGGATGAAGCTCTGTCCATTGTGGGAGCTCTGATTTTCAGTCATATTCCTCCAATCACAAGATGCAGAATTCTACTTGAGAAAAAGAAAGAAGACAGCAGCTGAGATTTTTAGAATATAACCTAGCCCTGACCTTCATAATATGCCATGGCGACAGCATATAGCCTGGGATATTAGAATGGAATCTTAGTAGATTAAAGGGGTTTTAGCTGATGAGTTGGGCAGCTTCACCTGATTAATCAATCAGTTACCCAACTGTAAATAATTATCTGTACATCTGGGGGCAGAGAAGAACAGCACATAAGAGTCTTGATTTTTGCTGCTGTTATTAACCCAGATAGAATTCTCATACCTATTGGAGAGTAATAAAACAATATTAGAAACAAGAGAGACAAAAAAAATATTATCTAGTTCAACACCCTGGAACCAAGCAGAACCATCCCTTCTCAGATCAGCGTGTTCAATCCACAGTATGCCGCAGGCAGAGACAGAAGTGTCACAGAAAGCTTCTTCCAGAAGCTTTCGACAGTGGAATTTGCTGCCAAGGAGTGTGGTGGGGTCTCCTTCCTTGGAGGTCTTTAAGCAGAGGCTTGACAACCATATGTCAGGAGTGCTCTGATGGTGTTTCCTGCTTGGCAGGGGGTTGGACTCGATGGCCCTTGTGGTCTCTTCCAACTCTATGATTCTATGATTCTATGATTCAGAGCATGTGGCTGCAGAATACTCAACTAGTGAGCCCAGTCAGGTACAAGTAAAATTCCCCTCCCAACATTTTGCTGTACCTTATTATTATTATTATTATTATTATTATTATTATTATTCTCCCACTTCAGCTTCTGCCATTTCCTGCACACACTTGCTTCTCTGTTGTCCTTCCTTGTGTTTAAGGGAGACCCTAGAAAGCCTAAGAACAACAGTCTTGGATTAGACTGAGGACGCATCTAGTGCATCCTGGCTGTAAGCCAATCCTTGTGGCATCACATTTAGCCTTGGTGGGACTAGTAAAAACAAGCAGAAATTATACCATGATTGCAGATGGAAAGCTGTACATGCATGGACAAAGGCCATGCAGTAGGAAGGTTTTGGGAAGGGCAGTAGCTCAGTGGTGGAGTTCAGGCTTTGCATGCAAAGTTTCCTGGGACCAGTCCCTTGCATCTCCAAGCTGGACTGCTGAAGAGCAGCTCACAGAACTGAACTATTTAGACCAATGCTCTGACCAGGTATAAGGTAGTTTTCCACATCTACACTGTATGATGGGTGTGGGGACCCCTTGGCCCGCCACATGTTGCAGAACTACAACTCCCATCAGCCCCTGCAAGCATGGCCACTCACCAGGGATGATGGAGGCTGTAGTTCAGCAACATTTGGAGGGCCGAAGGTTTGCTGCTGTACAATAGACATGGCATAAGTATAACGGCTACAGTTCATATAGCAGGAGCAGGGAACCTGGTGCTCTACAGATGTCGTTGGACTACTGTCCCATCATCTCTGACCGCTCTGCCGACTGTGGCTTGTGAGAATTGGAGTCCAACAGCATCTGGAGGTTCCCCATCCACAGTACCTGCCATAGAATCATAGAATTGTAGCGTTGGAAGGAACCACGTGGGTAATATAGTCCAACCCCCTGTCATGTAGGGTTAGGCAGTGAGCATGTACTTTTAATTTATGTCAGTAAGGTGTACACAAGGGACGCGGGTGGCGCTGTGGGTTAAACCACTGAGCCTAGGACTTGCTGATCAGAAGGTCAGCGGTTCGAATCCCCGCGACGGGGTGAGCTCTGGTTGCTCGGTCCCAGCTCCTGCCAACCTAGCAGTTCGAAAGCACGTCAGAGTGCAAGTAGATAAATAGGTACCGCTCCGGTACCGCTCCGGCGGGAAGATAAACAGCGTTTCTGTGCGCTGCTCTGTTTCGCCAGAAGCGGCTTAGTCATGCTGGCCACGTGACCCAGAAGCTGTACGCCGGCTCCCTCTGCCAAAGTGAGATGAGCGCCGCAACCCCAGAGTTGGTCATGGCTGGACCTAATGGTCAGGGGTCCCTTTACCTTTACCTTAAGATGTACACGTGCAGAAAATTCACAACTAAGCGTGTTTCCCCCCTGAAATTTTAATGATGCTGTGTGTGCATGCTTGCATATATTTCCCATTTTAAATTACTGGGATATATATGCATATAACTGCGGTAGTATAATCATTTCTATTACTTACATAATTACTATCATTTTCACCATTTGCATCCTCAGTGTAAAGAAGCTGTAGGATACAGCACAGGCAGGGTTAAAATTAGAGGAGTTCATAGGATGTTGAGGCTTCTGCGCAGTGCCTTTTTAAATGTGCTATAATTTTTCTGCCTTCGATGAAAGAGAACCCCATAAAGCACAGCTCTCCTATAAACGAATAACAGCTTGAGGCTTATGCGAGAGTCGTTATTTTGGCATTGTTGTAGGTGTGCATGTATGTTTTGGTTCAGCAGTTGCCAGCTATGCTACAAATGAGGATTGATTTCCTTTTCTGTTTTCAGTTTGGGTGCAGAAATGAATTCCAATGTTCCCTGATTTTTGATCACATATTTGGGGACTTCTCCCATCTCACTGGCTGCTTGGTCTAGCTTAGTTCTATCCATCTACTGGATACTCTTAGTGCTCTTAGTCCCCCCCCCCTAGAATAATGAACATAGGGTAAAAGGTTACAGGATTGTTTGTGTAACCTCAGTGCAGTGCTCCATGTCAAGAACCAGTTTAAGATAATACAGTGTTCATCTGTTTGTTTGTTCAATTTGCATTCCTCCCTCCATCAGTTCCATTGATCCAAGGGTGCGTTAAATCTTAACACACTGTAAAACAACAAAACAATTATAAGATTGCAGCTCACCATCGCTAGTAGACAGTGGAGTGTTTACTCAGTTCCCCCTGCTGTGCCCAAAAACCTGGGCCAAAAAGGTGTGTTTTTTGGCAGTGCCGAAAATCAGCAACAATTATTTCTGCCTGATCTCAAGGTGGAAGGGATACCATGACTGAAGTGTTGCCTCAGACATGGTCTTCTCTTGTGCCGTAATGCCATGGGCCTCCCCTCGCAGTAGGTCAGAAGTGACTGCGAGACATCCAGCTCAGGAAATCCATTTTCTTTTGGACACTTAACTCTCTCTTTTTCTGCCTGATATGCATGCAGCCATTGTTAACCCTTAAAAAGAAATCTGTGCTGAAGATCTGAGATAATTTCAAGTAAATAATGATACATACAGTACATACACAATGATACCACTAGCAGTTTGAACCTAAATACAGTTATGTAAAAATAAAGTCCTACTGAATTTGACAAAATTTATTTTTCTTACAAAAGATGTTAAAAAATCTACTTTTGGTATGGATGGGTGGGTGTATGTATGTGGTACCTTGTATGTATGTACCGTGGTACCTTGTTTTACGAGCTTAATCCATTCCGGAAGTCTGTTCTTAAACTAAAGCGTTCTTAAACCAAGGTGTGCTTTTCCATAGCAGCAGGGGGACTCAATTTACAAATGGAACACACTCAACAGGAAGCGGAACATGTTCTGCTTCCAAGGCAAAGTTCACAAACCAAAACACCTACTTCCAGGTTGGCCACGTTCTTAATCCAAGTTGTTCAACAGCTAAGCTGTTCTTAAACCCAAGGTACCACTATATATATTTATTTAACAGGATTTCCATACTGTTCAATCATCAAAGCCTCTAAGCAGTTTACTGAAATTTTAAAGCGTTTTACATAATTTAGGTATCTTTAAAAATATTACTCTGCTGTGGGTAGCCCAATTTATTTGTCAGCTTTTAAGGATTGTTGATCAGACGAGTTAACTGTAAGTCAGCTGTGGACTAACATAGCATCTAGCATAAGCAAGAATAGCTGCCAAATCCGTTGCACCCTTTAAAACAACATGAAACCATGACTCAGCCCTTAAAGCACATGTTCTTCTAACAGTTGACTTAGCAGAATTGTTGTATGTTGTATTTCAGGGTTCATTTTTTTATGTTATTTTTCACGTGTCAGTATATGAGTCTTTTAAAAGAGGCCCCGTGAAACATGTGTACTCTGTATCCATGGGGCCTCTTTTTAAAGGACTCGCCCTGTATATGTATGTCTGTGAAATATGGAAGGCTGAATGAAAGGAACATGCTTTTAAGACCCCAGGCTTATGCTTCTCTCTGACACTAAAACAGCAGAGTATTTCCTCATGTCATACCCCCTTTCTCAGCAGAGTCACAGAATGTAGCTGGGCAGTCAGTGCTGAAACACAGGTTTTTCATACGCTGACGTGCTTATTCTCTATGCAGTTTAAAAATGCACAACTGCCTTTCTTTTTGGAAAGAAATCAATACTTGAAATTTGATTCATGTCACATAGGACTTCAAGATTGTGATTCAGCTGTATGTGATACCACTGTGGGAAACATTCAGTATTTATGGCCACATACATTGCTAGTTTATGTAGTGCTAAAACTGTTTTATGGCCCCAGATACCACTAGTTCAAATTTCCTAAGCTGTTCATACTGCTTTAAGTTAGCTCTGGAAAACTCAAGACTTGGAGAAATACGAATGCAGAGGTAGAAAAAAAAATGATCTTCGGTAGTCCCATACTCAAGAGATATTTTGAACCTTGCACTCTGCTATGGACAATTGAACCTCTTTATTCAATAAGATTTAGCTTAAGCTGTAGCTGGGTACAGGATGGCTGCCTGAATATGTCATGTCTTAATTGGAAGCATGCTACTTTTTCCAGCCGCAAGTAATTTTGAAGCCTGCCCCACATCCCTTTACCAGTTTTTCAGAATCTCAGATGTTTATGCCTCTGTCCTTCTGCACTCTCTCACTCCAGGTAGACAGATAGTGCTTTATTGACTATATGGTGCCTTTCACAGTGAGCAGAGTTTGAAATGCATAGTCCAGCTATTTGGAGCTGAGCAGCTCTCTGATGTGGGCAATCGGGAATGCTGAATAGCATCATATCACCCATTTTCTTTAACAAATCATTACTGGGAAATTTAGGTTTGTGGCTATTGTTTAGGATGGCTTGTAATTTGAGCCTGAGCTCCAATTCAGATGTTGACATAGTAATCTGGTTGGTACTGCAGAACTGTTCCCTTGTAGCTGGTTCCCACATAACATAAGAATGTGTAGATACTTCCCACAACAGTGTCACCCCTCCATCCTTGCTGATGTAGAAGGTGCTCACATGACTCAGTGGGACAATGTGATCAAACTATGCATTTATTGGCTTGGGAGCCAATAGGAAGTGAGCATCTCTGTGCTCACAATCTTGCCTTAAAGATAAATGTATGACTTGGGTCCAGATTGGCTTCTGCAGAGAACCCACACTCTCGCAAGTTAAAATGTGAGTTTGCTTCAGAATCAATCCCCAGTTTTTATTAGCTGATTTCCACACACCCCCAACATCATTTTTCTGTAGGGATTTAAATTTCAAGTGTTCACTCTGCGTATGTCAGCAATGCTATTTTAGAACTGGTCTAGTTATTGCACTGAAACCTTTCAAGTAAAAGAGGTTGTGTAATTTTCCTCACACACCCTAACATACTCATAAGCTTAAATGATAAGCGCTCTGGCCTAGCACGCCCCCCTCCCACCAACAGACTAGCTCATTAACTTCCCTGTTCTGGGCATGGATTGTGCACATATATTAAGGATTGTTATAAAGGGATCAAAAGGAAAGCAATAATTATTATTATGCATGCATATCAGTCTATGCTGTGGCTGGAGGATAGTTGCTATTAGCTATGAAATTTAAATGAAACCTCCAGAAACAGAGGCAGTATATCTTTGTATACCAGTTACTGGGGGCAAACATTTGGTGAGTGGCGAGGAAAGGGACTGTTGCCTTCATGTCCCACTTTTAAGCTTCTCAGAGGAATTTGACAAGCCACTGTTGGAAACCGGAGTTTTGGCTGCAACAATGGTTGACCACTGTATTTTGTAGTATTTTCCTGTGCCAGGAATGTACAGCATTGGCGTGGATATTCTTTGGGCAGTGAGACCAGTCCACGCTGTAAACAGCTTCTACATCTACACATTACAGCAGCTGTGTGTGGAGCTGTGTTTTCAGCAGCCTCTACGTAGTTGTTAACCAGCCCTCATTTCGAAATGAAAGGAGGCACTGAATTCCATCCTGCATTCATCACAATTAGTGCTGTTTCTGTTCTGCTACAGTTCGGCTCTCGCTAAAACCTATACTGTTCATCTCTCTGTCTGCTGTGGCCGAAACTAGCATAAGTAATTATGTAATTAATTTTATTGGTGTGGGAGGGGGAAATGAAGGGGGGGAAAGGAGAGCTATTTCCGTAACGTTTATGGACTAAAAAAATGATAGCAAATCCTGCTTTGTATTTGCTTGTGTTGTTTCCATACCTGACTTCAGATGAAAGTGCAAATGGTGGCAATTTCGCTTCCCATTGGAATACTTCAGCATGCATACTCTTGTCTTAGGAAGAGTTATTAAGGTGAATTAAGCATCTTTATTATTTCTTCTGGAGAATATTTGAATTATCCCTGATAAATAGGGTGGTATATAAATTCAAATAATGATGATGATGATATAGTTTCTACACAATCCAGTTCTTCCTACAGAATCCTGTGGGCAACAGTGATGAAAAAGGTGAATGCCATGCTAGGGATCATTAGGAAATGGACTGCCAGTAAATCTGCCAATATCATAATGCAGTTATGCAAATCTCTGGTGTGACTGCATTTAGAATACTGTGCATAGTTCTGATTGCCTCTGCTCAGAAAGGATATTGTAGAATAAGAAAAGGCTCAGAAAAGCGCAATCAAATTGATCAAGAGAGAGGCAGCAACTCTCCTGTGAGGAAGTATTGCAGCATTTGGGTTTTTTTTAGTTTAGAGAAAAGGCAACTAAGAAGGGGACATGATAGAGGTGTATAAAATCATATGTGGTGTGGTAAAAGGGCATTGAGAAAAGCTTTTCTTCCACTCAGAATGCTTGAATGTTGGAATATTCAGGACAAACAAAATAAATTACTTCTTCACACAGTGGATAGTTAAACTATGGAATTTGCTTCCACAAGGGATAGTGATGGTCACCAAGGTTTTAAATGAGGATTCGACAAATTCATGGAGGATAGAGCTATCAATGACTGCAAGCCATAATTACTATGTTCTACCTCCATGGTCAAAGGCAGCATGTCACTGAATGCCAGTTGCTGGGGATGCAGGTGGATAGAGTTCTGTTGCACTCACATCCTTTTTTCAGACTCTCCATAGGAACCTGCTTGGCCACTGTGAGAACAGGATGCTGGACTAGGTGGGCCTTAGGCCTGATCCAGCAAGGCTGTTCTTATGTAACTCACTTAGGTTTGTCTAAGTTCACCACCTAACTAAGGATCCATGTTCATATTTTGGATAACCTGATAGAATTTTTAAAACCTGCTCTCTTTCCGTTTAGGAACTTTTCTGCCTGGTTCCCTGTGTGAAATGTTAATTCTCATAGGAAAGTGGCAAGTTACAAGCCAAGTATAAGTGCACTTGGCAAAGCTTTAAGACAGCCAATTTTTTTATTGCTCCCTTCTCCTTGGCCTGTAGCAGTGGGTTGAGCTGCCAACCATCTCTCTTAGTTCTGTGGGGGGGGGGGGGAATACCTGTTGATTTTGCCAGATCTGTTGCAAGAGGGCCAAGAACAAGCCCAGCCGGCTCCCTACCCACCTCCAGTGATTTGGCAATCTGAAAATTGCACCACAAGGTGACTCTCCCTTCTTTCACCTCATTAGTATTACAGAAAATCCTCAAGGTAGAGTATTATTAGTGGTGGTGATGGGGAGAGATAGAAAACTCACAATTATACCATTGTGGGGATCCTTTCTCACATTAAGCCAAGCACCACTTAATTGCATTGCTTATTGGAAATTCTGACAACCGCTGCTAATACTACAGCCATGGTGTGTTATATAAAACACCTGTGTGATGTTAGTCACATTGCTAGGTTCAGCAGAACGCCGTCCTACTCACTTGCTCAAACTTAGGCATGTTGTTGGCATATCAGTCATAAATCTATTTACTCCATTGGATTCAATGGAATTTGTTTCCAAGCCAGCATGCTTAAAACTGCAGTCTTTAGGATTTGCTGACTCCTGGGCACGTTTGTTGTTTTAATCCAGTTTATAGAAATTGCAGGTCATTCATGCAAAGCCAGTTTTCAGGCTGTGCAGAGAGCTACTTTGGCTCTGTTACTTATATGAGGTTTTTTTAAAAAAAAAATGTGCAAGAGAAGCCTTTCATGCTGCCTGTGCTGGTTTCTTCTTGGAACGTGTCAATTTCAGAGTTTCTTGCTAACAGAGTTGTAGCATCTGGAGATGAAAATAACTCTGCAAAAGAAGCACTGTGGTTAGTGGGGTCTTGCAGTGTCCAAAAGATGGATGTGTTTCTTTGGCCGTTCTGTAGGCCTGAGCCATCATGGTGAACACAGCCCAGCCTGAGAGGTGCTTAGCAACTGCCTGTTGTCATTTTTTAAAGTCTCGGGCATGCCTAACAAAAAACTCAGGAGCCACCAAATGTGGCTAGTGGTCTGCATTCTGTTTGGTGGGTAACAAACTGTGCAGGCCTGCTTTATAGTGTTTACATTTTTCCAGATGTTTCGAATGGATGGAGTGCTACTGTACTGTAGCGACCAATGAAAAGAGAAAATTCAGTTTGTGATCAGTTAGCTCTCATGAGTCATGAAGCAGTTGTGTGGCTACTCAGGGAGATTTTAACATAAGGTTACCAGATTTTTTTCAATGACTCTGGGGACGCTTTTCAACTTCAATGGATTTTGTATGGGGACTGATATCCGGGGACTGTCCCTGGGAAACGGGGACGTCTTGTAACCTTATTTTAACAACCATTAGCAATACACTAATATCCCCTGTGGGGGCAAGATACCCAAGAGGGTGGTGCTTTTGAATACTTTGGGATGAAACAGATTTCTTAGATCCACTTCGATCTGGATTCAGGCCCGAGTGTGGTACTAAAGCTGCTTTGGTTGCACCAGTGGGTTAACTCCGTTGGGAGAAAGATGGGGGAACACAACCCTGTTGATTCGCCCTGCCCTCTCAGTGGCTTTTGATACTGTGAACCATGGTATTTTGCTTGTCCTCTTAGCAATTTTTTGATAACAGTGTCCATAGTATCATCCTGGACTGGTTCTGTGGCTAACATGGGCATGGTAACAGAGTGATTCCGTTCCTACCTGTGGGGTTGGTTTCAGAAAGAAGCAGCATGGTTCTGTCTTACCTACCACCTACCACTTCATGCTTTTTAATACAGCAGTTTTGGCAGACCATCAGAGGGTTTGGAGTGTACCGAACTCAGTGTACATTCAGCTCTGTTTCTCTGTCATTGGAGGCAGGTAAGGCTGGGCAAGTGCTGAACCAATGTTCAGTAGTTGGCTGGATGAGGGCCAATAAACCTGAGGGGCTGCACTTAAAAGGATATGGGCAGGATTCAGCTAATTAATCCTGTCAGCGGAAGCCCACGCAAATACTTCTTGTGCAATAGGACATCCCCCTCTTTCCCCAGGTGATCCTCAAGAAACACCCAGAAATTGACTCAGAGTGGGTCAGGAGAACCCCTGGAACAGCATGTTGGGGGAGCTGAGGGGGATCTTTCCATCCAGCAAACAGAAATGTAATAACAGAACAATCAGCTTAGTTCCATTCCATCCTATTTCTCCAATTATCACATGCCATGTTATCAGTTGCATTTATATTATGTATACTTTTAATTTGTAAGCTGTCTTGAGATGGATTGTAATAGGTACTATTAATATTTTTATAAATGAATAAAAAAATCAGGAGGTAGGAGGGGAGCCCCTGATTATGGTCTCAGTAAATGGATGGGCTGGTATAGAAGAAGGCAGTCTGGTAAATATCTGGGTCCCAGGGCTTTAAATGCTTCAAAACAGCATTTGCAAATAACAATACCGAAGCTTTTAAATCTTGCTCTTTTAAACACAGCTTGTTTGCTTTTGTATTCCCTGGTTTCTAAATTGACACATTCTACTTTGATGCTCCATTTAGGGGCCTGGTGTTCGTTGCTCACGGTGCTGGAGAACACTGCTGTCGCTATGATGACTTGGCCCAGATGTTGACGGGAATCAACTTTTTTGTATTTGCCCATGACCATGGTGAGTGCCATTGAAAGAACAGTGTGTGGTTGAAATAGCAAAAGGGATGAAGTCAAATGCTCTTCGGTGTTTAGAAACAGAGACCGTGAATTAATTCTAAGCAATGGTAAGACAGCTGATGTGGCTTCACCCATCTGCATTATTTTGTCTGAGTGCCAAATGAATGTGTAATGCAGTTGCTTACATCCAAAATGTTGAGATAATCAAATATGAGGATTGATTGGAATGCTGTTTACATTGTAACCTTTACTTGAGATTGTGTGTGTGGGAGGGATGGTGAAATACAGAGAACGTGTTCTAGTAACATTGGTGCTCTAGGAATGTGGTTCCAGAGTATGAAGACACATGAGGTGATTGAAACTAGGGAGCTCTGGGTCTGGTCAGTGCCTGACCAGGTAACCAACTGGGAACCACATGAACAGTGCCTTGGGTTCCATGACAGAAGAAAGATGAGATATAAACACAATAACAAAGTTTTGGTGTATGACACACTTGGGTTCTTTAGCTTAGATACGAAGGTTTCAGTTTTTGTTGCATTTGCCCTTCATTCTCGTTGCCCCTGCTATACCATAATTCTAACTATTCTGGGAATTATGGAGACATCTGTGGAAGGAAAATGTTTATGTTTTTGTCATAAGGACATGCGCAAAGCCATGCTGGATCATACCGAAGTTCCACCTAATTCAGCATCCTGTTTTTCATAGCCAGCAATCAGAGTCATCTTCCGGGAATCTCACAAGCAGGGCATCTCCCTGGTTATTGCTCTCCAGTAACTACAATTCAGAGGCATATTGCTTCTGGGCCTTGGAGATTCCATAGCTTTGTCATGGCTAATAACCATTGATAGAACTATCCTTGCTTGGATCTGTCCTCCATGAAATAGACCTATCCTTGTCCTAAAAATGCATTGTAGCCCTCAGTTGCATAAAAGCCTTTCTGAGTAGCTTAGCTGGGGTGGGAAGGGAACTTTGAAGAAACAGAAGGATCTGTCTCCAGAGAAGAAGTGGGCCTTCTTCAGGCCTACTTTGTTTTTACTAGAACCCCAAGATCTACCTATAAGATTCAGGGTAAAGCACAGCACAGGGTGTCTGTCTTCACACATTTTGAGCCTAAAATTTTCTTTTTAGTACAGAAATGAGCTCATAATCCTGTCACACACAAGTCCACATCTGGTTGGCTTTCTTCATTTCAGCAGTGCAGTTTAGGCGGTGGTGGAGAACAACTTCATTGTTTCCATTGTTAAACAGTTTAGAGTCAGAGACCTTTGCCAATCTACACTCAGATCTGCCAGAAGATCCTGCTTTCCTGTCTGTCCCCACTTGCTATGAAGCCATCTTGTCTTCAAGAAAACAAAACAAAACTTTATATAACTTTTAGATGTTTCTCTCCTTCCTCCCACCCCGCCCCAAATGACAATATTATTAAGGATTTTCTTCTACACACCCAAATTTTGCTTCCTTCCAAAGGCAGAACAAAGTTCTTCCATTTGACTTGTTAATTAGAACAGGCAATTGAGGACAAGTGGGTTGGAGCCAACATCTGTAGTGTGCTCTCCCATTTTAAATTCACACAAGAAGAGTGACCCTGCTTCACTTTGCTCCATTTGCTCCATTCTCTCCACCCTCCCAGTGCTTGATTTTTTCCTGACAGATCCCACTGTTTTCTGAGAAAATTCTCATCTGTTTCTGCAGGTTTAAGGAAGGCACATGGATTGCCATGTCCCCATGTTTGTCTTCCCAAGAAACCCCAATTATTTCATTAGGCAGCCTTATGCTGAAGCCATGCAGCTTGAGCAATTAAGTTCATAATTCCCCCTAATGACCATCTGGGAGTGTGCACTTGAGCTGCATCCAGGGTTGAATATATCTCTTCTCCCCCCCACCCAACCCATGTTAATGACACTTAATGGTGGCTATTATGCTTTGAAAGGTACACACATTCTGTTTCCTGATCCATCAGGAACCTACAGGGAGAAATGCCTTGCGAAGCATTTGTTTGGGCTCTGCTACTCTTTTGTCTCTCACTAGAAGAAGAGCAAGGCGTGAGGGCTGCATTGTAGGGTTTTGCTGCTGCATATATTGCCCATTCATCTCTTCAGTCACGAGGACTTGAAACTTGCTTGGTTTTGTTTTTATTCTCTGGTATTTGCAAGACTCTGACGATATTCAGTCAATCATACAAAGAGATTTTTTGAAGCCCCAGAGCTCTTCATGGAGACCAGAAATGGACAGTGACTGAGGGCCAAAGTCAAAAACACACACACAGAGATCAATGTAGCCCAGCCACAACCCCCAAGAAAACTGCAAACAAGCTAGGAAATGAAATGTTTTTAAAAGGAACTTCTCAGCTGTTGCACAACTGAATATATAACATTTTAAAGCCACACACACACAAAAAAAATAAGTACCTTCTTGTGGAACCAAATGGAGGGGAGGGGCAATGGCACACACCTGGCCTCCTGTGTCTTTTCAACAAGGAGGGGTGGTGGAGAGGTTGGCATTGTGCGAATACACTGGCAGCTAATCTGGTGAGCCCCCTGGTGTGTCCACAGTGCTGACCTCCCCATTTACTTGCCCCTCTTCTTTCTGGTATGCTGCAGTGATGCTGCTGCTGGAAGGTGAAGTGTGTACCTCCTGCCCCGCTGGCTGCCTGCCTTGATACATGAAGCATTGACAAATAGGTACGCTAATGTATGACAAACACCAATGTATAGCAAATACTAGTTAATCTATAACAAATACCAAACATGTTTTGACCAAGCATATAAGCATTTCTCTCTTTGTCCATTGTTCATACATCAAGGTGTGTACATGTTTGCATTATAAAGCTTAATATACCAGTATTTAGTTGCACAGTATTTGAGAAGTTCTTTTTTATACAGTTCATTTCCCAACTTGAGGGCCAAACTCCACATTATGCTAAAAGTATTTTTTAAAACTAACATGGTTAGAAAAGACTCAGCCATGGGGGTGAATTGGAACCATGGCATAGCTGGGATAGGGCTCGGCTCTTCTCCTTGCAGTTTTCCTGTCAAAAGTCACTACCCCCCCCCAAGGGTGTAACACCTGTGGGAACAAATAGGAGCTTTGGGGTGTGATTTCCAGCCCAGGAAAAACAGCAACATGAAAACCCTCTGCACCATGTTGTTGTTGTAAAGAAAGTAATGTGGCCAGTTTTATGATATACCGTATCGGCCTGAATATAAGCTGCACTTTCCCCCCAAATTCTGACCGTGAAAAGTTAAAGTGCGGCTTATATTCACGACCTTACGGTATGCAGCCAGGAGCACAGGGCAAACAGCGCCAGGAGCACGGTGAAGCAGCGCCTGCCCCATGCGTAATTCCCCATCCCCTCCCCCAAGGTTGGGAAGGGAGAGAGCAAGGAAGGGGAAAGGCCGCGGCAACGCAATGCTGCTCTCCCCCCCCCCCAAAGTATGCAGCCAGGAGCAGCGAGGAAGGGAGTGGCTTATATTCGGGTATTTTTTTCTTTCCCCCCATCAATTTTAAAGCTGCGGCTTCTATTTGGGTGCGGCTTATATTTGGGCCATTACGGTCCGAAGGACTGTAAATCAGCTTTTATGTTATTGTGCTGGAAGTTCTGTATTGTTGTTTGTGTGTGTCCTTCCTTTTCATTGGCTGTATTTTTTAGATTCATTTCAAAATAGAATTACACAAAATGTATTTTTTGGCCCTGGCCTTGTTCAGTCTATTAATGGAGACAACTCCTGTAAATAATAATAATAATATCATCTTGAATTGGATCTCAGTGAAACTGATGCTGAGGTATCTGGCCTAGTTTGTCAGGAGCTGGCAACAGCCACCTGTCAAAACTCCTTGTTTCACTATGCAGTAACTCATTGTATGCCCATGCTAACATCATACATTGTTCAGCTGTTCACATCATGCCCAGTAGGTTATCAGAAGGTGAAGAAAGTTTTTATAATGAGAGATCCAAAATCTATTCTTGGAATATAGTCCTTGGTAGGCCTTTTGTGATGTTAGATAAAAGGGCACTGTAGGGATGGACTTCCAACTTTTTCGCACCTGCACCATTATTGTAGCTGGAAAGAAGAGCTGCTGAGTTGCTTGTCAGGCCAAGTGCGCCTTTAGGGGAAGGGCTGTAAGTCAGTGGCAGAACATATACTTTGTACTCAAAATACCCCATGTTCAATCCCAGCATCTCCAGGAATGACTGGGAGGAGATGCAACAACTGGAGGATGTGGGACCAGTTGTTCCATGTCTTTGGGAAGGTGTTGAAATATGTCTGCATACCCGTATTCTGGGCTGGGACCATAACAATTGTAAGTGTCTTACCATGTTGACTGGGCCTGTTGGGTGTATCACTACATGGTTGGCTGCATCCACGTAGGTTACAAATGTTTTGGCTCCTGTGGAGTTCTGCTGTGTGAAACCAATTTCATGCCTTCTGAATGGGAACTGTAGACATGCTTGCACCCAGGCCATTTGCTTGAGTGCCAGGTCTTCAGAAGCCTTCATCCTTTGAGTTTGGGGCTGCAGTTAGGACTTGTGAGGCCTCTATATTTTATGCTTTTGGTTCTTCACCTTCTTCAGTTTGAGACACATACATCTCCAGGATGTATAGTCTATGTTTAAACCCCAAAGAGATGAGTGCTTCAGAGGAAATGGCACATCTGGAAACTGGGGAGGGTGGAAAATAGAAGTAAAGAGGCTTCTGTGGCACTGCGTGATGAGGGCTGTGCTCCCTCCGTATCCCTTGAATGTCTTTTATGCTGGAGAATAATGAATAGCTTTTTTAGCCACAGATGCTTTAAAAACACACACTCAAAAATCCCTTTGAGTTTCCAAAATAATCCATTAACAGTTTGCACCTGGTAAAGCTATTCCATTCAGTTAGTTTATGTGAGTCAGAACACATTATCAAGGCATTAGAGTCTTGGAGATGTTTTTGGATGTGTCACCAAAGCCTTCTGTGTAGTAACATCCCCCCCACCCCCCACAATTGAAAAGTCACGCAGAGGAAAGTGGATCAAGATTGCTTCATTTTGTCACGTATGTGCTTCACTGTATTTTTAGATTTATTTTAAAACACACAGATACAACTAGGAGGCACCGCTGTTTTCTTCACTTATGCAGTATTTTATAATGTGCTTTCCCAATATCTGGGTTTCTTTTGAGGTTCACTGCAGTTGGCAAAGTTAATGTTGCTTGGATGACATTGTTCCTCACTTCCATATGTTCAAATATTTGGATTTATTTGAAGTTGAGCCTTAAGTCTGAATTTATTCATTGTTTCTTTTCTACATTCTTGCAGTCCCTACATCACAGATCTAGTCTCTTAATGTTCTTTCACAGTTTGAGGGATGGTTTTATACAAAGGTGTGTAAGTGGTGCATTTCATGAGAGGCAACAAGAG
This sequence comes from Podarcis filfolensis, assembly GCF_964270895.1. Classification (NCBI taxonomy): domain Eukaryota; kingdom Metazoa; phylum Chordata; class Lepidosauria; order Squamata; family Lacertidae; genus Podarcis; species Podarcis filfolensis. The sequence continues at coordinate 40,218,539 of NC_139605.1, read as the reverse complement.
GAAGGGGGGAGTAGGGGCCATTTTGAGTTAGAGGTCGGAGGGACAAGGGTTAAGCTGTTCATCTCAAGCTCAAGGCCTCCTGAGACTGCTTTTGGTCTGATTATTAATCACTCTGAAAGATAAGGGTGATTTGGGAGGAACCTCAAATACTTTGATTGAGGCGGTTTTCTGCTGTATACTCATGGGGGTGGTAGAGGGTTGATGAAGGACCCCGGGTGAGAGATAGGGAAATGCTGGTGTCCTAGGGTGAGAGGTTGGGAGGAGAAAGGAAATATATCAGGTGAGAGCTGGAGGGAGCTACTCTCTTCTCTGGGAGGTAAGGGCTAAAAATTCCTTTTAAGAGAGGACTCCATATTCTGCTTATTTTATTCATATTTTTTTAGCCACTATTTTATTGTATTATGAAAAACTTTAATAGGAATCTCATTACGAAACAACAAGATGTATATGCCCAGGAAACGATGCATATTAACTATGTGTCCTTTCTTGTTTGTCCACTGTGGGCAGTTCTTATCAATTTTGACCGGATAATTGATTTCAGTAACCTTGTAGCCTGCTTCACAACTTTGAAAACTTCAAAATTGGCAACAAGCGTTTTAAAAACAAATAATGTGGTTTTCTCTCAGCTATCTGCAGCTGCTCCTTGATGACAGCCACACGGAATTTAGCGTTGTGAAAGGCCCAGCATCTGTTTGGCTTTTAATAATAGCAAGTAATCAATAATGAAACATAACCAGATGCTTCTTAGCTCCTTCCCATGAAGGGGCCTGGCCATGGAGTGTTAAAATGCCAGAAGTTTCCATCAAGTGGGAAGATGCTGTTGTATGTCTCCATCCCTAACAGCTACCAAGAGACCAAATGTGGCTTTCCAGGCCTCTTTTTTTCCTGGCCTTTGGGATTCTCCTCATGTTTCACCTCTTCCCCCAGACCACAACCCTCACTGGCCCTTCTTTGCTCCCTCCTTGATAATTTTTGCCTAATGACTCCTGGCTGAAGGAGAGAAAGGGCTTTGTGAGAGTGTGTGTAGAAACTAGCCTACTGTACAAAGTGCAAATTTTACATTTGTTGTTCTGCCCACTTTTGCCTCTGCCCACTGCCATGTGGCCCCTCAAAGGTTGCCCAAGGGAATGGGGTCCTTGGGCTGAAAAAGATTCCTCATCCTTGGTTTAGAAGTTGAACCTGAGGTGCTTCATTTATTCAAGGCTGAGCAAAAAATAGATGGGGCAGGCTGGGCCTTGCAGCATTGCATATTCCTTTACAATACTGAGGACCAAAAGATAAATGTTGTTTTCCATTCACTTGGAAGGTCAGATCAAAGGAAAAAGGAAAGGCTGTTTCTTTCCTATTATTCAGAAGTTTTTTAAGATGTTTGCGACTGAAGTGCACATTTCTTTCCTCCAGAGAGTCCCCATTCTAACCATGGCGTTTTGCATTCCCCAGGAAAGAGCCCTGTCATTAACAAAGGCTTTACTGTTCCATTCTGTTTCATGAAAAGCAGGAGCAGTAGGAATTGTACATTTTAAAATATTTGGGATTCTTCTGCAGGGGCAGGGTTTTGATCTCGAAGCCTTTCAAGGGCCATTGTTGCAGAAAGCAGAGAAACCTTTTAGTGGTGTGTGCTGGTGTGCAGCATTTGAAAGGGATGATTTACAAGAAGAAGTTGAAATGGAGTACGTTTGTTCTTGTTGGGGGTGAGGGGAAGGAAAGAAGTATGGCTAGATATGCAGTTACTGAAGAGTTTTTGGAGAGATTTGTTTCTGGTATGGTGAGGTTGGTTTGTGGCAAAAGGAAAGGAAAGCGGGGGAAAGAAGATAATTGTGTCCAAAAATATTATAGGAAAGACATTGTCTAGTACAGGCATCCCCAACCTGCGGCCCTCCAGATGTTTTGGCCTACAACTCCCATCATCCCTAGCTAACAGGACCAGTAGTCAGCGATAATGGGAATTGTAGTCCAAAACATCTGGAGGGCCAAAGGTTGGGGATGCCTGGTCTAGTAGTTTCCCAGTAGAGTTGGTTCCCTGCTGTCCAGAACTCATTCATCCAAGAAGGCATTCATTAAAGCACACTGGGGTTTTTTTTAATCCAGGAGTAATTCATCCCAAATAAACATTTTCCTCTGGTTCTCTTTGTACATGCTAAGTGTGAGGTGCTCTATCTGCCTCAAGTTCCTTGAGAATTGTAATGGTGGGCGAGGAATGAGCACATTGGGCAACTGTGCCATTGAATGAAGGCAACCTCTTAGCATTAAAATCAAATAAACAAAGAGTACAACAGAATGAACATTGTGGTCAATAGCTTTGTGCCCCAATTGGCTCCTTGCGTCTTTATGGACAAACCCTTTCAGCTAAATCCCCCATGCAAACAGAAGTGTAGTAAGGCATGAATCTTTCTAGAGATCTAGTTAGCATAGCTGTGTTGCTTGTACATAATAAAATATATAGAATACATTGAGATGATGTCTATTCCTTCCATTGTTGACCACAGAAATCCATGTGCTCATTCAGTCATTGCAGCTCTACTACTTATGTGAACTTCTTAAGGTCACATAACTTCTTAACAGACTGAAGACCTGTCTAGTGCACCATTCTGTTCCTACAGTGGCCAACTTTTGGAAAGCCCACAGGCAAGATACAAGTACAATAGTCCTCTCTTGCTGTGGTATCTCTCTTGATTCTGGAGGTAACCATCATGACTAGTAACTACTGATAGGTTCATCTTCCATGAATGTATCTAATCCTCTTTCAGAGCTGCCCAATTTGGGGTCAGTCAGCACAAAGTGACTTTGTGAATTCCATAGTTTAACTATGTGTTGTGTAAAGAAGTACTTCCATTTGCCTGTCCTAAATCCCAAATTTTCAGTTTTATTGAGCAGTAGTTTTAATTCTTGGCTTAGCTCAGGAAAATCTGAGCATCTCCAGCTTCATAGACCTTGCTTGGTTTTGTATATACTACCAGCAGCAGCTGCTGTTCTTATATCCTGCAAGCTCGAATTGAATTGCATTGCACAGAACCCATTAAGGAAACCAGACCTTTGGTCCTTTGGACTAGATCTTGCAAACACCATCATAAAAAGGTGAAGATACAAAATTACCATTCAAATTAGATGTGCTCTGACCTTCCTCTACATCTTTTTACGATCTTTGGGGCTAGATGGGGATGCTAAGACATGGCTAAAGCCTTGTTTCATGCCCTGCATCACAGCAGGATAGATTAATGAAGTACTGTAATAATGTTATCCTCAGTTCCTACAGCTATTAGGAATTCAGAACAGGGAGCTCCTAAACCTAAGCTGTAGTAATTAGAATATTTTACCAGCAAAGAAAGCTTTTAGATAGGTAATTTCACAAGCATCTTGGTTGTTTTATGGGAGCTCTGGAAGCTGTGATGACCTATTGGGAATTCTCACCCGCATCTCATCTACCTTCATGAAGAAGCAGGGGGTAGGAGGAGAAGCAATTATAAACATTCCCCTTCTTCTGAGGCAGATGACAGAGCAGGGGATCAGAAATAATTTCAACCACCAATCTACTATATCACCGGGGGGGACATAATCCCCATCCCCACCCTAATCAATCTTCTTTTAACTTCTGAAATGGGATAGGGCCATTAAACTGCCAATGATTATGTTTTTTCCTCCCCACCTCAACCCTTTTAAAGTCTTCATTTTCACCTTCCAGCCAAAGCATTTCAAAGGACACGTATTTATGTTGCATTGCACTGTATAATACATTTCCTGCCAAGAAGAGCTAAAGACAGAAGGTCCCTCTACAATAACCAGGAACAAAATCCCATGAAAGTCTAGCAGATGACTCTACAGATTGCGCATAACTTGGTTGTGGTTTTCCAAACAGTTTCACAAATTCAAGCACTCAAGTTATGATCACTCAGCAAAGCTCTGATACCTACTCGAGCTTGGGTGTTAAATCTAAAGAGAGAGAGCGGTATTCAGCTGCCACAGAAATTCCCACTTATGCAGCAGGACTCACCCCCCCCCACCTCCCACCACACCACCCCCAAATCTGCTCTAGGCAGTTGTGGGAACCCCTAGAACAGATTTAGCAGGCAAAGGGGGAGGGGTCCATTGTGGAAGCAGAAATCCTTGCGACAGGCAAAATGCCTGGTTTCATGCCCAGCTTTTGCACCCCAGTTGGAGGTAACTCTTTGTTACTCCTACGTGCAGGGTTGCTACCAGAAAGTAGTACAGTACTTCAAGATTGTTGCTTGGCTTCGTGGCTTTAGGGCTGTTGGGTTCCACAAAGCTCCATTCTTCCCCCAAGCTATTTAAGAAACTATTGAGCACTGCCATCTGGAGATTTGGAGCATGGCACCATCAGTTCTACCCAGTGCTTTTTTCCCTCTAAAAAAATGTTTCGGGGTACTCTCATTTTGACTCAAGAAAATCAGCATTTTTCAGTTCAAATCAGGAAAAATAAATACAGTAAATGGACAAAAGTACAAAGGTTCACAAAATGTTTAGGGTATGCGTACCCCTGCATACCCTCGGAAAAAAGCACTGGTTCTACCTTTCCATTTCTTCAGAATCCAGAGAGGCTTTGAAGATGTTGGACAGGTGTCTGGAGGCTGTGATGGATTGGATGGGGCACAATAAACTGAGGCCGAATCCCGATAAGGAAGTACTGTGGTTGATTGGTTTCCGGATTTGGGAAATAGATGCACAACCTGTTCTGGGAGGGGGTGTACTTCCCCTGAAGGAACAGCTTCATAGTTTGGGAGTATTCCTGTATTCTAATTTGTCACTGGAGTATCAAATGGCTTCTTTGACTAGGAGTGCTTATGCCTACCTTAGGTGGATTCTCCAGCTATGGCCATTCCTGGGAGTAGACTAACCTGGCCTCAGTTGTCCATGTTCTGGTGACCTCCTGTTTGGATTCCTGCAATACGCTGTATGTGACGCTGCCCTTGAAGATGATCTGGAGGCTGCAGCTAGTGCAAGATATGGCTGCTAGGTTGGTAAATGGGGCAGCCCAATGGACCATGTGTCACCAGCCCTGAAAGCACTGCACTGGCTGCTAGTGAGCCTTAATTCAAGGTGTTAGTACTAGCATACAAAGCCCTAAGTGGCTTGGGACCCAAGTACCTAAAATACCTAAAAAGGCGCCTTCCCCAGTATCAACCATCCCAGATCCTGTAATCAGCAGGTGAGGTGTACTTGGTGGTGCCACCACTGACGTGGACCTGTGACAGGGGCTTTTCAGTGGTGGTTCCTCGTTTGTGGAATGTCCTCCCTGGTGAGTTGAGCCTAACCTCCTCAGTATTAACTTTCAGGAAGAGCTTGAAAACACTGCTGTTTACCCAGGCATTTGATGTCTGAAGGACACTGTTCCTGGCAACCCTGAGATCACTGCATGAGACGATGTTTTGACTGTAACTGTTTTACACTTTCCAACTGTAACTGTTTTTAAGAGTGCTTCTTAAAAGTTGCTTCATTGAGAGGGTATGATATTAATTAATTAATTAAGGCTACATTGAATACAACCCAGATTGTAAGGGAAGGGATAGCTAAATTGGCCTCACTTCTGTCCAGCCCAATGCAGAATAGATTTGTGGACCCAATAAAACTGCAGGTAATACAAAATAAGAACTTCTAACGACGTCCCTGCGTCCTTTTAAACATTAAGTGCCTTGATTTCAAAATTCAGTCTGCTGCTCAAAAGGCAGCCAGCAGGAAGAGCATGGTGTGGCTGAGGGCCAAGCTACACATGACTTTAGTTGTGCAAGTCTCCTTTTAAGTGCATGACTCTTGGTTTATTTACATGAATTGCCAGCACAATGACCCTGATCTGTTTTGGGACCCTAGCATGAAAGTCCTTTGTCCTTGCTATGGACTTAGTCCAGGTTGGGCCTCCCACAGTTTTGATTTGCATAGAGAAAAAAGCTCCCACTGAATCAAATTGAGGTCCCCCCCCTTAAGTGCAAATTGGAGGTGCAAAGGGCCTGTTCGGGATCAGTTCCACAAAGGAGGTAAAGAGTTAAAGCCCACCCACCCCATCCAGGTGTACCAGTCTGGATCAGGACCCTCACTCTGGTAATTTTTGTGAAAGTAAAATAAACCCCCTGCACTTAAAAAGCAGCCACATAGCTCAGGTGATACGGAGTTATGGTCCTGAATTTGCTACAGCAGCTGAAATGAAGAGGCCAATTGGTATGGAATGCAGTTGGAACGACTTTCCTCGGTCAACATGGATGGGAGCAGCCTTCAAATGTAAGGCTGGGGGAGAGCCAGCATGAGATATATTTTGATCAAGACACAACATTTAAACGAAGAAGACTTTGTTGGCAGTTTCTCAAGAGCCCCAGGCTGTACCTTGCAAACTTCAAAAGGAGACCCTTTGGGCTTTTCCTTTCGAGAATGTCAAGCAGATGACAGCCACCCTTGTCTTTGGAGTGCCTCTTTGTGATTCCACAGTGGTGTGCCTCTGTCCTGACTCCGGGTATTTTCCCATCCCCCTTTTTTTCAGTTACAGGGAAGTTGAATGTTGTTGGTTCTTCACTTTGCCCAGCGAAAGAAGCTGCATTAGTCTTGGAGGCAAAATCACCTGCAGTTTCTTCCGCTCTGAAAGATGCATCCTACACAGACAAGTGTGCCTTTTTCTCACTGTGTGTAATGCTCCCAGGAGGCTCAGCGGAGCAACATTGTCAAGCCAAGAAACAGCTGGACCACACAGAACTAAAAATAAAAAGACAATGAAGCTGCACATACAGCCTGTGCAGCTGACTGTGGAATGAATTCTCCAAAGACATTGAAGCTAGGAGTACTGACTTACTCGGCATGTCTTAGCTCCCCTCCATTATTTTTGGCACCAAGCTGAGTATTTAGTCCAAGTTCCCAGCTGTAATTACTGGATCAAGCAAGCCTTTTTATCCTCTCACCTAACTTAGAGAATGTATGGATTTCTGACATACTCCCACCTATCATTTGACATTTCATAGATAAAAATAGGAATAATCCTAGAACATGTAAAAGATGGATGCAGAAGACTGATGGCCTAGGAAGAAAGAGTCAGTATTTGGATGTCATTCATTCCACATTTTCAAATGGACTAACAGGTCTGGAAGAAAGTTCATAATCAGATTGTATGCTGAATTTGAATTTGTATGCTAGTTTTTTGATTTATTTAAAAAGGGGGGGGATGCGGAGAAAAGCACACAAAATGCATATGTTAAGGAGGAAATGCATGCAAAAAAATCTAAAGCAAAGTGCATGCAGATCCTGCTAACCACATGCTTGCTATCCATAAATTCAGTCATCTGCAGGTAAAGAATTATGCCAGAACCTTGTTAAACACTCTGCAGATTCAGATATCCAAACCACCAACCTCCATAATTCCTTGTTCGTTTGTGCTTCGCTGGTCAGTGACATCCATTTTTAGGGAAAAACCACAGAGAGAGGGAGTGGGGAGCAAGTCCCACATTAGAAATATTTCCATAGGAAATAATGGAAATCGTGGGCTCGTTATATGAACAATTTCCAGTGAACACCTTGTGTTTAGTAAGCGGGACCTGTGTGTGCTAACAAAAACTCCTACATTTAAAATTCACCTCCTCCCCATGGTTAAAAAACCCCCAAAGAAAATGGGATGGAACGGATTTAGGATTGAAGGCATATGGAGCTGAAATAGGCTGATCCATCCATCCTCAGTTCTGAGCGCATCTATCAGTGTGCCTTCATGCTTGGACTAATTCTTCTCCCTAAAAGGAGTCCTATTGAGCAATTCTGGTTTGGAAGTGATATATGGGCAATATTCCAAAATGAGAAAAGAGCTCCTGTAATACTTATTGCTTTCAAAATAAATGTAATCAAATAGAATGGCACATCTATCATTCAAAGCAAATACATTTTGATCAGCACAAACACTTTATTATGCCAGCAGGGTAAAAAAAGGAGCAAGCACCTCAAGAAATTCAAGAACAACAAGATGGAAAACTATCTAATTTATTCTGTTGTTATAAAATAATTGAAACAATGACATTGGCTATCCCCAGGATGCTGACATGAGCAAATCATTGCTGACATGAGCAAATGGGGTCTGTTGGAATGGATGTGTCCACATTAAAGTTAGGTCCAAAGCTTCTTTTTACTGCTGCAACTGCTATATACTGGGAAGCGTCTGGAAAGGTTGTTTCAAACTCAGGTCCTGCAGATTAGCTTTTTGCTGAGGGTTGCAGTCTGTTTCAGATTGGTGCCATCCCTCTCTTCTTGCATTTTGGAATACACAAAGAAGGAACTGTAGTTTGGGCATGGTAGGACATGGTGGGCTTCTTAACACAGGAGCACCCAAGATTGCTAAATCAGGGTTCATAACCAGGTGTGCAACTTTTCTGTTTGAATTTATTGTTCAGGTAGATGGAATCCCAGGGTGCCTTGAACTTGCACCCTTGCTTCTTATTTCAAGACACTATGTGCTTGCTGTTAATTTTGCTTACTGCTGCATTGTTGGCACAGTCAGGTATCTCAAAGTGAGAAAGAAGTGTGTCCAGAGTGCCCTAATTAATCTGGGAATCTTTTTTTTTTTTTTTTTTGCAATTGACTCACATCAGTCTTTGGTTAAACTCCTGGAATGTGTTAAGAAAACAAGTTAGTACATTAGGTAATATCATCAGTTATCCCCTGAAATAATAGTGTAGGTAAGCCCACTGCGATTTGTCTTAATTTAGGTTATATCATGGAAGTATCATTCAAATTATCTTAAGGTGCATGCCATGTTTGTATGTGTATGGTGTGGGTGGGTGTGTGCGCGCGCAAGCAAGCAAGGCGTTTTAAGTCCTTGGGCTGTATTCCCCGTAGAAGCAGGCTGGCCTTTTTGTTCTCCAAAACTTGCAGAAAAAATTACCCCATTCCATATAAACTCTCATTTGTGTAAAATGCTCAGAGCATTTCAAGTTGAGATATAATGGGGCTGCCATACATATCCAGGATCATCCATCAGAAATAGTGTATGGGTGGAATTTCTGAAAATCGCAAAATTGTCTGAGATGATGTATGTTGGAAGTGTTTATTAATTGGCAAAGTTCCTTTAAAAAATGGCAAAAAAGCTCAATAACTTATGTGTCTGGATTCTCAATTTTTGAAATATGGTAACCCTAGATCTGATCAACCCGTGTGTTTATTAGATTGGTAACATTTTTCATTGACTGTACATTAATCCACACATGCTCATTGGTTATTTCTCCGGCCACATCTGTAAGATCAGTACTCAAGTTTCCAGGTAAAGTTTCTTTAAAAAGGAGTTGTCCCAAACTGGGAGGGAGAGGCACATAAAATGTACTGGTTGTTCCTTCGCAATCTCCGATCATGTGACCAAGTTGAAGTTACAGTGCAGTGTTCAAGTTCTGATCCCACAGTAACACATGTGCAAGTCCTCACATGACCATCAATTGTGTGAAGTGTCCCTTCACTCACAATAGTATTCAAATTTTGCCACAAGAGTAATGGAGCAGTGATTGAAATAACTCTGTAAACATGCCCAAGCAAAAGGGAAAGTAGGTTTACTGGCCATCGTTCACTATTTTTTCCTGACCCTGCTCTTGTCCTTATTTTTAGAGGTGAAGGGATTAAAAAACAACAACTAAGGAAGGAGAAGGATTACAGGGGCTCCTGCTGAAGCCTTTAAGATGCCAAAGAGAGAAGCTTTGTTTTTCTTTTTGACACTCAGTCCTGACAAGTCCCAGTCAATGCCTACTCTGGGAGAAAGGATCTCCCTGGGGAAAGCTCACCTCCCACATTAAGACCCGCTGCTCCACCAAGAGCCCCAAGGGATACACTTGCCTCAAGGAATTTTTATTCTTTTCTCTTTTTTTGCTGTTCTTTTAATTCAGTTTCCAGTCACTTCTGTTTCACAGAACAGCCAAGAGTGGGTCTGCTGTGAAGCTGGCCTGCTTCAACCACAGCAGTAGAGGAAAGAAATGACAGGTTGTTAGTTCTGGCTAGGCTCCTAGTGTATTTTATAATTATTCTGCAGGCATGCGTATAGGGGGAAGTGGATTATTCTATGAGGTAAACTCATCATCAGCTGTTCTGTTGGCTCTTGCATTACAGCACCCTGAAGGTGTTGTTTCAGACACCAGTAAATCTGGAATGGAAACAAAAATGAGGCAGGGTGGGGAGGTTTTGGAAGGCATAAAGCTTTTCTGCGGCTGTTCTGTGAGCACAGCTCCCTAGCTGCCAGTGTCAAAGTCAAGAGGGATACATAGGGATGTAAGAGACTGCTGATGGTAACAGAACTGAACCCCCCCCCCCCATTTTATCCTCACAGCAACTCTGTGAGGTAGGTTAGACTGAGAGTGAGTGGCTGGCCCCAGGATCCCAAGTGTGCTTTGTGACTGAATGGGTATTTGAACCCTGGTCTCCCAAGTCTTAGTGTAATACTCTAAACAATACATCACACTCACACTCTACCTAATTTGTACTTCCTTAACTGAAGCCAAATTGTAGCTAGACTTAGAAATTCACACTTCTCCAAATCTCGTGAAGTGGTTTTCCACACAAAAATGCACTTATTAGGGAAACAATGTACAAAACATAATATATATGGGGAAATTGCTTACTGAAATGCATATATTAGGAAAAAAATGCATACCAAAAGACATGTATTAGAAGAAATCAGCACAAAAAATGCATATGGCTTTGTGTGACTTTTTAAAAGGAAAAAAAATCAATTTGATGCAAAAAGGGGGCTAACTGAACTTAAAAGTTGGAAAAATTGGGAAACTGAAAGAAACTGAAATCAACCGATTTATCCATCCCTTCTCTGGATATACACCTTTGACAGTGCAATCCTACCTTCTGGTTGTGGCAGTCTGGTGAAACCAACCTGAGACATAGCAACCATGTTCTGCTCATGGGGGTGTGGCCTCTCCCACTTTGCAGACTGGTGGGTGTGGGATTTTTAAGAGTAAAAATAAGTTGATGTTTTAATGTGCATGATGTGGGTTGGTGTGACACCATGCTGTAGATTTGGGACATTTTTATAAAAAACCTAACCAAAACACACCTGTCGTGTGTATGTAGCATGCATATTTTCTTCAGTACTGGCTTGCTAACCAAATCCCTGATTATAGGGATGATCTGCCTATCTCCTGACTTTGCATTTATTCTAGTCGGTTTCACCTTTGCTTGACTGTATCAAACAATGTTATTGTAATCAAGGCTGTCCCAGAGTTGTGCTTGCCGAATCCTAGTAAAACATTGCAACCTAGCATAGTTCTTTGGAAGATGATCAGCACTTTGTAAAATGCTTGCAAAGGAGGTCAGCTATCTTGCACAGTATGTGAATTGCAAATTACTATGGTTACGATCCAGAAAGTTAAGCAGTTTTACATTCTATTTCAGTGGATTTATTTTACATCCTTAGGCTTGAAAAAGTGCTTAACTGTGGATGAATTGCACCCTAGGCAGCCACTGCCATCATTACTGCCGCTTACTGCCCTGGGAATCTGTTGAAGGGTAGAGTACAATATTGTAAACAAATATACTGATTTTAAACATTTCTATTCCACCTTTGGAGATTTATATATATCTATTATAGCCAAGGCAGCTCACACACACAAAAAAATACCTTACAAATGCTTTGCTTAGATCCAGTGAGAGTCATTCAAGGTCCTTAGTAAATGTTTTCTAGAATTTGAACAGCTAATATCAAGACTCCTTATCAGTTGAATCCTTTGCCTCTCTACTCAAAAGTAACTGCCATTGAGTTCAGTGGGCTCACTCACAGGTAAGTGTGTATAGAATTGCAGCCTTTATTTATCTGTTTGTAGAACATTTATATACCTTTCTTAATGCATATCCTAGGGTGGTTCACAATAAAAAAAAATACACTGTATTTTATTTTAATTGTGAAACTACCACTGCATATGTACGAAGCAAAATACAAAAGACATGAAAAGCACTTAAAAATGAGAAAGTGAGCTACACAGCAGCTTTTAAAAAATGTTAAAAACATTTAAAGCCGGGGAAATAGAAAATCTTTTTGCCTGGCACCTAAAATATAACAGAAAAGGCACCAACCATGCTTCTTTATAACCAGGTTGCCACAGTTTAAAATGCCCTCTCCTTGGTTAACGCCATAACACTTCCACAATGAATAGGTATAGTTGTGAGATCTTCATTGCTTTGAGGAGGGAAGCACTTCTTTCACTTGGGGGGCATTTGTTAATACAGTGCTGGGGGATCAAAGCAGCTCCTCAAGTAAGTGCCCACAGATCCTTGTGGCTACTGGCTTTAAGATCAGTGTCTCTTGAATGCTTGCTGCCGTGCTCCTCAGAAATGAACCACGCACCTTCACCGATCAATTGCCTTTCCTTCTTGTATGTGGCATAGGTAAGCTGATACCTTTTGTTTGGCAACAGAAGTAGGTCAAGTTAAAGTTTCACTCTACTGGCTGCATAGCTCATTCTTCGACACCTAAGCAACGGTGCTTTCCTGCGCCTTCTGTAGGTGAAGCACGATCTTCTCGATTCCAATTTAATAAAACATGTTGCTTTGAAAGCATGTGTCTTCTTTTGCAGAAGCATGTCAGGTGCGTTTGCTGCAGCCAGAGGCTGAGTTTAAATTCAGCAGCCTTCATTTGATTGTTTGCAGAAAGCTCGGGTATTCCTCAGGAAGCTGTCTTATACTGAGTCAGGTCCATTGGTCTAAGTAGCTCCGGACTGCCTACACTGACTGGCAGCCACTCTAGAGTTTCGGGCAGGAGCTCCTTCCCACTTAACATCATTGTGAATCACAAATTTCCCTGTTGCACATTAACTGATGCAAAATGGTTTTGACAGGCAGGGCAAAGCGGAAACAGAGCTCTTGGTGATACTTTCAATAGGCTGTCAATCATTCACACCAGAGAGTGCTTCCCACAGGAAAAAGAAAATTTGACTTTCTTCCACGCTGGGGTCACCTGGAGCAACTCCACTGAAGCGCCAGTAGAAGCTGACTCGTTTATCAAATGTCAGTAGATCCACGTTGGTAAAGCACAGTTTACCCCCCCACAGAACTACAATTCCCAGCACCCTTCACAAGCAACAGTTCCCATGATTCTTTTTTTGGGGAGAGGGGTGTGTTTTATATGTATGATGTGGATGTGACTTAATTTGCAAGGGTGGACAGGAGGACATTCATTACATGGGATGACTCCTCCCACAATTTTCATTTTTTCCTTGAGAACTGGGAAGTGACCACAACTAATTTGTGCGAGCCTTAAGTTGTAAAGGCCTGCTGCAGAAAGTGAGTCTGCAACCAAATGTTTTTGTGAAAATTAGAAGGCGGCAGGTAAAAGCGGGGCAGGGTTTAGAATTGCAAGCATGTTCCTACTGTACACTAGAGGTTATTAGCAATGTTGCTTTGATAATGGCCAGGTGAGGTCTGATTTGAAGGGAGATGGTTATAGCTCAGTGGCAGAAGATGTACTCTATAGGCATATCCCACTATATCCAATCCCTAACATTTCCAAGTAGGGCTGGAACTGCTAGCTAAAGTCCTGCAGAATCACTTCTAGTCAGTATAGAAAAACTGAGCTGGATGTACTAGTTGTCTGATTCACTGTCAGGCAGCTTTTCATGTTCCTGTGGTATGTGAATAAGTAGATCTTCCTTGACTTCAGTTTAGCTAGGGATCCGTGGGTTAGAGTTTTGGGATTTTTGAAAAAGGACATTTAAGAAACTGGGGCTTGTGTATTGGTGCTCAGTAATATAAATTTGCATAATCTCCCATCTGTTGGGTACATCTGGCTAAATCTGAAAATGTTGGGAGGGAAATAAACGGATTATCTAAAATATTGTGCCAAGATTGTGGCCTACCCTTCTTCAGAAGATTTAATCCTTTAGGAGTACTACAGTAAATGCAGAAGTGTGAATCTGAGTTTCCCCCTTGTTTTACTGTTTATGAGGACCGTGTTTTTCCATAGCAACAGCATTTCATTAGTGTGATCAGCTAACTGATTTGTATATCGTTTACTTGCCATGAATGCCTGATTAGAAAGGTTGCTTTTTATTTTTCTATTAGGCAGTTGTTAGAGGTTGCTCACACCTAACACATCTTGGTGCATTGTCATTTTGAGGAAACCGGGTGATGTGGAATCTAGTAAACCTGTGATGAGTTAAGCTAAGCACAACCTGCAAAACTCTTGCTCTGCAGGAGGTAGGAAAAAAATGACCAGCTGTGAAATGGGACAATTTTGAAGAGAGGATGAGCCAAAATTGTTGAACATGTGCTGAACCTCTTTCTATCAGTGAAATTAATGGCAGTTCCTGCAGTTCAGAAGCGTATCTCAGGGACAGTAGGATGCATCAGATCTCCTACTTTGAGGGTGAAGAGAAAGCTCTGGCCAAGGCATAGGCAATCTCAACTCTCCAGAAGATTTGAGACTACAACTCCCATGATCCCTAGCTAACAGAACCAGTGGTCAGAGATAATGGGAATTGTAGTCCCAAAACATCTGGAGGCCCAAGTTTGCCTATGCCTGCTCTGGCCTCAGAGAGATTGACCCAGTGTCAAATTTCTGCTCCCTGACAATCCTGGCCTGTTGATGTCAGAATTCCACCATCAGTATAGCCAAAAAGAGAGTGTTCTGCGGGTGGTCTTGACGCATGCCTCAGTGGGATTGGAGAAAGGCATGGCTCTAAAAGGATCCATTGCCTTCCTAGTTGTCCAACATACCAAGGAACAAGCTACTTCAGTCCTGGAGCTAGTATAGTTTCTTCCCTTTTATTTCCTCCTATTGGAAACAGGTTTTTGGAAAGAACAGAAGAGTACAAGAACAGTTTTCAGTTACTGGGAAGTTTTACTCCCCCCTCCCCATTTCCTTGGAGTAACCTCCATTGAACTCTGTGGGGCTTACTTCTGAGTAGACTTGCATTTTTTAAAAAAAGAGGGTGGTGTGGGCTAGCCAACATGGTGCTCTCCAGATATTGATGGACTGCAATTCCCACCAACACCAGCCAATATAACCAATGGTGAGAGATGTACTTCAGCAACATATGGAGGGCACTGTGTTGGCTACCCCTGGTAAAAAGTGTTCAGCTTTTGGTTGCATTGGGTCCCAGGTCTTTATCATCTGAAGTTCTTGGTGATGTAAGTACATTTGTTTGCAAACCTGTCGCCATAGTATTAAAGCAATTGCTTAGCATTTCCCTGCTTTCTACCCACATTGCAGCATTCTTTTAAAAAGCTTCTAGCCCTGCTTAAAAAGAAAGCTTTAGTATTTTAAAATTTGCTTTCTTCTTACGATGACATATATCCCATCCCATTAAAAGGATTTTGCCTCCCACCTCAGACATTTCTATTATTAAATTACTTAAGACGATTCATCTCTGGCTGTGCAAATTATATTTTTGATTTGTGTGTGTGTTTAAGAGAGAGAGAGAATTTGAAAACCAGTCAAGAGCTTTGTGCATGCTCCAGTGTACATAAGAAGCTCTTGCACAAGAGGCATCTTTCATAACAGCAGTGGACGGGATAGTTTGGTACATTTGTCCCTTTGTGCACACAGAGCTGTCTCCTGCATTGAAATAAATGCCATTATAATTTAGTATAAGTGTTGTAAGTACAGAGAATGAAGGCTAAGAGATATCTCATGCTTTGATCTTTTTCTTTTTTAATCAAAGGCCGGAATTTTAAGGTCAAAGATTCATCCATACCAGCAGATCACACACAGAGATGTAGGGAATGTGCTATTTTTGACAAGCACACAGAGCATAGCAGAGAGAAGCTGAAGTGGGAGCTTTGGTTAGGAGACAATGGAAGTTAGTTTAGCAGCTGAGCCAGTGTGACTAGGCAATGCTCAGAGGCAGACACAGGGCTCAATTCACAAAGAAAGTGTGCTGAATATAGTCAAAGGACAGGTTTTTCCCAGCATCTGGATCAGGCAAAATCTTCCACCCACATGTATCTTACACAACCATGATTTTCCATTGCACTGCCACTTCATATTCCCAATGCCTACAGAGGATGAATCTCCTCTGTGTCCCACTCAGGTTTGTCTATTTTAAGTCAGTTGGTCAGGGATTATACTCTTTTCCAGGTCCTGTAGCACCTAGCACAACATTGGTATCAAATTAATGATTAAAAGTGGCAGGAATAATTTTTAAAATAGTAAAAAATATTATTTCTCTGTTTAATTCATACCTTTATTATTCTCCCCTTCCTTTGAGCACTCTTGGATGAGACTGATTTTCTAGATCCACAACTAGTGGGGCTCAGGCCTGAGCATGGAAATGAGACTCCCTTGGTTGACCTGAATTTTGTTGAGTGTGATCCTGTTGGTTTTCATTTTCATCTCAGTGTCTTTCAACTCCATTGACCATTATCTCTGTCTGGTCTGATGGGAAAAAAGGAAGTGCCAACTGAGCTGGAGTAGATTTGGACACAAAGGCTGTGCTTGGAAAATCCTATGTCAGCTTATTAAGTCAAGACATGGACAAATCTTTTGACCACACATGTGGTCCTTGGCTGCCTCTTTCAACGTGATTCTCAATTAAGCCATGGTTGGAAGTGAATTAGCAAATTCTGGTTTGTGGCATCCAATGGTTTGGTGAGAACCATTGGCAAGCCATGGTTATTTCAGTTTCTATTCCTGAGGACAGCAGTAGACCTGTAAATCACATTGCTGAACAAACCAGAAATGAAAGTAGACAAGGAGCTCTAAGCCGTGATCGTCTGGAACAGTGTTAGAAACTGATATATGAAAGTTAGGAGCTAAATTACACCTTGAACCTAGGTTATGGGCTCAACAACAAAATGTCTAGGCACGATTTTTTGATAACAAGAATACAAAGCTGAAAATATTATGTTCATTTTATACATGGTCTGCTCCTTCCCCTGCTCATCCCCCTAATATTCTTAAGAGGGTCTCTTCTCCAGTCTTCAGAGAGTAGCTGGAAGTGGGCAGGCAGAAAAAGGTCCTCTTTTCCTTCCACTCTGCAATTTTAATCTGAAATCTTAGAAGCAGTACTGCGCCCAGAGCTCAGAAACTGCTCACGCTAATGAAATTCCCTGTTGCAAAATGCGCCTAGAATAATGGGAGTTTCGAACACTGATTTGGAAGCTCAAACTATGGTTGGGGTTTTAAACTACAGCTAGCACAAACTGTTGTGATTGACTTAAGCAAGAGTTTTAAGGCACACAAAACTCAGAAGATACCTTTGAAATATCATGCAATCTTTATAAGATAAAGCAATCTACTGGGAACTGTAGCTTCTCTATATATATTTTTAAGCCAGCTGCATTCATTCAACATACTGGGTGAATGGCAGTTGTATTGGCTAGTCATGACAGGGGAAGTGTTTTGAGAAGAATTTTTCATTTAAAAAGAATGCAGAATACCAAGGGTGACAAAGGAGTCATCAAAGGAAGTCTGTGCTCCAGCTCTCTCACAAGGCCTACTCTCCGCTCCTGCTAGAAAACAGAGGATTCTTTCAAGTCAAATAAGAATTCTGTGTTTTCTCTGGCACTAACATTATTTGAAACTCAAACTTTGATTCTGCAACATAAACAGAACACAAGAAGGTACTCCGATGTGCCTCTGCGGAAAACCCCCTCCTTTCTCCCTTGACCAGCAGGTCTTACTTAAGCTTAGTAACACTCTTTGAATCGAAACCAGTCAAATGGGTTATACAGAACTCATGAGCAGAGTGAACAAAGCCCCACAGAAGAGCTGGAAATGGATGAGTTTTGTTGAAAAGGAAATGTTTTCCAGCTAAGCAAGCTGTCATTTGGGACTTAATAGCATGTGCTGCTGTAAAGCACAGCTGCATGGATGCCCTCAATGCCCATGGTGTGAAAACACATGGTGTGATCAGCAAATAATCTACCACCACCACCAAACTGCTCTGGCACTGTGTTTCAGCTGTTTCTAAAACTCTTGAGTTATTAAAGGTAAATCCTGTGTCCCTCCTTATCCTCTTTCTCTTCCCCCCCGCCCCACTGTCCAATGTTCTTAGTTAAAAACAACAGAGACAAAATGGTAGGTAGCGTCTCTTTAAAACTTGAGACATGTTGCCATAATGAAGATTTTGTGTAAAGGGAAAGCTGTCATTGTGGTGCTCATAACAGAAAAGCACCATGTTCAACATCTTGAAGCTCTGAAATTGGTGGGAAACACGAGGGGCTGGGGTAGGGGCTAAGTGCAGTTCTCCATAGGTCTCTCTATATGTCACTCAGGGCTCTCCTCAGGCCATGTCCCTCCCCATACCACGTCCACCTTTCCCAGGGCACACCCTCACGGTCCCTGTCCCATACCATCAAGTGTTTCTCGCTTGTCCCCGAACTGTGGTGGTGGGTCTTTCATGTCCAGGTAGAGGATGGAGAGGGGAGATTGTCTAGAACCCTCTCACATTTGAGTAGTTGAAATTCAGCTTACTGGACAAAGGTCACAACTGTTGTT
The DNA here is from genome assembly GCF_964270895.1 of Podarcis filfolensis. Taxonomy (NCBI): domain Eukaryota; kingdom Metazoa; phylum Chordata; class Lepidosauria; order Squamata; family Lacertidae; genus Podarcis; species Podarcis filfolensis. Next base: position 40,200,148 of record NC_139605.1, on the reverse strand, counting down.
CTGCCCACCTTTTCCTCTGATCCTGCCCAGCGCTGGAATGTGGGCCCTGGAAAGTTGTGCACAAGGGAATGCCTCCCTCAGACCAAAAAATGTTCCCCACCCATTCTCTAAAATAACTATGCACTATAATTATTTCAGTCGGTGGTCTTTATCCACATTGTTGCAGTGACTAGCATGAGAAATTAGCAATATAAAACCCCCAAAGACTTTTTCTCATAGGAGGCTCTGGCAAATGATCTGGACCTTCTCAGAACCAGTTTTCCTAATTAAACTGTAACAGTGCACCTGTTCCAGCAAATGATGTTAAGAAACCTGGTTCTTTTAGAGAGCATTGCAACTAAGTTCACGAACCTTACTAGCGCATTGAGAAAAAATGGCCAGACTACCTGTCCACATGTAGTCACATTGTTGACCTGAAAGAAATGGAGAACAAGTTATTGTGATGTGGGTTTTCTTTATGGGCTTCTGATACAATTGTGTACAATGAAAGTATGTTATTCTAAAGCAAGAGACACTGCTGTCAGGTATTCACTGGTGTCTATTTTCAGTCTTTTAATGAGCAGCTTGAGGCTACAGAGAGGGGAAAGAAAGGGGTAGTCCCATTACTGGCCATTCCCCAGACAACTTGTTGATTATTTCTGGCTATAGATGTTTGCAGGTCAAGCCTCTCTCTCTCTCTCTCTCTCTCTCTCTCTCTCTCTCTCTCTCGGCTGCAGTCAGATCTGGTCTTGCCAGCTGGCCAGGCAGCTTCCTTATCCACCTGTTTGCAGCTTCCCAACCTGCTTGTTCCAGCCTCCTTTGATCAGATTCCTCATCTGCCTGAAACCAGTTCTTCCTTTCTATTGACCTTCTGTATTGTTTCTCTGCTAACCTGCCTCCTAACCCCTGCCTGAGGTGCTCTGGTGCAGTGCCTCATCCTGCTCCTGCTTCCAATCCTGCCAGGACATGTACCTTCTACTCTCCACATACATGGCTGCCCGTGGCCCAGCGCTGACTAGTCTGCATGTAAGAAGTATCTGATCTCTCTTCAGGAAACTCATTATATTCAGTGAACCTGAGAAATCCTGGATAGATTTTGTTCTCCTTATGCTGCCTATTAGCAAAGGGAAGAGGCGATAATAGTTCGTTCATGAAGAATTGTGAAAAAGTCACATGGCTTTCCTATGCATTCCTGTTGAGGACTCATTGTGCTAAAAAAGAGCGTGTATGCCTACAGCCAGGTGAGCTTGCCTATATTGGCGTGATGCAAGGCAACAGACACCTTCATCTGCCCCAGCTGCAGCAAAACATCTCTCTCCTGTATTGGTCTCTACAGCCACAGCAGGCGCTGTGACTCTCCAATGGTTTGACTCCACCCCTGAAGTTGTGCTCTTCCATTGTTTCCCGAGGCAGAGGGATGCCAACCTATATAACTTGCAATGTTTCCCAACCGAAAGGCTTACTTTTGACATGATACCCGTATATGTGCATGGAAATATATGTGCATGGATAGTAGAATAAGCCATCCAGGAAGCATTCTTGGAGAACGCTTATACACTAATTGGATCAACCCAGGAATCTAGCCTCAGCTGAAAAGCCAGTACATGAGCAGGCTCTGAGGACATTCTGAGAAAGCCATTTCCTCCTGGGAGGAGAGGGGGTTGCGGGCTAAACCCTCCACCCACACACGCGCGGGCGGGATCTTGCCCCCGCGTGGACAGGGAATCCCCGGGCGTGCCTTCCACCCCGTCCGCCAATCGGTGGGCCGGGGAGGCAGGGCCTAGCCCATTTAAGGCCAGGCACGCCCGGGGAGCGGCATTTGCATAATTGTTATGCAAATGAATGGGGGGAAGGAAGAGCCATCACCTTCCCCAATGGAAAGGGTAGTCCGGTAGAGGACTCCGGGGGGCGTTGCCTTGTCCGAAACCTAGGGAGGTAAGGGCCCCCGGCACGCCCCCGAGCGGTGACACCCGTGGGATCCTAGTTGGCGTACTTCAACAGGACTCCCACGGCTTGTGGACAACCCTTCCCGGTCTCCATGCCGGGTAGACGATAGGAGCCAATGCCTAAGGCCAATACCTTTCAATTCTGTAATCAATAAAGTTGTGGCCTTTTTATGCCCATTAACCATATATAATGTGTCCAGTGTCTTCATTTCTCATGGGGGGAGGGGACTTGCCACGCAAGAAGAAATCATGAGTTGTGCATTTAGCAGAGCCATTCAAAATGCAAAATATTAACCTCAGGGATATGGTTTGCTGTTTTTCAGCCTTTCTCTTGCCCCTGATTCTGTTCACTGAAATAATTTGGTGTGGTTCCCCCCCCCCCCCGCTCAGTTCTGTGGTACTGTTGCCGTTAACAGGTGAACCTCACCAAGAATGTATCACTCAGTCTGTTTGCTTTAAAAAGGTTTTGTAGAGACTGCTGGTGAAAAAAGGTCATTTATGAAAATATTAGCAGGAGTTGCATATCTGATTCCCCATGTCTGAATTTGGCCCCTAGCGCTGATAGAAGCAGAGGCATGTCATTTTTCTTACCGAGCTGTTCTATCCGATGGGAATTAATGTTCCTTCTGATATCGGGGATCATTTTGTTTAGCACTGGAGGGGAGGGGGGGAACCCCTTGCAGTGGATTTACCAGATGAGAGATTTTCTGCTGCACAGCAATAAGGCAGAAATAATTTTAGCCTAGAAAATTGCCTCTTTCCAATTATTCTTCCCACCCCTCCCTCCCAAGACAACAAAACAATAATGTAAGTGTTGTGCAGGCAATAGTCTAAAAATATCTCTGCTCTCCAAAAATGTGAGCCTGGTGGGAGGAGATCCTTCTCAATGTGTTGTACTGTGTGAGGCGGGAGAAGAAAAGTAATCTTGCGAACACTGAAAAGAAATGGATGTTGATCGTGCTGGAAACAAAGATTGTGTGTTCCAGCCAAGCGACATCAGTAATATAAAAAGTAGAACTGATACACGCTTTTGCAGAAAATAGAAGATGAGCTCAGCCAATGGTAACTGCAAGTGAAAGCCAGCTTTTGCTAGTTTCCAGCAGCATCAGCCATAGAGTGGTTGGTTTTCACCAGTGCTTGTGCAGTTCAGCTCCGGCACACTGACCCTAAATGTGGCTTAGAAGTAGCATGCTGAAAGTCACACATATTGGAGAATTCTTAGGACTGCTTTGCCACAGGCTGACAACTGAACATTGGCATGGACTAGTTTTGGACAGGTTGAAATGGCTAGGGAAGCAGGCCTCTGGGTTTGCAATGAATGGGAGTGGTTTGGATGCATCCAGGCTGTAGATTAATCTGTTGCTTTTTCTGTGCTATAGTGCATTTTGGAGCCTGCAGGCAGGATACCATTTTTTAAAGTCCCAGAACACCCCCGTACTCAAAGCTAGAAGTCAGCCATGCGCTGCACTGCCCATTCTGACCTTGCAAAAGTTTGAGCCAACCAAATGGACTGACGGGGACAGAACAGGGGGAAACACCTTTCAGAGGCGTGTTAGTCTGTTGCAGGGAAACCATGAAAGAGTCTTCTATCTACACGATGCACTAATTAATGCATCAGACCCACTAAAATGATAGCTATGTGTACATTTATGTAGCTCTGCACATGGGAAGAATGAAACCACCCATTGCCTAAGCTGCTCCAGCACAACATGCAAAAGTTGAAGCTTCAACACATTCCCAGTACTAAACCAGATCTGATCCACTTGTCTCTAAAAATAAGCTATAACCACTTAGTGAGGCTGTTCTCTGGCTGCTCCAAAGGTGCAGATTATTCACCTTCTATCCAAAGCTGACACAGCAGCACTGATGGTCCCTAGCTTAAGGGTAGGATTGCTTCCTGGTATGGAGCTAGGGCGAATCTGTCCACAGATTCTTGGAGCCAAATGCTAGATCCCCACCGCTGCCAGATCGGTGTTTCTTTTGTACAATAGTGTTTGTTAAAGGGGAAAAGCAATATAGAAATTGTGGTTTGCTTGTTGTTAAAAACTAAACAGCTGCACGTAGACTAAGGCTTTTTAAAGCTCTCTCTTCTGCTCAGTGTTAAAAGATGTTTCCCAGATTGATGTTGCATGTGTCCTTGTTTGAGGTGCTTGCTTGAGGTGCTTCCTGTGCTCTGTAAGAACAATGTTGACTTTGCATGTCCAAAAGGATGCGAGCCCTTGAATTTCCAGATGTTGAAGAGGTGCCCCGCCCTTGGGATTTCCTTCTTCTTGGGTACAATGGTTGAATTAGCTGTGTTGCTTGTTCCTTGAATAATTAAATGCCATGTATTTTGTTAAATCCAGTGTTTTATGTACAAGCTCCACTCCCTTCCTAAAAACCCGTTCTTGATTTACGTGCTTTTATTCTTTGGGGAATTCTTCTGACATGGTCTAAAACAATGTGTACAAAACTGATCCAGCTGAAACCTGTAGCTAAGTTTCCATACATCCTCCCCTTCCCATGAACTTCAGCTACCCCAAGCTCTTCCTGCACCTACCACCAATGTGTATGTGTTCCATATAGTTCATTGGCATTGTAACTCCAAGGAAGCTGCTTTCTTGTTTATCCAGACTTCTCATTATCCAAATATTTTGCATGGCTCCCAGGCCATCCAGGAAAGAGAGGTCATGCCGCACATATTCATTTTCCCTCTTTATTTAAACTTGAAGTAAACATCTGTACAAACAGAGGACAGACGGGAATGGGAAAGCTTGTTTGCTGGGTAGAAGACTAAACTAAAATGGCCCTTTCCCCATCTCTGGTCTAGCCACTTCTTTTGCTGAACCCCAGCTTTCTCTGGATTGGCAAAATATTCATTTACCTTTCAGAGATTTCAGATGACCTGAAAATTACAATTAGCCACTATTATTTCCCATGAGGAAGTAATGGTGAAATACACTCTTCAATTATCTTGATTTTTTTAAAAAAATAAAGGCTCTCTTGGAAACCAAAGGCAAATAATATGCTCCCTGGTTATGTAGCTTGGATATTCATTTAAAGGATCCAGAACCTAATAGGAGCATGAGAAGAAACCTGTCTGATGGGAGCAAAATCTTTGTTCCTAACAGTGGCCAGCTAGATGCTTTTAGAAAACCTACAGGCCACAAGCAGGGCACGAAGCCAAAAACAGCAGCAACAACAACCCTTCCCCATTGTATGCCTTTGGCACCTGCAAGTAGGAATGTTGGAGAATTCTGATGAAAGTGGATACAGGAATGTAAATTGCAGGTATTCACCTCTTTGTTCACTGTCCAGAATGAAATAAATCCAGTGAATACAAATAGTATTGCTTTCAGTTAGCAAGCAATTACATTTCATTACGTTTCCTTTGCATTGAAATGAGGTGCATTTCCTTTGCATTGAAATGAGGTGCATCGTAATGACAATGTGATTGTCATAATTTATGTAATTAGTTACGTAAGTTACATAATTTTGCCATAGCGGACTGCAAGATGAATAAGGTCCTTTTGGACGAAAGATGAACTGCAGCGGAATGGAAACATTGCTGCTTGCTACAGGGAGGAATGGAAAATGCTGCCTTCTTGCATCCCTATATTGAAGTCATTCACATATTGCCCCTGAACATGAAGATTCCCTTTAGGCACCACAGAATTCTGTCCTCCAGGAATTTCTCAATTCCCCTTGCACCAGCTCTTGCACGCCACAATCCCTCTCCCTAGGCCACTTTGGTCACCAACCGTGCTTTGCACCCTCCTTAAGTGCTTTGGCCTGGGTGGAATGTGTCACTGAATTGTGATAATGTCTTGATTTCTAGGATGGAGGGGTGTGTGTGTGTGTGTGTGTGTGTGTGGAAACCTCTTACTTTTGTGTGGCTGGAATGTAGCCTGCTGTCCAAAGGTAAGAATCACAGCTGTAGCTCCACCCTCATTTTGCCTCTGGCCCCACCCACAACATGGCAGTTGCCTCCACCCCAGAAGGTTGCTGAAGGGGGAATGCAGTCCTTGGGTTGACAAAGGTTCCCCACCCCTGGTTTATTAGAATATCAACAGTAAGGTAAAAAAATGTAAAGGTAAAGGACTCTTGAATGGTTAAGTCCAGTCAAAGGTGACTATGGGGTGCAGCGCTCATCTCGCTTTTCAGGCTGAGGGAACCGGAGTATGTCCACAATAACAACAGTAGCAATCTGCGCAACTGGAGAAGTGTAAACACTAGAGAGCGGGGAGAGGACTGCTTACTTTAAAAGGAATTAGGAGAGATGAGGCTGAGGCTTCTGAATTCAGTAGGCAATGGAATAATCTGTCAAGTGGTGCAGTAGAAGGATCATCATCTGGTGTATGTAATTAAACTAAGGGAGAGAAGAAACAATGCTAGCAATTATCTCTCTTCTCAAAAAGAATCTCGGAGGAAACAGGAGAGCTGAGTTACGTGTCCAAGTAATCCTAGGAAACTGGATGAAAGTCCACAGCCTCTGCATACCAAGATACTGGAGTGTTATTGTAGCGGCTCCCTCTGAACTTGAAAGATGCTGGAATTAGATTGAATTCACTACTTACAAAGCAGTCAAGGAGACCTGCTGTGAAGTGTGTCAGAATAAAGAACTGCATATGGCAGCTTCATCTTTCTGAGGGATGGTTCAGGTGTTAAATTTTGCTCTCCCTAGCCTTTTTGTTGTTCTTACTACCACTGTGGTCAGACCACGATCCCACCACAGACCACAGCACTATGTTTAATGGAAGCCTTCAGAAAATGGTCTCAGTTACCTAAAAAATGTTTTTAAAATCCTGAATGCTCACAGATTCTTGGGGTAACAGACTTTGAGACTCAAATGGCATGTTCTGGAGCTCCAGTGATGGTGGAAGTTGCTGCAGGTGAGCTCCTCCTGACTTCTATTCAATCAAGGCAGCTCAGTTAGGTTAAGAAAGCAGCCCAAAGTGACAGGCAAACTGACCTTTGTTTATTACAGGGTTCTGGGGGTGAAGGAGGGCAATGAGGAAACGAGACTGGGTCTTTTTCCTTTTCAGCTACAATCCATTTGGGTACAAGGGGCTAGTATGTTTTGTAAAACTGTTTGCAAGGCTACCTCATTCATATGTAGAAGACTTGTGTGGTTGTTGGTTTCCAGCCAAACCAAGGGCAGATCCATGTAAAAAATACGTTTGCTTGCATGCTTGTTTCTCCACTCAGCTATGACCCAGAATCCACATGGCACAGCTGCCAACCTTCTGCATTTCTGTGATTTCCACCTCTATTCTGATCCTAAGTAAACAAAATAAGATACCAAGCTGTGTGTTAATTGGCCCACGAGACTCAAGAGTCAAGCAAAGTGCCCAGTACATTATCTGTTTTGAGGAGTTGGAATGGTACATTGCAGAACTTCTATTTTTAAACGTATTAAAAATTCACCTGCTTCCCTTCCCCCAGCCAATCCGCTTGCTTCCTAAAAATCTGTTGATAATGTAAAGCTGTCTAATGAGCCTGAATTAGTGTTTTAATAGGAAAGCCTTTGCTGTGTCTGTTTTCGAATTCATTTTAAGAGTGAGATCTCACTAGATGGAGGTGTCAGAACTGAAGAAGCACTTGCAGAATTTGTATGAGCAGATCTAGATAAAAACCTGCGGTGCAACAAGAGAAACACTTTATACCAAATGTTCCTCTGATGAGTGACAGAAGTCTCTCAATGATCTGAATTCTTTCTCCTCTCCCAGCTTGGCTATTCAGCATTTTCCTCTTTGGGAATTAGAGCTACAATGCAGGAGCTGTAATTTTGGCTCAGTGATATGGCACCAGCCCACCTATTCAGATCAGTTTATCATCAGTGCTTATTGCTGCTCTAGTTCTGTTCCTCAAGGGATAATTACGGATTTCAATAGTCCAGTGCCGCAAACAATCCTTATCTGGCAAGAGATGGGTAGTGGGGGAGGCTAATAATTATTTTTCTATTTTTAAGAGCAATGGGCCATATTCCTACAATTTGCAATCAGTTCTCATTCAGGCTGTGAGCTGCATAAGACCCCTGCTGTACCAAATCAGATGCCTCTGAGATAGTCCAGAAAAGGGGTCAAAAAGCCTTTTGCCACTGTTTCGTCCCAGCAGTGGAGGTGCTTTCAGCTGTTAAGGCTAATAGCTGTTGATATACACATCTTCCATTAATCTGTCTAATCTCATAGATAGTAGCCAGCCCTGCATCTTGCTGAAAATAATTCTGTGATTCGGTTTCACATTCACATGTCATACTAAAACCAGGGATGGAAAACGTTTTTGAGCCCAAGGGCCACATTCCCTCCTAGGCAACCTTCCAGGGGCCACATGCCAGTGGTGGGTGGAGCCAGAGGCAAAAGTGGGTGGAGCAACAGATGATAAATTTGCCTTTGTGCACGAAGGCTAGTTCCTACAAAGCCCCTTCTGTTGTTCTTTTTACCAAGCAAGAAGCACTGTTTCCCATCCCTCTCTTAATAATCTGTAGTATGAAATCTGAATTTTTCACTGCTGCCACATACACAGTTTCCTCCAAGATTACCTAAGAGCATAAGAAAGCAAAGACTTTTCTGGACTTGCAGCCTCTTCTCACAGATGCCTATGGGAAGCCCACAGCCAGGACCTGAGCACAACCCACTTGTGATTCCAAGCAACTGGCATTCTGATGCATGCTGCCTCCAATAGCGAAAGTAGGACATAGCCATCATGGCTCATAGCCACTGATACCCTCCCTGAATTTGCCCAAACCCCTTTTAAAGGCATCCACATCCAGACCCCTTCAATGCATATGTGAAATTAAAGTTTTTTGCCCCATCATGCACCTCTGTACAGTTACTCATACTGATGTTTCTGAATAGTTATCAGGAGATCTGTAATTTTTAATTTATCAGTTATCTTTTAGGGAGCTATTGAGTTTTTATAGAATTGGGTAGGGGAGGAATGGGTTCAAGAATTAAAGCACACGGGCTGCCTATGGATCAAAATAGACGCTACTTTAACTGTAATGACCAGTGTAGAGGGGGTAATTTTCATTGGGACCAAAGAGTGTCAAGAGTGGAGATTTCATCCTTCCTTCCCAGTCCTGATCCCAATGAAAATCACCCCGTGCCACAATTAGCGTGAGAGAAAAAGCTGCCTCCCATTCGTGCCAATGGGAAATGTTCTTCCTAATACTAATTGTAGCGTAAGGGGTGATTTCCATTTGGACTGGGAATGAGAAGGAAGAGTTAAAATGCCTCACCCCATGTGCTGTGGTCCTGATGAAAGTTGACTTAGCCTCGCCCTCACTGTGCCAGATACTGCATTTAAAACAACAAAACAAAACAGATGTGACCGCTAGCCATGCAATTAAATTAATGTCTGCTTTTGGCTCAGAGATTCCCCAAAGATGATTTCTGAATGTCTGATGAGGACATAAAATTTCCTTGCTGAAAAGTAATAGACAAAATTCGGAAATGTCGTTTTTTTCTCTCTTTCCCCTGCATCTCATATGATATTTAACATCTGCATTTCCCAACCCCCCTAAAGTTAGATTCTAACCCTCAAATTTACAGTAAGAGCTCCTTCCCAGCTTCTGTTGCTCATGCATTTCCTCTTTCTCTGCGTTGTGGATGCCACCCTTTTCATCATTTCCTTAACTGTCAGCCATTTCCTTCACTCACTCCAGTATCCAGGTTTGGATCAAGACATCTGCCGCCTTTGAATCAGAAATGCCTTTTTAGCTGCTCCCAGCACAATCAACATCTCTTTTCAAGCTGAATGCTTTAGACACTGGCAGCGCATAGTTGGGTGCCAATAATCTTTGTGTAATTCCTGGAAATTTTCTTTCTGCGTGCGTTCATATGCAAGGTATTTGTTTAGTCATGATAACTGACAGACATTCTGGCAGGCTGCCAGTCAATGAGTCCCTCACTCTGTGCATCTGTGGGCAGATGCATCCCCAAGCTAACAAGGGAGAGCCACTCACAGAAGCACATTCTGGAGGGCAGCTGAATCCAGGTCCCCAATATTGAGAGCGAACAGAGCTAGCTATCCAGGCAAGGGGGGGGGCAGATCTGTTTGCATTCTGCAGCATTAATTGGGTCCAGGCCACGGTGGTTTAGCCTTATGTTTACATCTTCATATGATTACAGCTAACCAGAAAGATGTTTTTGCCATTGGTCATCCCTGACAATGCACAAGAGCTCTTTGCACATCTCTAGCGCCCCCTTCTCTCTCCATTGAATTTCAGATACGATGCTGCCTCGAGCATCTTTACATTAAAGGTGTTGAATATTTTTGATGTAGCAGGTCACTTTTCCTTTCCCCTCCACAGTTGGCCATGGGCAGAGTGAAGGAGACCGTATGGTTGTGTCAGACTTCCATGTGTTTGTCAGAGACAGCTTGCAGCACATTGACCTCATGAAGAAAGACCACCCAGGCCTCCCTGTGTTCCTTCTAGGGCACTCCATGGTAAGCAGTCCTGCTCTATCCCTCCTTAATGGACTCTCGGCTTCCTACCAAGGAGCAGAGGACACTTTTCCCCACTCTGGTCTTTTCTGTTTCCCTACCCCTTTTTCTTCGTTTTATGTTCATTTTACATGGATAATTGCTAAAAGCAGTAATTGCACCCATAGAGTTACTTGCGAATAGGCATGACCATGAGGGATGGGGGTCACATTCACACACACAGCACTCCCAACTCTTATTTATCTTTGGGCTCCAAAGAGCAAACAGATCTTCCAGAAATGTAAGACAATTGTAAAACACTAGGTGCATTTGGGATATTGTGCTACCCTGTACATTTTCTCAGCCTCACTATGGCCCCCAGTCTTTCCCCAACATTACCAAGCCAAGAACTCTCTCTCTCACTCACACACCACTTTGCAAGTTGAGTTAAGCTGTTTCCCCTCGAACTGTTTTTGGCCAATACATTTCTCTACAACTCAAGGACCGTAGTTAGTGTAACAATGGAGCACCAGTGTGGTGACTAAACAAGCCACTTTGGTGAGCTTTTTGGGTGAGAAGCTGTGAGAGGCAAAGAGAAAGAGAACCCACATGACTGGCCACAATATGGCCAAGGCTGAGAGACTAATCAAGCTCAAGGCTGATGTAGTAAGTAGGGAAGACACAACTTTTCCAAAGCTAGGTATGCTTTATTTCTTGTTACTCCATTAATTACTATTAATGGTTAAAGGATGAGGAACTGAAATAAGCCCATTGCCTTCTGGGATGTCCCACTCTATGCAGAGTTATGGCTTTCCCATTCAATTTCTTCTCAGGCACTCTGAAACGTTGGGTAGGCACAGATTCCTTTCTCCACATATGGTTTTGATTAACTGTAAATCAGATGGCAGTTAAAGGAGCAGAAACTACCTAGTAGAAGTCTGTTGGTTCCTCTAGCCTACACTAGGGAAAAGCTATGGTCAGAGAGATTGAGCACCAGGAGAAGGCAAGTGGGAAAAACATGTGACTGTTAATGTGGCACTTTGAGCCAGAGTTATGTGTTGTCTTTGTTCACAAACCATGCAAGCGTGGAAGTTCATAGTAGACACGTAATAATGACCTGGACATCTCTGTGTTCTTTTCCAAAACAAAGCTAGCTCCCCCAGGTGCTTAGTCCCTGTGATTGTGGAGATAAGCTAGAGATAACCTAAAAATTGATAATGCCTCGAGAAAACTTCAGAAACCAAAGTAAATGCTGAGCAGGACTACTTGTGATCTCGGAATGGGAGCTTCAGCATAGCTCCCTCTGCCATTTAACAAAAGAAGCATGAATTATGCAAAATAAGCGAATATATACAAATATGCACAATTTACTCATAACTCCAAATTCTGCTTTCCTTGATGAAGACTTTTTGTTTCCTTATTGCATGAATGGGAATAATGAGTTTTAAAACACAGAATATGCACAATTATTATATGTTCAATTATTATTATTGTGTATATAAGCAAAACATAAAAAGGATCAGGAATGCAAATACAAAAGGTAGTCTGTTTAAGCCACTTGCCAGACGCTTCAGAGGAATGGTATGCCAGTATAGGGCTCTAGAGCATGCAGTTCAACAACTTTCATTATGGGGATATATGCCCTGTTAATCTGCATCTCCAGTCATTAAGGGTTGGTATATTTACCTGCAGTGTTGCATTTGCTTGCAAAGCAAACCCGGACTTCTGACCTCTGAGCCAGATCCCATGGCATAAAACTGGCCCTGGCTCTCTCCTTGCTATGTGATTGCCTTTGCTTGGCACAGCTAAGCAAGGGCTGGAGGCAGCTATCAGCGCTGCAGGAGTGCCAGTGTCCACACCTGCATCAATAGTAGGAACGGGATAGTTATTCAGTGTGTTGTTCCTTTCTATAGAGTGGCAACCAGTAGGATCAGCTCATTAGTTAAGGCCCCTGGAAGATCTTCTAAGCCAATATGATGCCCCCTCCTTTTATCTAGCATTACTACCATGCTGTTAGCCATCCCCATATCCCACGGCATTATGCTTCAAAGACTTGCCACATGAAAAGTGCATTACCTATTGTTAAGTTTAAAAAGAAAATACTGAGTCAGGATTAGTGGGTGCAGTTTTGCAACCGGGGAAATCTGAAACATGAACTCCCCTAGTTCTAAAAGCCTCACTCCCCTTTGAACAGGACCCCTATTAATTAATTCAGTTGAATTTGCCTTAGGAAACAGAGACAACTACAAATCCCATGCTCCCTGGCAGGAAAATGAAAACTTTGAACATGCTCAGGTCCATCATTTTTGGTTCAGTAGGGGTTAGGCAGCCTTCTCCTGTTTCTAGAAAGACTTTTCTTTGTTTGGAATGGGTAGTAGCAGAATTCAGCACACAAAAAATAATTAATTTTAAGTTTCTGAGTGTTCCCAAGGAAAGTTCAAAGCAAAACAAAAATGATTTTTGAGACAAGCTGGTTTGAGTTCACCCGTCACTAGTCCGAATGCAACCTACTTGAATGAAGATGTTTGGTTTGAAGATCATAGCATACCTTTAAAGGCAAATTGACTATAGCAATAGTCTGATTCCTAAATCCTCATTAAAATGAAGTCTTACATAGTCTTCTTGTCGTTTCTACATGTAAACAGGATTATGACTCTCCAGCTCCATAGAATTTCACCAAGGCAATTAATTGTTTGTAATTCCCACTGAGCACTCCCTGCTTATTGGTGCCTGAGATATGCTCTGTCCTGGTTGTACTGATTTGTGATCCAAGATAGCCTTGCCATTTGATTAGTTGAAACAATGTTGTTAAAAGACTGGTCAAATATTAGCCAACAATACTCAAGTATTTAAAGCCTTAGTTTAGTCTCTAATTGCAAAAGCCCCTGTCTCCAAGAAGATTCTAGAGTCCAGTCCTTCACAGGGTTTTTAAAGACCACCATATTAGGCCTTCCTCCCCACAGCAAATGTAAAGGACTCTCTTTCTCTGTTGAGCCTAGCTCCTACCTAGGTGTTTGTGACCTGTGCCGCTGTGGTGAAAACTCGCATATGTGTGCTTCATGCTTCTTCCTAAACTTCATGTTTCAGTTCAGACATGCTTTTATTATTTGTACACCGCCCACCTGAGTGAGTTGCCCCAGCCACTCTGGGCGGCTAGGATAACTGGGCGGTAAGAATAACTAGGCCCAAATGATTCAGCCTTAGTTTTCATAGACACCTTGTAAGCATAAGGGAAGGGTAGGGGTTGTGCCTGAGAGCTGTGCTCTGAATGCCAAGGTACCTGGAGGCCATTCACACATGAATTTGGCTGCTCTATGTGAGGCAGCCAGTTAGAGCCCCCACTCAAGCAAAGGAGCCCTACACACACACACACATTTAAGAAGTGCCGTGCTGGATCAAACCAAGGACTCATCTAGTCCAGCATCCTGTTCTCACAGTGGCCAACCAGATGCCTGTGGGAAGCTCACAAGCAGGACATGAGTGCAGCACCGCTCCCCCCATTTGAGCTCTCAAGCAACTGGCATTCAAAAGCATACTGTTTCTTATACTGATACCAGAGGTTGTGTACAGCCATCGTCACCCTGAGCTGTAGCTTCTGGAGGAGGAAAAACCCCCAGAAAGTTTTAAGAAATGTCTGAATGTCAGAAAACAGCTTTGCCTGGGTGTGTGTGTTTAATAGCTGAGGTTTTACTCAGTGTCTAGCTGCACAACTCTCTTACTCATTCAGTTTTCTCTTTGTCTTTTGTTGATATCCTGGGTTTTTTTTGGCCAGCCTGTTTTTTCTGCCATCTCCCCTTTTCCAGTTGCATGGCTCCTTAACTCACCTTGTCTTTCTCGATAACATACAACCATCTTGTGCCCCTTTGATTGTGTCAGTTCTTCCTCCATATTCTTTACCTTTATATGCACATCAGAGGCATCCTTCCTTTCCACACCACCGGGACAACCATACCCTTATCTCTTGCACCTTGTTGCCCCACCCCAATTACTGTTTTAAATTTCATAGGTGGGAGGGTAGTAAATAAAGTAGTTTACTGTTCTTATTTCTCTCTGCTAAACTATGTATAACTTGAGATTTATATATGGATGAGCTTGAGCTTGATGTAACTATCACAGAATAGCTCCGTGCAGATTGACAGGATGCCTTCTTTCATATAATTGTGCTTCTGAGTGTTGCAGTGGCTGCAGCAGCACTGGAACCCCCTTTGAAGCACAAAAATTGCTCTGCTGGGATTGGCAGGTGAATCACACCTGTGATACACACTTGTATCCATGTTATAAAAATTGAGATTGCCAGCTTCACAGGCGTTGTGATCCCATGTTGGCACTTCAGAAAAAATAGTTGTCAATTGAACTCAGTGGCATGTGAGGATGAAACTCTTATCTAAAATTGTTTTTTGTTGTGTGTAGAAGGAAATTCAAGTTAACTGCTTTGGCTCAATTGTAGCGCATCACTAGAGCAAATCAACAAGATACCTGGGTACAGTAACAGACCTGGTTACTGTACTTGCCTATAAAATACTTAGAATCCCTCTTTGCTCTATTGGGATTAATATTCCTTCATTGCGGGGGGTTGGACTAGATGACCCTTGGTGTCCCTTCCAGGTCTACAATCCTATGACTATAATACTCATTGTAATTGCCAGTGTTTTCACTCAAAATATTGCTTGCTTTTTCATTTCAGGGAGGAGCCATCTCCATCCTCACCGCGTGCGAAAGACCAAATGACTTTTCAGGCATGGTATTAATTTCTCCTCTAGTAGTTGCAAGCCCAGATGTAGCAACACCGATCAAGGTAAAAATACAGGCATAAATTAATTTCCAACACACTAGCTAAATGTCAGCTGAGCTTCACACAGTCTCCAGCCAGTAGCTCTTTTTTCCCACCAGTCCTTCCTCTCTGTACATGTCAATTTGCACTAAAAAAGAAAAGAAAAGGGGGAAAGGATTAATTTAAGGTCCTTGCTAATTTTAAATGAATTTCAGAGGAAAATTCATGGTCACTACGAAGACTATGGGTCTAAATATGTGTTGGAAACATGTGAATAGCAAAATCCCAGTGGCTGCCTTTTAAGAAAGCGCATGAGGCAGCATTGAGAGAGAGAGAGATATGGAACACAGAAACCTGCAAAGACCTAACAAATGGCTTTTGCTGTCACTTTACCTTGCCAATTCCCCCCTCCCCCGATTTTTCCATATTCCAGGTTCATGTTTACCTTTGTATAGTCACTATGAGTGGAAGGACACTTGACAGTTATAATTCTGCCTAATGACATACATTTATGTGATTAGTGGGCTTGGGAGGCGAAGTTCAACCTGGTTTGCTTTAGCTTCATAGGTTTAGTCTCAGTATTACACAACAAGCAATTTTGAATTTGCTTGCATTTAAGTGGATGTTGGGGGGGGGGGGGAATGCCCTGAGATTGGAAAAGTAGCCTCCATCCCTATAGCCAGTCCCGTCATCTGTTAATGGTAAGCATGGGAGCATGCATACAGTTGATGCTCTACTCAGACTTTATAATGGTAAAATTTAGATTTTTAGAATGGGGACATATCCTAATCTTCATTATTTATATCAGTGGAATTCAGCTAAGTTTTACTCAGAGAAGATCTATTGAAATGGATGCCCCTAACTTGGACATATTTGTTAGTCTACTCTGAATAAAACATAGTTGAATCCCACCTTATTTGTCTTGTTAAGAGTGCATGCAGTGCATTTATATGTACCATCATCTAGATCAGGGTTTCCCAAACTTTGGGTCTCCAGTTGTTTTTGGACCACAACTCCCATCATCCTTAGTTAGCAGGACCAGTGCTTGGGGATGATGGGAACTGTAGTCCAAAAACAGCTGAAGACCCAAGTTTGGAAAACCCTGGTGTAGATGGATATGCACCATAATGAGTTAAATCTACCAACCACAACTCCTGGCAGAAGACACTGTGCAAGAACCTGCTCAGATGAGTTCATTAGCTTTTCCTCAGATATTTTATCTATCAAGGTACTTGTTACACAAAGCTGTTTAATTAAAAGCCTGTTGTTTCACTTGGTATCATCCCCCAGGAAGCCAGAACATCTCATCTCCTCAGGCCAGTGGTAGGAACTGAGCCTAGACAAAACACACTAGGCAGAGTATAAGTAGTAGTGCACAAACAAAGCACAGGGTCACATTCATGTCATATATTTAAAGCAATCTTATACGTCTTCAATAGTCATGGCACACACACACCCCAAAAAAAGAATACTGGTAACTGTAGTTCATTAAGGGTGATAGGAAATATAGCTCTGTGAGGGGGTCTCCTAACATGTAGAAATATTAGTGCCAGTGGAAAGGTGAACTTTTCCAAGTGACTTGAAGTTGCAGGACCACATTTGCATTTCTGGAGAATACATTTATGTCCTAAAATCTCTCTCTTGGCCCATGTGCTAAATGGAGCTCATGAAGCTTTGGTACAAAAGGAGTGTTCCATGGCAATGGCATTTGCAATGCCTGTAAATGCCTCTGTGACTGCTTTGATATTTGGTACCTTGGAGAAACTCTTCATTTCATCCTTTTTATCTTTGCTCTAATACAGTATAATTTCCCAATCCATAGCAACTTTGATGAAGGAGGATGAGAGAATGTTATGTGACTGGGCGTACTTAATGGATTTGTACTCTAGCAAGGTCACACTTTATACTTTGCAGGAAGTATCTCTGGATACAGTATTTGACATTCAAAGAGACTATAAAACAAAGGCCCAGCTATTTGTTTTCTTGGTTGTCAACATTTCCAAGCAATCACCACTTAATTAGAAGGTAATTTTCAAAAGATCAGAGGAGAATTTTAAATATTGGGCTTGATTGCAAAATGCTTTTAGTGGGAGAAAGAAATACATTTTCCTTCTCTTCTGTGGGCATTTGTATGCTCCGGAAGTTCAGACCTTTTGCATTTAACTCCCAGAGGGCAGGTATGCAATAGATTTCCTTAGTCAATGCCTGCACATTTGTTCTTGTTTATTTGTGTCCCCCTAGAGAATGTGCTTCGCAGAAAGAGTTGCAGCCTAGGCAAATACTGGGTGGATTGCACAGGCGACAATTTGCATTGTAACAGACTGAAATTAGAAGTAAATGGTGATGAGACAAAATTGGACTGCATTGAAAAGTGAAACGCTGCCTCAGTATTAGCTTCTTCAGCAAGGAAGCTTATTTTCCCTGCTTATTTTGGTGCCAGGAAGAAATGTAGGAATCCTGAAGCTGGACAAAGATGTGTTGAGGAACACTGCCTGTTGCATCATGCTTGTCCTTGTAAATGACCGTGGGAACTTTTCCTGCCTTTTCAGTGTATTTGTACTAGAGCTGTTAGTTGGCACTTAAGACCGGATCCTCAGCTGGAATATAACATTGATGTGGTGGTACAGCAACAGAGAACCTCAAACCATTTCTGCCACCTGCCGATCTGGCTCCTGCAACTCTCTTCTTTGCTGTCCAAGTTACTAACTACATTCATCTCCCTCAGGTTTTTGCAGCTAAAATACTTAACTTAGTTCTGCCAAACTTGTCCCTGGGATCTATCGACCCAAACGTCGTTTCCCGGAATAAGAAAGAGGTGAGAATTTTATTGCTCTTGCAAATCACTGCGGTGTCTGTTCTTGTTTCCCAGTCTTGTCCATTTGTTCTTGCCTCAGCAGTTTGACTGAACTACAAGGGCCAAGTTGCATCTTGGTACAAACTGATGAAATGCCCTTGGAAAAGGGATGGGACCCTGTCTGTATAGACAATGAGAGAATTTCATATGGCACTTAGGAGGAGAAAATTTAATCCAGCCTGAAATGACTTAATCCTCATATGTTTTGCATCAGTATTGTGAAGCAGGGAAAATTCATTCTGTCATTCTGTGTCCCTGTTCTTCATCTTAATATGGAAGCAAATGGGTTGACTTCATAGTTGTCATGATGCACCAGTGGTGGAGGCTGCCCAATAGTCGACCTTGCATTTTGCAGTAGCTCTGTAGACAAGCATCTTCCTTCCTGCTTACAGACGTTTTCTGAAGCACAAGGATGCAAACCTGCATCTGCAGCCGCTAGTAAAACCAGAGGTGTCCACAGCAGCTTTAGCATCAAAATGGTAACAAATAAAAATGTACTTGTTCTTTAAAGGAGAACACAACCATGGGCATACAGGGAGGGGGGAATGAATGTAAGCAGAGCCTGACAAAGGATTGCTAGACGGGGTTGTAGTTCATTGTAAAGATCAACTGAACTGACAGGAAATGGCACTCTGGGATTTTGAAAAAAGCAGGAGACTATAGCATGTTAGTGAACGCACATTCCTACCAGCTCAGATGTCTCTCAGATGCACTGTAAATATACTGAATGCTGCTAACTCGCTAGGTAAGCTGCATTGCAATGATTAATACATGCTGATGGAGCTCTCACCCTGGAAATGCTAAGAAGGTGTCTGACAGCAAAGTGCCAACAAGATGCCAGCAATGCAGCAAGGTTAAAATGCTTCTTAGCACATCCAGCCTGTTGTAGTCAGCATAGTCAACAACACTTGTACTTAACAGAGAGGTCCACACATAGCAGCTTAAAGGAGGATTGGGTGTATGTGGCTAAGTAATTGAGCACATGCTCTGCATTTAGGGTCTCAGATTCAATCTTTGGTATCTTTCATTGAAGAGTCTATGAGCCAGACTGCATGCTAAATTTCCTGTGTTTCTGGGCTTTTCAGTACAGGGATGTTTTAACTTAAATTGCTGGCACAGGGGCTTCAACATACCTGTAGCTTGCATAGTAAAAAAAAAAATGCTCTTATTGAAATGTATGGGATGGTCCGTGTCTCTCTCCCTCCCCCCCTCCCCCCCCCCCGCAAATTACAGACACACAGGGGCAATAATCCAGATCAGAACCACAGCAGGTGGCAAAGGGTTAAAGCCTTCCAAATCCCCATGCTAGGGTCCCAGCAATTGGTGTAGAAAACAAATCAAATACTTAAAGGCACAGCTACATATTGAGTGTAACTTGTAGTTTGCCCTTCTGATAACAGATCTGGCTAGGAAAGATCCCTGCCTGGAGAGCCATTATCAGTCAGGCTAGACAATATTTACTAGGAAGAAACAATGGGCCATCTCTCCAGAAGGCCACTTTTGGCAGGTTTTCATGGAAGTCATCCAATCCTTATAGTCCACATGTGCAGTGTATTGGACCTGTAGTAGCAGTAGCAGCTCGCATGGAGTGGTGGTGTTGTGTAGCCACCCTCCCAACACTGGCACAGTATACCTGGACAGTGCTGGGGCAGGGAAGGGCAATGGTGTGGGTAGGACTGTGCAGATGTTGGATTCGCTCCACCAGTAAGGCCATGCAGTCCTGCCCCAGCACCGCCCAGTTAACCTGTAGCAACACTGGTGTTGGCCAGGCAACTCTGTGATGCTGTTCCACTGCACTGACCACTACTGCTTAACAAATGGCTTTGGAACCAGGAACACCTCTTTGATGTGTCGTCATACATTACAAATACCTAGCAATTTGGAAATATTGTCTAGTCTGCTGAGATTAGATTTCTTCTGAAACATTACCTATAAAAGTTTGGACAGTTTCTCTCTCTCTCTCTCCCTCCCCCCCCCCTCTCTCTCTCACACACACACAGCAGTCCCCAGTTTCTTAGTTCCACCTACACTCAGAATCTTCAAAACACGAATTTAGAATCTGCTGGGAACAGCATGGGAATTTGTCTGATATGCACATGAGACTGTATCAGATTAAAAGCTCATCGAGGCCTTTCTAGGGCCTCTTTTTGCACAAGTGTGCTCAAGACACACTTCCCGACACCTATAGGGAGTGTGTATTAGGACCCACCCTATTATTGTGGCTATAGTTTGTTTTAAAACATTTTTAATGCAGTATTTTCAGTTGTTGTAACCCAACTTGGGAACTTATGGTGAAGGGCAGATGATAAATTGAAATAATAGTAGTAGCAGTAGCAATAACAGCCCAGCGATGCAAAAATGCCCAAGGTGAGTCACAGCTGATCTCTGACTCCAAAGTTTGTCCGTCTCTGCTATGTGCACCAGAACTTCAAAGCAATTTGAAAACATTGCCGTGTCTGCTGACATTGGGTTACTTTTGAAAAATGACCTATCTGTAGTTTGACAGAAATAAATCCCCAGCATTTTAGTGTCATCTACACTCAAAACCTGCAGAATACAAGTTTAGATTGTACTGGGAACAGCCACTATTTACATGCTGCACGTATTCATCTGCCAGACCAATTTCTAGTCTCTATAAATATCATTGGGATGTCCTCCAAGAATTTCCTGACTTGTTTGTGTTCATAGCAGTTTGGTTTTGCAAACCAGGAACTGAAATGTAAATGGTGGATTTGAGACATTTTGATCAAAAAAAAAATCTTGCTTGTTAAATCTGATGCAAAACTCCAGATGTGTTGGGGTGTAATTTCAAAAGAAAGCAAGGCTGTCACCATAATCTAAAATGTGTTTGATGCAAAGGCTGTGTTGCTATAGGTTTATACTGGGGGGGGGGGGGCTTGCCTGCCTTAATAACCAATAGCCCCTGAATCTAGTTGAACAATCCCTATTGGTCCCATATTATAGTGTGTATCTCCATCTGCATTAAGATACATCCAGCTGGTTCAGTGGACCTGAGTGATCATTACAAAGCAGATGGGAATCCAGAATCCAACCTTCTCCCACACACCAGTCTTCCCCTCCCAATCTCTGAAAAGGTCATTAAACCAAATTTTAGGGCTGAAGAACTGTATCAGGAAAGGATCAGGATATTAGGAGGAATTCAACATAGCGCTATGGAGATCACTCCGTTGGTGCAAGCATTTGTGCTTACCTGATGAAGAAAGCGCTCCCCCTGCACCCTGTTCTGGGGGTTCCCCTGGCCGCCACCCCCAAGATAGGGGAAGCCCCGTTTCACTAGCAGTAAGTAGTCCTTCTCTGTGGTTTCACTAACGACTAGTTAGATGAACCCAGGCAATAGTTTCTGTGCTGGAAACTTGGGAGGGGGTTGCAAGCATCATGATTACTCTGCAGTATCAAAGCAACTCACAATGTTCCAGTGATGTCTATTGTGTTTTCTTCTTTGTTTTGCTTTACTGTATTACTGTATTACTTAACCGCTTTTCTACCACAGTTTTTGTTTTTTTATTTCTTCATTTATATCCTGCCCTGCCTCCCAAAGGAGCCCAGGGAGGCAAGCACATCCACAGTTTTGTTTTTTGTTTTTTGTTTTTAAAAAGAAGTGTCCTAAAACAGTTAAAAATGGTTTCGATTAAAAAGACAGTTGTGGTTAAAACCTTTATTTCTTCCATTGACCTCAGGGTTGCTAGGGACAGTATTTTTCAGTCACTGAATGCCTGGATAAACAGGAACGTTTTCAAATAAGTGCGTGTTTATTTATCTTACCACTTACATCAAAGATTAATTTAGTGATAACATGTTGTGGGATTGCCACTGATTACATGCTAGAAAGGGCACATTCTTTTCCCTGAATCACAGAGCAAATTCAAGAGCCAGCAGCATATTACTGCTGCTGCTATTGCATCATTTTATAGCTGCATTTTTTTAAAAAAAACAACAACATGAGGTTTTCATAAAATTAGTATAATTTACTATATGTTTTAGGAACTTGTTTGTTCATTATGCATTTGAAAATGTGTTTGGAAATAGGATATTATATCCAAATTTTGCATGATGGCTCCTGATAGCGAGCAACAGGTTTTTGTCTATGGTCGGATACAGTTGGTCACCATTTTGACTCAAGATGCCATTCCAGGGCTTGTGGTTTTTTGCTCCTGTCAAGGCACTGCCAGGAGTGAGGGAGAAGTAAAAAGGGGGGGGGGGGTTGAGCAGCCTATTGTAGCACACAGCTTGTTTGTGTTAAACAAGAGCTAAACGTTAACTATGGTTTTATTTAGTGGATGGGTGAATTATTACATTTGTATCCCACCATTTCTTTAAGGAGCTCAAGGTGGTATACATAGTTCTCCCCCTCCCATTTTATCCTCACAACAACCCTGTGAGGTAGGTTAGGAGATATGACTGTGATTGGCCCAAGGTGAGCTTCACAGCCGAGTGGGGATTTCAACCAGGGCTGACACTTTAAGCACTACACCACACTGGTTTAAGGTCATGTGTGAACCACACCTTTGACTCCATCCTGTTTACTAACATTAGAAGGAAAACACAGGTGTTTAAGGGAAACTGACAGGCATTGAGGAGCATCCATTTTGGGATGAATCATCTCTGCCCATTCTTCCTCTATCCTTTCATAGAGATATGCCCCATTCTACATGGTCACATCAGCTGCCCTGGTCACTAACATCCCAGCAAAAGTTGGTTAGGTGTTTTTTTAAAAAAACACAACAACTCTCTCCTGCATTAGGATTAAAAAATAAAAAATCAGCATAAAACAAGGTTAGGAAGAAAAAACAAAGAAAATCCCATTAGGCTATTTCCTGGCATTTGTGGCTTTGCATATGAGGGTGGTGAAGGTGGTACGTCATATGAATTATTTATCTACATTATTTTATTCTGCGGGAAGAGGACGTCTGTCACTCCGCCCACCCACTCATTTGTGATTTTTCTTCCCCCAAGAATTCTTTTATCTGTTGCTTTTTTGTCGGGGAAGTAGCTTGAGGCTGGGCTGCCTGCACGTGGTGCTGTGTCACAGCACCAAACAAACAACTTGGCAGCTTTTAGTCTGCAGCCAGTTGCTAAGTAGCCGGAGCAACCCAGCACTTTTGTTTAAATTGGAGGAGAAAAGTCAAATTGGCCGGGGTGAAAATGTCAGAGCACACCCAGGTGCTGAGAAAGGGAGTTGGCAAAATTGCATGCACTCGCCTCAGTTGTTCCGTTAGCCATCTCTTTTCTCTTCTTCTTCCCTGAAAGCACATTAAACAGGAAGCCAGACCTTTCTAAAGCAAGGTTTCTCCTGAGCAGAAATGGGAGAGGACAGTGAAGAAGCAGGGTTTGGGGGTCAGCAAACTTTTTCAGCAGGGGGCCAGTCCACTGTTCCTCAGAACTGGGGGGGGGGGCAGACTATATTGGGGGAGGTGAACGAATTTCTATGCCCCACAAATAACCCAGATATTCATTTTAAATAAAAGGACACATTCTACTCATGTAAAAACATGCTGATTCCTGGACCGTCCGCAAGCCAGATTTAGAAGGCGATTGGACCGGATCTGGCCCCCGGGCCTTAGTTTGCCTACCCATGGTTTAGATGCCTCTAAAGGCAAGGGAAGAAATGCCTTGATTCATACTTGGCTACTTATTTAGAGTGGACTGTTTGCAACCAAGTTGTCCCATTGGTGCAGGGACTTAGGGACTTCCACCTGTACAGAAGGATTTCCTTTCCCTCTTCTCTTCCCCCATCCAGGCAAACAAAATCTGTTCTGGGTTTCCCCACAACCTTCCCACGTTCCATTTAGGCACAGGGACACAACCCAGCGTTTCTAAGAAAAACATATTTCCGTAGGAGAAATAGAGGCACAGGATGACATGTCCCACATTTCCCCAACAACACTTTTGCACCCAAGCTGTGTTTCAGTATTTGACTAGAAAGCATATCTGCCTTCAAAAAAATCAAAGCAACCACCCCAAACCAACAAGAAACTGAACTTCTGGCACATGCAGCATCTCCCATGAGTATTGAGCAAAGTCCATTTCAGAAAAACCATGTTATCTGCTGTTCATACTTACTCTTTACACAGCCGTGGAGATAAGCACTGCCAGGCAGTTTCCAGTGGCCTGAACCCTCAGGAGGGTGCACCACGTACCCCACATGCTGGCTCCAGCCACCCTGCTCCTCTCATTGCTGGTCCACTGGTTTTCCTTTGCCCAGTGCTTAAGCCCAGGTGGCTGTGGCTGGCGGCCGCCATTTTAATTCCCCCACAATGCTTTTGGGGCCCCAAGACTGTGCTGCTTTGGAGCAATAGTACATAGAGCTCCAGAGGCATTGTGGGGGAATTAAAACGATAGATGGTAGCATTTGCTGGCTAAACTGGCTTTTATTTTTTGCTGCTGCTGTGTCTGCCTTCTATTGTCCAGGGAAGAGAAGGGCCCCCTGCTGTGCCAAGGGCCACTACAGGGAGTGGGGGCAGCAGGAGCCCCACCAGACCCAGTGGTGGCCCTCTTCTTCCCCCTCTACTGTAATGAGATGGAATGGCTGCTACCAACTGAGGGAAGAAGGAGCTAATCTCCCAGCAGAGTCCATGGAATTCTGTGATGAGTCAAAAGAGAAAGGAGGTTGATGCTCTCTTATTGTTAATATAATTGATGTATCACTATGTCCTGCTTAATTTTGAAATATTTTGGAATTGAGATGGTTATTGATACTTTGTGTTGATTTTTCAAAAAACGAATTGTATTGTTTTTGTTGCTGTATATTATGACCTGCTTTGAACCTGGTTTTCTGTAGAAGGCAGCATATAAATTGAAACCTCTCATGTGACTGCAGTCAAAACTGAGAACCTTTGTGGAGGCTTTGCCACATGAGAAGAGGGTGTCTGTCCATTAAAATGTGCTGCCTTTAAAGCAAGTATCCATTGAGGAGTTGGTTAAGCCATAAAATGTTCATTCAATGTCCCTTTTATTTCAACAGGTTGACTCTTACATCACAGACCCGCTGGTTTACCATGGCGGCATGAAAGTCTCCTTCGTCATCCAGTTGCTGAATGCCATTGCCAAAATAGAGCGTGCACTCCCCAAACTGACTCTTCCCCTGCTGGTGCTCCATGGTTCACCTGACAAACTCTGCGATATCAAAGGCTCTTATTTGCTGATGGATACAGCACCAAGCCAGGATAAAACTCTCAAGGTTATCTTGGCTTTTTCTGTAGGATTAAGGGATCGGTGTTTACTGCTCGGCAGTTCGAATGGGCTCCTTTCTGACTGATGTAAGGCACTGTAGAGGAAAACCTCACCTGGGGGAGAGGCATGTGTCAACCTCTCTATCTTCCACAGGGTAAAATGAGTTAAATTCTGGGGCAATACTTAAGTAGGCCTAAGCACATTTATTTGGAAATAAATACCACTGGACGGCACCCAGCTAACTTAGAGTAGACCTGCTAAAATTAATGAACCCAGTTAGCCGTGTCCATTAATTTCACTGGGTCTATTCTGAGTAGGGTGAACATTCTATTGATTTCAGCCAAAACACAAGGAAGTTAACATGAAGAGGCAGCAATTAGTACAACAGGCTAGCCAGCTCTCCCTTGATGCTGTTAGTAATGGAAAGCATGTGCAGAAAAACAAAAACGGGGAGTGCAATACCTACTAGGATTTCACAAGCATAAAATATTTAAATTACACTTAATTTTTATTCATTCGATGTTTGAGTGAACATCTGCTCTAGCAATAGGAGAGTAAACAAAAAAGAGGGATAGAATGTATTTTTATCAGGTGTTGATGAGCAGCTTGAAACAAGCTGCCTTTCGAGCCATTTTGAAGTATTTATGAAGAATTACAGTGCATGCTGTGTAGTTTTGTACAAAAGGGATGGTGCATGCTGAAATTCGGCACCTGCTTTCAGTCCATGGTTACAAAGAGTAGTTATGATCAGTTGAAGAAGGGAGAGATGTGGGGCTTCTTTTTCAATCTCTGTTTGGTTTTGTGACGCTAGCATTACCACTCTGTGTGCATCAGAGCATTAGGGGAAAGATGACTTGTTAAAGTGCTAGTCTAAAGTGCAGTTCTATTTTAGCAGGCCACAGATGGCCACAGTTACTTGCAGGATGCGAAGGGTGTTATTGTAAGCTTGTGGAGTTCATTCATATGCTACACAGTGCCTGTTGTGCAATCCTAACCCCCACCCTTGCTGTTGATGGTGGTGAGAGCAGAGGTTTAGGATGGCACATAGTGTCCTCTTCTCTGGACCTCCACTGACAGAGAGGAGTTGTGGGTGCCAGTGGTGGTGGGTTATCCTTTGCCCTGGCAGACAGGAAGCTACCACTGTCAGTAGGCAGCAGAAAGCCCCCAAATTGGTCGTTTTGATACATGGTGCCAACATCTTTGGATCCATTGGGTCGTTTTCAACTAAGTTTTACCCAGACAAGACCCGTTGAAATTGATGGGTCTGCATAGCTATGGCTTTGTGCCTTTAACCGTGCTTGTTCCTTCTCTTTGCAGGTGTATGACGAGGCTTACCATGCCCTCCACAAAGAGCTTCCTGAGGTGACTGCATCTGTCCTTAAGGAAATACAGTCGTGGATTAGTCAGAAACTCTCAGCAGCTGCTGAAGAAGCCCGTCACTCTTAAAGAAAAGCTGGCTTGAGACCTTCTTAAATGGTTGTTGGGCTATTCCGGGAAGATATTTTTTCCTTTTCTGTTTTTTACAACCTCTTTTCGGGAGCAAAAATGTTTCTCTTAAAGGGACTCCTGAAACACGTTATTTTTAAACAGACATTTCCTGTGGCGTTGTGGGGAGGGGGGTTGCCACGCAGCCGTTTAAAGGGCGCTTTCTTCCCAGGAGAAAGAGCTATGGGAATGTTGTATCAGTACAGACTTCCCGGCTGGGGGTGCTGCTTTAAGGGACTTCCTTGAATCCCCCCTCAAAGCCCACAACACTCTCTAAACATGTTCTTTGTTGTCCAGGGAGTTCCTGAGGTGCTGAGGTATTTTTTTCCATTTTTTAATATTGCAATAATCTTCGGAATGTTTTAAAAAATAATTGGCATCTTCCATGTCATTCAGTTTCTACTCTTGCCAGGTGACAATTCCTCCCTCCTCTACTTCCAAGGCTACAAAACAGACCCAAAGGGAAACGTCGTTTATCAGATGGAGATGGAGCTAGGAAGGAAGTTAGGCTGCTGGCGGAGTCTCTTCCTGTGTGAATTCAGGCCATGACTGTGTTTAGATTTAGGGTCAGGCCAGGCCGAAAGGGCCTCTCAGCCCTCAGGGCTTTGAGAACAAGGAGGAGTCCAGCAGGCCACAGGAACAGCGCAAGCAGCACTCTAGATGTAGCGCTGTTTAGTGATCAGCCCCCAAAATGACGCCACTGAGGAACAGGACTAACAGAGAAGTCTACAAGCCTTAAGGCGTAGACTCTTAAGCACACAAAAGAGATGCTGGTGATGTTACTTCTGCTTCCAGAAACCAAATCCTTCTTCTGTGCAAGAACTGTAATCTGTAAATACGCGTAGGGGCTGCTTTTCTTGTTATTTGTGTTAACTGATAACTTAAGGTGTAAAGTCAAAAGTTATATTTAAAGAAAAATATTAAATATAATATATAATGTCTCTATAGGTCATTCAGAGGTATCTAGAGGAGGAACAGAGTATAGAATGAAGGCAGGGGTGTCACTTCTGCAACGTGCGTCCCTTTAGGGGATTTCCAGGCGGCACAAGTTTAACTCTGCCATATGAATGCAATTGCCACTTGAAAACCAGGGAGTAGCCACCCGTTGCTTTTCCACAGTTCTCACACTCCTATTCCTCCTTTTAATTAGGATGGACCAGACAGAAACAACTTGCCTTTGGGGTAGGGTAGTGTTTGTCTCCCTATTCTTTTATTCTATCCATGGTTGGAAGGAAATAAGGGGAAGGAGTGAAAGAAAGAAGCCAAAGTAATGGAAGAGTCAGGGACAGGAGGCTATTGTAAAAGTTACTGGATTCTCAGAGGTACGTGGGGGCCCTGGAAGCTTGACTAGCAGAGTGC
The DNA here is from genome assembly GCF_964270895.1 of Podarcis filfolensis. Lineage (NCBI taxonomy): Eukaryota > Metazoa > Chordata > Lepidosauria > Squamata > Lacertidae > Podarcis > Podarcis filfolensis. Next base: position 40,172,157 of record NC_139605.1, on the reverse strand, counting down.
TAGGGCTAGCATTTTTTGGCAATACTTACTTGAGGAGGGGGAAATGGGCAGTGCTAAGAACTGAAAAGAGCCACCTGTTGGGTGAAAGTGCTTGTTGCATATGAGGAAGATATTGACGAGGGGCGAGGAAATGGATAAAATGGGCTGTTTATGGTACGCATCTCTGAGGGAGGGGATTTGAGAGCAAGATAGTTATGTGGAATCTCTTAATTGCAACAACTTTGGGGTATTAGCTTTCACTGAGACTAGCTGCTTGGCCAGCCCAGACACATCTGCACCAGGAAAATATGAAGGAGCAGCTCATGGCTAGTCAAAAACATGCCACCTAGCTATTAAACAGTGTTTTCAGGCAGCCCAAAATTGCCATGTTTGTTGAAAGTCTGTGTAAAAATGCCCCTCTCCACCCTAACCAATGTGAGGATTATGAGGTGCCTGCCAATTTTGCTTTGCAGCAGAATTCTTCTATTTACTACTATTTCCCCCTCTAGAATACCCCAGTTAGCACTGCTGAGCTAGTCTCCTATTAAAGTGACTTGGGAAGAGAATCAGTTTAAAAGTTTTCCATTGGGTGCCTACCATGATCTTTCTACAAGAGTGCCATTCCTGCTTTTTCCATGCATTTCTGCTCTAGAGGTGTATGGATAGTGGATAGGACTTTATATAATAGATGCCCAGCAGGAGTTTGAACTCTTTTCACCTGCTGGTCTTTCAGCTTTGCACTGGGGGCAAACAACACAACATTCCCCACTGTTGAGATTTTTCAGCTGGACCAGTAGTCTGTGTTGCAAAACCACCCAGATTATGACAGTTTCACTTCCCACCTCCAAAGCCAGTTCCTTTTGGGAACTGTGAAAGAGAACTTTGTGTAATAACAAACAGCCCCCGAATCTAACTTTAATTAGCTCTGATCTGTTCTCTAATAAGGGTGTGAGTGGCAGAAGCTTAACACATCACAAGACCTCGGCAAGAGAAGCACTGTAGGAGTAACAGTCGCCTGGTTTGCACAGACTTTTTGCAACTCCTAGCAGTTCATCCAGATTTTTTTTAAAAGCCCCTTTTGTTATAGAATTAATTGTGACCATTTCAGGGTGCTTAAAATTTCCTTTGACAGGCCCCGAATTAATTATTGGTTGCAGATTTTATCAGTCATTTCACATCACAGAGGACTTGCCCTACCATAAGAGCTCAGCTGACTGAACCAGTGCAGCTGTAGTTGTGGCTTGTGGGTTACTAAAATGGAGACTGGGCTATGGGAGAACAGCATGCTTGCCGTTGCATATGGGTGGTGGGAATTATTTCAGCGGCAAAAGCCCAGTGAATTAGATACACTATTGTTCTTCTGGCTTCATAATAGGCTTCTTATCCCCTTCCACAAGCTGAAGGAACAGGCAATATTGCAAGGGGGGTGACTAGCTAAGGTGAATGCCCTTGCATTTATAAGCCTTAAAAAAATATATCAGGTAAGCTGCATGGATAAGCAGCAGTTGGCACAGAAGTAAAAGCACTCAAAATGCATATTGCACATTAAAACGGCAATCAAGGTGGAGAGTATTCCAAAGATGTGCATGTTAGCTTAATTCTTCACCTATTCAGATCAACTGGGAGTTTAGCCACAGTGTGAGAAATCTAGGTCAATGCTGGCTGCCTTGGAGGAGAAGTGCTTTTTCGCATTTAACTCCTACACACATGAGCACTGCTGGCCTCTATTGTATGCATGCCCAAAAGAGGTTCTAAGTTCAGTGCCTTTGAATAAATTTGTCCAGAGAAAGCCTGCTGTAACTCCTGAGCTTTGAAGCAATAGATAAAGAAGAGTTAGAACAGACTTCCACAGATGTGGCCTCCAGATGTTTTGAACTATAATCCCCATCTCCCTGACCATTGCCAATGGTGGCTGGGACTGGCGGGAGTAGCTGTGATCTTCAGGATCACAGGTTGGAGACAAATGGATTGGAAACTATATTTATCAACTGTCAAAGTCATGCCTAGGTTTGAAAAACCAGACACTTAATGGGAAAGCGATAGCTACTATTATTGGGAAAGCGATAGCTACTGTTCGTTCATTTTGCTAAGGACTATGCATTTGGGGAAATCCAACCCGGAGAGTGAGTTAGGAAGGTTATGTTCCTTTAAGAGCAAATAGAAGCTGGCCACCTTCGCATAGGCCTATTGAGCTTCCGTCTGCCATGGAGCTTTTAAAAGAATAGAACTAACTACTTAAGTATTGCTTTCAAAAAGAGGGAGGGGCAGTTTAAATAATACTAATTTGCTAGATGTTGGGGAGTTCGAAAAAAGACTTACATTCCTGCTGGGATAGAATAAACAACAGTTCGTAAACTGAATTGTGCTGGATCAACACCAGTGAAGGCTCTAAAACAAAAAATCATTTCTGCTGTAGTTAAACCTGTCAAGTCTAAGCTTGCTCATGCTGGGAAGTTGGACTTCTGCAGTGTTCTAAAGAAAGTAACTTGGTGAGCAACCACAGCTGGCAGCCAGGGGCAGCGTTTGGATTGCTGCAGGAAAACAAGGGCAAAGCCACAGGCTGCATTATGGCCATTGCTGTGGCCTCTTGCACCTGCCCTGAGAAAAAAGAGAGAGATTGTAGTGGTGATCTTCAGGAGCCTGCCTTGCTAATCAACATTAAACCAGCTGAAGCTCCTTGGGGCTGCCCTACCTCAGGCCTGCACAACTTGTGACCCACCAAACTGACTACAACCTTGCCTGTAGCCTGCAAAGTCTTCTGCTTTTACAATCCTAGACATGCAGCAGAAGTGGGAGTCTTACAGAGTCTCAGACATTGGTGAGTGAGCTGTTATTCAGCTTGGCAGGTGACAAATTGCACAGGCCTGCCCTACCTTAAAATCACAAACTAGAGTTCACCAGAAGCATCTACAATTTTAACTTGTTTGATGCATTCAGTTTCTGGGGAGCAAAGTTCTCCAGAACTTGTATCAGCTTCCAGACTGCTGTGCTGGGGACCAACGGAGTTTCCCCCTCTTTGAGAACTTAGTTCCTTTATGACAGAGCAATAGTTGTGTGTAACTAATGTATATAACCGCCATCATATGCACCGGACGTGGCATGACAACCAGCCTTCCCATAACATGTCTGGCACAACGTTTTATAATGAGCCTGCTCTTTTTATATCAGTCACCTTACCACTTTGATGACATTATCTTACCAAGATAACTTATTTTTCCAAGTAATTCCTGTGCCACTGTTTCTGCTCGTTTCATTTGTGCTCCAACTCACACAGTACTAGACACTCAACATACATACACACTTGAAATGCCTGTATTTACAGCGAGGAGAATGTGTACAACTTAGATACTTTTGAGAGAAAAAGAAAAATAATATGTATATGAACACTAATAATAAAGATATGTTTTTTTGAGTATGGCATGATTGAGAGCATTTGTACCTACCCAATTATATCAAGAGCTGCAGAGGTGTTTGGTTGTTGCTCTTTTGTAAACAACAACAGTGCTTTTACCCAGTTAATATTTGATAAATAGGCCAGGGGAGTAACTCAGGGACATTCTGCAAATGATAATTCAAGTCTTTACCACGCTCTAAAGACTGGGGCCTTTGGGAATGCAGAAGAAGAAGAAGAAGAGTTTGGATTTGATATCCCGCTTTATCACTACCCGAAGGAGTCTCAAAGCTGCTAACATTCTCCTTTCCCTTCCTCCCCCACAACAAACACTCTGTGAGGTGAGTGAGGCTGAGAGACTTCAGAGAAGTGTGACCAGCCCAAGGTCACCCAGCAGCTGCATGTGGAGGAGCGGAGACGTGAACCCGGTTCCCCAGATTACAAATCTACTGCTCTTAACCACTACACCACACTGGCTCTCTAGGTTAGAACAGGATTTGCTGACATGTGCTCATTCTCTTTGTTGATGGCACTGGATTGTGTCAGCGAGGGCTTTTTGTCTTCCCAGCAATTTAGAGCCATTTTGAAGTGCAGGCTGGGAACACCACATGGGTGAAGACTATAGCGTACACTTTCACATGGTTGAAAAGAAAGAGCATGGGCACAAAGAATAAATGCTAAAATGCCATTGATTGCTCATATAAATGTTTACTCATTTTCCCCTTGTGGGCTTCCCACAGGCATCTGATTGGCCACTGTGAGAACAGAATGCTGGAGTAGATGGGCCAGCAGATTCTTCTAAGCTTATTAGAGCTCCCATGTCTCCAATATGGCGCCTTCATTGAGTATACCTGCCTAGCTTCCGCTCCTTCACTTTGCACCATCACTTCAACCTCTGTCCAGCTTCTGAAATGCACGTACACTTCCCGTGATACTTCTTTGCTCTTAAATGCCGGTGTTCTTAAGCCATTTCATTCCCAGCCTGAGTGAACAAGGCCCACAGTACACCACAGCTTAGAATTCCAATTATATCCTTTTAAGCTGTTTTAGGGCCTCTCCAAATGGATTTTTTAAAAACGTGTATTCTGCAATGTCACTGGTGAATTAATCAGTGGTGGATTTATACTGGACCACCCGCACATTCCACTTTTTTTTTTTTTTTACTTTGCTGTACTGAATTATTGCCTTTGGGAGAGGCACTATAAAGCACAACAAAAGTGGGACAAAACAACCACAACTCTTGAACATTATGGAAAGTTAGGAGCATTATGGAAAGTATCAGTAATTCAGCAGCAAACCACGGGACATACTCCCAATTACAAAGCAGTATGTCCACTCCAAAACTTTTCCAGGCACAAACTGTGGAAAAAAGGATCACATATAACCATCCCAATACTAGTATTTGCACAGATCCATCATGAATGCACATTAAAAATGACATCTAGAGAGGCCCTTAGGAGGCTTCTTGCAATCTACATCCTTGGAAACGCTGAACCTCGGAACAGCTAATAAAACCTGTTACCAATAAGAGATGCAAGATAGAATCCCCTTTGCCCCCCTGCTGTGCTAGGGACCCTCGCCCTTAATACCTAATGTTTATTTTTGCTAGCATTGGCTGACGCTCGCTTTTAAATATCTCAGCCAGCCATCATATATCTTCAGTAACAAAGGCAACCACCTGTGCTCTAAGAAAATCTCATCATCTGCCACATTTTTGCATCTGCTATCTCCTATCAGGAATCCATCCTAATATTTTTTTTCTGGGGTTGTTGAGCTGGGAGGCTGCGAGCCAAGTGTTTTCAGAGAGAGCTTCAAGCTGCCAAGGCAACAGTTCAGTTCCACTGTAAGGTGAAGTGGGGGAGGGAAACTGGAATATCCAAGCAAATTAATTGGGTGGGGTTTTATGACAAGTAGACAGCAGGATGCAAGCATAGCTACAAGATCTAGCCAACCCTGCAGGAGGCAACATTTAGAGCAAATGGTGCTTGCGGGTTTTAACTATTTCTCTGTACTCTGAAGGTTTAGTACTTCATAAGTAGGTGTGAGAGACTCATCATTTTGCATGCTGCTCAGGGCAGATGAAAGTCTACTACAGCCCATCCAATGGGACGCTTGCTTCTGCCGTGAAGCCTGGACACGCACTTTCGTCTGGTGGAATTAATGCAAGAAAGCAGGCAACAATTTGGGGAAAGATTGGGGGGAGTGAGTTTTGGAGGCAGCACAGACTCCGCAGACCTCAGTCCCAAATTCCCAGCCTTGTAGGGACGAGATCCAGGTGTCTAAACATATAGCAACAGCTTCATTGCACTGTCAGTCAATCTGCAAGAATGAAGCCAACTTGCTGGCAAGCAGCAAGAACGCAGCTTTTCTCTTGAGAGCCAACAAGTATGGGATGCAGTACCCGGTTACTGCTGCACCTGGGCATAAGGCGACAAGCTTGCAAACAATGGTGAGCAGAGGTGTCTCAAGGTACAAACTGGAACTGTGGGCTTGTCCACATTACTTAGTCCAAGTCAAACTTGATTTGACCAGTGGCTAACCTGCTGTGTCCACCCTGAAAGCATCTCAGGCTCCTGATAATGATGTACAAGTTTACAAAGCTGCGGGGCTATGACTTCAGGCCAACTTTTGAACAGGAGGAAGAATTCTAGCCTCATACATTACAAATCCATGAACTTTTCCTACTTAAACACCTTCTGTCTGTTTTGGACTATCTGCACTCTCAGAGCACCTAGAAGACCTGGGTGGATTAACAGGCTTCTGAGGACCAGTGGCCTGTTTATATCAGTGATTCTTTGACAGATTTCAGGTGGACATATCCTATTTCCATGATGAAGAGAAAAGGAGTGTTCCAAAGCACTACTATCAAAAGATCCTCCCTTGACAAAAACTTGTGCACTAGAGTTAGTGGATACCTCATAGTCTCCACTATACAATGTTGTCTCCCTCTCTGAGGTTTTGGTGATATGAGGTGGAAACTGGGTTCCTTATCAACATAATGTGGAATTGTCCAGTTGCAAGCCATTTGTGTTTTTTTTAAAAAAAATATTTATTGGGATTTTACAAAAAACAGAGATTTACAGAATGAAAAAACCCCAGAGAAAGGTAAAAAATGAAAAAAGAAAACAAAGAAAGATACAAAAATTCATAGAAAAACAAACAAGAAAAAAAAACAAAATACAAAAAACAAATAGTTAGGAAAAAAAAAAAAAATCCATTTTTTGATATCTTTAAGTTCATATGCTTGTTTCCTTGACCTCCTCACACCTCCCCCTTTTGTATTCCCATTTACATAATCAATTCAGCAAATTCTTACCCTTTTTCATTTATCTTAACTCTATATCATAGCATATTATAACTCAATATTTTCGTCCATTTATCAGTTCATTTTTTACATATTCTTGTTAACTTTTGTTGCTAATTACCACTTATTGCCAATCCAAACATAAATTTAACATTCATTAATTTTACAATATTTCTGAAGATATACTTTAAATTTCTTCCAGTCTTCCTCCACCGCCTCTTCTCCCAGGTCTCGGATTCTGCCAGTCATTTCCGCCAATTCCATATAGTCCATCATCTTCATCTGCCACTCTTCCAGGGTGGGTAGCTCTTGTGTCTTCCAGTACTTTGCGATGAGTATTCTTGCTGCTGTTGTTGCGTACATAAAGAAAGTTCTATCCTTCTTTGGTACCAATTGGCCGACTATGCCCAAGAGAAAGGCCTCTGGCTCAGTTGCAAGCCATTTGGGGGGTGATGTTTTCCTGGTAATGATTAATTTAGCTTTCCTGAAAGGCTTGCTATATATCAAAGATATTCATGTTTTGTTGAACTATAACCCCACTATTTGGAATTTACCATGAGGCCATGACCTGTAGGCCTTGCGTTCAGTGCACTTAGCCAAACACATTGCATTTTAGCACTGGAAGATGACGTCATTGCCCTGTATACAATGATGGATTAATGATTTGCACTCCCTATCCTCATCTGAACTGGTCGTGTATAAACATGAGCATGAAGAAGATAAATATGGGAACATTTGGTCAGCTGTTTTTTTGTTTTTTTTTTAAAGACTTCTGCATCCTGTTTGGTGGTCCAGTATATTTGGGTTTATATCGTCAAAGCATCTTAAATCATCTTTTCCTTGTCCTCCTCTATTTTCACTCAATTCTTTTTGGTTTTTGTTTGAATATTATTTTCACAATGCAACATGCTTTTGAACTGCTAGGTTGGCAGGAGCAGGGACCGAGCAACGGGAGCTCACCCCATCGCGGGGATTCAAACCGCCGACCCTCTGATAGCCAAGTCCTAGGCTCTGTGGTTTAACCCACAGCACCAACCACGTCCCTGATACTTGAGTATCAAAGACAAATTCAAGCCTCTTCACACTGTATGCTTGCCCAATAATAGATTGCAAAGCAGAGCCTGCATGCAACACAGAAGTAGGTGATCTTAATGCCGCTTCTTTTAATGTGAGTTTAAATGCACACAATTGTGCAGTGTACTGTGGCTAATGTCTGTGTGTAAAACACGCACAAATATTGGGTGGAGGGAACGATTTCGAGAAATAAAGCCACATGACCACCCCACACCTGTAGCTAATTCTACAAAAGCTGTATTGATGTTGGCAAACCACTTCTATAAAGTCCTCTGGGTTTTTCTAACTCAGGTTTTTTTCTCCTGTCTGGAACCGGTATTACTGCTATCCCAGAAATGTCAGATGTGGAATTGAGAATGAAGCATGGAATCCAACATTTGCATCAGCATCTAATCAGATGCAGGCTGCAACGTGTTAAGGTAGTATGTTTCATTTGACTTCAAGCCAGAATTACAAATGTTGCTGTTTATCAGGGGATAAATCAGTTTGAGTACAACTCACAGAACAGCTTTGAGATGAAGACAGCATGACCTAGATCTTGTCGGAAATTTCTTGCACTGCAAAGAATGTTTTGATGAAGTCATTTTAAGGTCTGCCCACCAGCACCACATGCTTACTAAAGCAAATAGGAGCCTAGTTCCTTCAGGTATCCTTTGTTTTCACGTACTTCCAAGTTGCACTTCAGTAACAACTGTGCATACGCAAATCTCTCAATTTCAGTTTTTCTTCCGTTTCTCACTTTCCCATTCTTAAGTTCAGTTCCCCATATTTCCACGCCTGTTCATGATTTTTTTTTAGACCTCTTTAGCATTTTAGTGCAAAGTTATTCTAAAAGGAATTATGCTGGTCTGCAACCGTAATAAAGTTTATACCCCTCCTAAAAGGCACATTTTTGCAAAGCAACTTCTTGTATTTTGTGTGTCATTTTCACAAATATATGCATTTTGTACACACTTTTCCCTGGCATATGCATTTTTGAACACATTACTTGGCTGGAGATCTGCATTGCAAAATTCAGCTAAGCGTGAACTTCAAAGAATGGTTGTGTTTTGCTTCAAGTATTGTTTCAGAAGGTGTGAGTTAGGTAGATTTGTCTTTAAATGTGAACATACTCAATTCTTCCTCATCCCTAGTGACAATCTCAGAAGTACAATTATGCTTTATTATAAAGCTGGTAAGAGACCATGGTCTTCTGTGCGGTGTTGACATAATCAGAAAGTGGAGAGATTCTGTGCATGGTAGCACAAATATTCCACCTATATGCCTGAGAGTTTTTGAACAAGTTCAGAACCTTTATATCAACACCACAAACATTACACTATTTTCCATAAGAACAAAGTGTTGCCTAACTGGAACAGCCCAATGGACCATCTCGTCCAATGCTGCCTCTAGCAACAGGCAGCCAGATGGTCTAGGAAGCCCACCTGCAGAGAGCATGATCCTGCCTTATTAGTTCTCAGCATCTGGTAATGAGAGGCCAGTAGCAACTGAATACAAAATTTCAACTTTTAGCTGTCATGGCTAATACACATTGATTGGCCTACTTAATATTTTTTAAAAAGCCGTTTAAACTAGCAGCCGTTATCAAATTGTGAGGGGGGGGAATCGCCCTCTAAACTGGCTATTGATCCATTTAATTAGGTGGTCCAAGTTCTAGCATTATAAATCTATTTCTTCAATCCATCCTCACTGTTCTCAGTCTTGTAGCAAGCTTGTCAAAACGTCAAGCATTATAAGATCACTTAAGCCTTCCTCACACAAGGAAGATCTTTCATCTCCAACCTGATTGTTCTGGATGTCCTTTTCTACATTTTCTCTGCTTTGTTATTTTTTTAAGGTAGGTTTTAAACTGTGCACCAAAGATTTTGATCCTGAAATGCATTTTATGTTTTTGCCAATTATTTTTTAAATTGATTTTCCATAATTTTAACAATGCCACCAAATGAATACAAACTCAATACAAATTTAAAAGCCCACCCACCCCACATGCATTTTAGCACATCTCCGTAATTGTATGGAGAGTTGGAAATGGGAAGTGTAGCTAAAAGAAAAGTTGGTTTATGTGTGTGTCAAAAAAGAAAGAAACTAATAAATTTAACAAAAAATAAAATAATAATTAGTTACTAGCAGCTCTAAAGAAACAAAAGCCCTGTAGACCAAGGAACGATAACCACCTTAACACCTCTAAGAACAAAGCAGCGTCAGTAAATATGGCTGCCATTGGTTGAGGTTGAGATAGAAGCCTTGGGCCTTGATTGTATCAGGTGCAGCTTTTCCCAGCAATACATCTCCATGCTGAGAAAAGCGCCACCCTTTTTGCAGCATTTAAAGGCCCAGGATGTCTTTGTTAATTAACAGGATTGTGGACCTACTTGATCAGCGCATTTTATTTTATTTTTGTTCTGTCCTGCTTACCCTAGCACAGGTGGCTTCTTTTGTCCATCCCTTATTGAAGCACGATCATTATAAAGCCCCCTCAAAGGGAAGAAGGAGGGACATGGGAAACGAACTCTTGAAGGGATGTGAAGCATCCACTTCATTCCCCACCACCACCTGTGCACATGTAAGAGCTTCCCAGAGCAGAGCTTCCTGAAGTGCCTGTGTGTGTGTGTGTGTGTGTGTGTGTGTGTGTGTACGCACACGCACACACACGCACACACACAGACATGCGCGCACACACATGTGCAGAAGCAGCACAGAAGGGAGAAGGATGAAACCATTCGATCCAGGCTTTTCCAGTCCTTTATATAGAGCAGGGTGGGGGGAGCTCTTTTGCTGGAAAGAATAAGAATAAGGGGCCAAGCTGCTTAATTTATTTCCACATAAGCTTCTAATTCCATTCACAGGAGAAATCCTGTTGTAAGCAAATGAGGTTCCTCCGAGGTTAATGGGTTTCCAAGGTGCTGCCTTCATTTCATGATAAACCAGTGCAGGCTTTTTGTGCTGCGAGGTTTGCTGCACGCACGGGCATAGCAGCGGCTGAGGTGGTGCTGTACTGGCTTTCTGCTTCCAAACTTTGCTTTGTCTCTCTCTCCCCCCCCCCCTTTTAAAAACTGCTGTTTGAGAGAGCTGTGTGTGTGACAGAACTGCTAAGGCACTGCTGACAGGACACCCAGGCAGCCGATGTTTTCCCAGGGCTGTGGCAAAAGAGCCATTCCCACCTGGCAGCTGTTTAGTGAGGCTCCCTTCCTGGGAAGCTTCCTCTCCGTGCAAGGCCCTGTGGGGGGACATCTGCACGCCTCACAGACAAGATGCCCCAATAGGTGCCTTTGAAGCAGCTGGGGGCAAAGGCTGAAGAGAGCAAAGCTGTTTCTTTGGAGGCACCTCCCAGCTCCCAGCCACTTGATACCAGCCACAACAGGGAATCCAGTTTTATATCCAACATTAATATCAACAGATTGCAGCACTGAATACAGCCTTAAATAAAGACTCCTTAGCTGGATGGGCTCTTTCTATTCCCTTTCTCTAGTGTATTTTAGCTGTTGGAAACAGCACTTCCTGCAACAGCATCTGCTTGCAAGTCTTATGAATTGCTGCATATTCCAGTCCTTCGAACTCCTTTGGTTTAGTTAGCAAGATGAGTGTGGTGAAGACTCATCTACTACGTATTTTGGAAAGTTGTTTGTTTGCTATGCATTTGGATACACTTCTTAACCAAATCTTGCACGATTGTTCCCAAGATCAAGGAGCAGATTTGACTCTGGATATAGCTGGTTTGAAATTGAGATAGCAGGCCAAACACTTCAAAAGTGCACTGTTTTTGACCACTTATTTCAAATCTGTGCTGACTTTTTGTTTCCATGAATTCTTTATTATTATTAATTTACTTTTTTACATCACACATAAAACATAACTCACAACACATCAAACATGTCCCAAATGTGGATCCAGGAATTCACCTTTCGTTATACCTATACTAATTTTCCATGTGCCAACAAGCAGCAGAACACCATTCTGGTCTTGTCACTCACACCAAAACTACTAGAACACTAGCATGGCTTTGAAGGACTTACACATTAATTTGCAGAGTTAGCTTGGCCACTCTAGTTGTCAATGGCAGAGTGGCTGTAGTATGCAGAGGTTACGCAGCCAGACACTTTGAGTGCCCTAGGAATAATGCATGACTTTTCCAGCACTGGGTAACGCAGTGAGTGTAGCTATCACAACACACTATTGGGGCATCTGTCAGCGCTGCTCAGGATGTGTTTAGTAAATACAGGGATGGGAGAACTTTTCACCCTCCAGATATTTGTTGAACGAAAACTCCCACCCTTCAATTGCAACCATGGGCCCTGCTGCTGGGAGTTGCCGCAGGTGGGCCACAGGTTCCCCACCCCTGAGTTAGCAGATATATAGTAGAGGAGTGTCCTGATCCCTTGGCCTACCTTGCAGCAAGTCAGTGTGCCAAGTCCAAAATCTGAGGGTCGATCCACACAAGCAAAGTCCAAAGGTCAGGAAACAAGGTTCAGGTCAATCCAAGTAGCCGAGTCTGAAGTTCCACAGTCAAGATACCGTCCAGAGTCAATTCTGAAGTACAGTCCCATAGAGGTCCAGGAGCATCCAAGTCAAGGTCCCTCAAAATGGGCAGTTGAGCAGACACAACACTTCAGCTCTGCTTCCTTTTGCACTTTGCCTGCTGATTGCAGCATCTGGGCTTGATGAGGCTGTGACCCTCACCTGTTCTGAACCTACTCCAGCTGAGGAATCACACACCTCCTTCCAGAGCTAGCGAGCCTCACCTGGCCAGCTAGGGAGCTGGGATGTGGGCCCTTGCCTGCTTTTGCCTCCTAGAGTGTACTATCTGCTGCTCCCTGCACCTCAGAGCCCACCCTGTTTGTGGAGGCAGGGGCCCGTCTGGCTCTAGTGATGGGTCCTTGCTGCTCTGGTTCCTGTGCACTGGCCCCCACCCCCTCATCATCCTCCATCACCCCGTGAGTACTTCCTACACCAACCTCTCCTTTCCCATCCCCAGCTTACCCCGGTGTGTCCCAGTCCTGGCTACACCCCTCACTAATATCCTTTTCCTCCTTCCCATAGTCCTGCCAGTTCATGTCAGGGGGCATTTTAGTCAGTAGGTACAACTTTCCTCAATCCTGCAGGACAAATTGCACCTGCTGAAATTCTGTCTTGCACCCCCAGCCATTAGGCAGAGAGAGGTGCTTAATTGCTTTGGCTAGAAATGTGGTCATCGTCATTATTGTTTTAAATGTTTTGCAAACACTGTGAACTGTGCTGGAGACAATGTAAATGCATAGCATACTTGCATAACATTCAAGAAACAAGTTGCCTGAATAATCTATGAGCATGTTCAATACGGACCTTTGGCAGCAGAATATTCCTATAAACATGAATGTGTATTGTAGACAGAGCTGGCCATGCCATTAGGCCCTGAGAGGCAGCTGCCTCGGGCAGAATAATCTGAACACCATTAAAGGACAGAAAACTGTCATGTGTTATTATGCTGCTTGTACCAAAGGCAACGGAGAAGAAGAGGGAAGGCTGTCATTTGGACAATCTCCCTTAGGCACTGAAATATTAAGGTCCAGTCAAAAATGCTTGAGTTAGAATATATAAACAGTATGTATATATACAGATATCATTCAGCTACTTTCTGAGCATAGTCTGCTCTGGCAAAACTAAAATGCATAGGAACACAGGAAGCTGCCTTTTACTGAACTAGAGCTTTGGTGTATTTAGCTCAGTACTGACTGACATGGGGAGTGGGAGTCTGTCCCATTCCTACTTGGAGATGTTGCAGATTGCACCTGGACCCCTTTGCATGCACAGCATATACTCTACCACTGAGCCATGGCAATGCAATTTGAAATGTGCAAAGATCCACAGGCATAGTGTTAAGTTATAAAGGAAATGGCCCCTATGTGTATGAATGGAATTGCCCAGTGCTATTTAAAGATTGTGGTTCTGTGTTCAAATCAGCAATAGGCAGATTCCCACTTACAGTTTGCTTTTGCATATTTTTAACCCTAATTCCATTGTTTCTGCGTAAATCTATGGTTAAAAATACTTCTCAAAATCTAATCTTTTTTTTAATGTATCTAAATGTGATTTTCTTCCCCCAAAATATGCAAGTGTGCATTTTTAGGCTGAGAACAGTCACAACATCCCAAGGTATGCAAAACCCATTATTCTGATCTGCACATTAGTGAGCAAGCTAAACTGGGCATGGAATGCTTTCGGATATTTCAAATAACTCTGATAATTTAGGGAAACAAAAGCAAAAGTCCCACAAAGCTTCATGTTTAGACTGGGGTGGGGAGTCTTTTTGGCTCTGTGGGCCAAATTTGGTACGTTCCCTACGCTAGCTTTTTAGATTATCCTCAAATGCTGACATTCAGCTTAAATAAATTGGGGGGAAAGGGGGTACTTGGACTGAACTGAAATAATTCAGCTTGCTATTTCCTCTGCTTCAAAGGATATAGCAACAGCAGAGCAGAAACAGAAATCTGAATGTGAGGAGGTGAAATTAAAAACATTCATGCTACAATAATAAATTAACAGGGCAATGGTCAAGGCTGTTTTTTAAACTATCGTGATGGCTGTTGAGTTCTGTACAGACTACCATTCAAAACTTCTGCATTCTGGAAACACAGATTGCATTGTCAGTGCATCTTGTGCAAATTAGAATGATGTACTATATTTTTATTTTTACTCTTTGGAGTCAAGAAGGGGTTGAACATCTATTTTTCTCAGATGGAAAGATGGTGGTGAAGGGCACTGCGAGGCAGAGGCAGTGGCAAACACACAGCACAGCAATTCTCAGGACTACAAAGGTCTTTTTCTTAATTACTGGTCTCCATTCTCCAAGCCCACCTTTATTGAACGCTTTTCTTTGCAGCTATGAGGATTTGCAACTTTTAAATGAAAATGTGAGATTATTGGGAGTCAGCTTGTAATAGAGCAGAAATGCATATTCTGCCCATGTGGTCATAACACATCATGCAGAAGTTAGTATATCTTCCAAACATTAGATGTCCTTGGCTATTTAAACAAGCTTCAAACATTTTTTCATATAGGAGACTTTAATCCCTCTGCAAGGAGCTTCTCTAGTTGAGGTGTGAAATATATCAGTTTATCTTGTGAAAGTGAATCCCACAGAGTTGTGCAAATTACTTAAGCTTGACAGGTTGCTCTAGCAGCCAACATGACAAGTGGGGAGAAAAGAATCTACACCCAGTTTTCTGGACCAAAATTTGCCTAACTCAATGTCAGTTGGAAAAGCAAGAGTTATGTGAGCACTTTGCCCTCAGGTCATTTTAGACTAAGTGGTCTTATTACAGAGGCTATATTATATCACTTTAAGCCACTTCAACTAGATGAGCGATTTGCATGAAGCAACTTACAGTGTAGATGACTGTAATTATGCTTCACTACAAAACAAAAAAAGGAGTATAGTTCCAAGAACAAAAACCACTGGATGCAAATGGCGAGCACTTATTTACACAAGCGGCTCCCCACATGGATCAGTTTGGAGGCCTTTCTTCTGGAGATTCAGTAGAGAACTGGAATACAGTGGTACCTCGGGTTACATACGCTTCAGGTTACAGATGCTTCAGTTTACAGACTCCGCTAACCCAGTAATAGTACCTCAGGTTAAGAATTTTGCTTCAGGATGAGAACAGAAATCGTGCTCTGGCGGCGCAGTGGGAGGCCCCATTAGCTAAAGTGGTACCTCAGGTTAAGAACAGTTTCAGGTTAAGAACAGACCTCCGGAATGAATGAAGTTCTTAACCCGAAGTACCACTGTACGTCACCATCTACTATTTTCAGGGTTATGCACTGTTGCAGTAGATTCCTCCAAGATTCCCACCTGGCGGCTCACATCGCAGCTGAACTGTGAATGGTGGAGCCATGTGATGTGTGCTCATTGTCATATTCAGATGAGGATAAGCTTTTAGAAAGAATGCCACCCCAAATAAGAGTGTGTTGCTCTGGCCAGGGTGAGAAACATTTGGCTAGCAAATGTCATGGGCAACTAAGGCAGATATTTAATGATATAGGTGTTGTTATTTTAAGTAATAGTTTTATGAAGCTTTGAAGATTTTGTAGCACACTGCCAGGTAGCAGCCCTATGAATTAATGGCTTGTAAAAAAAAATCTACATTGGCAGAAGAAGAAGAAAATACATAGGGTGTAGTGCTCCTAATACTGCAGCATTTCAGATACAGGTAGGAATAATGCACAGAAAACTAGTGCATTAAGAGGGGTGGGGGGATTCTTGTCTGCCGACATGCAAGTTTTTGACTCAGAAAGTTTCTGCCATGGAGGATATTTTATTCATACATTTGCTGCCTGCATTCTGATGCAGTACAGCCTAAGGACTGTTGCATGATGCACTTTTCTTTATGAATGTGCAGGTCACCCCTCTTATATCCCCAGCTGGCGGGGCAGGCATCCAGACAGGTGGAAGAACAGTATCAGGGCTGGTTTCCATAAACTGGGAAAACACCCAAAAACACTTAGGAAAAGGGTTTTAAAATTACAACTCCTACCTTCCCCTGAAGCCAGCTGGAGTCAGCGGCTGACTATGAACATGACCCTCATCTTGCTTCCAAAATTTGGCAGGAGAGACCAGCACACCAGCCTGAGCTCTCAGGCAGTCACTGCTGGAACAGAGTTCAAAGGCAAACAAGTGGCCATTTCCCTCTCTTTTTCTCCACCCTGGGTCTATTACATCAGTGGTTTTCAACTAGGGTGCCTTGAATGATGGTCGGGGGGGGGGATGCTGCGGGCAACACTGGCCTCTGTCCCTCTCTCCTTCCCTCCCTCCTCTGATGCCCTCTTGTATCTCTGCTTCCCAAAGGCTTGCACAGCTGCTTGTTGCAGCAGCCCTGGCTACAAGTTCCCCAGGCGAACGGTGCCTCTGGGGCTGCCCTGTGGGGCAGTGTGAGGACGCACCTCTCTTTGGGACAGCGGAAGCAGCTCAGAGACCAGGGGCAGCAGCTTTAGCTGCCCAAAGGATTCCCAAGGAGAGGGAAGCATAGAGGAGGCTGAGGGAAGATTCCACAAGGGAAGGTGTTCAAAAAAGGGTGAGAGGCTGCCAGCTCTGCAGGCAAGGGGTGACACAGCTGGGCTCCTGAGCCCCACAGGGGTGCCGCAGAAAGAAAGTAGTTGGTCAAGAGAGCCATAGACTCAAAAAGGTTGAAAACCTCTGCATTAGACTGTGAGGCAGAATGTCCCATCATAATTTAAAAGAACGGTAGGAAGAACTGGACCTTGGAAATGCATAGCATTTTTGTTTTAATTGCCCTACTTGCCATATTTGGCCGATTCAGCAAAAATCTGCCCCGAAGCCATTTTGCAGCCCGATTCCCGGATGTGTCCGGGAAAACCCGGATGTATGGCAGCCCTAGGAATGCACCACTGCAGTCCTTCTGCTCAAGGCAGGCCCTGGTCCCAGAGTAACAAGCACAGCACTGTCTGAAATGTTTTTGTTTAAATAAGTTCACACTTAGAAGCTTTAAACAATACTGAATGCTTAAAAGATACCATGTTTAATTTATTGTGTGTGTCCCCCCCCCCCTTTGGGTCTAGCCTTCTGTATGTAAAATTCAGTGCCATAAGCCTCTCTTTCAGGTTTGGCAGCACCTGTCTAATTCTTATTTCCCCAGGCGCTATGTCTCCATTTAGATTTTGGCTTCCTTTCCCTATGCGGAAGGTGGATCTACAGATTGCGTTCTTGTAGGGGGATTCAGATTAGCAGCAGACTTTGTACCCAATGCAAATTTAAGATACAAATATGGTAGAGTTTGGAAATAGTTATTTCACATATTTTGGAAGTGATATAAAAATAGCATTGAAGGATGGCAACACATTTCTTACAGTCATTTGCCATGTGAGGAATCTGCGGAGGGGGGCAGATTTTCCCCTATAGGTGGGCCAACTCTTTCTATAAAGGTTTTTCCCTGAAATAATTACAACAGGCTCACCATGCCTTGTGAACAACTGCAAAACTATCATGCTATTTGATAGAAATCCTAAATACAGCTGTTCAGCACCCTTTCCCTTAAGCCCAGCCCATGAAATATTAAATAGTAACAAGCTTTGCACTGACTCTTTTCAAAGCCCAGAGGATACCAAATCTTACAGAACCTTGTGAATTGTCCTTAAAACACAGAGGGGTAGTTTAACAACTATGTAGTTTAGCACATGGGGAAAATGTTTAAATTCCTTTTAATCTAAGGAAGCTAAATGCCCATATATTTATTTCAAGAAAATGCAACACACACACACACACATAAATAAAATCACTCAAACTTACCTAGTTATATTTTACCTGGTTGAAGTGGATAATGGGTTTCAGAACATGTGCAGAGTTCCTTGCATGAAAGGTGATATGAATGTGAGAGCATGTTTTGATTCTTAATTTGGGATGATTACAAGGAGACAAATATTGGGGTGTTTTCCTGTCTTTAGGGGAATCAGAGATTAGTAACAGCCAACCTCTTAATTCAGATGAATGGTTGCTTGAACCAATGGTGAGAGAAGTCCCATTTCTGATGCAAATGGTCTAAGGTAGCAAATCAGAACTGAGTCTGGTTCCATCTTCTTAATAATTCTGAACTTACACAACTTGTTAGCTGAGACTAGCTAGAATACCATGTTAAAGGGATTATGCTGAGAATGTTTACTGGAAAAAAACTATCTAGGAGATGCATCTGTTCAGAAGTTCCACAGGTATAAGAGAATTATAGACACAGGTGGTGCCATTGGATTACAATAGAATAGAGAAGGTTTGGCACATTTCTCATTTGTCTTCTTCAGCAATACGGGAACTGCTTCCACCACTAATGCAAACTGGGTAGACTAGATCATGTATTACATTCTGATTTGCCGAGTCAAGCTCCATGTCCCTTGTGTGTGTAGGGGGAGGGGGCAGTTACCTGAAGCCCACACATCTTTTTATCATGCTGTTAAAACCTGAGTGGAATAATACTACTGGCTGCAAAATATTTGGGGCCTTGTCAAGCAAGAGTTCTAGGGAATCAACATTAATAACTGGTTGTGCCAGATGGGAACATGAGTCCTTTGTTTGTTTGTTTGTTCATACATACCCCATCTTTCCCCCTGAAGGGACTCAAGACCACTTATGTGCCTTATCTGTCTCTAAAACAGGCATGTCCAAAGTCTGTTTCGGGGGCCTAATCTGGCCCGGCGGTCGATTTAATCTGGCCCCCGTGGCAGTTTATGTCCTGAGGTGAAATCCTTAAAAAAGCTCAAAAACTTTGGGGTTAAATCCTAAAAAATCTCAACAACTTTGGCCTCACTCATTTTCACCTCATCAAATCTGGCCCTCTTTGGAAAAAAATTGGGCACCCCTGCTCTAAAGATTCACCCAACCTTCTCAATGGGATCCAGTTGAGCATCACAATACTGTCTTGAAGCACTCTTCTCAAAAGGATCCTTCAAAAGAGACACCCCATTTTGCAATGGAACAAAATGTCCACCAATATCACTGCCTACCATGATCCATGTTAAGAGAACACATTCTCGGCTTCCCTTGCTTCTTCTTCTCCAGTAATATAATGTACTCTCAGTATCCTTCTTTAAAGTGTGGCTGGGACTTGTCTGCACCTCTGTAAACTGCGTGTCTTATTCCTCCTGCTAAAAAGCTCGTCATACCACTTTCATAATGAGGGAACTAAGTCTGCCTGCCTACATAGGCATTACACTTCCTTCCCTCAAACAATTTATTTATCCTCCTGTGACCACTTACTTTCACTCCTGGTCTTCATTCAACTCATGAAGTCAAGAGATTGAAATACCCTTTTAAAAACGTGCCACGTTGATGGCAGTGTTTGAAGTCTCAAGACTGGTGCCCTTTTAAAGCAGGCACCTCCGGCTTATTTAATTATTCATGTTAGTTTTAGCGCTGTTCCTATAAAGCCCTCGAGTGAAAAGACAGCGATAATGGAAGTGCCTTCACCTACTTACCAGCCCACCAACCAGACAGCATCAGCAACAGCACTCTTCTCTTTTACTTTTCTTTTTCTCTTTCATTTGTGTTACTTCCACAGCAGTCTCACGGTTTTGACCTTTCTGAAGCACTCAGGTAATTAACCCTTTTCCTGAAGGTGGATCTACTCAACTTTCCTGGTTTTCTTTCTATCTATCTATCTATCTATCTATCTATCTATCTATCTATCTATCATCTATCTATCATCTATCTATCTATCATCTATCTATCTATCATCTATCTATCTATCTATCTATCTATCTATCTATCTATCTATCTATCTATTATCAATATCCCTCTTCCGAAAAATACCAAAAAACAATGAAACCAGTTTGCTTAGGATCTTGTACACTGAAAATCTGAGTAACACCATTTTGGACACTTCATTTTCTGCTAAAAAGGTTAACCAGTGGATTGTCTTAAATCCACCTTGGAGACATAATTTTAGTTAGAACAGGAGGACATAACTTACAAGTGCTTCCCTGAAACAGGGAAAACCATATATCTGTTTCACAGATGTGAACTGCAATGCCATGCCATTTTTATTCCCGGTTTTTCTCTTCTGATAACTACTGCTGATTTCGTTACAAAATGCTGTTGGGAGACAGAGTCTCAGCTGGGGCCAAGGTCCAGGCACAAGTTGAAGAGTGCATGGCTGGATGAGCAGAGATAAAATATTGAGGTGGTGGGGCAGAAAGTATCAGGAGTGCAGGTGTGGATGCCGTTCTGAACATTGCAACTAACACACAAAATGAGAAATGGGGACAAACAAAGCAGTCTGGGCTCAAACCTATCTGCAGGGAGTTTGTGTAGAGGAGAATTGTGTTTTTAATGCACCCTACCTGCCACCCCAGCCTATTCTGCCACCTCGCCCCCACCTCAGTTTTCTGCATGTGTAAGCCAGGCCTAGACAAAGTAGGCACAAAACTTCCAGGGTACTTGGTGGGAGGAGGGATGGAGAACAACAGAGAGAGGAAGCTGAAAAATATGCCAGTGCGCGACAAACTGAGAAAAGATCCCAAGTTCAGAAGCAGCTCTGGACATGCAGTGATGGCAAACTCTGAAGGCTCCAAAAGAGAAATAGGCAAGAGAGTAAACAAGAATTGGGGGCAGAACTGGTCCTAGCTAGGTTTGCAATGACAAGACATTCTCAAGGTGAATGTAGACAGCACATTCTACAGATATACAGATAAAGGGTGGTATACAAATTTAAATAATAATAATACAAGAAATACTTGAGTGCAACTCATATATGTTAACAGTGTTTTGGAAGACTCATTGCAATGCCCATGTTTTGTCCCTTCTGTGTCAGTACATGCCTTTTTGGTAGTTGCATTAGAATATACAAGAATAAGCGGACATTTCTTCTTCCCTTCTCCCCTCTCCCCAGTCATAAAGTCCCTGAATTTCATGGGCAAGTTGCTTTCACAGACTAGCCAAATTCAATGCTGCTGCTAAAATAAAATTAGGCAAATCCATATGTGCTAGGACCGAGAAAATAAACTACTGTTCAAGGCAGGGGGAGGTGGGGTCACACAGAACCGTCAGTACTGTTTTCATACCAGTGACATGTGATCCCATATATTAGGCCTAAATGTTTTCACTGACAGGACCAGGTACAGTGGTACTTCTGGTTACGAATAGAATCCGTTCTGGAGGTCTGTTCGTAACCGGAAACCACTCGTAACCTGAGGCGCAATTAGCGAACGTGTGCCTTCCGCTGTGCGCGTGCCTCTGGCGTGTGATTTCTGCTCACATCCCGGGGCAAAGTTCACAACTGGGAGCGGGTACTTCCAGGTTACCGGAGCTTGTAACCCGCAGCATGCGCAACCAGAGGCGTTCGCAACCAGAGGTACCACTGTATTGTAAATCCCTCTGAGTGACTCACACCAACCTCCTTTCTTACTCCTACCCTGATTGCTACCACAGGCTGTGAGTCATGGGAGGAGAGTTTCATGAGGTACTAGAATTTCAGGAAGGAACTATGAAATTATGCAAATACTCCATCTATAGGTAGTATGTTTACCTCAGGATCATTACTAGAAGCATGGAATTAAATGGTGTCAAGTCACCACTATTAAGCACCCAGCTCTTTGCTCATAACATGTGCACAACATATTAATCTGAAGATGGTGCCAGGGCAGAAAAGCATTTGTGTGGCATTTGACAGTTCCATGTCATCACAACCACAGCTACTGCCTGGGAAGGGGGCTGGAGAGCACGTAAGAAACCCTTTTAAGCACTCATTCATATAATGAATTAATGACACACAGCCAAACCAGATCTAATGAAATAAACTCTTTATTGCTGCACACATGCTTATATATTAAGCTTTTAAATATATTATTATTATATTGCCATTCTGAAAAGCTTTACATTCTCTTTCTTTTTAACAAGTAGCAGAGGGCAGAACCAATGTAAACAAAGGAAACAATTTACATTTAAATTGTCTTGCAATGTAACTACAACCAATAGCCAAGAAAAACAAGTTCAATAAATATTAGAAATCCATTAATTTCATTTTTTAAATTATTTAAATAGGCAATTTTTCACTTGTAAGTGTGGCTCCTAGTATCTGTTTCCTCTTGCAAAGGGCAAGAATCTAAATATTACCAGACAGTTAGTTGGGAGTGATGGGACAATTCACCAAGGAGCTGAACTCAGAAATGCAACTATAAAACTCATTCACACTGGCAATCCATTCTTAATTTCTCCAGCATATTTAGCAGTCTGGGCAAACCTTTGTTACTAGGCAAGAAAACAAAGGCCACCCTGACACCCTTTCACTGGCTCTACAATTAAAAGAAAGAGTCAGAAGTCATTTCACCAGAAGCACCCAGGTGCCATGCTTCTTGACAATTAACTAATTATATTTCACATTTACTTTACCAGACACTTGAAAGAAGAAATACTAGTATGCCTTTTTTAAAAAAAAACTTTCTGTGCTTCTGGTTTGTTTTTGCCCCAATAATTCAATATTGGCATGAACTCTAAAAGGTTAAGCCTCATTTGTTTGCTAAATTCAGCAGATAGCCTTTTTCATGATAACAGGAAGACTACGGAACAGAATGAAATCAGCAGCTCAATAATAAAGTTGTGCCCCTTTCAATATGATGCCCTTTTATTCTGTGAGGTGCCCTTCCAAGCTGTTGCTATTACACGATGGAGAGAAATTATGCCTAGCCAATTCAGGTCCCAAACACTCTAGCATCAAACTTAACTTCTGTGACTTTTTTTGGTGAAAAGTAGGGAAAACAATACCTTGGCCAGGTTTTTAGTTTGCTGCCTCTGCATAACAGAACTGTTCTACATGATTTTGAACAAGTACCATTCTTTTAAGAGATGTGCTTTCCTTGGCACAAAATCAGGAGTCAGAAGTGTCAAATTCTACATCAAGTTAGTTTCATTTGTCCAATACTGCATGGACCCTTACTGTAGATTTGTGGTGGCTCAAAGGGGACTTGTTTAGAGACTGTGTATTCCAAAGCAGAGACTGGCTGTGTATTCCAAAGCAGAGACTGAAATAAGTCAGAGTTTAAGTGCCTCATTTAAGAGAGCCTGCATGGGAATAACATCACATAAATATGGATGATATATATGCCTTGAGATAGAGCCAAGAACACCAAAAACTCAGTCCTGCCACTGTATCTCTCTAGGGACATGAACTACAGGTGTAGAATCTAGGACACCCCCACCCTACCATTTCCCATTCTATCACAAAACATTTAAAGGAAGATGAATCTCCAGTGTGGCAGGCAGTAACTTCTGGTAAGCCCTGACTCTGCTTACATGGTTATATAATGTCATTATCTTGTTCCAAGTCAAGAAACCAGATAGGAAAATGGGAAAAGACCCAATGTAAGTTTCTCACTTCATCACACCCGTCAATGGAAAGTGAAAAAACAAGTTCTTGACCTGACTTTGATTGTGATTACTTATCAGTGGAAAGCTGAAGGCCCAGTATTACATCAGCCAGAGCAACTGCATCTACTAATGCAATTGTACTCATGCTTAATAGTATTTGTATATATGAATAATCATCCTCACATTGCCAGGATAATCCAAAGTGGGCCTCCTTGTCATATTTATATTTATACAGCACATAATTCTTGAGGTTATGTGGTACAGAGCCACTGCATTATCTTAGCTAGGAAAGTTTCCATGTTAGGCAACACAGCCCTTTCCTGCGTTGTTCACATCTCCACCTCCTCCCAATATGTTCTCCAATTGCCAAAGTCTCAAAGTAGCGCTTGCTAGGAAGATTTTAAGAGGGGTTTGTGTTAAAAAAAACCTACTAACTTGTGGCAGCCTTAAAGGACATGCCTTGGTAAGCTTTGTTACAAGCAGCTGTTTCACTCAATTCAGTAGAGTTTAGCACTATGCAAGCCCAGATTGTAGCTGCCTCCAACAAGCAGTAGTGAGACACTGCTTTTCTTGTCTGTACACCAACATGCATATACCAGAGTAATGTGATTCATAGACCCTAATTTCGCAACGTGTTGATCACGCTATTTGGATCTATGCCAATGTGAGGTCAAGTGCGTTGGCACTGGGCGGTCAGGGGGTGAAGATGGTTGCATGACAGTTCTACCCCACCCCACCCCACTACCTGAATAGGGCAGTAAGTTATGCTTCCTTGAGAAAGGGGGAAATGCTGCATGCCACACATACACTCACATACTCCAAACCAGGATTTGAAGACTTTGCGAACCACCTGAACTAAACTTCCAAGCCCAGCAATATCTACAAAATATCACAACTATGCTTGAAGTGGAACAGACACATGACTAAAGTTCCTGCTAAACATCAGCATTTGAGCATCCTCTACAAAAGTAATATGTAAAGAGTAGGTGGCCAAGTGTGTTTGCACTCAAGACAAAAGTTGAGCCGTGCAATTTCGTGGAGTACTACTGTATTCCAGTAAGAACTGCAGAAATGGGGAATAAAAAAACAAATTGGACACCTGAATTGAACAGGAGCTTGCTGAATAATAAGGCACCTGGGTTAGAAAGCCAAGGTTCTGCTCTGTCCCCACTGTGCAAATCTGGAAGATAAGGCTGCATGATGAATAAACACAGCCATTTCTGCAAGGCAAGCAGCAGGCAAATGCAGATACCACTGCACAAGCACAACATTTCTGTAGCCCTGTAGAAGTAAAAATGCCTATCTCCCTAATTATCCTGTAAAATATGGATCATGAAAGGCAGTCTGATTCATTCATTAACCAGCAACTGCCTTGAATTTAATCTGCTTGCAGGAAGGTGTTGTGCCAATGTTCTTGCAGGCTGCACCAATTTTCACTAGGCATCGCTGGCCTGCAACATCTGGCAGCCTCACAATATGCCAATCAATACATTCATTAAATTTGGTTTGCAGATCACCCGTCAGCACTATCATGTACAAGCAGCAATGTTTTCAAATCTGAGCTGCTTCCAGGGACCAGGTTCTCAGGAGAAGAAAGGTAGATCAGTATGCAATTGTCAGAATGTTAAGTTAGAAACTGAAATTATGCATAAAAGGGGAAAGCAGCTACAAAACCCAGGGGGGCGAGGGGAGGGAACTCTGAGCTGATCTACTGTGAAGTCACACAGGGTGATGTCCCAGATTAGCATTCAAGTCCTATGCTGGCCAGAAGATTATCCAGAGCTTCCAGTTTCTGATTGGCTTCTTCAATTGCACTGTATGTTTGCACGTTGCTGGTTATGTGGAAACGGATGTCGTCAACAAGAGGGATTGAGTCTGTCTCCTGCCGTTCTTCAACTGCCTCAGCATTCTCCTTCACTGCCACAGCAAACTCCTCAAACTCCACTAGCTGGATTGGAAAGAGAAGTGGTGAAGGAAATTGGCAGGCTGATAAACACATTAGAGTCCTCAGCATAATGATGTCATTTAGAATTTTAAACAGCGGTAGCAGTACAGAAGAAATTCTGATTCAGTGTGTACAATTATGCATCATATGGACATGAGTTACCAAAAAAACAAAGAAAATAAAAAAGATCCACACTGAAAGCATAATATTAAATTTCAGAATAGTGGGAAGAAGAATCATTCTATTGTAACACCACACAAAAGAGACCACCTTTTCCATAAGGAGGCCTAATTCAGCTCGATAATTTGATGAAGACCTGGCAAGCAAGAAAAGCATCTCTTTAAAAAAATGCAGACCTAGGTGTGGGATGCAACTTTGCCATTAAAAAATGGCAGCACAACTATCTGAAACCTTAAAAAAAAAAAACATGTTTGCTACATAAAGGCTTTCTGTTTGGAACCACCCATCCCTCCATCCCACCATTTACTGAACTATTTAACCTCAGAAACAAAAAGTTACCCAACAAAAGGTCACTCTAGAACTGGTGTTTCAGCCATTACATAGCACCCACTTCATCTAAGCAATCTTAGTCAACTTATTCACTAGCTGTCCCAGCCCACTGACTTTGTGGGTACTGCTCAAACATTTAACAAAGATTCCCATACACTGTAAAGCAGGAATAGGCGTTTATAACAATTTTTCACAGAAGCGAAAAAGGCTGATGAAGTAGGATACCCACCAAAGGCATTTATAACAATTTTTCACAGAAGCGAAAAAGGCTGATGAAGTAGGATACCCACCAAAGGCTACAAAAAGCATGGTTCCACAGGCCTGTGCCTCTATATTCCAATATAAATTCAACATCTAAAAAAATTATTGGTGGCCTATTGTACTAGCACGGCGACGGTGCAGGAAAAACAGAATCCTTTGGAATTCTTAACAGTGGTGCAGTTAAATGGTAAGTCCTGATTTTTGTTTGGCTAACAAAGGGCTCCCCACTAAGAACCACTTCCTGCTTGTTTTCACTGGAAAAAAATGGGAGAGGAACTTTTGTATAAGTGGATCTGTTAAGAAATCATTTTCTTCAATGTGCTTTCACAGTCAAGAAAGAATTTCACACCTTTCTCAAAGCCTGTTAAGAACAGTTGCAACTTGTGTGGGTGTGCGAATTAGAGCCATTTAAAAAAAAATAAAAATCAGTGAATTGACCGGGCTCCCAAATGCCCAGCAGAGGCAAGACTGTGAACCTGTGTTCATGGGACTGTAGTATGGGACTGTCAATACTACAACTGGTCAAGCAGGAGAGGATTTGGAAAGAAGGCAGCACTCTTGGTCTTCTCCTGGGGCAAACATTGGCATAAATGCATGTTAGTACTGTCCAGTTAAAGCACAATTTCTGCACCAATTTAGTTGGGAGGTATTTCAAATAATCCTTGCCTAAGCATTTCTTGGGGAGACGGCATGATATAATATGGGATTAAAATAGCAGGATGTATGTACTCTGCACATAACTGAGGTCTGCATGTAGCAGTTAATGCTTAACGTACAACCTGGTGGGTTGTGGGACAAACTGGTCTTTGTAACCAAGATTCAGTACAAGAAGATATGGCTTGTATTATTAGGCCAATGCTTCTCCATGGAAGCTTACAGTAAAGTAATAGACTTTTGAATCTGCCACAATTGATACAAATCAACAGAAAGTTTATATGTATGAGAACTCTCTCTAAAATGCAAACTGTGCCACCATATTTTAGGACTACTTAGGATACTGAGCTCTTTTGTGTGTTACTTCTGCACCTGAAAATCCTCACATTTCAAATAAACTAACCAAGCAACTAGTTCAGGCAAGCAGTTGATCCACAGTCCTCCACGTAAACATCCCTTGCTGTTCTACATGCACTCTCTTCTACAGAGAACATGATGCCTTGTTTTTAAGAAGTGTGGGCAACTATGTATACACCAGGCTTAAAAGGCCTTGAGAGAGATGAATGCTGGTTACCTGTTGGCTGCAGCATACAACCCATCCCTAGGGAAAGCTCCCCTCCTTACCTTCTCAATGATCTTTGCCATGTACTCTGTGCACTGGTCCTCCAGCCGGGTCAGCTGAAACAGCTTTGCGATCTTCCAGATGCTGACAACACTTTCCTCATCGAGAACCTGGGCCAAAGTCCTCCCACAAAGGCGCTTGAGCCCAGGTAACAGGTACATGTCTGCGACGCAAAGCACTTCGTAGGCATTATCGGGAGACAGCTGCCGTGACAAAAGGGCATCCATCAAAATGGGCTCGGTATCAAAACTAAAACCCTGTCTGGAAATCACATCTGACTGCAACAGTGACCCTCATTTATATGATTAAATGCAATTTATTTATATTCTGCCCGAAGACTTGAAGTTCATAACTAGTTTAAAAGTCTAGGCACAAGCACAACCAAATCAAATACTCACACACAAGACTTAGCTTTGCCAGCTCAAACCCATACCAGGGAAAATATTTTACAACACCACTTCTGAAAAATTCTCAGGCCTGGATAAATCTTCAGTTGCAGGTCATTCACCAAGTGCAGTTCTGTGTGGATGTGATATATCTCCTGACAATGCACAGAAGTCATCACGAAGATGCTCTACGATAGCCTTGGGTATCTAAATATTTATTATTTTCACAATAATTCATTTTGCTACACCTGCTTATTTAATGGATCTTTACAGTAAGCACCCATATAAATATAGGTTTTTAAATTATTATTATTATCATCATCATTTTGCGCCCCCTCACCTTGGCGCCCTGTGCAGGGGAACCACCTGCACTCAATCCAGTGCTGGGTCATCTTTAATAATTATTTCCATAAATGCCTGTGTGTGCATTATGTTGGAATGTGCCATTCATAGAACTTTTGCTGAAGGAGTTTTGTGATTTGGATGCAGCAGGAATCCATTACCACCACACCACTCGGTTCATTTCTGAAAGTTGTACAGGTGCATCATACCAACAAGAGTCTTTAGACATGCATGCTTCCAGCAGGATCATTTTTTAAAAGTGCTCTCATACTGGACCACTGCTTGTTTTGCTTAAAGATCAAATGCAAGTGACTTAAGAGACCTCGTCCGTATGCTTCACTAAGCCAGTTAACTATGGTTTAATGCCTGTAAGTTCCTATTTCACTCTTCTCTTGCTCCTGGCCACACCATACTGGAAGCAACAAACCACAAGTCTTGGGCTTGTTGTTGTGTCAGTAGAACCTGAGCTCATGATTTGTTTGGAGGAAACATGTGGACACAGCCAGTGTGCAATGGTGCAACAGATAATACTCCTCTCCTCCATTAGCTCCTTGTCCCCTGCAAGCTGCTAAGCCCCATGCCACGTACACCAATCACCCTCTTCCAAAAAATCTAGGCCCAGGAAATTTGTCTTAATATTCACTACAAGTTCACTGCTATGATTTGAATTGACTGGCTTTGACATTTCCTCCTCCCAGACACTTTAAGCCACTCATCCAAGCATTCAGAAACATAACACCAAGACAAATCTGACTTTGCCATTCCTCTTTGCCTCGTCAGTTCAAATCCTTGATGTTCATTTAATTGGGACCATGTATCAGTAACCTGAGATTCTTTCACTACAGGGGATTGGACTAGATGACCCTCGGGGTCCCTTCCAGCTTTACAATTCTATGATTCCATGATTCTAGGAATCCCATTGCAAGTAGTTTTGCTGCTGTTTGAAAGTGAAAGCAGCAATGCTCCAGAGGATTCTCTGCAAAGATTTGCTGGGCTTTAGTTACATAGAACTGAAGAAACTAAAGAGACAAGGCATGTGCTTTTGTAAGCCAAGAAAATCTTTTTAAAAAAAGAACTGAAGAAACTAAACTAAATTATTCTTCTTTGTAAAGAACACTATAGTAAACTGGCACAGCACAGTTCACTGGCCATTACAGCCAAGAGTCTTGCTATTTCCACTGCCATACGCAAATATGACAACTCATGATGTCAGTGCCAACCCAGAGCATTCTGCTGCCTGAAGAACAGCCTAAATAGCGCCCAACAACAACAACAATAATTTATTATTTATAAATTCCCCCAGCCACCCTGGTTGGCTCTCAATCGAATATTAAAACACAATACAGCATTAAACATTAAAAACTTCCCAAAACAGTGCTGCCTTCAGATGTCTTTTAAAAGTAGGATAGTTGCTAATTTCCTTGACACCTGGTGGAGGGCATTCCACAGGGCAGGCGCCACTACCAAGACGGCCCTCTGCCTTTCTTTCTGCATCCTTCAGACACCAAACTATGGCTTCATCTCTTCTCTACCAGTACCACCTATAGTGCATTGCTTCACTCTGCTTCAAAGCAGAGCCAGCCCCAATTGTTGTAGGTATTATGAAGTCTGGTGTTAACAAGCTAAACATTGTACTGGGCTCAGAGGGGAAGATCTCCCTATTCTTTTCTTCAAAAAAGTGTTGGGATAAAATCCTGAATGTCTGATATGCAAGTCTATTGCTTTTGCCCGTTTCACTGTTATTCCAAGGATGAAGAATTTGCACTGTTCAGTTCCCTCCTCAGTCACTGCATTTTGAAACTTCTTCACATGGCAAACATTTACCAGAGATGTGTCTTTTTTTTTACACAGAAAGAAATGATTTAGGAGGAGGACTAAAACCAAAGTCAGCAGGAAGTGAACCTAAGGAGAGTACAGATGTACAGGCCACATTTTAGCACTGTAACTTGTGTACCTTTTTAAAAAGAATTGTTTCAAGGTGGCCAACCATGAAATAAAAACAGCAACAGATGGCACAAAACAAAGAGCCACTGAAAACACATGCCGGGGGAAGCAGATAGCATAAAAAGGCAAGGCAGGTGTCATTAAAAGCCTAACAAAGCAAGAAAGTCTTCATCTAGTGCTTAAGAGATAATAGCAAAAAGTGCCAGAAACAAATCAGGGAGTAATTCTAGAATGTGTGTGTCAACCCTGACAAAGCAATCTCTCTCCAACCACCTAATCTCAGAAGGCAGGGAGCAGCCAGGAAAGGGTCTCAGACAGGCAAGGAAATTCACTGCTGGGTGAGAATGTTGCTTCAGACACCCCAGTCCCAGGTTGTGCTGAACTTTATAGGTAAAAATGTGCCCAATAACCAAGGAGGAGGCAATACAGCTCTTTTGGCAGTGGCATAAAATGCTCATGAATTAATTTTATAATGAATGATTTTAGAGTGTTGTTTGTGTTGTACTTTTGTACTGTTTTATTGTTGTTAGCCGCCCTGAGCCCAGCTTCGGCTGGGGAGGGCGGTATATAAATAAATTATTATTATTATTATTATTATTATTATTATTATTATTATTATTATGACACCCTGCCCCTGGTTATTACTATTTACACTTCTATCATACCCCTTTTACAAGGAATAGATGCAACACCGGTCACCAGTTTTTAAACCAGCAGAAGTTTCTGGACATTTTTGGAGGGCATTCCCATGAACACCAGCCTGGGCATTACTGTGGGAAATTATAGAAACAAAAAAAGATCCCACTTCAAAGTGGAGTAGGTATATAGGTAGACAGATTCATACCTATGAGCAGTGAATCTACAGTAGTGAATATGTGAGACAGCCTGGTCTGGATGGGTTTGCATGTCCCTGGAAGGAGCAATTCTGTACTTTGGGTCTACACCTGGGTCACCTAGAGGTCCAGGTGGCCTCGGTGGCTAGGGGTGTTGGTTTGCCAGCTGTTTTTGACTGGTTTGCCAGCTACAGCCAACTTTGCAACAGAGATGTTGGCCACTGTACCAACATCTGGTAACTTCCAGACTGGATTATTGCACTCTACAAGCAGCTGCCCTTGAAGACCACTTGGAAACTTCAGGTAGCCCAAGTGCAACAGCCACATTACTGGCTGGGGTCGCATTTGGAACTTGTAGAACCCTGTCTTAAAACAGCTGCATTAGATGCTACTTCATTTCCAGGCCCAAGTCAAGGAGCTCATTTCAGTGTTTAAAGCCCCAAACATCTTAGGCCCCAAATATTGGAAATGTCACCTCCTTTCCTACAAACTCTATTGGGCCCTCTTGGTTGTTCCACTGCCTTCTGAAGTTCAGCAGGGGTGGGGAACTGGAGAGGGCATTCTCTGTGTCAGCCCCTAAGTTGTGGAATACCCTCCTGACAGTGGTGTTTCTGGTGCCCTCACTATGCAGTTTTCATCATATGCTGATGAAGATGCATCTCTGACCTTTGACACTTGATATATGTATTTGTAAGACCCATCCTGTTTGCTTTAAACTGTTTTTAGTATTTTATTTTAAATTGTTGTGACCTGCCCTGGGACGTTATGGTGAAGGGGAAGTAATTAATAAAAATAACATCTGAAATGCAAAGAAGTTCAGTAGTAATCCATACCCAAATTTTGGAATTACTCAAGAACAGGAATGCTTGTGCTATGGGTCATGATTTTTAAAAGAAACTTCCCTAGCCTTAAAGCAAGGTGTGTGTGTGTGTGTGTGTGTGTGTGTGTCAAGAAGAAGATAATTGTTTCAAGAGTTCCTTAGCTTGAAAGAAAACAAGGACAGATGGCTTGGTTGGCAGCTTTGCTTCTTGCCCTGCAGGACGACAGATCAAGGGGGGAAAAGAGATTCATGGTCTCAGAGAGTATTCTGCCGAGCAAAGTGTGCTCTCACTACATTCTACCCTTTAGCATCTCACTTCCCTACAGTGTGAAATGCCTTCCAGATGCAATGAGATTTAGGGGTAAGAGTCTGACAACAACTAGCTGAAGATGGCTCTCAGTCTCTCCACACACACCCCCAGCACAACATGTAAGTATTCTAAGGCAGGAGTGGGGAACCTATAGCCTTCAGTCACCCTCCCAAAAATCCCAGCCAGCACAACCAATGGGGTCCAGCAACATCTGGTCCCCCAGCCCTGCTCTCTAAAGGAGCAGCACACAAAACAAGGCAAATGGCAGCTCCGAGAGAGCCAGCCAATGTATAATTCCACTGGAGGAGAGGGAAAGCTGCAGCTATTTTTCAGTTCTGAAAGTGCTCTTGCTTTCCAGTTTGCTGCGTTTCTGAGCTCACAGCAGTGAGCTGGAGCTTGCTCACTGCATGACAGGGATTCAATTTCCTTGGGAATGAGATTACCACCTCCCACTTCACCTGTCAGTCCTGTAGCTGACGGGAGACTGCAGCCAAAATGCATATGCACTTCTCAGGATATTAACGAGACATTTGACAAGCCTTTCTTTCAGTGATGGCTTCATCCCCCAAACCGTTCTCGCTGAGTGTTGCTGCCGCCGTGTTCCTTTTCCCACAGATTCGCCACTCACTTGCTTAGACAGCACCACAACAGGCTGCTGATGTTGACAGCAGCAACACTTCTGCTCCACAGTGACCAAAAGTTCTGCGTCAACTTTTGGTCGACAGGCAAATGCCTGTAACCATTTTGACAGCATGGACACCACCCTGAGGTTTTGCATCTCCTACATTTGCAGACCCTCTGGTTACTCAAAACACAACACACACTCAACAATTCCTTAAGCATCCTATGCCAAGTCCTGTGCAACAAGTGCAGGATTCACACACTCCAGTATTCAATCTAGATTAGGACTTCTGGGAAAAGTGCAACCACGCCTTTTGTTCTGAATGAGACAAGCAGCAGTACAAACAGGAGAAAACAGTGCATCTCTAGCTAGTTCACTGTGTATTGGCACTGCCCCCTAGTGGCAGATTGACCGCTCTATGTATTCTAGTGCTGTCACAGAATTCCTCAGATGAGTGAGTACTCCCAGTTGGCATCAGAAAAAATGGACCACATGGGGGCAAGAAAGCAGTCAGTATGAGAGACATGTTGACTTAGAGGATATATTTTTATCCATGGCGGTTGTTTCTTGTCATTTACGGATGGCTGAACTGCAGTCTTGTAAATAAAGTTCACGTCTAACCTCAAATAAAATTCAAGCATTTGGGGGGGGGAACGTAAGACCCACTAAAAAGGGGGCAAGAAAATGGGGAAAATGTTTATTGAACCAGCAAGGGATGGCTTTTTATGGTGATGTATTAATATGCAGTGAAAGATAAGCGAAAGATCCAGGGTAAGCTGAATAGCTGTTGGCTAGAGCATGGTGCTGATAACACCATAGTTGCAGGTTCGGCCTCCATATGGGACAGCTGCATATTCCTGCACTGCAGGGGGTTGGACTAGATGATCCTCAGGGTCCCTTTCCAACTCTATGATTCTATGATTTCACAGGAAAAGATAGGGTTCTTTTATCCCATGGTTGGGACATTTGCAAGTTAACAGGCCTCATTAAATAAGCTTAATACTCTGTTCCCACCACACAGTGGCAATTCTGGCACTTTTCTCCCAGGACCACAGCAGTCCTGGCTAGAACAAATGTTCTAGAAATGGGCTGTGCTCAGAAAGGGTAAATATTGAAAACTCACCTCTGTGTCATCACTGTAGATGTAATAGAGGACCCTGATGAAGATTTCCTCTGAAATGTTATGGAGGGTAACTACAGGGATGCTAGGTTGCGTCTGCAGCTCCTCGCTTTCAGAGAAGTGATCCTCTAGGAGTGCTTTGAAATAGTCACTGCGGCCACAGAAAAATGCCTGCAAGAAGAGAAGAAAGCAGGAATCTCCCTGGCTCACCATTGCCCTGAACACCAGGAGAGCAACCAGATATGAATGATTTCTATTGACCCTCCTAGCTTTCTAAGGTTTATTTATTACATTTACATCCTACCTACCTCCCAAGGGAGTCCAAGGCAGCTCACATTATCAGTGATACAATACAGCTTAAGAAACCCACACATTTAAAGCATGTAGAAACATACATGTGATTCTCAACTTATGCAGCTACACATGTGCTTAGATTGCTGGCCTCAGCATAGCAGGTACTGGCAGTTCACACTAGCTCACTTAGTAGACCTGGGAGCATGAAAAAGCATGCGGTGAGCTTCTCATTTTCAGGTGGAAGCTCTATAACTGTCGTCTTCAGTGTCGCATAGCTCTGCAGCCATGAGGCTGAGAAAAGCAGTCAGGCAGAAACATTTAATACCAATCACCTCCAAGAGATAGTGGGATAGCTTGTACCAAGGACTAAGTCCCACAAAACTCAGTGTGACTTACTTCTGAGAAGGCAGGCATAGGATTCTGTTGTGTAGTAGACAATCAGCATGCTCATGAATTGAAGTGAGGACTTCCTTAGAATCCCTGCTCCCCCTGCTCCCGCAACGTAGTTTTACAAATTTGGTATGTGCCAAATTGGAAGATGCAAGTGAAAAAGCTGCCCTAGTAAATTAAGTCAATATGAATACATACCTTGTGACACAAGAAATTGTATTCTGCCACCCGGAAACAAACGTCAGGACAGCTGCTAAAGTTGTCAGTGCTGTCAAAAGGCAACTCTCCAAAACCTACCTGTACATATAGAAACGGGGGGGGGGGGATTGTTATGACACCTTCTGTATTAGAACCCCTTTTAAAATAAATACCTATCACTAGACAGAAACATTCCTCTATACTTAAGCAATAAATCCTAAAGTATTCTCACAAGGCATTAACCAAGCTTTGTAAGACTGAGGGTGCATTCAGACATTCACCTCTACTTTTTAAAAAAGTTTTTAATTTCATTTCAGTGAATCTAGCAAATAAAGTCGTCAGTAATAACAACTTCAAAACATGAGAGCTGCAGAGCAGGATGTAAACAATAATTTGGCTAAGAAGATGAATATACAGAAGTTTACAATATCCAAATCTCTCTTAAATCTGCAGAACTTTAGTTTTGCCAACCTGCATCCTGATTCCAGGATTTATTACATTGAGAGATAAAGTAAAGGGCATAAAAATTAACACATGACAATTCCTTAAGCAGTAAATTAAACACATGTATACCTATTTTCCTAATAGGTAGAGCTGTAATAATTATAGATCGGGCATTGGGGAGAGAAAAGGTGGCTTTGGGATTTCAGTGCATAATTTGACCACCATGGTGTTTTGCTATTGATGGGGTCTGAAAAACAAATCAGGCTAACATAGTAAAATGCAGAGAACTGAGATTACAAAGATTTGTTTTTAAAGAATAGTAAGTGAACTGTAGGACAGGGATGTTTACATTTAGTCTTAGGAGATTATCTATCGTTCCCAAATATTACTGATATACACAGCTGCTGTCAGTTATTCACTGAACAAAATTTGTGGGACAAACAGCAGCTTTGTCTTCTTGTTCCTGTTGTTTCATACAGTGAAGATTAACACACAAACCAAAACACAACATATTTAATGACTAATCTTGAGGAAACATGATAATCTGGGTATGTACCAAAAGCTCCTGAAAGAAAGCTGGGCAGGTAAATATGCCAAATTTTGATGTTCGATAGTTTGGCAAAGAGTGGAAAAACAAACTTCTTTTTTTATATAAAGTGCTAAAAACAACTATAATCCTGTAACAGTGAATATTATACCCGATGTTGCTGGTTTGGTTTTTTTAGGAAAAAAACATTACAGGAGGTTGACTATTTGAGGGAAGGTGCACATGCACAAGGACTGCCTCTCTATATGAACTGTCGGAGACCCTGCAATCATCATCTGAGGTTCTTCTTCATGGGCCCTTCTGAGACTGGTCCAGAGGGTGGCAACATATGAACAAGACTTTTCTGTGGTGACTCTCCGCTTGTGGGGTGCTCTCCTAGGGAGGCTCGCCTGGAGTCTTCATTATGCATCTCTAGGTGCCAGGAGAAATTGTTTGTTTGTGTGTGGGGGGGTTATTGGTTTGTTTTGGTTTTTTTTTTTTATTCTGTAGTTTGTGTTCTCATTTTGTGTTTTTATGTTGTCGACCACCCTGTAGCCTTCGGGTGAAGGGTGATATATAAATTTAGTAAATAGTAATGATGTGTTACCAATTTTTTGACCACATTGAGGGTGAGGGTGCAGGAATCTATATTCCTTTTCTTACTCTTATGGAGCCCAAATTCCACCAGTAGTTCTTAGCCATAATTAACCGTCACATCATTAATCAACATTTTGTTAAGTGACATTAACCATAGTTAAGGCTCACCAGGGTTCTGCATAATCCAGGGCCTGAAGCCAGTTTCAAACCACACTTCGGCTTTTGGGCAGGTGGCAGGGAAGAGAAGAGGTGAATTTGGGTTCCGAAAGGGAGAGGGTAGGTGAAGGGAACCCATGATTCTACAGTGCAGTCCCAATTTGCCTTAACTATATTTAACCAAATCAGCTGTGTTACACGTATAGTTGTCCTGAAACCAGGAAGAAAGAACAAAACTGTCCAAAGCAACAGGAATGAAAATGTGTTTTAGAAAAAGCAGTGAATGTGCAGGTTTGCTTCACTATATACTTCTGAGGTGGGAGCAGAAAAAAATAGGGACATTTTTTTCCTATGCTTGGCATTTTCCACTCCCTACCAGCAAATGTTTGGAGGGGGTAGAGAAGATTCCCTCCATTTATGGCCAGTGGCAGCAGCACAGTGGTAACTTAGAATGTGCCAAAGAGACAACCTAATAGAAGAGAGCTCAGCTCCCTTTTCTCAGTGTGAATTTACCGCATGGAATTGTCTTAAGCACAGGAAAGCAGGAGGTTTTAATAAACTGTTCAGATTTATATGCACAGGAACTGCTTAAAATTAGGGCTATATTTTATTAGTTTACTTTAGTTACAAATTCAATAAAAGGGCTGAACCCATTTAAAACAAATAAAAAATTGAAAAAGGGTTCTACATATAATTCACACATATGCGCACAGAAAACCTGAGAATTAAGACACTGATCAGTGTAGTCCACATGCAGTCACAGGGTATCTGCTCATGGGCAAATGGACACGCTTCAATTATCTGCCACAAATCTAAAACAGAAATCAGGCATCTTCCCCATGAGCACTGGACTGAACTCAGTCTACATTTGGGTGTCCAAAATTTTCCCTGTGGGTCATTATGAAATTCGAGAATGTGCAATAGAAAGCCTAAGCACAAGAGCACTTCCTGCATCCATGATCTGCACCATGTTGCAATGGGCAAAGTGCCAAGCCATAAAAAAGCAACCATGTTGCACCAGGGAACAATAAAGCAGGA
Source organism: Podarcis filfolensis (assembly GCF_964270895.1). Lineage (NCBI taxonomy): Eukaryota > Metazoa > Chordata > Lepidosauria > Squamata > Lacertidae > Podarcis > Podarcis filfolensis. The sequence goes on along the minus strand of NC_139605.1, from coordinate 40,134,559 downwards.
CAATCTGGCACTCAGAATCCAAAATATCCAAGAATCACATTCCTAACACCAAAGCAAGTAGAAACAGAAGATCAAGATACATGCCGCACACCCTTATCTCCCCCACCTTACTGTTTTCATATCGTTAGAGGCCAGAAAAACTTTCCCATGAAAATAAGACCTTTTGACCAAAAGTTGAGGACTTCTACAATAAAATGATCTGGGCAGTGCTATTAATTAATGCCCAGCTTATATGTCACCACATTTCATGTTCCGGTCATAGGCGCTCCTGAAAGTTGAGACAGTCAGGATAGTTTAGCCACACTCTTACAGAAGACCAACAATGGAACAGGCCTAAAACTAGAGTATTCCTTCATGGAGAGAGACGACAGTATGTTGGACTCCCAAAGAAGAGTGGAGAAGACAAATGGCTGCTTCAGGACCAAACAAGGCATGGCATTTGCCACTTCCCTTTCACACTACCAAATATAGGAGAATAACAGGCTGTAAGAGAGTGGAATAGCCCAGACATAGCAAAGCAGACCATCCCGGCCATTCATTCATTCATTTTGGGGGGAACCTCTCTCACACACTTTCAGTCATGTACCGAAAGTACAGAGGAGCATGGAAGCTCCCATGCAGATATTCCGCGCAACTATCTCCTCTTTCACACAGCAACGTGGATGCCTGAGAGGGAGCAGAAAGGAGTAGATGTAAGGGAATCCAGCAAGATTGGTGCCCTGACACCATGGAAGCAGGAGCTGCCAATGTTCAACACTAGCGGAGTGGCTGCTGCACAGCCTAAAGAGAGCAAACCAGAACAAACTGCAGAAGTGCAGGACTGCTGAGGGCTTAACTGGCAGGACCCTGCAAGAAGAGGGAGGGAAAAACATATACTTCCTACCCTGAGTTCAGCTGGCAGGGCGCAGTCTGCTAGCAGAGCCAGGTCTTCCTGTAGCCGCGAGTTACCTGGGGGCTCAATCGTCAGCACCTTCACACAGGTCCCTGGCTTGGAAGAAACTGGAAGAGGCAAAAAAAAAAAAATTCCAAAGTATAGAATCCTGAAGACTATATGGACATCCCTTTGGGAATGTGATGGATAAAGTTATCTGGGGATGTTTTTAAAATTCAAGGATGGCCCACACCCCTTATATGCAAATGTTAGGCAAATAAATAAAGCATTTAAAAAAAATTATGGAAGAGACTGCTAAGAATTATGTTTTCCTCCTTCTTTGAAAAGCTCTGGCTACAGAAAAACAAGTAGAATTTTCCCACACAAAACTCATGCTCATGACTGCTTCTGTTACTGCTTTCACAGAGCAGTAGGCCTCCCTTTGTAAGAGATTTGCATGCATTTTGTGATTTAGATTTATGACTACACAGCTTGGAGGAGGGGAAGGGGAATCATGCCTACTAGTTGGCCAAAAAGGCAACTTGAGAGCCAAAGGGAAGTTCTTATTTGCCATCTTCCCCACATGGCCATCTTCCGCACAAGACCAGAGTGTATGCACATGCTCTGCCGAATTAATATCTGTGATCAGGCACCAATGCACACACAACCAATACCACAGCTAAAGGTGGTGGTGGGGGAGTTTATCAGTGCCCAACAACATGTAGCAGTTCAACTGGACACGAACATTTTTAAAATGGCAAATTCTATTGATATCACCCATCACCCATTCATACATTAAACAGATTACATGTGGTAGGCAGACAAACAGGAACAGTTCTCTTCAGCAGCATTCACATTGCCATGAAGATGCTGGTATTGAATTACACATCTTGATATGGTTAATGAATATGAAACTGCTTCCAGATCAGAAGTGGAAGAGCCAATGGGTGCCCTCCAGATGTTGCTGGACTCCAGCTCCCATCAGCCCAACCAGCATGTCAAATAGTCAGGGATTATGGGAGCTGAAGTCCAACAATGCCTGGAAGCCCTCAGGTTCCTCGCATCCCTGTTCCACCCCTCTTTAGGGATGTTCATGGACATGTGAAAATGGTTTCAGAGAAAAACACTAACCCATCTGACCTGGTAATTGCCATGCAACCACTTAGTCATTTCTGGAATAAGCCTTTAAACAGAACTCCTCTATCTACCCTAGGGATCCAACAATTACAGGGAGCAGAGAGAAATCGGGCAGCTTATCATCATTTAGCATGATTCTTTGGGAAGGACACTGTTCGCTCCCAATCTCTCTCCTACATGCTAAAACCACATTGATGTGCACTGGTTAAACATGCAAGTTGTAAAAACTCTGGCTACAATTTTACGTCAGCCCTCACTATGGGGGCCTTGAAAAAGCCACTGCCTTCAGCTCTGTAGTGCGGTGGCTCACACTGACCCACTTTTCGGGGTTGTTCCAAGGATTGCAGAAGGAATGTAAAACAGAGTGCTCTAAATTCTCAAAAAGGCTATATAAATGCCAAGTAGGATTACTACTATAGTGAACTTCTCTTCAAAAAGAGGAAACTATACTTGAACACCCTCCTAGCATAAGGACAACAAATAATCATAATAAAAAAGTCAAGTGGTGCTGCTCGTTCCCAAACTCTGGGTGGCTTAGGGTTGGATGGGCCTTCATAAATGCTGAGGGGATCAAATACTCTTAGGAAATAAAGGATTGCTTTACTGTACGAGCACCAAGCCACTCTACTGCACTGCATGAAAACAAGCTGGCACTTGATGTTATGGTCCAAAGGGGTGGGGGAGGAATACACCACAAAAACAATGTTGGGCGAGATCAGAACGGAGCTTGAACCTGCCCTGGCAATTAACTGTATCTCCTAAAGGAAGCCTGTCTCACAAATATGGAAATAATGGCCCAATTTGCACACAACACTAAAGCATGGTTCAGCATAAAATCCAAGAGCAGGAAGGATCTATTGGGACGATCAGACATTCCCCTCCCCTTGCCTTGAGCTACCATGCTCACTTTTCCTGCATGGTTTGGAGAATGAGTTCATCAGAATTAAGTTTCCCTTTCTAGGGAACCTGACTCGGCAATATGAACGAATGAGAAATAATGGTTTAAAACAAGCTCTGAGCCAACTTCAAATCGTACAGTTAATGAAACTGGCACTGGAAGGGACGCGGGTGGCGCTGTGAGTTAAACCACAGAGCCTAGGGCTTGCCGATCAGAAGGTCGGCGGTTCGAATCCCCGCGACGGGGTGAGCTCCCGTTGCACGGTCCCTGCTCCTGCCAACCTAGCAGTTTGAAAGCACATCAAAGTGCAAGTAGATAAATAGGTACCGCTCCAGCAGGAAGGTAAACGGCGTTTCCGCATGCTGCTCTGGTTCACCAGAAGTGGCTTAGTCGTGCTGGCCACATGACCCGGAAGCTGTATGCCGGCTCCCTTGGCCTATAGAGCGAGATGAGCGCCACAACCCCAGAGTCGTCCGCGATTGGACCTAATGGTCAGCGGTACCTTTACACCTTTACCTATGAACTGGAAACTATAGTATAACACAACTGTAGTTTCATAAACCATGGTTTGAAGCTGGCTTGTTCAAAGACTAACCAGAGCTTGTTTTAAAGAACAATCTCTAGCTCATAAAAGCAAGCCATGTTTTGTGGAAAGTGAAACTAAGTTCTGCTTAAATCCATCTCTCTGCTATGAGAGAGGGAAGGGAGCATGCAAGTATGAGGCTCCTGGCTGCTTTTTCCTTGTTGTTCATATTAACACAGCCATCATCAGTGTTCATCATCTATGAACATTTCCTTGTTGTTCATATTACATAGCCACTGCAAGAATTAAAGTAAGGGAATAGATCAATAACTGTTGATGAAAAAGTGGTTGTTTAGTGCATGTCTGGGCACTTGTTGGCATGTACACATATATAGTTCCTTACTGTAAGTGCTACCTACATGTTATGACTCTCCAAAGCCTTGCTGTATGAAGAAGGAGCACCTGAATAGCTTGGTACAGTAAAGCAAGCTGCTGTGATCAATACTAAATCATTAACAAGTAGTATGTATTTATGATGATATTGATTTCAGCTTGTGATTATTACACAGTGTTATTTGTCTCCTCCTCCTACACCCAGCTCACGTGGTCTTTATTTTAGGGAATGTTATTTATATCTTTTGTTAATACAGAGAACTTGTTTATAATAATATGAACAAAACTGCTATTTCAGCACCTTTGGTATTAAGTGGTTTATCGTGGAAAGAGGTTTTGTAACCAAGAGCTGAAAGCTCATGCCATGATAAACTAGTTAGCAATATACCAAAAGTCTTCATTGGTTTATACTTGGGAGTTCAGCAAGAAAAGGAAGTTATTCCTGAGCTGGCTAAGTTAACTCTGCATCGGAACAAGAGGTGGTACGACAAGCGTGACTCAATGGATTTAGAGCTTGTCTCCAAATCTCAGGTGACTCACATTGCCATAATAAATTGCCGCTCTTGACATTTTACAGATCACACAGGGATGTCATCTTACCACAACAATGAGAGGTGGGTGAAAGAAGACTGCCACAGTACAATATCTTTCTTCCCAACCCTCCTGCCCCACATTAACGAGTTGTATATGCCTCAGAATTGTGATTCTAAACAGGCAATATAATGCCTTTCAACAGATACACCATTACTGTCAGCAGATAGTGAAGTTATACCTTTTGCCACTTGAAACTTTGCTCCAACATATGAAGGTGGTGGGTAGGAGGAAAGACTGTTTCTTTCTCACTCTTTCCTTCACATGAGAGAGTACCAACTTCTCAACAGGAATCTCAGGAAATGACAATTCCCTGCCCCTCCTTTTGTTAATTGTGAGGAGCTACATCAGGGTTACGTTATGGTAGAAGACAGAAGAGGAAGGGAGATAGATTAGATCTGCTGGCACAGAGTTACTAGATCAGGCATAGGCAAACTCGGCCCTCCAGATGTTTTGGGACTACAACTCCCATCATCCCTGACCACTGGTCCTGTTAGCTAGGGATGATGGGAGTTGTAGTCCCAAAACATCTGGAGGGCCGAGTTTGCCTATGCCTCCACTAGATCATATTGTACTGAACACTTAATCTCTACAAAAAGCTTCCTTCAGTCCTCAATAAAGTCTCAATAACCCCAACCAACCTATTGTTTTGAAACTTATAAACACATGTAAATGAGTATTTTCAGCTAGAAACAGAGAGGAAAAACCCTGGTGCAGATGATTCTATGATGTGTCTGGATGAGCATTAAAAATTGGAAAGCAGCTGAAGAGTGTGGACTCTCAAGCAACATGTGTTTAATGGTAAAACACATACTGTACTGGGATCATTTTTATTTAGCAAATACTGTCAAGTATGATCCCATGTCCACTTCTAAACTGAGTCTAAACTGAGTAAACTGCCTGAAGTTCTTGGGGGATACATCAGACCATGAATTAACTTAATTTTGCAAAAATGGGGGTATTCACTGGAAGGAAAAATCAAGGAGCTCAAGTTTCTTTGGGATGTTAATCCCCATTAAAAGAAGCACTGGAGAAAGCACATCACACAGACTGATTGATTGATTGACTGACTGACTGATTGATTGATCGATTAAGGCTTCCCTTAAGAAGTTGTGTCTAGTTCAAATGAGGACAGCATAAACTTAGGCAAAACAAGTGGAAGTTGATGAGGCACAGAAAAGAGAATTTGTAGCTTATTATAAAAGTGTTAAGACATATTTTTAAATGGGAGCAGCAAATCTAGGAAGACAGTTGGGCAACTAGATGACAGAAGAGTGAAAGGATCGCTAGGAGGAGCATAGGGAAATTTCAAAGAAGCTGCATGAATTTTTCACTGTAAAAGATATTGGACAGATACCCACACAAGGACTTATTGCTGCCATGCAACACTAGAACTCAAGGTCACCCAATGAAGTCAGGACAGAAAAAGGAAAACAAGGAATTGCTTATGGAATTCACTGCCACAAGATGTAGTGATGATTCAGAAGGCGATTAAACAAACGTGTCGAGTAACTGGAAACTCCAAATTTCAGAGGCAGGATGATTGCTGAATACTGGTTGCCATAACATCTTTCTGGACCATCTAGAGGGGCTGGGAGCTGGGGGCACTGTTATACAGTGGTTCCGCTACTTCCTCCTGGGCTGTGTCCAGAAAGTGGTGTTGGGGGATGAGTGTTCAGACCCCTGGGCTCTCACTTGTGGGGTGCCTCAGGGTTCCGTCCTCTCCCCCATGCTTTTTAACATCTATATGATGCCGCTGGGAGAGATAATCAGGGGTTATGGGCTGGGGGTTGATCAGTATGTGGATGATACCCAGCTCTACCTCTTTTAAATCAGAACCAGTGAGGGCAGTGAAGGCCCTGTGGGAATGTTTGGAGGCGGTTGGAGGATGGCGGCTAAGTACTGTTTTGCAGGGACAGGGGGTGGGCAGGTGTAGAGGATTCCCTGGTCCTGAATGGGGTAACTGTACCCCTGAAGGACCAGGTGAGCAACCTAGGAGTCATTTTGGACCCACAACTGTTCATGGAGGTGCAGGTCAATTCTGTGTCCAGGGCAGATGTCTACCAGTTCCATCTGGTACGCAGGTGGAGGCCCTACCTGCCCACAGATTGTCTCACTAGAGTGGTGCATGCTCTGGTTATCTCCTGCTTTGACTTCTGCAATGAGCTTTACATGGGCTACCTTTGAAGGTGACCCAGAAACGACAACTAATCCTGAATGCAGCAGCTAGACTGATGACTGGGAATGGCTGCCGAGACCATATATCACCGGTCCTAAAGGATCTTCATTGGCTCCCAGTGCATTTCTGAGCACAATTCAAAGTTTTGGTGCTAACCTTTAACGCCCTAAGCGGCCTTGGCCTTGTACACCTGAAGGAGCGTCTCCACCCCCATCATTCAGCCCGGACACTGAGGTCCAGCACCAAGGGCCTTCTGGTAGTTCTCTCAATGTGAGAAGTGAGGCTACAGGAACCAGGCAGAGCGCCTTCTCGGTAGTGGCATCCGCCCTGTGGAACGCCCTTCCATCTACCTGATTTTTAGAAGATGTCTGAAGGCAGCGCTGTTTAGGGAAGATTTTAATGTTTGATGTTTTATTGTGTTTTTAATATTCTGTTGGGAGCCACGCAGAGTGGCTGGAGAAACCCAGCCAGATGGGTGGGCTAGAAATAATAAAATTATTGTATTATTATTATTATTATTATTATTATTATTATTATTATTATGGCAGAAGGCAGCTGTTGACTTCACATCCTGCTGGTGGACTACCTAGAAACATCTGGCTGGCCACTGTGGAAAATATGCTGTAGTGCTAGATGGATTATTGGCTTGTCAAAGCATGTCCTTAAGACGGATGCAAAGAGACTGAAATGAATGCCTGTGTGCCTAGTGGCAAGTCTGGTTCCTTTACAAATGAAAGTTAACATCTGCTCCTTATGTTTTGCAATTGTGACAGGCTCAATGCGAACAAAGTTAAGGCTCAGCACTATTTCAGTCATCAACCTAACAGATTACCTAGCCTTTGGGTATGTGTGTGTTGTTAGAAACAGATTTCTCCCCTACTTGGTGGGTGCATGCAATTTGTTTATTGTAGTTTTAACTTGTAGAATCTGTTTCAAGTACATTCACAGAACTGTTCCAAAGGGAAACTGGCAGCCTGGTGCCAATTTAAACTCAGAAGCCAAAAGCATATGCAATTTGCTTTCAAGGAGGACTGAGTCAGCCTATATTTCCTATCCAGGAGACACTAAGAAGCAGCAAGGTATTCTTTTCTGGAAGAGGAAAAAGAACATTGCCAGAGGGCTGTATGGAGATGCTTTTGTTTGAAGTTTCTAGCTCATTTAGAAGATAGCAATTTTCTGCTTGAAGTGCTTAGATAACGCAGATGAAGTGCAAGCTGAAGAACAGAACAGCTAAGTGAGGCAGCCTCCTCCTCTCAAGACCGCCCCCCCTCCAGATGTGTTGTCTATGGTACAGAGAGATTTTAAAAGACCAATTTGTGTCATGAGTTTTGGTAAAGCACTTTATCACAAGTTTCTGGGAAATGGACCACTATGATGGGCTGCATCTTTCAATCTATGACAGCAATATTGCACTAATTAAGATTTCGGAACAGATGTAATACAAAAGTGAGCGTGGTCAGTCAAAAGTAAATAGTTTTTGGTGACAGGAGCGTCAGTAAGATTAACTCACATTTATAACATGTCAAGAAAATGGACAAGCCAGCAGCAACAATTAACATTCATTTAGCACCAACAATGGTCCAGATGCATGAAAGCAAGGGACTTGTGCCTCTAGGTAAAAGGTAAAGGGTAAAGGGACCCCTGACCATTAGGTGCAGTCGTGGCCGACTCTGGGGTTGCGGCGCTCATCTCGCTTTATTGACCGAGGGAACCGGCGTACAGCTTCCAGGTCATGTGGCCAGCATGACTAAGCCACTTCTGCCGAACCAGAGCAGCACACGGAAATGCCGTTTACCTTTCCGCCAGAGCGGTACCTATTTATCTACTTGCACTTTGACGTGCTTTCGAACTGCTAGGTTGGCAGGAGCAGGGACCGAGCTCACCCCGTCGCGGGGATTCGAACCGCCGACCTTCTGATCAGCAAGTCCTAGGCTCTGTGGTTTAACCCACAGCACCACCCGCGTCCCCTGTGCCTCTAGGACACCAGTCCAAATGCTTCCTTCTTCCCCAGTGGGAAAAGTGGGAAGCTGAATGGAGTATAGTACATTTTGTAGTTTTTGCAACCTGGCTAGCTATGCCAGGGTCAAAGCTTAAGTGTTACCAGTACTAAAGGCAGCAGTGGCAGAAGAAGATGTTAAGAGGGGATTGTCAATAAAGGATGCTCTAGCACCTTCAGTTTTGAAGACAGCAGCATATAGAAGCAAGCTAAACCGTTCCTTTTATCACTTAAGGGTTTCTCACAAATGGTGAAAAGCAGAGTACAAAATAATCCTAAAGAAGTGTAATGATCTGCCTGGCCAACTATTTAAATTCTGATGTCTAATATGAGTGCTGCGAAACAAACGACAGCCTTAGCCTTTCAAAGTGTCCAAGAGAGAAAGCAACTTCCACTGGTGCAATGGACCTTGGTGTGTGTGTGTGTGTGTGTGTGTGTGTGTGTGTGTCTCAGGGATGACACCAGGTGGTAGTCTTAGTACACAACCAAGGCAGCAAAGCAACTTGTGTTAACCACCTGACTTTTTCCATCCATGAAGAAATCATAACTATGCATTTCTGGGAATAAGAGTTTATTAGCATCAATCAGCTTAACCTCAAATAAAAGAACTGAAAAACTGTGTAATTAGAGATGCTGAAATATAATCAAGCATTAACACAAATATAGCTAAATTAGTTATTCATTATCTCTTTAAGGTGATGAGAGCATGGTTTTTATTAAACTATGCTCATGGGATATGAAATTCAACTATTCTTAACACTTGCAGAAAACATACACTACAGGGTGTGAAATATCTATCTTCATCTACCAAGCATTACTACAATACATTATTGTTTGATATCTACACAGTTAACCTTACAAAACAAGCAAGCAACCTATATATTTAAGTCTGGGAGGGAGCTTCTCAAGTATCCAGTTCAAGATTAATCGTATCTAGTTTAGAGACGTATTTTTTGCTTGCCTCATTTTCTGCAACCTATATCATCCAGTTTAGAAATGGCCCAGAGCCCCACTAAATATTTAAGTTTGATTTCTAGTCTGTTCTTCCTTGATTCATGATCCCAGGGTGGGTTACAGCAATAGAATACATTTAAAACCATGACAGTGTCAAATAATGTGCCATTTCAGAATATAGCACTACTGTACAAAGATGGATAACTAAGCTATTTACAAGTGAGTTGCTTATTATTCCAAGTATTTATATTCCAGATCTTGGAAATGGTCCTTAGGCAGGTAATATTCAAATAGCAGATTGCTGGACCATACCCATGTGTCCCTGTTATGACGTATCACAACTCTTTCTAGAAAACAAGAATGCTGCAAAGGCTTATGCTAAAAACAATTAAATGTCCCATTAGAGTGCTCACCCATTAGTATATGCATAGCACAGTAACTTGGTGTACAATGGAGACAGAACTTTGTCACCAAATCAAGGGCACATGAATCTACCCTACCTCTCCTTAGTCACTGCACCTACAAGCCTGAAGACCCTGCTCATACTACACAGTTTCTAAAAGCAACAGACTTGGCTTGTTATTTACACTTTAATTACTTCCCAGATAGACTACTGCAGTACAGCATGTGGGACATTGAAGATGATCCTAGATGGCCTAAGACCAAATAACTATTAGGAACACTTACTTTGTTGCCTGCATGGGCTTTAAAATCAGCTTTGAAGTTCCTATTCTCTGTAACACTTCAAAATATCCACTGGGTAACTTACAGAAGGGCATTTTCTGTGGGTGCTACAATTCTAGAATATCTCAAATCAGGAAATCTTTTCACTATGTATTTGAATACATTTTTGTTCGGTTGGGCTTTCACTGTGTAATTTTAGATCTTGTTCTTGACTGACTTTACCATCTTGGAGACCCATCTTGGCTGTGAATCCTGGAAGACCTGCTCCCTGCCTTGCAGGCCCTTTTCCACCTGGCCTGGGAGGGCAGCGAGGACTGACTCCAGCTACAAAAGCTAGGGCTGCTGAAAAGGCCAGAGACCATCTTAGCTGTCTCTTAGTACAAGTCATCAAGCCTGAGCTTCCACACCTGCCAACCACGATGGGCAGGACTGGCAGCAATACAGCAGGTATGTTCTAAGCTTATGACAATATTTTATTCTCTTGATAATTATGCAGGTTTAAACGTGCATATTATATTTAACTTCCTATAATAATGTTTTCTTTTGAAATGTTTAAGTTTTGAAATGTGGAACAGTCTCCCTCACGAGGCTGTGGACTCACCTTCCTTGGAGGTTTGCTTTAGCTGAGATTCCTGCATTGCAGGGGGTTGGACTAGATGACCCTTGAGTCCCTTCCAAATATTCATATATTCTATGATTTTTTTTTGTTAACTTCACTACACTAAATGTGTGTTCTGTAGTTGACTTATTTTGACTTATTTTGTAATATTTTATTTTGAAATCTTTAAGATAATATTTTAGTTTACATTGTTTTGAATGTATACTTGTTTTTTTCCACTCTCTTCATTAATGCTTTATTCTGTTTTATTTGATGTTTTAACCTGTTGTAAACCACTTTGAGAATTTTTTCTTTAAATTATAAAGCAGTATAGAAATGGAAATAATAATACTACTAATAATAATAATACCATGTTAAAGAATATTTCATATTGTTAATTGCTTATCTGCATGGTGTACTGTGATTGTTTTGAACACTTTAGGAGAACAGCGGAACAGAAAAAAGTTATTACTAGAATTTTTAGCTAATTAATATAAGCTATTCAGAAAAAAGGCAGCTTTCCACTTTCTTATATAAAGTGCCAGTCTGAGCAATTTGGACCTTACCAAATTCATGCACCTTTTTACACTTGGTTTCCAAGTCTTCGATGAGATCCTGGAGCCGACATTGTTTTGCCAATCTTTTGCAGTCGCTCACATATTCTACATCTATGTCTAAACGGCCTGGCAAAAGAAAAGAAAAGAAAGCAAATGACCCTTTCAATTCTCCCTATTATTTATTCACCAACACGTAAAATTCATCCTTACATCCACAGCTGCAAATTTATGTTTCAGCACCCCCCTGTGACTTAAGGAAGGACTGCATTTATATTTTTGAGAACATCACTTGTACAGCTAGTACAGCAACTTCTTTTGAGCCATATTGTATGTTGCTTTTCAAATATAATTCCTGAGAAAATTCAGATTTTTTTACCTTTTGTATCTTTATTATTTTAGATTGCAAACAACCTTGAATGGATTAGAAGTACAAAATTGTAGTAAGGGTGACATCCAATGTTAGCAATACCAGTATAGGCCTATTAAAATCAGTGGACTTGAGTCCATTAATTGCAATGAGTCTACAAAGAATATGATAGAGATGCATGCTGCCCTAAGTAAACAAACAGACTATAGATACACAGTTTGGTTGACTATCACCCAAATAAATAAAATATGGATGCCATGTCTACATATGACAAAGCCAAGAAATGTTACATACAAGTCTATCAATTCTGATAACTACAATACTGTAGCTATTATTTCAATTGGTATGCAACTTTCCCACATACATTTGCCCAAAGCAATGAGCAAATGTATAGAAGGCTAATCCAGAATCCCTTCTATAGGTTTAATCCACGTGTCCCACATGTTAAATAAAGATGCATGTGTCACTTTCCGTATCCTTCTGTATTTCAAGGTACTCCTGTCTTATAAAAGCAAAAAGAGGAGCAACTTCAATAGCCAGATTCATACATATTCCTGAGCACAAATATCCAGAAACGTATGGCCATTGTCTAGTGAAGGATAAGGACCTTTGTTCACTAAAAACAAACAAAAATAAGACAATTTTTTATTCTTTGCTATTCCTTTAGTAGCTCCAATCTAGAGCTGTGCTCTGGAATTGGGAGGAACCCTATTTGCATATGCAAATGGAGGTAGAAAAACATGTTAGCACAGTCTGTGCCTGGTTAGAATGCCCAACCAGAAACAAATCTTCTAGACAGCAGAATCCTTTGCACGTCTACTCAGGAGTAAGTTTCACTGAATTCAAGAAAGACTTACTCCCAAACAAGTGTGTTTAGAATTGAAGCCTCAACATTTCAAGTAACTGTTGCTCAAATAAAGGGGATTAATGCCATGACGCTTTTAGACGTAAAAGTAACTAGAGCAACAGTGTGGCATACCGGGAATATGTCCAGACACAAAGCTGTGTCACTCATTACTAGCAATGCCAGTGCCCTTACTGCATTTGATACAGCACTTGCAAAACAAACAAACAAACAAACCCATCAGCTGGGTGGTGGGAGACAATGTTTTTGGGCAATAAAATATTGTTGCTTGGATGGGTGAGTGGCTAACCCCTAAGCAAAAACACGATGGTAGAGAAAAGAACCTGAATCCCCCAAAATCTCACTCTAGCAAGGTCCAACACAACTTGTGCAGCTCCATGCCTCTCCATCAATGCTGTTATTCTATGCCCCAGTATCTAATGCTTTCCATCAGTATAGTCCTTGCAAGAGAAAGAGAAAAAGTACGTCACCCGAGCCATTTCTGACAAGCTAAGTTATGAAATAATTATGCAAAGTATATAGATATATGCAAGATGTTATTCTGAATCCAAATGCAGCACTTGTAAGCACTACAATGCAGCACATGCCCACATTTACCTGTATAGAGGTACTGGAGAAGGGAACCAAAGGCAGCTGGGTTGATCTATATAATGAATGAAAGTGGTTATTTACAGAGGTTGCATTTTGCCATGGCTTGAACTATACACTGATATAAGTGAGAAACAAGCTAGAACAGCAGTAGCTAAGGTGTTTTGGACTACAACTCCCATCAGCCCCAGCCTGTCAGGTCAATGATCAGAAGTCCACAACAACTTCTAGAGGGCACCCCATCGGCTATATTCAAAGAAGCTAATGAGGGCCCATGAGATTCTGCAGTAGTGCTAACTCTGGAGAGGCAAGCAACAAAAAGGGCAAGATTTTAGCTGTATCTCCCTTTTCCTCAATGCCAGCTCAGTTCGCACCATGTGACAACATTAAATAATGTCACTCAAAAAGTAATTAACTTGTGGAACTGACCACAAGTTGTGATAACCACTTATATAGTTAGCTTAAAAAAACAAAAACCTGTTTTGTGAGAAGTTGAATAGCTTGTGTGTTATGTTTACCAGTAGGAACAGCCAGGGTCGATTCAATACAGTAGTCGCAATGAAATCTCAATACGATGTTCCAGATCAACATTGCTGAGATAATCCAAGTAAAACTATTTTAAAGAAGCTTGATGCTTGATTAGTTAGTAACATCAGGCTTGGTACTTGTGTAGCAGAATAAAGTGGCAGAATGGACTGTACCATTCAGGCTGCAAGTAGGAGAAGCCCATTTTGAGTGTTCCAAATTTAACAATATTCACTGCAAGTAAAAAAGAAAAAAAGAAAAAAGGAGAATGGCAGTGAGAGGACTAGCCCAGAACCACTTCCTCTCAATGAGCCAATTCAGGTAGTTAGTTGCTTTTTATGGGTTTTTTTTAGTTAGTTGATTTTTATGCTTTTTAATGTATTTGAAATGACATCCTTACCCACAGTCTTAAGTGGTACAGTCCACTCTACTGTCTCATTCTGATGCATGTGTAAATCAGGGTCTAGACTTAGCACATGAAACCATAAAGCAAGACTTCCGGAGGCGGCGCGACCGGTAATGGCTGCCTTCTCCGAGTAAGGAGAAGGGAGCTCCGCTGTAAACGGGTCGTCCGCTACGGCGAAGCGGAGACCCATTCAGGAAAACCACAGGTGGCAGAAGCCTGTGGTCTCGGGACCCGGCGGGCGCCAGAAGCAGCCCCCAAAACGTTGAAGGGACCCCGTAAGGGGCTCCGGATCGCGGAGGGGGTAGCGGCGCTGTGGGTCGTTGCGCAAACAGCGAAGTGAAGCCGCATTGCTGTTGCCGGTCAGCGCTGTCCTTTCTTCCTGCAACTTTTCTGAACTTTGGAAACTACAACCCGTGAGTAAATTTGGACATTGAAAACTTTCTGAAACTTTTGTCAACTTTCTGAAACTTTTTGAGAACTTTATGAAACTTTTAAAACTTTTTTAAAAAAGTTGAAATCTGGCTGAAAACGGAGTGAGGATAAGCAGGAAGCCCATCTCCCGCTATACTGAACTTTAAGCAAAGAGCAGGAGGAGTGGAGACAAAAAGTTATGCGTTAACTAAATGCTGGCACCCTGTTAAAGCAGTTTTCTGAGTGAAAGACTTTGAGCTATTGACTTTTGCTGGTTATATTCGGGGTGCACTGATATCCTTCTTCTGTGGCACCAGTGGATTATAAAATAAATAAGAATCTCTGGTGCTGGAGCTGCCTGGATGAGCACCAGTTTGCAACTTTGGATACATTGAATTCAGATTTTGAAACATTCTGAGTTGGAACTGGATACTTTGAAACTGTTGCAGTCAAGGCACTGTAAGAAACACTGTTTTGCTTTAAGTTTTACTCTGCTAAAAATAATACATTGTGGAGGCGATAGACATGGATTTAAATTTATAAGTTTAACTTGGATTTGATCTTTTCCCTGAAGACGTATTAAGCTCCCTCTAGAGGATTTTGGACTTACAGCAGTGACTTTGTTTTACTTTCCCTTTCCCGGCCTCTGTTTGACTATTGCATCTGGGACTCTGCTTTCTCATGGGAACAACTTGGATTGACCTTGGATTACAGATAACTTTGGAATGAGTGGCGCAAGGAGAAGAGGAAGGACTAAACAAACAACTCTAACTTTATCTGCAGCCTCACAGCGTAGATCTTCTGTGCCGGCCTTGCCTTCCACTTTGCCTCCAGACATAGAGGCGGCCTCCCTAATACAGGCAGGGGAGGGTGAGACAGAGGAGCTGCACCTGGGAGATATGGCTTCAGGGACAAGTAGCTCTGTCTTGGAGAAAATTTTGGAGAAACTGGAGGCTCTGGACAAGAAGGCTGATTTGCATACAGCTAAAATTGAACAGAACACAGAAAGCTTGAATAAGCTGACTGGACAAGTTGCACAGAATGCCCAGTCTATTGGAGAATTAAAGGAGGCTGTAGGTGAAAATCGTAAACTGGCTGAAGATACTAGTCAAAGATTGGAAGAACTTGAGAAAGAAGTAAGACCACTCAGCAAACAAGTTGGAGAACATCAGATTTACTTTTTGATGACAGAACTGCGAAACAGGGAGACCAACTTGAGGATACGGTCAATACCAGAGGTGGAAGAAGATAATTTTATTGAATTTCTAACTAAGGAATTTGCCAAGTTTTGGAAGTTAGAGGAAAAAGACTTTAAAATTGTATCTGCTTTCAGGCTTGGCAGAGTCAGAAGGACAGAGAAGCCCAGAGATTGTTTGATAACACTGAGATCAAAGGAGGAAAGGGACAAGATTTTGGGCCTGCACTACGAAAAGTCACTAGACATTTTGGGCAAGAGAATTGAAATCTACAAGGACATTCCTAAGCAGTTGCTGGACCTTAGATCTAACTACACGGAATTGGCAAGACTGTTGAGAAGCAACGCAATTATCTTCAGGTGGGAGTTTCCACAAGGATTATCCTTTACCTACAGAGGGAGAAAGATCAAAATCAAAACGGTGGAAGATAGAGACAAGTTTTTGGGAGCACACGGAGAAGACCTCCACAAAGGACTTGGATTGCCAGCGCCAGAACTTCCAGGGGAGCCCGCCCCCTCGGATCCTCAAGGACCGGAGAACAAGGTACCACCCCAGAAAGAATAACCAGATCTATCCAGGATGTCTCTGCAGCTTTTGAGTTGGAACATAAATGGCTGTAACAGTCCCGAAAAAAGGTCTAAAATTTTTCATATTCTAAAAAAGGAACAATTGGACATTATATGCTTACAAGAAACACATGTGATTAGGCTCCATAGAAAGGTGTTAATAAATAAAAGGCTTGGTCAAGAATTTATATCATCGGATACAGTTAAAAAGAGAGGTGTAGTGATCTATGCAAAAGAGAGCCTTTCACCAAAATTTCTCTTTAAAGATGAAAGTGGAAGAATCCTCGCAATAGAAGTACAGTATCAAGGAGAAAAAATTTTGATATTAGGAATTTATGCTCCAAATGAAGGAAAATCGGATTTTTATAAGAAGTTGCACGAGATCATGCTGGATTATCTGGATTATAACAACGTCATCATGATGGGGGACATGAACGGGGTCGTATCAACAAATATGGATAAGTCACAGAACCAGAACATTACTAAAGAGGGAAGACTACCTAAGACCTTTTTTGAAATGACTGACAATATGGACTGGGTTGACATCTGGAGAGTTAGAAACCCCCTGGGAAGAGAAGGAACATTCTTTTCTGAAGCTCAACTGACTTGGACACGAATCGACCAAATATGGATAACTAGAAGTCTGGCACCTAAGGTGAGGAAGGTGGAAATCTGCCCTAAAACATGCTCCGACCATAACGCCTTGAGAATGGATATGACATGGATCCCAATCGGCTCCTTTAGATGGAAGATGAATGATGGCCTGTTTAGAGATCAAAGAATTGTAAAGAAGGCCCAAAAAACCTTAAAGGACTATTTTGAGATTAATTTGAACACTACGGTGGAAAAAAGAACTATCTGGGATGCAAGTAAAGCTGTGATGAGAGGGTTCTTGATTCAACAGAATTCCTTAAAGAAAAGACTGCAAAATGAAAAGAAAGATAAAATTCTGGAAAGTATCAAAGAGTTGGAGAAGAAGTTAAGATCTAACCCGAAGTCCCAACCGATTCTGAGAGAAATTAAACTTTATCAGGCGCAATATTCCAAGCTGATAAATCAGGAAATAGAATGGAAGATTAAAACAATGAAACAAAAAACTTTTGAATCGGCAAATAAATGTGGGAAACTGCTAGCTTGGCAGTTGAAAAGGAGACAAAGATTAAATACAGTAACAAACTTAGAGGTTGAAGGAAGGAACATTCAGAACCCGGGAGAGATTAGAAAGTGCTTCCAGAGGTATTTTAAAAAGTTATATACTCAAGGGCCACAAGATGAAATAGAGATTACACAATTTTTGGAGAGAAATGGATTAGCAAAGCTGTCAGAAGAAAATAGAACAATTTTAAATGGCAAAATAACACGACAAGAGATTGAACAGGCCATCCTGAGTCTGAAACAGGGCAAATCACCAGGGCCAGATGGACTGACCTCTAACTACTACAAGACATTGAAGGATTATTTGATACAACCTTTGTTGGAGGTCAGTAATGAAATAATGGAGGGGAAGAAGGCGCCTGAATCGTGGAAAGAAGCATTTATCACATTGATTCCAAAGTTAGAAACTGAAAAGACACAACTCAAGAATTACCGTCCCATCTCCCTTTTAAATGTGGATTACAAAATATTTGCAGATGTTTTGGCACGAAGATTTAAGAAAGTTTTAAGTGAGATAATCCATAAAGACCAGGCAGGCTTTCTCCCGGGCAGACATATGTTTACTAACACAAGGAACATCATAGACATATTGGAACTTTTACAAACAAACATAAACACTAAAGCAGTTTTAATTTTTATAGACGCGGAGAAAGCCTTTGACAACATTTCTTGGAAATTTATGAAGGGGAATTTAAAAGAAATGGGAGTGGGACGGGGGTTTGAGAACGGGATTGAGGCAATATATTCAGAACAAAAGGCTAAACTGATAGTTAACAATGTGGTTACAGAAGAGTTTAAAATTGAAAAAGGTACACGACAAGGCTGCCCGATTTCCCCATTACTGTTTATTTCGGTTCTGGAAGTGCTCCTGAATATGATTAGGGGGGACCGGTTGGTGGAAGGGATTCAGGTCGGAGCGAAACAATATAAACTTAAAGCTTTTGCAGATGACCTAGTTCTGACATTACAGGAGCCGGAGTCTAGTTTGAAAAGAGTACTACAACTGATTCAAAACTTTGGTCGAGTGGCAGGATTTAAGTTAAATAAGCAAAAAACTAAAGTTTTGGGGAAAAACGTGACAGATATTGAGTTGGAACAGCTTCAGAAAGAGACAGAACTAAATGTGGTTAAAAAAGTTAAATACCTAGGGGTAAACATAACAGCAAAAAATCTGAGTTTATTTAAAGATAATTATGAAAAATGTTGGTCAGAGATTAAGAGAGACTTGGATAGTTGGTCAAGACTAAAACTTTCTTTGTTAGGCCGAATAGCTGCCATCAAGATGAATGTATTGCCAAAAATGTTATTTTTGTTTCAGACACTGCAGATTGTAGACAAGACAGAGTGCTTCCGGAAGTGGCAGAAAGATATTTCTAAATTTGTCTGGCAGGGCAAAAAGCCCAGAATTAAATTTAAAATATTAACAGATGCGAAAGAAAGAGGGGGCTTTGCCCTGCCAGATTTAAAGTTGTATTATGAAGCTGCAGCTTTCTGCTGGTTAAAAGATTGGTTACTTCTTGAAGATACGGATGTCTTGGATTTGGAAGGTTTTAATAATGCGTTTGGATGGCATGCATATTTATGGTATGATAAAGCTAAGATAAATAAGGCCTTCAAGAACCATATTGTCAGAAAATCAGTCTTTAATGTCTGGACAAAATATAAAGACTTACTGGAGAATAAAACTCCGAGGTGGCTGTCACCCCTGGAGGCTAAGGCTCGGAAAAGAGCCAATATGGAGGCCAACTGGCCAAAATATTGGGAGATAATAGAAAAGGATGGTGACAACTGGAAATTGCAGAGTTTAGAAAAGATGAGAGACAAAGTGCGAGACTGGTTACACTATGCTCAGATTAAAGAAGTGTTTAAAAATGACAAAAAGCTAGGATTCCAAGTGGAAAAGTCAAAGTTAGAAACTGAACTGTTAGAACCTAAGACTAAGGTACTTTCAAGAATGTATAACTTGCTGCTGAAATGGAACACACATGACGAAATGGTAAAATCAACAATGATAAAATGGGCGCAGGATATTGGGTATAATATTATGTTTGAAGATTGGGAAAGGTTGTGGACCTCTGGGCTGAACTTCACTGCATGTAATGCGTTGAAGGAAAATGTGATGAAAATGATGTATAGATGGTACATGACCCCTGTTAAACTGGCTAAAATATACCATTCGTCTGATAGCAAATGTTGGAAATGTAAGGAAAATGAAGGAACATTTTTTCACCTCTGGTGGACCTGCCCTAGAGTGAAGGCCTTTTGGGAGAAGATATATAATGAATTAAAAAAGGTGTTTAAATACACCTTCACTAAGAAATCAGAGGCCTTTCTCCTGGGTATTGTCGGCCAGAGTGTGTTAAAAGAGGACAGAACATTCTTTTTGTACGCAACAACAGCAGCAAGAATATTAATTGCCAAGAATTGGAAAACTCAGGAGCTACCCACTGTGGAAGAATGGCAGATGCAACTGATGGACTATATGCAATTAGCCGAGATGACCGGCAGAATTCGAGACCAGGGAGAAGAAAGGATGGAAGAAGACTGGAGGAAATTTAAGATTTATTTACAAAAATATTGTAATTTGGCTGAGTGCTGAATTGGATGCCAGTGCAGACAATTGTCTACCATTAAATTAGATTTAAGGTTGAATTATATGTCAAACCAAATTAAGATTATTAATTAAGATGAATTAAATGATAATTTGTTTGAAACTAATTTAATAATGATGTAAGTGTATGCGGGAGGTGTGGGGGAGTCCCATGTAACAATTGAGAGATGTTAAATGGACAATGATAAGTGCTTATCTAATATATGTTTTATTTGAAAACTTTAATAAATATATTATAAAAAAAAAAAAAAAAAACCATAAAGCAAGCACCAACTGCAGACACTATTCTAGTTAAAACAAAGCTTGAGTCTTCTCACCAATGGATGCTTTAGTGCTATGATATTCTTCCCCTTCCACTTGGTCTCAAACATTTCTGCAAAATATGCACTCCGGGCA
This sequence comes from Podarcis filfolensis, assembly GCF_964270895.1. Lineage (NCBI taxonomy): Eukaryota > Metazoa > Chordata > Lepidosauria > Squamata > Lacertidae > Podarcis > Podarcis filfolensis. The sequence continues at coordinate 40,114,092 of NC_139605.1, read as the reverse complement.
CCGAGAATGCAGCGATGGGCACAGAAAGACTTCCCATGCACAATGAATACAATGTCACTCTGGTAACCCTGTTCCAGAAGTCTGCAAGGAGAATGAGAACAACAAGTCTTGAAAAAAACGGACTAGAGAACTCAGCAACTGCGAGCATCTTGTTCCTCAAAATCAAGGTTCTAAAATAATGCTTTATTATTTATTAATTGGTCCCTTTCTTACCAAGGTAACTCAAAGTGACTTACAATATATAAACAAAGAAAAACATACATTAAAACCAGCACAAAGAAAAACAATGAAAAAATGAAATGAGAAACTTGTTCTTAAAAAATAAAAAGGCAGAATCTGAACCACTCAAGAAGGCCACAGGAAATTATGATTCAACGCCATCAAGAAAAAGTTATGTTTTTGCCTGATGCCTAAAGCTATATAATGATGGCACCAAGTGAGTCTCCCTGGGGACAGCATTCCATTAACAGGACTGCAAACACACACATATATATTAAGTAGTCTTATTTACTTCTGCCACTTACGCAGTAAAAAGGTAAAGGTAAAGGTACCCCTGCCCGTACGGGCCAGTTGTGTCCGACTCTAGGGTTGTGCGTCCATCTCACTTAAGAGGCCGGCAGCCAGCGCTGTCTGGAGACACTTCCGGGTCACGTGGCCAGCGTGACGAAGTTGCTCTGGCGAGCCTGCACCAGCGCAGCACACGGAAACGCCTTTTACCTTCCCGCTATAAAGCAGTACCTATTTATCTACTTGCACTTAGGGGTGCTTTTGAACTGCTAGGTGGGCAGGAGCTGGGACCAAAAGACGGGAGCTCACCCCGCCGCGGGGATTCGAACCGCCGACCATGCGATCGGCAAGCCCTAGGCACTGAGGTTTTACCCACAGCGCCACCCGCGTCCACTTACGCAGTAGATTGTGATTAATCAGTTTTATCATGTATACCATATGAGAAGTTTTTTCAGTGGGGAGGGAATTAAATATATATATATAGAAACTTTCAAATTACTATGTACTAACAGTGGCTTGACAGACTTGTCATTATTACAAGCAAGCCTCCATAAGACAAGAACATAATAAATCTTTTGAATCTCCTGAAACGAAACAAGCAAGGAGTGGGCGTGGCAGTCCACTGGAAACAGATGCATTTTAATGCTTAACAGCCTGCAATGAAGGCATCTCTTCTCTCTTTACCGTTGAAGGAAGACATCATAGTAGTCTCTCTTCATGCACTTTGCTGTGATCTGCTTGTACTCCTTTAACACCCGCCGAATAGCATCACTCAGGGCCCCATATAAACAACGCTCACCATCAAAGGTGTTTGCTTCACATTTGGCACCTGTAAACCAATACCAACTGGCAATTAGGTTTGAAGCCATATTACAAGAGACATATCATTTACATATGTGATATTGTCTTTCTCTGTAGAACAGTACTAAGAACTGCTTCCACTGAACAACTGGAGCAACCTTCATCCCTCGTTACAAGTACAGTGGTACCTCGGGTTAAGAACTTAATTCGTTCCGGAGGTCCGTTCTTAACCTGAAACTGTTCTTAACCTGAAGCACCACTTTAGCTAATGGGGCCTCCTGCTGCCGCCGCGCCGCCAGAGCACGATTTCTGTTCTCATCCTGAAGCAAAGTTCGTAATCCGAGGTACTATTTCTGGATTAGCGGAGTCTGTAACCTTAAGGGTATGTAACCTCAAGCGTATGTAACCTGAGGTACCACTGTACTTTCATATGTTCTTCTGGTCTAAAGCAGAGCTCATGAAGTAAAATTAACATTCAACCCTAATATCCAGTCTCTTAATTTCTGCCTTGGGACAACCGCAAGACTACTCAGTTTTAAAAGAAAGTAGCTGCATGAAGCTGCATACATTCTACAATATTTCACAGAAAACATTTCTGCTACACCCATACCACTGTGATCCAGTGTGCTACACTATGAGCTGGATTGTGGTTAGAGTGTTGGATGAGGGTCACGGTTCATATCCACACTCAGCCATGAAGCTTGCTGGGTGACCTTGGGACAGTCATTTTCTGCTTCCCAGGGCTGATGAGAGGATAAACTGAGGAGGAGAACCATGAACACCACATTGAGCTCCTTGGAGAGAGGTTATTACAATTTAAAAAACAGAGAAAAGAATCTCTTTTAAAGTACACTGTAAATATTTAGTAAAATACAAGTTAGAAGAAAGCTAAAAAGCTTCCCAGAAAAATTAAAACAACTTTCTGATTGTGTGTTTAACTACAGTTAGGAATATAAAATTTATTGTCCAAATTCAATATAATTCTCTCTCAAGTCTGTGCCTGCATTGGTTGGAATATACCCATTTCTAATAGAGTCTGCATGCAGCTACTGTTCACTGACAAGCTATGCTTACCAAATTCAACATTACCCCACCAAACCATGATTTGGATTTCTTATCCCTAGAAGGATTATTATTTGCTTTAGCTGTAAGCTATGAATTATGATCTAATACCAAGTTTGGAATGCTGTTCCTATGGAAATCTGAAAGGCGCCTACAATCCTGATGTTTTGTCACCTGCTGAAAATATATTTGTTTCACCAAGTGTTTTTAAAGACTTAATCTGATTCAGCCTGGGTCATCTTATGATTTTATAATTGTACAATTTTGTTATTTTCAATGACTGTATTGTATACCACTTCAACAATAATTGTGTTCGTGGTTTATAAATAGTCTGATAAATAAAGTTAGAAACCATGCTTTTGTTTTATTTCTCTGACTGGATTGATATTCTTTGTACCTGTTAAACAACAGACCTAACATTGATTAAATGAAATCAATGTATTTTGATGGTGTGGGTGAGAGAACTAAGCTTATCTCACTGTACATCAGTTTTCCAAACTGTGTGTCGTGACACATTAGTGTCTGCACATTAGTGTCTGCAGTGTGTAGGTGAGTCACACGAATGCTCCCCATGGTGCTCCCAGGGCTGGAAAGGGGTTAGTTTAACCTCTTGTTTGCTAGTAAAACTGAATTACTGTGTCGTGAAATCTTGCATGTCTAAAAGGTGTACCACCAACATGAAAGGTTTGGAAAGCTCTGCCCTACATTATTGCCTTTGTCCTTTTAGCCAAGTTACTAAGAAACAGCGCAATAATGCCCTTGGGAGCTGGGTGGTTCAAGAATGGATGCTGGCAGACTTGTTACTTGGTAACCTAGATAGATCTGCAAGCAAAAGCACATATTCCTGGTGATAACTGTTCCTACTAGTCACTCAATAAATGGTGGCAGCTTCTAATTCAGTGTATTACATGTGAATTTATTCCTTCTAGTAAAGCCAAACACTAAATCCATTTATTTTTGTCTTGCTGGGTGCTATGATGAGAACAGAAATATTAAATGTACCAACAAGGAGCCTTAACTTTTGCTTTTTTAAGTAAAAAATGAGAATAATAATAATAATGATGATGATGATGATGATGATGGCTGGGTTTCCCCAGCCACTCTGGGTGGCTTACAGCATTTATAAAATGTATCAAATGGACATTTACTTTTAGGTGCATTTTATTAAACAAAATGGCAACAAGCAGACTAGATTAAAAATAGCAGCTCTCCCCATTGGCTAAGATCCAATTTTAATGTCACGCTAGGGCTAGTACTACAAACTTGTAAAAAACTGAGCCCGGTACTAACACCCTACCATGAGAGGAAAAGTTTTCCTTGCAAAATAAGATTCTAGCTGTTTGATTAGCATAACAAGTCAAAAGCAGCTATGCAGTTTCCCTTCAGAGCAGGATTATACAGTTTTAATTCTGGTGTACCTTCAGTGACAATTCTAGAGACACACAGGTGACCATATATATTGGGCACACAGTCTCCAGGAGAAGAAGCATATCAGTTTTTCTTACCGTTGGCTAAAAGGTACCGTACAAGCTCTTCATGTCCACAGAGACAAGCATAATACCTGTTAACACAAGGAAGGAGTTAAGGAAGAGACACTTAGAAATGAAAACTTCTAAGTTTTGCTTAGGCCTTCAAAAGTCCTCCCACAGCACCAACTTTGCAATCAAATTAAGATCCTAAAATCACATTAGGTTGGGACAGTGAATGTGTTGCCCTCCGGTTGTTGTTGGGAGTGCAACTCGCAGCAGCCCAGCAGCATGGCCAATGGTTGGCATGATGGAAGTTGTAGTCCAACATCATCTGAAGGGCACCACGTTGGCTCCCCCCATGGTGTTAATTCCTTACAAGAAATTGATCCAGTCCTCTCCATAGCATTCTCACTTCTTTCTGTTGTGACAAGGAGAACAAGAGTCTTTTCCTACTCTTTTTCTAGTGATGAGATATGCACTTGCTTCATGTGCAAGTAGAAAAAAAGAGATGTGGACTAGGGCTATGCAGATGAAGTGGTGGGACCATGCAAACAGAGTTGCCATGGTTTTCAGTGCTCCCATCAAGTTCTATGGGACAACATTGAGAGAGGTGAAATCTGCACACCAGCCCCACACTGTATGATAGCTTTACCAACAAGAACTTTAGGGTACATGCTTATTATTTCTACTGCAAGTATCTACATCCTGCTCTTTTAGTCAAGACTTTCAGAGCAGTTTCCATTAGCGAGATAAAGGCAGCAGTAACTCTCATGTAAAACCCAATCCCAGATTTTTAAAAACTTCTAAAAGTTGACACTAAAAGGTGTGGGTGAATAAAAAGTCTTCCATCTGTCACTGTAAAGACAGACTTGTTAGTGCTAGGTGGGCCTCCCTGGAGACAGCAAAATGAAAAATATCGCTTTCCCAATTCCCACCCACCTCACTTCAGAAGGCGATAGAACTCCAGCAGTGATCACAGGTGATAGGAAAGTTCATGCAGGAAAAGTAACCTAGGTCCTAAGATGCTTAGGGATTTCAACATAAAATCCAGTACCTTGAATTTTATGTGGAAATAGATCAGCAGCTAATGCAATCATATAAAGGCTGACATGACAATATCCCAAGGACACATTGTACAACTCCAGGGATTCCCATTCTATACTTTCTTTTATGACAGACTTAGCACAGTGCTGATGAACATATGTTGGGGACAAACAAGAGAAGACTATTGTCTTCATGCCCTGTTTGCAACCTTCCCAGAACATTACGGCTAACCAGTGCTAGACAAGATGAGCCAATGGTGCAATTGGTGGCCTCTTCTTAGCATGCTAGTAAAATGGTTGCCACAAATTATCCCCAAAGCAGTGGCAGGCATTCAACTGCCTTCCAGAATATTGTTCTGAATGAGGAAAATTATTTCCAACAGCAGGTCTTGTCAACAAAAAACAGCATGGGAACACTGAAAACTTGAGACAATGGGGAGCAGAATGTAGGAGAAGGATATAAGAAAAAAATCTTTTATTTTTTGAACACAACAACAGAAGTAAAATGAGGAACCGTTGCAATGCCTGAAAGCATTTCTTTAAATCCTGTATAAGTTACCAAACAGCAGGTATGTCTCAAGGCCAAAGCACTCACAAAGGGGTACTGTCCCATTTATCCCGGACATTGATTTCAACATCTCTCTGTTCAAGAAGGTATCTGAAAGACAAATAAGGGCACAGCTTTAGCACTTAAGAATTCATCTAACTCAATTCAGCTACAGCTTCAGAAATTATCTGTTTTTAAAGCCCCTTTTCCTATTATTATTATTATTATTATTAATAATAATTATTTTTCTTTTAGACTAGACTGCCCTTTATCATAAGATCTCAGGGTGGTTCACAGAATGCTCAAGTTTGGGAGTGCCCATGCAACCTTTAAAAGAAGGGACACAAAATAACAAGGCTATTACATTTATTCTCCTTTACCCCCACCATTGATTTTTAAGTTTGTGTAATTTCCCAAATATCAGAAGAAACCAACATGCTGCCCTCCAGATGTTTTTGGATTCCACCTCCCATCTGCCCTGGCCATTTGAGGAATGATGGACGGTTTAGTCTAACATCTGGAGGCATCACATTGGCTACTCCTGCTCTACATTCCAGCAGCACACACCTCCCCGCTTTTTTTTTTGTTTTTTTCTTTAAAAAGTTAGTGTCAAATATCCCCACCAATTCTATGGGGGCACAACAGTGCATATGCAGATTATCAGGAGCACAGAAAACACAAAGAAAAATAGTTTGTGTTTCTATTTTGCTTTCTGGAAAGGCCCTAAAAAAGCAGAGCTAGTACGGTGCAATGGTTAAGAGTACTGGACTAGGACTGGGATAAAGTCAGCCCCTGTCTCTGAATTTAAACTATCTTACAGGGTGGTTGCAAAAATAAAATAAAAAAGCAAGGGAGAGGGTAGAATGAATTTAACTATAAATGACATTTTAAAATCATGATAAAAAATTAGCCATTATTTAAAAATCTTAAAACAACATCTGGTTGATGTTCTCCAAGTATGTTGCTACTGTTGTCCTTTTTGTGATTCTGCTTGTAAATTTTGTTACAACCGAACGCTCTAAGTGTTGTGATTTTTACTATTTCTTAAGATAGACACTGAAATTGATGGATAGCATCACTTATGGTGATTATGCACATCACAATGAATTTGAATTGATATAATATTGTGATCAACATTACTTTTCTGGCTGTTACTACATCTTAATGCAATGAATCAGGAAATTAATTGATAGAATTTTAAATATATGATTGGTATATATTTATTCTTGTACTCATGAATTACTGTCATGTTAACTGTTTTGTCTTTGTAATGATGTGTTTTGTGACAGTGCTTGTATTCTGTTGAGTCACGCTTGGGCACATGTGTGTGGAAAAGCAGCATATAGTTTATATTTTACAACATCTTCAGTTTAAAAAAGGAGAAAGTGTGTTTGTAAAGCCTTAAAATACCATTTGCCTTTTTGTGTGTCTGTTTCTTTTCGGTCCTGCGCTCAGGGGATATCTAAAGTAGTCAGCTGTTTCAGGACAGGAAGCTGAGCTGATAGGCAGAAGAGGCAAAAGTTGTTTTCCTTTTTAAAAACACAGCAAGAACTTGGGGCCTCCCATTAGGAACATGAAGCAACACAGTAGCAGCCATTCTACTGCCAAATATGAGTAGCTTGGGAAGGGAAGGTTGGCAAATACAGGCAGGTGAAAAGAATTTCTGAAAAGAATTTTGCTTCCTAACTGTTTATCTGCCCCCTAACCTATTCTCTGCCACAATAATCTTCAATGTTCCCAGACCTAGGACTCAATTTTTAACCAAAACATGCATTTGGAAACCTTTTTTAAAAAAACAAAAAAATCACCACATATTTGTATGATGGTATTGCTGCTGCTGCAACATGTTAGATCAGGCTGTGACAGTCGTGGGTTCCAACCCACCAGTTGAAGACCAAAGAGCTGCCACACCCAACAGAACTCTTAAGTTATCCAGTCCATGCTTGTTCCCTATTCCCCTCACAGATCTGTGACATTCTCCCTCCAAAATATCCCTGGTTGTGCCCAATATCCTCCATTCTATTTTTTCCCCAGCCCCAGCCAGCACTCCCCCAATGCCCCACGTTTGCTTTCTAAAAGTAGCGTGTGCCAGAAATCCGCCTTGCCTAGAACTTCGAAGTTCCTATCTGGAAGTCTCTCCTCCCTTTAAGCCTAGATGGGTGGAGAAGGCATTAGCTGGGGTTACCGAAGGCACTTTGTACATGCCCAGAGCCCTCTCACCCAGGTTATTGCTTTCATGTGTGCAAACAAGCCCAGAAGCTGGTTCTAAACAGCTTCCCAGTTTTACTTCTCAGGCAGCCCTTTTCTTGCTGCTGTCTAGAAGAGCCATCTAAACATCCTAAACACACACAACAAACTTCGAGGAAAGCTAGAAAAAAAAATAGACGAGTTTACCTTAAGTCCCAGGGCAGCCCCTAAACCTCCACCTGCCATTCAGGTGCTCCCCAAACCGGAACCTCAAGGGACAGCCCCCTATTAAGCTCCCCAGCCCCAGCTTGTGTCAAGGCGCAGCACCGATGGGGGTGTGTGGCCCTCTCCCGGGGCTCCCCCCACCCCATAACCTGGACAAGGGCCTCACCGCACTCGGAAAACATCGCCCTTCTTGCAGCTGGTGAAGAGGTCGCTGGTGTCCATAGCCCGCCGGAAAGCGCCGCATTGACCCGGCCTAGGGGAGCAAAGGCGGCTTCAGCGGGAGCAGGCCCGGGCCCAGGAGGAGGAGGAGGAGGAGGAGGAGGAGCAGGGCAGCCCAGGGCAAGCGGCGCCGGATGTAAACACGGCGCCGGAGAGGCTGCTCCACACCCGCGAGGAGGCCGGCCTCGCTCCCCGCCCTTTCCTGGGGGACCCGGCGGCGCGCAGGCCCGCCCACCTCGCCTGGGTCAGCTTAGAAGACCGGGCAGCAGCGGCGGCGGCTGCGGAAGGCCGGCGTCGTGCCTGTGCAGCTTTAATTCCCCCCGCCGCCTGGCAAAGCCTTCTCCAGGCGCCGCGCGCGCTTCTCCTCCTCCTCCTCCTGCTGCTGCGCCCCGTTTGCGCGAGAGCCCGCCTCGGTTCGTTCTGTGATTCGCTCGCGATTAGATGCCGCCGCCACCTCCTCCTTCTCTCCGGTGCCAAGAGCGAGGATTAGCACCGGCGTTTATATATAGATTGTTTTCAAAAGGGTTAGGGCTTCGTGTTTTTAAAAAGTTCGGGCTCCTCCAGCGCCCCCCATGCCGCCTGCAAATCTGTGGCCCGGAAGCCTCGGTCGGAGCGAGGGGGACGAGCGAGGCTGAAGCGGACAATGACTTTGTCTGCTCGCGGAAGGGAGCTGCCTGGTTACTTCGGACGCCGTGTTTCTTCGCGTGGTGGCCTCTCCCCAGAGGAACGGAAAGAAAATCAAAAAATGTCAGGAGACCAGGAGGAATAAAACCCCCCGTGTCTCTCGTTGCAGGGCCGCAAGCAAGTGGGAGAAGCAGAAAAGGGAGGCAGCCATCCATGCGCTTTCCTACTCAAGTTTTTATTGTATGGAAGGAAAGTGTTCGGTTCAATTCTCTTCGTTTCCAAAATAAGAGATGTTGTCGAGCTAGAAAAGATGCGTAAAGGGGAGACGGAAGTCTTCAAGGAGCTGGTGCAGTTCCTTTATGGAGACAGCGGTTTAGATTTTTGGGTTTTTAACTACATTATCCTTTTCTCTGTCTTTCCAATGCAGCCCCCCCCCACTTTTTGTTGAATCCGTGTGCGCACAACCCGGAGCCAACTTGTAGTTTCTTGCGAAATACTGCCGCTTGATGTGTTTCCCCTCAAACCAGCTTTAATCCGAAAGGCAATCTTAAAACCGCATGCACTTCGCAGTTAAACCGAGGTGTGTACATTTGGGACGCCCATTGCTTACCCGCAGATGACAGCTTCACAAATAGGAGATGTGGAGGCGACGGCTTTGTTGCATTTTAAGCTGCTAATTGCCTGAGACTTTTTAATTTGGTAAAAAACTAGGGTAAGCGGAGGCGTGATAGTGGTGTGTACAATTATTCATAGTAAATAGAGAGATGTTTTGCTCCCTCATAATTTTAGTACCTGAGTCCTCCACTGAAGCTAAGTGGTTAAAGCTTCAGGATAGACAAAAGGAAGTACTACTTCATACAGTGTATCGTTAAACTCTGGAACTCACTTCCACAAGAAGTTGGGATGGACACCAATTTGAATGTATTTAAAGAAGGGGTTAAACAAATTTATGGAGAGTGCTAATCAAATGGCTACTGTCAAGAAGTGGCAGAGAGATATTTCTAGATTTGTCTGGCAGGGCAAGAAGCCCAGAATAAAATTTAAAATATTAACTGATGCAAAGGAAAGAGGCAGATTTGCCCTGCCAGACCTTAAACTTTACTATGAATCAGCAGCATTCTGCTGGTTGAAAGACTGGCTGCTTCTTGAGAACACGGACATTTTGGACCTAGAAGGTTTCAACAATGTTTTTGGGTGGCATGCATATTTGTGGTACGACAAGGTTAAAGCACATAAAGCATTTAAAAACCATATTGTCAGGAAAGCATTGTTCAATGTCTGGATAAGATATAAAGACTTACTGGAAAATAAAACCCCAAGGTGGTTGTCACCAATGGAAGCGAAGGCTCAGAAAAAGCTCAATATGGAGGCCAAATGGCCGAAATATTGGGAAATATTGGAACAAGAAGGAGAGAAATTGAAATTGCAGAGTTTTGAGAAATTAAAAGATAAAGTGCGAGACTGGGTTCATTATTATCAAATAAGAGAGGCCTATAATTTGGACAAAAAAAAATGGCTTCCAGGTGGAAAAATCAAAATTGGAAACAGAATTGTTAGATCCCAAAACTAAGATACTCTCAAGAATGTATAACTTGCTGTTAAAATGGAATACGCAGGATGAAACGGTTAAATCTGCTATGATAAAATGGGCACAAGATATTGGTCATAACATTATGTTTGCGGACTGAGAACAGTTGTGGACCACCGGTATGAAATTTACGGCATGTAATGCCTTAAGAGAGAATATTATGAAAATGATATACAGGTGGTACATGACACCAGTCAAGCTTGCAAAAATATATCATTTGCCCGATAACAAATGTTGGAAATGTAAAGAAAATGAAGGTACATTCTTTCACCTTTGGTGGACGTGCCCAAAGATTAAGGCTTTCTGGGAGATGATCTATAATGAAATGAAAAAGGTATTTAAATATACCTTCCTGAAGAAACCAGAGGCCTTTCTCCTGGGCATAGTCGGCCAATTGGTGCCAAAGAAGGATAGAACTTTCTTCATGTATGCAACAACAGCAGCAAGAATACTCATTGCAAAGTATTGGAAGACACAAGATTTACCCACCCTGGAAGAGTGGCAGATGAAGGTGATGGACTATATGGAATTAGCGGAAATGACTGGCAGAATCCGAGACCTGGGAGAAGAGTTGGTGGAAAAAGATTGGAAGAAATTTAAAGACTATCTTCAGAAACACTGTAAAATTAATGAATGTTAAAAATGATGATGGATTGAAAATAAGAGGCATTAGCAACAAAGTTAATGAGAATATGCAAAAATGAGTTGAGAATGGATGAAAATATAGAGTTATAATATGTTAAGATATAGAGTTAAGATAAACGAAAGAGGGTAAGGATTTGCTGATTTGATTATTTAAATGGGAATACAAAAAGGGGAGGTGTGAGGAAGTCAAGGAAACAAGCTAATGAGTTTAAAGTTACAAAAAATGGATTTGTTTTTAACTCTTTTGTATCTATTCTTTTTTTGTATTTTGCATTTTTCTTTTTCTTTTTTCTTTTTTATGTATTTTTGTATGTTTTTTTATCTTTTTCTTTTCTTATTTTATGTTTTTGTAAAATTTCAATAAATATTTAAAAAAAACAAAAAAAAAAAAAAAACAAATGGCTACTAGTCATTGGGTTGTATGGTATCCCCAGGATCAATACCAGCTACTGGGATTCAAGAAGTGTGCATGCACACGAAAGCTTATACCCAGAACAAACTTAGTTGGTCTCTAAGGTGCTACTAAGCTACCAGCATGAGTTTGACCAAACTGCGGGAGGTAGTGGAAGACAGGAGTGCCTGGCATGCTCTGGTCCATGGGGTCACAAAGAGTTGGACACAGCTAAACGACTAAACAACAACAAAGGTGCTACTGGACAATTTTTAAATTTATTTTGACTGCGTCAGAACAACACAGCTACCTACCTGAATCTGGGATTCAAGAGTACGAGAGGGCTATTGTGCTCATGCCCTACACTTGAGTTTCCCATAGGTCCATCCAGGAGGCATTTACTAGCCTTTGAGGTTGTGCAAATAGCACTCGTATATGCTCATCGCTATACGTATGCTCATAAGTGTTACCAACTTGTGCCTTTAAAATGCCTGTTCAGTACACAGAGCCAAAAGCAGGTGAGTTTTGGTGGTAATGGGGCAGAGCCACCTAGTGAGTTTTTGGTGGATCAGTTTGCATTGGCTGCTTCAGGCAAGCAGTGACTGGCGGTCTTTCGGTGGTAAGAGTCGTCTGAATTCTATAGAAAATTCCTTTTTTCAAGGCATCTGTCTCCAGTTTAGTTAATAAAATAGGTGATGCCACAGTCAAGCTCCCAGTATAAAATAGGAAGATAAAACACTTGTTGTTCTTGGCAAACACTGTTTTTATATTAGCAGTAGAACTCAGTCCTGATATTGAACAGGTTTTTTTGTTTGAGTCAAAGTCAGTTCTTTGGTTCAAAGTACACCACGCTTGTATTTTCTGCATGGCAAAACATGACAGGGCAACATAAGATAAACAACCCAGCTTGAGTCACCTTTCTTGCACATGCAGTTGAAGATAGTGTGAGTCATAGAAATTATTTGTTTGGTATACTTAGCATTACAAATGTTAAAACGATAAATTAACAAAAATTCTACTGTCTTCATTAAACAGATCCATTGATGGAGTGATTTTGATAGTGTAGGGTTTCAATCCTCCATTTTTGAAATGTTAGCTTATTCTTACAAGTGTCTGTTCCTGAAGATTCAAACCTGGGGGTGGTGTGGGGGTGCCCCACATGCAATAAAGCAACTTTTGAAAAATGAACTTTTCCGTCTTCACACTTTCCACTTCTCAAAGAATGGCAACACTGAACTTGATTTAAAAGCTAAGCCTACCTTATAATTTAAAGCTGACTCTGTACTGTACGGAACTAAATATTAATTGATTTTTTAAACATTTCTCTAAAATTGGGATTTAGTCTAGATTTCTGGTTTACTATGTCCCCTCTAAACTTCACTGCTTGGGCAGAGCTGAAAACTAGCTTAAGTCTCTTATAGTACTTAACACCCCTAAGATTTAGCCCTAGCACATTGAGCTCCTGATTGATTGATTAAATGGGTGGCATTAGTCTAACTGTTTGACTGCTTAATAATTTGTTACCTTGATGCTATCACTGGGGCCAAATATTTCATTAGATGGGACTTCCTTGCTAGGTTGTTCCACATTTATAGCCCTGGTTAGCTTTTTCCAGCTGCTAATGCAGCCAGTTAGATCAGGAGGTCTTTGAAGAAACACAACTAATCAAAGCCCAGATTCAAACTATGCTGCACTATGAAACTGATAGAACAGTTGAGGAAGTTACTTTCTCTCAACCTAATCTACCTCTCACCACTAAAATATCACTCCATATTTCCGGGAGGAAGGACAGGATATAAATTGGTAAATAAATGTAATGTTCCCTCGGTTAATTCCAAAACCTGTGTTCAGTATGCCTTACCAAATTTCAACCCTCACCATAACATATGCATCCTGCATGTACAAATATTGCACACAATATTGCACACAAATATTGCACACAATCTTTTTCTTCAAGCTGAGGCTTAAGTCAGAAGTGCATGCTGGGGAAATGAACACAGGAGATTCTGTATTTTGACCAGAAACTTTATTTCAAAAAGTGCTACTGGTGACTAAGGAACATTTGCTAGCAAGTGAAATGACAGATGATAAAACCATCACATTTTGGAGTATGTAAAATTTCCATCAAGAAAACCCTACTTTTATGTATATTAAGGAAACTTTCCAAATGAAGGTCAACTTTCTCAGTCTCCTTAGAAAAATAAGACTCAGGGATGAGAGGAAGCAATCGTGCAGCGTTTCCCAAATGTTTAAAATTTAACAGTACATTTTATGCTGTGCATGTTTTTTCAGAAATATGTCTCAGTAAGTTGAATTAATTTTATGCGGGTGTAGGGTTGCAGTCCGTCTTTCTAATGGGATCATCTCAATCAGAGTAATTTGATTTATAATTCTTCCCCAACCATTCTTCTCAGCTCTCTGCTGCAATCTATCCATCCCACTCTTATCCAGCTGATTCTCAATCCCTCATTTGGGAATCACTGCAGTGATTTGGAGATCCACACTATCCCATTCATATCCTTAATGTAATATAGCAGTGTAGGAGCCAGGATAGTAAGGCTAATAGTAGTATCGGAGGCTTTATCTTCACAAGCATGTAACAAAAGAACTAGGACAGCAGATTCCTCAGCCTTTATTAGTTTTTTTAGTTGGGAGGAGGGAGTTGTGTTTGGTTTTAGAGAGTGGAAAAGTATGCTTTATTGTCATCAGAGATTCATGAGAAATCAGCGTCCGAGGCAAGTCCTGCTGAGCGACATCTGTGTAGCAATCTGTACTCTTGTCCACTGCTGGAACAATCAGCAGAGAGGCTTCTGCACCAGATGTTAAGTAAGGTAGCCCATAAATATTTTCTGAGTCAGTGGTTCTCAAAGTGCAAGGCTGTCACCACACGACCATGCTGAGTTGCCAAGAATTCTCATATCCTCCCTGCATTTCCTTACATATTGACCTAGAATGTCATAACCATGCATCAAGTAAGGGCAGTAGTCCATGAAGCTGAGTGAAGCATCTCTCTTTGTGACTATTTGGCTATGTGCAGACGTAATAGAAATCCTTTGTAAACCATTATATCAAACCAACACTGGAAGCTGATTTGCAAACCACAGTTTGTACCAATTGTAATTTGCCCTTATGTCTGAATTCACAAACCACTGACAAATCACTTAAGGACATTGCTCTATGGAGCACTATGGTGAAAGAAGCAAATTTGTGAAGTTTAGAAGTTTAGAAGCTGAGTGCAGAGTTGTACATTTGGAAGCTGAAACCATAGTGTGGGTTCTTAATTATGCTTAGCATAGATAATCATGTGGTGTAGTATCTGGACTAAGACTATACAGTCCCTTCATTTATTTTAATGTCTCTCGCTTGTACCCTACATCCAGGGGAATGGTAATTTCTCATCTCTGTAGGAACACACATCTCCTTGTCTGAAAGTGGTTTACCATCTACAGTACTAGATGATCCAGTCCTCAAAATGCTAGACTTACAAAGAATTATTTTATGATAGCATGACATTGCATTAAATCAGAAAGTGACTCAAAAAGTTTTGTGAGGTCATTCTAACTGTTTAAAGAGTTTTACCGTCATTCAAAAGCTTGCATACTTCTCACACCAACAAAAGAGGCTGGTCCAGTAAAACATATCTCTAGTAATAATTAAGGATTGCTCCCTTTCCTCTATTTTTTCATACAATGAGTAGTGAAGCCAACAGGATTATAGCTCTATGCTAATTTTTAAATCCATGTGATTAAAGACTCAAGGTCTATCATCACTATTCCCACAAGCTTAATTCTAGATGTCATTGGAAAGTGCTCTGCTGGCTTCCTTTTGTCTACTTTGGAGTAGAGTTGGCCTGTAGTTTCATTTCTAACCGTTCCATCTTAAATGCTAACCAGTTAACAGTAGGTATTGAAATCATGGTATTTTGTGTGTTTGAAGGTGGCGCAAGAACAAAACCATTTTTCCTTGAATGCATTTTTCTCAGCCACCACCAGAGGCCAGTGTGGCTCCATGTATATAACAAAGATGAGTACAAACCTAACTCATTGTAGAGAGGAAATAGTGTGTGTGTGTGTTAAATCTTAAACAAGTAAAAAACTACAGCAAAAAAGATAATGACTAACTGCTCTCATAAACCCTAAGATAGGACAAAATGGAAGAAGCCTCTAATGATGGAAGAAGCCTCTAATGAAGGGGAAAAGAAAGCATGGAGTAAAATAAATAAATAGGGGAAGATGTAAAAGATCTCTAAAATCCTGAATGAGCTCTGTGCAGCAATATGACTGCATAGAATCCAAACCATGGAAAAGAATCAACTTTTAGAGAGAAAATGCAGTCCTGATATTCACATAAATGGAATATTTTAGTTGGAATTTGGCTAGGGAACTAATACTGTTGCCTAACATCTGAACAATTTTTTAAAAAGAATCCTAGCAATACTGTACGTAAGATTTATGCAGTATTTATATGTGAAATTAAACTGTGCTGACAAGATTGCTTTATGTCTTTGGGAGATCAGATTTCAGTGCTCAGAGAGAGCTACGGATTGGATGCTAACAGATTTCCATTACAAGTTCATCGGCAATCTCCATTAAATATACATGAATCTTTGTGTGTGATGGTTCTGTTAAAGAACAAGTATTAATGGCAACTCGGTTGAGCCAGACAGGCAATCATAACAAGTTTTTGTGTCAGTCATTTTCCTTTTGAAGTGAGACAAGCCATGAGATGTGTGTAATGGAGTAACATTCTGGAGAAAAGGAAGCAAAAATATGTTGAGACCGGCCATCAGCACTGAAGATGGGAGGTTCTGCATATGCAAGTGCTTCTCAAAGAAGCCTGGGGCATTCTAGTTTGCCCAAGGCATGCTAACAAAGCATATGGCAGCCCTTGAGCCTAGTTTTGATCCCAGAGGTATTACTGTACTAAGGTACTAACCTCATTTGTTTAAACTGACCTATTCCTGACATATAGCTGGGTAGATGAAATCAAAATTTACTCCACTGGTACAGAAGAGGACACTTAAGTTTTCCATCTGTTTCATTCAAGGTCAATCAAACAAGACTTGCGCAGCAATCAGCATAGCTGTTATAGTAAGTGCATTAACTAAAGTGAAGGAGACTTCCCAGCTGGCTTCCCTGCCCACTGCTGCCCCAAAATTCTGATCTCTAATTGCCAGTCCAGGAAACTTGTGAAGGTGATAGCAGGAATTCATTCTGTATTAGAAAAATACTTTTCTGGATTCAGATCAACCAAGCTAGATCAGTTCAGGGCATGGTCAAATTCTGTAGTTTCCACTAGGTTTGGATCCACAAAAGGTGCTGTTACTGCGAAATGTCATAGTAAGGGAAGGGGCAATGCAATATCCTGCTAGCACCTAAAATTAGGCTCTGTCAGGTACCTGAGCAGAATAGATTTGTTCTGCCTAAATAGCAACCTTACAGAGAAGTTTTTAAAATTACCAGCTCACACAATACATCTGTCAGCCCAGCACTTAACAGTTATGAACCATTTTGCAGCTTGAGTAGAAAATCCTGCTGGCCATTCACTAGAAGGAAAGGTTTCTCATGCTGGGCAACAAGGTGAGTGGTGAATTGCAAGACGGTCTTAATGCATCATATCCCAAGCCTAGACAAGAAATATGCCGTCTTTCCTTGCTGCCACTGTACCTTTTGAGACAGGTTGTGAACCCACTTTTTCCTGTGCGGAACTGGCCTACTGCCTCTGTGACGAATCCTTCAGTAAACACCGCTCTGGGGCAATGCTAAGCCTTGATACCATTTATTTTTCAAACCTGGCCATCCTCCACTCCTACCAAAGAACTAGAGCAAGTGCATTTAAAAGTGATTAAACATTGGCGCTACTGACAGCAACACACAAACACGCCCCACCCCCCCACCCACTCTGCTCAGGGTGGCCCTTCTGACTCCAGGACTGTGATGGTGCCTCAGGACCGTGATGGGCAGATCCATTCCAAACCTGAAAAAATAAGTTCCTGAGGAGCCACCCTCACCAAATGGCCCTTAAGTCAAACAAGAGTGCAATCAGAAACACCCGACTCCTCTTTTAAAGGTGTGTATCTTCCTCAAACACATCTCCCTCTTCGCCTGCCCGCTTGTTAATGAGGACATCCCAGCTCTCAGGTCCATTAACAGCTCCCCCACCATTCACACTTGGCTTCTTTTCTTGCATTTCTGATTGGCTGTCGCTGGCTACATCCAAGGTCGGATTGTCATGGCAGCCGTTCTCCACAAACCGTAGCTCCTCCCCATGTGACTGAAAAAGAAATGGGACAAACAAGATGCGAGAGAAAACATTTATTTATTTATTTATTCAAAAGCCTGACATTTAGGAAGGAAGGCAGGCAAATCAGGAAGCACTTCCTACAATCCTTCTCCATCCTTCGAAGAATAAGAGTTCAAGCCAGATGCCACACTGGGACTCACCATGTTCTTCATTTTGGGCAAGCGCCTCTGCCAGCAGTTGTAAATCAGTCCTGTTATAATGATGATGACACAGATTGAGCCAATAATGACCAGCACCACAAAAAGCTTTCCATAGTCACTATGGGTCTGGCTGGGACGTGACTGGCAACTTGAAGTAGTTGTGTAGTTCTGAATTCCAATCTAAAAACAAAAATAGTTGCATTTGCAATCTGTTCTCAGCACTTTGTTGCATAAATTGCCTTCTTCAGAGGCAACTTGTTCTAGAAATCTTTAGACTAATGTTTTAAGTGAATCACTGCAGTAAGATGTGATATTTTATCCCCAAAGATGACTAAGTCAAAATGGATTGTGAATACTGCATACCACAATAAACTCAAATCTTTGGTTACTGAAAATAAGACTCTTGGCCTAAGCTCTAGCACAGCGTAGCCCTGGATTGGGACAATGAATGGAGGGCATATGTGTTCAGAGATGGAGGCAGTGTGTTGTAGGAGGAAATTCTGCTAGATTGTGGGGAATCAGGAGTCGATAATAGAAGATGGGGTGCATATTATGTTGGCAAAGAAAGAAGAGGCAGTTCTTCTTTTGATTTCTAAAAACAGGTTCTGAGGCTCAGGTCTGTGAGACAGATCATCCAGTGGATGGGGGCTCCTTTTAGCCTCTACCCTCCAATTTTGCTCCCAAAGAAGAGCCTTTCTAATGATCCACCAGAATTGGCCACCATGGAATCAAGCAATAAGGCTTCTTGCTGAAGGGTTTTGGTGTTCAAAGAAACTGATCAAAGGGGAGCCATTCTTTTTTGAGTCTGCTGCTTATGCATTCCTACAGTGTAGGCAAGCACATGTGGATCTCACCCGTAGTGAGTTCTGTGAACTCTGTAGGTAATTTCCAGCTCACAGATACATTCCACTAGTCTCTGCCTTATACAGTGCAGAAGTAGTATGTAACATTTTCTGAACAATCAGAGCACAATACTGGGGGAAATGAATTCCTCCAGGCTGCAAGTCCATTGTTATTGTGATTATTGGGTGGAAAGTTACAGACATCAACTGATAGCGTTTGTGATTAAATTTGTTGCAAGTGGGAGCAAACCTCTTCTCAATGTCTAAAGCATTTTATGAGTCATTTCTTTTAGGGATATTTTTTGTTCTTCCTTCAGTTCTTTTAAAGCTATGTTTATCTACTAACAAGATTTTTTTTTTATAAAGTTGCAAACAGCAACACAGCTATCCAAATACAGTGAGGTTATTTCACACAAAATATATAGGATATCACTTCGATATCACTAAGAAGTCACTTGGGAGAATATTACACATTGGCTGATGTGATCATGCAGAAAGGCCTCAGCCAATTTCTAAGTTCTTGTGACCTTGATTAAAGTTCTATAGAGCTTCACATTGTCCATGTAACATGGTAGATTGGGTACAAAGCATGCCCAAGGACAATGTAAGGTCATATTTTCATTTGAACAGAGAATGAGATAAGCTTCCTAGATGACAAAGGCATTTCAGAGATCAAATGTGAAAGTTCAGCTGCTCCAAACAAGAAAACTATGAATCCCCGTGCACAGTGAATAGAAAAGATTTATAGGTTCACCATGCCTTCAAAAGACCCCACAGGCAACATCTTCAGAAAGTTCCAAGTGATTTTTGGTGTGACAGATGCAGAAAATCATTTCTGCATTTCTCTATGCTCTTCAGCAAGGACAAGCAGGATCTCAAAAGACTATAATGGTAACTTTTTAAAAAGTGCACAGTGTAAAGAGACAATCCACAGAATCAGTCATAGCTAACAGAAATTGGCATTTGATGACTCAGCAGTTACTAGACAGGAAAGAAGGGATTTCTGCACTGAATGCTGAGCTATCGCTTTGCCTATTCCGGGCTCAGAGCCCAGCTAGGCTAGAGCATGGGGCTAATTTTCAAGGTGGGCAATTTAACTGCATTGTCTGCTGTGTGACTGAACAAGGTCTTACCTCAGCTAAGCTCCTCCGCATGTCACCTAGTGCCAGGAGAACATCATTTGTTGGGACAACTCCTAGAGGATGAAACACATGGGGGGGGGTAGAAACATTAGTTCAATGTGCTCTTCTTTAACACACTTGCATTTCTGGAGAAGAAGAATACCTGTATTAAAGAAGAATTTCCTGAGTATATAATAATACAGGATACACCTTTCAGAGCACTAGATCAATTTCAGAAGTCAAGAGTATCAGCTACAATGTGTGTAAGCAGAGACAGATGAAGGAGAGGAATAAAGGAATCCAGAAAGCAGGAAATATAAAATGCAAATCAGTGCTTCCACTTCAAATCTGATCTGCTGAATCCACTCTTTCCCCACTGATTGTTCCACTGCCAAATCTGACAGTACCTCAACCATAGCTTATGATTCTCAGAAATGTGGGAGGGTATCCCAGTGTAAATGCTGGATGGCTTATCAGCTTTGCTTTCTTCCCAGACTGGCAATATCTGTAGTAGTGACCACACAGTGAAATGTCTAGAAAACCATTTGTCAGCTCTTACATGGCTTTCTTGTCAAACATGGTTATTTTCCCAGTCAGTTGGGTATAAGCCAAGGAGAATGTGGACAAGAAGAAGTGTGTTGAACTTCATCTCTTTTTCTGCCTCTTTTATACCAACTGATTGTCAATTTGTGGAGGAGATTACTTTAGTTCACAATATTGCTAAGGTCTACAGTTTGACACATAGTCCCAGTTCTGGGAGCTGCCAAAATCACCAGTGATTACTAGAGTGGCAAGCCCTTTTTGATTACAGAGAAATGCCCTTACTGAAGGATTAATTTACATTCCATTGAAAATTCAATACCAACCGTATATGATTGGAAAAACAAATGGCTTTGTATCAACTGTGCAGAAAGTAATCATTTAATGAGGTAGTTTATTTAACAATGACTGTGATAGACTTTTATGATCCTTTTTACCATTGGAAAATGTCTAGACTCAATCTTAGTGATTTGTATTAAAAAATGAAAAGTAAAATACCACATGATGTACTATTGTTTAAAAGTTGCCTCTCCCTTTTGTTTGTTTAAATAAAAAAAAAAAATAAGAAAGAAAGAAAGAAAGAAAGAAAGAAAGAAAGAAAAGAAAAGAAAAGAAAAGAAAAACAACAAATCTTCTTGGGCAAACAGATGAGACCATTCCAAGCTGCTCTGAGATAATTATTTTAGAATTCTAGAGATACTGCAACAGTTTTCTATCAAAGTTTTCTGTAGCCACTTTCAGCAGCATAAGGAAAGCCACGCATGTTTCCAGGAAGAAGGTTTCCCAGTTATGACAAAAATTAATGTGAATCTAAACAACGCTTCTCTTTCCCCTGAACTGCCTCAAGGCAGGGATGCAGGGACTGCCTTGGCAGCCCAAGGCTAGTGTGTTTCAATATTACTACACATTGTTATATATCATACACAGATCACCTGCTGCATTTTCCTTTTTATGTTTTTATTTTCATGTAGATGTTATGTCTTTAGTATGTGTTGTATTCTGTCTCAAAATGGTTGAAATGCTCTAATGAATAAAACAAAATAAACACCATATGTCCTAGAGCATCCTAGGCTTATGGCCGCAAAGGAAGCACATTACTGTGTGTTGTTTCCATAGAGACCAAAGTGGACTGAGAAGCCGCAGGCCAAGAGGCATCGAGACACTTAACAAGGATTCTCAGATTGAGTAGCAGCACTGGTGGCTGCTTGGTCTCTCTCTGTACAAATCTCAAGAACGGTAGCCACAGAGTGACTGAAATATTCTAAGTTGAGTAGCCTTGGAAGTAATCAACTTGGTGGGGGTAGCAAAGCAGAGAAACTCTTCCTCTGCTCACTTAAATGGTTTCACAGAGACCCACCACGGCGACAGTTCCACTGAACCAAGACATTGCATTTGGTGTGGCAGTAATGGTGCCAGTTTTATTGAAATGTTGCCCATTGCAAATTTGAAATAATAAAGCATTAAAAATTATACATACATGAACACAAATACTTGCAGCTGCATTTCAGTGGGGAAACACTGACATCATGTTCCACTGTTTTGCCCTACTAAAATGTTATGGGGGAGATTATAGAGAAAAAGTGACATGGGACACTGCTTGTGGTGCCACTCATATATTAACCATAACATGTTCCAAACTTGCATACCCAATTGCCACTGCTTTGAGAGCTAGCTATCTTCTCCCTGCTTGGATGCCTACTCGGCGTGAGCCTATCAATATGTCTTTGCAACTGGGTTTTTCTTAAAATAAGAAACTTCTGGCAACCACAGCACCATATAACTAAGGGAAGGGTGTTACCTATCACATTCTAGAATCTGTTTTTGGCTAGCCACCCATAAACTGTTAGTTGTGAGAGTAGGTCATAGAATTGTAGAGTTGGAGGGAGCATGAGGGTCATCTAGTCCAACTTCCTGCAATGCAGGAATCTTTGCCCAACATGGGGCTCAAACCAACGACCTTCAGTCTCATGCTCTACTGACTGAGCCAAGGTGATTGCTTTAAGAATTTTAAAACTGTTTTTAAAAGGTTGTTTTTAACTGTTTTTAGAATTTTTATTGTAATGTTTTAGTACTGACAAATTTGCTGCTCTGGGTGGTATAAAAACTGAATAAATAATCATTATCAGCGTAATAATTTTCTCTCTAAAGAAGTGATAGCTATTTTAAATGCATCAAGTAGAGTTCAGAAACTTGGATGGAGAGACAAAAGTGTTATCTGTGAATAGAACTTCACAGGTCGCCCTAGGAGAGGAAATAAGAAGCAAACATGGAGGAAGACTGAGAAATAGCACACAAAGATTGGAGCCATCAAAAGTACAGTGAGACATTCTTCAGATCTTTTGCCTTTCTATAGTAACTTACCATGTTCTCCAGCCAAGGTCATTAGCAGATGTTTGTCGTTCTCATTGGGTTTGCTTAAGGAGATCAACCATTGGCCTTGCAATCCATTTTCATACCTGGAGAAAGCATCATCCACCAGTGCCAGCAACTGAAGGCCCCTCTCCACACGGAAGTCCTCCTGCAAAAAAGAACATTTGTCAGTCTCTTAAACAGAAGCCGATGCATCCCATTGAATGCAGACACTCCTCCCACCCTACCAAACCCATCAGCAGGAAAAAAAGCCTGTGGGTTTGGGTGCAGGCTTTCAGGAAATGAGACCTAGGTCAGTCTCAAGGCCAAGCCTATGGAGGATATCAGATAACAGCAATGACACTTTGCAGACCAAACCACTCCTTTACTACAATTCCCGTCTGCAAACACCTACTGTTCAAGTACCGGTATTTTCCTCTTGTGCTCCCTAATAATGCCCTCGCGTAGTATGTCCATCTTGGTTGCGGCCATTTTCAAAATGCAGATTTACTTGCAACCCAGTTTCATGGTCCCAATTTCACCAAAAATTCATTTAATTCATTTCATAATATCTGGTTGCATAATCTTGGCTTCCTGTATGAAGAGAATTTATCTCATGAACCACCTTGAAGTCACACTTCAGGTGGCAATATTCCATTTTGATATAAAACCCATTTCTGTAATTGGAAAATTCAAACACTTACTTACTTACTTATAATTTTAGTTTTCCAGTTGCAGAAATGGGTTTTATATCAAAATGGAACATTGTCACCTGAAATGTTGGGGAGAAGGAAAATCAAATAGAAAACCAACAACTTTCCTCTTTTAGAAAAAAAAACCCCTTAAAAACTCAGCCCCCACTATAAGGAAAGAAATAGCATCACAGTAAATGTATAAGAATCCAGAGGTGCCTGATGCTTTGAGGTAAACAAGCAGGGGTCAGAAATCACTTGGATCCCATGTACATCTCCCACCAAGCTCCTTGGAGGAACGGAAAGATACAAAGAGTAATAAAAGTGTTTATAAAAGTCCAGGGGCCTCATCATTCAGCTCAGATTGTAGGTCAAATAGGAATGGTCCTTTTCTACTGACATGATGCACATCGCTTGGCAGCACCTCTCCCACTTCTCCCTTTCTATTCTTGTTCAGTTGCTGTGCCAACCTAAAGGCCACCCAGATTATTAATACGAGCTAGCAGTGCTGGTTGCTATGGCAACCTCAAGCGCTCAGGGCAGGCATAGGCCTAATTGGGAAAGACAAGAAGGAGTCAGGCCTGAGTCACAAAGACCCATCAGCACCGCAACTCACAAGGCGAAGGTTATGGACGCCAGCTGAGGAAAACTTATCTTGCCACGGCCAGGCAAATAACCTGTCAAAAGGGGAATGGAGAGAGGACATAGGTATTAAGGCCCCTCAGGGGCAACAAGCTTGGGGCCACACAACTATAACCATAGCATAAATGATGCCTCTCCAAGCAGCCACCCAACAGACCAGAGTTCAGATTAACCATGCAAAGTTCTTTAGCATGAGTCAAGTAAATTTGCATACAGGGAAATAGTCCTTCCATTCACATGAGTTGCACAAAAAGAAACGAGGGGAAAGCACCAGTGCTTTTATACATGTCGATTAATAATAATAATTTACATTTCTATGCAACCCTTCACCCAAAGATCACAGGGTGAAACACAAAAATATATAACATAGCAATAAACAAAAACAGTAACCCCCACAGAAAAAGTTTAAAAGGCCTTGGGTTGTTTAATTAGCCAAAGACTTGGGAGAAGAGGAATGCTTTTTTGCCTGGAGCCTAAATATATGTAACTAAGGTGCCAGGCAAGCCTCCCTGGGGAGAGCATTCCACAAATGGGGAGCCACTACAGAAAAGGCCCGTTTTCGTGTTGCTACCCTCTAGACCACTCATGGAGGGGGTCACATGAAGATGGGTCCCAGATATTGATCACAGGGTCCAGGATGGTTCATATGGAAAGAGGCAGTCCTTGAAGTATTGCGTTCCTGAGCCGTTTAAGGATTTATAGGTCAAAACCAGCACTTTTAATTAGGCCCAGAAACAAATTGGCAGCTAGTGCTGTCAGGCCCAGGATATATCAGACAGCATGAGGATGGTGCTAAGAGCAGTTGTATTCAGACAGCATAATGTATTTAGAAAGTAACTGAACAATTGTTTGATCGGATTTGGTGATCTTTAAAAGGAAGTTTCTACTGCCACTGGCTCCATATGACATGTACTGAAAAGATACAAATGCTCCATCTTTTAGACACCATCTTGATTTGAAGTTCATTCTGTTTTAGCCAGCAAGCCATGACACCTTTCAGGTTATTCCATGTCTTTCCACCTCACCCCCTGGTTTTCCTTTTCTCCCTCCCCTCCAGCAGTCAAACAAATTCTCTTTAGCATATTCAGTTCTCCTGGGGCAGTTTTGGGAAAGGGGGTCAACTTCTACTTTTTCTCCACTTTTGCAAACCTTGGGCTTCTCCAAAACCTGCTGCTAGCTCTCTCATGTGTGTATATATATGCACTCTAAGAACTGAGTTTTCTATTAGGATTGAGATATGCTAACTGAGAAATAAGATATTTCATTTCTATCAAGCAGCTCAAAATCGGCGGCAGCCACAACCTTGGCAGAAAAGGCAGTTTAAACAGGACCCTCACCAATCTATTCAAGCTATTCTTCACAACCATGAGAACAAGAACTTCCCTACTTTAAAAAAAACCTGAATATAGTCAGAGTTCTGTATATATGACTCAATTCTGTGGCAGGCTGCTAAATATGACATGCAGATTTCTAAGGCCCTTAAACACAGTAATAGTAGATTGCCAGGGAAAATAAAGCATGTCCACAATAAAATTGAAATAAATTTCTGCTCTAGAGTGGGTTAGATAAGGGGTGTTTTATTTTTAAAATTATGAAATACAGTTTTGACCTTCTCATTTTCAAAAATTTTTGTGAGGACTTCCTCACCGCTACTATAAAAAGAGAAAGGTTTCTCATAAACAGCTCTATCACACATTCCTATGAATGGAGATCTTTAACAGGAAAGGGACTTTAGATCATCAATTAACTGCAGCTTTATGGGATTGATGGAAGAGTAATGGATTAGAGGAATGTGTCTGGTTAACAGACACTAGATAGTAAACAAGATAACAGGGAAGCAAAAGAGGCACTTAAAGGAGATTTAGTGGCAGCAGGCTGGAACTCTGAACTACTCACACTGGGAATTGTTTGCTTTTATTTCTAGCATCATTGATGACAGAAGCAACAATAAAGGAATACCTTAACCCTTTGGCGCAGAAGTGTGAATGTGTAAAAAAGAACATTATCTGATTTTTCTGTAACTACCAGAGAAAAATAAGCCAGGTTTCTTTCTATAACTATTAGAACAAAATTAGCTAAGTCTTAATAAGTTTAATGAGCCAGTTATTACAACCAGCCAAGTAAATGCACATTTTCTCTCTGTCTCTCACTACAGATACCTGGTATCCTTCCATCATGTGAATTTAAAATTATCAGAATGCCTGCAGAAGTTTTCTATTTGTTCTGAATCAACAGCTGATCACTATTTATTTTCTCTAACTAAAACTCAAAAACAGAGCTCTAAGTTAACATCTCCTTTGTATTTCAATATAAAATTTATATAATTTTATAATTTATAATTTTATAATTTATAAATTTATAATTATACTTTATAATTATATAAATTTATATAAACTTCAAATACTATTTATCTACATAACCAGCCCCAAATAGGAGAAACAACTTTAAAATAATCAAAAAGAATAATAACCACATTTTTTCTCCTTCTGGATGGTTCAGGAAAAAAATGTCTGCTTGCTATTAATATTATTATTATTTTGTTCTTAGTGTTACTGTTGTTTATCATCATCATAGTGTTATTTTAGTAATGTAATTCCAGTGGCTTCTGCCTACGTGTAAGCCCAAACACATAAATTGCTGGTTTTCATACAGGAGGTGATCCACCATTATTAATAAAAACTTCACTAGCTGAATAAGCTTTAGCCCACCTAGCTAACTGCCCACCAATCTAGCAGTTCTGTCAAGTCTTTTAAGATTGTCATCCAAAGCCTTGCTCCAGGTGCTGTCACCATCTGAGGTGTGGAAGTTGGTGACTCCTCACTATTAGACTACCCTTCCCAAGGCTTGTCTGTCACCTATGTGGCACCTTTTGGGCACAAACATATTTGTTTTCCAAGGCTTTTAAGAATCATTAAAACCTGAAATTTCAAATGGTTTTATCTGAATCGAATTCTTAACTGATATGTCCTTTGCTGTTTTTATTTTGTATGTTTTCATGTTATGAAAATTGCATTTTTTTTTTGTATTTGTGAGCTACTGTGGTAATGAAGGTGCAGAATAAAAGACCATAAAAGTAAATAAATAAGCAAAGTAAGTTTAACTTGCTATGCCAGCTCAATCAGCCAGCAGTCGAGTTCATTCACTCACCAGTTATGTTTACCCACCACCACTTAGTCAGTTTGTTGCCTTCTGGTCCACCTATGCCAAGGCACTAAGATAACCGAACATGTCTAGGTACAGATGGAGACTGGAGCAAGGGCAATATATTATTGGTTCATCTGGCTTAGGGTAGCCAGTGTGGTGCCTTCTTTTTAATACTGGACCACAACTCCTCTCATTGGCCATGCTGATGAGGGTTGGAATCCAACAACATAAGGAAGGCACCACATTGGCTACCCCCAGAGCACCGGCACTTCTTTTTTTGCTGACCATGGCAGCCATTTTGTGCTGGCACCCACAACACTTTTATCAGTATAGAAGTACAATCACCTCATTTTTAAATAACTTAAAAAAGCACTGGTTACCCCGATCCAGATCCTTGGGAACTACTGTATAATAATAGTTAAGTCCAAACGTCCAGCCAGGACTGGTCAAATGTTTTCATGTGTATGTGTGTGAAAACACATGAAGATGAATTATGTCTTGTTTGTGTTTGCATTAAAACAAGAATATGCTTTTGTATGTTGCATGCCATTGTGTACAGGAGATACAAGATAGGGTGCTTGGATTCACAGATGGGCTTATTCCTCTTCTTAATATTCTGCTGTTGTATAAGAAGACTAAAGGCGAAGACAGAAATTCATTCTATGGGCACATAGAGACAGACAGAAGCAACTGAAGTTGCTGTGCCCTGGAAGAATACTGACAGCACTGATGAAAGACAGACTTTTTCCCCTCCTGGTCAAAGCATAAGGTAAACCAGTTCTGTGGGTTTTGCAGCAGAGTTCATTTACATAGCATTTATTGGCTAACAGCTGTAGCGCTTCCTCCTGGGAGCTATTTAACAATGTTCTCAAATGGATTGTGCTTTTAAAAAAAGTGCCAGATGAACAGATAATTGTGCGAATTTTCAAGAAGCACCTTTTTAAAAAGAAAGAAAAGCACAATGTAGGTTTTTAACTGCTCCAGGGAGGGGGTCAGAAGGGACTACAACTGTAAGCCAATCAGCACTGCATGCAGCCAGATCTGCAACTAATTGTACATATATTGTGAAGATGGGAATAATCTGCAGCAACTGTTATTTGCAGGTGCATAAGCACCTTAAAGTTTGGAGTCCTGTGGTTTGGAGATGGTATACCAACTATTCTACACATTATGTTTACTGGAATAAATGTTTGCTTTGCTTGACAAAAGCAGAATCTTACTGCATATTAGCCTAAATTAGTTATCTGGTCATGCCTATCAAATATCTCCTCTAGCAGCATCAAGGTATTATTTTATACTCCTAGATGTAACATCACTGTAATTACCTAGAAAGACAAGTTGCAGGGTTGCTTCTTACAGAACTTCAAAAAGACACAAGTGCTCCCTCTCAAGTCTGTTATGTGTCACGTATGAGATGTGAGAAAGCCAAGATCCACGTCTCTGTTTCAGAGACCTCATCAACATCAACATTTCAAAAAGCCTGATCCATGTATTCCCAGAGGGGTGTATTTGCCACTTCCTCAAGGCTGGATCCCATGCTACTCCAATAAGATACAGATGACTATGGCTGCAATCCTATGCACATTTATTTGGCAACAAAACCCTACTAAGTTAATGGGACTTTCTTCCATGTAAAAATTCACGTGGAGTTGCTAGTATCAATAACTTATTATTCTAGTACTTGTTCACAGTGCATTGAATGTTGGCCATCTGGATTTAGCTTTAAAGAAAAGAGGACAGAAACGTAGTAAATAATGTTAATAAAAAAACAAGCCACTCACGCAGTCAATGTTGTCAGACATGTTCAAGATTATGTAATTTTTGCCTGCCAGGTTGCTCCAGTCCTTGCAGGTCACCTGAAAAACACAAACAGAGAACTCCATGAATTTAGCAGGAAATTATTTGGGAAGTAGTATAAACCAGTGAACATATGAAACTGCCTTGTGCTTCTAGAACACTTGTCCAACTGGCAGCATAATTCCAAGGTCTCATGCTGAAACCATGAGGAGTCTAAGGCTGTGTAACCACTAACCCATTTATAGCACAAAAAATGTAGCTTTCCTCAATCCAGAATATTTCATGCTCATCCTCACAATGCTGCTTTCAATCTAGATTGATACTTGTTTGAAAACTTTCCATGCCTTTTCCTCCCAGCACATGTCCCAGGTGAATGAAGAAGTTATTGCGATCTTGGTAAACGGCCACTCACAACATCATTGGGCAGGTGTCGATACACGCACACACACTCCTTGCTTACATCTATTTTCAAATGGACACACTCTGCAGGGTAATGCTGAATCATTCTGCAATGAAATTTTGTTTTCAGAATGAAACCAGTTTCTCAAGAAGTGCTGATGGGCGGGAGGGAGGTCAACAGATGTAGATTCGGTGTGGACTATGGGGGGAAAAACAAGTGCTTATTCTCCATTGTTTCTAGAATAAAATGTTGTGTGTACACAGCTTAAGAGTGAAGATAGATGTACAGTGGTACCTCGGGTTAAGTACTTAATTCGTTCCAGAGGTCCGTTCTTAACCTGAAACTATTCTTAACCTGAAGCACCACTTTAGCTAATGAGGCCTCCTGCTGCCGCCGCGCCGCTGGAGCACGATTTCTGTTCTCATCCTGAAGCAAAATCTTAACCTGAAGCACTATTTCTGGGTTAGCGGAGTGTGTAACCTGAAGCATATGTAACCTGAAGCGTATGTAACCAGAGGTTCCACTGTATGTTTGAACAGGGGCAGGTGGGCTGCCAAATAAGCTGCACTCCCCCTTGCCTTCATTTCTGAAGACACTAGTACAGATTATGGATCAAATTTTGGTTGTCCCTTCCTTTTTGCCCTTCCCACACATGTTTCAGTCAAGCTTACCCACTTCTTTCAAGTACCGGCATGTTTATCTGATCAAATGTTTTTTGAGATATTTAAAATGCTTTGGGAAGGAGGTGGGAGGGCTCTCGGACCCTGCCAGAAACTCATGCTGCCTTTTCAAAGCCTGGTGCCATGTTTATTTGGCTTGGGGCTTGGGGGGGGGGAAGAGTGTTGTAGCCAAATTTTGGCATCACTCCCCACGACAAAGCAGTGAGCAGCCCACAGGTTTCATGTCAAAGTTCTCTTGTGGTCACTTGGTATGAAAAGTTGGACCGCCCTAATCTAGTAGAAGAGGCTACTAGTTTGAAATATAATGGTATCAGCTGACTATTTAAGTGCTCTCTTCAGGATTTCAAAGAATGAGTTAGGTTGCAAAAGCTATAACTAAGTGATGGTGCTGTCCAGGAGGGGTTAGGCATTTCTTCTGCTCCCCTCACCTGGCTGGTATGAGGGAGTGGCTGATACTGGATGCTGGAGACAAACACACGTCTGCTCTGTCTTGGATCTGTGACCTGGGAGCTTGTCTGAAAACTTAATGGAGAAGCACGATCTGTTGGGGTGTTAATACTGTGAGACCCTTCATCCTATGCTCAGTCTGTATATATGTATAAATAAAGACATATATCCTAAAGACACCACAGCCTCCACTGATCTTCATTCTAAGGAAACCAAACATTAGGTAAATTGCAGGCACCTCTGGCATCTCTCACCATTCAGAGATTGGGGTAGCATGCAATAATATATCTGACAAGCATTTGCTGGCATATAGGAAAGTAATCTCATTTCCCAAAATCTTGGCCTAAATTCTGTGTAATGAAGTGAGTTAAGGTCTATTCTTTCCCATGTTCAGCAGCATGCATTTAAAAAAAAATGTCTAAAAGACCACCTTCTCCACACAAGCCTGCCTGAATGTTACAATCATCATCAGAGACCTTCTTCAGGTCCCCCTGCCTTGTAATGTTAGCAGTGGCGTAGCGTGGGGGGTGCAGGGGGGGCCGGCCGCACCGGGCGCAACATCTGGGGGTTAGGGTTAGAGGGCGCAAATCCACGGGTTAGGAGGCGCAAATCCACGGGTTAGGGGGCGCAAATTACTTGCCTTGCCCCGGGTGCTGACAACCCACGCTACGCCACTGAATGTTAGGGTTGTGATGACCAGGAAGAGGGACTTCTCAGTCAAAATGCATATTTATAAAATTCCCTTCCTAGGGAAACTCCCTGGGGCCAAACCTCATGACCTACCAGCACTGAGTGTGAGTGAAAATTATTTTATTTGTCCAGCTTTCCAGAACGTTATCCAGCATCTTTTAACACTTTTTATTGATGCTGCTGGTTTTTAGCTGTATTGTATGAAATGCTTTTAATTTTTCTGCTATTTTTATCCTATGGTTGCAATTATTGCTTCTATGGCTATGAGCACCTAGGAGTTTTTTTAAAAAAAGTGAAGGGCAGCTTACAAATATTTAAAATAAATGCTTGCTTGTTAACAGGGAAAATGACACAATTCTTCATGGTCTCCATATAAAAAAAATAAGAGACAAAAGCAGAAAGCTTCCTCTGCTCCTCTCTTGCCACGAACATACACTTTAACTGAAAGACTGGAACTACCCCTTTGGAAAGGAGTATCACTTATTTCTGTAGCGCAACCTATCCTTGGTTGGCTCTACCGAACACAATAAGATGATGAGGCAGTTTGTGCTAATTGCCAGGGTGGCATTCCACCACCACCTTCTTTTCTTTTTTGACAGAGACAAATCTACTCTGCTATTTTCCAGATGAAACTAAATGCTAGGATGCCTTGCCTGATCACAGGAGTGGCCCATTTGAATGAATGCATTCTCACTATGCGGTCCTCAAAGACCCATCATAGAGCACTAATTGTTCTGATGCACAACTATGCACTTGAAGGCCATATTGCTCCAGTAGGGAAAACTTCTTCCACACAATACACGACAAGTGACTCATATTCATGGCATCTTCTTATTGTCTACCTTTTAGTACCAATTGACTTTCTCATTTTGCAGATTAGAATATGAGTTTCTGTATAAAAATAATAATACTGTGTGTTCACCAGAATTAATTCCCCTGAAACTAACTTCAAGGTTGAAATACAGCTGTTTGTCAGCGTTATTTTTCTAACCTTTAACTATGGAATAAAATACGTTGACAATAACCGCATAGAATTTGTTTCGATGATTTAAAATGTATTAAAACGCAGCAAATCAAGGTTGATTTCCCACAGCTCAATGGAAGAGAAAAACATTCCCTCTTGTTTAAATGAGGAGCCTTTTATACACAAGTACCATTTACTAGATATTGGATGAAACAGGAGTGTATGCTTTATAGAAGAAATCTGAAAAAGATCCAGTTGGAAGGAATCTATGAGGAAGAGGGGATGTCTCCTACAACTCAGGAACTGAAAATTCCTGGACTATAAAACCTGGACTCAAGAGCTGTTACTCCTAAACCTCAGCATCTCAGCACGGCTATACTTCTACAGCATTTCAGGTTCATGCCTTTTAAGTTGCTGCTTAAAAATTTAAAGGCCATTTCACACTCGTACTAGCATGAAGGAAATTTAAGTAATTGTGTGCAAGTTGTTTGCCCTTGCCTTTGAAACACTGGATTATAACTGAAATATTCAACATGCACACAGACACACACAAAGGAATATTACCTGTGTCAAACTCCAAGGCACTCCTGTGGACAGCACAGCCGTGTGGACATCTTCAGTTTGAAGTGCAAAGCTCCGTTCTGCTGCAGTAGTTGCTGCGACTGGCAGCTTTGTTCTATTCTGATTCGGAGTGGAAGTAGGAGCTGGGTTATCAGTCCAGTCCCAGAAACCCACTGAAGAGCTGGGGTTTGATGGGCTGCTAGAAGACCTAGAAAACGTCTCAGCAACAAGAGTGCTGTCCCCATGCGATCCTGCTCTTAGAAAATCATCTCCCGTCTTCTCCGCTGTAGCCATTTCTGGGGCCACTGTCCCTTCTATGGAATCTCTTTGTCCCATTTCAGCTCCTGCTATGGGCTTTTGCCTCTCCCCTCTTGTGGTTTCCACTTCTTTTACATCGGCTCCCACTGTACCTATTGTTGCTATGGGTTCTCTGAGTCCCACCCCTCCTCTTACTGTACCTTCTGAAGAAACCTCGACAGGGACCTCTGAGACAAGCTGAGGTCCTTTCGGAGTGGCTGACAAAATGGAGGACAGAGGCAAGAGGCTGGGTCCCATACTGCTCCCTAGATCAAAGCCTGAGGAAACATGTTCAGGAGCAGATTCTTCCTCTTGCTTGTCTGCAGCTGTTTCAGTCATTGGACCCATTCTGCTGGTTGTTGTGGAGAAAAGAATTGAGAACAATGAGTCCTGGCTAGGTGCTTCAGGAAAAGCGTCTGGTGTTTGGCTGCTCTGAGGAGGTCCCCTTGACTGGTTTATAGGAAGTAATCCTTCCTCTTCCTCAAGGACACTGGTGGAAGGAGCTTCAGAGTCAGGTTCAAGGGAATCAGATGGCTGATGGAGAGTGGATGTTTCCCAAGGATTTTTAGCTTGTGTCCCATTTCGTTTAGGCAGGGCCTTCTGGGAGGCTAGTGGAAAACTGTAATCTAAAGAGAGGAGGAGAAGAGGTTTCATGAACAAACAATCCAGGAAGACCGAGAAATAGGAAACACACTCCTGAAATCTTCTTCTACCTTATATGACACTGCATAGATGTCTAGTTAGCAACCAATTATTCTAGTTGATCTACCATCCTTATTCACCTGAAATTTTCCTTCTGTCTCAAAAGACTTCACCAATTTTCTCTCTCAGCTCCTTCAAGCTGAACTTCCCCAGGCAGCTTTATCCTCTCACTTTACTTCAAATTGCTCGTCAAAACCCATTTTCCCAGCAGAGGTAAACAATGCTTAAAATCTTACATTCCCATGTAGATGGTACATGCAAATTTCATTCACCCGCATTAGAAACATTCATTCTTTTCCCCTTGACATTTTTCTTCTTTGTTCAAAACACTCTCCAGAGTATGAAAAAAAACTCCATTTATGAAGCACAATGTACATTGGTCATAAACCCTTAAAAATGATTCATTGCCAATCATTCATGCTCAACTGGCTGAGTATCTAAATATAGACATTGATTATTTTGTTTTATTTATTTATTACTCACCTTCACCCTACAGTGAAATAAATATTCCATAGTCAGTTTAATTGCTCACTGGACACAACTTTTATTGATTATGGTAATAATCTAGGTGGTATAGCTTAGGTCAAGTATCCAGTTTTTGGACAGCCCAACTGCTGGATGATGAATCCCTCCCCAGCCCAGAGGCTGGGGGAATCAGAAGAGAGTTATATAGGCATCAGGGACCCACCCTGGCACAGGCCCTGCCCACAACCTGTGTGCCTAATGATAACCCTCACTCAGTCCCATGAGCTTGAGCTTAGTCTTTGGAGCAACCCCACCTAAGATCCCCTACGTGGTTCCTCCATTTGACTACAGATCCTGCCCAATTCACCTCCCTTTCCAACAAATACAGTTATGGCAAAAGCTTATATTCAACTTACATAGCTCTACGATGAGGGTGAAAACCTCACTACATGACCACCAAGTTTTGCAAAGAGTAAAGTTCCTGTCAACCAGTGGGCAAAAGAAGAAGCTTTTCACCCCAGCATCCATCCAAAGCCTTGTCACCCATGACTAGCTCCAGCCAGGCAACCCCTTGCAGTGCCCACATTGGCTCCTTCCCCCAATTGCACACATAGAAGAAGCAAGTCCATTGTGAAAGGGTGATGAGTAAGGGGGGTGGGTTGCATTTAATCAGCGTACCTAATCCCTGATGCACAGCCAATGTTGATATACTATAAGTTCACACAGAAGATACAGAGAATCTCAGATGGCACTACATACTCATGGCGAAGGAACTCTGACACCATGGCAAATCCCACAGCATCTCTCTCTCTCTCTCTCTCTCTCTCACACACACACACACACACACACTCTCACTCACTCCCCTCAGCACTACTTTCCGCATTCCAATTTTATGGAATTTTAGGAGGGTAGGGTTTCTCCCCCAATCAAGCTGAATGCACATAGCCCAAGTGAATAAGAAAAAAGAAGAAGTGATGCAGCCAAACAGCTGCTCAAAGGGCAGCAGGGGGCTTGATTTAGTTTCCCCAACAACAGCTGATCAGCACTATCACTAAGTATCTGACCTGGGCTTATGTGCACATGTTGCTGGACTGCTGCCATGATGTCCAATTCATATCCCATAAGGCAAAGTCTAGAATTCTGGGGAGTTGTTGTGTGGCAGTGAATACAACCTCCCTGGATAAAAAGACATGCACTCTGTAACAACATCATAATTAATACAAATGCTGCTGACTTGTGTTTATTGTGAATGCAGCTTTAGATACCTTAGAAGAGAATGGTTTCTATTCTGTTGGCTCCTATTTGTGGTCATTTGATCTCTTTAGACTATGTTAATATGCTGTATCTCTGCTGTTCTATTTGCAAACTCTAAACCAGCTTTAGTATCATATTTTGCCTTAAAAGCAGCTCCATTTGCACCAGAATCAAAATGTGTCACGTAAACACAACCTACCTTTGGGGTGTTTCAACATCTCGTTTAGTGCAAGCTACGGTCTTCACTTCAGTGCTGTTCACATGCCATACTTCCTTTTTCCCCTCAACGAGCTACACAGCTCACAGGCCCAGCATGTTAGTTTAGTCCTCTGAGCTGGCGGGCACACACACAAGCCTGCTGCTTTATCCAAGGCTGCCCCTGCCAGTCTTCATTCAGATGGCCTACTAACTTCAGATGAAAATCTTAATCCAAACGGTGCTGGCCAGAGCACAGATGCAATTCATGAAGTAACTATCCTAAGTCTGAGCCACAGATCATGAACTGAATATTATATGCTCTCCCTAAGGAAATGATGTACTCTGTTTTAAGGTCCTCACAGGATGGACATTGGATAGCTTGCTGGGGAAAAACAAAGCATAACCTGTCCCCAGTGGGAAGGAAAGCCCTGCCTAAGGTAATGCAAAGACAATGATTTAAAGGGTAAGTGCAAGGAGATGATTTTGCTTGTGTTCCTTTTTGCAACTCATAATACATTTTATCTTTGAGTGAATGGAGATACTAAAACAAATGCATAAAGGGCAAAACAGGCTACCAGTTATTAGATCAATTAGATCATAAGAGGAAAATTCACAAGGTACGACCAGCCATTTCTTGCTTCCTAATCTTCCTTAATAGTTTAAATATAAGAGGTACAAAACAGTGTCCCAATCTAATACCACTAAAGCCAAGAGTTTATTTCTTTAAAATGGGAAAAGCCAGCCATACATATATTATGGCAACCAAGCAGCCACCTGGAACCCACCAAGAAACACTTCAGTGTAAAGTCTGTTCCATACAGGAGCTAAAAGGTGTTCAGAATCTGGTAAAAATGCAAACAATTGATCATAAATTGAAGTGTAGAAGTGATTCATGCTGGTAATCTCCTTGCCCAGCATGAGAATTAGGACAAAGGAAGCACTTTTTCCCCACACAGTGCATAATTAATTTATGGAAGTCACTGCGCAAACACATAATGATAGTCCTAGCTTAGATGGCTTTAAAAAGGGATTAGACAAAGTCATGGAGGATAGGCTATTCACGGCTATGAGTCACAATGACTATTGCAATCTTTAGGTTCAGAGGCATACTGATGGTGAGCAACAGGAGTGGGTTGGTGCCTTAATGTTCTGCTTCTGGGCTTTCCAGAAGTACCTAGTTTGACACTGTGGGGAAAGAATACTTAATTTAGGGTACCTTTGGTCTGATGCAGCAGTTCTCCTATGTTCAAGCTCCACCTATTTTGTCTGCGGTCGATACAAAGACTGCCCATATGGTAGTGCTAATCTAATAATTATTTTTTCCTAACCACCCATGTATATATGTGGGTAAGTTTAAAACAAACAAACAACAACAACAACAACAACAACAACAACAACAACAACAACAACAACAAAGCCATACTTGGAAAAGGGAGGGCCCACTGTCTTACTTTTAAGAGATGCAATCTGGCTGTAACAGATTTATCTGATTAAACAGAGGGAAATTATATTAACTAGCAATTGAATTACTGCTAAGTAGAAGCCATCTTATTAAAAAAAAAAAGTTTCTCTTGCTTTTCCATCAAGAGAACATTCATTTCTATTACAACCAGATTCCAAAATGGTCCATCAACTTCATAAAACAATTCTAAAGTCAGTATGCCTACTTCTTAACACTTATCTGATTATAGAATCAAATAAGTACCAATGCCATTTATACTACACAAATGGAGGAGGAATGAGAGCCATTTCATACATGACACTGCTGACACACAAACTATCTCCATGTGGTGGTGGTGTGGGGGGAGAATGTATACTGACACCTGTAAAGTACATCAGAAATATTCATTTTGTGGTAAGCACACAATCCAGAAAGGCGTGCTTAATTCTTGGCACATCTGCTCATAGAATAATGCTGCTTGTGCTGTACTTCACAATTATTAACGCAAACAACAGTTTGTGTTCCATTCTTCACAGATTCCTGTGTAGGAAAAATGCCACGTGTAAAGAGGCCTTGAAGACAGGTGAGTGGATGATATTGAGGAAACAGAAAGCAATTATCAAAGTTAGCCAGAAAGCTAGTGCTCACACTCTAATCTTGTGTTATAGGATCTGTAATAGCAATGAGTGAGATTACCCACCTCTCATTTAGCAGGACCTCTGGAAGAAGCATCTATGTAATGAAACAAGTGTCCCATCAGCAACTGCAATTTTTGGTCACCAAGGTACTTTAACCTTTAAATTGGACCATGCTGGCATAGGGAGAAAAAACCCAGCATAAGAATGATCTATTTAAAATGCCATTGTCCATTTAAACCCAGGGCACAAAAGAAACTACGGACACACACCAGCAGTTCCCAGGCAGAGTGCTGCTCAGCACTAAGCCTCTTAGGTGTTGTCTTTACAAGACACTTAATTTCATTAATGCTTGGCTAAAGATGAGATTAAAAGATGTAAATTTGTGGTCAGTCTGTGCACAGAAACCAGATGCTTTCAGTACAAGCTCAAGGGAAGGAGTGTTGCTGAAGGCACCTGTTGGATAGTGCTCATGAGAAGTAATACGCTTTTCCTTCTGTTCAGAGCACATGCTCATGTATACATTCAGATAACCTTTTATAAAGAGCAAGTTCAACATTTCCCTTTGGGAATGACATTGATTAGACCAGTGGCTATGTAGAATGTGATCTAGGCTGGATCTACACAGATCTGTAAAAACGCTATTAAAGGCTATTTAAAAAACCATGATATATAGCTCTCAATGCAATTTCCCATTGCTGACAGATCACTGCTCTGCGGCAGCCTCTGGTGTCACATTTTTATAATGCATTTTTAACATTATAACCGACCAGTGTAGATTCGCCCCTAGTCAATTTCAATGTTCCTTTAATGTATCTGGAACTAAGCAGAGAAAGTAGCTGCAATTAGCAACCAATGGCTTATCAGCACCGTCTCCAAATTCATCTTGCAGATTTCCTGTTCCTGCATTTTTGAAGAATGAACCACATGACATTTCCATTATCTGGGTGACATTTCAATTTTTTCTTCTGGAGCTAAAACCTGCTTTTTCCTAACCAGTAGTAACACAGAAAGGTTTTCTAAAATGATGACGTGCCACTGTGCCGTGCAACATGCGTTTGCCATACCATAGTTTGGGGACTATCCCATTTCCCTCCGTCTCTTAGCTCCTCTTCTGCGCTGCTCTCCAAATCTCACCCACCAAACCTCACCCCTCCTTGCCTCATTTCTTTTTCATTGTTGCTGCTGTTCCTTTCTGGGTGAACATTTCTCTCCTTTCTCTCCTTTCTGGGTGGATTTACCTGGGAGGAAACCCCCTTACAATCAGTGGGGCTTACTTATGAGAAAGAGGCGACCCAGAGTGAGGGGTACAGGCAGGAAGCAACACATTTACCTGAGAAGTCCCTTTGCACCCAATTGGGTTTACTGCTGAGTAGAAGTGCCTGAAACTGAGTTTGTTAGTTTAGTTAGTCAGTAAGCAACACAGGCTGGATTTTCCTCTATTCACTGAGTGGGGGCTGTTGTGAGACACTCTTTCTTTCAAAACACAGAATGTGCTATTCCTCTGTCTATGTATGCGCCAAGAGCCATGGAGGGCTACAACGAACAAAATTTTTCAACAGCATTCTGGAAGAGCCCTTTGAAACACAAGCCTCTCCCACCAATTCTAGTTCATGACTAGTGGCACTGCAGGGGTGGTTTTGCTGGGAGAAGTGTTGCTCTGTGCCCTCATATCCTTAGGTCATGTGGGGGGGGAGAGCCAACAAAAATTTTTTGTATGGTACTTCCTAAAAGAACTGTCATGTGGTGTGTTGGAAAAACACCAGTTTATTGCTACAACACTGGCATATAGGCGGTGCTTAAAAACCTGTCTTGCTCTGCTTATGGAAGTCACTGTTACAAATTTCTGATTTAGAACCACTTATTATAATTCATTGCAAGATAATAAGCAGCAGGGTTTCTAATTAATTTTTAAACAGAAATCAGCACTCAACCTGTTGAATAATTCAATATGTTGTACAAACTAAGTAAATTAAATGCCATAAAGACATTGAGTTGGTTTAGGGGCCATGTTTCCAGTCCTCCAAATCATGGTGTAGACTGTACAATAGAGGATTAACAGCAAGACCTTTGCTAACACGCTCCCCTCACCCTCCCCATGGGACCAGTTTAATGAACATTTGATCCTCCCGTAGTTTGCGTGAGCCCTCCAGACTTGGGCTGTAAATCACAGTTTGTTTGACTGGTTGGTTTGGTTTAGGGGCTTCCTGATAAAAGAATAACTTGTGTGTGTGTGTGTGTGTGTGTGTGTGTGTGTGTGTTTTTAAGTGATCATATGAGGGAAAGTGTGAAATAAGCATGTTGGGACTGGATATGTGATATCTGAAGCATTCAGGTGTGTGTGGATGTATAGGCATTTGGAAGAATGCAGCTCTTAACAAATGCTTCACAGTTAGAAAATAAAATGGGTATAGGTAGGAAATAATGCCCAAAATGGAGCACAATCGTGCAAGTATTTATGTACAGGTGGAAATGGAAAGCATGTACCTAAGCAGTTCAAGTCTATTCAAAGCACATAAAGTTCTATTCAGTTTTCTACATGTATTTCTAGTAATATGCATATTTTTCAGTTACTAGGTTAGCATGCATGGCAAGAACTTGTCAAAATACTATGACAGTTGCACAGAACACCAGAACAGGGAAGCTTTTTGTGGCGTTGCACATAAGAATCACAGTTAAACTGCCCAAAGCTCCAACACCAGCACTGTCTAAATATCGTGACAGGAAACCTTTCTATCCCATTAGTAAATATGTAATACTAAATTAAAACACAGGGGAGATAACAAACATCTTGATAAATGCTGTATTTCACAGCTCATGATTCCTCACAGTTATGCCAGAACCTCCCTGCCCTCGCCGCCCTCTCTCTTACACTAAGACTCGAGTGTTACACTTCGTTATATCCTACATTACAAAGCACATTACTATATTTTGAATGGTTTCTTCAAAAACTTAGGCCCAGTATGAAAATCTTAGCTTCCCAGCTCAGGGATGCATCTGCAAGAGTGTTCCTTTTCCTCTTCATCTTCTGACAAAGATGGTTGTTGAACTTTTATTTCTTTCATCCAAAGCTACCCAATAATTTATATGCCAAAGGTGCTTTTAGTCCTGACACAAACAGCAGCAAGGAGGTTGTGATACTGCTTCTAAACACTAGCGTTGTGCCACAGATGCACAGACTTGCACTGTTTCAGCTATCTACATCTACTATTGATACAAAGAACAGGCATGTGGAAAACACAACAGCTTATTTTCTTTCTATCTATCTATCTATCTATCTATCTATCTATCTATCTATGGGACTTATATACCGCCCTTCATCATAAGATCTCAGGGGGGTTCACAAGATACCAAGGTAAAAGAACAAATAAATAGTTAAAACAAAAACAACAAAACAATAACCCTCCTCCCACTAAGACATTTAAAAGGCTGTAGAATATTAATCATCCAAAGGCTAGAGAAGCATTTGGCAAAATTATAAAAGGCAGACTCAGAAGAAAACATGGATGATTGCAATGCATAAATAGCAGCTTCTTAGAAAGGGAAGAGGTTATGTTGGAGAGTCAGGGCTCTTTCCTTCTACCTCAGTCAGGTTCCTAAATATATGTGGATGAGAATGACATGAGCAAGAGGGAACTGTAAGATGGCTTGCTATTGCTAATGTAGTCTTTATCCTAGCAGAAGATTAAGTTTCAGGCAGGTGTCTACAGAAAGAGACAACTTGAAAGGATATAGTGTTCTACTAACAGACTAAACTCAAACTAGGCTGGTACCCACTGAGAGAAAAATGAAAGCACAGAAGGCATTAGGGGTGGCAATAAAGGCTGAAGGTCAACTTCTTGCATTGTACTTAATATGCAATGCCTGAAAATCAGGTCAAGATTGCACAAGATAATCTCATGAGCTTTGCAGAAAAACCAAATACGCTCACACCCTTTTCCACCTCATATCTCACTCAGCAGGCATATCAAAAGCATGCTCTTAAAATGGTGGGATGTGGGTTTGTGGTTTTTTTGCAAAGGATATCTTTTGAAAAATGAGGCTTCGAGGAAAGGCAATATTTCTATAAAACACTGGGAGTGGAGAGAGGAGGAATAAGATTTTAGCAACTATTTCTGCGAAGTCCTAACGCAGCAGCAGCTTCCATGCGTTAGTTATATCACTACAGTGTTATATATAGGCCATACTCATACATAATATTGGTTGCAGACCTGCAGAATGTGCAGTGCTTCTTTAACAAGAAAATCCTGTTCAGAAGCTGTCCCATAGGTCCCCCTGAGCTATCCAGCTTGCATGGCAATGATTAGGGGCCTCATCAGCTCTACTCTTCCCACAACCTTCTAATCCCAAAGAGGCATCTGTTCCCTCATCCCAAACTTACCCAACTCAACCTACATGTTTCCCCACCGTGGATGCTTACTGTAGAATGGCCACATTTCACTCTTCATTTACATAATGGCATTGCCAAATCATTGTCCACCTGTGTCTTCCACGTGCTACTTCTATCTCTCTTTTTTTCTTTTTACCACAGAAAACCTTCTGGTAAAGAATGGAACAGGAGTACAATATCCACGGCTGATTGCTAATCTTCAGTCTTTTCCAAGAGGCATAGTTTTTACACATGCAGTAATACCTTTGGCAGCAAATCTACTGATACTTGGGTGCTCCTTCTCTATTTCCTTTCCAGTTAGCACCATTTTATCAATATTTTAAAATTTGTGATTTTTATTATTTATTAGCACTAACTATTAATGCACTAGTAGTAAAACTGATTTTGCTGCCGCCATTTCTGAGCTTCAGATCTGTATTACAGCATGATACTTACACCCACACCTCTATACCTCCCAAAGTGTGGAAAGTCAATGGCAATTTTCCTTGTAGCTAACAGTGGAAGAGCAATTATTAGAAAGTCCTGGAATATGCCTGACTGGAAGCACCCATGAGAGGATTCCATCTCATGGGACTCTTAAGCTTTGCACACACAACTCAGTGGAAAGAGACATGAAGTTAAAATGAATCCCATTTTTCTTCAGCCAAAATCACATCAATGTGAGAGAACAGAGGTGTTCCCAACAACTTACAAAGGGGAAAAAAGGGATAAAACAGACTACCTGATGACTGTCCCACATACAAGCTGGAATCATTTATGTCTCCGCCATCATCCCAAATATACTGGGACTGAAGGATCTTGGAATCTTCATTCTCCTCGCTGGAAAAGCCCGAACCAGGTGAGGCTAGCAGGGCATTGGGGACAAGGTCTGGCTCTGACACCTCCAAGTTTGGCTGTTCGCTGGTATCTAGAGACTCTAAGTGAGACATGGCTGAGAAATCCACAAACGAGGTTGAAGTCAGTCCTTCAGTACCAGGATCTTCTGAAACTGCACAGTAGATACACAAAGAACCTACAAACAAGAATGAGATCAATATCAGTTTTAGTAATCATACAGAACCTTGAAGGGGGGGGGGGCGGAAGTAATGGAGCTCTCTCTCTTCAGAAAAGGGCACCCAAAATGATCAAAGTTCTGGAGCAATGTTACAACATTTCAGGGAAAGACGAGTAAGGAGGGGAGATGATTGAGGTGTATAAAATTATGCATTTGGGGGAAAGGTAGATAATATTAAAACCTCTCTCATAATATTAGAACCAACGACCAGTCAATGAAGCAGAATTTTAGAAGACTCAGGTCGGACCAAATGAAGTACTTCTTCACAAAGCACATAGCTGAACTATGGAATTCATTCCTGTAAGAGTTAGTGATGGATCATGGGCATAGCCAGGATTTGGGGGGGGGGTAGGCCATTTGTTTTTGGGGGGGCAGAACCTCAGTTAGCTATGTATTTTTATTTATTGGGGAGGCAGCTGCCCTCCCCCTTGGCTACCCCCATGACTTGGACGACTTTAAACGAGGATTATACAATTCATGGAGGTGGGGGTTATCAATGGCCACCAGCCACGGTGGTTATGTTCTACCTCCAATGTCTGAAGCAGAATTATAATCTGGCAGAATACCAGTTGCTGGGGAGAGTGCTGTTGCATTCCAATGTCCTGTTTGCAGGCTTCCTGTAACCATGTAGTTAGTCACTGTGGGAACAGAATGCTGGACACATGGACATGGGCCTTTGGTCTGATCATGTGGAGTTGTCCATACATTCTCTCAAGAACAGTCACAGGCTTCTCTGCCTTTACAGCAACATTTTTACTCACTTTGGTATAAATACATTATCCACAGCAATCACACAAAAGTGATGAATATACTCTCTGGGGGAAGAACGTCATTTTCAGGTATGAAAACCACAATGCATCCACTGCAGGGAAAATTATATACTGCTGCAACTGAAGCAACCTGAAGGAACCCTTTTAAACTATGCACAAACCAGTGGGTTTGTATCTGCATTGAAAAGTGACTGCCTAGAAAGCCCTTAAGCCTTTTTGAGAAAAAAGCTGAAATACTGCAGATGAATGCATGAACAATCATCAGACGTCTCAGTGACAGAACCTAGTAGCTTCCCATTCTCATCTGCAAACAGAGAGGTGGGCTGGGGAAAAGTCTGTTTTGCGTATTCATTTCATAGCCATAGTGACCTCAGAAACAGATATATTTAATTCACTAAGGAAAAAAGGTACACCCTTGCAAATCCAGATAAATTCCCCCACCTCAAATTCCTCCACAGTGTGGGT
Organism: Podarcis filfolensis; assembly: GCF_964270895.1. Classification (NCBI taxonomy): domain Eukaryota; kingdom Metazoa; phylum Chordata; class Lepidosauria; order Squamata; family Lacertidae; genus Podarcis; species Podarcis filfolensis. The sequence continues at coordinate 40,069,801 of NC_139605.1, read as the reverse complement.
CGTGGAGTCTAGCAGTGACTGAGACACCAATTCTGAGGCTACAGTAGAATCATAGAATCATAGAGTTGGAAGAGACCACAAGGGCCATCGAGTCCAACCCCCTGCCAAGCAGGAAACACCATCAGAGCACTCCTGACATATGGTTGTCAAGCCTCTGCTTAAAGACCTCCAAAGAAGGAGACTCCACCACACTCCTTGGCAGCAAATTCCACTGTCGAACAGCTCTTACTGTCAGGAAGTTCTTCCTAATGTTTAGGTGGAATCTTCTTTCTTGTAGTTTGGAACCATCGCTCCGTGTCCGCTTCTCTGGAGCAGCAGAAAACAATCTTTCTCCCTCCTCTATGTGACATCCTTTTATATATTTGAACATGGCTATCCTATCACTCCTTAACCTCCTCTTCTCCAGGCTAAACATGCCCAGCTCCCTTAGCCGTTCCTCATAAGGCATCGTTTCCAGGCCTTTGACCATTTTGGTTGCCCTCCTCTGGACACGTTCCAGTTTGTCAGTGTCCTCCTTGAACTGTGGTGCCCAGAACTGGACACAGTACTCCAGGTGAGGTCTGACCAGAGCAGAATACAGTGGCACTATTACTTCCCTTGATCTAGATGCTATACTCCTATTGATGCAGCCCAGCATTGCATTGGCTTTTTTAGCTGCCGCGTCACACTGTTGGCTCATGTCAAGTTTGTGGTCAACCAAGACTCCTAGATCCTTTTCACATGTACTGCTCTCAAGCCAGGTGTCACCCATCTTGTATTTGTGTCTCTCATTTTTTTTGCCCAAGTGCAATACTTTACATTTCTCCCTGTTAAAATTCATCTTGTTTGTTTTGGCCCAGTTCTCTAATCTGCCAAGGTCATTTTGAAGTGTGATCCTGTCCTCTGGGGTGTTAGCCACCCCTCCCAGTTTGGTGTCACTGTACTAAGGAGTTAAATTGGGTTCCTGGCTCTGAGCACTATGTTGATGATTGAGGGACCACTGAACCTCAGGTTGACAGACAGGAGTCCACTAATCCAACTCTCACAGCACCAGAGCCCACAGAACTGGAGCTAGGACCCTCATGAGCACTTTCACCTAGGTTTGAGGAGCAAGTGCCCCCCATACCATACCTTGCCAGTTGAGTGCTGCTAGGAGCACAGCAGACAGAAAGTTATGATACACAGAACTGCCTACCTTTTGACCAAAAGGCTGGCCCTAGTCTTCCACAAGGGGACAAAGCCTAGGAGAGGTGGACTGGAGGCAGAGCCACAAGAGAGCTCAGTTCAATGCAACCCATGTTGAAGGAAGTTGCTCACTAAGAGCTGTCCTTGGTGCTGTAACAACCGACTAGCCTTGCCCTATGCGTTGGTCCCTCAATGAGAACAGGGCAGATTCTACACTGACCACAATTATTTATCCTCCTTTACTGCATCTTCCTGTGAGATCTTTGGTTGGTCACTATGCTAATAGGAATTCTAAAATCCAGTTTCCCTTTTCCAAGTCACCCTGAGCAATTACACCCTCAGTAACTGCCCACTCACTGTTCATTACAACTTCAAAATATTCTAAAGAGAGATCCTTCATTATGAACGAGGGACTGTGTTTTCACTGCACTGCAAAAGAATTTGTCCCTTTGATAAGAAGGCTTTCCCTCATTTTGACATAACAAGTTTCTAGAGATGCATGTGCTTATCTCTGCAGGCCGAGACAGAATTAACTCTGTAAAATAAACTCTGTAGAACTAAGAATTGCACCCTGACCCATGACATTTAAATAGCTATACTGTCTTGATTTCTCACAATCCTTTGTTTTGTTTGTTTTTGATGTGTCTACATTTAAGAGTTTATGTTAATTGAGTGGTCGGGAACCTATAGGCTGTGGGCCTAATGACACCCGACAAACCTCAGAGGCTGGCCCATGATGCCATTTTGGGCAAACCACTACCATTTTTCCTGAGCCTGACATCATGCCAGGAATGGAAACTTTAAGCCACAGCTTTAAACTTCAAGCCACAGCTAAAAGGAAGAATAACCTGGAGCGCTCCCAATTTTTCATTTGTGTCAAAGTCAGCACTTTTTGAAATGAGCATCTTTTTCTGTCACACTGCGCAGCGAATTGAGAGCACACTTAACTGGCCAGATCCTATTCCCTGTGTTAAAACTGTATCAAACAGCAAAGCTTTGCTATTGCTCAATACACATCACTCATTAAAACAGGGAGAAAAAGTAGTGCTGTAGTTGGAAAGTCATGTGAATTAAGCAAGCAAGGTATGCATGTACTACATTCATCTTACTCCTGGCTGTTTTGAATCTCCAGGAGACCATATCTGTCTAGATGTACAGAGTGTACAGAGGGGTGGGTTGGCAGCAGCTACCCAAGCTAGATTAGCATGCAAGCAAATGGGCAAGTATTAAGAGGAGGTGGTGCTGGTACCCAGAGCAGTCTTTGGATTGGGACTCCATAAACATGAAAATAGAAGGAAGAATTTACACACTATTCATTCTAGAAACTTGAAATCAAAGGGAGTGCATTTTTTGAGCCTTGGCTAATGCTTGGTCTGCAAGAGCTTTTCCACATCTGATTCATCCTTATTTTTGGAGACTTTTTATTGCCCTATGTGCTTTCTCATTTTAGATCAATAAAACAAAATTAGCTAAAGGAGATCAACTAAGACAAAGGCAAATACCAGAGATAGCAAAAGTATGACAGGAGCAAGCAGCATTGGAAAGAAGTGCACTGCAGCATAAAGCAGCCAACCAAGGCTTCTCTGGCCATCCCAAGGGATGGACAACTCTCACCAAGTGTTATTTGCACATAGCTGAGTCAGTCAGTCACTAAAGCCAAAACATCCCAAAATATGCTCCATTATAGAGCATGCAGCATGCCTTTGCAGGTCAGATTATATCTTGCTTGAACACTCTCCTAGCTCAGTCTACAAGGAGAGAGAGATAGAACAGAATTGTGTCTAGGATTTTTATGCCTTCACACAGCAGCTGTCACTGAGCTATTATTAGCACTACAGCAGCATCTTGAGACCCCCAAAAGAGAGGTGTGTGTGTGTGTGTGTGTGTGTATATAATTGTTGTGCTTGGACTATAAACATATGCAAGTGAGATAACAAACACACACTAGCTGCACTCAGAATAGACTAATCCTGTTTATCTGCTGTGGCGACAGATATGCAAGCTGCCATGACTGGCATCAGCCTTTGATTGTCAAATTGAGTAAAACCACCAGCCACTCCCAATTCATCCATGATCTTAACGTGACAAGAGACTCCAATGGGCCCGACAGGCAGCAGAATGCCATCAAACTCACCTCCCTATCCAAGCCATGTAACTGCTTGCCTATGGTGCACTGCTGGTGGTGCTAGAATCTAGTGCTGGCCTTGAAGGCCCTAGTACTAGGACCCTGTTGCCCAGTTGTATTAATTTGCTTGTGTGCACAAGTTCATAGGATGGGATAGGTACAGAGGCACTAAGAAATGAAAGTGTACGACTGGCAACCTTATTTGCTATGCAGCCAAAGATGTATTTGCTACAACGTGTACATGTGACAAAGCTGTGGCAAACCACAGAGCCCTGGTGCATGTACCTGTAAGATACACATGGTTAAAAAGCACACATTTACTGCATACGTATGTAACAGTTTTATTAGTACATAAGCCCTCTTAGATCTGCTGTGCATATATCTGTTAAAAAATGAAAGTGTGGATTGCTAAGACCATGTCAAAAATGCCATAACAGGGTAGTGTCTTAGACACAAGATTCACCTTCTCTTTCCTTCTTGAGGAACTCCCATCAGTGTTACAAAGAAACCCAACACAGATTCCTGGGGGGGGGGGGGCGAAGTGGCAAGGTTGCTTCATACCTCTTTATTAGGTAAATAATGTTCTGTTCCTTGAACGCTGAACTAGAGAGACACCAATTGGCCATAGTGCATAATATAATGTATTCTATATTTAAACCAGTGGTTCTTTGGCTTTTACTGTAACAGCAGTCAATTTATTACCAGATTACACATAGCTACATTTACAATGCAACCCTAAGCATGTTTACTCTGAGAAATAAATTCTATGGAGTTCAACAGAAATGCAATAGTAAGTGCATTTTGGATTGAAGCCTCAGCCAAGAAAGGTGAGGAGTGGTTTACTAACCTGGTTGAAACTCGAGGAGCATGAACTCTTACACATTGGGCAAGCCTTATACAGTTTCATGTGCCATCCATCAGTATACTGGATAGAAAAGTATATCTCCCTCAGTGAGAGAAGAGGGAGGGATACAAATAATAATTAACGTGATCTCATGAATCTTAATTTCCATTCATCCAATTCTTTGGCACCAATTCAAACTTTATGGGTTGGATTCAATGTTATTTCTACTCAGAGCAGACCCACTAAAGTAATGGACATTACTTCCCCAGCAGCCTAAGGCTCCTTCATCTTGTCTCTCTTTGCTCCACCTTCCTCGTTTCTCTGACTGTTCTGGGAGACCAGGGGGAAGGGGAGGGAGACTCCTTGGATTCTTCTGCATAATCTCTGTCTCCTGCCCACCCCCTTCCTGCCTCTGATTCTAGAATGTTATCTGCCCCAGCCTCTTCCTGCTCACCAAACCCTGTTGCTTCTTCAGCTTGACACCTCCTCCTTCCAGTCTGCTCTCTTTTCTCCCTCTGACCGCTCATCGTCATCTCATCACCAATTCCCTTCTTCTTCTCTGGGGGTTCCCCAGCTGGAGCTTCCCATTACTACTCGGCATCCAGCCAGTCCATGACAGTTGAGTAGAGAAGTTGGGCGATATGATTCCACTAATGAAGGGTCTTTATAATCGTAAGGTTGGCAGTCCGCATGGCAGGGTGAGCTCCCATTGCTCTGTCCTAGCTCCTGCCAACCTAGCAGTTTGAAAGCATGCCAGTGGGAGTAGATAAATAGGTACCGCTGTGGCAGGCAGGTAAACGGTGTTTCTGTGCACTCTGGTTTCTGTCACGGTGTCCCGTTGCACTAGAAGCAGTTTAGTCATGCTGGCCACATGACCCAGAAAGCTGTCTGTGGACAAACGCTGGCTCCCTTGGCCTGAAAGCGGAGGTGAGTGCCACATCACGTAGACAAATTTGACTTGACTTAACTGTCCAGGGGACCTTTACCTTATAAGGTTTGGAAATTAATACAATTCTTCATAGTTTCCAGGTTGGTGGCAATAAACCTCCAGCTAAGGTATCATTGTACAGTTTAGACATATATATAGGACCATGAAATCTTTAAATGTTTTATAAAATACTGTTGAAGAACCCACCTTTAGATTTTTAAGTACAGTGGTACCTTGGGTTAAGAACTTAATTCGTTCTGGAGGTTCGTTCTTAACCTGAAACTGTTCTTAACCTGAAGCACCACTTTAGCTAATGGGGCCTCCCGCTGCCGCCATGCGATTTCTGTTCTCATCCTGAAGCAAAGTTCTTAACACGATGTACTATTTCTGGGTTAGTGGAGTCTGTAACCTGAAGCATCTGTAACCCGAGGTACCAATGTACCTCTTTTTCTTCTTCTATAATTGCCAGTGGGGCTTACTTCCGAGTAAGCATATACAGGATTGTGCTGGAAATATCTCTCATGTCTACTGCCTTCCCCACGCATTCTCTATAAAAGTCCTAAAGCTTAAAAATGCGGTCACCTGTGACGAGCCTGGCCTTCAGGGGAGCTAATCCCATTAGTGCAAGAGGTTGTTCCCAGCAGTTTGTTTACCCTCATTTAACACTGAACTGTTTACCCAGTTTAAACCCTTTAAGATTCATGATCCGGTTTACCAGGCTGGGCTACTATCCTCAACCAAAGAAAAGAAATGCTAGCCAAAGCACAAGAATTAGCAGTTGTGAAAGTATCAGCAGTGGGCTCAGTCTGACGTTTACTTCCCTCTCTGAGTATGAACTTAACCCTGGGAATTTCAAGACCTCAGCTAAGCTGAGCTGCAGAAAATTTGCTTTTGCAAAACTTGGTGGATCTGAGAGCCAAGATTCTTGGATTTGCTTTACGCTACTGTAACTCTAATTTGCACAGCAAATTTCCACCGATGCAAAACAAACTCAGCCCTGCCTTCTGGTGTTTTATTGCTCAAATTGGTCCTGCAAGAAGTACATAGCTCTAACAAAACAGCACTAGTCATATGCAAGCATCAATGTGTAAAGATTATGCTTTACAATCTTCATTACCTGCCTTCAAAGATTCTTCCCAGTTAGCAGGTTAAAGAACTAACAGATTGTGAGATGTCTAATGCTCACTGAGCAATGGTAATGACAAAGCAGGGATGTGAACTCTGGTTCAGCTTTATCATTGTCAACTAGGAGCCACACCAATTCTACAAAACCTCTGGTATACTACTAATACCATTGCCCTGAGCAATATCTACACATGTTTTGCCTACAACAAACCAAGTCCTTACAAAACACAAGTATAGGCCTGTATATGTGTACCTCAGCCTAGAGTGCGTCTCAGTCCTGCCAAGGACATATAAGACATGAGGCTTTAAGAGAGGCGCCAGTGCAATTATACAGAGATATTTGTCTCTTTGGACTTGTTCAGGGAAGTTTTACTCAGTGTACTCTTACCTTTTATTCTCCAAGAGAGATGGGAACAAGACAAAGATCTCCTGACTGTACCTACAATTATGATTGGGTCTACACATCATTTGCACTTACACAGCATATTTTAAAACAGGTTTGTTCCATTCTCAGAAATTAAAACCCAAGCAAATTCCTGGGTGCCAACATGAAAAGATCCAAGATAACCAGACACTGAGGATTTTCTAGGCCCTGGCCAGATCCTTTTTCGGATTCCACAAGAAGGAAAGACTCCTGACTACCGTATTTTTCGCTCTATAAGACGCACCAGACCACAAGACGCACCTAGTTTTTGGAGGAGGAAAACAAGAAAAAAAATATTCTGAATCTCAGAAGCCAGAACAGCAAGAGGGATCGCTGCGCAGTGAAAACAGCAATTCCTCTTGTTGTTCTGGTTTCTGTGATAGCTGCGCAGCCTGCATCGCTCCATAAGACCAACACACATTTCCCCTTACTTTTTAGGAGGGAAAAAGTGAGCCTTATAGAGCAAAAAATACGGTAATTCTTCTGCATTGAGCCTGGCCTCCTGACTTCAGGCATCCAAGGAGTTTGCTCTAGTTTTCCCTTTCTTTAGACTCCTTGGTGCCTTTGTACAGGAGTAAAACACTCAGCCTAAGCATGTACAACAGCCATTCCCAATCTGACAGCAACTCCTGGCACCCCTGACATTGACTGGGCTAACTGGAGTTGCAGTCAAAAATATCTAGAGAGCACCAGGTTGGGGAAGGCTGCTGTGCAGTCTCCAGTTTACTAGCAAGGAATGCTTCTTAACAGCTGCCACCAACAAGTTATTACAGCCATCGAGACACCTGAAAATAAACACAAGCCTCAGGGAAATAACTGCATTAAGGCCCAAGACTTCTCTGTTCCAATCTGTGTTCTGAGCGTCCTCTGCTAATCTGGGCAGAAGGTCCTTTTCTAAGAAAGCATTCAGCAGAGCAATCTAGACAGTCTCTTGCATAAAACACATTCTAGCTATCTAATAGATAAAACAATTTCGCTGCATCAAGTATTTAATACAGAGAAACGGCACAAAATTAGAACATGCTCTTTCTTCACTGCTTTGTTTGTGTGTAGTTTATAAAATCCTTGATCCTTTGTTCAGCATACCAAACAATCCAAATTGGCACCAGTTGTGTGGTTTCTAGGCTAGCCCCAACACAGAGTGCCTCAAGCCTAGCCATATGCCCTTATGCAAGCATCAGTTACACTGCAGTACAGCAGACAAGAGAATTTTCTGGCCTCTTTCTGAAGCCTAAAGTGTGCCACCTTGCCAAGCAGATCAGACCTGACTGCCTCCACAGCCCTGGGACAAGCAGAATTGGGAAGTCATGATAACCATCATGAGCTGGAATCGCACTATCACACCTCTGCCAGATGACAAAGTACATTAACATCAAATTTGCTCATATTCTCAGACCAGACAAAAACGGAATATGAAATTCACTTCCTTGGAAGGCCTAGTGAGTGAATTACAGGAATGACAAGCTATTCACTGAGTGGCAGACCAGGGGGGCTGGCATGGCCCACTTTACCTTTCAGGCCAGTTTAGACTAGGGTTGCCATGCGTCCGGAATTTCCCAGACATAGCCAGCAATCGGCCATCAGAAGCAGTGTCCCGACGGAAATCGCTTACATGTCTGGGAAAATCCGGATGTATGGCAACCCCTTTCGGCAGTGTCGTTTTTGTCAATTTTCCTTAAAAACAGCTCAAAAACTTCAATTTTTTTAAAAAAGATTTTGCAGAAAATGCTCAACAACTTTGGTTCAAAACCCCCCACAAAAATTCAACAACTTTTCTGTCTGGATTTTCACATTTTGAAATATGGCAATCCTAGACAGCTGTGAGGGAGCAATGATTTGACTGTAATTTGGAGAGAAATCTGGGGTGGGGTTATGGATTTCATGAATTGAAACTTTCCCCCTTGATATTTGAAGCACTGTAGCTGGCAGAGTTAAACCAGGCCAAACAGAATACAACACACACACAAACATATATATATATATATATATATATAACATGGAGGGTTGTACCTTTACAATGGAACCAAGTAAAGTGAAGCTGGCCAAACCTTAACCATCATGGCCAGCATAGGCGAAGTTTATCGCAAGGCATGAAAAGGCGGTGAATGTGTGACTCAAATTGCCTTCCAACTATTTAAAAGTCATATCACGGCACAGTTAGGGGGAGGAGGAGAAGACAGGAATGAGAGGAGCTTTATCACAGTTTTAGCGATTGTGGGAATCGCTCACAGAATTCAGCTGGCAAAGTGGGTGCAGCCGAGGTCAGTTCTTCTGTAAAAATAAGCGACCAGGGAATAAAAAGGAAATCAAAATTCTGCGAACAGCAGCAAGAAGACTACAGCGGTAGGATTGTAGCATACATATTACACAGGATGGCTGTCAAAGAAAGGGAGACTTGTTCCTCAGATGAACAGCTGTGGCATGGTGGGGGGGAGCCCATTCCCAAAGGACAGCAGATGCAGGTTATCCCCAAAGCAGCGACACAGTTAACAGAGCAAAGGACAAAACTCCAAGGAAACACTAGGCCAGTTGTAAAGCCAAAAGGAAACCTATCAGGAGGAACCACCTGTTGGGCAGGGGGACTGAACGAGTCAGGAGGCTTAGTGTTGGAGCCACGTCAGGGGCCTGGTCTAGGCCGAGGAGGCAGAGTGAGACTAAACTCAAGAATCCAGAAAAGGCATGGAAGAAAGTCCAGGGCATTGGGGGGGGGGGGGGGGGACGACGACAAGTTGATTAAAAGCCTGTAGAAAGGATGCCAATATGCTAGAAACTGAACATCATTAAGGGATATGTATGGGCAAAGGGCCTAGAAGTGTTATATAGTGTACAGGCCTACGCTGAAAAAGCCACGTGTTGCAAAGAACAAAGACACTTGCCAGCACACCATGGCAGCCTCTTAAGGCCTAAGCACAGAGGGATGAAAACAGACCTGAGGTTGCCAATGCCTGTGTTAACTTTTCCATTTGAAATAATTAGGATTGCCCATGGCGTAACACTGAAGCAGAGCTACAGAAGCAAACAAGCCAAGCCAAGCCAGGCAGCCAAAAGAGAGGGACTAATTGGTTTACAGCCTGCCATATGGCAACCCCAGAATGGGGAACACACTTCAGTGTAATGGAACGTGAGTGTCACTGACTAGAATGTAAGAAATGAGGTTACACAAAGCACAACGCTGAAAAGCAGGAGAGCCTTTGACAAGTGAGTTTCCCTGCAAAATTATAAAGACAGACACACGCACAGGCATCTGGCACTGTATTCCTCTCTACAACTTTAGTATTCTTGCCCTGAAACCTCCTGGGCCCAGCTGTGCAAGTCCCCAACCTTTTTGAGATTGGGGGCCGCATCTGAAAATCTGTTACAGAAACCATGAAATATCTGTTTCTCAGAATAACCCCAAAAAAGGCAAAACGCCTATACCCTTCCCTCGCAAAAAAACAAAAACAAATAAAATGCAGACAAAAAAGGTAGGCACTCTCCCAAAACAGGCAACCAACCCCCCCTCCAAGCCTGCAATTAAATAAATAAAAAGAATCATAGAACTGTAGGGTTGGAAGGGACCCCAGGGGTCATCTAATCCAATCCTGCCAATGGGGGTGTCTGAAAGCATCATTAAATCCACAGAGGCTATGTTGTGGCAGGGAGGACCCCAGCATTATTATCATGTGGCAGTGCCATCATAATCCTCTCCTCAAATTCCTCCTCTTAGCTGACTATCTTCATAGCCACCAACCAAGGCAATGGCACTCTCAGAGCCAGCATCCAGGACAAAACAAAACAAAACCCCACAGTATGGCATAATGGTTGAACCTCTTAACTAAAATACACCCCCAATACTGATTGATTATATCCCAAAATTAGCTTCTCCCCCTAGCTTGCTGAATTCCCTGAGATGTGGGGCTAAATTGGATTCCTCTTATATGGATTTTCTGTTTCCAAGTGAAATGTGTCACACAGCCATCAAAGTAATAACAAACAGGACCTGAGAAACTCAGGTTCATTTCCCCACTCAGCTAGGAAGCTCACTGGGTGATCAGGCACTCTCCCAGCCTGACCCAGGTTGTAGGACTGTTTTGAGGATGTAATGGAAATAAATAAACTATGCACCCCACCTTGACTACCTTCAAGGAAAGCTGGATGTAATAATTAACAATGCATTAATAAATAATGAAAGGAGTCCTATAGTAATCATATACTGGAGAGAACGCCACCACACACAACACACACTACCTCCAACTATAATAATGTAAGGCTGAAATGTGCTAACAACATGTCTTGGGTATGAGGGAAGCAGCAGGCATTTTTAAAAAATCTCATTTGGCCACGAGCCAGTGAGCAAGAGGGGGCAAGCTCCCTCCCAAAGCTTGGAATGAGGATAAGACAAGTCCTTTTCCTAGGGGAAGACGAGGGGCACTTTCACACCTATAGTCTCCAACCTACAGCCACAGATGATGACCAGGAACAGAAATGCCTATGAGGTTGGAAGCCTTGAAACCGTCTGCTTTCCTACTTTTCCCAGGGTCACACCAATAGGAAGAGAAGTAAAGCTCTTTCCCCACAAAACAAACAGGCAAAAACCCGCATGCACTGAGGCGGCTAGCTGCATCACCAACAATAGCACATCCATCTGGCTGTGCTTTCCAATCAGTTGGTGCAGGGTTCTTCTGACTGCAGAGAAGCTCCTCAACACACACACACTTTTTTTGAGGGGTGTGGGGCTTCACATGTTCAACTGGATTCACAGATATCAAGGTATGTCCAGAAGGGTGTGAGCTGACTTTTGGGGCACTGCTAGTTGGTGCCATCTGCTCCCCGCTCAGTGAGCTCACTCAACACACACCATGCGGGGACTCCCATATACACTGAACGAGTCAGATTGCAAGAGCTGCCAATAATCTTAGGACTGCCTCTTACAAAGTATTCTGCTAATAGGAGTTCTGTTGGTTAAGTGACTGAGAACAGAAGTGTTTTTTACAAACTCATGGCCAGTAAGGATACTTCTGAACCACACATTCATGGTGGGAGGGGAGGAAGACACCAGTACCTGCTACATATAACAAAATGAGCAGGGAACATTTAGCTTATCTTAGGTGCAGGAAATGGGGATCCAAATATTATTTAAGCTGCATTAGAACAGAGGTGAGGAACCTCCTGAGCATCCTTTCAGAGGAAAAGGTGGGTGGAATAATGAAGGTAAATGTTACCTTTGTACAGCAGGGCCTTTTTCCAACACACACTCACACACCTCTGTCATCTTGCCATCTACGCAACCAAGAAGCATTATCAGAGCTCAAGAACACATTCCAGCAAAAACACCCAAGGAAGGTGCAAATAAGGACTCATAGGCAATATGGCCGGAGAGGGTGTGTGGCCTGGCTTGGGGTGTTCCATTCAGCCCTCAGGTCTGAGATTCCCCACTCTTTTTAGAATAAAAAGACCGACAAAGCAGCTTTGGATGATTGTGAGGTTCAAGTGGATAACGTGGAGTCTACGATGTTTAGGAGGAAAGAAATATAACAAACAAAGGCTATATTAATGCCATTTTTTAAAAAAAAACAAATAGGGGAGAGAGATAGGAATGCAATGGTTTGGAAGGAATGTCATCTGGAGTTTCAGAGATGAATGAGCAACACTGGATAAAAAGTCTGGTGTAGGGGGAAGAAGAAAAATTATATTTATTGATTGATTTATTAAAAAGGCTGGCGTGGAAGCACTTAAGCCTCTCTGCCCTTAGCCAGGAATTCAACACATCTTTACCAACTTAGCCTACGAACCAGAGCAATGTCAGAGCAGCAAGTGTAATTAAACTGCCCCAAATACATATAATAAATAAGGAATTTCCTTCAAGAGTAAAAACATTGTCCTCTGGCAAATTCCTGTCACACAGAGATACACAGTACAAAATAAAAGTCATTCTTCTAGGTTCACAAGACTAAGAGTTAGGAAAGGCAGAAGACGCAGGCCTCATTGTCCCAGTTTGACTGCCTGAGGAACAGCAGCTTTAATGAAGGTGATGGGAAACACAAATATTGGTCTACTCAGATTTTGACACAATGACTATCTCCTACATACATTAGTAAAGAATAAATGTGGAGGCAGCAGGCGGTAACTACTACCATACTTGAGTGTTATTGAGGGGCACAATTTTTTGTGTAAATGAACTCAAACAGCTATTCCTGTTCTTTATAGTACCTCAATATCTGCTGCTTGAGATAAAATACCTCATTCAGAACAAACTACAAGTGAAGTTTATGCCAACTGGGGAGTAGGACCTCATAGAAGGACCCCATGCTAACCTGCTTCAGTTTATATCTGGCTTTCATTTGAGAGGCTCCCCAAATTTGTGCCCAAGCATTTGTCCAGCAGATGTTATTCAAAATAGGGAGCTCGGTCCAAAACGGTCATTTATTGATAATCACTTGAGACAGGGGAACAATGATCAGCTAAAAGAAGCATCTGCCACTGATGTCCCCTGATGTACAGGCTACTGGTGGAAAAAGATAGGCAGAGATCCCAAGGAACTTCTGTTACACATTGTCAGGGAGAAAATTTGAGGGCAGGATAACAGTGAGTTAAGCTACTGTGGGGAAATAGTGAATCATTTATAGAAAATACAGTGGCTCCGCACGGATTTGGTGGAACTGGCAGGCAAAAAATACAGGAAAAATGGAACAAACTACTTATTCATGCAAATGTGTAATTGGCTTATGAAATCCATTAGCACAGGATGTTTAGATTTTTGCACCCACCCACTCCCCCAGGAGGATTAGGCAAGGTTGTGGAGGAAGGTCTGTCAATGGCTATCAGACATAATAACGAAGAATGGAACTTCCATGTCCAAAGGCAGTATAACTGATTACGAGAAGCTGGAAAGAAATGGGGTGGTTGAACCCATTGTGCTCTTATTTGTGAACGTTATGGTGGTATCTGGCCCCTGCTGCCCCAGTGCATTGCCTCCACAACAGACAGATCTTTAGCACCATCAAGCAGAACAATTCTTACAGGCAGAGGACTGCAAAACCAATCCAGAAGTAGCGCTAAAAACAAACACATTGCCAACCCATGATCATCTTTCCTATGCTATTATCTGTGTTCTTTCATACAGAATGAGAGCAGGGGTGGTTGAGAGTTTCATTTTATTCCCAACTGAGTAGAGGAGGAACATTTTTAATGGTTAGAAAGGAGAAAATTTGACTACATGAAAAGCGAGGAGCTGCCTGTGGGCTTTATGATCCTTGCACCTTCTTCCAAGCTATTGTTTCCTGCAGTTTATCACAGCTTAACTACATATTTTTAAAATCCCTGAGTCGGCAGAAATGTTGTGCCATCGTGATTTGACACGCTTCTTCCGCAGTCAAAAAAAGCAGGTGCCTGATGAGCCGTTTGTCTTGACAAAGAAATGGTGCAGTACGAGGCAACTCCACGCTTAAGCGGCTCCTGCAATCGTGTCCGTGGTGCTTATTGGGCTGACATCCTGCTGCTCCACGTTGGCGGTGCAGGACGTAGTGCAGATTGCACGCACAATGTTGGAGGCTCACCAGGATTGCAGGTTTGCACCAAAAAAGCCACAATCTCAGTGGCTTCCGCCTGTGAACACAGAGAGAGCTCAGAGCCCAGACAGAGCCCTTTTGTCTATCTCCCCATGATTATTCCAAAGCATCTGACCCTGGTTCCTTCTCTATAGGAAATGAGTCCTGCACCCCTATATCTACAACCCCCCCCCGACTTTTGCTGCCAGTCTCTCATTTATTAGTAGAACATTCTGAATGCAGGATTAGGAAGCCCAGCAGAGCAATCACTTCTAATTAGGACTGCAGAAAACATAGGCGAGAGGTCAGCATTCCTCTGGCACAGACCAAGCCAGGAAAGAGGCAGGCACCCCACAGAGATTCTAGCACACCCACATTCCCAGGAGCCCTGTATATTTTCTGGGCTAGTAGCAAAAAGCAGGGAAGCAAATGTCAGTTTAATAACCCATGATGTTGAGTAGGGGACACCGGAATATTGACTAGTGGCACACAAGACTGTAAACCAGCAGATTGTTAGAATTGATTTTGCATTTTTTTAAAATCCCGGGGGTTTTTTGGAATTATAATCCCACCTCTTTGTCAACCTATGGAAAGAAACTGCTAGCAGACCCCACCCTCCGATTTTTCCATTGCAAGAGATAAAGGAGCACACTCATCTATTTGTTTCTAAGTAGGATGTCTATGCATGGATATCCCATATATCTGTTCAGCAGCCTCAGCTTTTGCAACTGGGTGTCAGTCAGGACCTCACCAGGCCAGGCAGGGGCCTGCAAGGCCAGGGAGCAGGTCTTCCAGGACTCACAGCCAATGAGCAACCTCCACTAAAGGTCCAAAACTGCCCACAGAGGGTTGTGAAGGCACCCTTCCCTATTTCTGATGGAGAAGAACAATGCAATGGTCCTCTCCTAGACCTGCAGAGTAGTCGGTAGGAAAAGCGCTGGCTCGGTAGGCTGCTCAAACAACACAGGGAGCTACAGGGAAGGCAATAGTCCCAGCCACAGCACAGTGTTTTTCTGGGTCCTCTTGCCCACTATGTCAGATCATATGAAGGAGAGTTGGTGAAGAGAAAGTATATGAATGCTTCTGCAAGTGAAAAGCACAATCCAGAAGCAGTAAGATTTGCAGTCCCAGCTACCCCTTGCCTCATGTGTGAATCCACCCAAGCTATATTCATGTAAATGAGATATGTTAGCCTCATTCTTTGGGGATGGCTCATTCAAATTACTGTACCATTGAGAATTGAGAGCAAATCACATAGCCTCTGGGCTCTAGGAGACCATTTAGTTTTCCTTTTGGCCAATTTCAGTGCTCCCATTTTGCCTATTTATCCACAACATCCTACAAGGCTGTTCCTCATTTCAAGCACAAGGGAGGAATGTGTGCTCTAATTCATACTCTGTCACCTGGAGCTCTCCCTTGGAGTATGAATATAGTTATTTAAACCTCGGGTGCCTATAATTAAAGAAACGGTTCCTTAGAAAGATTGACTGCGTTGGATGTGTAGCCATCCCAATTTGCTGGAGTCAAGCAGATTAACTAACAAGGAATTAGTCAAGCAAGATAGCCGAAGGGAGGAAGATGCATTTAACACCCTCTGGAATCTCACAGCACTGTACACACAAAAGAACAGGGTGACCGAGGAAGGAAAAGAGATGTCCTTCTGTAGAAAGGTCTCATCTCTAGTGCTCATTCATCCAAACTGTGTAGTAAACATAATCAACTCCATGTAGCTTAGCTGAGGAATGTCTGCTACTATGCCATCAGAGCGCCAGGCTTAAGCACAGCCTGCAGCACATTTTTACCCTCAGTTTCCAATATAACTTTTCCAATAGCAGTGTAATTCCTGTTCCGCTAATTCCAGAAATAAACTTAAGTTCCCAGAGAAAACTTGAGGCTACCTATTGTGGCAATAGAACCCATCCTCACTATAGATCACATCCACACCATACATTTAAAGGACATTTAAAGCACATGGTTTTCCCCAAAGCAATTCTGGGAACTGTAGTTTGCCTCTTATAGTGCTACAATTACTAGGATTAGGAACTAGAGTTCCCAGGACTCTTTAAGGGGAGTAAAGTGCTCTAAATGTGTATTCAAAATGTGATGTAGATGTGACCTCTGGTGAAATAAAATCCGTGTTCCCAGTAGCAGCAGGAAAATCAGTCCAAGCATTTGAACGGCCACAACCTTCACTGATTATTAATTAGGCTAAGAATTTAGTTAGCAGCAGATTGCATCTGCTACCTCTCATCACCATAAAATTATTTAGAAGCCATTATGTGAATGAGAACCCCAGGGAGTCTCAAGGACCAAGATCAATCTTGTGCCTGGCAGATGGAAGATCTCATTATGGGAAGTTACAGGCACTACTTTAAGGGAAGGGACTCTTACCTTTGCTGGGATGAACCTGGGCAAACCATCCTAGTTATTCATCCTAGTTATTCAGTAACATTGCAACAAAGTTCTAGCATTGTGCTATTACGGGGGTCAGCAAACTTTTTCAGTAGAGGGCTGGTCCCTCAGACCATGTGGTGGGCTGGACTATATTTGGGGGGGGGGGGGAGATGAACGAATTCCTATGCCCTACAAATAATCCAGAGATTCATTTTAAATAAAAGCACACATTCTACTAATGTAAAAACACCAGGCAGGCCCCACAAATAACCCAGAGATGCATTTTGAATAAAAGGACACATTCTACTCATGTAAAAACACGCTGATTCCCGGACTGTCCGTGGGCCGGATTTAGAAGGCGATTGGGCCGGATCTGGCCCTCAGGCCTTAGTTTGCCTACCCATGTCCTATTACATTCTAGAAGTGTTGGCCTGGAATTGCAGAGAAACTATGGAGAAATCTTATTTCCATTTACTTAAGAACAATTCCCATTGATCAAAGCCGATGAAAGTATTTCATTCACAACATGATAGTTGGGTGTCCCATCAACCAGGCACATTGCTTTTTCCTTTCCATGGTCAGAAGTAAGGGGGGGGGAAGAGACTCAGTCTGGATGATATCTCTCAATTTAATAAGCTGAAATATGAACGAGTCTTCTGCCCCTTCACACAAGCCACAATTAAACAAGGAAATATCTAATTAGCCAACCTCGAAAACTATGGTCAGCAGCTTCAGAACAAGCTGGGATATTAAAACCATGGCTCAAATATGGTATAATATCCCATTTGTTCTGAACCTGGTAACCACATTATTGCTATGGATAGAAACTTCCTGATTTGATTGCTCATGTCACAAAGTGAGAAGTGAAGAAGCTGCATGGATGGGCAAAATACCTGTCAATATTGGCTTAATATCATTGTCCAAACACAGCTACAATTTCCCAATCGCTTATACATCTGGAGTCTTCAAACAACAGCTGCTGTGGAGTGCTTTATGACTTTTTAATTTTCTGAATTTAACAACCCTATTAAAAAGCAGGGCTAGCGTTTGCGAGGTTATTGCAGTGCCTCTGTAGGCATTGGAAGGAATGAAGATTTTGGAGAAGCTTATGGAGTGGGGCAGGAGAAATTACATGTCCTAACACTTAATGTCTTTCTACCATAATGTTACAATGGTCTTGTTCCTCCAGCCTGGCAGGGCTTCTGTTCCAGAAGGATGTGCCAATGTTTCCTAGTGAAAGCACTCCCTTCAGTATGGCCACCATGTTCCAAGGATGGGAACAAGCTTTCCTCATCTCAGTAACCCATAACTGTGGAGCTGAACTTAAAGGCAACCTCAAAACTATGTTAGGTATTTTACTACACCTAAAATACCCTGTTGTTGCTTCAGTGAATCTCATATGTTAAAGGCAACCCCCCAACCTCTTAATAATTTAGGGACAGAAATGGTCTGTACCAATATTTCAGCCCCCCCCCCATTTGCAATAAACAAACAATTGAAGGCCAAATCTATATACATCGCGCGGAGGGGGGGGGAGACGACCTGTGGCTCTTCTGATGTGGATAGACTACAACAGCCATGATTCCTGACTATCAGCCATGTGGTTGGGGCTGATGGGAGTTCTAGTCAAGCAACATCTGGAGGGCCACAAGATGACGGCATACAGGCATTAGTCCCAGCTGGTCACACTTTGCTGTTTAGAGTGGTTGAAATTAAGATGCAGTCCATCAACTCGCTTCCCTTCAGCCTCGCAGAAGCCCCCAAAGTTTCTTTGAGGCCACAGTGGAGAGAAAGGAAGCTCAGTTCTCCCTTTGGCTCCTACGCCACTGAAGAGCACAGAGTGCCTTGTGGGCAAGAGATGAATGCAGCCTGCCATATTGATCCCGAGTCCAAGGCAAAACTATGCATTTCAGGTCCAAATGGGAAAAGGAGTGAGCTCAAACCTTACAGTCTTGAAGCTAACATGGGGATTTAGGGATTAAGACAGTGAGATGAGCAGCATCATAAATTGGTAAGCAGATAAATAAATGTTTTATAATGCAGCAAGCAAGGGAGAACAAGGAAGGGTGGGAAGTCAACTTTTAAGTATGCATTAAATTCAAATTAATTTGATGTGAACTTGTTAATTTTTTTGAAAAGCAATAAAATTTGGTCAAAAAAAAGGATGGTGAGAGGAAGGGTAAGATGGAAAGCCCTTTCTCCCCTCTGCCCTGTCCTGCCCCCCTCAGAGTTTCTTTGCAGGTCCACATTTATTATTTGCCTACTTGTGAAGTTAAGCAAGCTTTGTATAAATGTTAGAGCACTTAATTATGGCTAGACAGAGATGGATGAGATGAAAGGGCCTTTTCAGTAGTGGCACCCCAGTTGTGGAATGTCCCCCCAAGAGAAGTCTACTTTGCCACCAACTTTGATTACTTTTCTGGGTCAGGCGCTAAGACCTTTTATTTTCCCAAGCTTCTTAAATCAGAGGCAGCAAGACTTTGGGGGGCTTCAAGGAAATCCATCCATACAGACTGGCTAAAGGGTAGTTATTGTGCCCTCTCCACTCACCTAATTGACAGGAGAGGGAGTGATTTCAATCCCCATCAGGGCAGAAAAATGTTACTGGTTGGCAGAATTAGGCCCATTGAACTAGGAGTTAACCATCCTTGCATTAAATCATTTAATTGAACTCTGCTGATTCCTTCCACACACATTCTCAAATTTATTTTATCTACTTTTGGACTTATTTGATTTTGTTTTAGTGCTGCATTTTGTCTTGCTGGATTTTTTATTATTTTGTTTTATCTTCATTTGTTTTATTTTACAAGCCTAAAATCACATAAATGAATAATAAAACAAATTAAGTATGCAAAACACAATTTTTAAAAATGGCTCTAATTTTCAGAAAGGGGGGCTGTCTCAGAAAACTGGAAATGGGTGCAGAGAAAGAAGTCAAGTATTATAACATGTAAATGGAGTGAATAGGGATGCATGAATACAAAGAGTAAGTGTGTCCATGCAAACAGAAAGGATTTGTGATTTTTTTTTTTTGCAGGCTTCCACTTCTGCCTTTCTGTTTTTTTTTAAATAATAATAGACTTTCACTAAATGAAAGAGGACTTGGCACAAGGATTGTATCAACCATTTTATAACTGGATTGCCCACCGAGTTTTCAAATCAGTCTTGTCTATAACCTGCTGCCATCTATGGAAAGCATATATTTGTGTTTTGTTAGCCCATCTATCACCTGCCATGAGTTGTAGGAGGACTAAGAAATATGACATGGCTTTACCTATACAGTACACGACACAGCATCAAATACCTTTGAGCAGTTTTGTTGATGTCCTGTCGCCTCCCCTGTAGAAAAACACCTATTGCTAGGAATCAGTTAAACTTATTTAAAGGCTTTGTTGCAACACCACATGAACTAACAGTTTGAGGTCCCAGAGTTCTACCATATTCTATGATCATACCAAGAAGCATGTGACGGAGACTATTTAGATAGAAGTTGGATCCCAGATGGCTCCATTGGGTTCTATAAGGCTTTATTGTAATGTTCTATAGGCTGTATATTTTTTTTTTTTTACAAAATCAAGGTATAGAAATATTTAAATAAATAATAGGTGGTTCAGAAACTGCAGCTAGAGCAGAATGTCTTCTAGTGTGTGCTTCAATATTACACTGGCCTTTCACTAACTGTGCTGCATTCCAATTTGTGACCAGAAAATTCAAGGTGTTGGTTCTTACCTATAAAGCCCTAAGTGACTGGGGAGAGAATTTATGAAATCTTTTTCCTGTATGAGCCTGTCTGTAGTGTAATATCTGCTGCAAGGTCTTGCTGTATACTCCTCCTCCGAAAGAGCTTAGGCTGGTGGGAACGTGGCCTTTTCTGTTGTGGTGCCATGCCTAAGGAACTCCTGCCCTAATTTCTCGTCATTCTACCCCCCCCCCCCATCAAGGAACCTGTGTGCTTCATTAGTGGATGGAGATAAAACTGGGTAACAGCCAGTTTTTTGTATTTTCAGAGATGGAGAATCAGCCAGTTATGTTTCTTCTTCCCCACTAGGCCTTGGTGAAGCCTGTTGCCTGCATAGCCCCTAGAAGTGCGTCATTTGAGTGGCTACTACCTTCTCCCATATTCTTTTTTAAAAGCCACTACTAGTTGCAGACTTACGGTGTTACCACCAGTCAGGTTTTCTCTCCTTTTCCCCCTTTTTAAATGAACAATCTAGTCTGATAACAGATTTCTGCAGGACTTTAAAGCTGGCGTACTATTTTGTGATATTATGAACGGCCTGAGAAAGATATTGTTCTAACATGGATTTTGGATTTTTTTCCCTTAGGGGCCAACATGGCTAACATAACTTTACTTGTGTCTCTTTACAGAAGGATCTATTCTCAATACTTAAGAGATGAGACACAATTTACAAGCAGAAGGGTGACCATGCTCTGCTCCAATCCCATCACTGGCAGAATGACCAGATGGTCTTCATTCTTCCAGGCCGATTGCTGCCAAGTATTGATTAATTTTACATTTTTTAAGAAAACATTTAATGGTCTGTTACAAAGTTCCATTTTACTTTGTTCACTAAGATTACAAACTGAGCTTGTTCACTCACATTATTAAGAAAAATAGCCCCTTCCAACATTCTTCGTTTTATTTTTTTGAAAGGGGTCTCCGCCTTTAAATATCTCCAATGAGATTATACAAAATTAGAAGCACAGGCCTCCTACCTATTCTAATTATAATTACTTCTGTACTTAATCGGCTTTAATTAATACCCCACCCCCCTTTTCAAAATTTACAGATTAGGCTCTTTAGAACTAGAGTCTAATTTGGTATCGACAGCATATTTTTGGTGAAAGAGAAACAATCAAAATACTCTAAGGGGGAAAAGGTGACAGGACAATGTTATGGGTTAAATGATTCTCAGTGCAGTACAAAGTAATTCTGGATGCAGTCCCTAGAGGAAAATACAGTCTGCAGGAATCCTAACTCAGCTTTGGCACGCAGAAACTGTGCTACATCAAGGCTATTTTCAACAATCTCTAGGGACGCTTTGTTCATCCCTTTAAAAAAGCCCTAAAACAATAAACAACACTACCGAAACATACAAATCCATATTAACAACAACTCTCAGTAGATCAACATTCTGAATATCCAAACACATCTTAGGTTCATTAAGTCACTGAAAGGAAACCATCTTCCCTCAAATGTCTCTACTTGCTGCCCATCTCTTAAACGGGTCTATGTAGTTAACTTTGTCATTTCAGCCAAATCTTCACTAGCCATTTTTTTTTCAGTAAAAGGGTAATTGAATCACTACATTTCTTAACCACTATATTTAATTTATTTTTTTGATGGCATTAGTAAAATCCATGCTAATTCACAATGCTCATCACAACTATGCCATGCAAATGTCCAAGTGAAATCTATAGTAATTCCCCCCTCCTCCCTGAAATGGAGAGGAACAGCAGTGGAAAAATATCACCCACTGTTTGCAGTGTGGGCACAGAATAAATACATTTGATGTTCCACCCCCATCCCACCCCCCACCATGTGTTATATGGCTATAGGCTGCAGTGAATTTGCAGTTTCTTGTAGCTCCCTGCCGCTTGTAGCCACATGATATAACACCACTTCCCAATATGGTGTGTGAAGCAGCATTGAATTTCACAGCATTGAAACTGGGCTAGAACTCTCTGAATTGCAAAGTTTTGTTCCGTGACAAGAGAGTTCCAGGTTGCCTAGACTGACATACTCCCTGCTCCACCACACAAAGAAGCCATTATTTAGTGCCAGGGCAGGTGCTTCACGACTTTCCATGGCACCATAAAGTAAAACTTAAAATGGAACGGCAAAATGCTTACCTCTGAGACACTCTCACCAGGCTGTTTTCTACAGGTAAGTATTATGTGGCCCCATATGACAGAAACACCTTTCCTCATAGAAAGATACCACACTGACTGAAACATCAATGGTGGTCAATAAGGGGTGACACATCGCCTTTAGAATGGCAACTAGCCTTGCTACTGGAAAAGGCATTTAAAATAAGAAGCACCTAAACTCCATTGAAGGAAAGGGAGGACATAAGGACATAAGCTGTACAGTATATACTTTACCATGGTGAATTGGAACAACAGCGGGAACTTCCAAGAATATAAATAGCCCTCCCCCGCGCAAAGTGTACCTTTTCAAACACTGGAACTGGAAATAAAGTTAATACGAACCCCTCCCCCTTTATATGTGTATTTCTTCCCAGATTAAGAGGTTGCCAAGGTGTATGAGCCCCCTCCCGCTGCGCGACCCAGCCCCACCTCCAGGAAAACGGTTTCTATTTCCATTCTGCCCCCCACCTCAATCGCCCAAGCTGCTGTGTCGCACCCGTGCCTTAAACCAGGAAAAAAACGCCCCCGAGTTAGGAACCCCGAGGCCACCACCATCCATCCCGGGCTGCTTCAGAGGACCAGATCCTCCGCCCCACCGATCCACCCCCAGCGTGGGGTTCCCCCACGGCGATCCCCACCCACGCTGCAGGCAGCCTCGGATCCCCAGCGGGGGGGGGTCCTTCCTTTGTCCGGGGCTTCCTTTGGGGACCGCAGGATCTGCGCTTCCCGATGCATCCCTCTCGGGTTCCTGGGAAAGGAAAGGACTCACCGCAGGCCAGCAGGAGCAGCCTCGGCGCCCAGCGCGGGAAGAAGGGCGGCATGGTGCTTCTCCGTCCTCCTGCTCGCCTGCCTCTTTCTTCAGTCGCACCCGGCTTGTGCAGCTGCTGCTGCTGCTTCTGCCGCCGCCGCCCGCGGGGCTCTGCCCCTCCCGGCCGCAGAAAGGACCTCTCCCCCCTGCGGCAGCTCGCGCTCAGAAGGCATCGCCCTCCCTCCCCGCCAGCGAGCGGCAACTTTCCCCGCCGCAGCAGCAGCAGCACCCCGCTCTCCGGGCGCCCCCTCCCTGCGGCCTCGCTTCAGGGGGGAAGGCGGGGGGCAGACGACGACGACGAGGAGAGGCAGAGGCAGAGCTGCTTGCAGTGCGCGGCCAGTCAGACGAGCGAGTGGCTCTGCTCCAAAACCAGCCAGAGCCCCCCACCCGCCCGAAGCGGCGGAGAGATGCTGCCTTGGCCGCTGCCCAGGCTCCCTCTGCAAACCCCGCCGCGTGCGCCTCTCCCGCCCCTCTCTCTCAGGGGTGTGCGCAAGGAGCAAAACGCAGGCGGCGACCAATGCATGGAGCAAAGGCTAATAATAATAATAATAATAATGGGAAGGGGGGCGGCGGGGGCGGCCGGCGTTCAGGTTCCAGCAACCGCAGCCGTTTTCATTCGCCTGCTGCAACAGCAGCAGCAGCTCCTGGGAGCCTTCGCCTCTCCACCACGCCCCCTCCCTCCCTCCCGCGCCAGGACCGGCGGCTGCCGCCGACCGAGGATCTCCCCGCTGCTGAATTAGAAATCGTGTGCATTGCGCAGTGGTCTGCATTCCGGCCGCGGCCGGGCTCCAGCTTCCGCCGGGGTCCTAGAGGGAGACGGAGCGGGTGCGCACCCCCCTATTCAGCGAGCAACCTGCGGGGAAGAACGTGCAGCAACCCAAGGGTCTCTCACTGAAGATTGCGGGGTCCGCAATGAAGGGCTTCAACTTTGCCCATTCACTTGGGAGGCCAAGCCCCACAGATCTCTTATTGTGGGTGCCGACCCCCTGGAGTTGACTCCAGTGGCAGAAGCCTCTGTGTGTGCGTGGGCTTGGGCGGAAACTGGGAAGGTTTTGGAAGATGAAGGCCATTGGAGAGGCGCTTCTCGCGCTCGTGGGCGACGCTACGATCCTGCGAGCGTCGTTATCTGAAGGGATAGCTCAGTCGGTAGACCACGAGACTTAGTGACGTGGGTTTGCACCCCATTTTGGGCAAAAGATTTCTGCTTTGCAGGGGGCTGGACTAGATGACCCTCGGGGTCCCTTCCCTCTCTACATTTGATTCTATGATTCTATGACTAAGGTTTAGGGGACTGGATCCTGCTAGAGAAGGGGATCTCCACCGGTTATTTGTGGGTCACAGAAGTACAGTAGCTGGTTATCAATGAGGAGCTAGGACTTAGGTTTGCACAAGGCAGTGTTTTTTTTCTGGAGGGGGACAGGAGTATGCATACCCCTAAATATTTTGTGAATCTAAGTTTGGCCTCATTGAGGGGCATTATTTCAATCTGAGTAATAATAATAATAATTTATTATTTGTTCCCCAGCCACTCTGGACTGCTTCCAACAAAGATAAAAAATACATTAAAAAGTAGGAAAATGAGAGTACCCCTAAACATTTTTTTTTAGAAAAAAGCACTGGCGCAAGGAATAACAAGGGCTCGCCTCCATAACCTAATTGCAGCTCCGAGGCACAGCCCTGGAGGTTGCAATAATATTGGGGGAAATATCCATGCATTAGGGAATTAATCATCTTGGCCTCAACCAATTAAACAATTTACTAAATCTGCATATATGTGTGTGTGTGTGTGTGTATATATATATATATATATATATATATATATGCGCGCAAGGGCTAAAGTATTGCTAAAGATGGTCAAACATATTTTCTAGGGAGTAAGCCCCATTTATTCTCTTCATAAGCTGCTGAACAACAGTTCTTCCTGCATGACATACAAGAGAACTTTAGAAGCCCATAAAAATTATCTTTAAATCAAAGTTGAACATAATGAACAAGAAAAAGAGTACAAGTCTGAGTTCTGATGAGTCTTGATTTATAAAGAGTACTACCTATTCAAAGGATGAAAAGAACCACAGGGCAGGCAAAAGATGGCTGAGACTAAAGACTTGCATCAATTGGTTCATGCAGGAGAGAAAAAGGAAACCATCTTTCTAGACATTGGTCTTACACTAGCATACTGATACTGATTTAGTACCCCATGCTGGTTTTAGTCACCTCAGTGCTAGTAAGAACATTAGTTTCTTGGTGGGGGGGAAAAATCCATGGGGGGGGGAATTCTTAAATACAGAGGAGTGTGTCAGATTAATGTATCTGAGATTACTGCCAACACCTTTGTCCACAAATCATTCACAAATGATCACCCAGCATAGAGGTAGAAAAGGACCTTGAATCTTACAACCTTTCCAATGTAAAAGGGATACAATTTGATTCCTCTAGTGGAGTTTCACCAGGATAAGCTGTCACCTGTGTTGTCATTTTAACAAGTGATTCCCAAATCCTGACTGAAGTGGGTTTGCTTAGATCACATTGCATTCCAGTTTGCTTCTGCTCTGATGGCTCTCTTATCTGTCTCACTAACTGCAGATTGTATGTGGTGGAAGATAACCCTTTTGTCCTGTTGACTAGAAGCATTGCAAAGGAACCTTTGCATCAACATGCTTCAAACTGCATCGCACATCCCAATTATACATTTATGAGGACATTAGAAAGGCACCGTGTCCCTTGACCACAAAATTATAAAAACTACCACACTTTTAAGAGAAGACGACTCTTGTAATAATTTCTATTAATTTTGGACTCTGGCATATAATATTATTGGGGAGATTATTTGAAGGGCTGCATTTTGTTGGTGGAGCTAATGATTTTCATACAGAAGGTTCCTGGTTCAGTCCTTTCCATCTCCAGGGAGGTCTGGAAGAGACCCCTGCTGAAAGAGTCATTGTTGACCGTGCTGAGCTTGATTGACCAGAGATCTAACTTGGTATAAGGCAGCTTCCTATGTTCTTCCTATATTGCAGTTGGCATCAGCCCTCCAGGCTACTAAGAGGCATTTCCTAATAGGAGGTACTGATAACTGAACCTGAGACTATGCACATAAAGCACATACTCTGTCGTGTTATGGCTTCTTTATCTTGAGCTGAAGCAATTAAAACAGAGACACACTCCATGTAAGCAATAATATAGAGGAACCAGTTGCCACTTACTTCTAACAACATGGCAATTGTTCAAGTTTGACAATCTTGGCATAAATATTGGCAGCAGGGCCAGCCCAAGACATTTTTCAGCCCAAAGAGCTGCAATCGTACAACTGTAAGCCTCGGTGCATAACTTTGCAGGGGGATGCAGGGCACATCCTGAGTGCAGGCAACAATCTTGTTTGGGTGTTAATGCAAACCTCTGGTTCTGAAGCTGAGCCAGCAAATCCAGAGCTGTTCTTTTTCTAGTTTGCCTTCAGTGACTACAAAGTGCATGCATGTATGCATGCACTGGAAGAAAAGCATTTCCACTATGGCATCATGCATGGCAACACAGAGTCTTAGCTGTAATAATTAAGCTCCATGAGTGCTGTATAACTGTTACAGTGGTACCTCGGGTTAAGTACTTAATTCGTTCCGGAGGTCCGTTCTTAACCTGAAACTGTTCTTAACCTGAAGCACCACTTTAGCTAATGGGGCCTCCTGCTGCCGCCGCACTGCGACAGCACAATTTCTGTTCTCATCCTGAAGCAAAGTTCTTAACCTGAAGCACTATTTCTGGGTTAGCGGAGTCTGTAACCTGAAGCGTATGTAACCTGAAGCATATGTAACCTGAGGTACCACTGTAACCTGAGGTACAGTAGCAAAAAGTTCCTGAATGGTTTTGGCCAAATTGGAGGAAAGAAAGACACTTCAGTAACACAACTTGCAGATACTGCCGTTCTCAACCATTTACAAATATTCCTTTTTTTTAATAGATTTTTATTGGTTTTTCAACACATATTACAAATATTCCAACCGTATTTGCCAGCTGCACAAATGCATTGAATGAGCAGCCAGAAGTCTTGCAAGGTGAACGGTAAGATGATGGCCAGACATAACCTCTGTGGGTTTACTTAGCCAACATGCAGCTTCCTTGCTGTTGAGAGAGTGCAGCTCTGAGCTGAGCTCCCGATGGAGCTTGGGCTGTGCTGAAGCAGCAACACTGCAGAGCAGCTTTTGCTCAGCGTAGTGGAGAGCTATTAAATCATGGCAGTAACAACTGCATAATTGAGAAAAGACACGGTGTGGGTCTTAACCACTCCATGCCAATTTCTTGATAAAAGACTCGCTGTTATGAACTGGCAGGACAAAGGGGAGGAGGAAGAGGATCCTGGCGAGGGGTTGCAGCTGTGACTGGGACCCACTGGGGCAACCTGGGGATGGAAAAGGAGAGCTTGGGGTTGCAGAAAGTACACACAGGGATGACAGGGGATGGCAAGGGGATGGGGAGCAGTGTGCAGGGACCAGAAGAGCAGGACCTCTCATCAGAACCAGAGAGACTTGTCTTCACAAACAAGGCAGGCTCCGAAGTGTTGGCAACAGTGATAGAACGCTCTGGGAAGCTGAGGCTGACCAGGTGGGGCTCACTAGCTCAGGGAGGAGGTGTGCAATTCCTCAGCTACAGTAGGTTCAGAACAGGTGAGGGTCACAGCCTCATCAAGCCCAGATGCTGCAATCAGCAGGCAAAGTGCAGACGGGAAGCAGAGCTGAAGTGCTGTGTCTGCCCACGTTGATGGGCCTTGGCATGGATGTTCCAGGACTTCTATGGGACTGTTTGTTGACTGTTGAACTTTGTACTTGACATACTGTATATGGACATATATAAACAACTATCTGACTTTTAGAAGACATCTGAAGGCAGCCCTGCTTAGGGAAGTTGTTAATGTTTGATGTTTTATCGTGTTTTTAATATTCTGTTGGAAGCCGCCCAGAGTGGCTGGGGAAACCCAGCCAGATGGGTGGGATATAATTTTTTTTTTTTTTTTTTATTATTATTATTATTATTATTATTACCCCCCCCCCCACTGACACTCCCACAGGACACTCCCACTCAAAAAAAGTGTGTGTGGGGGGGAAATAGTGAGAGGTTTGCTTTGAGACCAGACCATGGTTGGGGAGATGGAATTGTGCCCATTCTGCTCCAGGGACTGAAGAATTGTTGTTCCAATATTTTTCTTCTACTTAATACAGTGGTACCTTGGGTTACATACGCTTCAGGTTGCAGACACTTCAGGTTACAGACTCCGCTAACCCAGAAATATTACCTCGGGTTAAGAACTTTGCTTCAGGATGAGAACAGAAATCATGCAGCAGCGGTGCAGCGGCAGGAGGCCCCAATAGCTAAAGTGGTGCTTCACGTTAAGAACAGTTTCAGGTTAAGAACAGATCTCCAGAACAAATTAAGTTCTTAACCCGAGCTACCACTGTATAAATAAACCAGTTGATCAGACCCATTAAGAGCTGGCATCTTACATGATTACTGTGTCTAGCTTATAATTTGAAGTTGAAAAAAAGAGGGAGGGGGGAGAGGATATCTCAAACTTTACTCTCTTTGAAAGATTGGCTGGGCAAGATGGAGCAACTCCCCTGTGGGGAAAGGTTGTGGTATTTGGGATCTTTTTAGTTTAGAGAAAAAGTATGTTGGGGAATGGCTTGGCTTTGCCCCCATAGGCAGAGGAAACGCTGCTTCTGAAAGCCAGTTGCTGGAGACTGCAGGAGGGGAGGGGGCTCTTTACCCAGAATTCCATCTCGCCCCTAATT
The DNA here is from genome assembly GCF_964270895.1 of Podarcis filfolensis. Lineage (NCBI taxonomy): Eukaryota > Metazoa > Chordata > Lepidosauria > Squamata > Lacertidae > Podarcis > Podarcis filfolensis. The sequence continues at coordinate 40,040,815 of NC_139605.1, read as the reverse complement.
TGGAAGATTTTAGGTATTTGTGGTCTCTTCAATGTGTGGGGTATGCTAGACCTGGCTTTTATAAGCAGAAAGGAGTTTTTATGGTATTTTGGTTTTAACCTTCAATACTATTTTGTGAATCCCTTTGGATTGTGTACAAGAAAAATGACAAATCAGTGCAATAAAATCATCAAAACTTTAAGATAGCAGATCAAAGGTTTAACCACCACGACCGATTTATATAGCACTATATTTATATATAACCAAGAGGGGGAGGCGGGCACAGAAGAGGGAGAATGCAAGGCTTCCAGCAAATATGCTAAGTATTTTCTTTTTAGTCAGCATCAGTAAGCCAAAAGCGAGCTTTAGTGTCGAGATGATTGCTGATATCCAGGACTGTGCTTCCATTCTTTCCAGAGAAAGCATTTGCCTATTGAAGCATAGAGCAGATATTCTATCATTAAATATTTAACCAGCATGGGCAAGGCAACTTGCCATGCCAAGTACTCCAGAAGATAATGGTAGTTCTCTTGCTCTTCAATATTAAACATATTCAGAATAAACAGGGTACTAGATCCTGTATAGGCAGCGGGGATCTTGTATAATTATGTTTAGAACTTTTATGGTACAGTGGCCATATTGAAGAATATACAAGACAATATTTCAAGCAGCCATCTCAAAAGCTCCTGCTCATTTGTGCATATAAAACTTTATTCTATCATCAAACCAAATCTCAATAAGGTCAGTGAGTGGACAGAAGATCCTGACTAGAATATAAACAATCTCTGGCCAGCGAGTTTGTGGAGTAAAATATACAGGATACAAATGAAGGACTAACTGTGGACTGGCAAACTTGCAGAAGAGAACAAATTAACCTCTGGAGAATCAGGAAACATTACAAATAGACATTAAGGCACAAAGGTTGGCAAGGAAGGAAGGGGGCTGGTTCATGGCAGAGGAGACCAGACAAAGCAACATGTCCACTAAGTGGGAAGTGGCGATGGACGAGCTGGCTGCATTTCAATGAACATTTGAGTCTAAGCTCTAGTTACTATCAGTATTGCCAGAACTAAGTATGGTACAGAAGCCCCACAGCCATCAATGTATTTAGATTATTCGTCCTGTCTTAAAAAGCTTAGAGTATGTAAAAGTCAGGCACTGAAAAATTGGCTTACAGCACATCCCTGTTATTCTTCTAGAAGTATATTTCCTTCTGGAAGAGGCCTAGGTTTGAATTTTCACGGACTAGTGCTCTGCTCTTTAACATTTTCATTTGGTGCACTAAAAATATGGTGGAAGAGAACACTAAAAGGCACTTACTGTCTATGAGCTGACCTAAGGAAGAAGAGGAGCAACCTCCAGCCAAAAACAGATATAAAACTGGCTCCGAAACATCTTTACGTAATGCAATGAGACACCCAGAAAAACACATAGGGCGTTAAATAAAGAAGTCCAAATTACATAGTGTTGAAAATGTAATAGGGAGCAAGTCAGCCAGCTGTGAAGTGGTGGTTGTTGAGTTGGTTTGTTTTTTGCCACTAGTCAATGACTATGAAGGAGGTGCAGCTCTGTCTAGCTTAAATGTCTCCAATTCAGTCTTTGATGAGACAATAAGGGTCTCCAAGCTTGCCACAGGCAGGCTGAGTGGGCAGACAAACAATTTGCCAGAAAGCTCAGGCGGCAAAAGACTAGCAAATTCTCTCATTCCATGAAGAGCAGCACATGCAGTTGATGCACAAGGACTTAGGAATTTAATATTCTCTTACAGAAGCAAAAACCTTTTATTTTCCATTTCAAAACAAACTTCACAAAACCTGCCTCCTGCTAGACAAGTGCATAGCAGCCTTACAAAATAGGAAAGAAGTACTTCAAGATACACTGTAGTCTGAAGAGAAGTTCTAGTTTAAATCTGTCTCTGAACACACCACTCGAGCTTTTCATACATACAATAGAACAGGAACTGTTACCTCAATGACAGACTTATGAACATATCTATACGTTCAAATCAAGAGGGAAAATGCTTTGCCTGTTTGTTTTCATGTGTCTGAAGAGGGGTCTACACACCACTACCTTGTAGAAGATTAATGAGCCATCTTCATGTGCAGAAACAACATATTTCTTCAAGGTGTGAAAAGCTTGTGCGCTCAGCTTTGGAGAGAGATGGAATACAACTTGCGCTTATGTTCCCTCTGCTTGTTTGGATAGCCTAAACAAAGTCATTCCCAGTTACAGAAGGGCAGAACCTTGCAACCAGGTTGGCTAGCCTGTGGCTCTCCCAATGTAGCTTTCCAATCCCCATCAGTCCCTGATAACACAGCTAATGGTCAGGGACTATGGGAGCTAGAATTCAACAGTGCCTGGTCACTGGGTGCCCAACCCCTACCCAATAAAGTTTAATCAATCTAGGAAGGTAATTTGAAGAAAAACCTGTTCAAGTGGAGTCAAATTTCAAAAACTTAGGGGGCAGCAGAAAACCATTCCTGCAACATTTCATCCAGCAAGCTCAGCTACAATTAAGCTCAGGAGTTTGAGTATTTGGCTCCATTCTATTCTACGCACAAGCCCTTCGTAGCAGACAATCCAGATCTTCCCTGTGATACTGCTTTGCAACAGCCTGTGTACCACTGCACCACTGGAGGAAGCACAGTTATAAATTCTTATTATCCGGAGCCACTCCGGAATTTGCTGGCCTCAGAATGCCTGCACAATCAGTTTCCGCTTCACGTCGCGGCTGAACCTGTTCATCTTGAACAATTCACTGTCGTAGAAGGCAGAAAGGTTGTGGATGTTGATCTGGCGAGCCTGGGAGGAGGGTGGGGGGCAGAGAGAGGAGAATAATATAAAGAGATGTGTTTGCCAGACTTTTCCACAAGGTCCTAAGAGTTTAATCAAGAACAGATTCATCATGGATGCATATCTGTCTAGCAAAACAACAACAACCAGGAGAACAGAAATGGAGATGACTGAACAGTTAAGGACACAATAACTGGATTTGCCTCATCTTTGAAGAGCAGCTCTGCTGGATCAAGCCAAAGGCCAATCTAGACCAGCCTCCTGTTCCAGCCTCCTGTTCTCACAGTGGCCAACCAAATGCCTATAGGAAGCCTGCAAGCAGGACATGAGTGCAACAGCCTTCTCCCCTCCTGTGGTTTCAAGCAACAGGCATTCAGAAGCATTGCTGTCTCTGGCAGTGGAGGGAGCACACAGCCCACCAGACTGGTAGCCACTAAGACTCTGCTTCACATTAAATCTGTTTCTGTGATCACTACAGCTGTACCCGAAAGGGTGCAGATTTTAGCTCCTCTCTCACCTGGCAGACTAGATAGACTTGGACATTTTATCCACGAGGATGTAATGCTACTAAAATGAACGTGACACCTCTACAGTTTCCTTGATCTTTATCTCTACGCATTGAGGTCCTTTTCCCAAGGATAGCTAGATTGCAACTTCTCTGACCACTGGGCAACACTTAACTGCGGCTGGTGGGAACCGTCGTTCAGAAACACCTTAGAGGGTCACAGCTTCACCATCCCCTGCATTAAAGCTTCAAGACATGTGTGCAATGTCCAAAGAAGTTGTTGCAGAGGCTGAAGCCCAAAGGCCTGCCTGGTGCTACTGTATTACACTTCCCCTTGCAGCAACCAATGCTCACAGCCCATTTGCCCCAAGCTTAGGAAGGAAACACAGGGGGGCCTCAGAAGGGTATTTAGGCTCCCAAGCACAGCAAGTACGTTGGGGGAAAGTCACCCACATACCTTATCAACTAAATCTTTCTCTGGCACCTCAATGGTATCTTGCTGAGCCCCGTAGCGATTCCTCTGGTACATTGTCTGTTCCGACACCAACTGCTTCAAAATGAACAGCAAGAGCTCGTTGTTATCTCGCCTGAAGGCGAGGTACCTGGAGAAAGTCTGTGCAGGAAAAACAGGAAGCAAGGTTGGGAGAGTCATCAAGACCCATCACACAGATTGAAAGGAGTGGGTGGGTACATTCCAGTGATGACGACATTTTAAGTAAAGGAACCATCCACTGACCACAGAAAAATACCTCAGAACAGGCTTTCTGAGGAAGAAAATGCTGGACTTTTTGGAGAAGGCTGGCTACTGAGTTTTTAAGGGGAGAGCCGCTGACATTGGCTGACCTCCCACTCACCCTGAAAACCATGCCACTAATCAAAAGGGTTCCACGTTTTGCTGCACTTAGCCCACCTATTTGCTGCCATTCTGGAATATCCTCCTACATCCACCAGTTGCGACATTAACACTCTGCTGTTAAGTCATTTGACTTGTCCCATCCCCTGGTGCTATCAAGAGAAAGCAGCGTAGCCGTTTTCAGTCTGCCTAGTTAGTAGATCCAATGAAGCCAATATAAACATGTACAAAGAACTGAGCCACTGTTTGGGTCTAGCCCTGTACCCCAATTACACTGAAGTTCTGGAGGTGTCAGTTGTTGATCCCATATTCCTTTAAAAAGGAAAGTAGGACCTCCCATCTACGCAGCCCACAAGCGCAGCCTCACATACCTTCCGCATGCTCCTCATGACACTGAATTTCTGCGTGTCAATGAAGCTCTCCAGCATCACCCGGATGGCCATGTTGACATCGTCCTCCACTACGTAGTCCCGCAGGTGCATGCGGGCGTGGGCCTCGGCCATCCGGATCATGGACTCAATGTGACGCACAGTGATGGGGATGCTTCCTGTTGCCTGCAGGGAGACAGAAGGAGTGTCCCAACTTGCAAAGAGCTTGCTTCTGATCTCGTTGCCTATGCATGTCGGCAGCGTATCAGTTTGTAAGCCCCTTTTGCCCGCTGTGAAGTGGTATATTGTAGAAGCTGGACAAACTCAGTAAAAACACAGTGAAAAGACATATAAAGAGTACAGGGAGATTAGCAGAAATATAATGAATAAAGAGGATTAAGGCTTGGTTCAAAACAAGGGTGTTCCACATCACTCTTGTCCATTCAGTCCCTCAGTTTGAGATTTTTTTAAAAACCCGCACAAAAAAATACAGAAATAAAACCAGTAACACTAACCGTTTTATGAGATGACCAGAGGGCTGCCTTTCAAGCTGCCCTTGAGCTGCATGCTCAAAAATATTATTCAAGTGCTGTAGATTTAGATAAACTTTAGCGAAATTAAACTTCACACACACAACTTTCTAGTTCAAAAAATATTTTTCCCCTCAAAAGTGACAGCAGTGCCAAGCGAGTAGAGAAGGCCAATGGTCACCACACAGGTGTGTCAAATGTGGCCCAGAAGTGACCCTGGGGCCAGTAATGCACTGTTCTCCCTGTTTTTCAAAACAGATGGCCAATTGCAGGAAATCCCACTTAAGAGGTGGAAGGGGAAGAGATCCTGGGAGGGCAATTAGCCATCACTTGAGGCCCCTCTTGGAAGGCCTGAGCAGGAATCATATCATCAGGCTTCCTAGCTGCTTGAAGCCGCTGTCACCTGCAAGGCGAGCCGGGAGACATTTAAACTTGAGAAGCAGCCCTTTGATCGCTGTGCAAAACTGTAAGCTGACAGAAGAAAAAAAGCTGGCAAAGTGTTGACTGAGCCGTAACACCCTATTCTACGAAGATCCTCTGGGAAGAGGGCTTTGATTAAAAACATGGAGCGAACGAATTCCTCCAGCACACCTCAGTTCAGTGCTTCCCAATTGTCCTACAGAGCCTCTGTTGCTGTTGGCTTTTTTTTGGGGGGGGGGCTATTTCTATGGTAGTTTTTTGTTATGTGAATGGAGCCGCAGACCCCCGAGGTGGGTTTTGTGGACACTGCCTTAGTTCAATGCTACCAACAACTAGATAGAGTGCACCATCTGCTGGCAGACAAACTGCAATGCGCAGAAGACGAGCAACCTCCCAGCTGGATGATTTAGCAGATAAAACTCTTCTAAAAAGACACAGGAGCTCCAGGGCTGCCTTGGAGCTGCTTCACTTGTCAGGTGAGAGGGGTATCATATGCACAAGGCCCAACTATTCAGTTTCCTGCATTTTTAGGGAGCATAGCAAGGCATGGAGGCGCCTCTGCCCTGTGTTATCACCTTACTTCCTGCCATGTCTGCTCACCATGGATTCTTTCCTGAGTTCACTGTACATCCTGGCAACTTTGTCCTGGTCCATCTGGTTGAGCTTTGGGTGGACTTTTTCCTTTGCATAAATAATGTACTTCTTCAGGATCTCCTGCGGGATGGTTTCTACGCCATAAGTATTTGGGAGGACAATCTCTTGGGAGTCTCCGTTCGCAACGTCCTTGCTGTTGGGGTGATGTTTGATGTGACTGCCGACAACAAACCGAGCCAGCATCTCGTCCTGCAACGAGTCATTGAAGAGGGAACAGGCAATGAAATCCCGTCTTTTAGAAGTCCCAAAAGATAAAAACCTACACCAAGCAACTTGCAACGTAGAGGAAAAGAGAAAGGGCAACCCTGGGCTGAAGATATGCAAGAGCTGGACCGTGTTACTAAGCAGCTGCGTTCATCCAAAGTGTCCTCAGGGGACAAGGCTGCTAGGATGCAGAATTTATCACTGCTCCTTCATAAAATTATGCCACTTGGTAGCCCCTTGGCGAATCAGTCCTCAAGCCTTGCTCAGGTCATAAAGAACTTGCAAAGCCTCATACCTGAACAGGATCCACTGTGTCCCTGACCACACAGAGGATATCAAACCGAGATATGATGGGCTCAGTCAGATCCACATTTTCTGAGAAAGTCAAGGAAGGGTCATAGCGCCCACCTAGAAGGAAAGATAGCAAATTAGAAAGAGCTGCTGAACCCAAAGACCAATGCTTTCCCCCTTTCCTGGTACCGATTCATCTTTGCACCCCTGATTACAGTCAGATTCTTTTCCCCCTCGCCAGACCTACAAACATGCAGCAGAACACCCAAAGAACAAGGCAGCTGTAAAGCCAACAGCGTGTGTCTTTTTGAGCAGCTGTGGTATAGCAACAGCTTCCTACACCCCTGACTCATACCTATGGGGTTGGCAGCAGCAATGATGGTGCAGCGAGCTTGCAGAGATGTGACAATGCCAGCCTTGGAGATGGAGATGCTCTGCTGCTCCATGGCTTCGTGGATGCTGGTCCTGTCCTGATCAGTCATCTGAAGAAAGACAAAGGCATTCACCTATCAAAGCAACTCAGCCCCTGAATACTTATAATAAAGAGTAGCATCACCAGAAGCCTCCAAGCAACTATGTTTAGCTATTTACCTATTTAGGGATTTTCTAGGACAGAAAACCCCATAGGACACTGGCTTATAGCAGACCAGACTATCTGTTCATTGAGCACCATACTCTGATTATTGGTGGCTCTCCACAGTCTCAGGCAGAAGGCCTTTCCTTTCAATTGCTACGTTAAAAAACAGCAACCTGGAGAGGTCCAGGGTCTGCACCTAGCACCTTCCATGTGCCCTGCCACTGCACTATATTCTCCTCCCAACTTCTCGAGAGAAGCATTTTCCCAGAGAGTCATGAATTCAAGAGCTAGTGCTACCTGTTTATATTTTACTTATTGTTCATATTTTTAAAATCTATCCTACCCTTACCCCATATATGCCCACTGACCGCTTCAGTCTGGGGAACTGGCACTGTTACAGGTACCACATAATAAGAAACTGACAGCACCCACTCTTTGGAACTCCTTGCCTACTGACAACAGGGTGACACTTTCACTGTACTCTTTTTGGCACCTGCTAAAAACATTTTTGTTTAGGCAAGGCTATCCAGACATGTCAAATGCTGACATGTGTTTCAAGGTGGTTTTTCAGCTTATTGTTGATTTTAATTTATCTATCTAATTTTTATTAAGTCTCCAACAATATTTCAAAGCATTTATCATAATATACAACTTTTTTAACATACAAAGTTTCTTCTTGACTTCCCACCGCTTTCCTGATGTTTTTTTTTACTCCTTTTAATTAGCTCCTTTTAATTATCTAAACTCCGCTACCATTAAATCTTTCAGTAATCCATTGCTTATACGATTTTAATTTTGGGGGGTGGGGGAATAGTTGGTGTTTTAAATAGTTGGTGTTTACTGCTAATTTTATTGTTTTATTCTTTTTTTTGGTAAACTACTTTTGAGGTTTTACTACAATCAAGCAGCATGTGAACCTTGCAAAATAAAAACAAACAAATAAGCTAAACACTTTGCAGGAATGGTGTCTCCTTTGCTTCCAGGTCAAAGATCCGAGTTTGAAGCCTTGACCTATATGGGCAGCTTCACAGGCCTTGCACAGCCCAGGCAGCTTCATTCAAAATCTACCTTGGTCCTGGTGCCCAAATCAACACTCACCTTGTCAAATTCATCTATCAAGCAAACCCCCCTGTCTGCCAGCACAAGGGCTCCTGCCTCGAGGGTCCACTCCTTGCTCACGGGGTGCCTCTGCACGTAAGCAGTCAGACCGACAGCGGAAGCTCCCTGGCCAGTGGTGAAGATCGCTCTGCTGGACGCTTTCTCCACATATTTGAGGAACTGAGACTTGGCCGTTCCAGGATCTCCGCAAAGCAAGACGTTGATGTCACCACGGACCTTATGTTTCCCTCCTAAAGCGTTTAATGACACACACAAAAAGCGAGTCTAACTAAAAGCTCATCGTTCATGTACAGTACTGTACGCTAAAATGTGGAACTCAAGTGCTGCCCTCTAGAGGAACAATGTAATACTGAAGGAGGTATTTCAACAATAAAAAGATAAAACAATGCAGAATTGTATGCCATGCTGGTATCCTTTCACAAGGGCCATAAAACTGGAAAGGACAGACACCCGGAAAGAAAAATCATGCCACCAGGTAACTGGACAATGGACAGAATTCCTAATTAAGCTCTGGGAACTTTAGAATCATGCCATATATTGCAAACATTTTGGGCAGAAAGGTCTTCTGCAAAACGTTCAAAGTGGAGACTAACCAATTTCTTCTGATTGCAACGAGATGAGTGAACTGCACTGAAAATTAAGAGTGGCCTTTCAAAACTGTCAGTCGAGTCACACCTCTCTGGTGTAATTTCCTTGTAGCACTATAGAGATAACCTCTGCAGCAGTTAAGGCAATATTGATCAGACAGCTTCTTTGGGTAACAAGCTCTTTGACCTACCTGGATTTTTGGGTTCTCCTCCAAACAGGGCTAGAGCCAGGCCCCTTTTGATGTCTTCGTGTCCATAGATAGAAGGAGCAATGCTGGCAAAGATCTGCAAGGGAAGCAGCAGCTGTTTTCAGGACGTCATCTTGGATGACAAAGAGGTAGCAAGAGAAGCAGCCATGTTACAATGAAAAGCTGCTTCAAGGCTCTAGAGGTGCAGCCCTTGTTCCACTTGCATAGCAACATCAGCCATATGCAGCGGTAAGAGAGAACAATGGTGTGCATGACTGCATGTGTGGGTGCTATGGTTTGAGACACTCAGTGAGCAAGCTCAATGGATCACAGTCTCTCAGTCCAACCTACCTCACAGGGCTGTTGCGCACATAAAATAGAGAAGAGGAGAACTACCTTGAGATCCTTGGAGGAAAGGTGGGATATAAAACAGACAAATGTGCATATTTATATGTGCTAATTTAGAAAAGGTTAGGGGACCCAGGTAACACTCAGCACCTTATAACTGCACACTGTGAGCATACCTTTTGATTTTGTGTAAAGGTTTTTTGGGAGAACCACAGTGGCCGATCCAAAAGAGTTCTGTAGCAGGGAATTATTATTATTTTTTAACTTGAAGCCTGTGGGCCTTTCTGTTCTCGGAATCAAAAAGCTGCTTGCCTTTGGATGAATAGCTAGACTAAGGAAGTGAAGGGGTGGTAAAGCCTGCTACTAGGGGAGCAATAATTCTCCTACAGACATGAAATACAAACACACTGTAGCTGAACGCTGGAGGAACAAATGGGGCGACAGAAAATATTTGGGGGGAGTACCTGCAGCCCACTGGAATCCTCTACATGCCAAGTTCCTCCATGCAGGTTCTGACTGGTTAACCCATTCCCTGTCCTTAAGGGGGAAACAAAAAACCCAAAGGTGAATTTGGGTTCCAAACTCACCTTCTCTCCAATCTGCTCATCCTTGGACAGGCCTACGATGACCTTCATGTCCTCATCTGTGAGCTCCCCAACAGCCACCTTATTATCCTTCTTGGCAATGTGATTAGCCAGGATCACAGTCGCAAAGACGGGAAACCCATTGGCAGTGTTCAAAGATCCATCATAATTATTATGGTATATTCCAGTTAGCTCCTGAAAGGCAAAGGGGGGGTGCAGAGAGAGATTCTTTAGTCACTGGTACCAAGACAAATCCCTGCAACTGAAGGAGCCATTGAAGATAATGAAAAGCCAAGCTGAGTAGATGCATTTTGGCATCCTGGTGACATATGCGTGACTGAGCTGCTCTAGAAACAAGTTGCTAACTCTATTTGATGCTGTTCGAAGCATAGTGAAGTGTCTGAAGAAGTTTCCTCAGAGTGGCGTGGACACTATTGTTCTGTTTAATAGATGTGATGCATATGACATATTAACACAACATCTGCAACTTCTACCTGGAAAAAACCCATCATCATCTGTTTTCCTTTAAACTATTCTGCTGACAACAGTGCCTTCGCTTCTTTGAAGTTCTGCACAGCATGCCAAGTGTCTTAATTTCCAAGGAATCTAGATGTAAACCTGAGTTGGCAGCCTACAAGCCTAGACAGGTGCGTGTGTCATCATGCAGATAAGAAAAGTATCTGCAAAAATATGGAAATGACCCAAGTTTTTATTTTCTGCTATTGAGTATAATGTACAAAACCACCAGGGGGAGTGGGGGGCTTAAGAAGCCTTGAGTTAGCATTCTGACAGATTTAAGGCGCATGCTTCATACACACAGTACAATTTTAATCAAGATGACAAGCACCCCGTTCTCAAATTCTATGCACAAGACCATTTTAAAAATGATTTTGTGAGTGCCATAGTCTCTCTGGGCTTCTCCCTCTCCTTCCCCTGGCATCGTACTCACAATCTCGTCTCCTGGCTTGCAGCTGTCAACTAGGTCGGCAAGCAAGATGGCATCCTTCGAGCGAGGGAGCCTGCCCGCTGCCACTTTCCCTGGGCTCTCCTGGATTTTGATGCGCTGGTAGTTCTGGTAGACCGTCTGTGGGGAAACAATATTAATCAGCCAGCAGGTCAAAGGCAGCAAAAAGGACACGGACACACACCCCAACCAACATTCCAGAATGGAAAGAAGGAAGCCACAATATCAAAAGAGGCATTGCAAACAGGCCTCTCTAGGTCATTTTTCCGTTATGTTTGCAAGCCCAAAGCCTTGTAAGGCCTGGCTCTATAGGGAAGGAAATGGTACAAATGTTTTCTATGTATCAGCACTGAATTTATGAGGACTAGTATGGTATTCTATTCTTTCATGCAAGGACAGGCCCCTTGCCCTTGCACCCACACGAGAGGCCTCCAGGAGAGTAGCCTTGTCAGTATGCAGCTGCAAAAAGACAGAGAATGTCTTGTATCTACTGCATTGTAAAGTGTCCACACAAGGCAGACTATCACTCCGCAAACCACCACTATACAAAGTTCCATTGACTTTAAACAAAAGCACCACCTTTCAAGGTGCCAACACATGCCAGATTCCCTGAAGAAGAAGAAGAGTTTGGATTTGATATCCAGTTTTATCACTACCCCAAGGAGTCTCGAAGCGGCTAACATTCTCCTTTCCCTTCCTCCCCCACAACAAACACTCTGTGAGGTGAGTGGGGCTGAGAGACTTCAGAGAAGTGTGACTAGCCCAAGGTCACCCAGCAGCTGCATGTAGAGGAGCGGGGAAGCAAACCCAGTTTACCAGATTACCAGTCTACCGCTCTTTGGGAAGGTGATGGATAGGGTTGCCTGCAGCAGTGCAGTCTGGGTATACTGGACTAGGTCAAATGGAATATTATGACTTATCAGTCTCTCCTTAAATACCTCCAAGCAAAGCAGAAAGAGCTGAGCTCTGGGCTAATTTGTCCCAGCTATATATGACATATGCATGTCTTTAAGACATAAAACAGTAGGAACCAGACTCCTAAAATCACCCTAATCCTTGCTTACCTCTTCCATGTTAATTTCAAAGGGACCCACAGACTGACACTCTGGGCAGGATCCTGGCTTTACTTCCTGGTTCTGGGACTGTGTAAAAGGCCCTAGGATGAAGCTGCACTTGGTGCAGTTGTATTTGACCATGCTGAGCTGGGGCAGGACCCCTGTGCAGCTCGTCACAACTCCACTCGTCCGGATCAGCTGGTTCAAGTGCAGCTGCCTGAGAGAAAAAGCGAAATAAATAACTGTTGAGATAGATCCCGTACTTTAGGGAAGTGAAAAATAACCGCAGTCGTCTGCAGGCTATCATGGCAATCCAAATGCAATTAAAACAGGTTCACTGTCTTAGAATGGATTATTTTATGAAAACAAGTTCTTATTCATAGCAGCTCCTTAATGAAACACACACCACAACCATCAGAAGTCTTGCCACCCAAGGAGTGAGAAGGAAAGAATTGCAGCTACAACATCCCAGGCGGATACTAGAGCTGAGGACACAGCAGTTGCTGGGCGTCTGGGAAGCGCCGTGCTTATGGACCCCTTGCTCAGCACTTCCTAAATGCCCAACTGTCAGCTGACGTTTGGCCTTTTAGGAGGCACAGGTTTCAATCACCTATCACCATTAAGTCAGGTGACTGACCAGTGGGTGGTCCCTCCCACCTGTCAAAGGTGCCACACAGAGGTAGGGGGAGATAAAGGTATGATCCACTGGGTGTACAGAAAGCCATGAACTCCCTTCTCCATTGCAGCTGCCCAGTTCCCTCCTTTCACAATCTTCCTGCCCCAGTAGCCTACTCTCTAGGCTGGGATTTTCTGGAGCCTCTTGTTCTCCAGGGTTGTTCATAGTCTCCAAAGCATGGGAGAATGCAGGTCTTACAACAGGAGAAAGGAGCCAGCGGAGGACCTCCAGTTTTGCTGGGACTTCCACCTCCCAATCAAGACTGGAGCACAACTACATGTGGTCTACACAGGTTCTCAATCTCCTTAAATATTCTCCTAATTTGTGGGGGGGTACTTGTGTTTTCTGCACCACCTAGGTTTGGATTCAGACTTACTCAGGCTTAGAGTAGACCCACTGAAATCAGTGAGGCATCAGATGATCTAACTCGAGTCCCATTGATTTCAGTGGGTCTACTCTAAAGCCTGGGTCCAATGCACTGGATCCAAACAATTTCTTTTTAAACATGCACAGAATCTGAAATTACAATTCTAATCCTAAACATTTGTTTCAACATAAATCTGACTGAAAACAGTAAATCCTCTAAAGGAATATGTTACAGATTGGAGGAGTAACGTGAAAAGGAGAGGTTTGCTTCTGCTTAGGGAAGATTTAACAAACACAGAGCTTCCCCCAACCACTCAAATAACATTCTACCCTGATGCTGTCACTAAATGGTTACTTGTTGTGGTCACAGGGGATGAGGCAAGTAGCTGTTTGCAAGCCTGGCTGCCTGCACTTCCTGGCCATTTATATTTCATTAAGGAGTTTATCCACCAGAAGTCTCAGCAGGACTGCTCATCACCCAAACCAAACCAATTCCTCACCTGAGTGATCTTAACTCCTCCACCAGAGGCAAATGGGAGATGCGGACGTGGATTTCCTTGGCAATCCGGTCATATTTGGGGTACATAGCTAGCACCACTTCCTTGGCTGCTTCATCAAAGATCTTCAACATTTCCGCTGGGGCTTCTGGAAGGAAATAGGCGAGGACGTGCTCCCGAGCAGCCAAATCTTCATAATTCACCACCAGGCTCTCTCTGTTCTCTTTGGCACAAAGACAAGTACGTTTTTGACAAATGATGGCTCAGTTTTTCCAACCCATCATAAAAAGTGTTAAATATCTTGTACAATAAGCACTACGATCTTACAAATCTTCTTCTACAACATATAAATGTATTGCATATGATGTTATCTAATAGCATATGAACCGTTCTGAATATCAGGTGTAACCTTCTACTCTTCCTCTTGTTATCTGATCACTTCTGAACTATAAATCTATAATAGCTATACAGGTATGGCATGGGCTGCAGAAGCCGTACAGGTTAGTCACTTCACCAATCAGTTACACTGATGAAGATGCTGGGAATATTTTTTTTTAAAAAAGTGGGTTCCAGATCAGAAAGGAGATGCATCTGAACATGATTTCAGTCATCAATGAAAACACTGAGGAAATGGGTGCTCTTCCCCATCCTCTCCCCATATTCCTACACAGCTGTACCTTTGCACATGTCACTGATCCTCTCCTTAAAGACATTGTGGCCATGGTCATCCACGTGAGTCTTCAGGAAGTTCTTGAAGCGGTGGTAGATCTCAAGCCGAGGTGCTACCATAGACACCCACTCCCTCACAGAGTGCCCTTTCATGTCTTCCAGGTTCTCAATGCTCTCAATCATGTCTTCATCTTCATCCTCGCCATCAGCAGCTCGCTCAGCCAGGCGCCTCTTCCGCAAAGGACGGTCCTCATCTTCATCATCGCTGTCTGGAGTTTCCAAAGGGCGAAAAGTTTTGTTTTGTTTTTTAAAAAGGACATATCAGACATAAGGCTTTTGATGCTACCGGTTAACGTAGACAATTCTGGAGAGCCAATCTCTGTGACAAGATACAGCTCCAAGCCTAACGACCTCACATCCCATTTTGGGATTAGAACCCATGCCTTGCACGCTTACAAAATGAGACACGCAATATTAACAATGCAATCTTATGCATGTTTACACGGAAGTAAAAGATAAAAAGGTAAAGGTAAAGGACCCCTGGACGGTTAAGTCCAGTCAAAGGATTGTTGACTGGAGGTTGCGGGGTTGCGGCGCTCATCTCGCTTTCAGGCCGAGGGAGCCGGCGTTTGTCCACAGACAGTTTTCTGGGTCATGTGGCCAGCATGACTAAGGTGCGACTGGTGCACAGAGGACCGTGACGAGTGCCAGAGTGCACGGAAACACTGTTTACCTTCCCGCTGCAGCAGTACCTATTTATCTACTTGCACTGGCATGATTTCAAACTGCTAGGTTGGCAGAAGCTGGGACAGAGCAATGGGAGTTCACCTCATTGCGGGGATTCGAACTGCTGACCTTCCGATCAGCAAGCCCAAGAGGCTCAGT
Organism: Podarcis filfolensis; assembly: GCF_964270895.1. Lineage (NCBI taxonomy): Eukaryota > Metazoa > Chordata > Lepidosauria > Squamata > Lacertidae > Podarcis > Podarcis filfolensis. The sequence goes on along the minus strand of NC_139605.1, from coordinate 40,025,703 downwards.
GGTTTAGACCACAGCGCTACCCGTTGTGGAAGTAAGTCTCGGTGCACTCAATAGGTTATGTGCACACTGGATTACAGCCTAAAATTGCTCTGCTATCGCTCAATTTCTTGGAATTTTAAAGATCATTTTAAAAATGTTTCCTATCTGAAAGATCTAAATGCAAACTATTGCATGGCCTCCAGGAGAGGACACTGCAGCCACTTTGCTCCTTTCTCTGGTATTGCTGCTGCCGCATTACACTTGAACTGAGTCACTGTAAATCATTTTGAAAGCATTGCCGAAGGGCAACCTACAAATATTCTTAATATATAAATTTATACAAATAGAAGTGCCAGCCAGCTGCTCTTCAGAAGATGCATTGTACAGGTATAAGCTATCAAGCAAATAGAAACAAGCTTTATAGATGGTTTTCTTCCCCACCTCATAATGCTAAAACCTGGGGTCATCCGAACAAACTGAACGGTGGGTGATTTACAACAGAGAAAAGGAAGTACTTATTCAAACTGTACACAATGGAATGATAGACTTCACCACCACAAGATACAACAATGTGATGGCCACCCATCTGGATGACTTTAAAAGGGGATTAGACGGGTTCATAGAAGCCAACGGTATCAACAGCTACTAGGCACAATTACTCCTGAATACCAGTTGCTGGGGAACCAATGGCAGCCATTGGCTCTTGCATCTGGCTGGCCACTATCAGAAAAGGGAACTGGAGCAGCCGGGCATTTGCTCTGATCAAGCAGGACTTTCCTTATGCTATTAAGCTGCAAATACATACCATAAAGTATACCAACGTGCATGCGGCCAGGACCACGGCCCATCTCACGGTCCCTCTGCCGCATTGCTCTCTCTGCTGCTTCCCTTTGGCTGGCAGTCAGTTCCTCCACATCTTCATCATCCGTGGCCATGCCTTCAGGTACGTAGCGATCAAGCTCTGGAATAGGGCGGTAGTCCCTAGACACGCACATTCTTCAGTTAATCAATCTGCATAGCATGCGTGACTCATCTGTATACCTCACTTAAATTTACAGCAGACACAAGCACCTGTTCACAAGCTCCTCTTAAAGGAGTCTGGTGCACAGCACCTACCCAGGAAAAACGCAAGGCACATAGGCGCAAACTGTACGACATTTGCCATTTTTGCGTGGAATAACAACTGCAGGTGTATCACCTGAATTCCGCCACAACAGAAGATAAATCTCACAGGAGGATTTGGCCACCGGAGAGCGAGTCTCCTACCTTTCCATCCCTTCTCCAAACAGCTCTTCTCCATCTTCTTCTTCCTCATCAGGGAGCTGCTCTGTTCCCAAGAGTCCTTCAGATTCATCCTCAAAGGGGGGCAGATCTCTCCCAGGACTGGAAGTGAAGGCTTCTCCCCTACGAGAGCTGTGCGCAGGGCTGGTTGCCACATTGGACTCTGAGGAATCCTAAGAAAACACATGGTGCCAAGTATAAAATTTACAATAAACAATATCCTTAAAAGCTGGATTCTTGGGGTATGAAGGGTTGTGCTTTAAACATATGGTATGTACACTACCCCATGTCAGGAAGCAGAATCCTTCCCCTGATAAGTGCAGTGCAATCATACACATGCTTCATCAGAGGTAAATCCTTCAGAGTTCTGCAAGACAGACTTGCACTAAGCGTGCACAGGGTTACTTGTTTACATGCAGGGAATAGATTTTGAAAGGAAACTTAATTCCACGTGCAAATTGCCCCTGCGTTCTGAAGTGGTGCAGCCGGGACACAGATTCGCCCCTTCCAAGCGAGGACTGGGCTCGTGCGTGGGGTGGGGTATTTTGCAGGCTGGCGTTTAACAAAAAGTCCACTTCCTTCCCTCCCTCCACCGCAGAACATAGCTGGGGTATAGACGCCGTCAGCCTACAAACACCCTCCCAAGGAAAAGGGTGGTTCTTTTAGTAAGATTCCTCCGCAGCACCCCTTAGAAGAAGGCCGGCCACAATGGGAGGAAGACAAAAGGCCCGAGGGAGGTCTCAGGTGGGGGAAAGGAAACTCTTATCAGCGTCAACCGGGAGAACCATAGAATCAGTTGGAAGGGACTCCCAGGGTCATCTAGCCCAACCCCCCGCAATGCAATCGTGTGCAGCCCCCGAGTCCAGCGCCTACTCACCGCCATCTCTGCCGCTTTTCTTCACCGCTCCCCCTTTCCTGCTCACAGCGCCGGATGCAGCCCGAATTCCGCGCGAAATGGAATCACGTGGCCAAAAAGCCCGCGAAAGCTCATGAATAATAAACAAGTCATGAATATGCAGATGAAGTGGCGCCGCCTCCTCGTGAGCGAATAGCGGAGAGCGTGCTGCGCCTATTAATCAGCTCCGAAGGAAATTGGGTGGAACTTTTGCTCGGGAGGGAGGGCAGGAGGCATGCAGCCCGACCCTGTGCATTTTGGGCTGGGGGAGGGGACTTCATTGCCTTCAGTGAGAATTGATTTGGAGGAAATGTGCAGAAAATTGGGTTGTCCTTGTGCATAGGGTTAAATTAATTGGTTTTAATAAGATTAAGTGCTCCCTAACACATGGTTTAGGCCGGCGGGAGGAGGGGGAAATGGAGATGCTGGGCCTGGGGTGATGGTTCCGTTAATGCGCGGCATTCCCTCATCAAGATTTTCCCTCGGCTGGGTCTAAAAACTTGTTTCCCATCTACTTAGCTCCATTCGCCCTATGTGACGAATTGAAGGAGGAAGCAGCCAGCAGCGCGTCCTGTGACTTCCCATTCTTTCCCACTTTTTAATCCGTTGGAGGTTTAACACCCTGTTCATGAACTTTGTTTATAGCTAGTTCAAAATACAAGGGCCTTGACTGCTCGCTGGGGCAGAATCTCACAGTTCTCACTGACGTTACTCCTCTGCCAAAAGATTTGCTGCCAACTACAGCTGCTCCCAGACCAAGGATATGTGCACACCATACACTTAAAGCACATACACACATGAGTCCTGGGAACTGTAGTTTGTTAAGGGTGCTGGGAACTGCAGCTTTGTGAGGGGAAAACTTTAGTTCCCAGGATTCAGGAACGGTGATGAATCCTTTAAACACATGATGTGTTAGATACCTAAGTTCATGGTGCTGATAATGGTCTACGAAGACTTATAGGATCTCTGAGACATTGCTGACCCTTTAAATACCCAACTAAAACTTCCAGCACATACTATCTCATCAAGGAAGCCAGTTACCGGTAAGAATCGGACCTTTAATGTGGCAACACCACTACAGCTCTCTGTCCCATTACACATCGGACAGGTGTCAACTTTACCGTCTTTTGAGTTAGACTTACTGCCAAGCAAATTTACTTAGGAACGCAGCCATTAGTAGACCTGTCTTCCCTGACCTGTCTCTCTCTGCCACTCTTTTGTACCGTCAATCACCTCTATGGATGAATAAATCATAAATGAATAAATAATGGCATTATGTAAATGTTTAACTTGGCCAGTGCCTTTTTGCTTTGCTTTTCACTTGCAGAACTGTAACATTTAAGGAACTCATCAGAGGATAGCATCATTCACGTGGCATGCCAGCTTGTTACTGATCAGCTCATATAGTCCAAAGAACAAAGTACAGGGTGACCCGCAATACTTCCTACTATTCAAGCAAGTGAGCCAAGCCACACACTAGGTGAAAAAGCAAAATAACCATGACTGCAAAACCCACACCAGCAGTATGAAGGTACCCAGATATTTTATAGAGTTTATATGCAAGATCACCGCGGCTAAAATCCTATGCACCTGAGAGTGAGACTTAATGAACAAAGTAAGACATAGTTCCAAGTAAACACACACAGAATTGCTAATACAGATTAGCTCTTTGACATTGTCAAAGTGGTTTAAAGGTTGGTAAGAGTGAATCGTTTTAGGAGACGAGAGTCCTTTGAAACACGTAGGACCGCATTTTGTGCTGTTTACGAACGGACGTTGCCAAATGGATATTAATTCTTTCAAAGGGTCCCCCCCCCCCCGCGCCTCCTCGCTGCTTAGCTGTCAAGCAATATGCTCCTTTAAGACCTTTCGCGTCCTGCCCTCTGCCCCCGCCCCTCCGCTTTCCTCATTGGCTCCTTCGGCCCTTTTGTTTCGCTTTTGAGTACGGCTTCTTTACTTAGGCGCTTCGCGATTGGCTGAAGGCTATGAGGCTTAGGGAACGACGCTCAATTCTACCCCGCGAAGTGACGGGCGAAGAGTTTATTTGCCTTTTCCTCTCCCGCAGGGAACTGTTCGCCTTCGCCCCTTCGGCTGGAAGAGGCTGTTAAATCCGGGCGGGCTGCAAGGCCCCCCGCGACGACGCAGAGAGCGGGGAAGTGACGGGTTGGGCGTTTTGCGGCTGTAGCTTCGCACGGTGCGCTAGCGACGCCCCCCCCCCGACGCCCGCCTTCTACACGCAGGCAGCCTCCTCCCCTTTTCTGGACCTGGGACAGGATCTCGGTGGCTTCGGGGACGGCCGGGCCGAAGTCCCGGGAATGAACCACCGGCGCGAGGGAAAGCGGGAGAGACCTCCTCCTCTGCCTCCCTCTGCCAGCGGGCGGGTGTAACCAGGAGGCGGCGGGCAGCGAGCGGCTTCTCCTCCGGCTGGAGAGAAGGAGACAGAGAAGGTAGGAGGAATCTCCCCCACCGCCTTCCGAAGAGCATCCCCGGTGGTCCCATATGGGGGAGCGGGGATCACCCGGGCACGGTTATTAGTGATGGCCAGGCTCCATTGGCGCGAGTCTCCAGTTGCTGTCCTCCTGGCACTGCAAAGCGAAGCATCGCGGCTCCTTTTTCTGCTGCCCCGTTTTAAGATGCCGTGTCTTCCCCTCCCCTCGATCTAGTAGCCACGATTCCCTGGCACACAGTCCCACCTCTGTGTCAGATGTGGGATCCTTAAATGCATCCTCCTCCTCCCCCCTTTCCCAAACTAATGGGATGCGATGGGCAGATGTTTGTTTGCCTCTTAAAACATTAAGTCGCAGGATCGTTCTTCAGGATTCAGCTCTCCTCTTCCTCCTTTCTCTGAATACTGTAGTTTCCCCTGTCGTTGGTTTTGATCCATATGGTAGTTTCCTTTTCCTAATGGTATCGGGGTGCGCGCGTGCTCTCTTTCCTTAAAGAGGGCGACGGCACGGAGGGTTTGTTTCCACCACTCAGCCCAAGGCCCCTTTGCTGTCAGGCGTGGGCCTCGGACATAAAGGGGATGACTGCCGCTTCCAGCATCCTCCGAGCTCGTTTGCTTGGTGCCTATTCCCTATTAGAAAACTCCTATCGTCCTCTGTGACTACAGATTTGTGTCCAGACTCAACTGTTTTATAACTGGTAACTTCTGGTAGCTTGTGTGTATAGTAAATTCTGATTGTGCTCTTAATGGGTTTTCTGTTAATGGGTTCTGGTATAAACACCTAATAATCACGTGTTAACAATATAACCACTGAGCACCTTGCCTGTGTATTTCGGAAGTGAGCGTTTTGGAAAGTTCAGTGGTGTGTGAGTTCATGCAGAGCATGTCTTTAAATAAGGGAGATAGAGACACAGTTGTTAGCATGATGATTTATGATGCTAAAGACTGTGTGGTTAAAATCTATAAGTAACCCAGCATAATGATGTGCAGTTCAGACCTCTGACATTGCAAGGACTGTCAGTCACAGATCCAAAGTTGCCCTTAGCTTTTGAACCGATGTGTTCCTACTTTCAACTCCTGCTGCATATTGGTATCATTGTATCTGTGGCTGAAATGACACACTTTTTCTCTCGCATGTGTGCACATACGCATTTCCTCCCCTCTTCCTGTTTCTTGGGACACAGTCTTGATTTTCCAAGGTAATGAGTGCTTTCTGGGCCTTTTCTTATTGGCTCTGTACTAGACACAGGGCCTTATATGATTTAACCAAGACTGAATTTGTAGCTAAGGTTGGGTTATGAAGTGTGCAGAGGTGATTTGAGAGACTGAACTGAAATTGACCCAAGACATGTTGCTTCCTGAAGAACAGGATGATGTGATGAAGATCATTAAAATTTATATAATGCACTTTGTCAAAGACCACAGGGAAGTTTTCAGCACAGAACATAAAAAAGAATGCATAGCATAATATCCATGCAAAAAATGTAAACGGCTATATAAATACAATTCATAATAATAAGCAATGCATAGTAATCATACACAGTAGTATATAATACGGAATGAACATAATCAATATCTACCAAGCAGCAATGTCAAGTTATGCACAATGTCATCCCAAGCAATAAATTCCACAACTCAACCTCTGTAAAATAAAGAATTTTATTACCTGCTTATCTTGGGTGTAACCGTACAACATAATACCCCACTTTCTACATTCCAGTGTACTGACAGTTGAATTGTACTCCAAAATTGTTGATGTAACAACATCCTGCTGTACACCTGAGGCCTGCAGCCTAGCTCAGAGCGTCAGGGTAGGCTGCATAGTGCACACAACTATGTCCTCCAAATCCTTCACTACCATTCCCTGTCCCCAAGCATGGCTGTCTCACTCTGACCCCATTTGCACTATACAATTAACACAATATCATACAACTTTAAACAGTCAGTGCTTAAGTTCCAAAGAATCCTTGGAATTGTAGTTAAGGGTGCCAAGAGTGGTTAGGAGAACACTTCCCTTCACAGAGCTATAATTTTCAGAGTTCCATAGGAAGAGGAATTGACTGCTAAACTACTCAGATAATTATAGTTCTGTGAGGAAAATAGGGGTCTCCTAACGACTCTCAACACTCTCAACACTTAAAACTACAGCTCCCAGGATTTTTTTGGCGGGGGGGGGGAGCCATGCCTGCTTAAAGTGGTAGGGTACAGGGCCTCTAATGGCAGGGTCAGCTCTGACCTGTCCAGACCAAATGTTGTTACCCTGACTGGTTTACGGCTCGCTTCCTGGTGTCTCGTGTGACAAGAAGTTCAGTGATTATGACACCTCTGTTAGAGAGAGAGCTCGTAACATGACATATGCCATGATTATGTTGTTGACAGCGAGTGTTTCATGGTGCTGGTTTCATTGTAATCAAGCTAAAGGTATTCGTAATTATTAAGGCAAACAAGCAAGTTATTGCTCAAGAGGGTGCTTGGCATGTGTCTCTTGGAGGAGATAAAGCTGAGGCTTTAAGGCATGTCAAGTTGTTTGCCAACACGTAGCATATGTGACAAGCTTGAGAGCTATGCACGCTGCATTTTACTTTGTGGATTTTGCAGCTGGAGAATGTGACCTGGTATATTCAGAATGAGTTTTTGCAAAAGCCGCGTATAATGTTGGTGCCCACCTGATTTCCCTGACAGACAATAGAATATGCACACTGATCCAGTTCTTAAATGCATATACTTTGAAATAAGTACCCTGTTGGCTCAGCTAGAATTGTGTTCTGACTGAGCAAGTATGCTTACAATCAGTCTTAAAGTGCCTAAATGCTACAGTACTACTAAAATGATATATCAAAACTCCCAAAGGCTACAATCCTAAAAGCATATATTATGGAGTAAAACACAACCGATCCCAATATGTCTTCTGAGTACTGTGTATGCTCATATTATCAACAGCTGAATTAGATCCCTTGAGTTCTAGTTCTGTGCTGTTTACAAAAAAAGAAAGAAAAAGCTTAAGACTTTCAGCAGCCTAACAGCTTCTACTGCTACCTTTTCATATATATATATTTGCTGTCCCTGTATGTGCTTGGGAGGGCAATGTAGTACAGGAGTTACCTGGGCTAAGAGAAGATATGAAGTGAGTCCAGTTAAAGGTCACTGTCTTGATAATGTTGGGGTGGGAAGATGAAACTTACTGCTTGTCCCTTGCCGCTTCTTTTTACAGTCCATAAAATCTCGTCCCAAATTTAAGGTTCTAGTGGCATAAATGAACTGAACAGATGTTTTATTGTAGTGCCGTTGAAAACCCTACTCTCACAAGCTTGTCCTTGGGTAAAATGAGAAAGTAAATATGAGAGGGTGGGGCAAGAATGTCTTGGCTAGATAAAAGGCCTCCATCTCTCTCTCTCTTTCTCTCTCTGTATATTTGGAGAGTGCTGATAAGTTAGTAAAAAATGCAGTCTCTTAAAACAAAGAATTGTTGTGTTTCTCCGAATAAGTTTTTCAGTCCAGGAAACTTAACTCTGTTAACTGTGTAATTTAAATTACTCCAACCATGGAAGTATAGAGAACGAAATATTTCCCAGCATTCCGAGACTCAAATTCTAATAGACTCTGCAAGAATTAGATTAGCTTTTGAATATTTTGTAAACTCTTTAGGATCCAGTTTTTGTCAGATGGTGGATATGGAATCTGATTTGTGGGCCAGGGCTTAGCTGTGGAGCATTTGAAGTACAATTGTGAGAACAGTACTGAGCATGTGCAGAGTGCTGCGTTTTGACAAGCAGTTACAGCTCGTTGTTTGAAATATACAGCATCTAGGAACTGAGATGGGACAAGAGTTTATAGAGCAGATTACATTAATTTCTGCTAGGCTTGAGTTCCTGGAAGTTAGCTGTGGAAGCTCTCATTTGATTTGATTAAAGTGCATGTGTCATTTGGAGGGCAAAGGATATAATGGTTGTGTAGAATAAAGAACATACCTTGGAAATACTGCTGAAGAATGCATGTAGGGAATGCAAGCAACTTGTTGATCTAGGTGTGTGTACGGTATAATACCTTTCATTAGGATCAACCAAAACATCAAAAAGCTCTAAGCTAGCTTTCAAATTTTATAGAACTTCATTCAAGCCTTGATTTTTTTTTTTTTTAGAAAGATGGTTGACAGGGAGGAGAGAGAGATTAACGTTGTTGGTAGAAGCCTAGCCTGCAATATGTGACACCCTTTAACAGTAAAATCCCATATACAGAATTAGGTCCTATTGAGTTCAACAGGGATTCAGGAAGTATTTTGCAGATTTATTACATGGTGCCTAGTGCAAAAGGTCATAGTTTGCAACAGATATGCAGTACTAGTCTTGGACAGAGAAGCAATTCTCTCCCTGTATCTCTTTATAAAAAAACATACAAGCCAGCATTCTAGTTCAGCCTTCTGCAACCTGGTATCTTCCAGATGTTTGGGGCTGTAACTCCCATTAGTCCAGCCAACATAGGCAATTGTCAGGGTTGATGGGAGTTCTGGAGGGTCCCAGGATGAGAGAGCTATTCTAATCTGTATTTCCTTATGTCAGGAGGTCGTACCCTGCTTTCCAGCAAGCTCCCAGGCTGCCTTATAAGGAGTAAAAACAAATGTGCAAACATTAGAGTCTAGCTCTGATTGAAATTAACACATGCCACATGCATAATCACTGTATTTCATATAGATTTAACTGAAAAACATAGTTAAAACTTACTCCTTTTGTTTCTGATTTTCAACTCCAGTGTTTCTTTTCACTTTAAAAAACAAGCTTGCATATGCTGTTTGGTCCTTCATGGCTTATTGTTATAATGTGCTTGAGGAGTGTCCTTCTTTGTCCCTACAAGGGCTGCGGTGTGAACTGCAGACACAGGACAAAGTTTATTTGTCTAAAGGAGCCGATTGCAAGAGGAGTGGTTCTCTTGGGTAAGGCTTCTGTGTGTTTGTTCAGCCAGAGATGCTGTATTCTACCACAGCTGTATCTGCTCAAGGCTTGGCTTTTCCCTTCACTTACAGCACAGTCGTGAGCACATACAAGTTGCCTTATACTAGGTAGCCCAGTATGAACACACATATCTAGATTTAATAAGCTGAGATATGCAGGAGACTTGGTGCTTGTGCAATTCTTCTTTGTGCACCTCTTTCCTTATTGGTGCATTGTGAGAGGTCAGGAAGTCTCAAATTGACCATAGTTTCCTGTTTTGTCCAAACCAGGGAACTGGCCCCTACATTTGAAACAAGCCAGGATCAATAATACACACACATGCACACACAGTGCTTATTTCTGGGGGTATGCAGGGGTACGCATACCCCTAAACATTTTGTGAATCTAAGTTTGGCCTCATGGAGGGGCAGTATTTCAATACAAGTAGGAAAATGAGAGTACCCCTAAACATATTTTTAGGGGGTAGGGAAGCTCTCTCTCTGTGTGTGTACTACACACACACACACACACACACACACACACACACACACACACACATCCATATGGAAAACAATAGTCACTGCACATGCCACAAAGCTGTGATATTTATGTCTTAACTAAGGGTGCTGTGTCAGGCCACTGGCCCACCTAGCTCAGTGTTGTCGTTGACACCAGGTTGGCTGATGGGAGTTGTAGTCCGAAACACTGACATGAGGTTGGCGAACGCTGATTTGCAGTGGTTCTCCAGGCAGAAATATTTCCCTGCGCTAACGAGATGTTGGGGACTGAACCTGGGACAGTCAGCATGCCAAGCATGTGCTCTATCCCTGAGCTACAGCCCTTTCTATGTAGAAAAAAAAATAGTGTTACATGTGCCTATAGGTTTAAGTGTGGCCTACACATTGTCTAACAGTATGTTAAATATTTACAGCATGGAAAGAGCACCTGTTATGGTCAGTCGATTTTGTGAGGTAATGATTGGCCATTGTTTAGGTTACTTGCTACCAAGATTTTGAATGGGAGCCTTTTCCCCCCTCATAATTTAAAAGAGGACGGATATAATTATACGCTTTAAGTAAAATACTATCGCTTCTGGGCAAAGGAAATGTATTTTCCCATTAATGAATGAAATATATTTAAATTCGCATGACATCTATAAAGGCATAATCATTATTTTTGGTGCTTTATTAAAACGGATAAAACTTGTCTTAAGAATACACAAGCAATGTGTTGTTTATTACAAAACATTGTGCAAATGTTTTCTGTCTTAAAGAGAGAGTGCACTATTATACACAATAATTATTTAGTACTATGTAAACTTTATTTTACTTTGGCTTTTCTAATAATGTGCACGTTGGGTCTTACAACTGTGGATTGAAACACCTCCCCTCCCCTCACCCCACCCCCTTTTTTAGTACTAGGAGTGGAGGCCCCAAAAGTGCCCTGCTGGCAAACACTTTTACCACAGATGTCAGTCCTTTTGCCTTCCTCTCTTTTGTCTAGTTTGCCAATACTGTATGGGTGACCAGGAAACATTCCTTAGGAGGGTGAATTAGGTCTTTTGGCCTCCAGTCACTGAATTCTCATGTAAATTTATATTGACACATGTTGTTTAAAGACTTTTGGTTTCTATGCTTTGAATGCATTGAAACATTTTAAAAGGCTTTGCTCCGAAGGCATGGGTGGAGAACCTTTGGTCCTCTGGATGATGCTGAACTACGGTTTTCATCATCCTTGGCTGTTGACCATGCTGAAGCACACAGCTCCCGAAACAAATCTAGAGCACCTGCTTCAGAGCTGTCTGGTGGTGACTTCATTTTGGCAGGAGATGGGGAGATAATTAGCTGTTAAGCTTAAAAAAACCCCAAAGGCATTTCCGATGCTACTTGGCTGCATTCTAGCACTGTGGGCCTTCAACAAATGCATGCTGTGGTGGCTTTATAGAGCATTCTTGGTGACAAATTTTTAGAGCCTAGAAAGCCAGAACTTCATGTGTAATAGATGAGCGGCATGGTAATATGTTCTAACTTGTGGTGTGTCATGTTTTGCAGAAGTGATAATTGGGTGTACACAGGGAGAAAACCCTGGCCAACACACCTAGAAGCTTCCAGTAAAACTCTGATAACCTGCTATGCATGCAGAAGGTCCCAGGTTCCACTTTCTGCCAGTGTAGGAAATTCTGAGCTAGCTGGACCCATAGATGGACTTTATATAAGCAAGTTTCTCATATGTTTCTACCTTCCTAACTATTTAGTACTGTGTGCTTATAATGGGAAATGAGCAGCATTGCCTGTGAACCACAAACTGAAAGTTTTTTGTCGTAATAAAAGAACTAATAAAAGCAGAGGAGGCAGCCTTCCTCAGCATCTGAAGTTTCTGAATACACTTCCAATGGTAGGGCCACATAGAATGCTTTGTAATAGTCTGTCCCAAGAGGTTATGGGTCTGGGTGATAACTTTGAGGCTCTTGGCCTCCAGTTGTGTGTGTAAAGTACTTGGTGTTGCTGCTACTTCCTACTTGAGCAGCTAAGGACAAAGCTAAATCTAAAATAAAGCCAGGCTGCAAACTTGGTTTACTACAGGAAAAGGAGCACAGTTAGGTAATAAATGGTGCCTTCTCCCCTAGTTTCTGGGACCCAAAATGAGGATTTACTTCAATAATAGAGGATTGGAATAGGCAAGAGGCATTCTAGGTGTGAGTTTCCTCATGAAGAGTGCCCTTTTGATGTGTGTGTATCTATTTCCTAATGATGATGCTGCCCTTTTCTCTCACTTTCTTTCCCCCCAGAGCTGTGGCAGGATGTCTTCTATAGTGACACCTCTAGTGAGGTTCTCCACGTATGACAATGCCACCTATCCACCTTCTACCACGTTAGTGGTGGCATTGGATAATGTAACTTCTGCACCCCTGACAACTGCACGGGCTGACGTCAACATTACTGTGCCACACAAGTGCTTATTGTTGTTGTATGAAGACATTGGGACATCCAGGTGAGATGCTGTTTTGTGTAGGCGTGTGTGGCTTTTGTTCTCCTTCCTCTTCCTCTTCTCCTCCTTCCTCCACTTCCTGCATTTTAAAAACTGCATTATCTTTTGTGCCTTATTTCTAGGGTCCGTTACTGGGACCTTCTGCTGCTGGTTCCCAATGTGCTTTTCTTTGCATTTCTCCTTTGGAAGCTGCCCTCTGCCAAGGCCAAAATCCACGCCACCTCCAGTCCCATCTTCACCACCTTTTACATACTGGTAAGTACAGGTCTTTCTGTTTTAGTTTTTTTAAGAGCAGGCCAGTGGGAAATTGGCGCACATGGTCTTGCCTCCCTTAAGCTCACAAACCTAGCAGCATGGTCACTGATGACACCCTGGGGAAAATCTGTGCATCAGGGGTGCTTCCACAATACAAGCTGCAATTCTGGAACAGGAATAGGCAACCTGTGGCCCTCCAGGTGTTGCTGGACACATGTGCTGATGTATCTGGCTGGATGATCTGAACCTTTTGCCTTCTTGCTCTGTCCAGTACCCAGCACCTCCTGCCCTTCTTGCTCCTTGTTCAAGAGAAGGCTCATGGGGTGAGGAAGAATACTGCAATCTATTTCCCCATTTTGCCTACTCCCCCCTCCCAATATCCTACCCTGAGATTAACAACCCTCTCCATTTAGACTGCATTGCTGTGTTTTAGAATCGGGAATGTGTTCAAATGAATCCTCTCCTTAGGGTGGAGTGAGGGGTAGCTGCTGCTTCTGTCTCTGCTGCCTCTAAAGTCCGTCCTCCCCAACAGCTTAGCTCACCCTGAGCCACTCATGGACAGCAGCCCCAGCCCACCCCCCCACCCCCCAATGCAGCAGTTGTCCACAGAAATGTATTTGAAAGAGGATTAGAGACAGAGTTAAAGGAAGGGTTCTAGGTCAGGATCTAGCAGTGGTTAGACTTTTTTAAAAAAAATCATTTACTTGTGCAATTTCATTGTATTTTCATAATTACTTCCTTTGGGGGGGCAGGACGGACTTGAAGCCATTTATAAACAATAGTTGTAAGGAGTTCTGAAAAAGCAGATGTGTGAGGAGAAAAATGTCTCCTTATGCTTTAAGTCTGCTGATTATCAGTATCTTTGTGGAGATTGCCTCCTCCAGCCTAGTGTATGTGTGCATTGTGGGTGGTTGCTGTTGTTTTTATAAATAAAAACCTCTGCTTGTTTTTTAAATTTCCGCTGTGCTGTCATTTGCACCCACTTCCACTTCCATTGCCACTTCTCAGTTACTGCATGAGCAAAAGGGCTTCTTCTGAAAGGAGTGAGGAAGGAAGGGAATTGTTCCCAGGAGGCGGAGGATTGTGGCAGCAGCCCTGGGCAGCACATGGTGGTGCCATGATTTCTGCCAATGGGTGACTCAGCCTGGGCTGACTCTCAGGCTGGGAGCAGGAGACGGGTGCAGAGTGCAGCATGCCGGCAATAGAGGAAGTTGGACGTTGTGGGATTGTTGTTGTTTTTTCTTTCTAAAAAAGAAGATGTCATGTCCTGTGCAGGCTTTCTTGTGTATTGCATTGTCAGATGTATGAGTGTCTGTTGCACAGAAGTCATGGGTATAGCCTCAGTGCAGGGAGTTCTTGGCTCTCCAGAAACAAGTTTTTCCCCTTGAGGCCGAGGCGGCTGACCTGAACAAGCCGAGCGAGGTTGGTGGATGAGGTCTTTGGGGACGTCACAGCTGTGAACTTGACAGACTCCAAATGAAGCCTGATAGGCTCCCAGACTATGCCCAGCACCAGCTGCAGATGTTTGAGTCTGCTATAAGAGCCCTTTCTCCTGCAGAGAGTCATTGCTCTCAAGAAGCTCTTTGCTTTAGCCAAACAGTGACATTGGTTTCTCAGGCGTACAGTCTATCATCCCATGCATGGGTTTGGCCCTTCTGGTGCCCATGCTCTGAAAAGTATAGTGTGAATGTTGCCTTGGTCTCATTTATAACTACAGGCAACAAGCATTTTCTATGGGGGTTACGTTCCTGACCCCTGTGTGTGTCGGCAGAGCGATCATAACCCTGCCCCATTCCACCCCTGCCCCACCCCCTTTTCCGGCCACTTCTGGGTTGGGGTGATGCTCGTGATCGTGCACATATTGAAAGCGTGTACAGTGGTCGTTACTTTTACAGAAACCAGTGCCCTTCCCCTGAGGGCTGAAATGTTTAAAGCAGCAGGGGATAAATCAATCTGCCTGCAGTGTAACAAGTCCTACAATGTTAGGCTGAGGTGTGCATGTGCATCTTACATTTGAGGCCTTCCCCTATGCAAATAGCAATTCTGGATGCATTGTGTCCCACAGGGCACGCTTGAGGGAATAATGTAATGAATCAATGTTTGGTTTTTGTTCTGTTGTAAGTGGAGGCTCCGGCCATATTGGGGTTGGTGCAAAGTGCAATGGCAATAACACTGCTTAGCTCCCAAGCACGTTAAATAATATTTATGAAGGCAGGAAAGAAACTGGTTATTTCAGGAGCTTTATCTTGGAGAGGAAGTAGATATATTTTACAGATGCAGCATAGGAGGGTGGTAACAGGATGTACAGGGAACTGTCCGAGAGGGCTGCTACAATGCAGGACATCCACAAGTACAGTACTGCAAATGCTCATTCACTTTTCTCGACAGGCTAAGAGGATATCTGCAAGGTGGTGCTAAAACCTGGTTCAGCCTTGCTGAAATCATTGTGTGGTGTTGTTGAGTGTGGCATCTGAAGTCCTGTTTACTCTGGCCTTCTGGTCCCAGTCTCCTTACAGCATCTGTCAGTGGGATTAATATATGTCAGCTGTATAGAGCCCAGCATGTAGCAGATTAGAATATGTGTGACCTCTGGAAAAGGGAGACAATGAATATTTGTGTTCTTAATATCAGTCGTAAGGAGGCTTCTGAATATGGCACACTTCAAACAAAACAAAAATCAATATTTCCTGAAGGGGCTGAAGTGTTGTTAAATGAAGTATAGCGTTTCAGAAGGCTAAGTTTTGTGGCCAGTAGTGGTAGGGTTGTAGCATTGTACATTGCATGTAACACTGAGCTGAACAAATGCTGGCAAAAATTAGTTTAGCTCCTTGTAGGTCATTTATTTTAAACAAAATAAGCTAAAACTAGGGAATACAACTCTGTTTCATTTGAGGTAGGATAACCAGTTAGCGTATTGACATGTTTTGCATCTTTTCCAGCTAGAACTGGAAACTGTGTACAGTATCCCTAATGTTCCTGTGCCAAGGATTTTGAAAGACTTTATATTTCAGAATCTTCTGAGCTGATTTCGTGCCTTAAGCATTTTTTACTGTGTTCCCCACCCCCATCTCCTGCTGCTGCTGCTTCAGCAAATGAATTGTGGAGTCTTTCCCAGATCTGAGGCTCCTTAATTGATATCCTGTGGTGTTGGCTGCCTGTTTTTTAAAATTCTACGTGCACCAGGCAGGCACCAATAGAAAATGAAGTGATTATGATACTAAAATCAGAGAATGGAGGAGCTAATAAGGATCAATATTTCAAGCCTTTAAAACCTTTAGTCCAGGTGTTGCCAGACTTCCAACTCACATCACCCCTGATCACTGGCTGTTCCCCATTTCTGATGTAGGTCTTACATGGCAAATTCTGTAGCATTTCTTTGCTGAGGTGACCTGGCTGAAGTAACTTGTTTCTTCTCAGCCTTAAAAAGAGGGAAAACCACTTCCCTCTCTTTTTCTTCTGTTCCTCTGTAACTCATCCTGTTACAAAAACAAAATAAAATGTTAAAGGGGGACCTTGTTGATTGGTCTCCCATCCCTGAAGCCCATCATGCATTTTCTCTTCTGCCTTAATTCGTAACAATTGCCATTGTCTTCTAGGTGTTTGTGGTAGCTGTGGTTGGGATTGCTCGAGCGGTTGTCTCCATGACAGTCAGCGCTTCCACTGCCGCTACGGTTACTGACAAGGTGAGTGTGGGTTTGATACCAGAGGCGAGGGTGGCTTGGGCCCCTTCTTCACCTTTTCTGGGGCAGGAATGCAAAAAGATTTGAGCTGCATTTAGTCATCAGCTACAATAATGGGTGGAATTCATTGTACCACTAACTGGGGTATGTGTGCATGGAGCAAGGTCTGCTTGTGCAACCCCCTGGACTCCTCCCCATATTTTGGGGTTTTGTGGTGGATCAGCAAGGGTTTCTGATGCCCCAGTTGTTCAACAATAGCAACAAGGAAAAGGCTTCTTCTATCTCTCCCCTCCTCACCCCCAAACGTAGGCTGCTCAAACAAAGAAATCTTGAGGAGAAAACCAGAAGTGGAGTTTTGGGTGAAAGGACGGTGAGCTCAGTTCAGTCCCGGAGAACAAAATCTTGGACCAAGCATGTGCTCAGAGACACCCTGTTCCTTCATTCTAAATGTACCTTGGCTGCTTCCTCCCCAGCCTCACCTGAACCACTATTTTGCACCTGGCTGTCTGGTAGATTGGAGGGTGTGGTTCTCTTTTAACTCTTTGAACAGTATTGACTTTTGGCCCTGCCATCCTCCCATGCTTTGCTTGGCTCAATGCTAAATCCCTTTCTAGTCTCTAATCCTACTCGAACAAATGTTTTTATTGTCTAATTGTTTTTCAGTTTTGCATTTCTTTCTTTTTTGCAAGCCGTATTTGGTTGCATTTACATCGAGACAGCCAGTCTCAGGATTTGTGTAAAACAATGTGGCTCTTCATTTAGGCAAATGAAGAAAAGCAGAGTCAATCGCCACAAGAATGATGGCCCTTAACT
Source organism: Podarcis filfolensis (assembly GCF_964270895.1). NCBI lineage: Eukaryota > Metazoa > Chordata > Lepidosauria > Squamata > Lacertidae > Podarcis > Podarcis filfolensis. The sequence continues at coordinate 40,008,441 of NC_139605.1, read as the reverse complement.
AGATGTTTTGATGCCAAGATGAGTATTTGCTGTTGACAAGTAACTTGAGGCCTATTTCCCATGGTACTTTCTTATGCCAGGGGATTGTTCCTACAAGTGCTGTGCACCTGGTTGCAAGGAGACATTACCTGTGCAACTTAAGTACACATTATGCATCTGGGTTAGATTTGGTGTCCAAAAGAGCACTAAGCATTTGGACCAATCAGAACACTTGAGATAGGCTGTGCCTAGGGTCAATATTGACAAACAGGGGGCTGACAGTAGTTGTAATCTACAGCCCTTTAAGCCAGCATGGTTTTGGAGTGAGGTCAGATTGGAACAACAGAGGAAACAGGATGATTGGAATGGAATTGAAGGATGAAACCCCCTGCGATGAAGTAACAAGATAGTTGATATTTTGTGCACAATGCCAAACGTACAGACAGTTGTGTAAGACTCGTAGCCTGAGATGCAACTAATTCTGAAAATTCAAGTGAGCACCATGCATTAGCCAATGAGGGAGATGTTAGGATGGTATTTTTTATTTTATTTTCATGGATGGAAGGAACGATGGGAAGAAAACCTTTGGGCAAGCTTCTCCTTTAGGACCTATTCCATTTGCTTCTTGATCTTGATTTTGTGGCATGTACTGTCTTCTCTAGATCCTGTGGGAAATCACAAGATTCTTCCTTCTGGCTATTGAGCTGAGCATGGTGATTCTGGGCCTTGCATTTGGTAAGGATTCCTCCTTAGCGTTGCTTGGTGCACTTAACCTTTTTCCTTGACGAGGCCATTGGAGCGTGGTGATTGTGCCCTGCTTTCGGTAGGAAAGAGCAAATCTTACCAAGCACAAATAGGACTTCAGCCAGAGACATGTAATGCTCGTGCTGGAGGCGAAAGCTTGCATTTATTGTAGGCCCCTTATTTACACCCTCCATCTGCTTTCACTGTGTACGCAGTAGGGTACTTTTGTCTGAGTGAAGAAAGGACACTTGATACATTAATAATAATAATAATAATGGCATTTCCAACCCACTTTCCAGTGTTAAAGGTGCAGTTGTTACCCATTTGTTGCATAGGATTCAGTTGCATTTCCTCAAGGCAGCCTTTCTGTGATGGAGGCATCTCATTTTCCCAGCACCCATGAGGCAGGTGCTTGTAAGCATCTATTCAATAATAGCTCTCACCAGTGGACACAACTCTGTACTTTTGTGTGCATGTGTCCCATTTCGTGACTTTTAAAACAAACAAATCTATTCAATAATTCAATGAATTCTCCTCCACTGTATTTTATTCTACTAAAATCCTACCCTTCCTTCATGATGCTCTCATAGTCCTCCCTGGATATACTGAGAATCTTCTGCATGCAAAGCAGCCACTGTTTCTCAGACTGGGACTATTTATTTCTTTAAGCTTCCCAGCCCACCTTCCTATGGTGCAGCATATTTTAAGTGGTTCCTAGTTCTCAGGACAAGAGTTTTACTCTCAACTGCAACCTCAGTCGAGAGGTTTTGCCTTTCTCTTAAAAGAGATCTGGCTTTGTTAGTCTGTCGCAACTTGGACAGGAATGAATGGCATTAGGCAGGACCTCGAACATAGGCGAGACCCCTATATGAGTTCTTGAGTCAGTGCATCAGATTTTTGCCCAGGATGTCGGGTCTGACATCAATAACCTCAGGTTTACAGCAGAATCTTAGATGCACATGGCCTGTTGCATGATGGGTCTTTTATGCTGGTTAACTCCTAATGGCATTCCCGAGCATGCATAGGTTGGTCAGGAGCAGGCAAGTATATTTCTAGCCTTTAGTCACCTGACAGAAGACCAGCCATTTTCACTTGTCAAAGAAATGACCCCTGGTATGTTTCCCATTCAGGTCGTTTGGAGAGCAAATCCAGTGTTAAGCGGGTATTGGCTATCACCACGGTGCTGTCATTGGCCTACTCTGTCACCCAGGTAAGTGTTGGTGAAACAGGACAGTTGCACAGAGTAAGGCAAATTCAATTCAACTGTTTCCTCCTGAATTGAAAGCAGCTGCTCCTCAAGAGGTTCTGAGTTACTTTTAACAGCTCAGTGTAGTAACTCACTCTGAACAGTGCAGCATTTGTTAAGTTTAAGCATGTTCTCCTTTTCTATAGTGGTAGCATTATGCCTTGTTTTGGTTTGGGAAGCCCCAGTATTAAACAGGAACATCATTGTCCACTCTTCAGGCATCTTCTTAAAAAATCAGATGCAGTGAACTTATAGGTACTGCATGTGAGTTTTGTTATGTATTTATTTACGCCCCCCTCTACACTTTGGTTGGTTTTAATCCTGCTCTTCAGGCAAAAAAGGCTCCTAGAGCAGCTTGTGAAGACAGTCCCTTCCCTCAGACTTACAATCTGAAAAGGCACAACACAAAAGGAAAATGGGTTGGGAGGGATGAGGAAATAAGCAAACTCAAGTACAAGTTCTTAGTTACAAGTTCTTATAATGGTCATTTGAGGTAGAAAAACTCAAGGAAAGGAGGCACCAAAGGTTGCTGATCTCTCAGCTATGCCTTTGGACATAACGGGCTGCTGTTGGAAGTGTAGTGCATTGGGATATGGGAGGAACCATGTAGATCAGGAGGGTAGTTGGCAGACGTTTTAGGTCAGGTATTAAGCATGTGGGGAGGGATAGGGATAGCACCAGTAGGTTGGCAGGAGGCCGGGAGAGGAGGAAAGGTGCCATTTTTTTGTAACCTGCCTCCACTCTCAGGCTCAGAGCTAAATCCCGAGACCATCTGGCACATCTTTCCTCCTGCACTTAGGGCAATTTGTTATCCTCTGCTAAATCACAGTTTATGGACTGGATAGGGGATCTTGTTGTGTGACGATGGAAGGGCTGGTTTCCAAGTGAGACCGAGTGCCTTTTCCTCAGCTTCTCATGCAGGAAACAAAGGCACCATTGTAAACAGTTCATACCCTGATGACCCTCTTGCACTGTTCCTCACCAAACTTTCAGGGAACTCTGGAGATCAGTTATCCTGATGCCAGGCTCTCTGCAGAAGACTTCAATATCTATGGTCATGGAGGAAGGCACTTTTGGCTTGCAAGCTCCTGTTTCTTCTTTCTGGTAAGTGTGATAAATATCCGTCTTGCTTGATCTGAATACCGTGAGTTTAAAACACTGGTGGTTCTTCCTTGATGATTTTCCATTCTCTTCATTTCAATGTGCTTCCTGGCATCTTCTAAACACAGCAACGAAAGGCAGGGTCGTTACTGTTTCCCACCACCTGCCCTCAGCAACCTCTGGCCCTATAACTCACCTGCTGCTTTCTTCCTTAACAGGTTTATTCAATGGTGGTGATGCTTCCCAAAACTCCCTTGAAAGATCGTATTTCCCTGCCTTGTAAGTGACTCGCCTCTCCCTTTCAAACTGATACGATTTTCTCACAGGCATTAAAAGCCAAGCCACTTGGAATATTCCGGATAGGCAAAAGGAAGTCCTTCTTCACATAGTTAAGCTGTGGAATTCATTCCGACAAAGAGGTACCAATTGATGGCCAACAGCCAATTGCCCCTGAGAGGACAGCAAGTGCAACTCCTCTCTCCCTATTCAGAGGCATACCTCCTCCAAGAGTGGATCTGCAAACGTAGCCATCCTGACTCATATGCATGGATAGCCATATCCTCCATGAATTTGTCCAGTCCCCTTTTTAAAGTCATCCAGGTTGGTGACCCTCTCTACGTATAGTGGGAGTGAATTCAACAGCTTATGACTCGGGTGGGGAAACTCATGCCTAGGGGCCAAATGCGGCCCTCCAGGCTTCTCTCTCTGGCCCTCAGGATTCTTCTCTGGCCACGCCCCCCTCCAACCACACCTTTCAACAGCACTGCTTTGCACCTCCTTGTTTTTGCCTGGCTGGAATGTGCCCTTGAATTCTGATAATGCCTGTATAGAGGGACGTGGGACGGTGTGTCTAGAAACTGGCCTATGGGAGATTTACATTAGCTGCTCTGCCCACTTTTGCCTCTAGTTCCAGCTGTGCCTGGAAAGTTGTGCGGAAGGAAATTTGGCCCTCAGCCTGAAAAAGGTTCCCCACCCCTGTAATAGGCACCTGCTAGGAAGAAGGGAAAGTGTAGGGTTTGCTTAAGTTACATAACGGCTAGGTGGAATGGCCATTTCTGGAGACTGTTCTGCAATAAGTAGCTCTTGAGCATATTTCTTCTCCCTGTAATACTGGTTTATTCCGGGTCTCAGGCTTTTCCACCTAATAGTTTGTAGTGTAGGAAGTACCTGTGATTACATTTGACCCCAATGTCTTTGCCTCTCTTTTTCAGCAAGGAAGAGTTTCTATATCTATGCTGGGATTCTTGCTGTGCTAAACCTGGTGCAGGGCATCGGTAGTGGTCTGCTCTGTGCAGGTATCATAGAAGGACTATGGTACGTATCCCTGTGGCCGGATAGCTCTGCTCAGCTTCTTCCTGGTGCTGTCACTGAGTCCTTTGAGAAGGAAGCACAAAGAGTTTCCAACACATTTGAACCAAAGCAAACTTGCTAAGGGGTACTGCTGTTGACGGCTGCTGAATTTGCAGCTCCACTGCACCCATCATGCTGTGTTCCCCTCCGTTATACCACATCTGCCTCCAAATGCCTTTCTGGATATTCCACCTGAGACTGGTGATCTCATTACTCCTTGAGAAATACAGACTCAGTGCCTATCTCCTGACATTTCCCCTCTCCAGTGGGGAAGGCAGCAGGGAGGGGATGCATTCTGCTTAGCGAATTGAGAATGGTTGTTCTGGTCCAACTCTTAGCCCTTATTGCCTGCATCTCTTTCCCTGCTTTTGATCCTTTTATTTTTAAAGGTGTCAGTAGGACACAGTTGCTCAGAGTAATATTCTGCTTGGCGAAGCTGGGCCTTCTACTCCAGGGAGGAACAGCTTTTGGGGTGGGGTAGGGAACTGCTTTTCTTGGTGGGAGTCACCACTGGTGGTGAGTACATTCTAACTTTACCTGTTCCCTTTTGAGAATGATAACTGTGGGTCCTTGTATAGAAGGAAGTTCTGTCAACCTTGGTCCTTCCCACCAAGGGACACAGCTGCATGGGTTATAAAAGCAAGCCCTGCCATGGGACAGTAAAGCAACTGGAAGAGAAGAGGTGTGCAGAGACCAAGGAAAGAAGTGCAAATGGATGGAGTGTCCTGTCTGCCATCCTTGGGACTAGGCATAGGCCAACTCCGGCCCTCCAGATGTTTGGGACTGCAATTCCCATAATCCCTGACCACTGGTCCTGTTAGCTAGGGATGATGGGAATTGTAGTCCCAAATATCTGGAGGGCTGGAGTTGGCCTATGCCTGCTTTGGACCCCCTGGGATGTTCACCAGACCAAACCTGCTGTAGCTGGGAACTGGGTGTGTGAAGAGCAGCCGAATGGGGATATAGCTGTGGGCAGCTTGAGGAAGCTTAATTCATTGGTGCTAAGGCTGGGCAGAAAAAAGCAGGTTTTCAGGGGAAAGTACTTCCCAGGGGGTCCAAAGGATGGAAAGAGAAAAGGCTCATAAAAGGGCAGAAAGAAAAAGCACTCAGACATGATGCCTTAAAGCACAGACCTGTGCTGAGAAACCTGTGCTGCAAAAGGAAGTCTGGATGAGCCCCTGGAGTGAGAGACTAGGGTGTTGTCAGCAGGTTCCAGGAACTCCCTTTGTTTTGAGATTTGGGGGTTGGTCTGTGAGTTTGTTTGGGCCCTGGGTGAGAACCAGGGAGGATGGGGGGAGTCTTGGGTAAGAGCCAGGAGACTGAGAGGTGTGGAGTGAGGAGATGTGTCTGAAGCAGAAGGAACTGATATCTATATATGTTTATTAGCAAGTCTGCATTAATGATTTTATTGTGCATTTTTGTAACATTTGTTTTTAGTTTTCTGTACACTGCTTAGAGATATTATTCACCGTATTTGTGTACATCTAATGCACCATTGAATCGAACATGCACCTCAATTTTCAAAATGAAACCAACAAAGTATTTGCTGGCGCCATCAAATCTAATGCGCATCAAAAATAATTTTCGCAATGTAATTTGGACAAGAAAGGGCTGCGTTACATTCAAGTAAATATAGATACAGTCATACCTTGGTTGTCGAATGCCTTGGTACTCGTCCATTTTGGCTCCTGAATGCCGCAAACCCTGAAGTGAGTGCTTTGGTTTGCAAACGTTTTTTAGAAGCCGAACGTCCAACGTGGCTTCCACGGCTTCCAATTGAGTGCAGGAAGCTCCTGCAGCCAATCGGAAACCGCTCCTTGGTTGCTGAACATTTTCAGAAGTTGAACAGACTTCTCGAATGGATTCCATTCGACAACAAAGGTACAACTGTATATGTTAAGCAGTGTAGAAAATGTCTTAATAATTATTATATAATTCTGTTTATTATATAATACATATTATTATTATTATTATATAATAATGATGATAAGAATCTGTAGTCCAAAAACATCTGGATTGGCCAGGAACAGATTTCTAATGACTTGTGTCTCTCTCTTCTGTCTTGACAGCTGTGTCGATGCCACCACCTTCCTCTATTTCAGCTTCTTTGCTCCGCTCATTTATGTGGCATTCCTGAAAAGTTTCTTTGGGTGAGCATCCAAGGTTGTAGCCTGCAGCACAGCCCCAGGGCATTTTACAACAACAATAAGAAAAAGTTTTAAGATGGACAAGAGCAACAATTCTAGAACAGCAGATTGAGACTATTTAAGTTAAGAAGTGTGTGAAAACAAAAGGGCCTGGCGTTGAAAGAACATCAATATAAGTGCTAGGCGGGCCTCCCTATGGGGAGAGCATTTCAGAGCTTTAAATCATGTAGGCGTTGCTAGCAAAGGTCACGTTGAAGCACAATACTTGCCTCCCACTGGGATATTAATGCAATTATTTAATAGCAAAACAAACTTCAGCCTTTAAATAAACAGTAAGTAACCACAACAAAAATGCCCAGGGTGACCTTCAGGATTAATAACATAATTAAAATAGAAGTAAAACAGCAGTAAAAGTATAAAATGGTATAAAGTGCAACAAGGCAGTAGGCTGGTTTTCCTCACATCTAGGCCAGAAAGACTCAGAAGTGGGTGGTCTCAGGTGAGGCCTACAAAGAAGCTAACTCTTCCACACATTCTCTCTGTGTGCTTCATTATGATTTGTTTTTTTAAAAAAAAATCAATTCAGTGACTCTTGTTCTTCCATCTGTGAAATGAAGATGGTATTTGACTTCATCACAGGGATTCAGGAAGATTAGACTCCTAATATCTGCGCAAAGCCTCATTAAATTCTGAGCTACTGTTAGAGTTTTTTTCTGGATTAGTGACAAAATGATTAATGTGAAATGCTGTGGAGGCCAAGCTTGTATTAGGTAGATAGGTCCCCCCCCCCTTTTTAATGCTCTTGAGTTTTAAGAAGGGGCTTAAATACATTGCCCAGCAGTTGAGCAAAGCGTGTAAACCAGCCTTCCTGAACCTATTGCCATCCAGATGTTATTGGACTACAGTTCCCATCTTCCCTGACCATAGGCCATGCTGATGGGGTTGTAGTTCAAAACATCTGAAGGGCACCAGGTTGGGGGAGGCTGGCCTAAATTTGCAGCTCAGGAGTTGCATTCCTTTTGAGTAACCACTTCCCTTTTTACTGTTCTGACTACGTAATTTTTTCAGCTTTGAGTGCCACCATGTGGCCATGCAGTGGAAATACCCATTCTAATTGAGGAACAGTCACTGCAATTAATTCAGATGGATTTCAACCGCAACTGTGAGGAACTAGCCACCTCACATTTTATATTTGATATAAAAGCAGCAAAGCTTTATAACAAGCAGTAAACAAATAGTCTCTCAAATGCCAACATCAAATTGTGCATGCTCAAAAATCACTTGTTTTATTTCTAACTTCCTTCAACACTGATTCCAAATGGAACTGACCGCGTGTGTGTGTGTGTATAGATATATACACAGCACTTTTTTCTGGGGGGATGCAGGGGTACGCATACCCCTAAACATTTTGTGAATCTTTGTACTTTTGTCCATTTACTATATTTATTCCCCCCCAATTTGAACTATAAAATGGTGATTTTCTTGAGTCAAAATGAGAGTACCGCTAAACATTTTTAAAGAAAAAAAGCACTGTATATATGAGAGAGATAATGAATGAGAGACACACAAACAAGCCCCCATACCTACCTTCCAAACCTAAAAGTGTTTAGGTGTCATGGCTAATTTTTGAACACAGTGGCTCTTGCTGTTCTTACTTGCCCTGCTTTTCTTCTTTTGAGTCCCATCATTGTGAATGAAGCAAAGCAAAAGGTTGGGTCTTAATCCACCGAGTTTTCAATCCAAGGTCAGGCAGTGCAGGATCGGGTAAGAGAACAAAGGGAAGAGGTAAAGGCCAATGATAGACAAACATGACAGTATATCTTGGGCTACGTTTAGTTCCGGTTTCCTCCAGATGATGACGGTCTGAACGGCCTGAACTAAAAGAACAGCATTGCTGGCTGCTTTTTATTTCGGGAACCGTCTGCCATGTTCTGAATTGAACCTTCTTTACTGGGAAATGGGATGGAGGGAGTTATGCTTGGAGCAAAGCATCTGCTACGCATGCAGGAGGTTTCAGGTGGTTGACATGGAATGCCAGTCCCTGCAGACAGTACTGAGCTACACAGACCAGTGTTCTGACTCGGTATCAGGCAGCTTCCGGTGTTTCAAGAAAGTAACTCTTTTGAAAAAAATTCCCCTTGCCTCTTTAATAATTTCCAGGTCCGAGCCAAAGATCCTCTTCTCCTACAAATGCCAGGTGGATGAGCCCGAGGATGTTGATGTGCACCTCCCGCATGCCTATGGTGTGGCCAAGAAAGAAGGCCTGGATTCCAGCTTTTACTCCAGCACTCAGATCGACACTGCAGCGTACTTGGATGACATTGCTTCCATGCCTTACCACGTGGGCAGCATCAACAGCATTGACAGTGACCGCTGGAAAGCCATCAACTCCTAAAGGCGATCCTTTGGAAAGATGGGTCTCTCTTGCAGCCTTGCAGCTCCATCACCAGTTCCCCTTTTGGGACGCTTCAGTGTGTCGCCTTCTCTTTCCTTCAAGTTTTTTTTCAAAAAAAAAATTAATTCTTGAACGGAGCATAAAAATCAGTCTTCCCAGGACAATAGCTCTTACCTTTGTAGAAGAACGAACCAGATCAGCTTCTAAATGCTGGATCTAAATGCGTTCCATGTGCACATGGTTGGACATGACTGCAACATTTTCTTGGTGATAAGCCACACATGCAGCTAGGAAGCCTTGGCTGCTCTTGTATAGCATTATATATAGATAGCTATATAATACATTATTTGCATTCTATTTTTATTTTATGTTTTGGCTTCCAAGAACTAGAGGAACTAGAGGAAGGTGGGACTGCTCCCCACGCCTTCAACAGCTGCAGTTTGGTGGGAATTGTAGGGTGAGAGACCTCCACAGGCTTCCTGATAGAAAGAACACTTAAGAATGAACTGCTAAATGTTTCCAGAATTCTTCGCAGAGAATCTGGGAGCAAATGTGCGCTTGTGTGTGTGTGTTTGCGTGTGTGCATTGTAATATATATATATATATATATATGCTGACTTTCGAAGAAGAGGGCAGGAAAGTAGGCAGCTGGGAAATGCTTTGGTGAAACTTGTTGCTGTGCAACTAAACTACTGTGACTGGCTGAGAAGGAGCTGTGAGTTGCATACACTGTATACGGTCTGAGTTTTTAGAATGAAAACTTAGCCAAGCAAAGAGCTTATAGAATGAGGATCTGCTTATGTGATAGTAGCAGAACTCCAGAGTAAATGGGTCCTGAGGAGCAGTGGAGGAGGGGTGTTGAGAACTGTGGTTCAAATGGGCAGTTCCAAAAAACTGGTCCATGGGATAGGACAAGGCAGAAGATGAATGGGAAATGATCTGGTAGTCTGTGTGTGAGAAATTGTGAGTGATGCTTGGGATGGCACCAAAGTGGAAAACAGGGTTGGATGTCTAGTGTGAAGGAGGGCTGTTGGACTCTGTGCCTTGGATTCAAGCTCTGTCCAGTATACCTTTAAGACCAGGTGATACTTCCTTGAACTTAGCATGAAGTTCATTCATTTCTTCTGCACTGAAGAGAACGTCACACCTGACAGTGGTGGTAGTAGCTGATCTTCAGGGTCTTCCAAGATCAGCAGTGAAGGAGGTTTATCCCAGGCATAGGCAGACTCAGCCCTCCAGATGTTTTGGGACTACAACTCCTATCATCCCTGACCACTGGTCCTGTTAGCTAGGGATGATGGGAGTTGTAGTCCCAAAACATCTGGAGGGCCGAGTTTGCCTATGCCTGGTTTATCCTTTAGGAATAGTGAAGGTGTTCCTTGCAGGAGGCAGACCCATTCTAATGCAGGAAGTTGGCTTCACCTTGTAAGACAAAATGGGAGAATTGGAAAATGATAAAAATCTGCTTTTGAAGCACACACATTTTGTGTGCATAGCTTATATTGGAATCAATGTTTTCTCATTTTCATGTTTTCATTACTAAATGCAAAAATGGGAACACTTACCCTTGTGCAAAATGCTGGAACATTTGCATGAACAGAGGTTGATCCAGGAGGCAAATGTAGTTACAGTCAATAAAATCCCAAATTCTAAGGCTGAGAAAGCAAGAACACCTGAAAAATGAGGTTTCTTTACTTTCATTTGCTGCTGCCATTTTGGGATTAATTTTAGCACCCAATGTGCAAGGTGCAGATGATCAAGGCAAATAAGCACACATCCTTGGAGGAAAGTTGCTTTGGAATTAATAGGACATGCTTTCAAGTAAACCTCTCTAGAATGGAGGTGCAAGCAGGAAAAACTACTCGGCTTTCTTCTTGTTGATAAAACATCCCTTCCTCTTCATGGCTTGAAACTTGCGCTGTTTGTGATTTTTCTGCTGCCGAGCCACATCAGGATTTAAAAGGCAACAAGATCCTTGACTTCACTTTTAAGACTTTTAAAATTACTTTTAAAGAAATACATGTTTAATTATATCTCTGTTTTGGATGAGTTGTGAATGCAGATCAAGAATTGTTGTGGTAGAGACCCGCACTTTGCCTTTAGTTTTTGTCTACCACCCAGGTTAGCCTTTTCTGAGTGTTGTTTGAATTTGATGACACAATCATTCATTCAGACTTTCTGCTGTTAGCTGCATAGACATCTCACCATGGAGGTAACAAATGTACTGTGTAGTTTAGGCTTCCGTAATGCTTATGGCGCTAGTCATACCCCAACATCTGATGCCCCAAATTTGACAAAGAGGCAGTCGTGGGAGCTGTGATGTGACCTTAATGTTATCCAATCTATCGAAATAACACGCTTGGCTGGTGCCGTAGCTTCTTTGCTTTCTGTGAAAGGCGAGAAAGGCAATCCCAATTGGCTGCAGGGCAAATGCTGGCGAAGATGTCATATAAGATGTCATACAATTAATGCTGCCCTCCCCCCAAAAAAATATTTACTCAGCTGGAATTATAGATGCTGTCTGCATGATGGTTAAATACTGCTAACCAGCCAAAGTAGGGACCCTTGGAAACGAACGTGTCTTCTAATTTCCATGGATCCCCTACAGTTTTGTTTAAAAAGTGTGCTGTACACCTAGTCCATCAAATTAAATAAACACCTGAACATGGGCTCCTTTGGTGATGTGAATCAGGATGAGGCTGTATTGGAGTTACTGTGTTTACTGTATTAGCTATCTATATCAAATGCTGGCCAGTCAGTGAGCTGTGATCAGATCTTCCATGACAGAATGGTCCCTGCCCCCTTTTCACTGACATTTTAAGCACCTCCTCTGTACATCCCACATTGTACTTTGCTGCTGAGGAGTATCTGCACTAAGTGAAGGAACTGCCTCCTTACAAGCCTTGTGATCTATGTGTGTATATATATTAAAAAAATGCCTCCCTGTTGAGCACACAGTATTGTCCATGAGCAGACAAATGTTTGTGTGCCCCTGGGTGTGTACACACGGCATGTACCATGTGATGTTGGAACAGAGATTAAAAAATAGAGTAATGTATATTTTTGTCTGTAAAATAAATGAACTTTGACATAAATTAAGGTATCCTTTCTCTCACGATAGAGGCTGTGTATATGTGCTCTTACATTTTTGCACTATTTGTTTTCTCCAGAGTTAAAGAAGAACCTGATCAATAACGAAATGCTCAGATTCTGAGGGAAAGCAAAGAACTGTTGTGTGTTTTTTTCCCTTTATCTGGCTAGGTCTTAGAAGAGCAGAAGTGATAAGGATCCCCCCCCCCAAGTAGTTCAGCATAACTGAGGTAGCAGTCTTACACCCACTTACCTTACTTCTGAGTAGGCAGGTATAGGATTTTGCTGTTAAGTCACCTGGTTGAAGTTGTTGACTTTGAAGGATGATTTGTAAGGAAGTAAATTTTAGAAATATTATAATTATTAATAAAGTTATGGAACCTCCTTTATTTGTAGCTCCAAGATGTATCTTGGCTTTTTTTTTGTAGCCTTCAGGTTTGCTCTTTGTTGCTATCCTATGACTGTTAGAATAAAACAGTGTTGCCACTGCCATTTACTGGGAATAGAACCCATTGATTTGACTATTACCGTACCTCCATAAATCACATGAATTACATTTGCTGAGTGTGAAATTCAGTGGCAGGTCAGAGCAAATGCCAGTCTTCGGTGGTTTTTATCAGGAATGGTATCCAAGCTCTCAGCAGGTTGATGTGATGACATTACACCATCCAGAAACAATGCATTAATCCGGGCTTGGTGTAAATTGGGGGTCCACAGTCCCACTTGTCACACTCATAGCCAGTATTCTGCCCTTCCATCCCCTCTTGCAAGCCTGGCAAGCTGCAAGTGTCCTAGAGATAACAATAAGAAGAAGAGTTCGGATTTGAGATTCCGCTTTATCGCTACCCTAAGGAGTCTCAAAGCGGCTAACAATCTCCTTTCCCTTCCTCCCCCACAACAAACACTCTGTGGGGTGAGTGAGGCTGAGAGACTTCAAAGAAGTGTGACTGGCCCAAGGTCACCCAGCAGCTGCATGTGTAGGAGCGGGGAAGCGAACCTGGTTCACCAAATTACGAGCCCACTGCTCTTAACCACTACACCACGCTGGCTAAGGTTAGGACTTGTTCTCATGCTGTGTTTCTGAAGCACATGGAGCACCATAGAACCCGCAGCACAATCCCAGGAATTATCTCTGCCCTGCACCATGTTTGGAGCTGGAGAAAAGGATTGTGCTTTTTGGAGGTGCCCATGGAGTGGGGGCCCTGAATCAAGTTTTGAGTTGCCTGAGTGCTTCTCAGGCAATTTGGGGAAAATTGAACTGGGAGGTGAAATCTGTGGTGATATGCCCATGAACTACTTGGTAGATTATTTGGGGGAATAAATCAAGATGATTTTTTTGAGATATGATTCGGGGTAATGAATTCAGACACCTGAAGAGGGGCACTGAACTGATTTGAAACAAGATCTAGTGGAAAATTAGCTGGGCACTGCTGAACTGAAAAGGAACTGGTTAGGGGAAGGATACAAATTAAAGAATTTATCAATGGTGATTTAGATGGGAAATTAGTTGGCTTGGACATCCATATTCTAAATCCGTAGCTATACATCTAAATAAATTCATTTAAATCTGTGGCGATATGCCCATGCCCCAGATTTTTTAAGCTCCTGGCAGCACCACTCAGGTGTTCCATTATATATGATCCAACAGAATAGTCTTTTATTATGGGAGAAATTTATATTTAAAAAATGTACAATTGACCAAAAGGACAATATTCCCCCCCCCCCATTTCATGTAGGGATAATTACTAGGCAGCAACAATCAATATCTGCTTTTGGAAAGTTCTGGGCTCAAAGTCCCAAATCTAAAGTTTTGCTTAGGCCTGTATAAGGGCTTGAGCTAAACCAGGATTTCCCAAACCTGGGTCTCCAGCTGTTTTTGGACTACAACTCCTATCATCCGTCACGGATGATGGGAATTGCAGTCTGAAGATAGCTGGAGACCCAAGCTTGGGAAACCCTGAGCTAAACCAAAAGGATATCTTGATTTCACCTGCATGCTTTGAACTGCTGCCTCCACCGAGAAGGAGACATTGAGCTCAGCATTACCGTATATTGTCCACACTGATTAGCAGCAACTTCTCAGGGTTTCAGGAAGGGGACATTCCCAGTCCTACTCAAAGTTGCCTGGGATTGAACACGGGATCTCTATGAAATGAGTTTTGAAATTCCCTTCAGTCTCGAAAACAAGTTTGCCATGAGGCATTGAGGGTCTGTTTGAGGGGAGGAGGGAAATCCTAAACCCTTGTTGAGTAAATACTCCTTTGGCTTGTCTTCAAGTTAGTAATTTGCTTTGTGACTCTGCATTTGTACAGAGGGATTGAAAGACTGAGAGAAATTAATTTCACAAGGACTCCCTTGCCTGCAAGCAGATATAATTCTTTACTGCAAAAGGCGCGTGAAGTGTGCTTCTAGGTAGTATAAAGACCTTAATTAGTTGCAAACCGGATGTGTTTTAATTGTTCTAGCAACCAGCCGGGAAGCTTCCTTGTTCTGAAAACACAGCATTCATTTTTATGTGGAAACATGATTTAAACCTGTCATTTAAACTGGGCTTTTCTCTTGCTGATTGAAATAAATGTGCCCTGGGTGGAATGGATAGCCTTTTAAAATGTTGAATTCAAATAATTGTATTTTATTATGCTTTTCGTGTTTAATAAACACTGGAGGATTTCTTTATTGTGGTTGCTATGGTAATGCATGCCAAAGTCCCTTTACAGATTTTTTTCAAAAAAACTTCCTGAGCCTACAATTAGCTGTTTCATGTTTTTAAATAGATAACAACTGTTCTATTATTTTGTATTGGCATCGGCCCGCCTTCATCATAGCATATCAACAAAATATTTGTGATTTGGATGCACCTTGTATTTTGAAAGTTCACTTATTATTAATTGCTTTTGTTGGTGCAATTATAAGTGTGTTTTCCTTTATTGTTTCCTAGGAGGAAAGGGTACCTAGGGCGGGTGGCATCAGCTACATGACGGTAGCCTGCCTTCCCTCCCTGCACTCTGTATGATGACAAAAACATTACAATTATTTTGTCTGGAACAGGCAGTTTTTCCTCCTCCAGGCTTATCTCAACACAGACATCTACAGCTAATTTTACAGTCTCCAAACTTTATGAGCCCATTTTAATTTCCCCTTTCACTTGACAACCTGTGTATTGAGCATTCGTCCTGATTGTTTGCACAAAATTTGCAGGGAGGCTAGATGACACTGCGTCAGGGAAATATTATCCCACACTTCCCAGTGCATTGTTATGTGCCAAATTCATTTTAATTATGCAACCTGATTTCACTATGTGATTGTGTCCCACCCAAAAACAAAAGAAAGTCTGGCAGTCCCCTTTTTGGCATAAATTATTAAATGTCTGGGAAGCTCAACAATTATAAGAATAACCTCAGGTTTTTTTCCAGCAAAAATTACGCATTTAAGCAGAAGCCTATTCTTGTTCCCAATTTTGCTCACTTACCAAAATTATTCACATATTGCACTGCTAGCCCTAATCAGAGAAACACATGCAAATTAATGGACACAAGTAATTTGTTTATTAACTTCAGTGGATCTACTCTGACAAGAATTTTCTCAATGATTTTTATTTTATTTATTAAAATAAATGCCTTTCACGTAAATATTGTTAGGCTGTGTACAAAAATACATTAAAATTAGATTAAAACCTACTTACAGAAAAAAATAAAATACCAGCCCACATTAGGCCAAAGCAGACATATCAAGTTATTAGAGTCAACTGTTTGGTTGGCTGCAGGCTGATGTACTTACAGAAATGATAATACCTGTTATTAGGAACATACATTTAGGTGAAAGCAGCCCAGCTGCTGGATTCTGCTGGGGAATCACTTTAGAGATGTCCATTTGTGCTTCATATGTTCAGTGCTAGAAACACTGATGTAGCCCCTGTTCTGTGCAGTTGTATCCAGTTCCAAGACAGTTGAGGCTGTGCTGCATGGAACAATGCCCTGACCCAACCTGCTTTTTGAAAAAGAAAATCACCTTTGAATGAGAGATTGCAATTTTAATAAGAGTTCCGCTCCCCCACCCCATTACTTTACTCACCAGTCATTTTTTCATTCATAAATGCAGCCACTATAAATCTCACAGGATTTTGATATTTTTCCCTTGTAAGTACTTTGCTACACTGAATTTAATATTGTGTGCTCGATAGCAGCTCCCCTTCTTTCTTCTCTCCAGATCTTACTCCCATTCCTTCTGCCCCTTTTTTCTTTTTAATGGAACTCTCAGCTTTAAAAACAGACTTATGGAGCTGTCCCAAATATATCAGTGGAACTAGCTTCAGTTAAGTTGAGAATAAAGCCACACTTACCGTACTTGGCCACATCTAAACCATAGCCCTAATTATTCTATGATTCTAGCTTAATGATTAGGGATCATACCACAAGAGGGAATTAGAAAATAAATTAGTCCTGGTATTCTTATTATTATAACTCCTAAAATAAATATTAAAAACAAAACTTAAACCACTGCACTGTACTTGAAGTTTGAAAAGTAGTCTGGTCTGCTATTTGTGAATTCTCACAATCCAAAATAGCAATAAAGAAATAGCAATAAAATCTAGTCAGCAACTAACTTCAAACTATGTTCAAGGGCAGCTTGATCCTAAGCACGTTTACATAAGTAAGTACCCTTGTGTTTAGTGGGCTTACTCTGTCCACCAACCAAGCAAATGTGCATATTCCAGAGTTGTAGTTTCAGAGAGAAGCTGTCAACTATGCTCCTTGCTAGGAATCGACGCTCGAAAAATTAAAATTCTGCGCATCCCAAAACCTATCATTCATCACAGTAGAAACCGCGTGCAAAATGCCATGGGCAAGTAAGAATACAGAAGTGGCAAGGGCAATGGATCAATCTTGATTAGCAGCAAGCCTGCCGCCATCCTAAAAAAAAACACAACACAACCCTGTGTTTAAGGGGCTTCTGAAATGAATGGACTGAACTGCACCTCTGTAGTGAAAGTGGCGCCTGTTAGCTAAAAGAGGCCCAAGGTCCCAGGTGAGGTCTTGGCCCAACAGCTGAGGCCATCGCGTGCTGTCGCAGGACGCAAAGAAACCTCCTGCCTTCCCGATCCATTGCATCCCACCTTCGGCCGGTAAGCAGCATCCTCGGCCGGCAGCATGCGGATAAGGAAGACCACAATTCCCAGCGTGCTTTGCGGCCGGCCTCCAACACCGCGCCTTGCCATTGGCTCCTTCGCCGACAGCCGCCAACCAGACGCGGGCTTGTAGGTTGGTAGAGCGGTGTGTTTCGTCTGTGTGTAGATCTTGCTCTTTTCTGCCCCATCCCGTGTAGGGAGGAAGCCGAGGGAATTGGTTTTCCCGCCCGCGGTGGTTATTCCTGCTGTTGCTATGGGGGGTGGCGGGAGTAGCCATGGCAATAGGAAGGTCTCCTTCGAGATGGATGAGCAGGAGCGAGTGCGAGTCCTGCAGGGCATCCGGGTGAGTAGGAGGGCGAGCGCGGGGTGGCGGGCGCCTGTCTGGTAAAGGGCTGGAGGCAGGAGGAGTAGGGGGGACGGGGCGGGGGACTAGGCAAGTCCGGGGGGTGGTGGAGGGGGGCATGGGAGTACTGAGAGGATGTCTCTGGGGAGCAGGGACACGGGATCTAGGGGTCATGGGCTTCTCTGGATTGAGTGCTAATGGTCCCCAAGGTTATAAAGTGTGTTTGGTAGGGAAAACATACTCCCGCTTTCCTGAAGGTGTCCACCTACATTTCTTCTTAAAGCCCACGACTCCTTTAATGTGACACGTTTAATAGGCCCATGAGTATCAGTTGCTGGGGAACCCAAGCGAAGAGAGTGTGCATGTGGGCTTCCCATAAGTTTCTGGCTGGCCACTCTGAGAACAGAATCCTGAATGGGGTGGGCCTCTGGTCTGACCCAGCATGGCTTTCCTTATATCTTTCATTCATATATATATATATATATATATATATATATACACACACACACACACTGTTTTACAATTTAGAATATACATTTAAACCTTAAGAAGGGAAGTCATTGATATTTTCTCTTTCCATGATTCATTTTGCATAGCATAAATCCCCACATATTTCATATAAACTAGACCATTATTATTCCATTATTACTTCCATCAAAACTTATTTATACTGTTCAAATTATCTTAACGCTGCCAAGTGTACACAATTTCCCCCCCATATATTCAGTAATAATAATAATAATAATAATAATAAATTTTATTTATATCCCGCCCTCCCCAGCCGAAGCTGGGCTCAGGGCGGCTAACAACAATCAAAATAATCCAACATTCTAAAAACATTCATTATAAAATTAATTAAAATCAAATTAACATTTTCTTCTTTAAACAAATGTTCTTCTTGTTCTCTTATTCTATAAGTTAGATCCACAAGCTGTGCATATTCCATCAGTTTAAGTTGCCATTCTTCTTTGGTTGGGACCTCACTTGTTTTCCATTTCTGGAGCATCTTGTGGCTTAGGAAGGCAGATGGCCTAGTAGCCTTTTTATTAATAAAGATTTCTAGTGTTTTAAGTGCTCAAATTTCTTTCTAATTCTTAACTTCGCAACGGTTTTGTGAGGTTGTTTTTTTTTCAAATCCCATTTTAGACGTGTGGCGTTTAATTTGAGAATGATTTTGTTGACCGCTACTTGTCATGTTAGTGAGTGAAGAGGGATTTGA
Source organism: Podarcis filfolensis (assembly GCF_964270895.1). Lineage (NCBI taxonomy): Eukaryota > Metazoa > Chordata > Lepidosauria > Squamata > Lacertidae > Podarcis > Podarcis filfolensis. Next base: position 39,989,702 of record NC_139605.1, on the reverse strand, counting down.
ACCCAGGTTCAAACCCAGTATAATTTGTTGAATGTAGGAAGCAGGTGAGGAAAAAGAACATGCTACTCCTGCTCATAAAAGCAATATGGAATTGTAGGCAAGTAGGGATAGCCTTGCCATTTAACAGCACTGCAGATGCATACAGCTGTCAATTCAATTAAATCATGTGTATGTGGGAGAAAAGGGTTCTGACATGTTACAGTACAGTCTTCAATAGCTTCTGTATAGAAAGCTCATTTTATATTATTATTATTAATGTGCATCCAAACTTAGAGAATGGCAGTACGTCCAACAGAAGTGTAGTCTCAGAGTATGACATCTGGACTATGCAAAACAAATTGGTATAAAATGCACATTGTGGTACAGTGGTACCTCGGTTTTTGAACGTACAGTGGTACCTCGGTTTTTGAACGTACAGTGGTACCTCGGGTTACAGATGCTTCAAGTTACAGACTCCGCTAACCCAGAAATAGTACCTCGGATTAAGAACTTTGCTTCAGGAAGAGAACAGAAATCACGCAGTGGCGGCGCGGCAGCAGTGGGAGGCCCCATTAGCTAAAGTGGTACTTCAGGTTAAGAACAGACCTCCAGAACGAATTAAGTTCTTAACCCGAGGTACCACTGTAATCCATTCCGGAAGATCGTTCGAGTTATGAAACATTTGAAAACCGAGGCGCAAAGGGCTGTCTGCAAATTCAGTAGAGAAATTTGAAAAAAACTCAGCGGAAGCTGCTCAACTTCTGAGGTGCGTTCAAAAGCGGCAGCATTTACTTTGGGGTTTTCAGCGTTCGAAAACCAAAACATTTGACTTCCGAGATGTTCGAAAACCAAGGTACCACTGTATCTGTGTGTATGTTTTGAATAATTGAGGCAATCCTAAGTTCTTAATATCAGGGGGATTTCTCTGTAACCGTAAACATCTTTTCATTTTACAAGGCCCCAAGTACTCTGTTGCTTGTGAGTGCAGAATGACAAGAACCAAACTGCAAGTCATTAAACATTGCAAGTTTACAAATTCAAGTGTGGAAGTGTTCATAAAACACTGGATCGGGTTTCAAGCAATATTATTTGTATTAGTTGTAATTGATTAGTATCTGCTCTCCATCACAAAGTTACTAGCTAAGGGAATTTTTTTTTAAAGCCTCGTCAGCTTCCCAAGTACAGTAAGCAACTTTAAAAATATATATAAAAAGCTTTTTGGCAGTATGCAACTTGTAGAAGGTACATTGATTTAGCTTTGGTTGTTGCAAGCAGTTCTGTCATGAAGACTAATCAAAGTGGTAGATTAAAGAGTATTAAACAGAGATCAGATAAGGATTGAAAACAGCTGAGGAAAGGATAGCAGAGAGAGAGAGAGAGAAGAAACAAAACCTCACTCTAAGGAGAAGAATGTTGGAAGATTCAGGGCCAACAAAAAAAGTACTTTTTCATGCAACACATCATTAAATTATGGAATTCACTCCTATAGGAGGCATGATTGCCACCAACTTGGATGCCTTTAAAAGAGGAGTAAACAAATTAATGGAGAATAAGGCTAACAGTAGCTACTAGCCATGATGGTTGTGCTGGGCTCCACAGCCATGGGCATAGCCAGGCAACTGCCCCCCAATCAGGTAAATAAAATATTTACCGTATTTTTCACTCTATAAGATGAACCAGACCATAAGACGCACCTAGTTTTTGGAGGAGGAAAACAAGAAAAAAAAATATTCTGGATCTCAGAAGCCAGAACAACAAGAGGGATCGCTGTGCAGTGAAAGCAGCAATCCCTCTTGCTGTTCTGGCTTCTGGGATAGCCGCGCAGCCTGCATTCGCTCCATAAGACGCACACACATTTCCCCTTACTTTTTAGGAGGGAAAAAGTGAGTCTTATAGAGCAAAAAATACGGTAACTAACTGATGAATTGCATGGCAGATAACTCAGTCCCCCCCCCCCAACGTAAAGCCTGTCCCCTAAAAGAACTGACTATGCCCACATCCACAGCTAAAGGTCCTACTGGCAGGCTTCTCACAGACATCTGCATCTGGCTGGCCACTGTGAGAACAGGATGCTGGACTTCCTGGGTCATTGGCCTGATCCAGCAGAGTCCTTATTTGGGGAAGGGCAATTTGATAATCCTGTTCTTGCTTTCTATTAGAGAAGCCTTATCAATCTACAGTGGTACCTCGGGTTACATATGCTTCAGGTTACATACGCTTCAGGTTACACACTCTGCTAACCCAGAAATAGTGCTTCAGGTTAAGAACTTTGCTTCAGGATGAGATCAGAAATCGGGCTCCGGCGGCGCGGCAGCAGCAGGAGGCCCCATTAGCTAAAGTGGTGCTTCAGGTTAAGAACAGTTTCAGATTAAGAACGGACCTCCGGAACAAATTAAGTACTTAACCCGAGGTACCACTGTACAGTAAAAGGGTTAGGCTTTTCTTTTTCTTTTTAATTTCATACTAACATATATATCTGTAATCATGATATGTTTATTTGATATTCTTGTCTCTTGCTATTTTTATCCTTATGTGTGTAGACCCCTAGGAATAGGGTAGGCTAGAATTCCAAATGTATTCTAAAAATAATTTTTAGAAAATCATTTTCTAGCATATTCAGTTCCTTTTTTGGGACATTCTCAAAGATGGTAACTTTACACTTCCAGCATTGCCTGAGGAGTGTCAAAACGACAAATTAATACCTGCTAGGCAATCCCTTTCCTATTCATTCCTAAATGTATTTTGGGGGGGTTTACTGTATACCTTTCAGGTATACTTACAGTAGCTTACAGAAAAAAATACAACAAAATAATCTGTCTTATTAGGACAGTTTTTAAATCACTATATACCCTACACATCATAACAGCCCATTAGCAGCAGACAGCAAACTAAAATTTTGACTAGTGAATACTTATTTTCCTCTAGAGTGCTTGTCATTCTTTTGTTATTAAGGGTAAGGTGTTGCATCTCTGATAATTTCCAGACATGAGATGGAGAGATGAAGGCAGCAGCACATGAATTATGATTTCTTGATCTCCAACACTTAGTTTGGGGATTCATCCAAATTCTAATACAGGGGTGGCCAACTCCCGAAAGACTGCAGTCTACTCACAGAGTTAAAAACTGGCAGTGATCTACTCCCTTTTTTGGGGTTCAGGTCAAAGTTGTTGAGCTTCTTTGGGAGGAGCCATGGATCTACCAGTGATCTACCACAGACGTTCAGTGATCTACTGGTAGATCAAGATCTACCTGTTGGACGTGCCTGCTATAATACAACTAGTCTCTCTTTTTCTTTCTCTCTGCTTTTAAAATTGTGTTAGCTTTCTGAAGATGTGGTGAAACGAATGAAGGAACCTTTCCAACCTAAAAGGGATCAGCGATCACCATCCTTTTCTCCGCCTCCTTTGTCACAATCTACAGAAGGGAAATGTAAGACGTCTACAGGTATAGTGCTGAATTTTTACAGTACTCATATGGGTGACATATGGCTGTCTTCCCTTTTCACAGCACACTTGTGTTTCATCAATGCATCAGCATTTTTAAGGTAACAGTGACTTAGTATATTCTATTTCCATTTAGCTGGGCACATGTTCTGGGCCCATTGTTGTTCAACATCTTTATAAATGACTTGAATGAAGGAGTGGAGGGGATGCTCATCCAACTTGCAGATGACACCAAACTGGGCGGGCTAATCAATGCCGCAGAAGACAGAATCGGGATTCAATGTGACCTTAATAGATTGGAGAACTGGGTCCAAAGTAACAAAATGAATTTCATTAGGAAAAAATACAAGGTTCTACACTTAGGTAGGAAGAACCAGCTGCACAAATATAAGATGTGGGGGGACATCTGGCTTGCCAGAAAAGGATCCAGGGGTCTTAGTGGATCACAAGCTTAACATGAGCCAACAGTGTGATGCAGCAGCAAAAAAAGCTATAGCTGTTCTAGACTGCATATAGTGTCCTGATCAAGGGCAGTAAGAGTATTGCTCTATTCTGCCTTGGTCAGACCATACCAGGAGTACTGTATCCAGTTCTGGGTGTACCACAATTTAAGGAGGATATTGACAAGTTGGAACATGTGCAGAGCGGGGCAACAAATATGATAAAGGGTCTGGAAATCAGGCCTTATGAGGAATGGTTGAGGAGTTGAGTATGTTTAACCTGGGTAAGGGACTGAGAGGAGATATTATAGCCATCTTCATATATCTATCACATGAAAGATGGAGCAAACTTGTTTTCTCCTGCTCCGGACAGCAGAACCCAAACCAATGGCTTCAAGTTACAAGAAAGGAGATGCAGACCAAATATCAGGAAGAACTTTCTGACAGTAAGAGCTGTTCAACAGTGGAACTGACTCTCTTGGAAGGTGGTGTGCTCTTCTTCATTGGAGGTTTTTAAGCTGAGGTTGGATGGCCATCTGTCATGGATGTTTTAGTTGAGATTCCTGCTTTGCAGTGGGTTAGACTAGATGACCCTTGGGGTCCCTTCAAACTCTACAATTCTAAAATGTTTTGTTACTCTACAGCATTGAGAGCCAGTGTGATTTAGTTGTGGTTTAGTGTTGACCTAGGACTGAAGAGGCTAGGATTCAAATCCTTGCTGGACCATAAGGTCCACTGGGTGCTCTTGGGTCAGTCACCAACTCTAATCTAAATCTAGCTCACAGGGTTGTCATAAAGATAATATGGTGGGGTGTGGATTTCCTTTACCATGGTTTCCTTGGCAGAAAGGTGGGATATAAATGCACTAATAAATAGAGTAAAATGTAGGGGAAAGCAACCATAATACCACTGTTATATTTGATTGATTATATTTGGTGCTTAGGGATTGTACCATAAGCATGTAGTGTAGTTATGTGTGTTCAGAGGTTCGCGAACCTATTCCAGATGTTACCAGTGAGAAAGAAGTGGAGGAATTCTGATGGAGCTCAGCTGTTTCATTCTCTGCTTAATGGCTTGTTTCAAAGAATGGTCTCTCGTGAGTGGTTTGCTTACCTAAGTCAGCTGGTTCTTGATTTCCTCTGTAGTCCCTAAACAAGCATTCTTGGCTCATCTGTCAGTTGTCCCTTCAGGAGCCTTAATCTTGTTGTTTTGAGGGATCTGGAATGATTTGTGAGCTAGTGAATCAGTTCTTTACAGGTTGAAAATGAGCTGATTAGCTTTCCCCCACAAAGTCTAGTTGTGGGTAAAAAAATAATTGTAAGAGCCACTACTCCCACCTGCCTTGTTCCGTGTCATAGTTACAGGAACAATTTATTCAGTCTTCATGATTTAACAAAGATTTTCTCACTCAATCGTAGACCATTTCTAATTCAACTCAGTGACTTGCTGGAATGTTACACCTCTGCCCTTTATACATCATATATTTTAATTAATCAAGGAGAGAGGCAACTTTTTATTCCACATTAGTTGTATTCTTCTTTTCTTTTCTCCAGAGATCCGCCCACCAACAGCTGACAACTTGGGCCGAAAACCCTCTGAAGCAGAGGAGGATCTGTACAAGAGGTGAGATACGTTTGCATCATAAGATCATCATCCAGATTCCTCGTGTTCTTTTGAGGCCATTTACATTGTGCAGTGCTACTGTTTTGTGGTTGGTGGGAACAATGCAGTGGATGGGAGAGCTGAAATTGTCTTTCATTGCTTTTATGCTACCACAGGCCCAACCCAACCTTTAGGACAGATGTGGAGAACTTGTGATCCTGACCAATATGTTATTGGTCTCCAACTCCCATCAGACCTAAGCAGCTTGGACAATGCGCAGGGTTGATGGGATGGTTGCCCTGCAACATTTGGAGAACCACAAGTTCTCTACCCAGCCTTTAGGCAATGAAGAATTTTCTCATTCCTGGTATTACGGACTATCAGAGTACTTGGGCATGTATGATCTATGTTGTTGTTTAGTCGTGTCCGACTCTTCGTGACCCCATGGACCAGAGCACGCCAGGCATTTCTGTCCTCCACTGCCTCCCGCAGTTTGGTCAAACTCATCCTGGAAGCTGCGAGAACACCATCCAACCTTCTCGTCCTCTGTCGTCCCCTTCTCCTTGTGCCCTCCATCTTTCCCAACATCAGGGTCTTTTCCAGGGAGTCTTCTCTATATGATGATCTATAAGATGGCATATTAAAATCTATTCTCTTCCCTGGGCGGGGGTGAGGTGGTGTAGTGGTGGTGTCACTGAATAGTTGAATGCTGGAATGATTGGGTATGAGCCAATTGTGGGTGCATCACCTTCTGATTCGATTTCTCATTGCTCAATTACATTTATAGCTCATTGTGCTCCAGAAATTCAAATGGTGACCTGGTCCCATGAGCTGGTGATTATGCCATGTAGAGCATAACTCTTCTCACTATGGTTCCAGCCACGAGAGCTGGATCTTAATTTGGAGGTCCAAAGGGATTTGCTGAGCCCTTCCTTCTCCCAACAGGTATGAGCAAGAGCAGGCAATGGTCCAAGAGGAGCTACTCCGACTGGCCAAAAGAGAGCGGGAGGCAGCCAACGAGAGTCTGAATGTGAGCCTCCAGCGGGAGAGGAATACCACCAATGAAGAGAAGCTGAAAGCAGCCCAGCTGGTGAGTATCACAAAAGCTTTTCTGGGAGGTAGCCCCACCCCCTGGAATACCATCCCTCAAGTAATTCATGAGGGAAAGGCCATAATAAGCACTTCTTAAAAAGTTTAGCCATACTTTCTTGGACTCTGACATTTAATTTTTGATTTCCTATTTTCTTTACAGTTCAGTTTTATTTGTGATACATTGTTTTGTTCAGGTTTTTTTACATGCTTTTATGAAACTTTATTGATTGCTGTGTTTTTATTCTTTGCAAACTGTTTAGAGGTTTCCTATGATACTAAGTGGTATAATTTGTGTAATAAACAGTTTAGTCTATAAACAGGTTTTTATTTAATTAGTCAGTTAAATGTTAAAATCTTTTTCATAGCCCCTCCTTGAGTTGTATAACTCGTAAGAAGACTTTAAGGCAGGAAGAAGATACATGAAATAGGGATGGCTATTGGCCATGTGGACTATGGCTGCAGGGAGTTGAAACCCAACATCTGGTTTCCCCGCCTCTTTTATGGCATCTTTCCTGTCTAATCTGAAAGGAGCAGTTTTGACAAGGAGTTAAAAAAAAGAAGGGAGTGAATGTCTGAGGCAGGTGAAAGGTGGGTGAGACATCATGCCTGGCAGCTGCAGTGTTAGTGCTGTTACAGCTCTGGAGAAGTGATAATTTCTTTTTTTGTGAAATGTAATTATCAGGCTATTGTAAGGGGGGGGGGAATCAGTGAATTATTTCCAAATTCAGAGCACTCTTGTCTCAGAGAGTTGGCTCCACAGTTATGTGGAGTGCTCTTGCTTGCCTCTGTGGAAATTCTCTTAATAAGTAATGAGAAGAAAGTTCAAGAAGAGGAGACACCTGCCTCTAAGAAAATTAAGGGTACCACAGATGAGCAATTTCAAGTTTCTCGGTAGTACCCACAGTTTTCTTGGAGGCTGGCAGGCTTCTAAACCCTGCCATGTTACATTGTTTGAGGGGCTTGGAGGAGTGGCAAACATATGCAGTCCTGCATTGTTTGCATCCATCTGTCTCAGGAGGCAATGGAAGAGTATAATTTTGGGGCTGAAGTCAAATCATTGGAGAGTTTCAGCACCTGCTGTGACTGTCATTCTGAGCTGCGTAAGTGTAATTCAGGCAGCAGAGTCAGAAAATGAAGCCTCTTTTTTAGACCAAAGAGATGCCTTGAAAAGAATCAGGAATAACTGATTCGGGGTGACTTTCGGGGTATCCTTGAACACCTGGTGGAGAAACCTAGATGTGAGTATATGAACTTGTGTTGGCAGTAGAAAAATCAACAAGCCGACATAAGAGCTTTGGTGGCTAGTAGCATGCTGTCCCAAATAATTTTGAAATTTCATGTCAAAATATGTTCTTCTAAGGCAGAATACAAAGTTTTTTTTACAGACAAGTGTATCTGTATCATTCCAAATAGGAACACTTTTTAAGAATTTCAGGGTTCAAGTCTTTCTAGCATATAGTAACAATTATTTTTAGCTGGTGCTTTTATATAGCATTTTTGAGTGCCTTAAAGGCTTCACGCACACTGTCTTATTATGTTCTTGCAGTTTTAAAGCAAGGTGATAAGAGTCTACACTTAAACTCTTGTAGGATATTGAAGTTCGACACAACCAGCAGCCAGTAGGCATAGGAACCAGATAGTACAATGTGTAATAAAGCAGGCATAGTTAGACATCGCATGTTAGAAGCAGGGAATATCCTTTCATTCTCTATAAAGTGCCCTGTACGTGGATGATGATGCTATATAAGTATATAGATAAATAATTTCAGGGTACGAATCCTGAATTTCAGAAGTGCTTAATCAGCTTGTTCCTCTCTCAGGCATCCCAAACAATCTAAATGTTCACATTGAGTCAGGGAGGTGGAGGCTATAAAGTGAAAAGTCACTTGCTTGGAATGTTGGAAAGTATGTTAACCTAATTTATATTAACCACGGCCTTAAGTGAAATACAGACCGACTAACATGGATTTTAAAATTCTCTGCTGTGAGAATTCCTAATGCAAATCAAATGGATTTTAACTCAACACTGGGTAAAAAGCATTTTTCGTCCTTATTGAACAGTGTCCATGAATGCTTCTTTGTATTGAGACACTGTTGGTAAGATGACGCTGAAATTAATGAAAATTGGATGCATACATTATTCAGACAAGCTAATGTTGGTGTTGCTCAAACCTCTTTCAAATATCCTGCAGTCATTCATTAAGCTGATGACTTTTGCTGGGCTTTTCAGTCATTTGGAAGAAGTATTATAGAGCTGTCAGGTTGTGTGTGTGTGTGTGTGTGTGTGTGTGTGTGTGTGTCTGTATCCGTATCCGTGCTTTACTACCATAGTGTTTGGTCAAGTGGGTTTCACAGATTTTTACAGCAACTCAGGTTGCAATCTGTAGAAGCTGAAAGAAACACCCAGAAGGATGATCAAAACTTCAGTGTACATCATTTAATTTTTAATTATGTCAGGCTCTCTAGTACAGAATGCATTACTCAGTCTTTTTCTCCATAGCATGCCCCTATTACAGTTACACAATGCTGGTTCAGGACTAGTAAACTAGTCATATTTCCTCTATCTACTATTCTGACAAGAGGGAAGTTGCTCCTCCAAAACGATAATCTGTAAAACCGCTGATTAAGGCACAATTCACATCTTGTGCTTGTCTGTTATTGCTGTCCATTTTAATGAGACTTGCCAAGACATTCCCAGTGAGTTAATGCCCTTCTGTTTTTCTAAGATGAAAATTTGTCCAATCTACTCTCCACCTTCAAAAGTCTTAAATTATCCTGGAGTTCTGGTAAGAAAGTATTCTTTACCAGTTCTCACGTTTCTGCTTTGCCGTGTGATCAAAGCTGTACCCTACAGCAGGCCTGTGCAGAGAGGGGTGGAGGGCAGCTGGGTATACTGGAAGGCAGGATATAATAAAATAAAATAAATAAATAAATACAATTAACGTGAAAGCCAGAAGCAGCAGGCATTTAGGTGCCCTGTGCATAGTGGTGCACTGGGAAAGAATGATATGTCAGTGGTCAGCCTATGGCTTCTTCTGAACTATTGGGAGTTGAAGGTCATACCATGTATCATTGGAAAGGTCACCTGGAGACACCCTGTGCCCTTGCTGTAACAGTAATTCAGTCATTAATACTCTCGCGTCGAAAAGGCACCTCGGTTAGAGCAGCAATATTCCTTCTTCACTTTGCCACTCTCGGGCCATAAATCTGAATACAATGGCTGTATATTTTAAACGATTTTGCTTTGATTGCATTGAAAGCCATTTGGTGTTTAATCTGTGTTCTTTACGGTTTTCATCCACTGACTTTTATTATTATTAGTATCTGTGCAAAGCGATGGCTCAGTCTTACTGCCCCGTGTGCTTCCCTGGGATTGTAGAATAGGCTGCAAACTGAAAGCCACCAGACTTCTGGGCATAATTAATTACTTATTTCATAAAAGAGGCCCTTTGCTTGAAAACAGGCGGAGAAGGAAGCTAGCTTGGAAGCCAGAGAAGCAGTGAGACTTTATTAAGGCACTCTCTCTGTTTCAGATTCTGTTGCTGATTTGGGGTAAAATCAGAAAAGCGGGTACTTCAGGGTTCTCTTTCACAGCATTAACCATACAGGATACTTTTTTTGTGTTAAATACAAATAGTGCTCTGCAAATGCACTATAGGTTTAGTCAGGCTTGCCTATGTTCACCCCTGACCTTCCTCTCTGCTAATTCTGAAAGGGTCCAGCTCTGTGCCTCAGAATCAACATTGCAAATGAAGCACATCATTGGCTTATATTTTCCTTTGGATAACTTTGTTTCCATGGTGCTTGAATAGATTTGTAAATTTATTTAGCAATGGCAGGGAAGTCAAAAAGGATGGTTGATTGTCCCATAGGGGTTTCGGGGGAGAGTAGCCATAGGAGAGGCTGGCTCATGAACTTTCACACATTTCTGTTTCCTTTCCTGTCAAAACCAAAAAGCCCAGGCTCACAATAGGTTTAGAACTGAAGGGAGGTAGATCAGCATGCTTTCCCTCCCTTTCACCCCGAGGACATCCAGGAACCTGATTTAATTTAATTTATTTGTTTCTTCGGCTTTTTTCTTTTTTAGGGCAAGGCCCTCACAAGGCAGCTTATGTAAGAGCAACAGTAGAATCCAGTATCATATTTCAATAAAAAGCAATAATTTGAAACAGCAGTCTCAAACATTTCACAGGCCGGTAACTCACCACTGTGAAATTGACTAAAAACAAATCTAAAAGATTTTCAAATGAGCAGCGATATATTATAAGCAACTACGTGTATGTTCCATATTTTCCCCGAAATAGGATTCCAAGGTAGATTACAGAAGAAGAAATCAGAAAAATAATAAAAACAATCAAAGGCATTCCAAAACCAAATATGTTGATGGCAAAGAAGCAGAAAAGCTAGCTCTAAAAGCAGTCTAAGAAAGAAAGACAAAGTGATACAATTCTGTTTCCCTTATAAGAGCACTCATGACAGTGAACTAACTAGGTTATCTCCCTCCCACCCCTCTTACAGAGGGATGAACAAGCATAAAAAAGATATCCAGCCACTTCAGATAACCACTATTTTATCAAAGGAGATATATATATATATATATATATATATATATATATATATATATATATATTAAGGTCTATCAGTGATGCTCCTTGTTAGCTGTACTCAACGTAGACTCATTGAAATAATGGACTTAAAGTCCAATGGGCTGGTTCCAAGGGTGACAAAGTGGTTTGATTTTGCTCTGTGCCAGAGATGGAGAATTTATGGCCCTCCAGGTGTTGTTTGATGTCAACTCCCATCAGCCTCAGCTAGCACAGCCGATTTTTAGGGGTGATGGAAATTTTAGTCCGACAACATATGTCTGGCCACAAGTTCCCCACTTTTGCCCTATGTTTTCCTGTGAACAAAAAGGATTTGGGGGCTCAGCTTAAAAGTGGCCAGCCATGTTCACCCCCTGCAGCAAGGACCCCTAGCTCCTATGTTGGGTTCAGGGCTCAAGGCAAACCTGCCCACCCCCCATGAGCCATGAAGACATCACAGGAGCTTTCAGTTCCACATACTTCACTTCAGCCCCTGGATTGCCAGCTGGGACTAGCAATGGACTTGCACCTAGATGCTGCTCTTGCTTGGAGCAGGAATATCGGGTCCATTTTGCAGCAAATGTATGGGGTTTCTGCTGTGGGTAGACTCACCGCCTGCGTCCACACACTCATAGGGAAAGTTTAAAATAAGTGATGGGTTCTTGCTGTTTATAGCTAGTTGTCTAAACTGTTAGGAGGAAGGGGGAATCAGAAGGAAAAGAAACCAGGAAAAGGACAGCAGAAAAGCAATGGAAAGGTGGAGGGAGGGAGGGAAGAGGAAAATGGGAAGTGGGAAGAGAAAAATAAGAAAAGCTGTTGCTGAAAAAGTGGACAAATAAAAAGGGAAACAAAGGCTTAGGCCCTCTTACTGTTGCTCAGAAAGAAAGGGTATTTAAAGCCTCCCCAGAATGCTTGTTGAAGGTTGAATGTGTCCTGGACTATGACGCCTCAGGGACTTTACATAATATGCTACTCAGTCATAGGTCACTTTCCTTTCCCTGCTTCCCCATCTCTGTCAGGGGATAGCTCTCTCAGACTCCACAGATGCATTGTCTGACACTAAGCATGAGCTAAACATGAAGAAGCCTGGTGTCCACCTGCAAGGACAAATTTAGAAACTTGCTTTTGGTTAATCAGAACTTGCTGAGTTGTCTGGACCCAGAGCTGTGGTTAACAGTAACTGGTTTAAATAAATTGCTTAAGAAATCACAGTTTGAAATTGGCTTGTCTGAAACTATCCATAGTTAATGTGGACCATAGTTTGTCGATCCAGACCACACCACAACCTGCAGTTAAGCAAAAGCAGGAATGGAAGTTTAGCAGTGATGTCCAAATACAGCTGCTGTGTACTTCCAACCTTGGCCTACAATCCTGTGCTCAGTTCACATCCCATTGAACACAGTGTGGTGTACTTTTGTGAAAACACTCACAGGATCACAGTGTTAGCCTTTCTGCTGCATCTGCTTATTTGGCTGTCTATTTTTTAGGGTGAAGGTCACCTTAAAGTCTAGATGCTGTTAGCACTTCTGTCTGCTACTAAAGAATACTTGTGCTGAAAGTGCTTTGATTTCCGGTGGTAAATAGTGACCAAACGTGTTCTGGATGTTTTATCTTTACATGAAAATCCTGAGGCCAGTGTCAAGGCTGCCCAAGGTCCCAGCTCACAAAGGACCAACGCTGCTTTCTAATTAAATACAAAAGTCTTTATTGAAGTTCAGTTTCACTTCCAGAGCCGCAGCGCGCAGCCCCACGTCTCAACTGTCAGACCGCTGATGACCCTTCTGAATCTCCTCCCCCTGTACACCAATTTAAGACCTTCGCCTTGCTCCACCTTTTCCGCTGCTCCTTCCTCCTCTGGGTCCGCCTGCCCGCCAGGGTCTCGCCCTTCCTAGCCTCTTCTGCCGCTGATTCCCCTGAGCCTTCTCCCTCCCTCCGGCGGGCTTTAGGAGCTGGTTCCCCATCCGGGTCTCCTGCTGTCCCGCGCGCCTGTACATTTGAACTTGGCGCGCACGCCCAGCCAGCAGTTTTCCTCCTAACCGTTTCACTGCTGCTGTCACTGCTTCCCCCTTCGGGTGGGCTAGCTGCAACTGACCTCCCCTCCATTCCCCCACTCTCCGATGGAGGCGTGGTCAGCCCTGACTTACTCTCCCTCCCCTCCGGAGGAGACGCTGGCCCTGACACATGTGACTCTTCCCCCCCACTACGCTCTGGTGGGGAAACTGGTCCCGATCCTCCACTGCTGCTTTGGGGTTCCCCTCTGGCTCCTTGTTTCTGGTGCGTCCCCCCTGGGACCCCCCTTGCCCTGACCATCGGAGCCCCCTTCTGGGAATCTTCTGATTCGCTGGAGAAGCTCATGGAATCTCTCGGGCCACTGTCATACTCCCCTACGCTGCCCTCGGATTCTTCCCCTTCGCTCTCCAATTCCTCTCTCCCCAGTGCTCCTGCTCCTGATTCCCTGACAGCCAGTTTTTCTAATTGTTTGTGTCTTCCTCTGAGCATACCAAAACATTATCAGCTAGTGTTACTGCATTAATTTTGTTTCTTTTTTGTTTTGCCTCCTGAAGCTTTAACAGCATTTTCAGGGGTCTATTTTAAAATGTTTTGCTGTAAAAACTAGATAAAAATGAGGTGGGAAGCAGAGATTCTCACTTAATTGTGTATTCCTCCAAATAGCTAGGACTTGGTGTATAATATTTAATACTGTGAAGCCTGCAGTTTAATCGGAGGCAGTATGCCTCTGAATACTGGTTGCCTACTTTTCCCAAGTTGGAAAAGTGCTGCTTGAGGGCTTCCCATAGGCATCTGGTTGACCCCTGTTGGAAACAGGATAGATGGCTAGATGGGTCTTTGGTCTGGTCCAGAAAGGCTCTTCTTAATTTGGGAGGCATGCAACTGCTGCTTTTCATATTCTCTGATAACTGCAGATAGTTCCAACTCCTGTCCAATCCAATGCTTTCTTGTTTTGTGAGAATCTCTGTTTGCCTTCCAAGGTTCTTGGACACCTTCCTTTTTGTATCCCACCTTCCACTGTGTTGCGGGTATGAGCATGGGTGAGCTCGTGTGTCAGTAGCAGCAGCTTTTAAGGCCTAATGGGTTTAAGCAAAACCTTTGAAACAAATCAGTGAGAGAAGTGGGAGGGAGGAGAAATAAACGCGATTAAGCAAAGGCATCTCATTACGGCTCTAGAAAAGAAGGATTATAGCCTAGAAAATAGGAGGATATCATTTAGAGAGGGGTGTGTGCATGACGGTGTTATTGGGATAGAGGGAGAGCAAATAGAATAAATGAAATTAATACCCTGAAAAGAAGCATTACCCGGATTTAGGAATTGGTCTAATGTGATTTGCTCAAAGCTCTGAAGTTCTTATCTCATTTAATCCCCTAGGATAATAGCTTTGTCAGATGTATTGACCAAGAAAGCCCTCTAATTTCCCCTTCCCCCATTTTTTTGTCTTTCCAAAAAAGTAATTTGGGTGCTGGGAAAGTTTCATAACTATCCTAAGGGAAGGAAGGTATTGGGTCACCTGTGGAAAGCAATTAGACTGAAGCAGAGTAGTGGTGTCACCAGGGAGTTAATCTGTGTGTTTGCTGATTGGTTTTTTTGTTGAACAGAAATCTTTCCTGTGGCTGCTGAAATGTTGTCCCTAGTCTTTCTCACGAGGAATTAGAATTAAGCCATGGCCATGTTATGGGTGGTGAAGTTTGTTTGGCGGCATTACAGGAGCAATCATATTGGTGTGTTTTTCTTTGTCTAAAGCTAAAGCTTCCTTCCTATCGCTTTGGGAAGTAATTGCATAGAATATGTGCTACCTCTTATTCATTTGGCTTCAGTTGGTTAGGAAACACATAAGTTTTTGAACTGCATAGAATTATTCAACTAGGAAGGAGAATGGCAAAATGACTAATTGTGTTTGCTGTGAGTAGAAGCACACTGGGTGGCAAAAATGAATATTTTAGTTTTTATGTGATGGATTTGTGGTATGCTCCTTCTCCATAGCCCATTCAGGGTCTCTAGGTAGCCCCCCCAAAAGGCCTGCATCTGTACTGAGCCATCACTGGGAGGTGACTCTTGATCCTTTCCACCTATCTTGAACAGCAAAATGAGCATCTTCCTGCTTCTGACCATGACATTTGCAGCTCAAAAATTGGGATGATTTATTATTTTTATCTTGCAGAAAGTGGCTTTCAAAATGTAAAAATAATAACCTTATTAGAACAAGGGGAAAAAATGTAGCAATACACCATTCAAGACAGCAGCAGATTAAAAACCAGATCTAGAATATCAGATTGAAAACCAGGTGCAGCAAGTAGTCACACAATTTTATTGGTATTGACCCATTTATTAGTATTAGTATGCACTAAGGAAAAGGTTGTTGATGTGGGCATAAAACTGAACTATTTGTGGATAATATTAATGAAGGATATGAATTTTACCTCCTTCACATGAGAAATATAGCTGGCACATCCATTTAGCGGGATGTTTCTCCATTAATTGGCATTCTTTTGTGGGGAGATCTGAATAACTAATGAGAATGTCGCCTTGTTTTAGTTGCTGATGCAGGCCCCAGTTTCTTATGAACTGCTGAGGTTGTTGGGCAAACGGGTGACGGCAGCATCTTTCCTGATTAATGGCTCATATATTATTTGAAGTGCGGTATAGAGGACCAGAAGAAGCTGCCAGCCTTAGGCTATCTAAGAATGAAGCCAGGTAAAGTGAACTCATGCCTACTGTAATTACAGGCTCTGAATGAGGACTTCCAGGCCTCTTGCGCTGGCCTATGGTACACTGGCTGGTTGTGACATTCTCCCCTCTATGTTATGCCAGCTAATGAGAAGAGAGTCCCCTTGGGCGATTGCTGGGCATTTCGTCACCCTGGCAGCTGTAATTTGGAAGCTGATTGATTCACTAAATCATTTTTTTTTTTGACCAGGTGCCATTCTGAAAGGCAAAATTTACTTTCACACAGCTCAGTTATTTTCAGCAGGTCAAAACTGCCTGTTAGCTTAACCAAGTCAGCAGCTCGTATCCAAAATGTGTAGGGTTGGTTCGCGTGGAGCGGTCATGAGAGGGAGAGAGGATTAAATAGTGCGAGGCACAGGTGATGTTTCATCCAGTAATAAATACAGGAACCTTTTCTTTTTATACCTGTACATGAGAGAATCCCCATGGGTTTGGAACATTTTAATTTTTTAACAATACATGACTATAAGATGAGCCACGCAAAGAATTCTCTCAAAAAGATCTATATGAGATTCAGGACTGTGTCATGTGCAAATTCTGGTTACAACTACTAAGACTCATTCAAAGTACAGTTGTACCTTGGTTGACGAACGCCTTGCAACTTGAACATTTTGGCTCCCAAACGCCGCAAACCCGGAAGTGAGTGTTCCGGTTTGCGAACGTTCTTTGGAACCCGAACGTCCGACGCGGCTTCCGATTGGCCTCAGGAGCTTTCTGCAACCAATTGGAAGCCGCACCTTGATTTCCGAACATTTTGGAAGTCGAACGGACTTCCGGAACGGATTCCGTTCGGCTTCCGAGGTACCACTGTATAATAGAATTGTGCCCTTGGATGCAATAACGCAGTCCTGCAAGTAAATCTGAGCAGGTGATACCCCACCTGTTCACACATACCAAAGTTAGTTATATTTGACACGTCGAGCCAGTAAGACTGAATTGTTTCCACCGAAGTTTCCGTGATGGTTTTTGTTGGAAGCAATTCTGGTGTGCCAGGGTCAGCCAGGTGAGAAGATTTAAATCCCGAAACAATGCACAGTGATTGTAGCGCATTGGAAGGAGCGGGAAGCATGTTAATTTTGCTGAGCGGAGGAGGGAGAGGAGTTGGGCTAATTGTGTGACAATTATGGAGAGACCGTTTCCTTCCATTCCCCTGCTAATGAGCTATCTTTGCAGTTGGCCCTTTCTGTCATGGGAGTTGGGCACACTTCAGTGTTCTTTGTATGCAGCCTCTTAAACATTTAAGGGATCTATTAGGATGAAAAGTGCTCAGGCGGTGTTAAACGAGCATGCTACAGCAGCCTTTGCTTTAGTGCAAGCGCAGTGCTGTCGGCCCTCATTATTAGAGGGCTCCAGCAAAGGATGGTAGTGAACAACTTCAGATCCATGAAAACAGCTTGATTGTCAAAGGAAGAGCTGCTGGGGAAGGGGAAATACGTGGGGGTGGGGGGCTGAGCTTAAAACACGGCCTTAATGTGCCACAACGAACCTGAAAAATTAAAAACTCAGCATATTTCCCCCTCTTGCCCTAGGGGAAAGCAAAGGCATTATCTGGCTGAGGATAAGAGGCTGCCACTCCAACTGCCTCTGTGCTTTTAATTTTCCCAGCTACAAAGAGTGTGATTTGTCAGACATCTGCAGCAATCTTTCTTCTTTGCCTTGGAAAAAAAAAACCTTCGGAGTTCTGCTGCTCTCATCTCCTTTTATCTCCTGACTCTGAAGGTTAATTTGTGTTTGGAGGGTTTGTGCAGATTTCAGCAGCTGATGGTCTCGTGAGCTTCCAATTTTTATAGCTGCCTGAGCTGGAGGATGCTATCTCTGGGCCTTGCCACCTCCCCCCCCCTTCTAAAAAAATCATAGAACTGAAACAAACTGCTTCTGGAGCAATCTCTTTTACTTCAAGTTGGCCTCCTCTGCATATGTCTTTGCAGTTTTCACTAATTTCTGAAATCTGCTGCCAACTTAGAATTTTACTGGGCCTTCTTAATGAGTGAAATGTATGTAGTCTGTTTTAGAGGGCTGCAATTTACTTTACCTATGCCTGATAAGGGAGCATTATTGCATCCCAGAGTAGAATTCTGTAACATTTCGCACCAATTTACTTTACCTATGCCTGATAAGGGAGCATTATTGCATCACAGAGTAGAATTCTGTAACATTTCGCACCATGGTTTCCAGCTACTTTATTTTTTTATTTTAGAAATTTATAAACTGCCCTTCGTCATAAGACCACAGGGCAGTTTGCAACACAGTAGCATAAAAACATAATGTAAATAGATAACATAATATCCATACAATGTAAAAAAACAACAACAGAACAGTTACATGCATATAATTCATAGTAAGGAATTCTTAAAGACAGATAATATTAGATAATGCATAATAATACATAATGAGCAATGCATAATAAGCAGCAGTGTTAAATTATTCACAATGTCAACTTGCAATAAACTCTACAATTCAAGCCCTGTGAAATACAAGACTCTAATAACATAAGTTAATCAAGAAATTGAAGATGTCTTAAGAGTTGTAACCAACCTGATTTTTAGTGTAAACCTGGCTCAACACAGCTTTCCTTTGGGAAATTCCTATACTAATATGATTCAACTCATAGCCTACCAAAAATAGTTTTATGTGCATGGTGTTTCATCTGCAGGTATGCAGAAAGGGGTCTCATATTTTGGGGTATTGTGGAAAACTCTTCTGTGCAATAGACCCATAACCTGATGGATGGATGCAATTATGTATGGCGTCCCTCAGCAATAAAAAACAGATGTGATGTTCAGTGCATGTAAGTTGCTTGTTCTTTTAGTCTCAAAATAACAGCTGAGGGGGACATGCAAGGAGGATTGGAATTGTGGCATCAGCTAGGAAGGTTGCTCTGTTCTCTCTATTCCATGATACCAGTGAACATTTGCACACAGAGAGACATCCACACACGCAGGACTGTTCTTAGCAGCTTTCATTGGCACCTTTGATATGTCTCTCTGAACCTGGCTTCCTCTGGGCATACCTGGAAATTGAACAGTGGCTTATGTGCCAGTCTTGCTTGTCTCTTGGTCTTTGGTCAATGGATGTCTTTACAGTTTTAGAAGTGCTGCACCAATGTATGTGCATTTTAGCTGCTGTTCCATTTTGTCATTGTTACAACCACCACAACCTTTTGTTAAAAGAAAAGCTACTTTAGTGATTAGAGTGAGGCTTGTTAGGGATTCCTCAAGGGGGCAGCCAATTGTCATTGTGTAAACCTGGCTTCTTTAAACTAAGCATTTCATTGTGGATTGATCCGCCCGCACATCTAAAAATACAAATGTTTTCTTCTTTCGCTGATTCAGAGCCAGGGAGTTTCTGAATAAGCTTCCTCAATAAGCCTAGAGACTATTGCTTCACAGCACTGCAGTGTCCTGTGAGTGAACTTTCATCATGTAACGGGGCATTTCCCCCCTGCACTCCCCCATAATCTGCTCTGGAGGTGCCCCCAATCTTCCCAAGCCAATGTTAGGGGCACACAAGGAGAGGAATGGGAAGTCCCATCACATGAGTGGAAGTTTGTTGCTCTTGCACATGGACGCTGTTGGATGAAACCCCATGACCTGGAAGTAGAGATGTATAAAGGAGCCTTTAATCTTTTTCTTGCCTCCTGTGCTTCCTTTCCATTGTTGTCTAGTTTACTTTTACAGTGTGATTTCTGCTTCTGATGAATACTGCATGAAAGCCATAAAGCAGCTCAAGCCTAGCTTGGGAGGTGTTCCTAAACACTTCATTGATACGATGGCTCATTCTGATTTCCTGCCCTTGCCCTGATTAATGGATTCCTTTGGGCCTCTTCCATACACTACATGGCAGCACAGCCAATCGCAGCCCCCTGATGAGCCTATCTTTATGAAAGCATGTTAAAAAACTTGAGTTTCTTGTTTTCACGCTCTGTGTTTTTAGTGTATATTTCAGGGTACACCTAAAAAATAAAATCACACTTTGCAAAGAGGCCATTTATTATTTGTTCTCTATTGCCTGCCTTGTTCTGTTGAACAGTTCCACTGTACCTGGAGCTTTTTTAAAAAAGCCCAACCCTAACTTTATACAAGGGGGAGTTAAGTACTCAGGTGGCAGTGCTTTCAAGACTGAAGAGAAGGAAAAGTTGAAGTGTGCCGCTTTTAAAAACATGGTTTTATCTCTGCAGATGCTTCTCCAAGCTCTTCTTACAAGTGAAGTTACGTGTGCGCTACAAAAAGCAAATGCATATACATACTATAAGTCTTTTACTCACTAGTGCTATAATCTATGTGTTTGCTTCTTTATAGGCTTTAGATATAATCTAATTTGCAGCAAAATTCTTCCATCTCTGAAGGGGATAAAGCCCAGCCCTTCCAGCACACTCTGCCTTCAAGTTGTGGAGTATCTGCAATGGATGATAGCAATTATTCCATGCTTGAGATGGGAATAACTTCCCTCTGTCAAATCAAGGATATGAAGAATATGTGGCAGGCCTGCAGGAGAGATCAAGCTGCATGTGGAATGAAAGGAAAATACTTTTTTTTTTTTGGTAGGATTAAAGTAAGTTGATTTGAAGAGAAAATTCCACTTTAGGCTTTTCTCACAGTTAATTTTAAGCACAGACTATCATTCTGGCACAGCTGCCAAAGCTGGTGCCAGATACCTGCTCTTGTTTGCTGATCAAGTTTTTCTTTCTTATTAGCTTCTTGCTCCCTCCCTCTCAATTTCTGTTTTCCCCCAAAGCTGTAGAATAGTTTCCTTGTGCGGATCCACCCCACCCTCACTGGCGGTGTTATCAGCCGTGGCGGGGGGGGGGGTGCGTGCAGGGAGGGCGAGATTGTGAGCGGCACCGTTCTCTGGGATTCTAAGTATCAGACAATGTTTTACACGCCGTCCCATTCTCTAGCAGGCTGGTTGGACATGATGTTGGTGCCTTATCTTCATGCTGACACACACTGGACATTAATAGAAATACATTGCTGAGGCACATGTGTGGAATTTCAAGCAGCCTCTCTAGCTGTTGCTTTAGATAGTCTATTGTGTGCTTAACCTCCTTGGAAGAGGTTTTTGATGAGAAATGAATGTTAACTCTCTCATGGCTGGGTGATGTGTGTGTGTGTGCGCGTGCGCGCACACCCACCCACACCCATATATATATATATATATATATATATATATATATATATATATAAAATCTTAGCTTACTTTCTGATTAATTGCACTTGCCCGCTTACGTATACTATGTCTGTGTTCTGGAGTTCAAGGAATCTCTATACCACTATATAAGTAGCTGTCAGAATGATTTGTATAAAATCCTGGATAGGGCTAGGTATGTGTTAGGGAACACATGGCTGATATAGCTGGCAGGAAATTAATTGAGTCTAGACTCTAGTGCAACATATAGGGTGTCCATGTTACATTATACACTAGTCTACTTCCAGTAAAAGATCCATGTATGGTTAAACTTTGAAAAGCATTCCAGAGGTCTTGTGCAAATAACATTGCTGCTTTATCTTGAGACATGGGTGCTACTTTGGGTATCCAGATTAAGCATTTTTGTTTCCTTTTATTTCAGTTCTGTTCTACGCTGTACTGGTAGTTGTAGCTAACTGTTTATTTTCTAAAAAATAATAATTTATTTTTTAAAAAAAATTCCATCATACAATAGTAGCTAACTATTTCCAGGTCATCTATGGTTCCTCTTTTTTATTGTTTCCTTGAACTATGCCAGTTCACTCATCTGCTAGTAGATTAAAAAAAAAATATATTTTTAACTGTCTGATAATAACAAAAGATTGGGACGGTGGCCAGGAAGAAGGATAGCACAAGATAAAATCTATCTCTCTAGTGTGATGAAAGAAAATCCAGACATGGAGAGCTGTACAGTGGCAGATCATGAAATGCTGTGTGAGCTACAAGACTTCCTCATGTGATATTCTGCTGCAGATTTTGCACACCCCACCACCCCTGTGAATACTCCTTGCCGAGTGTGTCTGTGTTTTAAGAAATGGTCTGTAATTAGGAGAGGAGATAGCATGGTGTTCTAGCCGTATTTGTAATTTAGAACCTTTATTCTGTTGGAGGCTAGAATTCAGTCTGCCCTGTCCTTGGGTCTCTTTTGTGAATTTGATCAAAAAAAGTGGGGGGGGGGGTCATAAATGTGTTTTGCATTGACTTCAGACAGATCCCTTATTTGTGTGGGGTGCTGCACACATTTTCATAGATCAGTGGTAATATATTTCAAAGGTGTAATTTGGCAGTTATCAAGACAGGATGGCTTATAATATGACCCATTAGTAATTTCCGTAACTGCTCCTCTTCTTTTAAAAGCACTTTGCAAAGTTGAAAATGGTCGGATTTGCCTTTTAAATATTTAGAATTACTATAAAGTGTCAGGGAGCACCTGTTCTTCTATAATGCAAGGTGTTTTGTGGCTCAGGAATGAATGGTTAGTCAAATGACACTGCAAAAGCTGAGCGGTGTAGAAAAATGCAGATATGGGTCTATGTAAGAAGTCTTGCCTTGCTCTCTACTTGCAAATCTGTGTTGGCAAAAATTCAGCCGTTCATTCCCCATTAAAAAAACCTCAATGTTCTTACAGCTGGAAGTATTACTTTTGAAAAAACAAATGACCACAGGTGACGACTCCCCACCATAAAGACCACACCCCCAGGTGTACCTGGCTCCTCCTAACTGACACCAGCCAAAGTGTACTTCTCCATATTGGCCGCAAACTAATCCCATTTGCCCTGAACACAACTTCAGCAGGTCCTCCTTCAGAGTGTCGTTAGGTGCAACCCAAGCTCATTTTAAAATATCCCCACTGTAGGTTTTTGTAAGAAGAGGTGTAGTTGGAAAGCATTTTTAACATGATTCAGGCCAGCAGAAGTCTGACAGTCAAGGATTTCTGTCCCACAATTTTTCCCTCATTACAGCTAGCAAGCAAGAAGCTGCTTCCATGGTTTAACTCTGAATCCACATCATCTTGGCAGGTATGTGGGGTAGGCCCTGTCTGCTCATAACTAGTGGGGAAGGGTGCCCACTAATTCTGCCTGAGCAAAATGTACCAAGTTGATTGTGCAAAACGACTTTTGGTTCCCCTGGCCTTCATTGGAGCTGCAGAGCTCTTTATCCGATTTGCAAGCACCTGAGCTATCCTGCCCCATTATTTTCCTCCAAAAGAGATTTATAAGTAATTTGCGTGGGCAGCCATGCTTTACACATCTGAGGCAAAGTCCAGAAAATTTGAAGTTGAATGTTTAATTTTCATGGTAATGATTCCAGCAAAAAAAAAAAGTAACTTCTTCCATGTCCCAATTAAAGCAACACCATTAGCCATATCCCTGCTGCAATAATAAAAGAAGTTTGTCATTACAGGTTCTTTTCTGGTGTTAATGAGAAATCTGTTAAGGTGCCTCGAGGGAAGGAAGCCTTAATATTCTTGGCTTCCTTTGTTTGGAGCCTGGGTAAGGTTAGTTGGTGTATGCTTCAGTGCTGCAGGATGGCCTGGGGTACCTTCCAAAAGCAGTTGTAAGGGGTGGGGTAGAGCTGGGAAAATTCAGGTAAGGATTGGTTGGGGGGGAGGAGAGGAAGAACACATGAAACTGCCTCATATCAAGTTAATCTAGCCAAATATTGATAGGCAGTGACTCTAGAACGGGTCAGCAAACTTTTTCAGCCGTGGGCTGGTCCACCATCCCTCAGACCATGTGGTGGGCTGGACTATATTTTGAAAAAAAAATATGAATGAATTTCTATGCCCCACAAATAACCCAGAGATGCATTTTAAATAAAAGAACACATTCTACTCATGTAAAAACATGCTGATTCCCGGACCGTCCGCGGGCCAGATTGAGAAGGCGATCGGGCCGCATCTGATCCCCGGGCCTTAGGTTGCCTACCCCTACTCTAGAAGGTGGCTTTCCAAGCTCTGCTCTCTGAGATCCTTTAACTTAGAGATGCCAGGGGCTGCTAAGACACTTCCCCAGAGATCATGCTCCAGGTGAATTCCTGATTAATCCAGAATTAGTGTGCTAAATGCTTACAATCATAGATGAATGTATGATAAACTCATATAGAAATGATGCATGTGGCGTCCAGGGCTGAAATGTTCCCAAGATACATTTATGCTGCAGGCGGTACAACCTCATGCAAGGTAAACAAGGTTTCTATCCGTTTTTATAGTTTGTAGAAAAATGCATGTTTCACCGGGTGTAGCATTTCTTCTTCCTTTATGACCTGCTGGAATTTCCCTCTTCTGCTCAGCTGTTGATAGCAAAGGGGCCCTGCCCTCCTCTGCACCAGGGCATCCTATATGCTGCAGTTTAAACTTTCTGATCACAGATCTATATTAATAAAAACAGAATTTTCAGTACCTGGCAACTGAACTCCCAGTAATGTCACTTCTCTAAATTGTCCTGCAGGTGTTGCCCTTGAGCTGCAGTGATCTGACAAAGGAAACCCAGCCACTGTATTTCCTTTGGCTAACTCAAGGCTTAGGCTAGAATCTAAGGCCAGCCGTCAACACCTACCTATAGGCTGGGTTGATGGCACTTGCTTTGCAAACATACAGCTTTATTTTGTGCATCTTCAGATTCTTGCATTAATGAAATAAACCGCTACTGCTTTGGGGCAACTTAACATGCTCACCCAACTTTGCGTGTAGGGGAAAATGTTTGTATCGTAATTTCTAAGGGGTGGTGCAAGTGGCTTATTTTGCAGCCAGCAGACAAGTCAGCTGATGTGCTCAACAGCTTCTTGTCCTGTGTGCTTGTGGAGGGGGTTGGGGGAAATCACTCGGGCGACCCTTCACAAGTGACCGATTATATATGCCATTGCTGGAGGTGGTCCTTGGGCCAGTGGTGACAAGGCAAATGATCATACTTGTGATGCCTCTCCTAAGGCAGCCTGATGTTTGGTTTAGGCCTTCAGTGAAGAGATTTTCTGTGGCACATCTGAGATTAGGAAGCTTTGTTTTCTTTCCCAATAAGATAACTGCAGGAAAAATTAGGTGTTGCAGCTGAAGCTATACAAGCAGGATCAAAATAACAGGGGCTTGTACTGTCCGTCTTTCCCAGGAGGTGATCCCTAAACGCTACAGTGAATCCCAGGTGACTGATTGTGTTTACCTGACCTGCGGTGTCTGGAATATACAGAATCTCTCTCTCTCCCTTTTTGATCAGTGCTGCACAACTTCAGTCTTCTCTGTATGGCTCCTGTGGAAGCTTCAGGCTGTAACTGAAATGCAGTTCTTCCTGACTGTGTCACTTTTTTGTGTTTTGTTTGTTTTGTTTCCAGGCTGAAGATTTGACAAATCCTTCATTAGTGATGGATGTGTCCCTTCCTTTGCCGATCTGTTTTCTGATGTCTTCTGAACATTTTTCTTTGCTCAAGCTGAGATACACTCCACTGGGTGGCAGTAGAACAGCAATGTGGAATTTTGCTTTCTAGCTGAAGTATCTGAATTGCATCTCAAATCCTCTTGCATACCAATGAAGCACCTCAAAGGCTAGTCTAGTGCTGGGTTCTCTGGGGCTTGGGGTGTTGCAGTATATGTCATATTTTAAATCCAAATGCAGGCTTTCTTAACAGTGCTGGCAATCCATCCCTCTCTTACAGAGTTGTGGATCCAGAATAGAAATCAAAAAATGTATGGTGTTGCCCACTATCCATTTGATTTCTTTCCTGATGTACATCAGTATTGCTGGTTTTATTAAGTGTGGGTGCTGTGGTTGTGTTTTAGGGTTAGCTGCTTATATGATATTTTTAAAGGATTTAGCCATACTCCAATACAATAATTGCCTCTGGTAGAGATTAGTATACAGTTGTTGGTGTCGTTATTGGGGATCAAGACTGCATTGTAGGTATCAATAATTCTGTTATCATGCCATCACCAGGAGCAGTGAGCTGATGTGTGAAGAAACTTTGATGGTTGATTGGGCAAGTTTGGCATCAACTTTCTAATTGGCCAATGGCTTTTATAAATACTATTTTAGGCTGCCTTAGGCTATCTTTATGTTGCTTTATATACTTCCCCTTCAACCATGTTTTTCCAACTTGTGTCCTTAAAGATCCTGTAAAATTAGCCTATATATATATATATATATATATATATATATATATATATATATATATGTAGAGAGAGAGAGGGAGAGAACATTGTGGTGTTGGCCTGTCCCATGTCTCACCTTTCATTTCAGTTCTAGTGTTGGCTCCCCGTTTCCATTTTCAGCACAGCCATCTTGAAATGTGTTATATGCTCATGGACAGCAGGGGGAAATGCTAAACTGAAATTTGATTCATATGTGTCTTACATTCAGCTTGCATTTTTGGTATAAAATAGCATGGCAGCATATCGAGGGAGCAGGAGATCTGGAGGCGCTATCAAAACATAAAATACTTTATGATCAGTTAGGACTTCTCCTAGTCTTTATGACTCTTAGTTGAGAAGAAACTAATAAATTGGCCAGAGATAGCCTGGCCACAGTGATCCATGCTCTAGTAACCTCCGGATTTGATTAGGTCAGATTAGTCTTATGTGTTCTGTGTGAGACTGCCTTTGGAAATGGTTGAAATTTGCGGATGGTGCAGAATGCTGTGGCAAGAATATTGATAGTTGCGGTCAAATTAAACCAGTTCTGAAGAGTCTGAACTGGCTTCCTGTGTGCTACTGAGCCCCACTCAGGGTTCTAACACAGGTTTACAAGAGCCCAAAATGAAGGAGCACTGCTCTCAGTATCATTCTATCCAGGCCTTGAGACCTGTTTGGAATGCCTTGCTTGTTAATTCATCTTTAAGTGATGTTTGTACCTCTATAGCTTGTGAACGGGCTTACTCAGTGATGGTTCCTTGGCTCTGGAGCACTCTCCCTCTTGAAATCCAGCTGGTGCTAAATAAACTTTAATAGATATTATTTAAATATACCTGGATATAACTCAGCCAAAATTGACATTTGTCTTGCTTCTGACTGAAGCAAATACATTAAAAATGGGAGGGGGCCTGGGTAGAATAGGAAATATTATTGGGAAGTTAACAGTTAAGTTATTGGGAAGTTAAAAGGAGATATTGCCACTGTTGGTAATCAGTGTAAGAAGTGAAGCTCATAGCAGTAATGGGTAAGGGATGGATTCGGGATTTGCACTCTGCCTTCTGAGCCTATCAGAGCCATACTATGAAGGTTGGAAAGATCATGGAGAAGTTTGACTCCCCACTCCCCCTTGAACAGCTGCCTGTACCTCTTCAGGAGATGGTTTGAGATGGATGCAGGGTGCCCTCATTGCCAAACACGCATCTTCTGGAGACTGATTTCAATGCTTTTCTTGTCTGTGACTTTCCTAGTTCCATGCTGCCTCTCCTGTACCTCGGGTTAAGTACTTAATTCGTTCCGGAGGTCCGTACTTAACCTGAAACTGTTCTTAACCTGAAGCACCATTTTAGCTAATGGGGCCACCGCGCCGCCGGAGCACGATTTCTGTTCTCATCCTGAAGCAAAGTTCTTAACCTGAAGCACTATTTCTGGGTTAGCGGAGTCTGTAACCTGAAGCGTATGTAACCCAAGGTACCACTGTATTAGGTACCACTTTGCCCATGGTTCTTGGTCTCTGTAACTCTATCTTTGACCTTTGCTTCAGGTTCTGGTCTGAGCATTTTCTTTTGATTTTTTTTAATGCCTTAATTGCTATGCATGTTGAGAGAATTCCCAGCATCCTGATGAGCCTTGCAGTCTTGGGCAATAAAAGTACTCAGGTTACATTTTATAATTTTTAATAAATATTTTATAAATATATATTGCAGGTAAGAACATCAGAAACAAAGAGCAGCAGCTTAATAAAGGAGGAGTGAGGATGGACTGGTTGAGGACCAGCTTGTAGGAGCTGTAGTTGACAGTGGTGCAGAAAAGGCTTTGTGGAAGAAATTGGATTTAAAGTTGTGAGTGAGGAAAGAGAACAAAGGGGAGTAAAATCAAGCCTGAATGGAGAAGGTGAGAAGAGAAATAAAATAATAAATACAGAGCCTGTCTACATATTAATTTATCCAGGAGGGAAGTTGCTTCTTAGGGAATACTTTAACTCTGCTGTAAGTTTTTTAGTCCTTCCATGAGAACATGCGCGGTACCATCCATTATGATGGCTCATCCTCAGATGCCTTCCCTATAAATAGCAGTGTGAAATAGGGCTGTGTTCTCTCCCCAACTTTCTTTGGCATATTCTTCTCCCTTTTGCTCTCATATGCCTTCAGCTTGACTGAAGACGGTGTAGAGATCCATTCAAGGAGCAATGGGAGTCTGTTCAACCTGGCACATCTTCGCGCCAAGACAAAAGTGTGGCGGGTTCTTATCCGAGAGATGTTGTCTGCAGATGATGCAGCTTGACAGCTGGGGAGACTTGGCTGAGGAAGCTCTACAGAGACTCATCAGCCATTTTATCCAAGCCTGCATTGAGTTC
Source organism: Podarcis filfolensis (assembly GCF_964270895.1). NCBI lineage: Eukaryota > Metazoa > Chordata > Lepidosauria > Squamata > Lacertidae > Podarcis > Podarcis filfolensis. The sequence continues at coordinate 39,961,388 of NC_139605.1, read as the reverse complement.
AGCCTTATCATCAGCCTGAAGACCAACCTGAGTTCAGCCTTATCATCAGCCTGAAGACCAACATTCTGGGTCAGAACATTGCCAGCACTCCATACATCAGCATTGGTGACCACACGCTTGAGGTGGTAGACCATTTTTTCTACCTAAGTTCCACCATAACCTCTTCATTGATGCTGAGCTGGACAGGTGGCAAGGCAGCTACAGCAATGGCTCATCTCTCCAAAAAGGTATGGGAGAATGTGATGTCTAATATCAATATGAATGTCTGCCAGGCCTGTGTGTTGAGCATGCTGCTTTATGGAAGTGAGTCATGGGCAGCTTACAACCACTCGGAGCAATGCCTCAATGCCTTCCACATGTGCTGCATCAGGAAGATTTTGGGCATCATGTTGCAAGACTGAGTTTCAAGCAAAGATGTGCACTCCCAAGCCCACATTCCTAGCACGTTCACATTCCTGTCTCAGTGATGTCTACGCTGGCTTGTCCATAGAATGGAACATGGCAGGATTCCCAAGGATGTGCTCCATAGTTAACTTTGGGTACCAGGCCAATTGGCAGACGAACTCTGCGTTACAAAGATGTCTGCAAACATGACACGAGGGGTAGCAACATCAACCCTGCCATGTGGGAATAGGGCCTGGAGACAGACAATCAGGTTGTGCATCCATAACAGTGACCAGAGGAGGAATGACTGCTGGGAGGAGCACTGAGAGATGAAATGCCATGGTGCATCTGCAGCGACACAACCAGATGCCTTCATCTGCCCCAGCTGCAACAAAACATGTCTTTCTCACCACAGCAGGCTCTGTAACCTTTCAACAGTTTGACTTCACCCGCAATGGCTCACTCTTCCATTGTCACCTGAGAAAGACAGATGCCAACCAAGTGCAGCTTGCTTCATACATCCTTCTGGCTGATATTTCCATTCTAGTATTGGACATTCCTTTTGTGTTGTCAAAACATTCCACAAAGTAAGATCCATGTAGCCGTAGTTCTTGTTACAGCCAGATGTGTAGGCAAGTCACCATGTGACCCTGTGCTGATCAGGCAGTGTATGGGTTGCTCTTCAGCTGGACTGAACATTTGAAACTATTGTATCCTAACTTGGACCATTGTTCCATTGAGGCCAGCATTGTCTACTCTGACTGGCAGTTCTATGGCGCCCTCAGGCAGAAGTCTTTCTTGAACCTGTCTTCTGCATTCCTTTTAACTGGAGGTGATGGGGGTCACAGCTTGGGATGCTGAGTGCTGAACCATGGCTCTCTTGAAAGAGAGCTGGAAATATGGCAATGCTACAGTCCAGAATGCCAGAGTATAGTATCCTGAATAAACTAAAGAGAAGGAAGATGGCAGAAGGGAGATGAGTTGAAGAAAGCACGGATTAATTCATTTTATGTACACAGTGTTGGCATAGTAAATCTCTACTCCTTATGGACCCTGTTTAAAGTTCCATGTCTGTTATCCTGATGGTGGTTATACATTGCAACATAATCTTCTTTCGTGTTGATACAGGAGGCTGGTGGTGGTTGGACAAGGAATCTGCCTTGTGAATTCATTATTGACCATTGAGTGATGCAACATGAATTCTGAGATGCCCTAGATCAGGGGTCGGCAAGGTTTACCTCACCTGGGCCGGTTCACTCCAGCGGAGATCTCTCCGTGGGCCAGGTCACGTGTGCGCCCGTGATTTCCGGCATCTGCGTCTGCACAGATGCGATTTCTGGCACCGCAGAAGCGAGTCCCTGCACTGTGCCGGTTTAGTGCAGCACGCGGGGACTCACCAAGCGGGAGGCTCGGTTCGGGTGTGGCTCGTGGGCTGGTTAAACGACCTCCGTGGGCCACTTGTGGCCCATGGGCCTTAGGTTGCTGACCCCTGCCCTTGATTGTCATGGAATTACCATACAGTCGTACCTTGGTTGTCAAATGCCTTGGTACTTGTCCATTTTGGCTCCTGAATGCCGCAAACTCAGAAGTGAGTGTTCCTGTTTGCGAACATTCTTTGGAAGCCGAACATCCGACGCGGCTTCTGCGGCTTCCGATTGAGTGCAGGAAGCTCCTGCAGCCAATTGGAAGCCACGCCTTGATTTTCGAACATTTTCGGAAGCCGAACGGACTTCTGGAACAGATTCCATTCAACAACCAAGGTACGACTGTATATTTTAAAACATATAAGGGAGCTTCAGGTAACCATTGTGCATATACACCCAAGAGTCTTTTGTGTTGTAGCTGCTGTAAACTTTATGCTCCCCTAAAGATATTAGCTGGGGGAGACGTGGCTGTTTTGTGTGACTGGATCTGGGCTACTTTGGGGAAAAGGTCTATCTTCTTACTGTCTTACGGTATCTCTTCTGCTGGAAAGGGAAAGCAGAGTTAGGGAAAGCACTTGAAAGGTTTAGCTAAGATTAATTCTGGCTGCATAACTGTCGCCTATAATAACCCTAATGTGCAGCGTCCTAAAAACTCTTAATTGGCCTTAGTGTTGGCAGGCCTTTCAAGCCCAGCAGAATCTCCAGCATTCAGCAGCTTTTATGGAGGAAACTAGCCAGAGAGGCAGGAAAGATGAAATGGCTGCCTTATAAATTCTGACTGACCTTGAGAGTCCTCCTTTTTAACAAGCCGGCAAACCCTGTTGAGAGCTGATCTTGATGAGAGCAAAAGGGAAAGGGGGCAAGTTCAGGTGTGATTATTTTGGAAAAGAGAAGAATAAAACGTTCGAGGATTTGATGGAAGAGAAGGCTTTAAGCCACCTGTGTATTATCCACTGTTTGTTTTTAGCTTGCCTTTCATCCCAAATGGGGCACCCAAGGTTGTTATCAAATGGTAAAATACACAAACTTTAAAACAAATCATTATTATGCACCCAACTAGATAATAACTCCCATCATTCCCAGTCAGCCTAGCTGCTCCCTCCCCTGACTCAGTGCAGGTCCAGAGCTCTGAAACAATGTGAACCCCTCCACTAGTTTCTCAAGATAATTTTGGGCTTTATTAGAAGCATTTCAACATCATCTATCATCTATCTATCTATCTATCATCTATCTATCTATCATCTATCTATCTATCATGCTGGAATGTTCATCCATGTTGCTTCTAAGGGTTATGCGCCCACTTTTCATTTTATCAAAAGTGAGCTACAGACATACTGAACATTGCATTTAATCTTGCAGGCCATGAAGGCATTCAGCTTTCAAGCCTGCAGACATTCTTGGATCTGAATGATAAAAGGACCGACTCTGTCACTATATACATGGAATCAAAATAGTTGTTTAACTGGTAATAGATAAGAGCCTGGCTATACTGGAAGCAGTCCGTGTTTGCCATGTGGTCAACTCACCATGTCTTCTTAGCATGTCACATAGCGCACTCAAAGTAGAACCCAGAGTTCTCACCCTTGTTTTTAATTCCTTGTATTATGTGTGCGCAATTTGGAGAGTTGAGAAGACTACAGGCATGACTACAAGGCTTGTCATGCATGTTCTCTGCAAGTGCTTTGTTGAGCAAGCATCAATATGGAGCAGTTAATTGTGTTTATCTTTGACGAGTCTATATAGCGCTGGATAGAGATCACCCTGATTAGCCAAGGGAATTCTAACCAGTAGCATAATGTGGGGGGACAGTGGATCTTTACACCAGAAGCAAGGGACCTAAACGTCAGTTTAGTCAGTTACTCCATCTCCTGTGTGTTTATTTGTGAGTGTGAGTTAGAATGATTTGCTGTATACCTTTGTTTGTCTTTTTAAAATCTTGTATTTAAAATCTTACTGAATATTTCAGTTGAAAAAATGTTCCATACAGATCAGGCCTTCATCTTGTCATGGAGACTCGGATCTTAAAACAGTTACTAGATTGGAACCTTTTTGTCACAAGCTGCATCCCTTACACATTCTAGATTTTGTGGCATAGAAGGAGTTTGTTCAACCTGGGTAGTTCTATCAGTGGGGCACTGGAATGTTCAGGATTGTCCACCTGGCACCTTAGTACATAAGTGCTAAATCCTCTTTCTAAGATAAAATGTTTGATTTAATTTCTATTATTCCATTAAGTAATTTCACTACTGCATAATTATCTACAGCCACGACAGTCGTCTTGCTTTAATTATCACACAGTAGCACAGCCCCCTGAGGAAGGTTTGTCTCTTGTGCAGGATGGTTCGGCAGAGATAAGCATGCAATAACATTGCCACACTTTGGGCTTTACCCCAATTCCTAGTCAGTTGCTGATTGATGTACACAGGCAATGGGGAGGGTCTCGTGTTAAATGCTACTAGTGCAGTGTAGAATGAAGAAGGATTAGGAAAGGGCAAGGGAAAACATTTATCGAACAATGCTGCAGAGAACAGTTAGAGAGTGGCAGAGGAGTGCCATTAGAAAAAGAGACTGAAATTGCAGAAATCGGGAGGCTGTAGAAGCATAACAATGCTGTAAAATGGTTTTCCATCCTATTTGTCTAATCCAGAGAAATGCTTGAAAATGTAATGTTCATGATAGGCAAGCTGCAAGGAAAACATTTCTTTTTTTGTAAGGCTTCTGCTGGACAATTGGATGCTGTTTTATTGTTCTGGATTTTAGCTCTTGCTCTCTGCTCTTATTGATGTTTTTAAATTGTTTTGGTTTTACAGCGTTAGTCACCTTGGGGGGATCTTTGGAACTGAAAGGCGGGATGCAAATTAAATAAAAATTCTGTTGATACTGTTGCTGATGGATCATAGTGGAGTCTTTGGGGATGCAGCCCAGCCTTATGAACTGGTGCAAATCCAAGACTTAATCGGAGGATTTTGGTGTTATTTTATACCTAACTGCAAACAGTTGATACCATACATGCACCCTAAATATTCCTTTACAAATCCCACTGGAGGGCTTATATTCAGATGTTTCTGATGAGACCCTTAGCTGGTGATAATTACACAGGTAAGAGTACTGGAGAAAGAGGCACCAGCTTGTATAAGAAGATGTTCAGACGATTCCTGTAATCCAGAATGATACGGGATAGGACAAATGTGCATTTTTAAAAGGAAGGGCCAGATGCTTTCTACGAAAAAAGAGGATCAGGATGCTTTTGTTTCTGAAAGGACTCTGCAGTCAGCCTCCTTATCCTTTGTCCCCCAGAAAACATTTGACTGCAGGTGACTAAATGCACAAGAAGGGTGAGTAGGATCGCATCTACAGGCCTGAATCCTAACAATTATGCAAAGATTAGCTATGCAATATAGACTATATGCAAACTGTGCATGTGTCATCAGTACCCTGAAAAATGGAGATTGCATGAAGAGAACTTGTGCAAATGCAGGCAGGTATTAACAGCATGTCACCACAGTGTTGAAATGATGGCACTGGCTCTCTGTTGGTTTCCAGTATGGCACCATGGTGTCTGACAAACTGCCTTCTCCTGTACGACCCTGCCTGCTTATCAGGATCATCTGCTATTGTCCCAAACCCATATTTGGTTGGGTCAAGGGATTCTTTGCAACTCCCCATCTGAAAACGTTTGGGTTTTTTTAAAAAAAATTATTGGCTTCTACCCTTCCCAGCTGCTGCCCACTGTAATTATATTTAAGCCTTCTTTGTTTGTTTGTTTTTGCTATGGTTTTTATTATGTTTTTATGATTTTGAGTGCTGTTGCTTTTAGACTGTTTTATTGCAAGCTCTTATTGCGGTTGTTTCTTCTATATATTGCAGTTTTTATTATGTTTGTGTGTTTTTCCTATTCTTATAAGCCACCTTGAACTATATGAGGAAAGGGGCACCATATAGTTCACACCATACGAGTGAATACATCCTATACATCAAAAGGCTCTGTACAGAATTAACATATGGAGGTCAGGGTTGGAACTAGTAGGCATAATCTCCTTCCATGTGTTGATAAGCTCCTTCATCTAATCATCTGCACAGAGTTGCAATGAAGTGTTGTTTTGAAACAAACCCTACAAGGTTCCATTAAGTAATTTTTTTGTTCAGGCTAATGAAATGTTCAGGTTAAGAGGAAATGTTGTGGTCTCTGCTGTAGTGAATCTAAAGAGTAGAGAATGAAGAAGTTTAATTTTTATGAATGTCTTAATCTAGGGAATCTAGGGAGAAATCATAGAAGAAAGTCTTGTACTTCCTGTATTAACACAGACTCAATAACCATGCCCCCCCTTTTTCCTCTGGATATGGTTATAGCTTAAGAGACACAGTTCATTCTGATTTTGTGTGTATCTGTCTGTAGAACAGGGAAGCTTCAGGAGCTTCCGACTCCTTTAATCTGTTATAAAGCAGATTTAGATTGACAAACGGAAGTGATTATATATTTCTAAGTGTTTATAGAAAGCTGAGTAGTACAGATAAAGCCTTTTTACCTCCCTGTTCTACCACAATTGTTGAAGAGAATGAATGTGAAGAGTGCCCGTCAGGTATGAATCTGTTGCTGCCATTTCTTTTCTTATTTTGGAGGAATGGGAGGCATATTTTTTTTGTTCTTTAAAAGCTCCCAGACTGGTTGGCCAACAGCTAACCTTGACATTTAGCACAGCTGTCGGCTTGAGTCACTCCATCTGGGTGCAGCATCTCTGTGATTGCTTCGAAAACCCAGGAGGCTAACAATGGAGACTAGTTTCCAAACCTTTGTGGGATAGAACTTAAAGAATACTATGATGAACCTCCCTCTGCTAATCTTTTATCTCCTTTTATGTACATATTTTCACAAAATGGGGGCATGCTGCACTCCTAACTATTCACCAGAGTGTACAATCTGACTCCTGGCACCACATAGGCACACTTACCTAGGGAAGCAGACCCAGATCTGCTTAGCTTCAGCAAAGTGGTAGTCTCATGTGCTTTTAGATCATGGATGGGAAACCTGTGACCCTCCAGATGTTGTTGAACTCCTGCTCCCATCAGCCCCAGTCAACATGCCCAATAGTCAGGGATGGTGGGAGTTGTGGTTTAGCAACAACTGGAAGACCACAGGTTTCCTTTCCATGCTTTACACCACAACCTCAGACCAGTACATCATCTGAGAGGAAGTAGAAGCCTCCAAAGGACAGCCAGAGACTTTGGGTGGGAAAATGTAGGTAGCTTATTCTGTCTGATTTGTGTGTGCCTCCCGTTCCCTTCCCGGCAACACAAGCAATGCTTCATCTCCTTCCTCCATCTGTCCTGTTTGTTAAGAAGTTATTGGCTTGAGCAAAGACACTGCACAGTTTATTTATAAAAGTATTTGTTTGCCACCTCCTCATAATGTATCAGGGTGGTGTACAACAATACAATGACATAAAAAATACCTGTTAATGCAGTACAGAACTATCATTAAAATGACAGGCTACTTAATGGTAAGGTGTTCCTTGTGATTCCCTCCACAAATACTCTGCAGTTGTGGCTTCAGACATTTTTAAGAATTGAATGTCCACAAAGAAGATACATGGCAACATCTGCTACTATAGCATAACGAGCCTTTCTCTTCGTATCCTCCTGGTAACCTTTTGCTGCTGCTTAAGAATAGCAATAGTATGGGAAACAGCCCTACTAGAAAAATTAACTAATAAACTGAAACTGACACGGGGACAAATAGAAGAATATGCCTTCACCCCAATATGGCTCCCCTTTATCCCGTACACAGCCCAACAAGACAACGACAAGAATCCACCAGCAGCATACGAATCAATATGGCTAACCTGATCCAAAACACCCACCCATCCCACTCACACACGAAAACAAAGTTCACCACAGCCAATCACAAACAAACAACCACGCCCTAGGCCAACCCCAACCTCTTACCACCAAAGGAACACAAGCAAATAGTAAAGAGAACCCACACAGGTGACGCTGACATAAAACCCCACACACACATTAAGTAAAATAGAAACATTGCCTCCCGACCCCCCCCCACACGGCCCCCTCCACCTCTTCCCCCCCTTTTCTTCCTAATGTAACCCTAATGTCCCAACAAATGAAACTGACCTATGGAAAATGTAACTTGAAAAAAGAGACATTGCACATACCTTTGTAAACTAATAATAGTAATAATAATAATAATAATAATAATAATAATAATAGAATAGCAATAGTTCATGGAGAAAATAAGTTGATGTGTTGGGTGGGTAGCCTCTGTATACTTTCTGCCACTGTGGGGACCTGGGGGGGGGAGGATACCTGTTATGTGCAGGCTTGTAAGTAGTAGTGAGGGGCAGTTAGTCTCCCAAAAATGCTGTAATCCAAAGTAGGGATAGGCATATCTAGAGCATCAGAAGAAGGGATGTTTTGTATTGAGTGAAATGAAGATAATTCACCACCCCACGGAGCTCATTGCCCAGCCCTTCCTGGCTCACTTTTATAAGCCAGGATGGGCAAGGATCAAGGAGACAGGTGGTCGGTTTCACTTGTCCCAGCAGCCTGTCCACATCCTTGGAGGTAACAGATTGGAATTGATCCTATACAACATGTTAGTCCTATCTTGTAGATAGCCACCTTCCTGGTCACCCTAGTGGAGTAAGAATTTATTGTAGGCATCCAAACAGGGAAGATTTGGCTGGGGTGCAGTGGGGAGCTATCACTGTTTCACAAATGGCTAACACATATGTGTGCAGTAGCAGGCTAGTAAAATATTTGTGTGAGCCAGTAACTTCTGTGAATTCTCTGCCACTCATTCACCAGTGCTAATGGTTTGCACTTTAGAGGGCCAAGGGCAGCAGATGGAGGAAAAGGCAGACAGGCAGGCATGCTTTGCCTTTTTGTAGAAAGTTCTAAATTGTGGCAAGGGGACTGTACTGTGCAGATGCAGAGAGAAAGCAGGTCTTTTGTTTGCTCTGTGTGTGTGTGTGTGTGTATGTGTGTGTGTGTGTGCATGTGTGTGTGGACGTTCACAGAATGAGAGAATATCACAGCCTGACAAGGCAGCCAGCAGCATGGCTGATGATTAATTGCCCTTTTTAAATTGCAATTATGTCACTCATCAGAACTCGTGAACATTAATTCCCGATTTGCTGCCTGAAGAACTAAACAGAATGAGGGGCTGTTAGACTGCTGGGCTTGCCCCACTTCAGGGATACCAGCAAAATGAAATAAAGCCTTAGCATGATGAATTGAATTCTTCTCAAACTAGCTACCCACTCTTAAAATATATATATAGTCTTCTTTATGTTATATGTATCATTATCAAGAGCCCTTTTTTCCTCCCCCAACTTAAGGTTTCTTCATGGACCCAGCTGCCAAAATCTGAAAAGCTGCCTAAGAGAGTGGATAGCTTTCCCTGTTTACAACACCTGCTACCTTAAAAGAATCCTATCTTCTTCTTATGATTTCTGGCTTTATTGTCTAATCTCTTAGATATTTGTTGAAATGCATCTCCGGATAGCCATGGTCCTTCTAAAATACCGTGGAGCATCATCTTCCCTTTTTCTAGCCTTACCACTTATGAAGGGCTTAATGTATTAGCATCATATAAGACAGAGTGTTTTCATGCGGGTGGCAAGGAAAGAGAAATTTGAAAAACGGGAAGGAAGGCAGAGAGAAAGAAAAAGGTGTGACCCCAACTAATTTTGGGGTAGTCCTGCCTGCTGCTAATATGTGTCCCCTAAGAGATTACCCTTGAAAGAATGAGGCCCTCAAGAGCAAAAGAAAGGCTACCCACTCCTGGCATAAAGGGTAGGGCTATGAAATTTAAGATGATGCACCCATCATTTTAGAACTCCCATTGCAATCAGCAGTTGCATCCTAGTATAGCTGAGTGTAGCATATGAATAATTGATTTATTGTGATTGTTTAAAAGGTTGGTGTTAAAATTTGGCTTTGTGATTTGAGCAATTGGATCATGGACCTCTTGAGCCATGGATTTTTGTATTGTAATTGGGGTGTGGGGGTTATTGCTTTCTTTGATTGGGCTATAGTCTCTCTAAATCAGCAATGGCAATGCTGTCTCATAGTATAAAGTACAAAAAATAGGGTGTATAATGTACAAACTTTTCTAATATTGCTATATCTCCCCCTCAACTATTCAATATTTTTTAAAATGCTTTCATGTAGATCAAGTATGGATGGCTTTAGAAATAAATGATATGTGCATTTTTCAAGGCTGCATTGTGCTATGTTCTCTTCTATGGCTGCATAATCCCTTCATCCCTTGGGCAGATGTATATATGAGAATGAAGCCAGGCACATTATGGAAGGACAACAATTGTAAGGAACTGGCAGATGGCATGCAAAAAGAAGGGCTGGATGATGTTTGAAAAGAAAAGCTCTTTCTAGTTTTTGCGGCAAACTCAGTGGTGCACTTCATTTTATTTTTGTGGTGGTGACTTTGTCTAACACCTGCTAGGGCATAGATTGGTAAACTGCCTTCTCTCCCCCCCACCACCATTGAAAAATATTTATAGAGTTAATGAAACTTTGTTTTGTAAAACTGTTTTTCTCCAGCTTACTTAGCTTTGTAAAACTTTGTAAAACTTTGTAAAGCTTTGTAAAACTTACTCAGACACAGATATATACAATATACAATGCAACATTATGAATTGGTTGTAGAAAGTCTTTTGCTCCTCCTTTCTTAAGAATGAATCAATTCAGTTTGTATATATGGTCAGCGCTTTGTGAATATTGGTTATCACAGGAAACATTGACAGCTCTCTGGAAGTACTTAGCCTGGAGAATTGTTGAGTTGTGTAGCTACCACTTCTGGAAACTTTTAAACAGGTGTTCTGGAAAGTTGAGGGACATTTTGTAGCTTATTAACATCTTCAACAGCAAGTAGTTAACCCTTTCCTTGACAGTTTAATCTGTCCAGGCCTGCCTTTGCCAACCTAGTGTTGTCCAGAGGTTGTTGGACTACAACTCCCATCAGCTTCAGCCAGGAAAGCTTTAGAGTTATGCCTGTGTCATGTCTATGGAGTGTGTGTTTCCTATGTAACCAGCATGCTGGGGTAGGGGGTGTTTCATTCACATGTCCATTTGGCTTGTGCCAACAAGACTATGTGTGATTCATACACTATTGAAGATGCAGAGAATTTTCAGAAACAGGACAGGAGAGTATGTGGACTAATTCACGCAGCCTTTGTGTATATGTGGGATGGTTTTTAGGTTCCCTCCCCAGTACAGTTGAATTAGGCCACATTGATAGGTCACCTGCAAAGGTTTCCCATGCATTCAGTTTGCCAGTACCGTTATGGATGATCGTACATGAAAATTACATAAAGATACTGGCAGGAGGGCTGGTGATTTGGCCACCTGATATGTCTCCTCATCAGTTTAGATTGGGTTAACCAAAAAAGTCAATCTATACTGAAATACCCTCCCAAAATGTGTGTTGTCTCAGTTACTGTGGAAACTAAATCTATTATTGTGTGTCCTACTCATCCACAAGAAAGTGATAATTACATTGGTAAATACTAGTTACTCTTCTTTCTTAGTGATTCCCCCTTCAGAACAACTGAATGTGATGTGAAGTTAGCAAATATCGGGAAAACATTTCAGCCCGAACGGAACTTTTGGATCTAAATGAAGGCAGTGTTTGCTGAATGAGAGAAGACGGCAAGTTTAGTTTTTAGTTTAGATTGATGTTCTCAAGGAACACTGATACGTAGTCCATTTTATGACTTCTAAATTAATTATGGTTTCAGACCTTCTGACTTGGTTTAAAAGAGGTCTGAGGACTGCATTAAGGCTGAAAATGTAGTTCTTTATTAGGTGAACAGTCCAGTTCTTTTGTCTGCCTGACATTTCAGCCTTATTAGCTCAATGACAAATTGTTCCTACTCCAAACCCTTGCATTCAGTACTATGTCAGACATTCAGAGGCGCACTGGCCATTTCTAGGTAAGGCTGTTTACTTAAGCTTAGTGCCTGTTTATCATGAGTATTGAGTTGTCTGAATGCAGGAGTTTGGCAAATAAGCTCAACACAAGTGGAAACCTGTGAAAAGTCACCAGATTTTTTTTCACACAGAGAATGTGGCTTATTCACTCTGTCTCTCACCCACCCACCATTCGCTCTGTGTGTGTGTGCGCGCACACACACACACACACACACACACACACATTCTATAGACTCAACACTCTGTATTTAATTAAACCAGTTTAATGCATTTAAAAGGCATCGCTGGATGCTCTTCATGCTACTGTTGGCAAATTTGTATGCTCTGGATCAGGCAAAATGATTTACATGACTGTGCAGTGTGTAAATCAAGCTAACGGCAGGCATTTTAAGATGACCTGAGCTCAAACCCTAGGATAGAGGCAAGATTGCCTGTTTGTTTGCTGGGCAGGTGCAGAAGTGGCCTTTAATTTGATAGCAGATTTTGACCTTTGATGAAGACTTTAATGCAGTCAGGACCCTACCAGACTTTGGCATTCTGAGGTGAGTAGACAGAGGATTTGGCAGTAATATTGCCATTCCTTCATACACCAAAGCACATGTGCCAAGGGAGCATCCATTTTAATAGCAAAATAGGGAAATGCCTGATGTTTTGTTGTATCCAGATCCTGTAATTCAACATGTTTGTGGGATCTCATTCCCTAGACCCTGATATGTCTGCTTTCCTCTGGCAGATGGGTGGCAAAATGTCAAGACATTTGGATCCTCATTCTTCAAAGCAGAGCTTTCTGAGCTGAGTGATATGCAGGACCTCAATGCCCACCAACCCCAACCCAACATGTCCAGTGGTCAGAGAGGGTGGGAGGTGGAGTTTAGTAAGATTTGGAGGGCAACAGTCTAGCTGCCCTGACCAAGTTAAGCCACCATCCACTGTAAGAATGAAATTTTTGGGGAGGAACGCAAGGTTTTCTTGCATGATGCTTTTTAGTTAATGCTGCTGTATTCAAGGAGGCTCGCTGTAACACCCCCCCCATCAAAATATGCTGTTTTTTCTTTCTGGTAGAGCTTAATTAAAGAGTTTTTGCGCTTTAATTACTGTTGATGAAGCGTAATGGCACTCTTTTTGTCAGCAATAGAACCTGCGTCTTTTCATTTTTTACTCCATCTTTACACGTGAGAGCACTTTCAAGGTAACATTTTTGACAGTCAGATTGAGTCACGCTGTGGAATTCCCTGCCACCCAGTGTGGTGAGGGCCATTAACTGCAGTAGACAAATTCAATGAGAACAGGTCTGTCAGTGGCTATTAGCCATAACAACTAAGTGGAACTTCCATGGCCCAGACAGAGGCAGTATAGTTCCGAGTACCAATCACAGGAGACAAAGGAGGGTTTCTGTCTTTGTGCCCTTCTTCTGGGTTTCTTGGAGGCATCTGACTGGTCACTGTTGCAAACGGGATGTCGTCTTAGGTGCACCATTTGCCTGAAGGAACAGGGCTTCTATGTTGGGGAAGAATGACATTCCCCCCCCCCCCCCCAAGAATGATAATACAGGAAGCAGGTCAGAAGAAAGCCTTTTTAAAACACTTGTCTAAACTGCTTAAAATGGTAGTAGATGTGTGCTGAGTGTACCCTCATTCCCCTAATTCTTCCTTGCATTTCCCTATACAGTGGTACCTTGGGTTACAGACGCTTCGGGTTACAAACGCTTCAGGTTACAGACTCCGCTAACCCAGAAGTAGTACCTCAGGTTAAGAACTTTACCCCAGGATGAGAACAGAAATCGGGCAGTGGCGCAGTGGCGGCAGCAGGAGGCCCCGTTAGCTAAAGTGGTGCTTCAGGTTAAGAACAGTTTCAGCTTAAGAACGGACCTCCAGAACGAATTAAGCTCTTAACCAGAGGTACCACTGTATTCCTTTGGTATGTCACCCCGTGCAGCGTAATGACTGCTTTCAGTTTGTTGTTCCTCATCTCTGATTTTCACCAAATCATGTTTGGAACATTTGCTGCAGCACTTCCTGTGGGGCATTCTCTTCTGCAGCTTCTGCTGGGGTCATTGTTAGACAACCCAGTTTTTCTTCCCTGCATTATAATGATGTGCTCTGCAGGCTGTACCAGTATTGCAATAGGAGTTTGTTCAAAGCGCTCTACTTGTCTAGGTAAATCACTACAGTCAGTGCAGAATATTATCCAGTTAAAAAAGCAGCAAAACATCTGACAATAAGGACTGCCCAAGCTCTTTGGCCAAGGTAAGGGTATGCAGGACCTCTGGGTTTCTGATAAGACTCTTTGTATGCTTTTGTTAATTTGGACTGTGGTCTTCCATTAACAACATTTATTTGTGGGTGAAGTTCAGGGATCTTTTTATCTTGGTGGTTTGCCGTGATTTGTGTTTGTGCATGTGCAAGGATTCCTGGGTGATATCATCAAATGCATTTGTTGGTTCCCAGACAAAAGGGTATGGATAATTAATTTTAAGTATTTAAGTTATATACTACTCTTCCTTTAATGAGTCAGATCTGAAAAATCACTTCAAAGATTAGAAATTATAATATCTCTTAATTGCATCCATTCACATATGCATATAATGACAGATACAATAGATATCCACTGATATTTTCTGTAGCATCATATAAAGGCAAAGAATGGAGATAGAATTCTGAGCAGTTATCATAGCATTCTCATGGGGTTGTTTTTTTTGCAGTCGCAGGAGCTATATCTAGAACCTTTAAAAAAAAAATCTAGAGAACCTTTAAGCTACCTTTAGTAAGCCCTTCAGAAATAAAAGTTCCATTACACTGAAGAAAGAGACTTGCCAAAAGGACAACAAACCAGTTTGGAGCAGACCTAGCAATTCCTAATTTTCTAGGTTCAAGACTAGCTTTGCTGCAATGGGAAAGGCTCTTGCTAATAATCATTGCTTGGGTTTGTTTCCTTTCCTTTGTGCCAGCATGAAAAGGGCATTGCAGAAGCAAGTAATATTTTGCAATTTAAGTTTCACTTTTGAAGGCTTTCTATTGGTGCTAATGTTGATTTAATAAGGTTCCCTCACTTTCTTTTTCCTTTCTCCTTCTGCCACCCCCACCTCTTAATTTGAAATGTCTAATTTTGTGCTTCACAGTTCTGAACACACAAAATTAGTGAGGGAAAGAAGAGCGAGATGGGAAGGGAGAGAGCTTAGAGCTGTGCCAGAAGTTGCCTGGGGAGATTGATTCAAAAGAACGTACTGGGGCAGAAGGCCGATACAGCCACAGATCAGGGCAACATGAGGTGGTTGGTAAAGATAAGGCAAAGCTTTAAAATCTCAAGGCAAAGAGTTAAGTTGTTTATGTGGGGAGGATGTTCCAGCACTAGCAGAAAATGGAAAATAAAGAGTGTTAATTCTTTAAGTGGGTCTGCTTTTGATCATGTATATTTAGAGAGTGAAGAAGGTGAGCCTTCAAAGCCTTTTAATTTTAAGGTAGTTTTGATATGTCAGGCATTCTCTCATGAGAGTCTCGGAGGAGCTGTGTAGGAAAATATGGCTCTTTATTAATTAGCAAACTGTGAATGTTAGTCTTCAAAAGCAGTCTTTCATGCTCCACATTTATTGTGTACAACCACACATGTCCCGTCCCCCGCCTTCACCTCCTTATATCTATTATCTTTGTTGTTCTGACGCAGACTTCGTACCCCCACCCATGAAAGGACCACTATCCAGTACAGGGAAGGACTGTGGCTCAGTGATAGCACACATACTTTACACCCAGAACATGCCAGGATCAATCCTTGGCATCTCTAGATAGGGCATGGAGCCCTGGAAAACTGTTGCTAGTCTGTGTTAGCAACGATGGGTCAGATAGACAGTGGTCTGTCTCTGTATAAGACAGTTTCCCATGTTCTTGTTTCCAGTTTAGCAACATGCATGCATGCATGCTTTTATACCTTCCAGTTTAGCTGTATGTTTGTTCCTATAGGGAGGAGGAATTAAAGAACCTCTTAATGGGGGTGAAAGAGGAGAACGCAAAATATGGTCTGAAGCTCAACATCAATGAAACTAAAATCATGGCCATTGGTCCCATCACCTCCTAGCAAACAGAAGGGGAAGAAATGGAAGCGGCGACACATTTTATCTTCTTAGAAGGCTCCATGATCACAGCAGATGGTGACAGCAGTCACGAAATTAAAAGACGCCTGCTTCTTGGGAGAAAAGCAATGACAAACCTAGACAGCATCTCAAAAAGCAGAGACATTACCTTGTCAACAAAGATCCGTATAGTTAAAGCTGTGGTTTTCCCAGTAGTGATGTATGGAAGTGAGAGCTGGACCACAGAGAAAGCTGATCGCCGGAGAATTGATTCTTTTGAATTGTGGTTCTGGAGGAGACTCTGGAGAGTCCCATTGACTGCAAAAAGATCAAACCTATCCATTCTGAAGGAAATTAGCCCTGAGTGCTCACTGGAAGGACAGATCCTGAAGCTGAGGCTCCAATACTTTGGCCACCTCACGAGAAGAGAAGACTCCCTGGAAAAGACCCTGATGTTGGGAAAGATTGAGGGCACAAGGAGAAGGGGACGACAGAGGACAAGATGGTTGGACAGTGTTATAGAAGCCACCAACATGAATTTGACGAAACTCCAGGAGGCAGTGGAAGACAGGAGTGCCTGGTGTGCTCTGGTCCATGGGGTCATGAAGAGTCGGACACGACTAAACGACTAAACGACAATAATGCTCCTATAGAGTTAGCAGTATTAGCTCTGCAAACTTCATTCTCTCGCTGTGTCTGACCACACTCGTTTTAATAGCTGTTTCAATTTAACAAACTTTTAACACGCTTATGAAGACTCCTGTACTATTCTTATGCAGAGAAAGATTAAGTGGAGAGAAGCAAATGTGTTGATGTGTACGTCTGCTCATGGGAACATTGCCAAAAGAGGGCCCACTCCATCTCCATCTCCCATGTCGGCTTATGATCATCTCTGTCTGCCAGTCATGGCTGCTGTAGCCCTACTCTTCTCTGTATGAAGCTTGCACAATGATAATGTAAATTACCCTGACTCGTTGTCTTGAATATTGTTTCTGTTTGTTTGTTTGTTTTCGTATGCAGCAACTAAACAAAAAAGCTTTAAAAAAAGGAAAGAGCGCCTGCTCATTCTTGTATTTTGTCTCTCTTGAAAGTGGGAAACACTTTACTAATCATTGCGAGGGAAGTAGGAAATGTACATAAAGAAGGTGTGAACAGAAATGAGGCACACCTCCATAAATAGCCTCTAAATTGCTCTTTTTGGTGAGAATACACACTACCCTAGTAAAATTCAGATGAACAAACTGTTCAGAGATAAGGGTAGTACTGGGGTTTTTTTAAAGGGAGTTTTAAATCCAGCATTTCTTGCCCTTCCTCAGGGTGCTACCATACCAAACAAAGTGTGGAATTGCTGTGGTTCAGTCATTCACTCTTTGTGAGGCACCCACTTGGCATTATTATCAGAACATTGTTTTCCTGCCCTGCCTTCCGTCTTTTCTCAGCCCACAGCAAGTATTGCCTTTTTCCAGATGGGTAGCACAGTCGTCTCAGGCATAGATGCCCTTAGTGCTGCTATTTAATCCTTTTAAAAGGGTGTGACATAGGCAGGCAACGTATCGGACGGATGAGTGTATTGTAGCTTGGTCCAAATTTGCTATAATGGTTTCAGTAGGCACCGTTTTATTTCCCCCTTTAATTAGAACTTTAGAACCACATCATTCTTTTGACCTAAGTTGTATTTAAGTAATATTTTTTAGCATCTTGAAAATATTACAGCCAGGAAAGCATTTTAGCACTAAATAAAAAATTGATCTTAAAAATTAAACAGAATAAGAAGTGAGTAGTAAGGCCTTAAGCAGAGGAATGGTGCGCAGTGTAAAGCTTATCTTGAATGTGTGTGCTGAGCTGAGTTGGATCTTTCCAGCTAATGTCACACCAACTGGTGGGATGAACATACAGAAAAAGGGCACTATGCCTGTTTGTGTGCAAAGACAATTGCAATTCTACTTGCAAACATGCAGCAGAAGAGCAATGATTAATAGTTCTAGGGGCTACCTGTCCAGAAGCTAGGTTAGTAGAGTCTTTTCATTCTTTTCCATTAGAAAGGTCAGTGTGATCTCTTGGCGAACTAAACATACCACAAAAGCTCACAAACTGAGGTTGTCCGTGTATTTCAAAGCCTTGCTTAAACTAAACTTTTAACAGTTTGTGGTTAGATGATACAGCATGTACCCAAACTGTATGGGCTGTATGGCTCAGTGACCAAGGGCAGGCTGCCTTCCGCTTTTGAGAGCAGAACCGTGGTCTTTCATTAGTTGAAAGTTGAGTTGAAACAAATTTTCCAGCGAGTGTGAGTTCCACAGGGCTTTCAGCGAAGATTTCTGATGTGGTAATGGTTGTTTTGATGTGGGCACCTGTTCATAACAAGCGGAAATACACCTTCCTACTTACTTTGAACAGGCCACACAACATTTATCATATGGCAACAATTCAGTCACTAATGACCTGAGGCTAAACTAACTAATTAGTCTTTCATGTATTTTCTCATGATGCTGTCATTTTGAGACAAATGTAATGTCACACTCAGGGTGACTGAAACAGGGTTTGTGGAGTTATTGTGACCAGTGTACTATTGTCATTTATATCTATGAGGAAGTTTTTCTCTTGCCCCCAATAATAAGTATTGTACACTGACCACTGAACAACTTAGTGCATTTTCTGAGACGTGATAGCTTTATTTTGATGTATTTGTTATTCTCTTAGTTCTTGTGATACTTCAGTCCTTTAAAGTTCTTTTGCTTATAACATCATCTCAGCTCATGATTTTTTAAAACTTCCTTCCACTGAATCTATTGATGTCTAGGCCTACTCTCTGCAGGTTCTGTTGTTGTCCTCACTCTTTTCAGGAAAAGTTGGGCACCTTTCATAGAGGAGCCCCTCTTTTGAATTGTTTGTTTAGTAGATGAGTGTAATTTATGAAATGGTTGAAGCCAAAAATAAGAGAGACTGCTTTGCTAATGTTGTTGCACATTTTGTGCCACCTCAGGGTTCCACCCCCCTTGCTTCAATTCACTCCCAAATTCCATCAAATGTTTTGTTTCTTTTGCTGCCTTTTTAAACCATAGACCTAGATAATAATAATTTTAATTTTATTATTTGTACCCAGCCCATCTGACTGGGTTGCCCTCAGAGCTGGACCTCAGTGTCCGGGCTGAACGATGGGGGTGGAGACGCTCCTTCAGGTATACTGGGTTGAGGCCATTTAGGGCTTTAAAGGTCAGAACCAACACTTCCTGGATGATCACGGAGGAGCTTAATTCAGATTTAGGCATTATGCTTGCCATATTTCAGCTGTTCCCCTGAATGCATGTAGGCCAAAAAGTGTGGAGGAGGTAGGGATACACCCACTTCAGACCTTCATACATTGAGAGGAAAGGTCTGAAGGGGAATTCTAAGTGTGCTCAACTGAACACACTTAGAATCCCCCCCTGTGGCCAAGAATGCTGCCTTATATCATTTTAGCAGGTTATGCCGATCACGGCATAAGGACTTCCTTGTACCTCTTACAAACAGGAACCCAAAGGAACACGTATGCAGGCAGGATCCTTGTATTTGTCCCTTCGGTAAACGTCTTTCAGCAATACATCAATTGGAACGTACCTGCAGTGGCTGTTATTGACTGTGTGAGAGTTGCAAGGAACAAAAGCAGCTCATGGGAAGAGAACTGTGTCTGTGTGTAGTGAGTGTATACCTATGAGCCTCAGCTGTAATTAGAGGGAAATTATGTAGCTATGTTATAAATAGTGCCCACTATAATAAATGTAGGGGTTTAATTTGAGCTTTCATGCCATGTTTAGATCTGGATATATTCACTGAAAAAGAAAAGCTGCAACCAAGAGGCCTTCCTTTATCAGATTTTAAAAGAAATACCCTATTTATGTTTTCAAATAATTTTTTTCATTCCAGTTGTGTTTATCATTGACCCATGTTAAGGATCTGTATATATATATATTACTCTTTGGTGTTTTTCCATGGACTTGTGGAGTTAACCCACTGAGTGAAGCTAACTACTGTAGTAACTTTTCTTCTTAACCAAGCTAAGAATTGGATGGGGTGAGGTTTTGTTTTTTGTTTTGCAGCTGCTGCTGCTGCTGTTTAATTATGTGTTGCCATAGTTGACGGTGATCTTGGAACAGTTCTGCTTTGCAGTCATCCCAAACCACTTTCCTCAGACCCTAATCTGTGCCACTGTGTACAGGAGAAATTGTACATCTCCCAGCAAACATAAATTGGCATCGAATTCTTGTAGCTGTTAAAAATGTTAAGCACTCGCATAACATGGAAAACTGCTGTTTGCAAATTGTGCTATCAAATGGAAATCAAAATTTTGCTGGCAGTGACATAGATTTGCAAGTTTCACTTGATACAAGCATGCCCTGGAGAACACATTGTAAAAATAAGATTGTGGCTCTACAGCTGCCTGCAATCCGCTCCTTGCTGAATCTACACTCATTGTGACTTCATTAGGATACATTTAGCTTCATTAAAAGATGTTTCCTTGCAGCATTTCCTTATGATCAGAGGTTAGCGGGGAGTTGATAATGCACTCAGCCAAGAACTAAGGCACTGGCTGTCTGGAAATGCACAGTTGGAAGCAAGACCCCAGTCCCTAGTGAACAGTCCCTGTAAGAACCACACTGTGTTGGTAGGAAACACTAAGGACTATTTTGAAATGCTAAAAGTCAGGACTGGGGAGCAAATGTAGAAATAAAGGTTGCCAAATTGCATGTTTGGGCTCAGCTAGACCATCCAAGAAGTAAATGGCATTAGCAGTGAAGTCACAGACCTTCCCTGAAGTGTTCACGGTGCGGCTGAGTAGATTTGAAGCTCTGCAGTGAAAAGAAATGTAATGTGTAGTCTTCAGGCTGTTAGTATTTGAAGAGTGGCATATTTATTATATTACAGAAATGTGTGTGGCTGGAAATAATATTACCTGTGGGTAGAGTGGATTGTGTAGGACCCCAGTGGCCAGTTTTCTGTCTGTCTCTTCTTGCATTCTTTGTTTATTTGAACAAGTGCACAGTAACAGAACCAGAAACACTTGGTCTTAAGAGGGCAGAAAAGGAGCAGCCCCTTCACTGGTGCATTTTGAGTGATATTATTATTATTATTATTATTAGTAGTAGTAGTAGTAGTAGTAGTATTAAGGGGCTCAAAAGTTGTGTGAACATTCAGAGAAGATAATGTACATTAGAAACAAGAAAAGAGGACCAAATAGAGCTGCAGTCTAGGCCATGTGAAGCAACACTTTCACCAGTTTTAAGCAAGGTAAATGTCAACGCAGTTGTACCTTCTGCATTTTAATCTGTGCTAAGAGATCTCCTCGGGACTTCGTTCTCATGTAAATATAAATGTGTGTCTTACCCCTGTTATCACAGGGGCCCATTTCGAACCTAGAAATGCCAGTACTGTATTGCTTCCTTGGGAGAATTAGCAAGAACCAACAACCAGCAGGGTTGTCACACCAACCTAAACCCGGGGGGGGGGGGGGGGAGAAAGCAGTAATGCAAATTACCTGAGGTTTGAATAATGGGAGAGCTGAAAGAAAGTGAGATTAGGGAAATAGGAAACTAAAAGTAGGAGGGTGAAGCAAGATGCTAATAATTACCTGTCCAAGGAAGTTAGAGGAAGAGAAGCACTTTCCTGAGTGACCTGTAATGGCGCGATCATTAGTGAGATTGGAGTTCCTGGCAGCTTTTCAGTGAGTGAGTGGTAGGTCCCTTACAGTCTGCAGATACAGCTATCTACCTCTGCTTACTCAAAAGGTACCTGACAGGATCAGGGCAGGGCAGTATGAATGATAAGGTGGCTTTTGAGCCAAAGCACAGTGCTCATCCTGGGTTCCTTAGAACCCTTCTACTAGAGTCCCAAAATAGAAAAGGCTTTCCTTATGGGTTAACACAGGCTTTCTGCAAGGTTCCTGACAAATCCTGAAGAGAATAACAACCACTGCTGAGAGAAGGCTTGCTGCTGCAGGCATCCACCGAGTTAGAGTAGGCTTGAAGTAAAGAGAGGTATGGCACAGCCTTCTAGAGAATTTGAAAATGCTCAACAGTTTGGGTATTAACACAATGTCCAGTTACAGGAAAGATACTTCCTGAAGAGTGGTGTGCTATACAAGGATTATGGGACTAGATGAAAAGGGTCACTGAACGCTAAGTAATTCAGATACTGAATTGTTACCAGACATTAATAGAAGTCTTCCATTACAGAGTGGCAGGGAGGTCACAGGGGGTCTCTGGCTAATCAAAACTCAGTTGTCCATTGTGAGAAGGTTTCCAAGGAAATGCAAATGTAGACTTAATCCAATTACTGGTGGAGTTTGTTTGCCAGCGGAAGCCCTTGAGGGTTAATAGGAGTGTATTCTTTCACGGGACACTGCAAAGGTTCTGGGGACTAAATAGGCTGGCACTTATATTCTGTCCCATACCATAGCTGCTTCTACCATAGAGTATTCTGCTTAAACCAGTGTTGCTTTCTCTGTTAGATTGTAACTGAATCACACTTTTGCTCAAAGCACAGCTAAACAGACACATAGCTTCAGGGCACGTGCAGAGTTGCAGCTGAATCAGGCTTCTCAGGAACATCTAAGCGCAGTACAGTTATGTACGCAGTATTGTAACAGAGCGTAGCAGTCAGGGCAGGGCTGAGGTGTCAAAAGCCACAGTGAGCAGCAGAAAATGATGTGGAGGTCATGGAGGGAGAAAGTAGACACTCTCTGAAGGCCAGCTGGAAAGGATTGGCAGACTAGAAGTGCCAATAATTGAATTTCAAAATTCTGACTTCTAGACAATAATGGTTGTGTCTATATCCATGCAGTTAAAGGCATGCAGAAAACCAGTAGTAAAACAATAGGATTCCTTGAGGCAATAGGCAGTAGAGCTCTGATTTGTGTGTGTGGTGGTGGTGATTGTTTAAAGGACAGGTTTCAGTCTGCAGTGTGACCTTGCAGCAGGAGAGGAGATAACTACAACTCCAGAGAACAAGAAGTAATGCAGAGCCATGATCTCTGAAGATTTCATAGGATTTCCTTACCCAGGCACTGCAGATAATAAAACCATATTGCCCTTTATTAAACTGTAGCCCCAAAGCTGAGTGCGTTCTCTTCAGACCCCAAGAGTGCTTGTGAGAAGCCTCATAAATGAAGAGAAATTAGATTTCTAATCTTATGATAGCTAGTTTGGCAGAAACCGAGGATTTGTTGTAGTGGATTATACCACCGGGCTTCCTTCTCTAGAGTCTTGGGCTTGGGAATTGCTAGTACCTGAAGTATCAGAACAGGAAAACAGCAATTACGTATATAATGTTGCATTGGAAGCAGGGGTGTCAGAGAGGGAGAGGGAGAGGGAGAGAGATTGAGATTCATTCTTCCTATTGTGCCAGTCATAATATACCATTTTAATAGTGTGTGCACCATTAATATAATAACTAGAGGAGAGGCCTTAGCTCTGCAATAGAGTGCATGGAGCAAGTCTCAGGTTTAGTCCCCAGCATCTTCATCTAGGGCTGGGAAAGACCCTTGCCTGAATCCCGGAGAGCTACTGCCAGTTAGTGTAGGCAAGTTAGAGTTGGATGGTATAAAGCAGCTTTCTATTTTACTAATTATTATGCTGTACCCAGACTCAATGTTTTAAGAAGGGTAAGAGTAATTTGTGCTTCCATGTAGGAGAGTTCGATCATGTTACAGAGAACCAGGCAGAGGGCCTTCTCGGTAGTGGCACCTGCCCTGTGGAACGCTCTCCCACCAGATGTCAAAGAGAAAAACAACTACCAGACTTTTAGAAGACATCTGAAGGCAGCCCTGTTTAGGGAAGCTTTTAATGTTTAACAGACTATTGTATTTTAGTATTTTGTTGGAAGCAGCCTTAGAGTGGCTGGGGAAACCCAGCCAGATGGGCAGGGTATAAATAATTTATATTATTATTATTATTATTATTATTATTATTATTATTATTATTATTATTAATTTGGTGTAGTTCTAACCACTGTGCTTTTTCAGACAGCAAGTGAAGACTTGTACCCACACACCAGGGAGAAATAGGAGCAGACCCCATCTCTCTGACATACTAACTTTCTTTGTGCAAGTATAATGTTTTCAGGTGAACCAGGCAAGTTCAAGTAGGTTATTGTGCCTCTGTGGGCATATGGCAAAGAAACTTACTCATTCCATTTGGAAATGAACAATGATCCTACAAGGCAACTCACTGTTTTACGCTGTTTTCACAAATCAGCTTTTATCTAGCTACTTTCTTTTTATCTTGACTTTTAAACTACTTGAGACGGGATATATTTAACTTTAAAATTAATTTGAGCAAAGTTAAAGGACTGCTAACTTTTAACTTCAACTAGTTGGAAGTTTTCACCAACTTTACCCATGACTGCTAATAGTAATGATTAATATTAACAATAACAAGGTGATTCCTGTTCAAAAGATCTCATCACCAGGAAGAAAAACAAAACAAAAAACAAAGAATAGACCTCGTGCTCATTTGTTCACTTTTCTCTTCCACTTATTGTAGGGAGATATTTAATTATTGAATGGAGAAATCCTATGGAGATTTTTCCTGATCAAGCAAGTGATTTATCTCTCATGGTCAGGGAAGTCCAGCAATTAATCATGGGTATCTCCTGGTTTGGCCATACAGCTTGGAAGGCCAGGAAAGGACTGTGTATATGAACTTGGGCTTCCATGCTCAATTCATAGGTACAATCTGGGGCACGTTGCTGTGTGGGGTGGGAATATATATTTTCAGAGGGCCTTTGTTTTAAAGTGGAAGGCAACCCCATGGGTCTGTAGAACTGACTGTAATAGGAACAGTATATATAGGAAAAGTACAAGATTCTGGAATGAGGGTGACTTGCCTGAATTTTTCAGTGTAGCAGCTGTTGGCATCTGAAGGCCTTAGGCAATATTCTGCATTGCTTGGTCTCTCTCTCTCTCTCTCTCTCTCTCTCTCTCTCTCTCTCTCTCAATTTTAAGGCCTTTAGTATTTCTCTTGTTGACAGGCGTTTGTTTTCAAGAGTTGGAAGAAGGTAAAGGGAGACCCCTTTAATGGGGGTTAAATGTTTAAAGAAAACCATGAGGGTCTGGTTTATTCTGATATTTTGCAAGGCATTTCAGTCAGTCTTCATTCACCACAAAAGTAACAGTATCAGCTTTGGGCAAAGCAAGCCTATTTGCAGGCACTACAGAAGTATTAGGAGTGTGGCTGCCCTTGAATCACAAAGGAGAACAGATCTTTACTGCAGCTTTTCATCTACAGTGTTTATAAAAATGTATACATTGGGGATACATTGGAATGGGCAATTTTCACCAGAGCCGTTTTCCAAAATTGATCCTACTGCTGTCGGCTCCTTCTCTCCCTGCTTCTTCCTCTTGTCAGCTGAAGTGGCTGCATCTCTGCCTCCTGTTACATTTAATACTGATGCTGGCTTCAGTCTCCCATTACAGAAAAAGTGTTTGACAGTGAAGGGGAAAAGGAAAGAGACCTAGAAAATAAGGACCTAGTTGCAGCTTTGAAGTTCTCTAATACACATCACCATAGAAGCACCTTGGGCTATGTAAATTTTTCATGAAGAAAAGAAAAGAAAACACCCCAATCTTTCCTTATCTAGGAAAGGAGGTCTGACCCACAGGTAGTCTGGTGTGACACAGATACTTCTGATGCTTTCGTTTAGAAGTTTTGGGAGCTATTCAGGGATACTGTGAACTTCCCCTCCATTCTTCTAAATTTGTACTATGTCAGTCTTCAGTGTGTTGTCTTCTGCTGACCCTTTCTCTGTGTGGAAGAGAGCACTGCCCTGTGTCCCATGGAGCTGTGGTCTGTTATGTTTCCTTGGCTGTGGGATTAGCCCCTCTATGGTAAGGTTCTCCAGCACACAAGCCTGGCTGGAACAAGAATCAGAAGTTGCTGTCTGAATAAAGGTAATCATATCGCACATCTCAGGTCCCCTACCAGCTGCTGCCATCAAGCTGAAATGGGGGTGAGAGAAGCACTAATTGATGACCCCCTGCTCACCCTGGGGGTACTGCTTCTCCGTAAGGGGTAGGAGCACTTCATCACTTCTACCAAAGGGATTACTGTATGGAACAGGTCACTGGTGTGTGCTGTGAAGAGGAAAATGTTGCAGATGGTTTCAGAAGTCCTGCATGACTAAACTAAAATTTCATTTATGAAAATGAAGTTCTCCCTTCCTACGAGTCCCAGCCAGCATGACCAACTCCTGTTCAACCTGAAGGCAGGCATGTTAACATTTTATGTGTAAAACACTCTCATATCCCTATACTGGATCACACGGATTCTGTGCAATATTTGGATCATCCCATCTCTGATACATTGCAATTGAACTTGGGACAGTTAAGCAAAATTTATTGGGATTATTGAACAGCTTCCATATTGGGAGGAATGGAGATACTATTGCTTGGGATAACAATGCCAACCTAATGCAAAAATGTCAGTTTACCAATAGAATTTTGTTAAACGCCTATTCTGCCTTTTCACATGTGACTTTCTGCATCACATTTTTTAATGTGGGAACCTACAGATCAGACAAATAAAGAAGAAAAATGTCTAGGTGCTAGAAAGATGGTTTATGCCAGACCCAGCACAGTTTTGGCAGAAATTCTTCCTTTGGGACACCCCTCTAGCAGCAATTGTCTAATACAAGTTACTTTATAGTGACTCCAAAATGCACCTAGAGTTGTTGTTGTTTCTTCTTGTTCTCCTCCTGCTGCTGTCCCTTCTTTTCTTTTGTCTATCAATGGTGACATCTCCTTTTTTTGGTCGGTAAACTGAAGATACTTTTAAGTGTACCTCTGAAAAAGTGGGAAGAGTAACTGTGATAAATGTGCTTGCAAAACTCATATATTATACCGGTATGCTCGACAGGAATGTGTGATTGGCTGCAGCTCCATTTAATACACACTTAGTGGCAAACTTGAGTTTACCTCTGCATAATGCTGAAAATAACACTCAGGCTCAGGATGAGGAAGCTGCCATGTGCACACATTTCTGACTGCATCCCACAAGTGTTAAGAGTTTGCTTCAAGTGGACATTGAAGTATAAGGCATTTATTCCATTATTTTATCCTTTGGGAAATGATTGTTAACTATAAGGAGACACAGGAAGCTACCTTATATAGAGTTGGACCACTGGTCAATCTAGCTCAATATTGTCTGCACTGACTGGCAGTGACCTTCCAGAATGTCAGGCAGGAGTCTCTCCTAGCCCTATTTGGAGATGCTGGTGATTGAACCTGAGCAGTTTGGCATACCAAACATGTGCTCTACCAGTGAGTTACAGCCCTTTAAAATCATTTTTAAAGTCACACCCAACTTTAAAAAATATTATGGTATTAGTGACCTTTTGCAGCCAAAATCAAGCTGTTCTTAGGTTGCTATCCGCCCCCCCCCCTCCACAGACCATACAGGAATAAGTCTCCCTTAGTATGGTTTGCTGTAATGTCTCCCTACAATGCTTGTTGAAAAGTTGATTTTGTACTATTTGCTTTAGCACGGCGATACAGCACTGTTTGGCCAGGAGTTATTATATGGCTCAAGTACTGGCAGAGTTGAAAGCCATGCCTGTTTGGGCAGAGAATAAAAAAAGAAAATGGTGTTTTACTCTTAGCCAAGCAACTTAAGCTTGAAAACCAACACTTGCTTCTCTGAATGTGTTATCAGTCAATATTAGTTAATGCAGCTTGGACATTGTGCCTTCTGAATGATAATGGCAATGAAACCCCTCTGTAATGTTCGCCTCCTTATATTGTCCTTTAATCAGTATCGTTTGGTTTTTTCTAGCAATATATTGTGTTCTTTTACACCTAATCTCTTTAATAAGGTTCTTCCATTTTTATTGCCCTCTAATTTTATTCTCTGTGGAAGGTGTGAACCTATAGCTTTAGAAAATGAGGCTTTAGTATTTATGTAATAACTATAACAAATGAAGAATCATGAACTGTTTCGTTTTATGAATAATCTAGAGAGATCCCATTCTTCTTCTTTTTTAAAAAAGAGTTCAAATGCCCAATTTTCTGAGCTAGCTATGAGCACTGTGATTTAAAGAATCAGTATTTACACAAAACAAATTTGTGTGAATGGAAGAATGGGTGGTGTAGTTCAAGCAGAATAACAGCTGTACAGTGGTACCTCAGGTTAAGTACTTAATTCGTTCCGGAGGTCCGTTCTTAACCTGAAACTGTTCTTAACCTGAAGCACCACTTTAGCTAATGGGGCCTCCTGCTGCTGCCGCGCCACCGGAGCACGATTTCTGTTCTTATCCTGAAGCAAAGTTCTTAACCTGAAGTACTATTTCTGGGTTAGCGGAGTCTGTAACCTGAAGCGTATGTAACCTGAAGCGTATGTAACCTGAGGTACCACTGTATGTGGCAGGCTAAGGGTGAATATAGTTACCACTTCCCAAGTAGTAACTTACTATTCTCCAATGGTTTGACTTCACCCCCAAAGGTACACTCCATTGTCCCTGAGACAGATAGATGCCAGCCAACTGCTACTACACAGTAAGCCATTTTAATATAACACTTTTCCCAATGTTGTGGAGAGTATTACCACTCCCCTGGATTTCTGAACAGCTGCAGGAAAGTCTGGTAGAATTTTCCTCATTGTTCGGTAGAACCAGCTTGCCGAAAGGCCAATATATGAACACTGTAGTAGATTACCATTTGGTAAAGTGTTGCCTATAGTCATCCTAGCCTGAGATCGATGATGCACTGGAGAGAGAGCATTTCCTTTGTAAATATGCCATCCATAGTACTTTCTGACTTTATCGCCTGTCATGCTGACATCTGACTGTACATACACACACACACACACACACACACACACACACACAGTGGCTGTAAATAAATATAGTGCATTTAAGGTATATATAGTGTATGTCTGGTTCAAACAATGCTTTCTCTCTCTCCCTGCATTTTCAGTCTACTGCAGAGAGAAAGCATTGCTTGAACCAGACTGTTGTCATGATCAAGTTATTGATTGCCAGCGAACATGCTGCATGTGTGGTGGTGCTGTTGGGGGCTAATGACAGTCTTATCCTTGTTCTCCTAGACAAGGGAGGAAATTGGCTCACCTGCCTGACCTGTAGACATTTAATTCCATCCAGGGCAGTGGCAAGAGGGGGGCAGGAGGTTAGGCAGGCAATGTGCAGCCAATTTCACATAATCCTTCCACCTCCTTGGGTAACTTATCTGTGCTGTTTAAAATGACAGCAACTCATATAAATGGGGAGCCGTTTTCTGTCTCTCTGTCAGCTTCAGCTCTGAACTGTGGCCAACAAGAACATTCGTCCCACCTCACCGGACCCCCTTCAGATAAATAATCACGATAATAAAGGTCAGACCTCAGAAGAAGTTACCGCTTAAAGAATAGGCTGCCAAGCCAGTGTAGCCCCAAGAAGTATGGGAGACTCAGCGGCCCTTGACAACAAATGAGTGCGCTGGCTTCCTCATAAACACCTCAGTCTGAAGCCAGGAAGTTTATGGGTATGAGAGATGTTTATTGTCTTGTACTTACTCTGCTGCTGCCGGGTTATTGCTTAAGTAAAAATAATAATAATAAAAAAGTGTGTGTGTGTGTGTGTGTGTGTGTGTGTGTGTGTTGCAGTTTATTTTTGTGAGCAGACTGAGCTCCCTGCAGTCTGTGTAGCTTCACTGTGAAGTCCTTAAATAATCTGCTTGCTAAGAAATGGGAGAGAGGAAAACAGCTTGGCATTGGTCTGGCTGTATAATGTACGTCTAGCTAGAACAAGGATCACCCTATTAAGTAAAAAAAAACCTCCAGCACAGCTCCAGAAGGAATCATACTAGTGAAACAACTGGGTTTTCACCTTGAAGCTACTTCACACACACACACACACACACACACACACACACACACACACTCCTCCTTGACTAGCTGTGTGGAGAAAGGCTGCTTTGAACTGTGGGGAGCTGGCTGCCATTTCCATGATCACATTTGCTGGAGACAGTGTGCTTGGTTTACACCAACCTTACACTGTGTGCTGGTGTAATTGCACAGTCTTGTGGAAGAGTTTGCTAGTGTGAACTGGCCTTTTAGGGAGAAGATTTTTTTGCAGAGAATGAATGGGCAGACATGTCCCATTTTCAGCAAAAGGCTGTGGTAGAGAAGTAGGAAAGCAGCTGCTTACGAGGACAGAGCAAGGACTGATGGCTTCAATTTGCAGCTATACATACTTATACAGTAGTGTAATACATGTCTGCTCAGAAGCAAGCACCATTGGGTTCAATGGGACTTTCTTCCAGGTAAGTGTGCATAGGATTGTACCCTTAGATGGATTATCCAGAAATGTTTTTTCTACCTGCAGAAGTTAGTTGAGCAGGGTAGTCAAAAGAGGCTATGGACTCTCCTTCCTAGTAGACAATCATTTCTTTCTGAGGAGGCTTATAAGCCCAGGGTGTCCTGGAATTGCAAGTAGTTGGAGTGGACAATTTCAGGGTTCCTTCCAGCTTTAGGTTTGTCCTTTTACCTTCCTCCTCTTCCACCTCGCCCCCCTCATATATTTCAATTATCATTGTAAAGCCAACCTTGGGCAGGGGAAAAACAAGTTGTCTTGGGGAAATTGGAAGCATCACACCTTCTGGCCAGTGGTGTAGCATGGGTTGCCAGCACCCAGGGTAAGGCAAGTATTGCATCCCCTTACTGGTGCCTCCATGTGGCACTGCTGCTGCCGCCGGACAGAGCTGCAGAGCAGCAGCAGGACATGTGTGCATGCCTCCTCAAGCTGGGGCACTGCCACCCCCCTAAGACTTGCTGTCCGGCCAGGGGACGCCACGCAGCCAAGGGATGTAAGGGACTCGACTCTCCCAGCTCCTCGGTATGCTGCTCAGGTGAGGCGGGTGGGTGGGATGGGAAGCGCCTCTGGTCGGGGCGGCAACTGCAGAGACGTGCCCCTAAATTTTTTTTGCACCCAGGGAAATCACCCTGGTACTCTCTCCCCCCTGCTCCCAATGCTGTGCCTGTTTTCTTTTAGTGTACATATCGTGACCCCCAGTTTCATATGCCATTGTTGGTCTCTGTAAGAGTGTGCAGTGCCTTGTATGACTCCAAGGTCTTTGCTTAGAGTGTGCTCTACTGGGATATGAAGAATCATTCCTTGAGATTGCATTCCCACCCACCCATCTCAGTCGTATTTTTTTGGCATTCACTTACAGGACAGTAGCAACAGGGAGACTTGACGTCATTGTTTAAAATGCTTGTCATTTTAAAAATACACTTTCCTCTCGTGTGGGGGGTCCTATTAAGAGCTTTATTGTATAGCAATAGGTGTTCTCCATAAATCACTGACTTGTTCTCTCTTCCCTTTCTCTCTTCCTTCACTCTGTCGCTCAGCCTGTGGATTTGGATGCCTGGGTAAGCTCCTGTTCTCCCCTGCATGCATATAATCTTCCCCTTTGAATTAGCTGCGAGATAAAGTAAAGAAATAACAGAGTATCACGTCGTTACTACACATATACAATTGTCATTGCCGATGCAGGGCTTTATTTTTTGTCATTACAATTTAAAAAGATGTTAAGCCAGAAAATCACATTTTATTCATAAAATATTTTCTGTAGGTTTTGAGGGGTATAGTGATATTTGCAGCTGCTGGTACCAAACTTGATAGGATGGGTTGACCAGCCAAACCTTCAAGTAACTGAATGGATGGAATATAAAGTTGTCTTGGTGGCTGGTTGTTCAGAACTCATTTGGTGCTCCCTTACCCTGTAGTAAAATCTTCCTTTTTCTTCTTTCTTTCAAAATGGTTTGGAGACCTAAGTGAATTATGCTGATGGGAAATAGAGAAGACAAAGAACTTTAGAAAGACTTGGCAGGCCTGAGAAGCCTGGAGTAATAAGTGAGAAGTCTATCAAATACTTCTGAAGGGCAGAAAGCAAACTAATGGAGTGTAATCCTTATTTGTAGTCCTCTGCCTTCTTTCAACCTAGTGTGCCAAGAACCATATTCACTTTGTGTACCTTGCAAGCTTGGAATTTATTTAGCATCCTTTTTAAAAGACAAATTTCTAGCTCTCCTGATGCAGAGGAAAGTCTGGTAACCCAGCAGACTGGTCTACAGACTGGGTCTAGTTTTGTACTGCTAGCTAGTCATTATTTTCTAAATGGGCCAGACGTAGCACAATATACTACTGACAAGCATTATTGCCAAGGGAAGATTTAAGAAATAGATGAACAGATGGAACTAATCAAATGGGTGCTGTCTGTTGTGAGTACTCAGTAGTGATGAAAAGATATTCTGTACATGCTCAGTATAAAAACAAATAATTAAATCAAGACTATAGTTTCATCATAATTTAATTGATTTACCCTGTGAGCAAATCCCATTCTATAATATACTGGTGGCTTTGTCTTTGATCATCCACCAAGCTCTGTTGGCTTGGATCTTAAGATAACTTAACAGCAGGAATGTTTACCATCACCTCTTCCCTCCTGTAGCTACTTGTGTCCCCCTTTCAAAAAAACAAAACAAACAAACAAACAAACAAACAAACCTTCTCTGAAGGGTTCAGAGCCTGTTCCTGAAGAATATGGGATGGAGTGTAGGAGGGTGCTGGGATAAGAGAAATTGCCCCAAATCAGATTTGAGTCCTAGAGGTAGATAACTTAAGGAAGTTCACAGAAGTTTCCAATCCCCTCCTTGCTCTTACACACATATACCACAGTCTACCCCATATTGTCCAGGACCTAAGGCCAGCCCAAGGCATTTTGGCACCTGAGGCGAACCACAAAATGGCGCCCTCCTCCCTGTCAGAGAAGAAGGGGTATGTGAAGATCTACATCAGGAACAAAGGATCTGCCACCCCCATACATCCTGCTGCCTGAAGCAATCAGCTCACCTTGCCTCATGGGTGGGCCGGCCCTGTCAGGGGCAGGATTCAACTCTTTTTGGAAAGGGTGGGGAGTACACAGGAAGCTGTAGAAGGAGACTGGAAACTTTCTAATTAGAATTGGTATGTAACATTTCCCTATCACATTCTCATTTCTTTCTGCTGGTATAAGCATTTTACTCGCAGTGTCTGAAACTTTGTTGGCTACCTGTGGTGTCCATACTCTCTGAAATTGTAATTTTCACAGAAGCCAGCTTGCTTTGGGACATCACAGGGCTTCTGACTTCAGGTGGGGAATAAGTAGCAGGATAAAGTGAGCTCTTAATAAATACCCTGTATTCATACAAAATGTCCCTGATTGCCTAACCCAGTTTTGTAATGTTTGATATGGTGATATTTCAAATGACACCCTCTCTGGGTTTACCAATACATATTTCAAGCATAACAACAATGCGTATTTCAGTTCGCAGTAATAACAGCTGGAGGTGAAGTTAAAAACCAAAAGCATCTTTTTAAGCTGAGCAGAATGTTTTGAGGTTCATTTTCCTTTCTGCCTTAGCTCTCTCATGAGTATCATTTTGAAATGAACATGTTATTGAGAACAAGTCTTAAAGTTGCAAGAACTTTTCCCTCCCTCCCTCTACCACCTCTAATCTATAATGGAAGTCATACTATTGGGCTAGTGGGAAGGCTGAGCAGCAATATTCTAGCATTGCTTTGTCAATACTCCAACCATTTCAGGTTCTCTGTTTTAGATCTTCATCGGTCAGGAATGGAAGCTTTGCATACGATGTTAGTCTCTTGTTGCTTCATTAAATCCTGAGGAAAAGCTGTGATTAGTATGTATTAAAGTTAAGGATATTCATCTTTCATAGCAACTCTTTCTCACACCAAAGGAAGGCATGTGAGGGTGTACTTCTGTCTCTCCCATAGTAGCTGGAAGAATCAAAGTATGCTGCTCAGGATGGGAATCAGAAGCAGAAAGCTTCTGCTTTCCCTCTTTGCAACGGCCTGGGGGTGTACCTTTTAATTATCCTGATCTGGGAGGAAGTAGGAAGTAGAAAGAAGAATTTGCTGGCCTAATTTTAATTGGTTTTGAAAAGCCTCATTGGACATGTTAGTCAAACAAACATGGTCTAAAGTAGGGGTAGACAACCTTCTTACTATGTAGGGTCCCATTGCCTCAGGGGATATTTGCCAGGGGCAGCATGCCAGTGGGACCGGGGTCAGAAGTGGGCAAAGACAGATGGGTTACCCCACTTTCTATCTCCCCAGTGTTCCTTTTCTGCCATCCTTTATTACTCATTTCTGCTACCACCTTTCCCTTTGTTTTGTCCTCCTTTCCACTCACATTAAGTTGGGCCAGGGGCTCCATGTGACCCACCTGTGCTCTAAAGCTATACATGTGCCTGGTGCTTTATTTGAATTAACTGCTAGCTGTATCCTTGATGGCATCATGTGTGCATGGCAAATGAAGTGGGGTTGCTAGGTTTTGGTGTTGGTAAGAACAGGATTTACTTACCTGTGAAGCATCCTCCTCTTAGCATGTTCAACATCCTCTCTGTTTATAGGGATTTGGCTAGGCAAAATTGTTGACTGGTCAAATGCCAACTCTCTGTGACCCCATGGTTTGTCTTCCACCAGAGAAAAATGGAGAAGGAAAAGACTGACAACTTGCATTTTCAGATTTCTATTATTCTCTGTTATTTCTTTTCCTTGGGATGGCAGCTGGCCATAAAATGACAGCTCTGAGCCCACAGGGAACACTTCTGACTGGGCTGCTTAATCAGAGCCAGTTCTGGAGAGGGGGAGGGATGGCAATTCATTTTATGTTACATCTGTCATAGCCCCCTCCCTTATCGTTGGCCTACATGCTTTAGGCAATGATTCATGTGTCCTGTTGTGACAGTGCAATCTGAGTTCTGGGGCCCTTATCACTATTCTCAATTTCGCTCTGAGCCTCCTGATTTTTATGCAGCTAAGGAATGGTGGGGTGGTGAACAGGAGGAAAGCCTAGAAGGTGCCCTGTGAAGTTCAAAGTGATATCTGGCACCTGCAGGAATCTTAGTTGGAAGGTCATCGGTGCATCTTTGGTTCCTGACAATGATTTGGGAGCCCCCAGTGATCTAGTGTTTGAAGCTAAGTGGGTATGCATCTCATCGCCTATCTAGGTCCTGGTTTCTTTCTTAAAACGTAGAAAGCATTCAGACATGGAAGCCTCCAACCTGCAGTCTGAGGTGGTACATACCCTGTACTAGTCCAAGACTCTAAAACTTCATTGTGCTGCATACCTTGCTCTAGCAGTTCTGCTTGCTGTAAGCATGGTAGAGACATCTGGTCGCTCCAGGTCGAAGCACCTCAAGAGTATTTATCTTGGCAACCTTTTCGTTATGAGGCACAGAAAATGAAAGCATTAAATAGTATGTCCAGCTGAAATAATTCATTCTGAGAGAAACAACATTTGCCTTGCAAGCATTCTGGTGTAGTGTGGCATATTGGAATTGCTTTCAATCTATACCCTATCCCAAGCCTTCTCCCAACCATGGCTATCTACTTCCTTCCTTCCTTCCTTCCTTCCTTCCTTCCTTCCTTCCTTCCTTCCCTCCCTCCTTCTCTTTTGTGAACACCTTGTTTTGTATTTCCTTGCAGTCCCAGGAACTGCAGTGGAAGGATGAAGAACTGAAAAGGAGAGACACCTTCTACAAGGAGCAGTTGGCCCACATTGAGAAGAAGGTGAGGCAGCGTTGTCTTTTATTTGCAGTGGCTGAATGCTAACAAGATCAGACATCTATCTGAGTGGATCAGCAGAGAAGAGAAATGAGAACCATTGTGCTGAAACCTGGGACTGCCAGCCCCTATTGTGTATCTGTTGGGGCCTCCTCCTCATCACACACTGTTAAACTGCTTCACAAGCTGAACCTTTTAAGCAACTCACATTTTAAAGGATAATTGGTTTTTAACTGGAAGATTTTCTTTTTTATTATTATTTAAAAAAGCCACCTCGTTTATAATTCATAGTCCCCCACCCCGACATCATACTATGGGTTTGGTTGAAAGCTATGTCACCTTTTAAAAATTCCCTTTGTTAAAAAAAATCTGTGGATTTAAAAAAAAAACCCTGTGAAAATAACCTCAGATCATTCCATACATATGAATTAAAGT
This sequence comes from Podarcis filfolensis, assembly GCF_964270895.1. Taxonomy (NCBI): domain Eukaryota; kingdom Metazoa; phylum Chordata; class Lepidosauria; order Squamata; family Lacertidae; genus Podarcis; species Podarcis filfolensis. Next base: position 39,925,523 of record NC_139605.1, on the reverse strand, counting down.
TGTTATTATTAATTTATCTCTTGGGAAACCAACAGATCAAAGTGTGTTGCTGCAAAATGTTGTCTGCTCCTTTGCTAGATAAGCCTTTGAAATGAACATGATTTAAAGAGATACCATCAAGCATCTTTTCAGCCTAAAATGACCTTTGCAAATCCATTTAGGGATTTGAATCTCTCCCCTGAATGTGTGGTTTGCATTTCTGTTTAATTGTTTACCAGGATGAGTTTTAAAAATTGATGGCATAAGAATTGGAGCAACCACATTATTTCTTAGGAACTAATGTGTTCTTTTCAATTCCTAGCTAAATGAAGCAATGCTCACAATAGCTTTAAAAATGTGTGAAGAATAATATTCCATAATTTTAAAGCAATTAAATCTCTTGACAGGCTTGGTACCTCTGAATTTTTTTTGGGGGGGGGTTGTTTCTGTTTTTTGAAAGTGGATACTTAATGTTTATAAAGGTGGGGTGAAATGTACCCAAACAACACTGATTTTTTAAAAATAAAATATTGATATCAGTCTTCCACAACCCTACGCTCCAGGTAGTTCTCAGTATGGCAAGGTATGATTTGCTATGTGGTGGTTTAGAGGCACCCTTTCTTAATTTAATAACATTTTGATGTTTTTATTCTGAATGGCTTTTCAGTTCTATTCTACCCAATTAAACTGACTGACACAACTCAGAAACCAGGTACACAAGGTGCTAAGAGAAGTGTCCTCAGCCTAGCGAATGCTGTTTAAATTTATTTGTTTCTCATCATGTGTGCAGAAGCTTAGCCAGTCTGTTCTTTCCATTTATTGTGAGAAAAGGAGAGTAGAGGGTGAAAAACAATATTATGTCTATTTTCATAATAGACAAATTACACTCTTTCTTTAATATCACTGCAAACTGTATTAGAGGTCAATAGTACCTCCATAGGTATACAAAACCCCTTTACAAACCTGATTTCTCAAACTTTTTTCCCAGTTAGAACCAGCAAAATTGAATTGGAACTTTTTTTCATCATAGCTAGCATTTTGCAGAAAGCTGACTAATTCAACTTTTGTGGTCATTGTGAGCCCAATTGCATCTGCAAATGCTTGCAAGCAACCTGCACTCTTACCTCAGCAAGTGGCCAGACTTAATAACTACTCTCAAGCAAAGATGTTTTAGTTGACCACTTTCCTCTGTTCATGGAAAGAGCTTCACATAATGTCTTGTTGAGGGTTGCCCTCAACACTTTCCAGAGCACAGTGCCAATGTCACTGGCCACTTTCAGAAGAATTAATAAAGCCCTCAGACTTGATGATCTGCTTCCATCCTGAACCACTAGTGTTGGAGACAAGCCTGGCTCTGTACATGACCTTTAGGATATGCTTACCAAGACTCTCCCACAATGCATTGTGCCATATGAGAAGGTTTCAACTGATGAACCGTTATTGCCATCCAGAGGAAGTTGTCAAATGAGGCAGTATCCAAACCCACAAAGTATGGCATACAACTCTGGTTGTGTTCTGAATCCAAAATGTCATATGTTTATGACACAGGCATAAATGAAAAGGAGGAGGGAGGAGCCCAAGAAGCTCAAAAAGAAGACCAGACTGTGGTTAAGAAACTAGCAACAAGTTACACTGTTCTGCTAAAACATGGGGTTTAGCCAAGGCACATTTTGTGACTGGTTCTGCCCCTGCACCACAGTTTTGTGACTGGTGGGCCTCAGTAATTTTCCGCAATCTCAACTGTGCCCTGGGGGTGGGGGTAGAAAGTTTGAGAATCCATTGTCTAGACATATAGCCAGTTTACCTGGGACTTCAAGAAAGGCAGCCTCAGAACTGATATGAGCAGCCACTGCTTATATCAAGAGAAGGGGGAGGCATCATCTCTGTTGTTGATGCAGTGACAAAGAATCACACCAACCATGCTTCATTCATGTAAACTTTTTGTCTGCCTTACTCAAACAGCTGTGAAATGTGATAATGTGCATAGCCTGCTTGAGTAGTGTGTGATATGGTTGCAAGATCTGTGAGGTTTGTTGTTACAGGTAATTCACAACTCATGATTATTTTAATTCAATACAGTGGTACCTTGGTTTAAGAACAGCTTAGTTGATGAACAACGTGGATTAAGAACGCTGCCAACCCAGAAGTAGGTGTTTTGGTTTGTGAACTTTGCCTTGGAAGCAGAACATGTTTCGCTTCCTGTTGAGTGTGTTCCATTTGTAAATTGAGTCCCCTCCTGCTATGGGAAAGCACGCTTTGGTTTAAGAACACTTTGGTTTAAGAACATGCTTCCGGAACGGATGAAGTTCATAAACCAAGGTACCACTGTACTTGTGCAACATGGTCTTTTAACTTGCAAATGCTGTCATACTTAATAACTTCCACCAAGTATTTTAGTTGTATGGCTTTCTTGGCTCCAGTCCCAGATTGATTTAGTCAGTTTGATGATGGGCTGAAGTCAGTGGTAAGTGGACTTATTTTGGCAAGGGCGGATACTACTACTAATAATAGCAATTTTATTATTTATACCCACCCGTCTGTCTGGGTTTCCCTAGCTATTCTGTCCAAAGTATAAAACAGTGTTGCTCTACTACCAGAGGCCTCCCCCTCCTGCTTTGTTCTGGTTTAACTTTCAGTTTACAGTGATTATACAGCAGGATAGTGTTTGAGACGCAGGAGTGCTGCAGACGTTCATTACATGCGTCTGAAATGTCCCAAGAACAGTGGGTTTTGTGCATTGGTATGTTGTGTTACTTTGACAACCATAGCGTTAACAGAAGGACCATAGAGCACATTTTGAATGTTGGGCAGATGATGATCACAGATTTAGCCCTTAGCATCTCCAATAAGAAAGATCTCAAGTAGTCTGTGATAGGAAAGACCTCTGCCAAGGACCCAGGAGAGCCGCTACCAGTCAGCATAGACAGTCCTGGGCTAGATGGAGAAATAAATCTGGTTGACAATAGCTCAGAGTACCATGCAATTTTAGTTTGTAGAAATGTGCCACCATTTCCATTTTCTTTTCGGCAAAACATATTCATAGCAAGTTGCCTTTGCACACTTAGCTACATCTAATCTGTGTAATTAATTTTAAAAAAGAACGATTTAAGCTACTGCCCAACGCTGCTGCTTGCGTTTAAATTCCATTTATGTTTCATGGGGATTGTGCAATGAAATCTCAAACAATCCACCAGTCATCCACTCTAATTATCGCAGTTGTCCATATGTTCACAAGCAAGGGATTTATATATATATATATAATTTCTCCTCCTCTAAATGTGCTTCTCTCTCTAGATTTGTATTTCTTAAAGTGGAAATGACTGGTAATATTTATGTATGTATCCGTTGTTTATTGGCTACAGAGAGAATGTATACAGAATTGTTGCTTGTTTATTTTTAAATATCTTACTTTCCCCTTTCCCAGTTGTGTTTTCTCTGCAAATCTAAAGCTGCAATCCTTACACACGTTTAATTTGAGAGTAAATCCCGCTGAATTCAGTGTGTCTTATTTCTAAGGAAACATACCATATTTTTCGCACCACAGGACGCACTTTTTCCCTCCTAAAAAGCAAGGGAAAATGTGTGTGCGTCCTATGGAACGAATGCAGGGGGGAGGCAGGCGGGAAAAGCCCCCAAGCTTCGTGCGCTCTTGCGGGCTTTTCCCCAGGAGGGAGAAGGGACTAACTGGCAGCATAGTCCCTTCTCCCTCCTCAGGAAAAAGCCCCCAAGAGCGGCGCGCTCTTTAAAGGCTGCGCGGCTCCTGCGGGCTTTTCTACGAGGTGGGGGAATCCCCCTACCTCCCAGAAAAGCCAGGAGAAGCCGCACAGCCCCTTTAAAGAGCGTGCGGCTTCTGCGGGAGGTGGGGGAAGCTGCAGCAGATTCCCTCCTCCCAGGCTCCCTTTGAAGCAGCAGTGTGGGAGGGGAGCAGCTTACACTCGTGTAAGCAGCTCCTCTCCCACTTTCCTGCTTCAAAGCAACTACGGAGGAGGGAAGGAACGGGACCATGGATCCTCCGCTGCTTGCGGCAGCAGCAGATTCCCTCCTCTTGGGCTCCCTTTGAAGCAGCAAAGTGGGAGGGGAGCAGCTTACACTCGTGTAAGCAAATCCTCTCCCACTTTCCTACTTCAAAGTGGAGGGAATCCACTGCAGTTACGAGCAGAGGATCCATGGCTCTGCTTCCTTCCCTCAAAGCAGAGTGCGGGGGTGCAGGGGGGAAAGACGGCAGGAAATAGATGCCGGGCAGGAAGACACAACCACACTTTGACCACTGAAAGTCCACCTCAGCCTCCCCAGATTTCCACTGAGACGGCCAGGCTAATCTCGATGGCCATAAGTCAGGCTCAGCATTATTAACTGGACTTAGATAAGCCATGGTTCCCCTTCCTACCCTCCTCTGAGGCTCGATTTAAAGCAGCAAAGCGGACAGGAGCCGCCCGCTTTGCCGCTTTAAATAGTTTAGTGCAACATTTGATTCAGAATATTTTTTCCCGTATTTTCCTCCTCTAAAAACTAGGTGCGCCCTATGGTCAGGTGCGTCCTATGGAGCGAAAAATACGGTACCTGGAATTGGGCTGTAATTAGGCTTTTAAAACAAGATTAATGGATGTTCTAGCTGCAGGAGCTGGTATTTTAAACCCTCGGCTCCATTGCATGTTGTTGAAATATATTTTCTCCCTTTCTCCCAGTCGCCTGTGCACGATAGGAAGTCAATATTAAGGGCAGGTTTTGTTTCCTCATTTTATGGCACTAGATAGTTTTCTGACCCTTAAACACCAACATTTTGCTGGTAATAAAATAGAAGAATGCTTCCAACTGTCGTAGAATGAGCTTAGATTAGAGTTGGAGATGGAGGGGGCTGGCAGAGGAGAGAAATGTACTTGAAACAGTGTAATAAAGCTTAATTGTATTAGTTTTGAAAAAGATTTTCGATCTTCTCCATGGATAATTTTATTCCTATAATGGTTGGAAAGATGGAAAACGCAGCACCGAACAATCTTTTATATTAGCTGCTGCTTTTATATAATTCTGCTTTCATTTCTTGAATACACACAGACCTTGACTTTTTTCCCTTCTGTAGTCATTGCTTTAGAACTTTTAAAATCTTTTTTTTTTTTTAAATGAGATTTAGTGGGAGACAAGTTGAGGGGGAAACTTCTGCACAGCTGTTGTTTGGCTGGATTGTCACGGATGGATGTTCTGGAATTACAAAGTTAGACTCTTCAGGGTGTTTGGGGAAAGTTGGATGGGGGGCGAAAAGCAAGGTGGTGATTCAATGTGAAAATGAGAGGCCCAGATCAACCTCTGCAAGAACAGCCTTTCCCTTACTCCATCTGTGCTGTTTCTAAGGCACTGATTTGGCTCTGACCCTGTCCACGTGGATTCAAGGTTGTCCTCCAGTTATAATATGCAAGCTTATTCGTTTCAGTGGATGTTGTTTTCACATAAATTGCTGCCTATGAAACTGAGGCCTCAACTACACCCCCTCCCAACTCTCTTAATACACACATGATGCCTGTTGCCTGTTTATCAATAAAGACTTAGCTGTTTTTTCAGGAGGCCATTAGGACATTGAGATCACTGCTTGCTGGCTTCTCGTGGTCATCTTGTTGGTCACAGTGAGAAGAGAGTGCTGGACCAAACAGGCCTTGGGCTTGATCCAAAAGGGGGGTTCTTGTGTTCTCCTGGCCAGAGGACATTGGTTTCATAGGTCCATTTAGAAAATGCCATTCAGAAATCATTCCAGTGGGTGCACCTAGTGCCACAGTTCTCAAAGTGTAAGATAGAGGAGAGGTGAAGTACCATTTCCTCCCTACCTACTATTCCTGTACTATTCCTGGTCTAAACCACTGAGCCTCTTGGGCTTGCTGATCGGAAGGTTGGCGGTTCGAATCCACATGATGGTGTGAGCTCCCGTTGCTCTGTCCCAGCTCCTGCCAACCTGCCAGTTCGAAAGCACACCAGTGCAAGTAGATAAATAGGTACTGCTGTGGCGGGAAGGTGAATGGCGTTTCTGTGTGCTCTGGTTTCTGTCACGGTGCCCCGTTGCGCCAGAAGCGGTTTAGTCATGCTGGCCACATGACCCGGGAAGCTGTCTGTGGACAAACGCCTGCTCCCTTGGCCTGAAAGCGGAAGTGAGTGCCACATCACATAGACAAATATGACTGGACTTAACCATCCACGGGCCCTTTACCTTTACTATTCCAGTCTAGCTTTATGTCTCATGATTGGCCTACAATGCAGTCTCCTGTCGTACTCAGTCACTGTGCATGTGGTCCTTGTTTATTTAGCTTACTCATAATCTTGATTGGTCAGTGGGGCGTTTGCTCCTTGGAATTTCTTCTTCTGTGGACTTGGATCACAGTTTGAGCCAATAATGCCTCATTTATGTGATACACCTGCCTCTGTGTCAGGGATGAGAACATTGGTTGCTAGCAGAGGTATCTATTATGGAGGTCCCAAACAGTCCTTCTGTCATCAGAGTTTTAAGATACAGCTATACCATTTAGTTATCTACCCTCCAATGCAGGATCATCCAGTTACTACTGGTCACAGTGCGCCAAAAGAAAAGATGTATTGCAGAGAGGCTGATCTTGTCTCATCTTGTCAGTGGAAATATTTATTTGGAGGCATAGCCTGCTACAAATAACTGAACAGTTGCATGCCCATGGAGAGAACCTCTTTTCAGTTGTTCACAGAAAGTAGGCTTGCACTTCCAAAGTTGGTGGATTAAAAAATACTTTGTTGTTGTATCAGTTGCTTCTTAATGTTACAAGAGGGTCCTGTGGTGTATTTTCAGTAGATCAAAAATCTCTTCCGATTGGTTACACACTCCAGTTAACCTTGCTGTTTGGTACCATGCAAAGGCCTCCTGTTATGTTGCTTTTGACAGTGGCGTTAACTCTGGGGGCACATGGCCAGTATTCATTTCTCTTTTTTTTTTATAATAAATTTTTATTGGTTTTACAACATATATTAACACACAAAAACTAACAATTCACAACATAACACATTAACAAACAAACATATAAACACGTATAATTTCATAACCTTTTTTTTCTTAAACCTTATTTCAACGACTTCCCCATACCTCCCTTTTCTGCATCCCTGTTTTAAACTTTTTCAGCAACCCCTAATTTCAATTACTTATGATTCAATTTCTTTGATCCTTTTTCTCTTACCCAATCATTTATCGCTGCAGTTCTGTTTTACGTTACCCATGACATTTTAGCACTCATTAATTTTACAACAGTTCTTAAGATAAACTTTAAATTTCTTCCAATCTTCTTCCACCGTCTCTTTCCCTTGGTCACGGATTCTGCCAGTCATCTCGGCCAGTCCCATATAGTCAATCACCTTCGTCTGCCACTCTTCCAGCGTGGATAGTTCTTGTGTCTTCCAATACTTTGCTAAAAGAACTCTTGCTGCTGTTGTAGCATACATAAAGAACGTCCTATCTTTCCTTGACACCAATTGGCCTACCATGCCCAGGAGGAAGGCCTCTGGTTTCTTATGAAAAGTACACTTAAGTACCTTCTTAATTTCATTATAGATCATTTCCCAGAAGGCCTTGATCCTTGGGCACGTCCACCAAAGGTGGTAGAAAGTACCTTCAGTTTCCTTACATTTCCAGCATTTATTATTGGGCGTATGATAGATTTTTGCAAGCTTGACTGGGGTCATGTACCACCTATAAATCATTTTCATAATGTTCTCTCTTAAGGCATTACATGCCGTAAACTTTATACCGGTAGTCCATAACTGTTCCCAGTCAGCAAACATAATGTCATGACCAATGTCTTGTGCCCATTTAATCAGCCAGTATTCATTTCTCTTGGAAGTACAGTATATTCCCAATCATGCGCAGTGATTGGCTGTAGTAGTCATGGCTGGACTTTCCATATCTGTTGCCATAACTAAAAAGGATGCTGACTTCTCACTGGTGGTTAAAGAAATAGCACCATATATACTTATTTAGAAAAAACATTTAATGTTACTATGTATATATTGTTATGGTTGATTTCATAGATATTTTGGTAACTTGGATGTCTCCTGTTCTAAAAGTGTGTTTTAGTCATTATTTTAAAGAATATTTTTATACCATTTTACATAAACCTCAGATTTTATTTTTTTTAAATTAAACAACCTACGAATCTTGCTACATAAAGCAACACACACATATAAACAATTACCACTGGAATATATACCATCCCTGGAATTCATGTAAAGGATGGAGGTGGAATAACAGCTGCCTATTATTGCCACTGGTTGGTGTACTTAATCTTCCTGGGACATATATTTATGAAGGGCAGTATAAAAAAAGCCTTAAATAAGATAAAAATGAATATACTTATGGAGTAACGTTCCTATTGTGTGTCAGACGGCGTTCTGTACTCCCTGATTTATTTCTCTGGAAGTGTGTATATTTGAGTGCGATTGGAGAGGGAGAATTACCAGTGTTACTCCTTTGCTCTTGTTTTGGAGCTGTCAAGACCAAAAGTTGCTAATGTGAAAGTGCTGAAGGGTGGGATATTAGGTAAACCTAAATTGAATTAGCAAATGCCAAGGTGACATTGTTAACATGCTAATTAGGACCAGGAAACCCTAATCATCACATAATAAAAGTATATTGCCTAAAAGCAGGTACATTTTTCATGTTGAGATGAAAAAAGGATATACATTAAAAGCAACTAATTAATCTGCGGAGAGGGAAAAATCACACAGTTTATAGGTTAAAAGCAGTATCTCTTGAGGAGTTAGATAATCTGCAGAGATAGCATAGCAAGTAGAGTTGAGTGCATTTAGGGGTTTAGCATTCCCTTGAAAATTAATGCTTCTGTATTAAGGCTTGTTTAAACAAATCTAGTATACACTACCTAAAGGGGCTCTAATTTTCGGGGGGAGCCCCCCCCCGCTAAATTGGGGCAAATTTGTGCATGTCTGATCTAACTGATAGCACTTGGGAAATGCTTTAGCTTCTTTAGGAAAACATTTGATTCTTCTACCTATTCTGTGGGCAGAATGATCTTTTGTGAATGATTTTGTGGTTGCAAATGCTTCTGAATCATACTCGTAGCTACTTGGTGATGGTGCTTCATTTCTGAAAAAAAAGATGAGCCCCGGGGCTAAGGTATTCCAGGAAGCTATGCAATGCACACTGCTCCTCAATGCTACATGTGTTGGAGCAAGCTGTAATTATTTAATAACGAGGGAAGGGTACTCGGCACATGCTCAGAGGCAGTTTTCAATATAGATATTTCATCTATTTTAATGTGTTGGGGGAAAGGTTCTGAATCTGAATATAGATGCAAATTAAGGCCTGCAACTGTTGACTCCCTCAAGATATGTGTATTTTTTAAATAAAAATCAACGCTTCAAACTTATTCTCTTATTTACAAATACTGTAATTTATGAAGGCAAAACTACACTTAGATGTTTCTTTTTAAAAATACAGATTTTTTTTTTCAGAACAAGAGGGGACAAAGACTGGAGTGGCTGCCAATTTTATAGGGTCTAGACAAGCAGGTATAGACCATTCTGGGCAAGCAAGGAAAGCAGAACAGTTCCAATAAACACTCTTTGCAGTTTTACCTTTCTTACACAATGTTGTTGTTTAAAAAAGCTTATAATATTTCATTGCAAGAAGGCACTTTCAGTGACGTCTGTTCATATTTCTCTTTGTATTTTAAAATGCCTGCTGTCTTTCTAGAATCTGGGTAGTGGGCAGAAAATAATTAAAAGGGCTTTTTAATGGGGATGCTGAACCGCTCTTTAGGCACTGAACCATCTGTGGCTATTTGTGCTGCCTGTACCTATAGCTTGATTTAGTGATGCAATTAATTTATGGTGACTAGGATTGCTCACTCTCTTGATTTCTGTCAGGGTGCTTGTCTCTTTAGCTGCAGCATAATAGGAAGAAGTTCAGTAGCTGAACATTTGCCCACTATGGACATGTACTGATGAGGGGGAAACCTTCAGCTGCTGCTTTCCTGCCTGTCATGTATAGGGACTCTAATGTGGAGACAGGGCAGGAGAGAGGTTGGCAGCCCTGTTAGCAGCTGGGCACCAAGGGATATATTACTGTCCTGTTTTCCTTCTAATAGCCACCTAAGCAAATGAAATATGGCCTTGAAGTGTCCCATGTTCAACCTGACAATCTTCCTTGGTTGGGGCCCACTAAGGTAGAAAAAGAGTATTCAGCGCAAATTTGTCTGAGTTTTGGTGGCTTACTCATTATACAAATTCCACTTGACTGTGGAGGAGACAGAATATAAAACAATCAAATCTATGGTAGGCCCAAAGGAGTGATTAATGGTTTGATTTTATTGTGTATGGATTTATTTTTGTTTGTTTTAAAGTGTTCATAAACTGCTATGGGAGGTAGTTATGCCTTAAGAGCGGTACATAAATGCCATAAATAAATAGTTCACAAGGGATTCAGGATGCTTGAGGTCTAGGGAAGCTTGCAAGGAATCCCCAGATGTCAGGCCTTGTAATCCTTGGTGCCTGACTGCACCCATTTTGAATTTTGAACACAAATTCATCTCCTGAAATTGGGTAATCCCATTCTCACTTCTCCTAGAATGAAAGATGGAGGTTGGGCCTGAAGGTAAGCAGATGCTGATACTTGTTGTAGGAAAATATTGAGACCATCTGCTGTATCAGCCTTGTAATGCACAAAGACTTCCATTCAAAATATTTTTCAAATTTGAGCATGCTGCACAGATGAAACAGCAGATCATTTATGCTGAGAGAGGACCCCCAAGGCTTATGTTCACAGGCTACTAAGAATTAGAGTGCAGTTAATACCATTTACCAACAACACTGTTTGAATGCACTGAGAAAAGTTTTTTAGGTATTGTACAGTATAATCTGTGGATGTACCAGACATGGCTACAGGGGATGTGCTGGTTGCTAAAAGCTCAGTCCTGTGCATGTAAGCTCAAATGTAAGTTCTATCCAGTTTAATGAGACTGCTGGATTTCAATCTTAATTAGTCAGTAGCTTATGGGCTCTTTCTTTTCATAATATACTCACACAGGGTCCTACCCTACTTGTGAGATGTCATTATGGTGTTCTACCTGTGAAATCCTTGCAGAGTCATGCTTTGCAGTATAATGGAGCAGAAGGGAAATTTATCTGGAAAGCAAAACTAAATTAGCACCTTAGAGGTGGTAAAAAAAGTGAAACATTTAATCACAAGAAGTTCCTAGGACAGATGGTCTGAGCGTTCTACTTTTGGCGAAAGGGGACATTTTGTCTTGAAAAAGAGGAAGTTCTTGGTAATTCTAAGAGGAGCAATGGAAAAAAATGTCTTTCTATATTGTATCATTGATCAAAACCTTATTGTCAATGAACATGTATTTCAATGAGCAATTAGAACTTCCCTGGGCTGTGGAGTTCCCAGACCAGTCACAGGTTCATCTGGTACATGGTAAGCATCCACTGTTAACTATTTGCAGGTTCTCTGCTTTTTTTGCTGATACTGATTAAATTGATCCCTGGTGGCGCCAGTCTTAAGAAAGTAGGTCCTAGGAGGTAGAGTTGGGGGAGTGCTGTTCAGTGCCAGGGACTTTGGCAGTTCTGCAGAATTCTATCTTTACTAAGGTCTGTGATCATATACTTGAGCTTTTCAGTTCAGTTTTTTCTTATTTTTATGCACATTAGTAGAGCTTCTGATTACTTGTCTCCATAAAATAGGCTATGATGTCTTGAGTCCATCAATGAGGTATGGTGTATAAAGTGATTGCTTGTTCTTTTTGGATGAAAGACCTATTTTGGTTTAAAACATTTTCTAACAGAACTGCAATCCCTGTTCTAAATTTCAATGTACTCATTGCACATCAGGGCAGGTTTATTTATTCATTTTTTTAAAAAATATATATTTATATACCATAAAATAACAGTGATTTGCCCTTGGTTTTGACCCTTGAGATGTATATTTTTAGGACCCACCTTATTTCTGTAATTTTGAATTGTTTTAAAATGGTTTTAATATTGTTTTGTAACTTTGCGTTTTAATCTTGTAACCTGTCCTGGGACCTTAGGGTGAAGGGTGGGTAATAAATTTTATTAGTACTACTACTACTACTATACATACAAGCACACACAAACCACATGAAAAGTAAAAATCTGAAGTCAGCTAACTATATTATGGAAGGATGCTTTCTCACTAGGACAATAGGTTTGAACATATTACACCAAACCTGGCCTGACTGCTGATTAGTTTCTGGGCCCAATTAAAAGTGCTGGTTTTGACCTATAAAAGCCTTAAATGGCTCAGGACCACAATACCTCTAGGACCGCTTCCCCCCATATGAACAGACTCTGAGACCACCATCTGAGGGCCCTTCCTTGTGTGCCTCCTCCGTGAGAGGTCCAGAAGATGGCAACCTGAGAATGGGCCCTTTCTGCAGTGGCTCCCCATTTGTGGGATGCTCTCCCCAAGAGGCTCACCTTCATTACATACATTTCTTGTCAACCAGGCATTGGCTGAGTAACATTCTATGGCCTTTTAAATATGTTGGGGGGTGGGTTATTGGTTTGTTTCACTTTCGCTTTTGTTTTATTATGTATTTTGTATTTTTAATTTTGTATTTTTATGTTGTTGACCACCCTGTGATCGTTGGATGAAGGGACTTTTAAAAATTTAAATAAATAAGTAGATACCTGAATAAGCTTGAAGGGACAAAAGTTTTCCTTGGGTGTTGAAAAAGATGGTGCCTGCTGACTCTCTTATCAGCAGAATCTTCCACGGTGCTTGCCAATGACATTATGGGCTTGGTTTCTTGTTGTTGCCCAGTGAGCCTCGCCAGCTCAGGGAATGACCAAGGACACGCCTGCAGATGGTCTTATTTAGTGAGTTACAGCCAGAGCACTGGCAGCTATATTTTTCAAGTTACAAAAGCTTGTTCAAGGTAACTCAGCTCAATTTTGAGAAATTACTCCATGCTGTTAAGGCCCTCCAACTCTTTATAGAGAGGGTCTTGGGGGGCAAAAGATTGGCCATGCTGGTGGTGGTCTGCTTCCGTAACCATTGGGTAAAGAACAAATAGGAAATACTGCCTGCAGTTTTTAAGCTGGTATCACTTGGCCATTTATCCTCCATTTTTTTTAAAATGATAGTATAGGACCAATCAATAAGGGATAGAATTTTCATGTTTTTAACAGTATGTGACACATCTTAATTGTAGAGTTGCTCCCACAGCTCAATATTGCTTTCTCAGCTTTGCTTTTGCCAATATTTTTCTATTGCCATGCATGACAATCTCTCTTGCATTAGTTTCAAAAGTTGTGTCAGTGTCCAGGAGCAGCTGTATTAAGCAATTTTAGTTCTTCCCCCTGCCCCCTCCACTTAGTCACCGTGTCTGCTGGGAAAGACTGCTGTGTTCTACCATTGGCTTGGCTTTCGCTGTGGCTTTCAAAGCTCTCTGCTTGATTTCCCCATTAATGGCTGTTTCACTAAAAGCTTGTAAAGTTTCGTTGTTAATATACCTCACTGCACCTGCTTTCAAAGATGAGTGAAATTGATTGGTAATTTGATGAACTCAAAGAACATTTATATTAGGGTAAATAAAATGCGCTAGATGTCATTGCTGCCTGCCTCTTGTTGCCTGTGTGTGTATGCTCAGTATTAAGTACTGTGTTGACTGATGTACAGTGTATTACATCAAATTACAAACAGCTTCTATGCAAACAGCAACTAAAGTGTTTGCTTCCCTTTTGGTCTGCGTGATTAGTGCGAAGAAGCATTTGGTGCTTATATACTGAAGGGAAAATTGCCTGAGTTTCATGGCATATTCATTCTCCTGGTTTAGACACCTTAGTGCAAAGCAGGAATAGTACTTGGAGTGTGTTTCTCATGAATGAAATAATCGTAGATTTGCTTGTGGAATGAACTTAGCATTGTTGCAATGTGGTGTGGTGTGGTAGCTCTGTGCTTGGGTGTTTACAGAGGTGCCACTGAAGAGATGGGGGCAGGTCCCCACCCCATCAAACACCCTTGTCAGTTGCATTCACCCACAATGTCTTTCCTTTTTGTTCTTTTCAGCAGGGTGGGTGTGAAGGAAAGTTGCAAACACTTAACAGTCTTTCCTTCCTAGAATGCTGTGCCCCATATGGGACTCTTGACTTAGTGTGCCCCATATGGGACTCTTGACTCAGTGTGCCCCCTCTCCCCCCTTTCCCCCTTTTTTAAAAGGAAAGACATTGGGTTGATTTGCATCACCTGATATGGGGGAAGACCAACCAAGATGCTCAGAGGTGGGATGGAAGGATTAAGTTCCTGTTGCTTTCAGCGCGGTTTTTTTTACAAAGGTTGCTCAACGTGCTGGAGCCTGACGACCTCTATAAAAAGTTTTGAAGAAAGCAACAGCGACCTGCTTCTTCCTTTTATCTTGCTGTTTGGAAACCCAGGGTGGAAGGAAAAGGGAATAAGTCCCATTTCTCTTCCCACTCCTGCTTACCATGCCCACAATCTAACATGCATAATAAAGAAAGGAAAAGGAATGGGGAGGGAAGAAGAGAACTATCACTGGAGGAGCTGTTCCGTCACTGTCTGATTGGTGGGGTCACGTGCCTCTCCCTTCACACTATCTTCTTCCTGGGAGGCAGGGAGGCAGCCTCCAAGTGGATATAGGTCACCAAGTTGTTGGCAGAGGCCTGAGTGTGCATCTCTTTGGCTTTGCTATCCCATGTAACTGGCCGCTGGAAAAGGGTTTCTTTCATGCAAGGGCAAGGGAAGCGACCGTACAGCTGAGCATTATGGCAAGGCCAATTCATATGTTGAACCAGGTAACTAAGAACTTTGGCAACATCACTTGTGTCTTTATTCACATGAGAAGATTAGGGAGAGTTACTCCATCACATTAAAGAAATCAAAGAAGGTCAACTAGGACATCTGTTATATCTGTAAAACAGGGCATATGAAACTACGGTGTTACCAGCTCAGCGAATTGGGCCACGGCTGATCATGATCCCTTGGCCTTTGCAAGTAAGCCAAGCTGAAGAATTCTTGCTCCCTCTTTTCCCCTGGCAATATATAGATGGTGTTAAGCAGAGCTTCAGATTGTTTAAAACTGCAGATGATTCCAGAATTTACTGTGTTTTACCACTTCCAATTGAGTATGTCATGGTATTTCCCACATAACATTATAATGACAGCTATTGAAGTAAACTGTATAGAGCAAACCTCAGTTTATATAAATAGACATGATGACACACAACTACTCTACAAGAAGTAGAGAAATGACAGTAGTGGCTAAGGAGCAAGATGTATCTGACAACACTGGTTTGAGAGCACAACAGCAGATAATATTACAGCTTCTAAACGTGATGAGGGAAGGAGAAATTCACACACAGAATGCTATTGTTAACTTGACGTAAGGATGCTCTCCCACTTTCATCACCTTTTTGAGGTGATACCGCATCCGGAATAAAGCATTGGCGCCTAGTAAAATGGTTTAGGCCCGTGTATGGAACCTGAAAGCAGAATTGGCAGTGAAGCCCACTGCCCTGGTAGTCACACAAAATCTGCACAAGGCTGGCAGCAGGCGAAGGACAGTAAGCAACAGCAATGTAACCTATAGGTTAGAACTGGATAATCGGAGGAGCGGGATGGGAGGCAAAAGCATGCAATTTCCCCTCCCCCCAATTCAAACAGAAACAGCCCCAAATGTCACTCTAAACAACATGTTTCATCAAAGCAGGGCAACCCATGGCTTGATTGTATAGGACCATTATTCGTGTAGC
This sequence comes from Podarcis filfolensis, assembly GCF_964270895.1. Taxonomy (NCBI): domain Eukaryota; kingdom Metazoa; phylum Chordata; class Lepidosauria; order Squamata; family Lacertidae; genus Podarcis; species Podarcis filfolensis. The sequence goes on along the minus strand of NC_139605.1, from coordinate 39,909,797 downwards.
AACAAAATGGACAGGCCGTTCGCTGCTTTGCTTACAACTCATTTGAGCCATGAACTCAGCTGCTTTCCATTTTACCTGTGTGGACGGATTAGGTGCAGGTGCCTTGGAGTTGAGTGGCATGAGCAATGCAACTCCCACATTCCATCCTCCCTCCACATTCCTTTCCGGGATGTCTGGTTTGAGATTTTGGAATGCTTTTCAGATGTTCAGACAGTACTCAATGAAAGTGTGGGAGCAGGGAGCAGCATTGCAATGGCAGGTTGTCCTCCACCCACCCACATGCATTCATTGACCCCTGTTTGAACATCTGTAAGGGCTATAGTCCTCAACACTTCCATCTCCCTCCCCTCCTTTCCCCTCCGGTTTTCTATAAATAAAGCCTGTGAAAGCAACAGGAGGCACATCAGTGGCGACAAGCCTGCAGTATGATAGCTGCAACTTGGGCAGCTAACCAGCCAAGCACTTACTTCTTGCAAGCATGCCTGTCACCACACGAAGTCAGACCCAGTGGCATCTGAACATTGTTGTTGTTCCTGTTCCAAATGATAGTGCTACAAATAGCTTAATTCTACAGTATTAGTTGTGGGAAGAATCAAATCTAAAAACAAGTAAGATTTGTACAGGCTCCCCACGCTGGATGATTTGTACAGTCTTGTATAAACTCCTCACAACGCTCCTGTCTCTTGTAATTAGCTGGGGCCTCCAGATGTGTGTCAGTGTTTGCTCTCTTTTTACCTTGGATCATCAAAATGAAGCTCATCGTCTGCTAAATGGTGAACCTTGCCTCATCAGTTGTCAGGTGATGCTTTTAACTCAGCTGGGGGCTTCCCTTGTCCTCTGTTCCCCAGTGTCTCAGGGATTTTTTGCTTCATTCTCTTGCTTAGTGCTGTAAGAATACGACAGGTTTAACATGGCACAGCATTTTCATCTTCTCTGTATGCTCCTACTCTTGTCTAAAGGTCTGTCTGTTTGGACATGCCACTTAGTAGCCTACTGGCCATGTCCTTGACTCTTAATTGAGGGAATGGAAACAATCAGAACCTATATGAGATGGGTCCTTCATCTGTATTCCCATGTTAAGTTCCAATCACAGAGTAGGGGATAAGAGTTTATCCTATCTATACCTCTATATATGACTTTTGGGAGCATAGGGTTACCCTTGTTCCATCATCATGGGCAATGCTATGTGGCCCTTCCAAATTCTTCTCCTTACAGGGCTGCCCAGGTGCTGCAAAGGGGAATGCCATAACTTCCCTTTTGCAACTGGTACAGATTGTTCTGACAACCACAAAATGAATGAAACTTAACATTTTGGATCAGATATTTCCTAATTAGTTACAATTCTAATGATTAAAAAGACTTAGTGGAACATCATGTCATCATGCCAGAGGTGCTTCAGATCTGAAGAAAGGTGGCTCTGTTGCCTTCACAGAAAGTGTCTAGTGTGGCTGTGAACCAATGGGTCTTTATACAGTATGTGTGGTCTTTGATTAGGCAAACTGAGCTATTTACAGTTGGCCAGTTTTTAGCAGGGTGGGGAAGAAGTAAGGGATATAACTTTCATGGCTTACAATATTATTTGTTTATCTCTTTGGGTAGGATTGTATGTTGTAGCTCCTTTGCTGCAAAGGTTTGAAGGATGGTGGCCTTTTAATTCTTCACTCTGATGTCCCATGATTTACTTTGTTTTTATGCTTTCTAATCTCCTCTCCTGTCTCTGAATTCTCCAGAATCACTTTGGGGTTTTGCCTCCTTCAGCCTTTAATTGTTAGCCCCTTGTCTTTCTTGTAAATGAGCCTTCTTGGATATCCTAGTATGAGCTGTGTCTTTGTTGTCCTCCCTTGATATCCAGTCTTTGTTGGAGTGGCAGTTTTATGGAGGCAAATAATTCCTGGAGGAGTGAGTGAAGTATTTTATTCTTGACATTTTCAGCTGGAAAACAAGCAGATCCAGCATGACTTCATGCTTGCTTTTCTCCAGACAGGAAAGGAGGAAGAGTAGCATTATATGTGAAGAGATCAATGACTTGGCCATGGAAGGCAGATTGAGAGTATTGGGGGGGGGGGATTGTAGGAGAGGGAAACAACAGTGACCTTACTGTGTCTGCTATAGACCTTCAAGCCAGACTGAAGACATGGATGATGCCTTCCTAGAGCAGATTACCAAACCTTCAGAATTGGGAGTCATGGGAGATTTCAGATACCCCAATATTTGTTGGAATGCAAACTTCCAAAAATGTCAAGGTCCAACAAATTCCTTAGTTGCCTTGCTGACAATTTCATTTGTCAGAAGGTGGAAGAAGCAACAAGAGGATCATCTCTGTTGGACCTGTTCCTCACCAACAGAGAGGAATTGATCAACAAAGTGGAAGTACTGGGAACCTTGGGATGAAGTGATCATGCTCTCTTGGGTTTCGTTATACAGAGGCAAGGGAAAGTGGAGTATACAGTGGTACCTCGGGTTACATACGCTTCAGGTTACATACGCTTCAGTTTACAGACTCCACTAACCCAGAAATAGTACCTCGGGTTAAGAACTTTGCTTCAAGATGAGAACAGAAATCGTGCTCCGGCGGCGCAGCAGCAGCAGGAGGCCCCATTAGCTAAAGTGGTGCTTTAGGTTAAGAACAGTTTCAGGTTAAGAGCGAACCTCCGGAACAAATTAAATACTTAACCTGAGGTACCACTGTAATCTGATTCACACTTTAAGAAGGCTGATTTCAGAAAGCTAAAGGAACTACTGGGTGAGATTCCATGGTTGGAAATACTTAAAGAGAAAGAGTCCAAGATGAATGGGAGTTTCTTAAAAGTGAAGTATTGAAATTCAGTGAAATTCAGACAATTCTAACAAGAAAGAAAAGTGGGAGACATCTAAAGAAACCAGTGTGGCTGCATAAGGAACTGACAGATGATCTGAGATGTAAGAAGCACATGTATAAGAAATGGAAGAAGTGTGAAATCATAAAGGAAAAGTATACACCAGTAGCCAACAGTTGCAAGGAGAAGGTCAGGCAGGCCCAAAAGCTCAGAATGAGCTTGAGCTTGCAAGAGAGGTTTAAAATAATAATAAAGGTTTATTTCGCTATGCTCGAAGCAAGAGGAAGAACAAGCAAGTAGTAGGTCCTCTACATGGAGAAGATGGAGAAATGTTATTGGGTGACAGAGAGAAGATGGAACTGCTCAACTGCTTATCCTCTGTCTTCACCCAAAAGGAAAGCAGGCTTTTCGTTTCATCAATGATGGCATTCCTCTGAGCCCATTTCTGAAGTGGGGCTTGAAGGCACAGGGTTGCGATATCTCTAATGCTTCATGGAGGATCAGGTCTAAAAAGGTCTTCATGGGGAATTTCTCCACTCCGGTTGGCATTATCCCCCATGATCTTTAGCATCCAGAAGGATTGGTCTCAAGTCATCAACATGTGGATGACAGACAGCTCTACCTCTCATTTCTATTTACTAATCATAGGAATGTGGTGGAGATTCTGTATCACTGTCTGGAGGCTGAAACTTACACCAGATAAAATGGAAGTACTAGTGACTGGGAAGATTGCTGATCTAGATCAAGGCTTGCAACTGGTTTTGAACAGGGCTGCATTCAGTAATTTCTTTATCCTTGACTGATTCACCAGCTCCAACCCTCTCTGGAGAAAGTGAACCATGATTTGGTTATGCACACCCTAGTTACATCCAAACTACTATAATGCTATGACGGGGCAGCCTTTAAAAACAGTCTAGAAACTTCAACCAGTGCAGAATGCAACCAGATGCTCATGTGTTTCAATCATTTTGTACATATCGTGTGCCAATTGCATTGTCTACATGTTTGTTTCTGGACTAAATTAGAAGTGTAAATTTTGACCTTTAAAACCCTAAACAATTCAGATCCAAGTTATCTGAAGGATCGCCTGCCCCCAGGTACTGTAACATAGTAGAAATACAAGAGTAAGAATAAAACATGCCATCAAAGTATTTTCAATTTAGAACGAGGACCTAATTTCAAAAAGCAACACTCCTGAAACTAGCAGAAGATGGGCTCTTAGCATTTTGAAAAGGTTGTTTGTTGAACTGTCTTGAAAGTTGTATACCAGAAGGTTATTTGGCTGTAAGCCACACTGAGAAGAAGTGCTAAATATGTTGTATGAAAGTGATTATATATATCATCATCACTTCTTCAACATGAGTATCAACAGCTTCAGGCTCTAATGTGACAGCATTAGTGCCACCTTGTTTCTTGGAATCTCACACTGTTTTTGGCTGTCGGTCCAATAGTTTGATATGTATTGTACTATAGAAAAACCTAAAGAAATACGCTGCTTGAAAAATAACCTCCCAACTTTCTTTCCATTTGTACATTACGGCTTGACAAAGTCTGCTATGAAAACTGGGCTATACCACTGCGAATAACTGGGTACAAAATTAGAGCATTTTTGAAGCCGCAGTACTCTTTGCCTCTCTTTCAGGTTGCATCTCTGCAGTATAGGTTGGCTGACTTCCAGTTGATATCTGGGATTTCGAGGTTTTCCCATAATTTTGTGAAAGAAGCAGAAGGGATGAGATTCTGTGAAACCGCTTCTGAACAAGACAAACTGGCATGTGAATTTTAAAAAACGGGGACAGATTAATTGCTTGCCTCTCCCCTCTGGCCCCGCTTGTCCTTGGGCACATTTAAAAGTCTTCAGTTGTATAGAACAAGATTTTCAGATGGCAGAACAACCACCATGTGTCCTGCTATTGGGAAACTTTGAATATCAATCACTTGCCGTGTGTGCAGAACATATTGGCTGCTCTAATCATAGCAGGTATAGTGTGAAACAAACAGACCCCAGTCATTCTAGATGTGTGAGCACACATATATGTACTTGCAGAGGAAATAATATGGTTCACTGGGTAGATACAGGTATACCAAAATACAGCTGAGCATTGAGTACTTGGTAGTTTCCCAACAAAGAGAATGGACTGAGAGCCATTAAAGAGGAATGTGGAAATAGAAGACGACAGGTCCCACTTGCAGGCTTCCCATATCCATCTGGTTGGCCACTGTGAGGACAAGATGCTGGATGGGCCTTTGTCCTCATCCAGCAGGGCTCCTATGACATACAATCTATCCTTCCAGCAAGACCAGGGGCCATAGGCAAGTCTTGGCCCACAAAGCAATTTCCCCAGAACCATGCCCATTTGCCAGTCAGGTCACATGGTATTATTATTATTCTCACTTCTTTTACTTCCTTTTCACATTTTATTATTTTTAGTGATGGTGATCCATGTTTAATAAATGTTGATTATATATTGATAGTTATTGACTTTATTTCATTTACATTTCTAAGAATTTGGGCTGGGGTCAATGACAGTTTTATAAGCTTATCAAGGATATAAGTGAACTCGGAAGTTTGGCCTTCATTGCTGTTGGAAGTAATGAGAGGTGAGAGATAAATTCTAAAAATATATGAAATAAAAAGCCTGAAGGCTAAAGTCAGATTCTGCAGGATGTAAAATTTATTTTAGCTACTCTTGATTTCAAACATCTTTGAACATTTTTAAGTACCTGCTTTCAATTGTTTTAGCTGATCGTTTTAATATTTTATATTTTTGTAAATGCTTAGAGGTTGTTGGGTTGTTTTTTTACGATAAAGCAGTATATAAATTTTGTGAAATAAATAAAATGTGTAAGATTATGAACTCCAGCGACTATCCCCTCCTCTCCACATCATACTAGCACCATCCTCTTACCATCAAAAGCCAATGTCAATGGGCAAGTGCTTACATGTTTAAGCTTTGGTTAGTTTCTAAACGGAGGGGTTTCCAAAACTTTAGAACAGTGCTCAGGAATACCTTCATATGTGCCCTTGTAATGGAGGCAGTGCCCATACCTTTGAATTGTTCTGGGGTACAGTGACAGGTTGCAAGTGGGTGCTGCATCACCTGTTGCAGGGCAAAAATAGAATCCTTCTCACCCCAGCTCAAGCAGGAAAGGAAGGTGTCCAAGGGACCAATGGACCAATGGGCAAGGGTTTGTCAAGGCTGCACTTCCTTCCTCTTCTATGCATGGACAGTTTCAGGTTTAAGAACCTTGGCAGGTTGACACCATTTGCTTTGCACTATTAGATTTAAAAACAAAAAATGCATTGCCTTCCTTTTCAAATTATTTATCATCTGAAGCTTTGTGTATGTATATTTTTTAAAACAACAATAGTAAGTGCTTTTAATAGCTTCACACCTTCCTTGTTTCACCGTAGGGCTTTCACTTCCTGTATAAAGTATCCTTTGCTATGGGAGATGAGACTTCTGAGTGTAGAGGGAGAATCCCATTCTTCATAGGGTGGTGTGTTTAGCTTGAATTTGTGTCTCTGCTATGACTGTTTGTCTTGCTGTCGTCTTCTGTTCATGCTCTTAGGATGTCCTTGGGAAATGAGTTTGTTTGTTTGTTTTTAAATTCTATAGGAATTTTCTGTTTAAATGTATTAAAATACAAAGTACAGTTAAACTATTTGCATTTAGTCTCCTGAGAAGACTTTTTTTCAGTTTGCTCTGCATTTTTTCTCTGTGTAAAACAGAATATGTGGTGAATCAAAAAGATCCATGACCACTGATGATGTCCTGCAATAACAATATTCTTTTGCAATGAGATTGCAATAACAATGTTCAGTGATGGAACTGTCTCAGCTTGACTGCATGATTGCGGATTTCCTCCTCAGTTATGCAATTGTCTGAACTCCAGCTGTGGGTGTCTGATTTGCATAATCACTCTGTGGTTACATCTCAATAACACTATTCCTTGTGTGTGTGTATATATGCATGTGTGTGTTTCTCCTTGATCTGATAGGCTGCTGTAATTTCTGTGCTCTTGGCTTTTTGAATGGAAATTTTCATGCTTGTGCTAGCAGCAAAAACATCTCTTTGTCTCATTGCTATTAGAGTAAGTTAGTTAGAATCTAAACATTGAATCAAAGAAGAAGAGGGAATACCTGTGATACAGAGAATGATTTGGTGGTCAGACACAGAAAATACTATTTTAAATCATTTAATTCTGATGGTTCTGTTTCCACTTAACTTCCCCAAAATAGCCATGAGATAAAAATATAAAATAGATTACCTTTTGCCATTATTTATAGCACATTTATTATAATGGGGTTGCCCTGATCATACTTTCATTTATTCTGCAATGTTAGATTCACAAGACAAGTTCTGACCCCAAAAGAATGCATCCTACAGGCTTTGTCTGGATTTTTGCCTTCATGTACACCTAAATTTATATATGAATTTTCAACATGCAGCTAATCCTCAGCACTTTCTCAAAATACAGTTGTGGGTTAGGATAAATCCCCATGCTAACTATCCCAGGATGAAAAGGAATCAGGTGGCAGCACAATATGGACCCCATTCTTGTGTGAACCCTGTAACTTTGTCCATAGATGGGTTTGTTGCATGTGGCCAGAGCTCATTGTCTCCTCATGCCTCCTTTGCCCAATTCTTTCCTTGCTTGGTTTGAATTCCTTTACCCACCCTAGCAAGATGGGGATTCCCCCCCGCTCCCAGATCATGTTATATTGGCAGTTCAATAGGAAAATATTTAGTACAGCACAACCTTATGTGTATTCCTTGTATTGAGTTCAATGAAACTTACTCAGTTTAAATAGATTATCAAAAGGGGAATGAACACGAAGACATGTACACATTCCAAGGATCAACAGTGTTGTCTTGGGGTAACCTAGCAGGTAATGACACAAGAAAAAAGCTAATATATGTTAGATAAAGAGGCATTACAAAAGCAGATGATGCCAAGTACAGTGGTACCTCAGTTTACGAACAGTCCTGTTTACGAACGATTCGGTTTAAGAACTCCACAAAACCGGAAGTAGTGTCCCAGTTTGCGAACTTTACCTCGGTCTAAGAATGGAATCTGAACTGTGGAAGGGCACCGGTGGCGGGAGGTCTCATTAGGGAAAGCTCACCTCGGTTTAAGAACAGTTTCGGTTTAAGAACGGACTTCTGGAACGGATTAAGTTCATAAACCGAGGTACCACTGCACTATAAGGAATGCAAGTACAGCAGCATGAAAAGAATTGAGAAGTCATATAGTATTGTTACAGCTGAAGACATGCCTTTCAGGTAGTGGAAGAGGATCTTGGGATATTTTTGCCTAATTTAGTGCTGAACCCCAGAGCTTAGAAAGCGTTAATTATTTTGAATCCAAGTGTATTCATAATTGCCATGTTGGAAGAATGACTGAGAGAGGATGGGGGTAAAGTTCTAAAAAGAGCTAGCTTGCATGCAATTTTCTTTTAACTAGTTTCTTGTCAATTTGCTTTTCACATACTTCAGTCGAAACAAAATGCATAGTAGAATCAATAAATGGAATGGTGCCTGCTGTTCAAGAATGACTGTTTTGTTTGTCTAATAGCCAGTATCAGAATTTGAGGCTTTGTTAATTTGTCAATGTAAAAATATTCTTCACATTTATTTTATTTTGTATCTCAGTTTTAAGGGTCTGGAAAACTATTGTACGAGCCAACCCAGGAGAAGGCTTTTGGTGCATTCACAGAGTTTGGCATGCAAAGTCTGAGAGCAAAACTTTCAGGAGAGAATTTATATGGGCTAAAGAGTGTGATTTCTGCCTTATTGATGCAGTGGGGGGGGGATTCAGTTGAATGCATGGAACAAGGTCCACTCAAACAACATTACACACACACCCTTGGGAACCTCCAGAACCGGTTTAGGAGGCGTGCAGGAGAAGGAGAGGGGAGAAAAGTATTGTTATTCAAAGAGTCCTTGTTCCCTGCACACACACGCACACCCCACTTAGTGCTATGTTGAATTTCACCCACAAACAAAAAGCAAATTCCCATCCTGGCTTCAATTAATATTGAGTTTGTATATGTCTCACTACACAATATGTCTGGGAAAGCATGTGGTTGGCAGCCAACAGACACGGCTGTCTGGTAGCTCTTAAGTTGCATGGCAGGGAGGAGGGACCCCTGTGAAGAAATAGGCCAGTTTTCCTGCTCCCCTCCCCAACTTCCTGACATTGTAATCTGAAGTGAGCATCCTTGAGGGGAAAAGGCATTTATAAATTGGCTGGGTGCACTGCAAAGCGTAGGTGCTGGCAAGACCTCAAGCCACCCACTATCTTAATTTCCCAGGGGGATCTCTACATATGTTTGCATATGCAAATTTGTCTCACAACCCTGTACCCAAAGTACTTCAAGCACCCAGGGACACCTCTGGTATTTACCAGTCAGAGCAGTTTGCTTTGCCAGACCTCTGCTGTTCCTACTCCCTCATTCACAAACCACCCACCTGCTCCTTAAGATGGAATGTCTCTAGCAGCTCCGTGACCTTCTTCATAGAACTCCTAAAAGACCAATGCAGCACAATTCTTACACCAGCTGTGCTGGGCTCCAGAGCCTTTCCAAGGCCAATTTAAAGTGGTGGTTTAAACCCTTAAATGGCTAAACTTGGGCCCAAGGACTTGAAGGACAACTTGCCCACACTCCTAAGCTCAGCAGTGGAAGCCCTCCTCAGTTGCCAGCCACTTAGACTGGAAAACTGGCAGGCACATGGGAGGGGGGCCCTGGAACATTCTACCAGTTAACTTTCTGAAATCTATGGCACCCGGTTCCCCCCCTGTAGCCCCAAATAATTGTTTATTTCAGGTAGCCAACTTTACTTTTGGCTGGGAGAACTTTTTCCACCTCTTTTTATAAATAGCTGCTTCTGTGGAATTATGGTTTGCAATATTTATTTTACAACATTTACCGTATTTTTCGCACCATAGGACGCACCGGACAATAGGACGCACCTTGTTTTAGAGGGGGGAGAACAAGGGAAAAAAATTATTCCGCTCTCTGCCCAGCGCCCCTTCAGCGAAGTGGCAGGAGGCGCTGCGCAGAGAGTGGGAGAATTTTCCCCCTCTTGTTTTCCCGCTCTAAAACAAGGTGCCGTTTAAGGTGCGTTCAGGCGGCTACCTTGGAAGCCTGGAGAGCGAGAGGGGTCGGTGCGCACCGACCCCTCTCGCTCTCCAGGCTTCAGGTTCCTTTCGACCTGTGCTTTGGGGCTGGCGGGGGGAAGCCCACCACCAGCCCCAAAGAGCAGGTCAGGGAGCAGCGGAAAGGCGCAGCGGAGAGGCTGCTGCCATAGTCACGGGTCACTTCTCCAGCTGGGAGAGGGTCGCGGGGCTATGGCTTCTTTAGCCCCGCGCGCGCTCTCCCGGGTGGAGAGGTGACGCGCGCCTATGGAGGCTCCTGCCATAGGCGCGCGTCACCTCTCCAGCCGGGAGAGGGTCGCGGGGGGCCGCTTTAGCCCCGCGCGCGCTCTCCCGGGTGGAGAGGTGACGCGCGCCTATGGAGGCTCCTGCCATAGGCGCGCGTCACCTCTCCAGCCGGGAGAGGGTCGCGGGGGGCCGCTTTAGCCCCCCGCGCGCTCTCCCGGGTGGAGAGGTGACGCGCGCCTATGGAGGCTCCTGCCATGGGCGCGCGTCACCTCTCCAGCCGGGAGAGGGTCGCAGGGCTATGGCGTCTTCGCTCCATAGGACGCACACACATTTCCCCTTCATTTTTGAAGGGGAAAAAGTGCGTCCTATAGAGCGAAAAATACGGTATATACTGCTTGATGGTTATAAAACTCAAAGCAGTTTACAAAAAGAATACATACATTATAAATTGAATACAGTGGTACCTCGGGTTACATATGCTTCAGGTTACATACACTTCAGGTTACAGACTCTGCTAACCCAGAAATAGTGCTTCAGGTTAAGAACTTTGCTTCAGGATGAGAACAGAAAATGTGCTCCGGCAGCACAGTGGCAGCAGGAGACCCCATTAGCTAAAGTGGTGCTTCAGGTTAAGAACAGACCTCCGGAACGAATTAAGTACTTAACCCGAGGTACCACTGTATGTTATGATTACTGACTATGAGAGTTTTTTCAGGGAGAGGCATTAATATTTTTAGTTGTGTACAGTGGTACCTTGGTTTTCAAACTTAATCTGTTCCAGAAGTCCGTTCCAAAACCAAAGTGTTCCAAAACCAGGGTGTGCTTTCCCATAGAAAGTAATGCAAAACAGATTAATCCATACCAGACTTTTAAAAACAAGCCCTAAAACAGCAATTTAACAGGAATTTTATTATCTGATGAGACCATTGATCCATAGAAGGAAAGCAATAATCAATGTACTGTACTATAAAATAAATAAGACAGTATTGTAGATGATAAAAATTAAAATTACTTTTTTTCCTTACCTGCACTGATGATAGTCATTGTTTGAATGAGGGCTTTTATCCAATTCCACAGTCACACAATCAATCAACCAATCAATCAGTAGCTGAACTGGGTTCCACACAGTCACAAAAACAAATTAACCGAAAAAGTCTCAAAAACAAAAACGCAAAATAAGTAGCAAAAACAAAAGCGCCAAACTTAATTTGTTCCGGAAGTCCGTTTGACTTCCAAAATGTTCAACAACCAAGGTGCAGCTTCTGATTGGTGCAGGCGCCCCGGAAACAATAACCAACAGGCACATTAGACGTTTGGTTTCTGAAAAATGTTCAAAAAACGAAACTCTTACTTCCGGGTTTTTGGCCTTTGGGAACCAAGGTGTTTGAGAACCAAGGTACCACTGTATTGTTGATAATGTATTTTTGATTTTCTTTTTAAATATGTAATCTGCCATGGTGGGTATTACTCAGAGAGTCAACATATAAATGTCTTAAAATATATATAGTCCATTCTCACAGCTTTGATATCCCACTACATAGTCTTTATAGTGCACAATTAAGGGCAGTATTTATTTATTTATTTATTTATTTATTTATTTATTTATTTATGGCATCTAGATCAAGGGAAGTAATAGTGCCACTGTATTCTGCTCTGGTCAGACCTCACCTGGAGTACTGTGTCCAGTTCTGGGCACCACAGTTCAGGAGGGACACTGACAAACTGGAACGTGTCCAGAGGAGGGCAACCAAAATGGTCAAGGGCCTGGAAATGATGCCTTGTGAGGAACGGCTAAGGGAGCTGGGCATGTTTAGCCTGGAGAAGAGGAGGTTAAGGGGTGATATGATAGCCATGTTCAAATATATAAAAGGATGTCACATAGAGGAGGGAGAAAGGTTGTTTTCTGCTGCTCCAGAGAAGCGGACACGGAGCAATGGATCCAAACTACAAGAAAGAAGATTCCACCTAAACATTAGGAAGAACTTCCTGACAGTAAGAGCTGTTCGACAGTGGAATTTGCTGCCAAGGAGTGTGGTGGAGTCTCCTTCTTTGGAGGTCTTTAAGCAGAGGCTTGACAACCATATGTCAGGAGTGCTCTGATGGTGTTTCCTGCTTGGCAGGGGGTTGGACTCGATGGCCCTTGTGGTCTCTTCCAACTCTATGATTCTATGATTCTATGATTCTATTCTATGATTCTATTTATTTATTTATTTCTTTACAATAGAAATAGGCAGTACAGTGGTACCTCTAGATGCGAATGGGATCTGTTCCGGAGCCCCATTCACATCTAGAAGCAAACGTAACCAGCAACGGCACGTCTGCGCACACACGCGTCGCTTTTCGCCACTTCTGCGCATGCACATGACGTCATTTTGAGCGTCTGCACACACGCAAGTGGCGAAACCCGGAAGTAAGGTGCTCCGTTACTTCCGGGTTGCCGCAGAGCGCAACTCAAACGTGCTCATCCCGAAGCACATTCAACCCGAGGTATGACTGTATTTGTTCCTCCATCCTTCCAGCTTGTTGCAGAAGCCAGAAATTTACTGAGAATGGTAAATATGAAGATGTTGCTATATTTCTTTTGTTTAAATGAGTCCCTTGCTTCTGTGGATGAAGTACTTTTCTGTTTGAGACAGGAGTTTTGTTCAAGGGAATGCTGGATTTCCATTTTGCCTGGTTAGAATTTCCAAGGGCCAGGAGGCAGAGCCCAAATTCCTCCTAGCATTTATCCCAAAGTATGCCAGGGAGTTTTGGAACCCACTGGTTCCAAATGATTTCTCCGCTCACATAGCACATACAATGTAATGCCCCATGGAGGCTAATTTTAAATTGCCCCCCATGGCAGCTCCCTCCTATGCAGCAAGCTTTCTTTCTCTCTCTGTGTTGCAGCTCCCTATCCCCACCCCTCCAATCTCTTACAGCTTTGCAGTAATGTAAAGAAAATTGCCCAGTCGCATGGCCGTCTGCTGCACATGAATGGCTTGGCTGGATCACAGCAATTTTCACAGCAGGCCATTTTAAAATGGCTTCTGCATAGCAGCTGTTTTATGTATAATAGCCAATGCTCCAGTGCGTATGGGGAGCATCCCATGAATTTTGGCTCTCGCATCCTAGAAGTGACCAGTTATCTAGCCATCCCCAAGCGTTTGAGTAAGGAGTCCAGCTGACAGAATACTTCCTGATCCGAGGCAGGCTTTCAATTCCACCCATCCTTCTAATGAGACTCTTTTGAACACCTCATGTTCTGTTGACCCAACATCCAAGCTGAGCTCACCAGTGAAATCACTGTTCTAGGCCATGTTTTTCCCCCACAGCAGAGTGAATGGGAAAAAAGCACCTGCAGGTTTTGTGTGTGTGTGCGTGTGAGAGAGAGAACACTTTTTCCTGACAGAGAAGTTATCTTCCCAAATAGCTGAAAGGAATCGAGAAGTAGTGAAAAAAATAAATTGCTTCATTTATAATTTTCTTTTCTTTGCCCTTGGCGTGTGTGTGTGTGTGTGTGTGTGAGAGAGAGAGAGAGAGAGAGAGAGAGAGAGAGAGAGAGAGAGAGAGAAGTGGCTGCCTGAATCTGTCAAGTTTCTGGAACTTTCAGCCCTTATTACTCATGTTTCTATAGAGCTCCCTCAAAACTCTTTGTCTTACTCCTCCTCCATTGCACACCACCCTGTTCTGAATATGTACACCCACCTCCCAGTTAGATCCATGCAGTCTGCGTCTGGTTTGTCTTATGTGCCTTTGATGTGCTCCGTAACGCAGGCAAAAGAAGGTCTGATCATTTCTCTAAAAACTTGACAGTTTGTGTGACAATCTGTCCACAAATCCACAGGCTTCCTGTCAACCAAATGAGCCTTTGAATATCAGAAGTTTTAGAAGCAGTGCTTGCCGCTTTGCTGGTGTGCGGAGGGGAAACTGTAACAGGCTGCATGTATAACCTGGGAGGTTTGCCACATTTCCCTTGATCTTGTCTGGGACATCTCATAATTGTTTGTTTGGCTGTTTCTCACTCAGCCCTGCCCTTACCAGGGTTATTTAGCGAAGCTTGACTGCCTGGATTCTGCACAACTGAGTAATTTGCAGTCGTCTGGATAATAAAAATGAAGCGGGTTGGATGGCACTTTGGGCCATGGTTTACTTTTTAACAATCACTTTGAATAGTTTCCTTCTTATTCTCTTTCCTAATGTTAGCTGGCCTTGTGCTCAGATGTCTCTTCATGTTTTCCTCACACATTTGAGTTATCTTTCATTCCCTTTGCTTCTACTTTCTAAGATCAAGGATGGGGAAACCATGGCTCTCTAGATCAGAGCTTTCCAAATTGTCCATGTTGGTGACACACTTTTTAGACATACATCATTTCGCGACACAGTAATTCAGTTTTGCTAGCAAACTGGACGTTAAACTAACCCCTTTCCAGCATGGAGAGCGTTCACGCAACACACCTACATACTGCGACACACAGTTTGAAAAGCTCTGGTCTAGATGTTCTTGCTGTCCAACTCCCACCAGCCTTAGATAGCATAGTCAATGGGGATGGGAGATATAAGTTCAACAACATCTGGAGGACCACAGATTCCCCACCCCTGTTTGAGATGTTTGAGATGTTACCTACCCTTCTTTAATGCAGGCATTGACAAACGGTGTGTGCCTGACTTCAGAATAATTAATAGAATGACATACAGCTCCTTTTCTTCCTTGATCCATCATGAATTGCCATTGTTCACAAAACATTGCTGGCTTTTGTAGGCATGTTGGGGGTGGAGCTGGATTTTTAACATTTCAAGTGTCGATCCTCTGTCAACTATTGTATATTGTACAGCTTTGTGTTTCTGTGTCCTTGAAGGCACCATGTTCATAAAAATAAATAAGTCTAAATGTTTTAAAAGCTGCATTTAAAATGTACAAAAAAATTAACGGAGAGTTGTAAAACAATTCTTATTGCAACAGTAATGTTTCAAGTTCCTCACCCCCTAAAGGTTTTAGGCCACATTTGTACAAAGTGAGGAAGGAGCAGGAATATGGATGTTGTTTAAATACAAGAACAGCAGGATAGTAAATACTCTATATATTTCACATCAGAACTTCATATATAGTATATACAGAATTATTAAAGCTAAAGTAGTTAAATTGTTAAAAGTACTAAAGCATGAATACCTATTAATCTCTTCTCTAATATTTAGTAAAAGGACTCTTTCACAAATTTAGGATCCTGGTATACTGTCTCTCAATCTCATGATATTATTAATTTTTATCATTGGGCTGTGCACTTCTGTGTACTTTTATTTCAAACCCCGCCTCCCCCCCCCAGGTTTTTAGCAACAATCAATTTTGCTGCTGTCAATATGTTAGATATCATTATTGGGTTCGTTTTTGCTAAACGGGAATGAAAAAATTCCATTTACAACATTCTCAGATCAAGAAGTCAATTATAACCGGTTATATTCAGAGCAACTGGATGTAATTTCACCTTTGATGGTGTTGGTGGCTTGCACAACTGACAGTAAAATGGTAAACCCTTTTCTGCTGTCCACCTGTGCAGTCAGAAAGGTCAGTAGTTTATTCAGTACGTCTGCTGGAGAATTGGGTGGGGTGCTGGAAAGAGGTTGGATTTCCCCTTACTCCTGGATTCTACAGTAGGAAGGGGCATGCCACAGTCTGGGAACTTTTGTGTTCTACTTATGCTCACAGCGCATCATGGAAAGCAGTTGGTCACAGGTTTTTTCGCTCATCTGGATGCCTGTAATGTAGAACTTGGTTTCCTCTGCTCCTGATGACTATTCACCACCACCATGCACCTCTGTGTTTTATGTCCTCCTCTACTTTTGCTACTCATCCGTTGTGGATATTGTTCTTATCCTCCTGCTAGTACCAAACACCAATTCTGATTTAGGGGGCTCTTATTCTGTTGCTGTCCCCTTTCATGAACCAGGAAATGTGAGAAGATTTCACCCAGAGAGACATACCCCTTTTTCCCCTACCATTGCAGCTATCTCTCTCTTCTCTGACCCTGAAGTGAATTCTAATTCAGCATTTATGGTTTCGCAGTTTATTGACGAGGGAATGAGCAGAATGGTCACATTCCACACTTGGCTTCACTGCATGCATTGAAGGAGGGAGGGGATGGATAAGCCCATGCCTGAACAGGGCTACCAGGACTTCATTTAGAAATCGTAATGGCTATGTTGTGGTTGTTGCTGCTGCTGCTAAATAACAGCCAACTTACCCAGCGACATAATCTTCAGCAATACCCAATTTATGCTAGGGAATAAAATAACAGAGAGTATAAGAACTTTGGAGATAGCCATTTGGGGGCACATACCTCTAGAGCACCCCAAAGAGAAGTATGAAGCCTCTAGCAACATCTGGCTTCAGACATCCTTCTGAGCTTACTAAATTAGCGATCTGGTTAGACAGGGGAACTAGATTTGGTCCTACTATCACTGCAGAAAATGTCCACATGTGTTGCATGACTTAAATAAATGACACCCACAAATTTTTAAAACTAGTACCTGCGCCCTCGTCCGATCCCAGGTTGCATGTGTGGCAGCTGCACTGAATGTGCCAGTTTGAAGAGAAATGAGAATTGTTTCTAGCTTGTGGGTAAGTGCTGCTAGATAGTGAACCGCACTGAGAAATAACTGTATAAAAGGGCTTGTGCAAATACCTTAAGTAACTGATCTTTTGATGCTTGTGGTCAAGCTGACCCTGAATAGCATTGTTCAGAAAATATGTGGAAATCTAACACCTCTACCCTTCTTTCTTCACTCTAGTACACTCCATTTCGTCCACGTGCATCAAAGAACAAACTGAGTTTTAGCTCTAGAGTCCTTGAAATGGCTCCCAGAGTAGGGAAAGGGATGGTCTAAAAAGGACAAGGAAATCAGAATAGTAGTGAGCATTACCACACTAGAGTACTTGTAGAACAGTGGTTCCCAACCTTTTTTTGGCCATGTACTACCTAAGCATCTCTAAAATCCTGATGCCCCCCCATGACATATAATTCTTATTATTCAAAAAGTGAACTCCTGTTCACATGGAAGAAGCCTAAAAGGCCATTAACGTGGTCTAAACAAGCTGATTTTAACTTTAAAAATGTGTACAGTATGTCACAATATATATTTATACACTATATATGAGGCCCCTAGATCTATAAGAAATGCAGAAAAATTCACTGTTAATAACTCATTTTCAAATTGCCCCCCTTAAAAATCAAATTGCTCCCCCTGTGGGGCATGTGCCCATGTTGGGAACCACGGTTGTAGAAGCACAGATTGCAGGCTTGCGCAACTTATGACCCATCAAGCAGATCTCAGCCCAGCCAGCTTGGTGTGGGGGCCCATGAAGGGCTTGATAAACCTCCTGACTTTGCATTTGTGAGCCTGAAAAAGTGGAGAGGGAAGCTGTTAAGCACCTACAGCTGCTGGGCCATGCTTGGCTTCAGAGGTCAAGTTTGTCAGGCCTGTGCTTGAATGTTGAACCAAGCCTTCTTGGTCAAGTCATGATCTTGGCCAAGTTCCTCAGCTGCAAGTGAGTAGTAATAACACACACACCAGATTCTTATGGGAGTCAGTGATTGTAAAGCATACTACATTTTAACAATTCTAGATGAATTACTGTTGTTAATAATAGCTACATTGAGAGACTTGGTATAAATTACATTTAATACCAATAATAACTGCCTTGAGAGCCTTATTTCACAGCTTTGAAATGTTTATTTACACACACTTTTGATATAAAATCAACAGAATCATCAACGTATTATAAATGGGTAGAAACTCCCTTGTGTTCAGGATACTCAAGGCACGGGATTGTGTTCTAAAACATTAGTGAAAGCGGGGAGTGATTCCAACATGCAATTTTCCAGAAAGCTACATTGTAGAGGTTCGTCATATTGCACATCTTAACCGATTAACTGAAAATCATCAAGGAGGTTTAGGATGCATACGCAGGTTCCCATGTTGCTGTGGATTTTTTTTAGTTTTTTAAAAATAAACTTTATATGACTGCAAGAGGCAAACAGCACATTGAAATAACAAATGGGTAAGCCTAGTTAGTCCTCTGGAATTTGAACACAAATCCTCCTTGCAGTAGGCACCCCAAAAGGATAATGGCAGCTGCATTTTGCATTTACTGCTGCTGAGGCTTTGTCCTAGCTTTGTTTTTCAATGAATGATATTTGTGTTTCCTGAAATACTGCTATATTTATCCCACTAGTTTTCCGTGTCAAAGTGGAAGAGAGCGACAGCTGTACAAGGTCATAAGGGCTCTTAATTTCCAATTTAAATAGCCCTGGTTATTACCAGGCGGCCCAAAAAACCCTTACAGGAGAGTCTCGCGACAGAGGTAGCCGGTGCTCAATTCCCTTTCCTTTTGCTGCCTTTTCCCTTTTGTTTTGTTGCATGGTGCGAAAAATGTGGTGTTATTGCCTTTTTACATGCATTGTGGGATGCACATTCCTTCCAGCAGGATATAGGCTCCCGTTCTGAACACAGGAGAGAACTCGCAGCAACAAGGGAGGAGGGATTCTAAGTGATGCTCCTGTCAGGTGCTAGGCAGATTGCACCATGTAATCCTGCAGCTGTCATCTGCAGCATTTGTCAAGGCCTCCTCTGTTGGTCTGCTCTGTTTCATCACGGGGATCGCTAGCATTCATCTAGGCTGGCAATGTTTCAACAGCCATTAATCCTCTTTGTATCTTTCAGCGCTATGACCACTGACAAGGTTCTAGGCACCGCCATGTCAACATACCTCAATATAACTTGCGATTGTTCTGTTTTTCTTTAAAAAACAAACAAGGAAGCAGCTTTTGATCCATTGACCCAGTTCTCAGCCTAATATGGTTGTTGAGGTATTTTCACCTCCACCCCCCTTGCTGCTGTTTTAACACCAGGAAAGGACCTTTCCTAAAAATGATTAATTTCTGGTTTTTGTCTTTCTCTTCCGTGTTTTTCAGTCAGGCATCTTATATCTCACCTAGACCAATGTGTAGTTTAGGCAAGTGAAATGAAGCAGCCTTTGTGATGAGCTGGAAAAGTAGTTCCACATATCTCCTGTTCCATAGAATCACAGATTCTACAGAATTGTAAGGTACCTAAAGTCCAGCCCCTCAATGATGATTAAATGATCCTTGAATTGCATACTTTGCCTAAAACTGAGGAGAGCTGGAGGTGGGGTTTGAGGATTTAATCCAGCCCCCCACCCACCCCCTATACAGTTTCTCCTATAATTTGTGCATGTTACAGAACTGAACAGGCATATGTCCTACATAGCTTGTGTATTTTTGGCATTCCCCATCAAAAATATCAGTTATATTTCTTTGGGGGGGGCACATATCTGCACAGCATAATGCAGGACTAGTCACAGCTTTCCCACCTTATATGAAACACTGCAGTTACTCACTATTTTCATAACACTTTTTAAAAGTGCCTGATGTTAAGTGCAGTTTTTTTTCCAGATGGAAAATTTGCTCCAACAGCTGCCTACAGGAAGAATACAGCATGCGTGCCTCTCAGTAGGTGAAATCACTGCATTGCTACTTCACACATTGCATTTTTGCTGTGTATTCAGACTTCGGAGCCGCTCCAGCGTTCATTAAAATGGCAGCATATGAATTGCTATAAAATCCTGAACATCAAATCCTTTTCCTTCTGCTCCTGTAAATTTATGCTAATAAGAGTTTGCTTAGAAAAAAACATAAAATTAAGCACATGCCTATAATCTCAGATTTCAGGCCTTGTATTCAATATCTGACACTTATAATCAACTGGCTGGTCCTTAGATCTTTCAGTTTATTTCAGACTTATCTGCTGGAAGTTATTAGCAAAGTTGATGAGCAGCTAACCATGCTTGAAATCTGTAGTCCCAAGTCCAAAGGGAAATTGCATAGACACACTTAAGATAAATGATTAAAATCCAACTTAAACTTATTGAGGCATCCTCTTCCTAACTGGTTGCTCTGATGGACTACAAGTCTCGAGGAAGGACTGCTGTGGCCAGTATGGTGTCTAGGAAGCACCTGGTCTTAAAGGGAAGCTTAACTGGTAATGGTGAAGGAAAGGTGAAGCTCAGTTTCCTTCTCCAAGTAGAAGTTTTGTAGAAGTGGAGCTGTTTGACAGAGAAGCCTGGCTTGGTGTTTAGAGAGGGCAAAGCTGTTCCACAGCTTTGAGGAGCAACAGGAAAGTGCACAAAGAAGGTCTTCATGGAGAAATTATATCCTGTGTTCTTAGAACCAAGGATGAAAATATGCTCTTCAAGTTACTTGAAGGGAGGGCACAATCTGCTAATGCAATAGAGTAGGACATTCTTGGTAGGGAGTGGAAACACACTCCCAAAACAGACTTGCCAGCCATTACAACTACTTTTGTTCCACTAGCCTCTAATCAGTTTTTGTAAGTCACTCTAGCCTGTATTTCTTTTTATTGTTGAAAGCAAGAAGTTTAATTACTTCTGACTTTTAAGTTGTAGCTTTGTACTGTATTGCATTGTATTAGGGTTTTGATAGTGAACTTTGATTTTATCATGTTGTTTTGAGTAGCTGATGGAAAGTTAACTGAGACTTGTGCAGGATAAATACATGGTGATAGCCTTGTGTGCATGGTTTTTTTTTTACAAACTTGTCACTAAAGTACTGCCCTCTTGTTGATGTGTTTACTATAGCCAAAGATTCTTCTGTAATTATTTTATAAAACACACCTGGAAAACATCCCTGTTAATCAATTTCTTTTTCTGTTTTCAGTCTTAGGGTTAGGGTTAAATCCCAGCTTCATGCTGAGTCTTATGTACAACATATTTGTTCTTATTTTCCATTCCTGCTGCTCCTTCGTTGCAGATCAATGCTGGCTAATAGAATTTGATGGGGCTCCTTCCTGTTGCCTGCAAAATGTTTCATTTTGCTACCTTCCGCTCTTGCTTGCTTTTTTCTACTTTTTGTCATCGTTTTGATCTTGCAAATCCAGGTCCTATGAGAAATCAGACAGTATGAAATATGAAAATTGCTTGAGAAGTAATTGGAGAAACAGTGAGATTTATGAAACCCATGGAGATAATGCTCACACCTACTTATTCACAATATTTAATTTTTAATGGCAATTTTAATTAATGGAGGCACGGGTCTTTGGGTTTTTCAGAGGCAAGTGAGGAACAGCAGGGAGTTGCAGGGCTGTGCAGTGCAGGTGGGAGGGAAGGTGCTATTAAAATCTGCATTCCAGGCTGGTGACCTGAGAGAGGGAGAGGACAGAGTGTTTAAAGTTCTAAAGTGAAATAAAATTAACCATTATGTAACACACATCGATAGACAGACAGACTGACAGATAGCTCTTGCTGCCAAAGTACATTTTGAGGTGAAGCCTCATCTGCAATTTGTCAGTTCCTGAAAGAGTTTTTTTTATTGAAAACCTGTGAAAACAATTCCCTGCTGGGCTTCTTTGTGTCATGCATAAAGATACATCTAACAATGATGCTTTCATATAGCAAATTTGAAAGGAATATCAAAGCATGCTTATATGAACCTGCTAATTTATGAACTCTGCAAGGAAAGTGGTAGGGAAGTGCACAGAAATACAAAACTATCTGAGAAGGGGCAAGATTGTAAGCATAATGAGTGGTCTTTTTTCTGTTTAAGTTCCATTTTCCCTACGCTTTGTGGCTAGACATTGCTGGAGGATAAAAGTAAATGCAGGAATAAAACTTTGTTTCAGCTGCTGTGCTGAGGAAATGGAAGGAAAATAACACTTGTGAGAATCATGATACAATCTGAAAAGGGCAAGGATCCTCCAGAAAGAGAATTACACAGTAAAAAATAAATAAATTGATTATTTAGATTTGTGTTTATCTATTTAGCCTCTCACTGTTAATCAGCAAGTTTACAGAGGAAATGTGTCCATATGCCATTTGCTTATGTTGCATAGATGAAAGGGCTAGGAATCATTCCATGCTTTATGTGACAATCATGTTTGGGCCAAGGTTCATCAGTGTTTATATCTGGATATTTTGGGATGTGTGCCTGTCATGTACACTGTATATTTGCTGCAGATAATCTATAACAAGCACAATTTGCTATATGTATGGACTTCATTCTCACATTTGTCTTGCACCTTTCCTTCAAGAAGCTAGGGTGGTGTACATGATTTGTTTTCTTTCCATTTTTCTCCTCACAAGAGCATTGTAAAGAACATTACCAGCCCATTGAGTATGATGGTGTTATGGCACACAGTCTTCTCTGCATCTTATGATGCGGGGAGGAAGGGAGTTCCAGCCAAGAGTTTACCCCTCTGTCTGCTCTTCCTTCCTGTTAAACCTCTCACTGCCACCAGGTGAGAGAATTTATTTTACGCTCATTGCCCCTCACTAAACAGCGTAAAATGTCCTTGTGTCTCCTCAAGAACACCTCAAAGTGCATTCCCACCAGCAGAGTTTGGATATATTGCTGTTAATTTTATTCAATCTTGTTGGGCACATGTACCAGCGGTGTATGTTTAGAGCATTTTCTCAAGTCCTATTTGAGATAGATCCAAACGGTAGTCTCTTCCAAAAAACAATTCCAAAGTTGTTCCTCTAGTTCTTCTCCAAAATCTCTCTCTCTCTCTCCCCCCCCCCCCCATTTTAGTCTCAAAGAAATAAGGGGAAGGATGGACAATATAGTTAGGAAATTATTCCTTTCCCCAGTGGGTTGGTAGAATGAAATAATCGTTCAAAGTTGTTTAGGTTGCATAGTGCCTAGGGCATACAACTTTAGTCCCAGTTTACAACTGAAGTATAAAGCAATGAATATCTTGTGCATTATTTGCAGTCTTAAGACTTTTTTATGAAGGCTAGGGAAGATCAGCTTTCTCCTGAATTGGATAAAATTTCATACATTGCTTTACTTCACAAAGTGAATTTACTATATTTGAAAAGTTGCTGTGGTGTCTAAGTTCAGGTGGAGTTTAATCAAAGTAAATGTAGGATGCTGTCAAGAGATTGTTTATAACAGGGGTGTAAAATCTTTGGCTTTTGGGTCAAATTTGGCCCATGAGGCTGTTTTCACAAACCACACCCTCCTGCTCCAAAGGAACAATTGGGAACCTTAAAGTGTGATCCCAACTATTTTTTGTGAGTGAGGCTTGCTGTCAGCGCTGATCAGCTGATCGACATTGACAGCAAGTTCTGGTGTGATTGCTGTCCAGAGCAGGTATGTTTCACTCCCGGCAAACCCTCAGAGTATGGCTTGATGTAAGTGCAAATATTTCTTTGTGTTGTCTGATTAAATTTGAGCTGTACCACACAGGAACATTTTTACTTTGGGTCACCTGATACTATTGTGATGTCAGGCGATTAATGGGCAGCTCCACCCATCAATCCATCCTATGGACTGGATCCTTTTCCCCAACCCTGACTTATAAAAAGGCTAATGTTTGGATACTTGCTTTTCAATTAACCTGCCTTTTCTGTTTCTGATATTGTTATTTATACCTTTACAATAATGACTGGTTGATGTTGCCCTTGCCAGACCTGTGGATCTCCAAGCTTGAAGCTTATCTCTCAGAAAGGCACCAGCAGTTGCTAAGAGAACTTTTCTCATATACCTGAAAGCCCAATTCTTGAGTATATTTTCTTTGGATTGGAGGTGGGCTGTTAATTTGCTCATTCTCACTCAGTGCATTAAGGTTGACTACAGGAGCTCATGTATGAAATGATACATGGTGAAGCTCACTGGTTTGTTTTTAGCTATTATTTTATTTGTAGGGTATAAATGATGATGATGAGCTTCAGAATCCTTTATTTTTGCAAGCATTTTCATCCCTGTTACCCCTCCCTTTTGGTGCTTTAATGTATAGCATATGTCCCGCTTGCCTTTATCAGTTTAAGAGCCTTTGTACTGGACTATGCTGCTTAAGAAACATTAATTTGTAATGCTGGGTGATGCCTTTTTAAACTTTCAGAATTCTGAAATCTACAAGATGACCTTGGATCAATACAATGAGGCAGTTACCAATGCAGAAGATCAGATCAGGTAAGAATGCAATTGTTATCCCATTGACAGATTAAAAACAATATTATTTTTCCAGAAGGAGCTGGCTTAGTGTGGTCCTGAGGGGGATTCACTTTGCATGCTTCCACCCAGTTTTGGCCAAAGCAGGGAATTACACGGAAACCAGCCAAGAAGTGTCATAGTAGAGCAGAGTAGATACTGTGCATCCAGATCACACTTGCTCACACTTTAGAAGGAATGGGGTTCTGCTCCATCTTAGGCCAGGATTGTGCAGCTCTGTCCATTGCCTGGCTTTAGCTCCTTCCTCAACTTTGCTTTCTACCCTGCCCCAAACCTGACAGGAGCCAAGTCTGACAGACCAGAAATACAAATATTTTTGTAGTTGCCATATGGGGAAAGTATGTTGTTGCAGTCAGGGAGGCATTTCTCTTATAGTTAAGGAGGAGTATATGAACATGACCTGAGCTATAGGAAGCCCTGAAGCATTGAAATCTACCTTTCCACTATAAGCCAAATAGCTACACACACACATACACACACTTTCTTAAACGGAAGAGTTAAGTTAATACATTCCATGAAATTTAAAGGACAATGCATAAGAATTGCAGTACATTGTACATGTTTAGCATATACACAAAAGTCAATAATATATAGTGCTCGAAAGAAACATGCATTTTAACATGCTTCTGACACGTTGCAAGGAGCTCCCAGTTGACTGAGGCAACCTGCAAAATGTACCTGCATTAGAAAATGTGTATAATTGGGCCATATTGTGTGCAATGGCCCTTGAAGCAAATATATCAATTAGATGATTAAGAGTTGCTTTTTTGTGCAACAGGCAAATAAATGATGACAAATTAGACGTTAGGTGTTAATTAACGGAGCATGTGCTACATTTCTTAAAATAGTATTTTTATCTTGAAGCCAATATGTATATGATATTTTATGCCTCCTTTTTGTCACTTTAATACATGTTTCATATTCTAAATCCATTTATAGGATGGAGATGTCTAGCATAGTATTCCCCATGTTTTAATAAACAAATTCTTCCTTTTGAGGATTCTTTTTCATTGACAATGCTAGAGCAGATATAATAATCCACATAGTAAGCAACTGAATACTAGGATGGGATACCCAGGGGGAGTGATGACAAAAGTAAGATAGGTTTCAGCGGGCATTTAAAAGTTGGCACAGAAGGTGTCCACTGAGTTTTCCACAGGTTACATGTGAGTATGGGTGTTGCAGAGCAGTCTAGAGAAGACTTTGAATCTCCAAGGTATAAGAGATGATGCTTAGGGAGCTGCCTTCTCAGCTCCTTGCATTGAGAGGGATTTGATGATTTCCTCCCAGGAAAGATCAGAAAATAATGGGCACTGAAGACCAATTAACAAAGATGAGTTGACCTCTGTAGTTTGGGAGTTACCTGCTTATCCATTCTAAGTTGGAATTTAGTTGGGAATATAACTTAAGAGAAAAAGAAAAATGCTTTGCAAGATGGAAGGTGCAGGAACTATATTGATTAGGAGATTATTATTTATTATTTATTATTTTATAAGGAAGACCCCTGTCAGAAGACACAATGAGGCACAAATTACAAGATACACCAGCAGATTGGCTAGAACTGCATGATGCTTGACATTTTATCACAAAAACATCTATTAAATACCTCTATTAATCCCAAAGGCATCTTACTAAAAAGCAGGCCACCAGGACAGTAATACCATTTGAAAGGTTTACCTGGCTGTTAAGAAAAGCTTCAATGGCATGGTCTCAAAAATAAACTACTTCTAGATAGATGTTACAGTGGTGCCTCGCAAGACGAAATTAATTCGTTCCGCGAGTTGTGTCATCTAGCGATTTTTTCGTCTTGCGGAGCGCGGATTCGCTGGGTATTAATGGCTTTAAGAAAATGGAAGCAAACTCGCAAGACGTTTTCGTCTTGCGAAGCAAGCCCATAGGGAAAATCGTCTTGCGAAGCAACGCAAAAAACGAAAAACCCTTTCGTCTTGCGCGTTTTTCGTCTTGCGAGGCATTCGTCTTGCGAGGTACCACTGTACTATGATCAGATTAAGAAATATCAAATCCATGGAAAAGACAGATATAGGCGAAATGATACACAAGAGCCCAATTTTTGGGGGGACGACACCATTATCTGTTCATACAAGTGAGAACTTTCTAAAAAATACTACAAAAGTGATGATACATTCTGGTTCAACCAGCAAGAATGTTGGGGAAGGTATCAGCAGATAGTTGGAGAGGTGACAGTTCAAAAGGAACATATTGGCAACTTCTACCCAGTGGTAGAAGGGTTTTGAAAAGACTTCCTAAAAGAGATTGGTGACATTACGAAGCACATAGCAGCAGTGGATCCAACATTATGGTTGTTCTCTTTGTTTTCTCAGATTCTCCCCCCGCCCCCCAACAGGTAGTTTAGTTTGTGCTTGTGGCAGCATGGCTCACCACATCCCAGCATTGGAAACATGCCTGCCTTAAAAATTGGTAGGGGAAAAGCTATTCTATGTTGTAGGAATGGAAAAGGTAACACATCAGTTTTGAATTCTTAGAGGCCAGTCACAAATTGATTATTTTTATGCAGTATGACATGATTTTGTTTCTTTTGCTGATAAGAAAGACACTGGTATGCTAATGCCACTGCAGTACACTTTTATTTGGAACAATAAGTAGAAGGCAGAACATTTTGTTATTGATCTGTTCTTCTCGGAATGCATTGGATCTCGATGCTGGATAACTAAATGGGATCTATAACGGAGCACTCTATTCTTATATGGCGTAATGGCATGCTTTGTTTTATACATTTAGAATCATAGACTGGTAGAATTGGAAGGGACTCTGAGGGTCACCTAGTCTAACCCCCAATCACGCTGGAATTTTTTTGCCCAACATGAGGCTCGAACCCATGACCATGAGATTACAAGTCTACTGGCGGAGCTATCCCATATATATATGTGGAACCTGGGACACTTTGAGCAATATGTCTCATAAAGCAGAGATGGACAGGTTTCCCATACAGACAAACAATAATGTGGATGGTTGCAGCGTGGTATATGTCTACTACTTGTACTGCATTTGCTGCTTATTGGTGCTGACTTCTTAAAAGTCTCACTTTTGAGTTTGCTGCAACAACTATCAACAGGCATGGCCATGTTGCTGTTCCATAAAAAAAACAAACCAAACCAAACCAAGCAAACAACAACAAAAACAGAGTTGCCAACATGTTGCATATATTTGTAGAGTACATTCTCTTAAAAATAAGTTGCTGTTGGAATAAATATTTCAAAAGGTGGAAAGCAGTAATTAAGTTATGACAGCCTTTTCTTCAGTTGTCTTAGAACACAGGAAGATGATATCAAAGCCAAATATGTTTCCAGAACTATGTTTCTAGTTGGCAAGAAAGCAATAATTAGAAATATGCAGGTTCTTTGGGATTTCCTGCAGGAAGAGATTAAGATCAGCGGTTGTGTCCTATATTTCTTGTTTTTAGTTGTGCCAATATTTCCTTTATCTTCAGTGCATTCCTTTTGGGGCTTCATCCTATCCCTCCACATTTTCTTACTGGATAGGGACCAGCGGCACACATTTGTCTCTTGTATTGTGAGGCATTCTTCAAAAAGTCAAGACTGCTGTTAATTCCTTCCTGGTTGTTTTAGCCAGAGTATTTCAAGCAAGGTTTTAGAAAGCATCCTCTGCCGCACCCTGCTCTATTTGTTTTTGGCTGAAGTTGTTACATGCTCCTTCTCTACTACGTGCCCCTGAACAATGCTTTCCATTTCACTTAATACCACATTGTAATTATTCTCACTTCATTGTTTTGCACTGCCAACTCATTCTTTAATTCCATCATTATATTTCCAGATGGTGCCCCACTGAGGCCTTTGTGTGGGGTTTTGGCAGTTGACTTACTGAAGATAGCTGTTACTTTGCACATCTTTCTCCTACAAAAAAAGAAGCTGCAGGTGAAAGAAATTTGGTGCCAAAGAGGTCCCCTCCCCCACTTAATTACACATATACTCCTAAAGGGCCTGAACTGGGGGTGACTGATCAGAAATGAGACCTAGGGGTCATAGTGGATAGCTTGACGAAGACGGTGACCCAGTGTGCAGCAGCAGGTGGATCGTTCATAATGCGGTTATACAAATCTGTATTGTGACCACATTTAAAATACTGTCCTCAGTTCTGGTTATCTCACCTTGAAAAGGATATAGTAGAGTTGGAGAAGTTTCAGAAAAGGGCAACCAAACTGATATGGGGAGTGGAGTTTAGATAAAAGGTGAATAAGAGGTGCTAAGATAGAAATATGTTTATATAAAATTATGCATGCCATGGAAAAGGTGGAGAGAGGAATGTTTTCCTCCTTCTCCCATAACACTAAAATTTGTGGACAACCCAATGAAGCTGAATGTTGGAAGATTTGGAACGGATAAAAGAAAGGACTTCTTCACACGCCATATAGTTAAAATGTGAATCTCACTCCCACAAGAGGCAGTGGTGGCCATCAACTTGGATGACTTCAAAAGAAGATTAGACAAATCCATGGAGGGATACGGCTCTCAGTGGCTACTGACCATGATTGCTGTGCTCTGCCTCCACGGTCAGGGGCAGTAGCGCTTCTGAAGACCAGTGACTAGGAGCCATAGGAGGAGAGAGGGCTCTTGTGATTGGGTCCTGCTTTTGGGTTTCCCACAGATATCTGGTCCAGAAGGCTCTTCTTATATTCTATGGGGAATGGTTATTTCCCTGTTATGAACAGGTGACTTTTACATTTGAGGGAGAAGGAAATTCTAATTTAAGATGGAATGGTGACCAAGAGTCTGAGCTGTGAGAGACCCGTGAGTCAGGAAGGCACAGAATTGACTCACAGAGTTGGAAGGGACCCGAAGGTCCAACCCCCTTCAATGCAGGAATTTTTGACGAATGTGGAGGTTGAACCCACAACCCTGTGATGAAGAGTCTCATGCTCTGCTATGGACTCAGTAGGTGGTTGCCCTTAGGCAAGTCACTCTCTTTTGCCTCCACTCCCCATGTGAATACAGCGGTGGTAGTACTGGTCTACCTTGCAGATTTGTTGTAAAGATGAATAAAGCATATGTTTGTAAAGTACTTTGAACATTCAAAAAGAGCCGTATCAATGCTTATTGTTGTTAAACAATGCCAGGGTTGGAAATCCTAGTTTTGCATCCTTGAGTGTATCCTGACTTCTGTGCACAATTTAGGCAGGGTCAAGTGAGCAAGCAGCTTTCTCCTCCCCACCCTTAAGTGAATTATTGAGATGCAAATCCGTAGGACTTAACAGGCACATCTTGTTATTGCTCATTACTTGTGAAGCGCTGTCAGCGTGCACATTTTCTTACCTTTTGACACACACCTTCAAATATGGAAAGTAGTAATCTGGCACAAGGCACAATATTAAACCCTGTCTTAACCATCTGATAATGCTGTTTGGACTGGAGAGCACTTTACGGAAATGGCCATGCTTAAGTATTGCCTCACCATTGTCTGACTTATTCAGACTGAGAATAGCAAATGTCGGGCTTGATTAATTCTGTTATGTGCTCTTCTTTGGTAGCCAAGGAGTTCCTGGGTGCTTTTACTAACTGCCTAGGGTTGCTGATGGGTCATAGAGAACTCCACCCTGCATCTACCACAGATCATAACTTGGCTGCTGTTTACATCATCACTTTACACTTTGATTAACTTGATTTGAGTCAAAACCCTCTGGTCTTGTTGACTCTGTCTTTAGATTTTCTTCAGCTTATGAGTCACTTCTTCAAAGTGTAAACAGCAAGTGCTATTCAGGAGCTGCTGTCTCAGGATAACTTATAGTGTAACCCGGCTCTTAGAGGTCTATAGTTGACTCATTAAAATAGTGTATCCCACTGGTTTTTCCAAGATTGTACTAGTGTAAAGGGCTCGCCGAATTGCCCTCTGTGTGTCTCTTGTTCCGTGAAAAAGTTGGAGCTATCTCTCAGCCTTATGCTCAGTTCACATAAACACAGCTGTTTTTACAAAAAGTGTGATAGGAAATTGATTTCCTCTCTCTCCAGTTCTAGTGTTACCACCCACTTGCCATTACTCATGGTGAATTACTAGAACGAGACCCTCATTCCTTCCCTTACATATATACATTGAAGGTGTTTCCGTTTTTTGTCACCTTCTGCCAGACACCATCTTTTATACGTGTCATTTGCTGTGTTTGGATAAGCCGGAGACACAGAATTTTCTCTGCTGTGAGCAGCAACTCCTGCTTTTCAGAAACCAAATGGCAGCATGAGTAGAAGAGGCACGAATTATGGAGGCTGTTTCCTTGGCATTGCTAAGCTTCTGTTGCATCCCTTTCCATTCATTTTCTCGTCCTCTCGACCATCTGCAGCTCTGGCACAAGTGGCCTAGTGCATTAAAGGGCTTTTTATTTCCTCTGAATGAATAATGCTAACTGGTATTTATGACAGCACTTCAACATTTCAGAGTGTTGTGCGGAACTTCACTAACAAGGCCACACAATAAAAAATGTTCCTTTGAGGTTAGTGGACAAGTCTGGCTCTTTTTCTCTCAGAAGAGAGGAAATCTGTACAGGAAAGGGGATGAACTGGTTTGTGCCAAGCGACATAGCAAAGCAGTGGTAGGTGTTTCATCCTGTGACCTCACCTGGAGGGAGGGTATCAGTATTGACCCAGAGGTGGTCAATCCACTGTGACTTGACTGTTCGTTCTCACATCTGAACTGCCGGCAGCACATTAAGAAATATCTTCCCTTCTACATTTCCTCTTTCATTCTGTGCTGGATATTACCCAGCCCTCTGTCTTTCCCAGCAAAGAGCCGCCTAGCAACAGGAGCCTTACTGATCAGAGCTTGGAAAACTAGCAGCTCTTTTGCCACCTTCCTTGTTGTGCCCTCGTTCCGCGCATGTTGTGTTGGCTTGGAGAACCACCACAAAATGCATCGCCTGCTTTATTTTATTACAAAGGCTGCGTTATTTTGTATGTGTACGTGTCAGCCAGTGGAATTAAAGGCTGGGGACTTAGATCTAGACGCACACCGCACGCTTGCACACATTCCACTGTTTAGCAAACTCTTCACATCAGTGATCATCCACAAAAGGAGATGCGTGTAAATAAAAGGCCAGTGCTCCCCACCTTTTACTTCACTCCCTGTCCTTTTCTTGCTGCTCAGAGAGCCATGACGCAGACTAGGTTTAGAGAAGACAACTTGTTAATCCCCTCCCCGCTACAGGGAATAAAATGGCATTTCATTCCAAGCTCTATTAATGCGCTCGCTCCTGGGATAAAGCGAGACTCCCAAAAGGCAGTGGCCAATTTTTTCCTCCTTCTGCATCGTCTTTGTCTTCTTTTGAGTGTTACATTTAGATTAGTGTCTGAGGATTAAATGTTTTTACAGTCTCTGAATCTGTTAAGGGGTGGCAGGGCGGGAGTGAAGGGAAAATCAGTAAAGATGCTGAGGCTTAGTGCAGGTGTTCCTGATGTATCCTCTAAAGGCTGGTTTTAAACGTTCTTTTGTGAAATTTGACACTATTGTCATTATTATTATTATTTTATTAATGGAAGCACCAAGAATGAGTGTGGTGTTGGGATATGACACTTTCTCTAAAGCGTAAAGCTACACAAGCATGATGGTGTTTGGAGGATTAGAAAGTTGTTAAAAGATAACTTTCCTGGGAGACCTGGCTCCTTTTATGAGCTTCTGAAGCTGTTTACCAAGAGCTCTGTTGTTTGCACGCCTGGCTGAGGGTGTTACTCACTCTGTACACTTTTTATCAATGTTCATTTAAAGAATGCCCTTTATCTTATTGTCCCACTAGAGATCAGCCTTGAATCCAAGGCAGCGTTCCAGTGAATAGGCTGCCAGAGAGATTTACTCCATATGGGACCCCATATCTCTGAGTTCCATTTAATGATTGTAGGATCCTTAAACTTAATAGGCGTGAGTATTTAAAATTATTATGTTGGAGAAACTGGCATGTGGTATGTATCCCCATGGGCTTTTTACAGAAAGGAAAATTGCACAGACTTTTAACACACAGGCATAAGGTAAAAGGCTCCTTGATAGGCTATGAAGTTGAAAAAGTGAATTATGGCTGATTTATACTACTGAAAAAAGTACCCTTGTGTACTACTAACCCTGCCGTGGATGGTTGAAAGAGAGAGAGAGTAGTAGAAGAAGAATTTTGTTCTTTGGGATCTGAGAGTATCCAAAAATGTCACTTATGAAAAAATTGCTTGGATGTATGTAAAAAGAGATTTCTTTTCCATCTGTCTCATGAAGCCTCAAATATTATGGCCTTCATTGCTCCAGGAAAATAGCTCCTACTGGAGGTTACTTACAAGAAATGTAAAATGGATTCTTCTCATAGTGTATTTTGAGGAGGTGAGCAGTATTCTGATACACAATACATGGCACTGGCAGGAGGAGGTAGAGGAGGTAGTTGATAAAATCATATTTTTAGACTAACTAGTGGATTGATTTTTTTTTTAAGTAACATGAACTGGACATTCATGTTTGACATGTGCCAGCAAATTGGCTTTTTCCAGTGCATGTTTTTATTCAGACAAACCTAGGAGTATCAATGCTGCCTTTTTATTTGATTTCGTAGAGACATTTGTAGGTTTTATTTCTATGACGTTATATCCTTTTCTATTACGTTGTTTACAACTCTGAAACTTTATGTATTGCTGATCTATATAAAAATGATCTTAAACAATCAAACAAACAAAAAATTGTTCTATGGAAATTCATTTGATGGTTGCCACCATCCTGCAGCTGGAATGTCACAACTGAAAAGGAGCCTCAAGAAGTAGAGAAGCCTAAGAGTCTTAAAAGAAAAGAAAAAAAAACAACACCTCAGTAGCATTAACCAAAGTGTGTCTTGGAAAGTGTCTTGTTAATAAGCCTACATAACTTACTCTCCTGCCAAAAAGGCAAAACCCTTGTCTTCTGGGAGGAGTGGAGCTTACACAGAAGTACAGACAAAGGGGCTTCCTCCCTCCTCTGCCAACCTCCTTGCTCTCTGTGCTGGGCAGAGCGGGGTGTGTGTGTGTGTGTGTCAAATATTCTGCCCCTCCTCTGCCAACCTGCTTACTTGCCTGCAGGCAGTTCCTTCTTGCCTGTGACTGCCAGGTGAGTTCTTAAATACTAGGCTGGATGAACATCATGTATCCAACAAGACTGTAAGGGGAGTGAAATATCTGGGAAATGTCTGATAGGGAAATAAGACTTCAGTTCACAAAGAGAACAATATCTGCCTGTGCATACTTCAGGAAAATCAGGCTTTTCCCCAATGATATTTTATACCTTGGAAATACATACTTTGGCCACAATATGTGACCAAACTTTGAAACACAGCTAATTCCATAATACTTGGTTTATGAGCTTTACTTTTATACTGTGGGTTAAACCACAGAGCCTAGGACTTGCCGATCAGAAGGTCGGCGGTTCGAATCCCCGAACTTTGCTGCCACATACACCCGGACAACACCATTACTGGCCCCAACAACATCACACATACCATCTCGGGACTATTCAATTGCTCATCGTCTAACATTGTATATGCCATCAAATGCCAACAGTGCCCCTCAGCTCTCTATATTGGACAAACAGGCCAAACCTTACGCCAAAGAATAAACGGACATAAATCGGACATCAAGAATCACAAGACAGAGAAACCAGTAGGAGAACACTTCAATCTCCCAGGACATTCTATACAAGATCTCAAAGTAGCTGTATTACTACAAAGGAATTTCAGAAATAGACTGGAAAGAGAAGCTGCTGAATTGCAACTCATTACCAAACTTAAAACCATGGAGAGACCTGGTCTGAACAAAGACATTGGATTCTTATCTCATTATACATGACAAAGCCATTTTTCACCTTCTCACCCCTTGCTTTTTCCTGTAAGACCTATTGCAGTCGTTAAGAGTCGTCAACAGGCTCATCACAGCTATCTGCCAATCACCCATTCCCACCACCCTTCTGAGTAATACCCCTCCCCACCTTCTCACTATATAGAAGGATCTGGCAACTTCTGTTTCAGTGTATCTGAAGAAGTGTGCATGCACACGAAAGCTCATACCAAGAACTAACTTAGTTGGTCTTTAAGGTGCTACTGGAAGGAAAAAAAATTTTTTGTTTTGACTGTGGCAGACCAACACGGCTACCTATCTGTAACTCGAATCCCCGTGACAGGGTGAGCTCCCATTGCTCAGTCCCTGCTCCTGCCAACCTAGCAGTTCAAAAGCACGTCAAAGTGCAAGTAGATAAATAGGTACCGCTCTGGCAGGAAGGTAAACAGCGTTTTTGCGCGCTGCTCTGGTTCGCCAGAAGTGGCTTAGTCATGCTGGCCACATGACCTGTACGCCATGAGCTGTACACTGGCTCCCTCGGCCAATAAAGCGAGATGAGCGCCGCAACCCCAGAGTCGGCCACGACTGGACCTAATGGTCAGGGGTCCCTTTACCTTTACCTTTTAATGGCCATTTAGGAATGAAGTAGATCTTCCTGGTCCAACCCAACCAAGGGTTATTATAGAAGGCCACAACAGGAATCAAAACACTGAAAAGGGGGTCTATTATTGCACCACCAAGAACATATTTCTGTTTGAAATGCTCAAAAACAAAGAGTATTTTTTCACCTTAGATATGATAGATAACAATTTTGGGGATAGTGAGGTGGACTAGCGTGTTGTTTTCCAGTCACAGATGGACTACCTTGAATCAGTCCCCAAGGCAAGAAAGCAAATGGATTATTTACATGTTTTATTGCTTACCTATTTTCACACTTCAGCCTCGGTCCTCAAAACGTTGCAGTGCTGCAAGCCATATTAAAACAAAGTATGCAGTTGTGCAGCACTTCAAGCACTGCAGTCTCTATATTTGGCTTCAGCGTCCCTTGAGCCTTGCAGAACTAAAGTGCTTCTCAAACACCCAGCCCGTGCCGCAATAGGACTAAGTATCTCCCCTAACGTTGCATGTTGGGATACAAATGCATGAGTGAGTACTTTGGAATCTGCACATTTTTAGGCTTGCAAGTGCCTAAACATAACCCAGTTACTCTTCTGGGGAATGCTTCTCCATCCATACACAGGCATTTCCCCAGTGAAGTATTTCTAGAAAGCATGCTCCTGCTAAACTGCTGTAATTTCCGCCTGTGCTACATGCCCTAACACCTGCTACTATTCTGAATACTTATCATCCCAGTTTGTCAAATAACGCCTGCACCCTGTGTTTATACCATTGATGTGATTTGAGTTGAAGGTTGCAGCTGTAGATTACAAATGACAAAGAGGGTGCATTGTACATACAGGTCACTCTTACGGCACCTGATGAAGGCCACCGTGAACATGGCTTGGTAGATCTTCTGAGTTAGAGATAGACACTGTGTAAAGTAAATATATTTTGCACTGAAAAATGACATCGAAAATTGTGAAAACCACTAAAGAGAAGTGGAAGTTTACTGTGGCTCATGTAAACTAAAAAAAAATAATTCAGACCATGCCCTGGTCCTTGTAGAATGTACAGGTTTGGAAGTTATGCAGCAGAAAAGTAGTTTATGTTGGGAATTCTTCCTTTCAGGACTGTTTTGTAAGCTGTGTTTTAAAACCGCCCTTGTATGCTAGCCCTTTGCTTTCCCGCACAGCTTTCTTCCCCCAGTGGATGCATTTTACAGATGGGGTGTAGTTGTGGTGATGCTGAAGGTTGATGTTGAAGCTGGAATCATCGTGGGAATGCTTTCCAAAAGGAATGGCAAAATTAAAGATGTCAAAAGCAATAAGGCCTGAGAAACCTCTTGTTACCAGGGAATTAATGGACTGTTGGTTAATTAGCAGCCCAAGGCAAAGCTGAGGTAACATTCTTAACAATTTGGTCATTAATTCAGCAATAACTGGTTTCAAGGGCATTGTTTGCTGTTTTGAACAGTAATGGTATTTATGCTTTTCAATTATACCCTCTGTTTGCATGGGTACTACTTCTGTTACGGAGGGTGATTTCCCCCCCCCCCCCCCCACACACAAGGGGCCAGGGTTAAAGCGGATGGAAGATCAAAGGTAAGTCATGAGGCTTTTAACAGAGAAATTTTGCTAGAAAAATTATGACTTCCTGTACAGTATCCCTGAAGATTTCCTTGTCAAGATGACATGACTTTCTTGAGTAGCTATCCCTATGGAACTGCGCAGGTGCTGTGTAATTGGCTGAATTAGAACCTATCTTTTCTTCTCGAAGAAAATAGTATCTTGGTTCTGTGATCTACTATTTCTTTCGGTCAACAAATAATGCCTTTCAGGCTAGCCAAGAAGTATATAATCAGAAGTACCAATTATTCATTTTGGGGGATCCAGCTCAGATTTAGCACTGCTATTTGCCACTGCCTCAACCCCGCCACAAAAAAATCTAAATGTCATTAGTAAGCTTCTAGGAGTGTTGGCAAGTAAGATCTGGGATTCTGGCAGCCTGCTGCTAGGTAAAATAATGTGTGATGTATAGTTTTTGAAAGCTCTTGATTCCCCACCCCCAAATGGTAATCTTCAGTCTGATCTCAGCATGCCAAGACTTGCTGGATGTAGTGCATTTGGATTAGTCTTCTATGTTCATCTCTTGAGCCCTGTGCTGACTTGTGAAAATGCTATTTATTTTGTGGAGAATACTCGTGCTCTAGATCCTGGTCTAGACTGGCAAAACTGAAACGTGAGAGGCATTTCTAAAAGTCCAGAAGTGTAATCCACTGTGATATTACATAGTTTCTTTTCCCGTTGAAAGAGTTATTTTCCTGTATGGGCTGGGTCTGGTTGCCAAAGTCAGTGACAACAGGAGAAAAATCCTTGGACTTACCTGGGTGCAGGTACCGTTTGTTAAATTAAACAATTACATTCTAAGTCCGTTTTTAAATGTATATTTTCTCTCTTTGAATATGTTTTCATTCCTCTCCTTCCCAAACCGATGGCCCTTTTTCAATGCCAGCTTCCTTTTGAGAGGAGAGTGTTGGAGGAGGCTAAATAAAAACAAGTACACAGCAGGCAGTACTAGCAGCCTGCAATCCCAAAATACAGTTTTGCCAGCCTGATACCTCTTCCCTAGAACTTTGCTGAATGGTCAGGAGTAAAGTTTTTTTTTGCGGGGGGGAGATAGGGGTTTCTGAGGAGAAGCTAAAAACGTTAAACTGGGATCTGTCTTGTCTCCAGAGACAATGGAAGAGTGTGCCTTCGGGGGTAAAGTCAAACCATTGGAGAAATACACCACCTGCTATGGCTGTAAAAACCAATACGCAAGAGGCATATTTTAATTACGTCTGGGGCAGATGAAATCATACAGCTTTGCTGCTACAGGTGCACCATGAGGTTCTTCTTTCAGTGGTCATTCTTCCTCTGGTCACGGCTGTGCATGAATCACTTGGCTGTCTTGTCTCCAGGTGCTGCGGTCGTCTGCCAGGGATTCCCATGCAGTAGGGATCAATGTTTCCAGCCTTCATGTCAGGTTTGCAGGCATCTTTGTAACACATAGTTGGTACGCCAACAGGCCCAGTGTCTGAAGCTCCCCATAAAGCACATCCTTGGGGATCCTCCCATCTGCCATTCTGTGTACATGACCAAGCCAGAGTAGACGTTGCTGTGACAGAAGTGTGAACTTGCTGGGAAAGTGGGCTTGGGAGAGCACATCTTTGTTTGAGACTCTGTCCTGCCATGCGATGCCCAGAATCTTCCTGAAGCAGTGCATGTGGAAGGTGTCCCTCCTGATGGGTGTAAGTTGCCCACGAATACATAGGTCCCCTTCCAAGGCAGCGCAGCAGATGCTCTTGTTTTATCATGCTTTGCTGGTAGGAAATGAAACTACCAGCGCAATGCAACAATACAAGCGTGCTAGTTCAGCTAAGGGCTAGTTCATTTCACAGAAGCAAGCTTCTATATAACTTTAATTTACCAGATCAGGAACCACAGCTTAAACAGGATCCACATTGAAATGTGTATCACCTACAGATGCAGACCATCAACATGGTGTTGCATGTATATCCCAGTGACCATCCCTCTTCTGGAGATGAGTATCCAGATACACATGAAAACCATGCAGCAAGGAGGGCATCCACCCTTAAGTATGCATTTTGAATTGTTTAATGTATCTTGCTGAGGTGAGGAGGTGGTCTATGCTTTGCCAATGGCATTTATAGGACTAATGTTCAGTTTCATCCACAGTGACTGCAGGGCTTTTTTCAGCCAGAACTCACTGGTACTCATTTTTGCCACCTCTCAGGTGGGTGCCATTGCCATTATAAGAGAACATAATGAGCATCTTTTTTTCTAGAATAATAGCACTGATGTGACTGCTCACTCCATTCCTCCTTACAAACATGTGCATCATGTTCCTATTTAGTACTTTGTCCAAAAGATGTGGTGTTGTTCCCTTTAGTTTGTGGCGTGTTAACTTGATGCATCATCCAGTGTACCACAGCCTCTGTCATGTGTGCCTTCCCAGACACAAGTGCCAAAGTAGGCTATTGGCAATGAAAGCTTAAGCCTCAACCAAACAGTTAGTCTTCAGGATGTCTCTGCCATTTGTCTCCTTGCTTGCTATATTGTTTTTCTTCTCTGCTTTGTGGAATTTTAGCCAACTTCCTTCTGTGATTCAGACTGTTCTCTCAAACAACAAGTTTCTGACTCACTCCTATTTGACTTCCAACGTAGTTT
The DNA here is from genome assembly GCF_964270895.1 of Podarcis filfolensis. Taxonomy (NCBI): domain Eukaryota; kingdom Metazoa; phylum Chordata; class Lepidosauria; order Squamata; family Lacertidae; genus Podarcis; species Podarcis filfolensis. The sequence goes on along the minus strand of NC_139605.1, from coordinate 39,870,927 downwards.
GAGTCCATATTGTTGCTAACTTTAGGTCTCTCATCTTTGCTAGTCAGCCTTAGGAACTTACTGTTTTTGGCTTTAATAATATGTGATGCTTGTAGACCTGTAGAGAGATTCTGTTAATGCTGTTATGGCATAGAAATAAATAAGCTTCAGTTTTCTTTTCCTCTTAAGAATATAAGAATGTAGGAACCCTGCCAGTTTTGAACTGCTGCGTGAATGTCTACAGATAGGATTTTTAATTCTGTGTAAAAATGAAAATAAAGACTTCCTTGTAGCATTCAGCTTTGCTTTTATACCAACAGTGATTGCTAATGGACTCTTTTTGCCCAGTTGGGAGACTCTTGGGAAGAAGGGTGCTGACACGCTTCTATCTTTAACTTTGCATAATGAGGAACAAAAGGTCCGTCTGCTCTATAGCCTTTGTCAAGTATTATGACAAGGTCCATTGCAGTCTCTACATTAAATTAGTGCTGAATCAAGAAGAGCTGTGAATCAAGTTTCTCTTTGAGGCTTTCTTTTTGCAACAGCTGCTGAATTTTTTACATCCCCATTTACACTTAGTTTCCAGGTGATGCAGTCTCTTGGGAAGACATGAAAAGAGCACATTTCTAAACAGAGTTTACCTGCAGAGTTATCTCTACCATGGAACATCAAAGTGTCTCTGAGATGCTATATACTATGCAATGTTCTTCAACCTTGGGTCCCCAGATGTTTTTGGACTACAAGCCCACCATGTATGTTAGCTTAGCCAATGGTCAGGAATGATGGGAGTTGTGGTTCAATAACGTGGGGACCTGAGTTGAGAAACACTAGCATAGAGCATTCGCTGTTTTGCTGTCAGAATTGCCAATGATTAGCAGTTCATGGAAACAGTTTGGATTGTCTTCTATCTTGTCTTGCATCCAGCTAAATATTTTATGAGCCTTGTTTAAAGGGCTTCACCTGCAACCTGATTTCAGTATTAGACTCAGCCCTAGAACACTTATGTAGCCATAATCTTTTTTTACCACTTAAGGCAACATCACACTGATAACACTTCTGTCATGTGCTGGGAAACAGTTTGCCAGCTTCACTTGTAGTATGCAACAAATGCATATGTCTATTTTGTCATGTGTGTGTGGCAGAATTTGACCAATAATCACACTAGTTTCACCAAATGACAAACTAGACTCATAGGCATTTGTCATGCATTGACAGTTGACATTTCCCCCCCCCACACACACACCTCAAAAAGGTATTGTATAAGAAACGCTATGGACCAGCAGGGGAGCAGTGATTGAACAAAGGGATGGGGATAGAGAGAAGGTTGCCCCCTTCCCCAACATTGCCTAGTTGGAAATACCAGAAAGCTTCCATCTAAATGCACTCAAATTGTGAAGGAGACTTTTCTCAGTTGATTGTTCCCACAGACTTCCAAAAGGCATCACCCCTATCTTGTGCACGATCTCATTACTTAATACACAATTTGTTAACCAAAACCTGGTTTTTCGTTCATGGGGTTTCCTTGTTCCTGCATATGATGTCCTTAGTTGTCCTTCACTCTGAGTGTTTATATCTTAGTACAGAATCAAGGAATTGAATGACTGGGTCCCTGAAAATCCATTAACCTTTAGGTCCCTCAGTTGATTATTTTGGTTTACTTGAAGAACACTGTGAAGCCCTTGTCCAGTTTCAAAGTCCAGTGTCTCCCAAGGGATATCTAGACCTACATTCTAGAGCTGGCACCTACATATTTTGAAATTCATACAGAACTTCTGACATCTTTTCTAAACAACAAAAATGCCTTTGACAAAATATTGGCTTTGAAAACAGTTCAGAAAACAGGCACTGATTTATTGATCATTTGTAACTGGCTACTTCTCTCCTCACCCATATGTATGAACAACACTTGCTGCAGTTCCTGCAGTGCTGAAAGACTGAGAGATGTGGGTGCTTTTGCCATGAGGTATTAGGGTACAATGCTTTCCTTTCAGTGCCGTGCTTAACTGCAGCACATGCAGTTCTAGTTTATGATTAGTTATGCTGCAAGTAGAAAAAAAAGTATGTGACACTACATATGAAAACCAAGTTTCCAGCCTCTTTTCTTATGAGTGCAAGTTATGGTATTCAGGTTAATGGAGATTGAGCTCCATTTATCAGGTATACAGCTAGTGCAGTTTACAGAAGGGAGAGCTCTGACTGTGTGGCAAGAGTATGTACAACAATGGCATGCACTAAGGCATTATTAAATCCCTGCCTGTGTAAGACTCCCTTTTGCATACCACAGAGCATAACCTCCCAGTGATGAGCAATCCCACCCATAATGTTTGCCACCCCATAGCTTGTGCTCATCACAGGAGTTCCCTTCCTTGGAGATGTGTCAAAATGCTGCATCCTTCAGCCACGATTAACAGCACTTCTGCAGGCTGTCCTCTACGAATCTAAATTAAAAAAAGCCCTTGCTAAGTGTTCTTTCAGTCTAGCCCTCCTTTGTGCTGAACACCCTTGGGCTTTTATTCCTCCTGGAGCTGGCACTTCTCTCCTCCCCCTCCCCACCCTGTCTCCTATGCCCAAATCCAAGATTTCTTTTCCATAGCAGGCAGCCTGCCAAGCACAATTGGCAGAATTTCTGGCAAGCAACTGTTGCTCTGTCTTGTGGCTGCAGCTTGGCTCCTCTTCTTGTAAAACGTGGTTGCCACAAATTAGTTTTAGCCAGAAATTGCAAATACAGGCTGCCTCTGTGTATGTTGGGATGAAGCGACATGTTCTTGATTGATAGAACCATCTGACTAGCACTTCCAAATATGCAGTAGTTGGGAATTGATTGTGAAGATTCTTGCTTTCACTTCCAAGGTGCTTTGTGCTACCTCCCCGCATTTTAAATCTATGCAGCAAGACAAATCTCCTGAGAAAAATGAATGCAGCCCTTTGCTAGACTCGCCATTACCTGTCCCCTCTAAGCATTCAGGAGAGGGTTAAAAAAGAGAGAGAACCTCTTCTGAGCAACTACATTGGCCCTGACTAAGATGAATGTCTAATTCACTCCCACCGTCCTTACTGCTGCCAGTAATAAAAAGCTTGCTTCACATATTCACCCCACTGCAGACGTTTCTCTTAAATTAAATATCAGGAGGACATATAATAGCATGATTCCACGCCAAGCCAATATTATCAGATTGATGTCAGCAGTGATAATAGAAGAAGGATAAGTTGATGAGATTTCGTTTATTAAATAAAGGGAATGCGTGGAGAGAGGGAGGGAGGATTTCAGGATTTGGTAACTCGGTGTATCAAAATGCAGTGAGACCACTTTTTTGCTCTGTGCTTATCTCAAGGGGTGGCTGTCAGTAAGAAACCTGTAGATCCATGAAGGCACAACCTCTTCCTTATATTTTGACACCTTTGCATCCTGCTCTTCTGCCAAGGATATCAATGTAGCATGCATGTGGTTGCCACTTTTTTATTCTTGCAACAGCCGAAAGAGCCAGAGTAAGCAGAGAAAAAGTGATTTACCTCAGGTCCCACAGTGAACTTCATTACTAAATAGGGATTTGAACTATGTAGGTCTAAATCTACATTGTTGTTGTTCTTTACTTATACCCCATCCATCTGACTGGGTTGCCCAAGCCATTCTAAGTGGCCACAGTGGCTCATGATCCTATATTCCTCAAGGGCAATATAAAGCAATTACTAAATGAAGACTTAATATCTGTTTATAGAACGGCATTGCTCTGCTGAATAAAATAAAAGCAAAATTCTGATTTAGCTGACTTGGTAACAGGAGGAAGGGAAGATTTTACCATTTAGGATCTCAATCTTCCTTTCTGCTTGATAGCAGAGAAGAAACAAAAGCAGCACCAGCAGAAACGCAGGTGACCTGCACTTCTGCTTCTGAAGCTTTGTAACGAGGATTGGGATGAAAAGAGTGTGCCTGGTCTGACATGGATGTTTTACTTTTTCATGAGGAAATGCTAAATGGGTGGTCAGTCATTGGGTGGAAGGAAAATCCTGCCAAAAGCCCTTTCCCTTGAGAGCCATGGTGTGTGGGGCAAAAAGGTATTCCATCCAAAACTGATGTTTAGGATGTCAGCATCACTTATGACCGACACATGGATGCTGCTGCCAAGATGGCCTCCAAACAGGCAAGATGGGAGCTTGAGAAAGAGTGGTCTGTTGACAGATCTTCTGAGTTATACAAAATGGAAGGATGTGTATAATTCAACCTTGGCAGGTGTTTTACCGGCTCCTGTTAAGGCACAAAGTAGTATAGCACATCTACACAACTAGCATCAGAATAGATTAGGTGGCTTGTTGGACAGGATATTGGATTAGGTGGTTCACTGGGCACCTCCCAACTCTGATTTTATTAAAACCACACAATACTTTAGTCAAAAGGAGCTCATGGTCCTTCATTACTACATAACAATGACAAGGCCTGTTTGCAACCAAAAGAAAAATGGGTTAGTAGCTTCCATGCCTACGGAGGACAGAATGAAGCCACGAGTTTATATACGTCTGGCAGGTGAATGTTTGCTTGGTTCTCTGATGAGTTGCGATCAGAAGGTGGAGGCACTACAGCAGGGGGATGTCAAGCTCAGGAACTGGAACAGTCCTTCATCCTTTTGCCATCACTGCCCTTATTACTGTGAAGTGGCTTAGATGTTGGAATACGTTGAATGTAAGAAGACTATGAGTCTCTCTCAACAACCTTAACTGCCATGTTCTATACAGAGTCTGCAAGACTCTACAGGAGACCAGAAAGGACAAACTAGAAACTTGCAAAGCAGAAACTCCCTTCATGACTGCAACAGATGTAAAGCTATCAGCATTACAGATCAAATATAACTTCCCCATAGATGTCCCCCTGCTGCATGTTGCAGTAGTAAGCCCTTAAGGCTGCAGAAGCACATGATGACTGAAGCAAGCGCTTGCATTCCAGTGCTGCCCTTCTTCCACTGCAACTTCTGCTAGCGTAGCTGAAAGTCCTCTCCTCTCCCTGTAACCCCCTGCACACCCTCAAAATCTCCTCCAGAAGTTTGGAGGACACTCTGGAATAGATGTTGAGGGTGCCTTGGAAGAGAAGGGAGAAATCCTGTTGCACAAATGGAACTCAGCGCGTGTAGTGTTGGATACAATCCAAAGTCACTGCCATACAAAGGTCATAGTAAGCTAGGTAAGCTTTAAAAAAGACACTCCAGCTTTTAACTACTGTCTTAAGCAACTACTGTCTTAAGCAAGACAAACTAGAGGTTCTAGTAGGCAAACTAGAGGCCGGATCCGGCCCAATCGCCTTCTAAATCTGGCCTGCACACAGTCCGGAAATCAGCATGTTTTTACATGAGTAGAATGTGTCCTGTATTTAAAATGCATCTCTGGGTTACTTGTGGGACATAGGAATTCGTTCATTTCCCCCCCCAAAAAAAAATAGTCCGGCCCCCCACCAGGTCTGAGGGACAGTGGACCAGCCCCCTGCTAAAAAAGTTTGCTGACCCCTGGCCTTAAGTTTCCAAGCACAAAATGTCAGAGGTGAAAGAGCTCTCAGAAGGAGAGAGGGCGGATAGGAGAGAGAGATTTACTTCTAGTTGAAGCTTATCTCTCTTGAATAACAGGCGGGTGAAACCCAGGCTAAGAGCAAAAAAAGAACCATTTGTATCTTACAGATTATCAGGTTAGATCACAAATCAGATGGTTATAGAATAGGGGCAGTATCATTGACCTTGACATTAAACATCACATTCCCAGCTTCTCTTGAAGTTATAAAATGTTCTGCTAGATTTTTAAAACAAACTTTCTGAGTTAAAAACCTAATTTTAAGAGTCTTAACTTTCCCAATGAATTGAGGGATTTTGTGGTATTTCCTGACCTAGTTCTGTTTGGTATTGTTTCCAGGGGGCTCATTCGGATGATTAGAACGATATTAAAATTTCAGCGACAGAACAAAATGCCAACCTTATGAGTTTCTGAAGCTCCTTGTTAAGTTCTTTCCTGTTCCAAGGTTCTGGAAGGTATTTCATAGTATTTTATCCCTGTGGAAAAAGATGAGCTCCCTCCAGTTTTGGGGGGCTGCTGCTTAGGGGTGACCTCCCACTCACATTACAGTTAAAAGGTTGTTACTGTTCGTTTCCTAATGATCCCTACAATGGAATTCACATTTTTTTGCAGCTGCCACACTCAGGGTTGACGTATTCATCAAGCTATCTACGATAACCCCAAGGTTTCATTCCTGGTCAGTCACCACCAGCTCAGACCCCATGAGCGTATATGTAAAATTAAGATTTGTTTTGGCCCACCATGTCTCGCTTTACACTTGTTTCCACTGAATTACATTTATCATTTTGCTACCCATTCACTCGGTACTTCTACACCTCAGCTTGTCCTGCTGCTTTCCCCCAGGAAAACCTGCTTTTTACCACTGAATCAGAGCAAACATTCAGCATTAAAGAGTGGGTTTTCCCGAGGAAAGTGGCAGGATCCGTGCTTTCTAGGTGTGGGACAAGTGAAGTGTGGACGAGCCGCCAGTTTGGAAAGGTCCTTTGGAGCTCTTTGCAATCTCTTTCTGTGTTAACAACCCTGAATAATCTGGTATCTACTGCAATCTTGGCCACTTTACTGCTCACCCCTAACTCTAGAAAGTTTGTGAATAAGTTTAAAAGCACATGTCCTAATAGTGATGCTTGGGTGGGTCCACCTTCTGCATCCCTCCATTTGAAATACAATGGTACCTCTGGTTAAGAACTTAATTCGTTCCGGAGGTCCATTCTTAACGTGAAACTGTTCTTAACCTGAGATACTACTTTAGCTAATGGGGCCTCCTGTTGCTGCTGCTGCACCGCCACCGCGTGATTTCTGTTCTCATCCTGAAGTAAAGTTCTTAACCCGAGGTGCTACTTCCGGGTTAGTGGAGTCTGTAACCTGAAGCATATGTAACCTGAGGTACCACTGTACACTAATATCAACTGGATCACCTCCATCTATATGCTTGTTTACGGTCTCAAAAGAGCTGTAATATGTCAACGAGACAGGACTTGCCATTGCAAAAGCCTTGCTGACTCTGCTTCAGGATTTTGTTTTGTTTTTTTAAAAATATATTATTATATAGTTATTTATACCCCACCTTTTTCCCTGACAGAGACTCAAGTCAGCTTACAGATAATACAGGAACAGGAAGACTTGTTCTTCTATATGCGTGGTTGTTTTATATTTGACTAATCTTTCCGCTAGTTTTCTGTGACAGGCATTAAACTAACTGACCTGCAATTTCCTGATCCCCCCCCCCCCAGATCCCTTTTGGAAAAAACATTGGCTACTGTCTAGGCCTCAGGTATGGAGGCTTACCTGAGGGACAAGTTACCTGTTTTTGTTAGATCAACAATTTCAGCTTTGAGTTCTCTCTGCTGCTTATGATGTCGCATTGGAACAGTAGCATGTCCACTCAGGAATCTGACACCCTTTTGCATGATAGAATCTTTTTTGGGGGGGTTTTCTTACTTATCAAGGGGAAGGGATTAGCAATGTATGTGTATGTGAACATATGAAGCTGCCTTATATTGAGCTGGACTACCGGTCCTATCTAGCTTGGTAGCAGGTCTGTTCTGCCTGCTGCTTCTCTGTAGCCTAAGGTCTCTGGCAGAAGCCTTCCCAGTTCCAGAAAATTCTTTTAAACTGGAGATGCCGGGGACTGAACCTGGGTCCTTCTCTGTTGCAAAGTATGTGCTCTGCCACTGAGCTATGGCCCTTCGGTAACCTGGTATGTATAAGGAGGAGGAGGAAGAGACATGTTGCTCACCACTGCTATGGACATAGGCACTCCAGAGCTTGAGCCAGGGATCTCCAGGTCTGAAGCTAGGGCCTAGCCAGTGAGCCTGCTGCAGGTTAAAAAGAGGGAACTCTGGATTGTCCAGAGTGAGGCTGAACCAATGGCACTCGCATCACCAGCACCATTTTTTGGGTTGCACTGATGAGCTGGGACAGTCACAAGGCTCTCTTTCTTTCTTTGTCCCTACAGGCGGAGAAACACACAACCTATATGTGCAAACCTTCAGGCAGCTATCCTGACATGCTACGGTGAAAACAAACACCAAGTCCTCAACTGTTCAGAGTTGGTCAAGGAGTATCAGCGTTGTGTTAGGCTAGCACAAAAGGTAACTACATTTTCCCTGCCAGATTCACTTTTACTCCAGGTGAATATTCTTTTCTCATTACTGGTGTGGGCATGATCAATCAAAAGGCCTTTCCCCGAGCCAAATCTTCCTGCAGCTCCAAGCACTGATAATTGGAGGGCTGATTTACATACTGGATATGGTTGCATACAAATTAAACCATAATTTAGAATAAATTATTGTTTAATATACAGGTGTGCTTTGCTTTCCCCCTATTCCTGCCTTTGCCCGGTGGGGGTGGAGTAGTAAACCCTGAGTTACTTCTTCTGATGTGTTTGGACGAAGTAAACCACAAGCCCAGGTTAGTGTGTGGTTTGTTTTGCTCTCGTTTCCTCCCTTGTGTGGTGCAATCAGAAGTAGGAGAGGAGCAAAGCACTTGTGCACATTAAACCATAGTTTAAAATAAACCGGTTTAGACTACTGGATCACTGTAGTCTTGACAATCACATGAAAGCTTGAGGTACTGAAAGTATTGGCTGTCACAGAGAATTGCTTTCATTCATGGAATAAGCTGCTGATAGCAAGCTTGTATTATTAATAGCTTCTGTACCACTCTGAAACTTAATAAGTCTTGTTCTGTCCATCCTTACAGTAGCCCTTTGAAGTAAATTAAGCCAAGAAGGTACAGTCTTACTCGAGGCTACTCAGTGAGCTTCACATTTGGTCTTTAATTTTGGCCTGAAACCAAAATCAGTACTTCATTTGCTGCTTAAAGTTATGACCTGTTCATTTGATAATTTCTACTTTGAATGGTTTTGGCAAATTGGACAACATTTGATATTATTAAACCAGCTGCTATTGGGTTTTGCTTGGACTTGTGCATTCTTCAACATGCCCTTTATCTTCCAAACACACAGTTTCCTTAAAAAAAAAAAATCACTAGAACACAGCATTGTTTTCTGCATCAGCTTTGGTACTCCATAATTGTCTCTGTGTCTCCAAAGGGAATGGGTCTTTTTGCTGTTGCTGAGATAATAGGATATCCTTTAATAAAGACCAAATGGTTTGCTTCTTAGGATGATATGAGTTTCCAGTTATGCAACTTTACCCACAGAGCCAACAACCTTCTGCTTTTATGAAGGAACTGGACATTATATTAGGAATGGACTTACGCTGAAAAAAACAGCCCATTGTCATGGGGGATTGATTTTAAATCAAGCTTTAAATCATGGCTTAAACTACCAAGAAAAAAGACCAATTTAAATTATCAGTTTAAATCAAATTTCCCATTTTGAAACTCATGCATTTTTAACTGGGGTTTTTAACAATTAATACACACGGCAACCAAATGGAACTAGTAACATAAAGCCATGAAGCCACATGCCTAAATTATATCTGTTTATAGATGAGGCTTTGTACACTTGCAAGGAGATCACATACTTGAAGACTATGCTTTCAGTCCTATGGACCCTTATTGAAAATACATCTCGCTGAATAAAATGAAACTTGCTTTCAAGTAAACATGCATAACATTGAGATCTACCTGGGGTCTAGAAGCAAGGCTATTGAGCAAAATAGTGTTTTTCCATGAGGTGGAATGTCTATGCTGTTTGGTAAGTCACAAATAAAAATATTTCAGAACTCAACACCTTCTGAATCTCTGGTATTTGGATGTAAAATTGGAATGCAATGGGTACAAGGAGGAATCACACCAGTTCTAGTACCTGCTGTGGCTTGCCAGCTTCTGACTTGCAGTATCAAGCTATAATATAAATCATTAATTAAAGAATCAGGATATCATATCACAGTTTGCTTCTGGTTTTTATTAGCCACAGTTTAAAAACACAAAACTGGGACTTATATGTTGGCCTTAAGTTTGAATTTCATATTAAACCATTTAATTTTAAAGAAACATATGAAAGCTGAAATTTAAAAGAAAATAATAATTTAAATTTTTTAAGTTACTGATTTTTAACCACCATTTCCCATGTCATGAGCTTCCCTTGCTCCCCATATGCACAATATCACCCTGTGTTTGCCCTGATGATGTGTGCTTCACTGCTCCCACAATCAAATGATGTGGAGTGGGGTGGAGAAACATAGCAATTATGTCATGATGTGGGTAAGTAATATTACACTGTGAACATGAGGACTATTTATCATATAAGCCAGGCATAGCCAAACCTGGCCCTCCAGATGTTTTTGGAACTACAACTCCCATCATCCCTAGCTAACAGGACCAGCGGTCAGGGATGATGTGAATTGTAGTCCCAAAACAGCTGGAGGGCCAAGTTTGGCCATGCCTGATATAAGGTATGCTTAAACCATTGTTATAAAGAGCTGGTTTGTTAAGCTAGCCAGAGTTTGTTCTGGACTAAGGTTCATGGTTCACATGTAACACCAAGCCAAAATTCTTTAAAAGTGAAAACTAAACTTGGCAGAAGTCCTCCCAGCTGTACAGGAAGAGAAGAGGGGAGGCGATTCTAGTCCAATTTGTGCTTCAGTGAGGCCCAGTTACTAACATGACATGCAAAGATCGGCATTGGGTCCCAGAATTCTGGGAGCCTTGGCAATAAGCTTAGTTATTTTCAGATGCCACAGGACCCCTTATCTTTTGGGAAATTGATTGCCTTTGCTGGCATTCTTGTGATACATGAACTTTGTCTCCTATGCATGGTGGTATAAGTGTCTTTTGGTTTTGTATCCACAAACAACGAGGTAGGTGTCCTGATCTCATATCCTCCACTCCAGCACAGCTGAAAGATGCTTGCAGTGCTATGCACATACTGAAAGGTGCATGTGTTTTCCCAATGCAAAGATTAATTTCTCGGTCAGAAAAAAAAATGCATATGATGTGATCCTGAGAGTAGATGTTTCAAAATTAGACTGGAGGATTCGGTGTCTCAGTTCCAGTGCAGAGACACAGCCAAAGCAATCTTAATTCATATTCCCATATCAAATAGTCATAGTAAAAGCCTGGGATGGATTAGCCTGAAATCGACCTTATTTGGGGCACTTTGGCTTGCATAGACCAGGAGCACAGAATGTATCTCCCATAAGCATTCCAATAATCTCAGGCTGGTGAAGGATTTAAAATATGCTGTGAAGTTTCCAGTGTGCAGGAGAAGAAAGGTTTAGAGCATAATCTGATTCGGTGTATGATGGCAGGCTGACCAAGCATTTCCTTGGATCCTGACATGGATCATGGGACTTCAGCTATACAAAGGAGAGACATGTGCTTGCAGGCAGGTTCAGGTGATTTCGTTGGGGTGGGGGCAGTCACCTGACAGGGAGAGAGGCTCAGGGTGTCTGAAGAGAACCTTTTTCCTTTCCATTAAATTTGTGAGAGGTGGGGGGAGCTGTATGCCTGATTTAAGTATAACATGAAGCAAACTGCCAACCAGCTCCCAGAAGAAGCCCCGACAGAAGGAGATGGGGAAATTGTCAGGATATATTAGCTCAAATGCTGTTGCAAGTCCTGGTGGATTTCCCCCCTTCCTGTTTACAAAGAAGGTCTTTGTATGTCTGCAAATCAGCAAGGTTAAGGCTGCCAGGGAAAGGGCTTTTCTCTGGTATCTTATGAAGTCCCCAGCTCCCCAAACGTGTGCTTTTCTTTTTCTTCCATGACTTTAAAGTAAAGCAGGCTCTGCACTGCTGTTGAACAATCCTTTCCCCCCAAGCAGAACTCGCCTCATCCCTTGCCAAACCTCCGATATGCAAGCCTTCGCTCCTGTAAATCAGGCTTGTAGCCTCCCCCCACTTTCTCTTTTGGAAGTATATCTTTAGCAAATGCATTTACCAATACATCTTTATAGCACACAGTACAGGAGGAATGTGATTACCAAAGAAGACAGATTGCATTAAACTTCTGCATATTCGCAGGCTGCCGCTCCAACCCGTTTGAGAAAGGGGGCTGGGAAGCTGCCAGCCAGCCTGAAGCCCCAACCTGACATTATTATAGAGTAAATTGGAAGCTGAGTGACTGGTAACAGTAGAGGGCACTGAAATATCCTATTAACTTGAAGGGGATACACACACACACACACACACACACACACACACACTTCAACTCCTAGGCTAGGCTACTTCATGTCCCATAAACCCTGCTGGAGCCCTCCCCACCCCACCTCCAACAAAACTAGTAGAAGGATGTTATATTGAAGGGCATTTCATACTGATTTACTATGGGGGACAGCAAGATGGCAGGAAAATCTTTTGTTGTTTTGGATTCTGTTTTTCTTCCCTTAGTGGCAACTATTGAGCAGGTAACTGGGTGAGATCAGATACATTCTTTGCAGGGATGCCACAAAAGACCACGAAATTCAGAGCTGAACACACAACCTGCCATTTCAAGGAGCCAAAAATATGCCATGAATTCCTTCTTTTCTCCTACTATTCAAAAACTTGTGGCAGGTTTCCTGGGCCATCCTACCATCTGCGATGATAGGTTTGTGGGAAGCAAAATCTGTCAAGATGGCAGAAGGGAGAGGGAAGGAGAAGTAAAGGCAACAGTCCTATTCTAGTTCCTCTCCCTCCCCACTTTCACACACTCACCTTTAAACCGGCGTTAGCAATCTCTGCTGTGAGTGGGTGGATTTCAGTAGGAACGGAGACTTAATCAGTGTCATCAAGAAGACAATTTTTCCCTCGTTTTGATTTAATTCAAATGGAGCTCAAAAATCCTGAGTGTTTTGTGGCATCTCCTACTGTTGTGGATTCAAATAATATTGTTTGAATATCATATTAGTGGTGGAAAAATACACTATGTTAATGCAATGTCTGTCTGTTCTATGTTGGATAATGTAAATCTGGTTTAAGTGAGCTTATCTAAAGCATGGGTAGGCAAACTAAGGCCCGGGGGCCGGATCCGGCCCAATCGCCTTCTAAATCCAGCCCACGAATGGTCCGGGAATCAGTGTGTTTTTACATGAGTAGAATGTGTGCTTTTATTTAAAATGCATCTCTGGGTTATTTGTGGGGCATAGGAATTTGTTCATTTCCCCCAAAAAATATAGTCCGGCCCCCCACCAAGTCTGAGGGACAGTGGACTGGCCCCCTGCTGAAAAAGTTTGCTGACCCCTGATCTAAAGGAATCTGAGCACATTGGGAGTGTCCCAGATGTACAGGCCAGGTGACAGTCTGGTCAGGAGAGGAGATGGTGGAGAAATGTTACAGGGTGATGACAAGATAGAACTATTGAGATCCTCCTTTGTCCCAGTCTTCTCTCATGAGGGAAACTGTTCTCAATCTGGCAAAAATAAATAAATCAGATGGTGAAGGGAAGGAGTTGTAGTCATGACAGACAGAGTTGGTGCAAGAGTACATGTCCTCTCAAAATGAACCCTAATTCTTCAGGGCCTGAAAAATTGCATTCTAGGATGTAAAGGAACTGGCATCTGTAGTCTCAGAGCCATTGTCTATAATTCTTGAAGAAGAAGAAGGAAGAGTTTGGATTTGATATCCCGCTTTATCACTACCCGAAGGAGTCTCAAAGCGGCTAACATTCTCCTTTCCCTTCCTCCCCCACAACAAACACTCTATGAGGTGAGTGGGGCTGTGAGACTTCAGAGAAGTGTGACTAGCCGAAGGTCACCCAGCAGCTGCATGTGGAGGAGCGGAGACGCGAACCCAGTTCCCCAGATTACGAGACTACCGCTCTTAACCACTGCACCACACTGGCTCTCTTGAAAATTATTGGAGGACAGTGGAGTGCCATGCAGCTGGAGGGAAGCAAATGTTCCTGATTTCCAAAAAGGGGAAAACAAAATCCATGCAACCACCAACTGTTCAGTTTGACAATGATACTTGGAAAGTTTCTAGAACAGATCATTAAGCAATTTGTGCACATTTATGAAAAAGAATGGTTTTTAAAGTCATGCAAGATTACTTTAACTCCTTTTTTGATTGATTTATTGCCTGGTAGAGCAGGGGAATGCTCTGGATATAGTATATCTTGATTTTAGCACAGCTTTCAACAAGGTCGCCAGTGATACTCTTTGTGACAAGTTGTTAAAAATATGATTCCTTCCAGTAGCACCTTAAAGACCAACTAAGTTAGTTCTTGGTATGAGCTTTCGTGTGCATGCACACTTCTTCAGATACACATCTGAAGAAGTGTGCATGCACACGAAAGCTCATACCAAGAACTAACTTAGTTGGTCTTTAAGGTGCTACTGGAAGGAAATTTTTTTGTTTTGTTTTGACTATGGCAGACCAACACGGCTACCTATCTGTAACTAAAAATATGATGCTACTGTTAGGTGGATTTGTAGCTGGTAGGTAGACAGTACCCAAACAGTGCTAATCAAGGCTTTTCAGAAAATTGCAGAGATATGACCGTGTCTCCTGGTATGCCCCGTGGAGGACCTTAAGGTCCATAAATAGCAACACTCTAGAGGTCCCGGGCCCTAAGAAAGTCAGATTAGCCTCAGCCAGGCCAGGGCCTTTTCAACACTGGCTCCAGCATGGTGGAACGCGCTGTCTCATGAGACCAGGGCCCTGTGGGATCTGATTTCTTTCCACACAGCCTGTAAGACAGAGTTGTTCTGCCTGGCCTTTGGCTTGGAATCAGCCTGATACCCTCTCCCTCTTTCCTTTTCCTTCTGTGATGGAACCCCTATTTGGGGACTTCCCTGGCTTTTTTCTGGCCCATGTAGGACCAGTCTGGATACTTGGCCTTGGTGAAGATTTGACGTTTTCTCCCCCCAAACAGTTTTTCATCTGGGCTTCCACTGAAATGCGGCTGCATTTTAAGTTAATCAATTGTTTTTATACCTAATGTTAGCCGCCCTGAGCCCGATCTTGGCTGGGGAGGGCGGGGTATAAATAAATAAATAATAATTGTTGTTGTTATTATTATTATTATTGGATAATGTCCTGGGCCCTGTATGTTTAACATCTCTATAAATGACTTAGACAAAGGGCTTGAAGGGATGCTCAACAGATTTACAAATGACACTAATGTGTGTGGAGTAGCTAACACATTAGGCAGAAAATTTATCCAGGATTGTCTTGCCTGGATGAAGAACTGCATCAAAACTAACAACCTGAATTTCAACAGAGATAATTGTAAAATTCTACATTTGTCTAGGAAGAATCAGATGCACAAATAAATATTAAATGACCCTTGACATGATCACAGTACATGTAAAAAGAGGCTTTCTAAATCACAAGCTAAGCATGTGTAGGCAGCAGGAAAAAAGAGAGAGAGAGAGAGAGAGAGAGAGAGAGAGAGAGAGAGAGAGAGAGACTAATGCAATTCTAAATTACAGTAACAAAAATATGTTGTCCAGATTGTGGGGTGTAATGGTATTACTCTTTGATTAGATCTTACCTGAAGTATATTGTCCAGGATGCTCACAATCTGAAACAATTTTGGGCCTAAGTATTTGATAAAGCACCTCTCTCCATGCCAGCCAACCTCAGCCATAAGATCAGCAGAGGGTCATACATGTGATCCCACCAATGTGTGTATCTTTTTCTATAGAGGCTTATCTGTAGTGGTGTCCCAACTAAGGAATTTATTTCCTTGAAGGCAAAGATGGCAATGACTTCGAATTCTCAAAATTCATTTCGGTCCATCACGACTACTCTACTATTCGCTGCAAATTATGGGCCTTTAGGATCTGGCAGTGTCCATAGGTGGACCTGCATGAGTCTGTATCTTGGGACAAGGATGTTTCTTACATTTTTTCCAGCCCACTAGATGCAAGCCCAAGAACAAGGATTAAGTCAGCTGACTAAAAGAATAAACTAGTAGCATGGGCTCTGAAGGTAGCAGGAATGGCTTTGGTCTTCAGCTTAGTGATTCAATGGGATGGCCAAAGAAGTCCTTTAAACCTAAGGTGAACACCCAAAGAAACACAAATCCTGTTTGACATTGTAAGTGTGGGAGAGTCTGGCTCAACTACAACACTATGTTTGAAAGGACTTGCATCAGTTTTGACAGGGTGATGTATGGTTCCTGTAGATGTCATAGTAAGCTGGTTTGACCTTAGGGTGGAGAGTGGTAATGAAATCAGATAGGACAGAAATATGTAATGAAATCTGAAGTCTATGTTTCATTTGGCTGTTTCTTAAGGAATCCAAATTTGTGAGTGTGAATATTGCCTCTTGCCCAAAGACAGGCAAATTACTTTCATGTGGAGAGTCAAATTCAGAGTTCCTTTTAATCCAGTAACTTTAAAACTAACCACTTTATTTATGCAGAACAAAGTATGTAGAGTAGGGAATAGGAAACATCTGACCCTCCAAATATTGTTGGAGTCCCACTCCCATCAGCTCCAGCCAGCATGGCCAGCAGTCAGGGATGAAAGGAGTTGGAATTCAGGAACATTTGGAGAGCTGCAGATTTGCCATCCATGTTGTAGGTTCTGTATGTAATGCAGAAGTTTTGTGCCCCTTCTCAACCCCTGGATATACTTCTTTACTCCAGACTGGCTTCATGTACATGCATTGGATTCAATATTGGACGGAGGTTAGATGCAAGGAGTGCCACATTCCTAGACCCTATCCATGAGTCTGTCATTTCTTCATCCATCCATCCAATGTTGGGAGATGATCACAGTTCAAGACATGGACGCGATGTAGGCTTGGAGGCAAGATGGGTATGATCCTGGTCCTTTATGTGCATGGGGGTTCATGTGAATCAGGCTCATATTGCCCATTTCCATCTACTTCTACTTCAAAGAACCTTGCCAAGAATATGAGCTTGCAGTTATCTTGTTGAATACAATTGCAGGGGGTTGGACTAAATGGCCCTCGGAGTCCCTTCCAACTCTACAATTCTATGATTCTGTAACTATCTCTACTAACTTCACTGTTTTGTTTGGGGTTTCTTTGTTGTTTGGGGGGTTTCTTTGTTGTCTTTGGGGTTTGGTTTCATATCTGCCGAATTTCAGACACAAGCACAAAAATTGCTGCTCTTAGGTCTAAATAAAAGCTAGGATAATGGTGCTGCTGTAGGAGGTGCTGCTTCTTTTGTAGCTTTTCAAATTATCTGTAGTTTATTGACTGCAAGATTTATCAGGAGTGTACCACAGCTTGTCGGCAATTAGGATAGAAAGTTGATGCTACAATCTTCCCCCCAGTATTTTCTTTCCTGCCAACGGGGGGCATCAGAATTTCACTTAATGTGTTCCTCGGATACCAAAAAAGGGAAATATGTGTGTCTAAGATAAATAATAAGTATACACTTCCTTCTCTCCCCATCCCCAAAACAGTGATGTGAGCTAGATGTGGCAACTGGAAGCCAGTGAATAAGGGAAAATAATATGGATTTTATATACAATTTATAAATCCCCACGTACCCATCTAATTTAGATGGTGTACATTTTGGGGCGAGAGATTCATCTCACTTTTACTAGCAGTTAGTACCTCCCCTCAATCTTGGTATAGGTTGGGATATAAATCATAATAAAGAATCAGCTAGCTGGCATTAATTGCAATTATATATTGAAGCCCATCAAATGATGTGAATACAAATTATTCTAATAGAAAATAATATTGACACACTGAAGGGTGATTTAAAATATTAAAATGTTAAGAAAAAGTAGATAAGGTATGTAAGATTTTATATATACACACTCATACACATTTACCCCATCATCCACAGTTCTTCTCTCATCCTGCACTCCCTGTCCTGTTGTTAAAAGGAACAGGATTTTTATCTGTGTTCATATTCTTAGACAACTTTCCTCTTGTTTATAAAGTTGAAGTAATTAAAAGTAGAGCTCTCAATAGCCAACATGTGAATAAACTCTTAACAATAGAGAACTGGATAGCCAAAGCCTTAATAGTTATCTCTTCACAAGCAGCCAAAGGTATACTAGTATGTAGCACTTGGTCAGGCTTTTTGATCATTGCCAGTAAGTTACTGTTAGGGCCTTCATGTTAGCACTAAACATTTTTGCAGATGAAATTTCTTCATCAGCTCTTTTTGTCCATTAAAGTTACCAGTGTGTTTTCCTCACATAGGGAAAATACGCATTTCCTCACATAGGCACGATGCAGATCTACCACTCCCAGTGTGGATCCAAGTATCTCTTTCTCCCTCAAGCATTGTTGGCATCCGTCTGCCTCAGAAGACAACTGAGTGGAGCTCCGGGTATGAAGTCAAACTGCTGGACAATCACAGCGCCTGCTGTGGCTGCAGAGACTAGTGACGTGTAGCTGTTGCCTCCTGCATTGCTTTTGCTGTGTTAACAGCATCAAAGTGACCTTCCTGGGGCGCAAGCCTGGGCAGTGTGTATGGACACCCTGGCCTGCCCAGAGGACAAGATGGCCTTGCTGATGTGGACCAAAGGAAAGCAGAGCAATACATGTGACATCAACTTGGCTGCTGGAAGTGCTGAAAGGAGGTGCACAGGATGCAATCCAACCATTTTAGGGACTCCACTCTGGATTTGTGTAGGGTTTACTCCTTAGCCTTTTCTTCTCCCGAGGATGTCCCATAAGCCAGCAGGTACAGATTTTTGCTCAGGTTTTACACCCGAAGCCTTTCTCATGAATGAGTATAACTGCAAAGCAGCAGAGGTTAGGGATTAGAGCAGGCATGGGCAAACTTGGCCCTCCAGATGTTTTGGGACTACATCTCCCATCATCCCTGACCACTGGTCCTGTTAGCTAGGTATGATGGGAGTTGTAGTCCCAAAAATATCTGGAGGGCCGAGTTTGCCTATACCCGGATTAGAGTTTTCCTTCTCCTACATGGGTTACCTTCCTAGGGTGGCGAGCCCCATCTGCCCCTCACTTTCCTCTACAGGACATGCACAAACTACCTTCTTAACCATTTGACCCACTTGTTCTTGTCTGCTCAATCTGTCGGAGCCTGTCTTTGCAGGCAGGGGAAGTCCATAACTCACTGAGGGTTTGAGACCCAGTGGCTACCCTCACCTGGTTTGGTCGCTGTCCCATGCTGATAGCTTCTAGGAGCCACAGGTGAGAGCCACAGACATCCACAGCTGCTTTTAATGTAAAGAAAACCACATTGGGAAATTCTGCTCGCAATTTTCTGTTTGTCTCTATTGGTGCCCTGAGGCTCCTGGAAACATCCTCTGCCAGTGTTGCCATGCGTTAAGCAGGTCCTGTTAAAATAAGATGACACAGAGAAAGCACCTCTCCAAACACTGTTCCCTCTTGCTGTTATTCTCTTGTCTGTATTTTCAGCACCCTCAGTACTCATACCTTTTGGATGCTGTGCATTCTTCCTCTCCTGAGATACGATGCATACCTCACTAGCTTTTATTTAACAGGAGTGAAAAGCCACCACCCCTTCTCTTGAATCTACCACTTGTGAGTAGAACATCATACAGTATTATCACAGGATTTGGGGTAATACCTTACAAGTGTGGATGGGGCAGGTGTGTGGTTTAGAATACTCCTTTTAGCATATGGTCCCGAGACATGAGTCCATCTATGTAAATATGGATCCATTTAAGGGCTTAATCCCTACCCCTCTGCGTTCCATCTTTTGTAATGAGGAAAGAGTCAATAAGGTTTGTAATATGACTTCATTGGCAGTCACTTTTATCTTGTTTGGATTTCTCCCTGTGTTGACCAGAATGCATATAGCTAATTCAGTGCTTGTAATATGTAATATTTAAATGCAACCTTTTTAAAGCCATACATGAGAAACACCCACACTGTGCAAAACAGATAGTTAATTTCAGAATAATAAGCCCAGATTGTTGATAAAAGCTCTTGGAGTTCTGCTCTGAAAATCGCAAATTCTGTAACCAAAGCCCCAAATAGGCTTTCTATTGAATTATGCAAATTGGGCAGTCTTGAATAGATTTTGTTGCAATTTATATGCTTGCATAATTTGCACAGCTGCAGTTTTGTTTTAAAATTTTGTGACTTTCTGTTCTGTCAGACTAAGGAAGACTCTGCAGAATAAATCTCTCTGGAAGTGGTTTAAAATAAAAGCATTACTCTACCTCTTTGACCTGAAGCTGTCTATCAAAGACCATCATTCCACCAACACCCTTCCTCCTTTCTCTGACTGTAACAAAATGTAACAGCAAGAACCATGCAAAAGTATGCTTGTGTGCATGCCATCTCTCAAATAAAATCCCAATGCTCACTAAATAGAAACTGCCAACTACTTGGTTAGCATTGAAAAATTATTTATTAATATGTTATATTTATATGCTACGTTTTCCTCCAACGAGATAAGGAGATATGAGCGAGTAGATAGAAGTAGCAAGTTGCCATCAATATTGTCCTCACATAAGATTTATATAAGTTTATAAACGAAATCCAAAGCCACCTGTCTGGGCTGAGTCACAGGGACTAAATTGTCAACATCAGAGCCTGACCACCCAACCATCTATTTCACTCTCTGAGGAAATGACTATTCCAACCAATGTTATGAATTTTCGCTCTGAAATCACATTCCTCAAGACGAGTCTAGTAAGACTCAAAAATAGCAACTGCTAAATAGCTGGTTAGTACAGTAGAACAACTCACAGACATTTCTTACTGTATAATGTCAACACACTATGGCAACTTTGATTCTCCTTCAGATCTTGCACATTTTTTACCTTGGCTTTTGCTTGTTCTTGATGCCTGCCATATAAGATTTTTAAGTTCATCTCAGCTACTGATCACACTTTTGATTTTAATTGCGCTGTAGATTTTGCTATATGGAGAAAACATTACAGGGTAGGAAAAGGCATGATAACCTAGTTTATTTTTTTTTAAAAAAAGATATTTATTGAAGTTTTACAAAAACATAAGTTTACAAAATGAAAAAAGGTCATATAAAAAGAAAAAGATACAAAAAAAAAACATAGAAAAATACATGAAAAAGAAAAAAGGAATAAAAATACAAAAGACAAATAGCTAAAAAAGAATTAAAAACAAATCCGTTTTTTGTAACTTTGAACTCTTTAACTTATTTCCTTGGCCTCCTCACACCTCCCCTTTTTGTATTCCCATTTAAATAATCAAATCAGCAAATCCTTACCCTCTTTCGATTATCTTAACTCTGTATCTTAACATATTATAACTCTATATTTTCATCCATTATCAATTCATTTTTGCATATTCTTATTAACTTTGTTGCTAATGCCACTTATTTTCAATCCAACATCATTTTAACATTCATTAATTTTACAGTATTTCTGAAGATAGTCTTTAAATTTCTTCCAGTCTTCTTCCACCAACTCTTCTCCCAGGTCTCGGATTCTGCCAGTCATTTCCGCCAATTCCATATAATCCGTCACCTTCATCTGCCACTCTTCCAGGGTGGGTAGCTCTTGTGTCTTCCAATACTTTGCAATAAGTATTCTTGCTGCTGTTGTTGCATACATAAAGAAAGTTATATCCTTCTTTGGTACCAATTGGCCGACTATGCCCAGGAGAAAGGCCTCTGGTTTCTTCAGGATGATTACATTACAGGGTAGGAAAAGGCATGATAACCTAGTTTAGCTCATGATGTTTGATTGCTTGTGTGTCTCTTTCAGTGTATGTGTGTTTTGTGCACAAGCTCTGGAAGGGTATATTTCAGTGAAGCTTCCTTGTGTAAGTCTGTGCGTTGAAATAGACTACACGCATGTGTCATCATCAAATGTGATACTTTACTCTGTTTTCTTACAATTAGAGTGGTTTCCTCATAGAAAATACCACTGCTGAAGCACCTGGTCTCTAACAAAAACACAGTGGATCTCTTAAAGTTCTGTGGCCCTCCAGATGTTGGACGACAACTTTTATCATCGCTAACCATTGGCCATGCTGGCTTGGGCTGATGGGACACAATTAGAAGCAAACAACCTCTGGAGGGCCACAGATTCCCCAGCTCTGCCATAAAGGATCTGAGCAGCTTCATGAGTTTGGAAGGTTTTTAGAAGATTTTGGGTCAATAAGGAAACAGCAAGTCTGGCCTGTTGGTTATAAATCAACTCTGGGAGCTGGCTATGCCAGGTCATAGTCATGCTGTTTGTCCTTCTAGCCCTCTGACTGGCAGTGGCACGTCAGACAGAGGGAGTCTCACATCATCTGCTATCTGGGGTCCTTTTACCTTGAGATGCTGGGGATTGAACCTGGATCCTTCAGTATGGAAAGGTTACTTTGGGAAGTTTCCAGCATACTATTTGCTCCTCACACGCTGGCTTTCGGAAGTTCGCTTGTAGATAATGAATTTTGGCATACCCTGTTTGCATGTGTTTGTTAAGAGGATCATATAAAAAAGTAAGCAAAACACGATACATTAAAAAATGGTCCTCCTTTCCTAGGGCAATTTGTTTTGGGGCATCATCTACCCATAGGGTTGACCTTATTGCTTCTGGGTAGGTACTGCAATATTATTTAGATGAACTTTGCTGTCAGCTTTCTGTGGATTCTTAAGTTGTTGAGTTTTCCCCCCTCTCCTCCTTCCGCCCTATATTTGGGCAAACGTTGTGGTGATAACACTATTGGAGGAGTTTATGACTCAATAAATGGCCCCCCCACAAGGGAATGAGTGAAGAGGCCGCAAGCAGCAAGCAGCTGCTGTTTATTTAGTCATAAACACTGAGGAGAGCATTACTGGATTAACTGTACCCAGGCGTTCTCCTGGCCTGTTTATTTGCAGAGGTGAAAATAATCCACATTGTGCTTCTAATTGTAAAGGATGGAGAGCTGGGGATGGGTTATTGTTTAATTCTTGAAGGCAGAGACTCCTAGGTCCTAAGCATCTCCGATCAGTCCATACGCAAAAGCTTTTTATATGCCCTGATGTTCATTGATGGATAAACGAAAAATATGGAGCTGCCTGGAAGGACATAAACTGCCATCTTAATATATGAGGCATGTCCAAGAGTAAAATGCTGGCCTACTTAAAATGGAAATGGCTGCTGCATTCACGAAGCTGGAGGCATGAGTTCTTCATTTTCTTCTCTATTGCTAAGCTTTGCAGAGGCCTAGTGTTTCCATAACCCAGCATAGCAATATTATTAACCTGTCCAAACAAATGCTCTGCAAATGCATTGCACAATCCATGTGGAGCACAGATAATTCATTTCCTTATGCTGGTTTTTGCAAGCAAAGACCGCCATAAAGACTGCTTGGGGTCACTCCCCTGAGGGAGACCCTTGATCTCGACCACCCGCAAAAAGATCAGCTGGATGATGATATTGTGCAGATGCCATGGTGGCAGAGAAGTAAGATTTCTTTGCTGAGCTCTCTGCTGTGGCATAAACCTATGCCATATCTGATCAGATTGACCATGAGTTTCCAGCACCTCCACTCAGGTTATAGCTGCAGGCACATTCCGGATGGGAGGGTTTGAGCCACTGGTGGAGGAAGAGGCGGACGGGGGGAGCGCATCACCCCCGGCACCATGATCCCAGTGGGGTGCCATTGCGGCTCATGCCCCCCCACGCTGGGCACCATGCCCCCACAGGCGGCACGCCACCCCCACACCTGCTCTCCACCACCCCCGTGCCAGAGCATGAAGCTCCGCCACTGGCTTGAGCCCTTGAAAGACATGCCAGCACCCCATTCTCTTTGCTAACTCTGCTCCTGTGAGCCTTGCTTTGAGCTGTGACTGTTCTTCTGGTCCACACCTGCCAGTCCACCGGGGCAGCGCCAGTGAGATGGAAGTGTGGGCTCTCTTCCTGCCTGCTTCTTGGAGCAAGTGATGGGGAGGGGGGAAAGGAACAGGATTGGAGGCAGGCTGTTTAGTTGACCTGCTCTCACCTGCAGCCACCCTTCAAAAGGAAAGTTTTCTCCTTTTTTCTGATAGTCAAATGGAAGTGAAATGTGCCTCCCCCTTCCCACCCTAACCAGCTGCAAGATCCAAGCCTGGCTCCAGTTCAGGCGAATCTGCATTCCTTTCCCAGTTGTCATCCCTGCTGCCTCATTGCCCTCAACCCCTTGTTAAACCAGAGGGGAAAGAATGCCTAGGAGCTCAGGTCAGGGATATGGGAAACCATTCCCATGAGAAATGGGTAAAGGAACCGGGCATGTTTAGCCTGGAGAAGAGTAAACCGAGGGAAAACATGACAGCACATTTCCAGTATCTGATGGGCTTTTGTATAGAGAAGGGCAGGGCTTGTTTTCAACTGCCCCCGGGACTAGATCTAGTGGACCTTAAGTTACATAAGAGTATATTTTGATTTAACTTTAGGAGAAATTTATTAAGGGCAGTTCAACAAGTGAAACAATTAAAAACATAAAAAGAGCCTGCTGAATCAGGCCAATGGCCCATCTAGTCCAGCCTCTTCTTCTCACAGTGGGCACCCAGATGTCTGTGGGAATCCTACAAGCCGGACCCAAACACAAGAGCACTCTCCCTTCTTTGTTTCCAGCAACTGATATTCAGAAGCATACTGCCTCCAGCCATGGAATTAGAGCATCGTCATTGTGACTATCAGCCACTGATAGCTTTATCCTCCAAGAATTTGTCTAATCTGGAGATGGTCTAGGTCAGGAATTCTTGTATCTAGCAGGGGCTTTAGTCCCTACCAGGCTTTAGTCTGTACAAGCCTACCAGGCTTCCGCCAGCCCTCAGATTCAGTTGAATCCAACCACTTGGATTCCCTATTCCAGGAGTCAGCAAGCTTTTCAACAGGACAATCAGTTAAAAAAATATCCCAAAGCTATCTGGAAACCATTCATATCCCTAAGTATTTGGAGTCAGGCCACAGGTTCACCATTCCTTTGCTATGAAGTTCAGCCTTTAGCAGATAGTTTATTATGTTGCTACAGGCAGGAAACAATAGATTGCCTGCTCACAGAGCCTTTTTTTTATTTGTTGTATTTATTGCTACAGTGCTTCCCATGGCAAGAAGAACCCAAATATTCATCTCTGCTGTACATGCCTGTTGCCCCCCCCCCAGCTTCACCACCCACCCACCCACAAGAAGAAATGTCAATTCTCCTACACAGTTAGCTAAGGGCAGAATTGGAGAAGTCATAGTAGTGGTTACCTGGCAGTTTCTCCTGCTCCTCGCCAGAAACAGCTTTTAGTCCATCCTGAACATTGCAGGCCTCTTGTTGTCTTTATATATAATAAATAACCCCAGATTCCAGGGTGGTGTGTTTTTTTTTTTGCTGGTATCAACTATACTTTTAGAAGCACAAGTTCAGTGCCGAAATGGCATTACCTTTCCTTGATATTTGAACATAGCCCTGCAGTGTTCAGCCTATTGTTATTACTGCTCTTGTAAAATGAAGCTAAATTCTGCTATAACTCCAGAAAGCAGCATCCAAGCTTCTTAAGTCCCTGTAACACAAGAAATAGAAATTGGAAATATGCTGAATTCATAGTTCACCTCTTGAGAGGCCTCTGCAAAATTGTTTGCTGGAATATCTGTCTTCCCCTTTCTCTCACATCTGAAAGCTTCAGCTTTCCAAGCAGATAGGCCAGTTTGTGTTAAGGGATTATAAAAGGCTTTAAACTGTTTGGTTATTGATTCATATCAATTTCTCTTTGGGGTACTGTTTAGGAAGTGGCTAGCTGTTCTTAAGCCATTCCAAAAATGTTCATTTCCATCATTATCCCATTAGATTGTATTAATTGTAACTTTTCTTCACTGTTGCAGAAGAACTACATCCATTTCTGAGTTGATCTTGATTTCACTAAGCATGGGCATTCTTCAGTCACTTAGAGAGCACCACCCTAGAACAGATAGTAACACTCTGCTCCAGCACCAGCCAATGGGGTAGCCCACTAGCAATTGGGTGGCCTGTCTTAAGAACGTAAGAAAAGCCTTCAGGATCAGGCTAGTGACCCATCTAGTCCAGCATCCTGTTCTCACAGTGGACGACCAGGTGTCTATGGGAAATCCAGGGAGACTGGTAGTCCCATATGGCAATGTCAGCTCGTCAGCCCTCCTATCCTCCTAGGCACTTTAAACCATAGCATAGCCCCAAACATTTGTGTTTTCCTGGAGAATCTGTGATGACGTTCTCTTGGTGGCTTTCCCTCCTCTAGTTAGAAGATACACACCTGTGTTTCTCTAACTGCATCTCTGTAGTCCTCCAGCACTTTATGACACTGTTGAACCACCCAAATGAACTGCTGTCTAGGAGGTATTTTCTAACAGTCCTCTGACATTTCCCTAAGTAGCTTCATGCTGTTACTCATATCTGCATCCTCTTGGACTACCCTCAAGTAACATTTCTCTAAGTTAATGTTAAAATTCTTCAGATGCAGGTATACAAAGATTTGAGGCGGGTGATAAGCTCCTACGGGCTGGTATGTACAACCTTTGAGATGACTCTGTTGCCTTTCTGTGACCTTCAGCAGGGCACTTTCTAGAGTGCTTTTAGGACCTGTGAAAGAACTATAATGAATGCAAAGTGTTCTGATACTTTGCTTGCAATTCTGCCCACATGCTAGGATGTGAACTTAATACCTTTCAGAAAAGAAACCAAACTTCTGATGCAGAGTCTTTAGTAACCTAATGCTGTAATATGCATTGACGTCTTTGCAAAGGATTGGTTTATCTGTGTGGTGATTGATTTGGAGTGCAAAGGAATGTAAAGAAAGTAAATATTTTTAAAAAGGTGTTATATCTGTGCAATGTGCAAATCACTATGTAAAGTGATGTTCTTTTTAAGATCATAGACTAATTTGAAGAGAGTGGTGTAGCAAATTGCCAGCAAGATGCTATGCAGGGTGGCTCCTTAGACAATGGCTAAAAATTATGCATTGAAAACTGTGTTACCTTCTATTTTCCTCAATTAACATCATGTTTATCCCTATAAAACCTCAGCTCCATTGCTTCTGTCCTTTAAGCTTTTCCTTTTTCTCTGCAAGCTTATCTTTCTGTCACTAAAATTACCTTCTACCCATCTGGCTCTGAATTTTTCCACTCAGACTATCAGTCCATTCCATCATCCCCAAGGAGCAAGTCAGTTTAGTTCATCAAGCAGATCATCTACTGGGTCACATAACCAGGACAAAAAGGCCATACTGGGCAAACCCTGACCAAAACAGAGAAATTGATTTTTGTTTTTCTTAGGTTTTTGTTATTTTTCTTACTGAGGAGACTTTCTGAGCTAGCAGGTGATTCAGTATCCTTCAAAACATTCATCTACTGTGGATGTTCCTGCAACTGTTTTAATTAAAAGAACTTGACTGTTGCATCTCTTAAAGGCTGGATTTAATTCTGATGGAAGGTGATCCATTAGAGTATAAAACACAATTGCTGGGTTTTCAGCTTCTTTTGTTCCCCACAATGCACAGCATGTCCTTGGAGGACTGACTTGGCTTGGAGGACTGACTGACTCTAGAAAATAGGAGATTTCTTCTCTATTGCCCGTTCAGTTATTATGCCATGTGCCACTTCCAACCAGATTTCCAAGCTGGGGTTTACTATTAACTTCTCTGAGAACGTGTCCATAGCTGTCAAAAAATAAATGATCTCCAGCCAGATTTCTTCCAGTGAATTGATGGGCTTCAGATGCTTGCATCCTTGCAGCCTGCTGAGCCTCCCATTTCCCTTTCTAGGGATTTAAATGTTCTATGTGGAAAAATATAAGCAAACTGAACAAAATTGAAGTTCAAAAATAGCAAGATGTTAACTGCCTCTGACATGCTGTGCTTTCTTAATTCAAAATAGCCTCACTGGTGGTGTGTTTTAATTCTGCTTAATTCCCTTCACATTGTTTCCTACCCATGACAGTGTCATCTTTATTTTATTTGCTCTCATTTTACAACTTCACAGGCTGCTAGGGATACATGCAGCTGCCCTAGAATGAACTTTTGTATTTCACATAGGGATGTATGGCTCTGGTATTGCCACATCCCACACTTACAGAAGCATGTTCCACTTTTTTGACCCAGTTTTGGAACTTCTCAGCAGGCCTTAATGCGGGCAAGTAGCATTGTGATAGTACCTATCACCTAGGTAGGTTAAAACCTGCTCACATTAAAAAAAAAAAAATCAGTGTGCCTTTTAATGGCATTTAGCAGCCATAGGCGAATTGGTACAAGGGTTTCATTGTCTCAGCTTTGGACAATAATTTTAATTTTATATCTAACATAATGATGGCACTTGCATCCATTTTGCACCATGCAATAACATAAAAACATAAGAATAGCCTGCTGGATCAGGCCAATGGCCCATCTAGTTCAGCTTCCTGTTCTTACAGAGACCAACCAGATGCCTGTGGGAAACCAGGGAACAGAGCATGAACGCAAGAGCCCTCTCCCCTCTCATGGTTTCCAGCAACTGGTATTTGCTGGAATACCAGCAACTGCCTCCTACTGTGATAGTGGCGGGACGCTGGTGGCACTGTGGTCTAAACCACTGAGCCTCTTGGGCTTGCTGATCAGAATGTCGGTGGTTCAAACCTCCACAACGGGGTGAGCTCCCGTTGCTCGGTCTCAGCTCCTGTCAGCCTAGCAGTTCGAAAGCACACCCAAAAGTGCAAGTAGATAAATAGGTAGCGCTCTTGCAGGAAGGTAAACGGCGTTTCTGTGCGCTGCTTAGTCATGCTGGCCACATGACCCGGAAAAACTGTCTGCGAACAAACGCCGGCTCCCTCAGCCTGTAAAGCGAGATGAGCGCTGCAACCCCAGAGTCGTCTGCAACTGGACTTAACTGTCAGGGGTCCTTTACCTTTATATTTACTGTGATGGTAGAGCATAGCAATCCTGGCTAGTAGCCATGGATAAAGGTAAAGGGACCCCTGACATTAGGTCCAGTCATGACCGACTCTGGGGTTGTGGCGCTCATCTCGCTTTACAGGCCGAGGGAGCCGGCATACAGCTTCCAGGTCATGTGGCCAGCATGACAAAGCTGCTTCTGGCGAACCAGAGCAGCGCACAGAAACACTGTTTACCTTCCCGCCGGAGCGGTACCTATTTATCTACTTGCACTTTGACGTGCTTTCAAACTGCTAGGTTGGCAGGAGCAGGGACCGAACAACAGGAGCTCACCCCGTCGCGGGGATTCGAACCGCCAACCTTCTGATCGGCAAGTCCTAGGCTCTGTGGTTTAACCCACAGTGCCACCCGCGTCCCCTAGTAGCAATGGATAGCCCTCCATGAATTTGTCTAATCCTCTTTTAAAGCCATCCAAGCTGGTGGCCATCACTGTCTCATGGGGAAGCGAGTTCCATAGTTTGACTATGTGCGGCATGAAGTACTTTCTTTTATCTGCCTTGAATCTTCCAGCATTCAGTTTCACTGGATGCCCACGCCATGTCATGTATAATTTTATAAACTTCTATCATGTTGCTTCTTATTTGCCTTTTCTCTAAACTAAAAAGTCCCATAAACAGCTCTGTGGCTGGCATAGCAGTAGTTAACACGGCTCTAGTGTAAACAGAGCCACAGTGCCAAGTTGCATAGAAGGGGCTCATAGAGAGCTTGCATATCAATTTGGCCTGCGGTGTTTGTGTGTGTGTGTTTTTCAGTGGGTTGGAGCCCTCATGTTGAGCATTCCACAAAATAAGCCCCTACTTTGTTATTATGCCTGGAACTATTTGTTGGATCTCTTAGTTATACACCTCCACACTATACTTTACATATGTACTTCTGTGGTGTTAATTCAGTCATCTAATCTGGGTTCAGATTTCCTAATTTAGCAGCCCAATGAGACTGGAAGTAAAGCATAACCAGTGATGAAAGGCCACAGACTCAGGACTGCAAGAGACACAAACCATTCTGTTTATAGGTGTACAGTACTTAAAGTAAGGCATATTATTCTCTTCATACAAAAGCTAATGATATTCTGAACCTTGAATCAACATACTGAAAGGTAAAGTAATGTAAGATAGTAATATAGTACCTAGGAAATAATATAGATTGAAAATGGCATAAGAATATCATAGTAATTGCATTGACAAAGCAGTCAGTAAGAGTTTATTATTTCATATCCTCATCTAATTGCTAAACAGCATTTCTGAGTTCCCTAGCATGATCTAACTTCTGAGTGTCCTAGCATCCTGTCATTTTGGAATAAAGTTCATGGCTTACCAGCTAAGAGCTGTTGGCCAGGATCCTGTGTCCTTCAGCCAGATGAATCCATATGAAGAAGAGTTAGCTATGCTAGATTGAATATTCCACCTTTTGAATCTATTTCACTACAGTGGTACCTCTAGATACGAACGGAATCCGTTCCGGAGCCCTGTTCGCATCTAGAGGTAAACGTAACTAGCGACGGCACGTCTGCGCACACACACATCGCTTTTCGCCGCTTCTGCGCATGCATGTGACATCATTTTGAGCGTCTGCGCATGCACAAGCGGCGAAACCCGAAAGTAACGCGCTCCGTTACTTCCGGGTTGCCGAAGAGCGCAACTCGAACGTGCTCAACTCGAAGCATATTTAACCCAAGGTATGACTGTATTTACATAGACAAACCTATGTCAGATATAGACCATGGATATCCGTAATATCTCAGGGGTGGGGGGAAGCGTCACAACTGCTTATCTGGCAACTATTCCCCAAGGTCTTGTGCACCCTAACACATTTTAACCCCTTCCTTTGAAACATTCCAGCCAGAGGAACCAAGTTGTGCCCCGCATTTTTTTGTGCCACCTCCCAGGCTACCTCGGCTCAGCATCCTTCACCACCTCATCGCCTGCCACCTTACCTCTGTTCACTGCCATCCAAGGGACACACCAGAGCAAAGATCGCCAAAGGAACACAACGCCATGGAATATTGAGGGGACTGGCCCCGTCCTTGAAAATTGGGGGAGGGGCTTGGCCCCTCAGCCTCCCTAGATGGTGCCCCTGATTCCAGCACTACCTATAACTTCACATCCTTTGTGATGTTGTTGTTATTCTAATGTTATGATTTTTTCCAAGATGCCAAAGTCTCATACAGATGTCCCTGAGTCAGCCAAAAGGTCTAAGCAGCCTGCACAAGTAACACAGAACTACTATAACTAATACCAGTTACGGTATGTCCCGACCAGTTTAGGATCTGCTTTCCACCGGTTGTAGTTTATTGTTAAACTGCATTGGCGTACTACTTGAATTTTGAGTGGTAATGTGTGTGTTTTTCCAGCATCCCAAAGCAATCATTAAATAGCCGGTGCAGGTGGTTCCAGGATTCGGAGTGACTGCTTGTGTTCTCCCAGACATATAAAAATAATAATTGGTTGGGTGCCACTTTTGAGTTTTCAAAGGCAGCATCTTTTGTGCTCCCCAGTAATCGTGGGAGTATGTGATAGTTACAATATTTTTTTCACCCTTGTGGGAGCATGCAGGAGTAGCTTACTCTCAAAAGGAAATATGTACGTGCTGCAGAAATGAAATAGTTAATCTCTGAAGTTGCCATAAGAATAGAATCCAGTAGGGATTCTTTGAAGTTTCAGTATAGCCACTACATTCTCTTCATCCAGGTACGTGGAAGAGGGCATGGATATCAAGAAAAATGAATTATCCATTTGTCTATAATAGATATAATAACACTGCAAGTTTATGCCCAGCATTTCACCTGAATTTATGATCAATTATTTTATTCTTCTAGCGCTGATTGGTTTTTATGGTAGTTTGGTTATACTAGATGCTTGAAGAGCTGTAATTTCCCTGTAGAATTTTAGCTGGCTCTCCCTTTGCGTGGAAGTAAATCCCTGGCTGAGCGGGTTGCAAGGAGATAGAGTGGGCCAGCAGGTGATCTTCCCTCCAAAAAATGTTAGTTTATCTTAAGGCATGCAAGTCACAGTATCATCACTGGAGGTTTTCCCAGGTTTGGGATGAGCAGACAATTTGGTCACTTCTATAGATGGATAGAAAAAAGAGGTAGTGATAGCAGAGCAAAAAGCCTGGGTTTCTTCTCTGTTATCACTACCACTTTTTCTACTCATCTGTTGTAGCTTTGACCAAGATAAATCTTTGTTCCCACCAAATAAACTAAGATCAATGGAGCTGTAGAAAATATAGATCCTGGTGTTCATGGGAGAGGGGAGGAGAGAGGACTCAAACATCTTCTTGCCTCGCTCTTTTAAAAATATGGCAATTCATTGTTCTTCTTTTCCAGATCCAGTTTTGTTTGTTTTTAATGACTGTTTATGACCAGCCATTTCCTTCTGTGTAAACCAGGCACCCCCAAACGCGGACCTCCAAATGTTTTGGGACTACAACTCCCATCATCCCTAGCTAACAGGACCGGTGGTCAGGGATGATGGGAACTGTAGTCCCAAAACATCTGGAGGGCCGAGTTTGGGGATGCCTGGTATAAACTGTTGCTGATCTTTCCAAAACCAGACCTTGGGAGCTTTTTTTAATGAAATATGAGCCACCCTGCCAGTGTTCCTTGTGTTAAGAGGAAAGATGTTGATGGGTTGAAAGCGGCCTCTGATGTTGCTCCTTATGCCCTTCATAGGGTGTCCGGCCTCATTATTTCATGCTCGGGTGATGTATGCATTTGGAACCAGCAAAAACCAGTGTCGTTGCTGATTGTAGCAGGGCAGAGCACCTTTTCCTGCTGATCAGCACGATTCACAGCTAGCTGTCAGCTAAATGTCAGTTTCTTGGTAGCTTGTTGTTAAGACATGTTGTCTTAACTGAGACAATCCATGACTGGGGGTGTGCAGAGAGGGAGGAGGAGAATATTCATAAACCTAAATCCTTGTGATGATAGCTGAACACATGGAACGGAAAGTATTTTGGTTTATTCTCTAGCAGTATAAATATCCCAAATTGTCCTTTCCAGTGAAGAAGAGTCTTTTAGTCAGTATCCTTAAAATACATTGATGGATGGTAATTGGGGTCACCATACATCCCTTAGAGATTGCAACCCTAGTATGTTGTATAGAGAACATCATGACTCCATAAAACATCAAAAATGTGCTGAAAACTCTAAAATGATATACCAGGCATCATAATTCTATCACTTCCCTCTACCTTGATGTTGCAGCATTTTGCCACTGAAATGGGCCACTTTTTTTTCCAGGGTCACTGATTTGCATTCTGCATTGCAGATTTTTCAACTTATTTTCAAGCACAGTGCACTGTTTCCCCCTCTGTTTGTTTACGCCTCTGCTGTCCTTTGCATTTCACCTGCCATCCTCCTCTCTCTATATCTCCTCTCTCCCTCTCCTGCCCTTTCTGCTCCTTTTTCCTTTTCTGCCTTTCGTTGATATATCTGTGTGGAGGCTGACATTAGAACTGACACATCGCTGGCAGTTTGGAAAGAGGAGGCTTCTGTTTCCTTAGGGGCTGAGGAGAACCTCCCTGCAAAGAAATTTCCGAACTCTGAATCAGGAGAACACTATGTTTAATTTTTCATCCCTCCCATGCCTTATGTAAACGAGCACACAAAAAGAAGCAATGCTTGTTACAGTGGTACCTCGGGTTACATACGCTTCAGGTTACATACGCTTCAGGTTACAGACTCCGCTAACCCAGAAATAGTGCTTCAGGTTAAGAACTTTGCTTCAGGGTGAGAACAGAAATCGTGTGGTGGCGCGGTGGCAGCAGGAGGCCCCATTAGCTAAAGTGGTGTTTCAGGTTAAGAACAGTTTCAGGTTAAGTCCGGAACAAATTAAGTACTTAACCTCAGATACCACTGTAGTAGTTGTTGTATTAGTAGTCAGTGGTGGTAGTAGTAGTAGTGTTAAGTTGCTGTAGTTGTCATCATTATATTTATATGATGCCCATCTGACTGGGTTGTCCCAGCCACTCTGGCCAGGAGGGACTAAGGCTGAGAGAGAGTGGCTTTTTATATGTGAGGACTGAGAGCAGAGCTCACCTTCTCTAGGCATGTTTCCATGGGTAGCTTTCACCTTGTTCTGGTCTCCTTCTTCATTGCCACTGTAGCTCTTTATAGTCCTTTTTGCAGCAGGATTTCCTCATCCTCATGCTCAATAACCAAATTGAGCACACGTTTTATCACATGTGGTGGGAATGTAAAAAAGTAAAAGACTTCTGGGAAATGATTTATAATGAAATTTTTAAAATGTTGAAATATACATTTGCAAAAAACCAGAAACTCTTCTACTTGGCATCGTGGGTTAAAAAATTCACAAGAATGATTAAAAAAACCCTGTTTTTATATGCGACCACTGCTGCAAGAATACTTTTAGCCCAACAATGGAAACAGGAAGAAATACTGATGAAAGGAGAGTGGCAAACAAAATTGATGGACTATGCCGAGTTGGCAAGATTAACGGGGAAAATTTGGAACCAGCAGGATCAGACTTTCCTGAAGGACTGGAAGAAGTGCATGATGTATATGAAAGACAATTGTAATCAATTGACATCGCTTGTAGGGTTAAAAGAAGTTTTGTGAGGAGAATTATATAGAGTACGGCAAAAGGGATTAAGTAGGAGTTTATTTAGGATTTGGATTTATAGCAATAATTATAGTAATAAAATGCAGAATTAGAAATGATTATAGAAAACCAATAGACGAAGTTGAAGGAAGTCTTAGGTTGTGATAGCCAAATATTTGATTTGATGTTTATGAAATGTTATGCTAGAAAATATGTGTAAAAACCAATAAAAATATTATATATAAAAAATGAACACTCTGAACAACAAGCAACACGGCGGCTAATAATATACTGCCAATATTTTTATAACACTATACTGTATCAAAATTCATAAACAGAGGTGTAGTAAGTGTAGTCAGCTTACTACACTTTTGAGTGATGGCTGATCCATGGCCATTTGATGTACCTTTGGGGACTATTAATTTGCTGGGTTATCATTGAAACAGTTCATTATCCTGGAAGAACTGTTCTGTCTGCTGCTGTGCTCAGAGCACCCTATTGCAACGTTTGGAGCACCCATCATCTCACATTTGTAGTGTTGTTCCCATAACACCACCATGCTCCAACTTACTTCCAACTATATTTTGGATAGGATATTGACTGTGGAAAGGCATTCTGCCTCTATTTCAGTGATCCTTGACAGTGATTTACCAATCCCACCATTCCTTGTTATGGAACATTTATCTGATTCTTATTCGTTTGTGACTCCATGCACATATTATATGTCTTCTGTTTATGGATTTTGATACAGTATAGTGTTGTAAAAATATTGTCAGTATATCATTAGCCAACGTGTTGCTTGTTGTTGTTCAGAGTGTTCTGTTTTGCAACACAGTAACCAAAATGGCCAGATGCCTTATTGAGCCTTCATCCTCTTTATACCCATATATATATATAATATCCGTGGGTTGAATAGATTGCCCATCTTTATATCAAGAAATCCATAAGAACAGGGGCACTGGTTCACTTACAACAGCGGAAGTTTTTATTTGCATTCCTGTGCGTTAAGATTGCCTTCCATTCTCCTGTGCACCCTGTTCATAAAAATTATGATTGAAATTATGGGCATGTTGGATGGGGAGATAATCACTTGTATTCGGCGTAGCTCTAAGTAACCATCCCATCAGCGCAAGGATTAACGTTTGTGCGATACGACTCCCTGCCATGCCTTCCCCAGATCTGCTTTGGATAATTGGGGAAAACCCCAGAACAAATTTAGGGTTGCGCAGGGGGAGAAGCATCATCACATGAGTAAATCCTGGCCCTGATGGGGCAGTTTCTTAGCACTACACTGGATGCAAATCAGTCTTTTCGACAGTAAGTTTCTAGTCCTGGTGAATAAATTTTAAAACTTTAAAACGTGTGCCATGGTTAGAAGCAGTAAAACACCTGCTACACCTTTGTTGTCCTCCTAATTAATACAAAGAAAAGGGCTGTGTGCACTAAAGATGGCTAGTAGTAACACAGTTGTGTTCCCTAGTTATTGGGCTGATTGTGTACCATGCAACTAAGATTAAATAATAATCATCCATTTGTCATATACAGTTTGATCAGATGACCAAATCTGGGTTGGCAACTCCAGAAACCATGTGTTTATTCCCCAGCGGCAGGGCCCTTGTTCAGTGCTGCATGGTGGATCTGTGCAACATTTTACAACGCGTAAGAAAAATATCTTTACTGCATTAGCCTAACCTACCTCATAGGGTTGTTGTGCATATTAAATGGGAAGGGGGAGAACTGTGTACAGCTTGAGCTCTTTGGAGGAAAGGTGGGATATCATGTCATGAATAAATTGCATTAACATGCAGAATAGGTTTCAGTTTGGCTGAATGTAAATATACAAATTGTAATTTAGGAAGATTCCAATGTTTTGACTCCTGCAAAATATGGCAAAGCTCAGACCATTTGAGATGCCTTCTGTGGATTTGGGGACAGCAGAAATACTATGCTTGTTCTGCATGCTTTTAGAGCAGACTTAGAGAAACTTGCTATGAAATTCCCAGTGATCTGTTCTCATTAGGCTATCATTCTTTGACTGCAAGATCAGAGAGAGAGATTGCTGTAATATTCTATTTTAAATCCTTTGAGTTGTTTCCAACTAAGTTATATTTGGTGTAGAATCACTGAAATTAATTTACCTAAGCCATTTCTGTCCATGAATTTCAGTGGGTCTTCTCTGAGTATGATTAACATTGGACAGAATCCTTTATATCTCACATTTCTTTCATCATGGAACTTGATGGAATAGAGTTCCCAGGCCGTCTCCCATACAGACACTGACCAGACCAGCTTTGCATTGCAATGTTAGTTGCATTCAGACCATGCTGCGAGACCTTTTTGCAAGACTATGTGCATTCCATCACAGTACCATGCAAGCACAGAAATTACATATACGTGCAGAATTAATGTACAGAATTACTGTTAACATGCAGTGCAGAATTACTATTAACATGCAGTCTTTAAGCAGATTACAAGACAATGCTAGGTGAAATCTTCAGTGGTGGAGAAAGGACAGCTAGCAGAATTTGGGTTTGTTTGACACAGATTTCACACCAACACATAATATTCACAGTCTTAGTTATTATTATTTATTACAATTATATACCACCATTTCTTCCAAGGAGCTCAAAGTGGTGTGCATGGTTCTCCCCTTCCCATTTTAACCTCACAACAACCCTGTGAGGTAGGTTAGGCTGAGAGATAGTGACTGGCAGTGGCGTAGCGTGGGTTGTCAGCACCCGGGGCAAGGCAAGTAATTTGCGCCCCCTAACCCGTGGATTTGCGCCCCCTAACCCATGGATTTGCCCTAACCCCAGATGTTGCGCCCGGTGCGGCCGGCCCCCCCTGCACCCCCCACGCTACGCCACTGGTGACTGGCCCAAGGTCACCCAGGGAGCTTTGTGGCAAGTGAGGATTTGAATCCCAATCTCCCAGGTCTTAGTCCAATACTTTAGCCTTTACTGCACACTGGTGCCCTTTCTAAGCAGTTTATTTCCAAAACTAGAGCAAAATCCACAGCTGAAAAGAGCCCAAGTTCCACTCTCAGGTGGCCTATTTTCCACCAGCTTACCTAAGAACCTTACACTGTAACAAAACTTGGGCAGAAGGTGCTTTGATTAGAGATAAGAGTTTGCAGGCAGAAAGAGAAATTGTTCCACAAAAATAGCCTAAATACAAAGGAATCTCTAGTTCACTTGCTTTCTCAGTCTGCTCTGTAATTTGTAGATATAAAATTACAAGGAAAGATGAACTCTGGGATGTTGGGTTTTCAGGCACAATTCAAAGTCTTGCCTTTAAAGCTCTATACAGTTTGGGAGCAAGGTAGGTGAAGGAATGACTTTTTCCCACACAAACCTTTTCATATACTAAGTTAATATTTGGATACCCTTCCACCTGCCCTTGTCACTTGGGGTGCGAGGTGGGCGGCCACTGGAGAGAGCGCCATTTTGGAGTTCTTTCCTCTTTAGTTCTCCTGGAAAAGATCTTTTAAAAAGAAAAAGAAATTCTGAATAATTTCTATCCTATATAGCTATACTTTCACTGCTAAGCTTTGACAGTTTCTACTATGTGTGTGTATACAGTTTTAATATCTGTCACTTTAACTATGCCTGCTGCCCAGAGTGGCTGGGGAAACCCAGCCAGATGGGTGGGGTTAATAACAACAACCACAACATCAACAACAATGGCAACACTTCTTCTTCTTCTTCTTCTTCTTCTTCTTCTTCTTCTTCTTCTTCTTCTTCTTCTTCTTCTTCCTCTTCCTCTTCCTCTTCCTCTTCCTCTTCTTCTTCTTCTTCTTCACCACCCCAAGAGGAGAAATATTAAAGAAAATGATCTAAAACTTTTGGAAATAAAAAATTGGCAGCCCACAAGGTTTGTACTAGCTGAATGCTCTGGAGTCTGAGGGGAAACTTCTTGGATTTCGTGCAGAGGATGTATGGCCATCTGTAATGGATGCTTTAATTGAGGTTCCTGCATTGACCCTTGGGTCCCTTCCAACTCTATGATTCTATGGAGGTAGATTTTCACGCTTTGAATCTGGAACTGGCAGCTTGTATCCTTTTGGGTGGGAATCTGAATTAACTCACCGACAAGCCAAGATTTAATTATTCCTGTCAGAGAAGGCAAAGGATGGCATCAATATGGAGGTGATAGTATTGACCCATCTTACAAGGCAGTTGTAAGGTTGATTAGTGAGATGATGTAGTTGAGGTGCTTTGACCTCTCTGAAGTTTCTATAAACATCTGTTACTGCTGCTAATATATTGTGCCAGTCTCTGCTGCCACCGCAGAGGATGGGCTGTAGCTCACTGCTACAACATGCCATCCATGCAAACAACTTCATATTCAGCCCCGGTGTCTCCAGGAAGGAGGGGGGAAAGACTCTTGCCTGAAACCCTGGAGAGCCACTGTCAGTCAGCATAGACAGTACTGAGACAGGTGGACAAGGGGTATAGCTTGGTTTAAAGCAGCTTCCCATATTCCTCTCTAGTACAATTGTGGATTTAAATAAATAAAATAAAGTCCTCATCAAGCAGTTTTGAAATAGGAGCCATTCTCCGTATGAATAGAAGGGCATGTGGTCAGTGCCCTTTTTAGTTCTCCAAGGCCCAGATCCCGTGAAATAGCATGCAAGTTGCATGTTATTGCTATTGTATATGGGAACCTCTTTTGATTCACCCCACACACATACAGAAATGTATGGTATTGGCTGTGCAGATTTTATCAGATTGAATTTGCCCCTTTGAAGTGTATCCATTCTGTTTCCATTGCTTGCATGCGAAATGTGTGTGTGTGTGTGTTTAAATAATGGGCCCCTCCTTGCTCCATTAAAAGTAATTAAACAGCCTCTTACCATGCATCCAGATTAGTGTGCAAGGGTTGGTGTGGGAAAATGAGCATGCATGTTGAATCCGCCTCATAAAAAGTAAAGGCTTCCAGCTCCTACCGGAAAATCTAGTTTTTAGTGTACTGTAGACCTGCGATTGACCTGGAGAGGTTGAAGGTGATGGTATTAGCACCTCCAGATCCTGCATATCATGTAGAAAGTCTGAAAACCCAGGTACATCAGAGAAGCTGTTACTTGTTCGACCTTCATGCATGAAATGGTTTTCCTGTAAAATGTTTTTTCCTCTTTATCAGTTATTCATTGAAGAGTCTCTTTGCATCTGTAGCATTTTTGAAGGGTAGCTATTATTTTACCATTTTAATTTTCCCAGCTGTTCAAATAATTGTTTTAACCTCTCCCTGCCTGAAAGCTTAGTGCTTTTTGCTTCCCCATCGGTCTGCATTGTAATTGTTCCATTTCATTTTTATAGCTCTTGAGGCTAGCTTCCCCCCACCCTACCCCATCCCTCTTCCCAAGCAAATTGTGCTGTGAATTTCTCTCTCTGCCTCTGAGATTATCGGGTGGTCTGAACACAGATTGGGGTGCTGGTAATTCTGACCTCAGCCTAAAAGAGATATATATTTATATTTATTTCTGTTCCTGGCTTTCCTGGATCTGAAATGTTTAGGTCAGGTAACAAGTTTAAAAATAATTCCATCAATTAAAACGTGAAATCCACTTGATGAATTGTGGACAGGGGGTGAGCGTGTGCACAGAAATTTAGGCTAGCCCTTGCCACCAGAAGTTGCCGCTGCAGTTAACATAACATAGGAATCTGCTGTATACTGAGCCAGAATTCTAGCTTAGAGTTGTTCATAATGACTGGCAGCAGCAATCCAGGATTTTGGACCAGGATCTCTCCCAGCCCTACCTGGAGATGACAGGGATTGAACCTGGCACCTTTTGCTTGTGATGTAGATGTTCTCCCACTGAGATACAGCCCTTCCCCAGTTGTGGTGCAAAAGATTGCCATTTCACAGTTACTGTATTTTTTGCTCTATAGGACGCACTTTTTCCCCCTCCAAAAATTAAGGGGAAATGTGTGTGCGTCCTATGGAGCGAATGCAGACTCCTTAGCTTCAGCGATAGCAACGCGAAGCCTCTGAAGCTCCGGAGGCTTCGCATTGCTTTCGCTGAAACCTGGAGAGCGAGAGGCATCGGTGCGCACCGACCCCCCTCGCTCTCCAGGCTTCAGGGATAGCCGCCTGAAGCCTTCGGAGCGCAGCTTGTGTTCCCATTGCATTCTGGGGGCTTCAGGTTCCTTTTGCTGAAGCCAGGAGAGTCTTGCTCTCCTGGCTTCAGCAAAAGGAACCTGAAGCCTCCAGAATGCGGGAACTCGCAATGTGCTCTGAAGGCTATAGCCGCATGCAGCCCCTCCAGCAGGGATCCCGCTCACTGTCTTGGCTTGTGCCATAGTCGCGCGCAAACCCCCCCCCCCCGGCAGGGAGAGTTTGCTGCTCTTTGGGGCTGGGGGGGAAATAAGATTTTTTTTCTTGATTTCCCCCTCTAAAAACTAGGTGCAACCTATGGTCCGGTGCGCCTTATTCGTGTATTTTCCTACACGAATACAAGCAACTCCACACTCATTTGCGATTGGCGTGCCTGTTTCAGCACTGTAAGGGGGCAGAGCGGGAATGGAATGGGGCAGGGCAGACTTACGCATGTCCCACTGACACTCGCAGCGGCCAGGAATGAAACTCCCATGCAAGTGAGGAATTGCCTGCATTGCTTCCATATATAAGGGAAAAAGCATGTATGCTGATAACATTTGCCAGTCACCCACATCTGTCTCAGGAGAGCCAGTGTGATGCAGTGGTTAGAGTGTCGGACTAGGACCTTGGAGACCAGAGTTCAAATCCAGTGAAGCTTACTGGTTGACCCTCAGCATGTCACTATCTCTCATTCTAACCTAGCTCGCAAGGTTGTTGTGGAGATTAAATAAGGAGGGGGAGAATCATGGATGCCACCTTCAGCTCCTTGGAGAGAAAGGTGGGATGTAAATGCAATAAATAAATAATATTGCAGGGAACTATTCATGCAATCATGGATGAATCATAGAATCATAGAGTTGGAAGAGACCACAAGGGCCATCGAGTCCAACCCCCTGCCAAGCAGGAAACACCATCAGAGCACTCCTGACATATGGTTGTCAAGCCTCTGCTTAAAGACCTCCAAAGAAGGAGACTCCACCACACTCCTTGGCAGCAAATTCCACTGTCGAACAACTCTTACTGTCAGGAAGTTCTTCCTAATGTTTAGGTGGAATCTTCTTTCTTGTAGTTTGGATCCATTGCTCCGTGTCCGCTTCTCTGGAGCAGCAGAAAACAACCTTTCTCCCTCCTCTATGTGACATCCTTTTATATATTTGAACATGGCTATCATATCACCCCTTAACCTCCTCTTCTCCAGGCTAAACATGCCCAGCTCCCTTAGCCGTTCCTCATAAGGCATCGTTTCCAGGCCTTTGACCATTTTGGTTGCCCTCCTCTGCACACGTTCCAGTTTGTCAGTGTCCTTCTTGAACTGTGGTGCCCAGAACTGGACACAGTACTCCAGGTGAGGTCTGACCAGAGCAGAATACAGTGGCACTATTACTTCCCTTGATCTAGATGCTATACTCCTATTGATGCAGCCCAGAATTGCATTGGCTTTTTTAGCTGCCGCGTCACACTGTTGGCTCATGTCAAGTTTGTGGTCAACCAAGACTCCTAGATCCTTTTCACATGTACTGCTCTCAAGCCAGGTGTCACCCATCTTGTATTTGTGCCTCTCATTTTTTTTGCCCAAGTGCAATACTTTACATTTCTCCCTGTTAAAATTCATCTTGTTTGTTTTGGCCCAGTTCTCTAATCTGTCAAGGTCATTTTGAAGTGTGATCCTGTCCTCTGGGGTGTTAGCCACCCCTCCCAGTTTGGTGTCATCTGCAGATTTGATCAGGATGCCCTTGAGTCCATCATCCAAGTCGTTGATAAAGATGTTGAATAAGACCGGGCCCATGGTACATGTCCTTTGCGCCTCTCAGGCCCTACTAATCAGAGTATAAAAGTAGAAAGACAAATATGAAGATTGGGAAAGGAGAAGCTGACTAGTATTGGAACAATCTAGGCTAGGAATGAAACTCATTGGGATCTAAGTTTCCTAAAGTTTGCATACTAT
This sequence comes from Podarcis filfolensis, assembly GCF_964270895.1. NCBI lineage: Eukaryota > Metazoa > Chordata > Lepidosauria > Squamata > Lacertidae > Podarcis > Podarcis filfolensis. Next base: position 39,828,648 of record NC_139605.1, on the reverse strand, counting down.
TGGGATCTAAGTTTTTGCACTTTGGGGAGTGCAAAAGTATAAATCAAATTAGCACATTTCTTTTCATGTATGTTTAAGTATTTTCCTGGGCCAAATTCTGGAAGTTTCAGAATCAAGGTGCTAGGGGCATACATAATACGACAGTCTGGCCAAGTTCCTTGGTAACATACGTGACCAGCGGGATATGTATATGTTGCACATCTGTAAATAAAACTAGACTGTACTGCTTAGGTGTTTTCTGAGGAATTTAAACAGCACTTGGGGTTTTGGCACTCAGCTTTGCCATAGTTTGCAGCACATCCTGTATTACTGTCTACTTATTCTAACAGTCAGCATTTAGGACAGGTCTTGACCTACCTTCCCTGCACAATTAAAGAGGTAGCTAATTAGTGACAAAAACGACTAATGTATACATCTACCCCAGGGTTGAATTAACTTTTATGCTAATTACACTTCAGCGTAGGGCCCTAATAATTTGAAATCCCTGCTGCGTAACAATCGGTAGAGAGTATAGCCATCCTTTTCTCAATACTGGCTTGCTGCCAGAGTTGGAGGGGGGGAGGATACTTCAGATCCAGTCATAATGACTGGTGCCTTATCAGGTAACACAGGCACACTGTCCCAAATCTCAAGCTCAGGAACACGCCGGTAGCCTTCTTGGCCTTGTGGAAAAGATGGGTCACCATGCTTCTGTGTATTACCCTATGTAATGGATGGAGGAAGGTGGAGCTGGCTTCATATCAGTTCTATATCAGACAAAGCCAACAGGGTAAGAGCATACTGTATAGCATTGTACAGTGGTACCTCGGGTTACATACGCTTCAGGTTACACACTCCGCTAACCCTGAAATATTACCTCAGGTTAAGAACTTTGCTTCAGGATGAGAACAGAAATCATGCTCCGGCGGCACGGCAGCAGCAGAGGCCCCATTAGCTAAAGTGGTGCTTCAGGTTAAGAACAGTTTCAGGTTAAGTGTGGACCTCTGGAACAAATTACGTACTTAACCTGAGGTACCACTATATTCAAAATGAAGAGCTATTGTTATTATTGTTGTTATTATTATTATTATTTCTATACCAGCCTTCATCCGTAGATTTGAGAGCGGTTCACAACATAAAAATACAAGATAAAAACACAGAATACATAATGAGAACAAGGCCAAAACAATAACCCGCCTTTCGTCCACCCCCTCCCACAAACACATTTAAAAGGGTATAGGCTGTTAATCAGCCAAAGGCCTGAAGAGGAACGGTTTTGCCTGGTGCCTAAAAGTGTATAATGAAGACACCAGGCGAGCCTCCCTGGGGAGAGCATTCCACAAAAGGGGAGCCACTGCAGAAAAGGCCCCGTCTGGTGTTGCTACCCTCCAGACTCCTCGTTGAGGAGGCATATGAAAAAGGGCTTCAGAGCATGAACTCAGGGTCCGGGGAGGTTCATATGGAGAGAGGCAGTCCTTGAGGTTTTGCGGTCCTGAGCTGTTTAAGTCCTTCTAAAATCTAAAATGCTTATAGCTCTGAATACAGCACCCATGTTCTGTTGTGCAATCCCATATTGCCTAAATTTGCGCCTTAATCTGCCAAAAGAATTCTAAGACGCAACAGTATTCTGCTCTTTTCAGCATTTTTGCCATTTCCTGGCCTGTGTTGAACAAGCCAAGCTGCTTGGGCCAGGCTACCTACAACCCAACATTTCTAGTTGCTGCCTTCCTTTTCGCTGTTGTGACAAACAAGCTGCCCAAGCATCTCTTGCCCGGAGCTTTCTGTAGATAAAAGTTGGAAACAAGTTGCTGTGACAGATTGTTTGGACCCCGTTGCTATATTCCGGCACCCTCTTCCCCTCACAGTACGGCTTTTCTTCCACTTGTGCATGTTAAGAGACGTTCTGTGAGTGATTTATATTTCATCAAATTGAGCGTGAAATATCTGACTGCAAAACCTATCAATCTGATCCCTATCTCTCTCTATTTCTTTAATTAGGGAAGCCCTGCTGAAAAATGTACCCATCATCTACTGAGAAATGGTGTGTTCCTAGACCCTTGGCATAAATCTTGAGTTATTCAGGTGCCAAAATGCTGTCAGAACTGACAGATCTTAGAAAAATACACCCATAGGCAGAATACTATCCATTATTCTAGCACAGAGTAGTGGGCAGTAAGGAAAATCAGCAGTGAATGTGTCTTTATCAACTTTAATTGGTTTTTCCATTGATAACAAAAAAAGTCAGCGCATCCATTGAGGAAAGAAAGCCCATCCAGTACTTTGATCTTTCCATACCTGAGCTGAAGGATTTCAGCCTTGTCTCTGCTCCCATATGATGTGGGCCTCTCTTGAATTTGCTCCGTGTAGCACAGCAGAGTCTGCAAGCCACGAGGATGGCTGCCTAGCCAGGTAGAAATAAACCTGCAGGATAAAGGATTTATTCTGCCTCAGCAAGCAAAGTTGGGTCCAACTACATTCCGGGAACTTGGAAGATGCAAGCTTTTCCTGACTTTTTTGTGCTATTGTCCAAATTTAAAGTTACGGGATATATAGTTGGATGAACATGTTCAAAATAAGCAGTATTATAAAGGGGGGAGGGGAGGAGGAAGGGATGATGTCCAGTGCTGCATGTAATGATTGGAAAGAACCATTCTGAAATTGTTAGGGTTAAAATTTGCACAGGCTTATCCCCAATATTGTGCCATTTGTGGAAGAGCATTAGACTACAATCCTTTGCATGAAAAACCTGGGAATGATCCCCACAATTTAGCTGACTTCCTAGTAAAAGTGCATAGGGTTGCTCTGTTAACTTATTTCTTGAGTCTTCCTAGGGAAAAGCCATTCTCTTGGCAGCTTGTTCAATCACCTGCGCTGTCCTTAATTGCAGAGCTCCTATGGAGGTTTCCTTGCTGTGGCGACAGTCTTTTGCTGTTCACTTTATGAAGGCTTTTATTGGAATAAATAGCATAGCAAATGCAACGGCGAAGTGCATTACTTCGTGTTTATGTTCGTGTCGACTATGGAGAATAATTGATCTCTTTTACTTTAATGCGATAAAAACTGTAGACCCGCCTAGGATGCCTGCAGGATTTCCTTGCCCCTTAAAGTCCTGAGAATTTCTCACTATGCAGCTTTTGGTTTTTATCTTGCTTGGCAAAACTCCAGTTCCCATTGCATAAATAATGCAAAACACAAGCAAGGTCATTTGCAGATACTGATTTGCCTACTCAACTGCTCAGCTTTTGCTTCCATTTACATACTACATCACATCCTATAATGTCACTAGGAGTCCTCCTAGCCATTTTGTTGGAGTCTGATCATCCTAGTTGGACAGTGCCTGTGAGCTTAATCCTGATGAGGAACTCTGTTAAGTTGGAGTGGCTGGGGAAACCCAGCCAGATGGGTGGGCTACAAATAAATTATTATTATTATTATTATTATTATTATTATTATTATTATTATTATTATTAAGCTTGCCACCCTTCAGTCTCCTCTGGTATAATAAATGGCATTTTCTGAACCATTTTTTATTTTATCTGTTGTGCTCTCTAGGTTTTCAACATACAGCATTGCAAGTATCCCACCCCCCCTTGCTTCTTACCTTTTTAATTTTGAACGCTCAAAACTCTTTGGGACGGATAGTTACATTTGTGCTTACACTATAGCTTATCATAGGAGAGTCTTTCTACCCCCCCCTCCCTGTCCAAATAAAATATTTTTACATATTCTTAATGCATCGAGTAATACAGAAGATATTTTTTGTTAAGTAGTTACAGGCATCACAATCACGTACTGTTAAGGCTATATCTGAATCAATTATTGTATTACCTAAATAATGCATGATGTTTAGAAATATAATGAGTAATACTTTTTCATTTTAAAAAAATATATTGGCAAGTTTTGGAGTGAGCATGGCTCCAAGATAAATGGGAACCGGAAAATAATAGAGGCATCGTCTCTTCACTCCCAATTGTTTTTAGGTTCTGGCTCACCCCAGCCACATATTAAGGATGCATCTGCACAAGGTAGATTTCTGGGACTAGATACATCTTAAGTGTACGATGCCTGTATTCAAATGACCCAAGCTACACATACACTCTAACAAGTTACATTCATGGGACAGTACCCCAAAGGATAGATACCTGTCTTGGGATTCTCCTGTGCAAAGCTATCCCTGTTTCTCTGGAGATTGTTTCTATGTGTCAGCTCTTTCTGTTTTTCCAATCAATAGGTAGCTGTAAAATTCTTGTGATCTGGCTTTTTCGATTTTCTCATTTTAGCACCTTGGTTTCCTGCTTTGCCTATAAAATTCACTTTGCTGTTGGATCTGCCTTCCTTAGTCCCAACATTACTTTCCAGCAGTCTTTGCTTTTCATGCACCCTGACGATTCCAGGCTTTCATTAAGTTTTGCCCTGCTTCACCTGTTGGACAGATTACCCTCTTCTACTGTGCAATCACATCAGGCTCCACCTTTCTCTGTTCAGGAACACAAGAAGCTGCCTCATATTGAGCCAGGCTACTGAGATCCATCTAGCTCAGCACAGTCTACGATGACTAGCAACACCTCTCCATTGTTTCAGACAGGCAGTTTTTCCCCAGCCCTGCTTGGAACTAATGGGGACTGAACCTGGGACCTTTTGCAATTAAAGTAAATGCTCTACCATGGAGCTACAGGCCTCCCCTACGATGAGCCTGTCATCCCACGTTCATTTCCATATGCTAGGGACACTGGTGATCTCTCAGTCTGTCGTCAGCATTCAGGTATTTATTTTTGTCCAGTACACTTAGGTATTGTCATCGTGTTAAAATGACTAGTATGTGAAGCTGCAGCTTCCATTTTGGACAACTAATTGAATGCTGATATTTTTGACAGCGTTGGTACTAGACTAGTACACTAGTGACATGACAGGCGACTCCCCATTTGTGCGCATTCAAGGCACGCACACAACCGCATTGCCGCGGACCCAGAAGTGGCACAAAAAGGGGCAAAAACAGCCCTAAAAGAGTGTGAAAATGGCAAAAATGTGTCTGAAAATGAAAATAGTGTCTACAAATCCCAGGAGCCTTTGCACCGACCTTTGAGGCCTGTAGAGAGCTGGCATTTGAACAAAGAGATTTGGAGGGAGTGATTGTGGTGGAGTTTGGTGGATTTTTGTTTTTTTCAAGGGTTTTTCAAGGGTTTCCAGAGGTGTAGAGCATGGGTAGGTGTAATGGCTTTAGGGGTTGCTTGTGCGTAAGTTGCCGCCGCTCTGGGCTAGGTTGGCTGGTTAAACCATTTCTCGCTGGACAGCCATCCACTCCGTGGCTGTTCAGTCGCTGGCAGAATCCGTCAGTGGGCGTTTCTTAAACCTTTTCCAACATAAAAGTTGTTTGACGCCCAGTCTCCTCCTGCTCTCCCTGCGCGGAAGTCTTCTGCGCAGGGAGGGCGTGGGTAGCGGAGGACCTGTGCTCTCCCCGCTGGTGTCCAGTGAAGAGTCCCGGAGCCTGCTCTCTGCTTCCCCCATTGGCCCCCCTCTATCCCTGGTGTTGCGATGATTTTCTTCCCCAACAGGAGACCTGCCTCTCTCCCTGCTTGGCCCCTCTCCAGCATCGCTGTGGAGCCTCGCCTCCTCCTCTAGTTCCGATGGCAGTTCCCTGACAGTAGGCAAACTTATGGCCCGCGGGCCGGATCAGGCCCAATTGCTTTCTGGATCCAGCCTGCGGATGATCCAGGAATCGCCGCATGGATTGCCAGCGTGTGCATTCTTTCCCTCTCCCTCCCTCCCTCTCCCTCACACGGCAGCGCCGGCGGCACCTCCTCCCTCCCTCCTCCTGGCTTCTCCCCACCCTGCCTAGAGGAGGAAAGGGGCTGGGCTTTGTTGGTGCCAGCAGCAGCAGCGCTTGAGCAGCCAACATTTTAAGCAGCCCCTCTCTGGAGCCCTTTGGTGCGCTGCTCATCATCCCCCCGCCACCACCAGCCCCTGCCACTCGCAAGACACAGGTAAGTAGCCACACGGCGCTCGTGATGCTCTTGCATCATCCCCCCCCCCAAATATAGTCCAGCCCCCCACAAGGTCTGAGGGACAGTGGACTGGCCCCCTGCTGAAAAAGTTTGCTGACCCCTGTTTAGAGGGTATTTGCAGGCTTCTTCAGTGGTGTTCTCAGTATATGTGATTTCACTTAAATGTGTGATGCCTTGGAATATAACCCCTGCATAAATGGGGAGTTGCCTGTAATATGATCCCGTGAGCAAGCTTCTGGCTATTTTGCCTCAATTCACCTACCATGTTTTTGGAACCGTTTTCCTTGATGGTGATTTCTTAGTGTACCTTGCTAAGGCACACTTTGCACATGTAGCCTTGAAGTGAGTAGCTCCCCAAATTGTCGAACCTGTATTGACATCAGACCAGCCAGCTCCCTTGCTAGTTGTGTTTAAACCAGATTAAGTGGTGGACTTGCTTCTCCTCCACCCCAAGTGTTGTCTTACTCCTGTAATTGAGTTCTGTGAGCCATTGTCTGCATAGCACCTCAGGGTTCTTGCCTTGCAAAGGGGCTCTATAAATATGCATTGTACTGTAGGTATGAGCTCTCGACTCTGCAGGTGCTGGGAGGGGGAGAAAACAGCATGCAGTGAGAGACTGTGTCTCCAGGAACAATGGAAACACGATGGCACAGGGAATTGTGGGAACGGGAATCAGGTTTAGCTGCCTTGAGCATCACCTTTTTAATAAAGCAGCTATTTATAGAATCAGCTGAGGCATTGTCAAGTAGATTGTTAAATTAATATTTACATACTAGCTTCGGTGTGTGTCTGTGTGCGTGTATTTTTCTCCTCCCTTCAAATCTCATTTGCATTAGTGCATGGACCCGAAGTGCAAGCCTCCATTCTCCAGGCACAAAATTAGTTCGATAAAAGACACAGCATGGTTTGCGGTATGGATTTGAAAGCCATTCTAGATAAGCTTCCTGCCTTGCAGTACCTACACGCTTGACATGCTCCTGCTTTCTCTCTCCGTCGCTCCTGTTCCTTCCTTTGCCACATCCTCCCCAGCTCATCCTCTTCTCCCCCCCCTCCACCTTGCTTTCAGTAAAAGCCACTTTCAAAACCCACCTTGGTTCTTAAAGAGATGGGGGAGGGAGGTAGTCTGGAAGCTCCTCTTGCTGGAGAGCAAGCATACTCAGACAAGACAGCATTTCTGCATAGCGATTCCTACTTAATCTCTGCCTCTTGGGGGAAGAGACTAAAATTGTCAATGGATCGTGGGTAATTTGGAAGTCGACAGACAAAATGGGATGTGTGGAAGGTGGCGACTTAACCCAGATGTGAAATCCCTGTTCCTATTTGCATCTCGTTGAAAGCATTTGCACTGTGAAAGGCTTTTGGTTTTTATACCTTTTAGCACAAATGAGCCACCAGCGAGAATAATTGCTGCTCACTGGAGCTGTGTGGAATTCAGCAGCTCTGCACACCTGGATAAGCAGTTTAAACTTCTGTGTCTGTGTTTCAAGGGGAGAGAGTTATCTGGCTGTTTAGAGATTCCTGACTCTGCTACATGCTTGCCTGGTGACCTTGAACAAGTTGTTTAACTTCTGCCTTCTGCCTTTATCCGTCTCTAAATGAAAATATTACATTGCAGGGACTTGTGGCTGCTACAGCCCAGTGGGAAGTGTCATGGGAATTGGTATTTGCACCGCTTTCCCCCTTAAATGCAAACAAGGGTCACCCTTTGGCCCTTGACTCTTATTTGCTCCCATAATCCATGCATTTGGGAGCCTTCAGTTCTCCAAATGCTGCTGTACTACAGCTTCCATCAGCCCTAACATGCATGGCCAATGGCTAGGAATGATGGGAGTTGTTGTTGGCACCCAGTCAAACTGCTGGAAGGTTACAGAGAGGGCTTTATAATGTAATGCCCTTGAAGCTAATGGTCAGAGTATTGGGCTAGGACCTGGGAGAGCAAGGTTCGTATCCTCACTCAATCATGAAGCTCACTGGGGAACCTTGGGCCAGTTACCATCTCATAGCCTAGCCTACCTCACAGGGTTGTTGTGAGGATGAAATGAAATCGGGAGGAGGAGAACCATGCACACCACCTTGAGAGCCTTGGAAGATGGTATATAAATGTAAATAATAAATAAATAACCTTGAAAGTGGTTCAGAAGCTTCAACTTGCACAGAAAGCAGCAACCTTTCTGTTGGCAAATGCAAATAAAAAACAGTATTCACCCTCATTTTGATTCATTTGCACTCACTATCAGCCTAGTTTGGGACCTGAATTTAGATGTGCTTGTTCTCCCTGGGACCTGCTACCTAAGGGGATGATTTCTTCCATGTCTCCCTTCGTTCCTGGTCATTTAGGTAAGCTAACTAGGCTCGGCTCTGCCTTCCAGCAGTGAAGTCTGTAGAGATGCAGAGCAGGCCTTTTCCAGCCCTAGCTTCTGTCTCCTGAACGTCCCTTTATGGGAGACACATGTATCCCCACACCATATCTGCCTTCTGTTGCCATCTGCAAACCTTTTCCATTTACCCAGGCTTTTTGTAGGACAGTGCTGATATTACTGCGTGGTCTTGTTTTAAAATGACCTGCTGCTAGTTTGTCTGTTTTTATGGACTGTGTGATGCCCCAGATTGTTTCTTTATTGTTTCATGCATCACGTTGAGTACTTTATTGTAGATCTGTGACTGAAACTTTTTTTTTTTAACAGCAAATGGGATTGAACATAATATTAGCCTGGTGAACGTGGGTTCAGAGTGATTCTTCCACATCTGTGCAAGAGGCACTTGTATACTGTGTATATTGCAGCCATTATCCCACATATTCCTATGTACCAAGTCTACTGCATATGTGAAGGCAAAGACAGAATTCTAATAAATATCTGAAAGTTCTTTGGTATTATCTCTGAAAATGTGCTGAATGTTTTGCATTACCAGCCCTTGTGGCCTGATGGACCAAGACCATGTTTTGATGTTAAGTAACAGCGCTGTGTAAAGAGCGGTCCTCACAGTTGCTTTTCACTTCTTAAAAATCTCTGTAGCTTCATTGTCTGAGGAAGGAGAGGGTGACATAAGGCACATAATAAACTGATGGACAGACCAGGGAGACTGGTGGGTTGGTGAGAGAAAGAGGTCTCAGGGTGCCCAGAAAGTGTGGCTGCTAATGAGGTGTAGATGCACAGTGTCACATCTGTTTGTTAATTAATTGACACTGTGGAAGCTTTCACAGTGAAAGCTTTGAACACTATAGAAAGGAAGAGGTGCTATTTGATGTGTATTGGGAGCAGAAGGGAGTTTGCAACCGGAATGTGTAAATGCAGGCAAGGAAGGAAGAACAATCGAAAAGGAGAAGATGGTCTTTGTGGTTGAGGCACAAACCTAGATGTCAGGAGACCTTGGCTGAAGCATTTACTAGGTCTCTGATTTATTGTTTGATCCTGGGAAAATTAGTTCACCTCTGACTTCGTTTTTCCATTTCTAAAGTGGTGCATTAATTTCTAGCTTGGCATCTTATGCATGTATTGCTATATCTGAGCTCCAGTAGCTCACTAGAGGATTGAGAGGATACGTTTGTTCATGTTTTGTAAAAGCAATTAAAGAGTTCTTTTTAAATGGTCAGCGCTTAGGAAGCTTGATGGATTAGGAGTATATTGCTCTGTGAATATATTTAAGTCATCAGGAAAACTAATGTGGCATTTTTGTTTACCTTTTCCTACGGAGGTGCAGCTGCTGCTGTTGCTTGGGGCTAGAGAATCCATTTCTCTGAGATAGACTACAGAGCAGAGGATGACTTTGACATAGTGAGTGAATATAGTAATGGGGAAACCAGCTAAGGTGACATTGGTTTCTTTCATTATATATGGTAGGAAGACTCTTGAGGTGGTGCTACACTAGCCAATGGCTGTAAATAAATGCAACTTACCCATTCCCTTCTCTTTCACACTTGTGAAAGATTGTGCCATACCCTAACTTCATAATACATTCTCTGGCAGAAGGGCATTGGGTGCTGTATCCCACCAAAATCACTTTCTTGACCAAGCTCACTGATAGCTACCAAGCATAGATTGAATCTTTCTCTTCTGCAGAAATGAATCCTGAGAGACACCTGAAGTCCCTGGATACATCTTTCCCATGCTGCACCGCAAGTGATGGTTTGGCTTCCAGTCTTGATTACTCATATAGACTTTTCAGCGCCTTTCTCTATCCCTGGATTTCCCAAGTACTCCACTAGAGTGCTTTAATCTGGTGATGTACACGGTCTAGAGCAAAACACTGTCTGAATCAAAGTCTGTGGTTACAAAACATATGCTGCCGATATCTGCACTTGGGTTGGAGCCCAAAGAAGCAGCAAGTGCCGTCCTGCCAGTATCCATACTAAGGGAAGGCACTTCCTGGGCACCTGATCTCTGTAACAGCTGCACCACTGTTGAGTACACTTTGATACTAGCAACTGGATAGGTAGATTCAGTGACGTCTCCTTCACTGAACACCCTTTTGAAAAGTTCCAGAGCTGTGGGTGTACACACATGCATGTGTTCACACCGAGATGTATTTGCAAGTATTCATTAGAACGCATATTCGCCTAGCCAGATACCTAGGCACACATTCCTAAAATAATTCCCACATTCATAGGCGCTATTACTCACCTGCCTGTATTGCGCACACACACATGGACATACACAGCCAGACTCCTACAACATAAAGGTTTCCAATATAGCCGATACACGGTGGCCCAATTGCTGGCAAATGCACAGTGTTATTGTGTGGGCCTTGAAAGCCCCTGCGCTTTATTCTCTGCTGACTGAATGGCAGCTGCGGGTAATAATAGCACAATATTTAAAAAGCCAACATTATAGGGGCATTTACAGCCCACTGAGAGAGCGAAATCTCAGTGTGGCTGAGCCGTGTCTCTAGTGATCCTTCATTCTTCCTGCTTGATAAGGAAATGACGGGCAGCTCTAGAGAAACGGCCACCGCGGCGCACATGAAAGGGGGAGCAAGTTGTCTGGACCAACGCCACAGTAAGTGGAGTGGGACAAATGAAAAAGGCTTTCTGAATCAAATAGCTGCCTTGTCCTCTTTGTGTTGGGTAGGTTGCTTTGCAGGGAGGGTGGCACTATTCTGATTATTTTCTTTGCAGACCAATGAAAAAGCAGAGACTTGCTTATTCCAATGCCGTCAGCCTTGATTGCTGTAATTCAAGGCCTCCTGCCGAGAGCCCCCAGTTAGTAACACTGGGGGTGGGTTTGGAAACCAAGGAGATCCATTCAAGGCCATCCTTGAACTTGCCTTTACAAGCAGGTGGTGGGAACGGAGCTTCGGACTTTGCCAAATAGTGTAACATCCTTCTTCTCTTCTCTTCCCTTCTCACAGTGATTTCTGGTACATTTATAGAGATCTGTTGTAAATACTCACTCACTCAATATTCTGAACTTATCTGCAGCACTGACACTCCCTGTGTCCTTTTTATTCCCATTTTACAGATGAGAAGCTATGGCAAAGTGACTTATTTCCCAGTGAGTTCAAGGCAAAGCTTAGATTGATTCTAGCACTGTTGCAGTTTGCTGAATCGCAAATGCCGAGTTTTCCGTTGGATGCATTTGTAGGATTTGGATCCATTTTAGGTTCTTCTCAAGCTTTTCCTCTAAAACGCCTATCAGAACGAAATGAGGAATGACGGGAAGAGATCTCTTTGCAACTATAGATATTCTTCTTTGGCGATCACTCGTAGCCGAGTAAGATTGTCTTCCATAAACACGGATTTTAACAATGAGTCCGTTAAGTGACATGCATGCACACACTTCAGAAGGGTATTTCAGTATCAGTTGTCAACACTACTATTGTGGTGTGATCCAAAGACTGGGTAAGAATGCAGGAGAATGCTGAGACTTCCAGCGATAGAAGCTAATTGACTTGAAGTAAGGGGGGGGGAGGGAGTTGCATTAGTTAACAAGGGTAATTTTTGCCTCATTTAATGATTAATGTACTCTTGAATTAACACAAAATTAGATCTTTCAAAACAATAAGTATTTTGAAGCCACATGCTTGCTTGCTTTATTCTTCAGCGTGGGAGTTAACATTCCCCATGTCATGTCACAAGACTGAATGGAAAACCGTCTGTGGAAGTTTCCATTCAGACACTCTATTCCACTTTTAGTAGCAGCGAACAGAAACAAGATTCTGAATGCCTCATCTTGTTTCAGTTTGGGAGTGTAACTAGCACTATCATTAGTCTTTTAAAAAGAAGCAGGAATTTCCAGGTGCCTATTCTCCTTGATGAAGGCAGTAGTTATATAAGTTAATGTAGGTATTTAGGCACAGGAGTGGAAGATTATTTAGATGAGAGGGGGGGGAAGTCAGTGCTTTCTTGCCCTTGGCTTCATTATCCTGCCTTCATTTTATCCATCAGAGCTTGTGAGGTTATTAAAATATCTAAATGTCTGCTTTCCTCTTTCCAATGGTTCAAGGTCAATATCAGCTGGTTGAAACAATTACATATTTTTAAAAGGTGTTTTAAAACACAGATTAAAAAATATGGGCAAGGCCACACAATAACTACATCAACATCATTTTTGTGCTGATTCTCCTTGTCCCGCCCAGGGCGGGGAAAATACTTGATCTAAAGGAGGAATTTCAGCTCCTCCTAAACAGTCTAAATTTGCTTGCATTTCACTTCTGAGACATTTTCCAGAGTGAGTGGGTGAATTGCATTTTTCATTTGTTCTCGTTTAATCTTATCACTTGTTCTGATTGTCCCTGTATCTTGCTCAAAGAAAAGTCTTCACCCACAAGTATGTAGTCAAGGACAGAAATGAAGCAGGCATATCTTGTCAGATTGTGATATGAACACCAGACAACACAGCTCAAGATGAAACTGCGGGGCTAGAAGAGAAGGTTGCACTCCTGTATACTTGGAAATGAAATGTGATCACTGCTGATCGCTTTCATGTGGTGTTGATGCTGATGTTGCCTTGCTGAACTCGCCCAGTTGTACAAGTTGAATTTGATTTTGTTTTGCTTAATGCAAGTTTGCCTATGCATATGATATTGGTCTGTTCACTCTTTCCAGTGCTCTTGCCCCCCATGTGTTGTGCGCCACCCCAATCTTTGAGCAGTGTAAGGTTCCAAGCACTTACCCAAGGTTTGGCTTCCTTGGAATGAGGGACAGCAGAGAATGTGACGTCTTTTAGGATTTATTGTTATTTACACATGGATAGTGTAATTTGTGAGTTCGGATCTCTCACACCAAAAATCAAGTTGTTGTTGTTGTTTAGTCGTTTAGTCGTGTCCGACTCTTCGTGACCCCATGGACCAGAGCACGCCAGGCACTTCTGTCCTCCACTGCCTCCCGCAGTTTGATCAAACTCATGCTGGTAGCTTCAAGAACACCATCCAACCATCTCATCCTCTGTCGTCCCCTTCTCCTTGTGCCCTCCATCTTTCCCAACATCAGGGTCTTTTCCAGGGAGTCTTCTCTTCTCATGAGGTGGCCAAAGTATTGGAGCCTCAGCTTCACAATCTGTCCTTCCAGTGAGCACGCAGGGCTGATTTCCTTAAGAATGGATACGTTTGATCTTCTTGCAGTCCATGGGACTCTCAAGAGTCTCCTCCAGCACCATAATTCAAAAGCATCAATTCTTCGGCGATCAGCCTTCTTTATGGTCCAGCTCTCACTTCCATACATCACTACTGGGAAAACCATAGCTTTTACTATACGGACCTTTGTTGGCAAGGTGATGTCTCTACTTTTTAAGATGCTGTCTAGGTTTGTCATTGCTTTTCTCCCAAGAAGCAGGCGTCTTTTAATTTTGTGACTGCTGTCACCATCTGCAGTGATCATGGAGCCCAAGAAAGTAAAATCTCTTACTGCCTCCTTTTCTTCCCCTTCTATTTGCCAGGAGGTGATGGGACCAGTGGCCATGATCTTCGTTTTTTTGATGTTGAGCTTCAGACCATATTTTGCGCTCTCCTCTTTCACCCTCAATAAAAGATTCTTTAATTCCTCCTCACTTTCTGCCATCAAGGTTGTGTCATCTGCATATCTGAGGTTGTTGATATTACTTCCGGCAATCTTAATTCCGGCTTCGGATTCATCCAGCCCAGCCTTTCGCGTGATGAATTCTGCATATAAGTTAAATAAGCAGGGAGACAATATGCAGCCTTGTCATACTCCTTTCCCAATTTTGAACCAATCAGTTGTTCCATATCCAGTTCTAACTGTAGCTTCTTGTCCCACATAGAGATTTCTCAGGAGACAGATGAGGTGATCAGGCACTCCCATTTCTTTAAGAACTTGCCATAGTTTGCTGTGGTCGACACAGTCAAAGGCTTTTGCATAGTCAATGAAGCAGAAGTACATGTCTTTCTGGAACTTTCTAGCTTTCTCCATAATCCAGCGCATGTTTGCAATTTGGTCTCTGGTTCCTCTGCCTCTTCTAAATCCAGCTTGCACTTCTGGGAGTTCTCGGTCCACATACTGCTTGAGCCTTCCTTGTAGAATTTTAAGCATAACCTTGCTAGCGTGTGAAATGAGTGAAATTGTGCGGTAGTTGGAGCATTCTTTGGCACTGCCCTTCTTTGGGATTGGGATGTAGACTGATCTTCTCCAATCCTCTGGCCACTGCTGAGTTTTCCAAACTTGATGGCATATTGAGTGTAGCACCTTAACAGCATCATCTTTAAAAATTTTAAATAGTTCAGCTGGAATACCATCACTTCCACTGGCCTTGTTATTTGCAGTGCTTTCTAAGGCTTTCTAAAATCAAGTTAAATCACACCAAAGTCACCTTTAGTCTTCTATCTTGATTCAGTTATCAATGAAGAACCCTCCCCCCCCCAAAAAAAAACCCTTGTGCTGAGTTTGGCAACGATATATTGAGTGGCGTTCAAACCTATGCAAAATACTGAGTGAAACCACGCCAAAGTCACATTTTAGTCAGCCATCTCTCTTTTCATAAAAAACACCTTTATTAATTTTTAAAATAAAGACAAAATGCAAGCAACATCAAACATACTGATACAAAAGGGGGGAAAGGAAAACTACCAGGGATAGAAGGGAGGGGAAGGAGAGGGAATATAAAACCCTACATGAATTCATGTGATGCATCTTTTTTAAATAAATAAATCACAATCCAAGGCATTGAGAAATCACTTCATTCTAATCTTCTAAAATATATCCCTTCCACAAGCTTAATTGAACCACTGGGGGCCTACGTTCCATTTCTCTTGTATTGACATATATCAAAAATTTACACCAAATAGCATAAAAATGATCTGATTTAGATTCTCCCCTAGTTACTTGTCTTTGATGTGAGAGATGTTCAATGAGAGCTACATCCCAGACTGTACCAAATCCAATAATCAACCGAGGGAGATTAGCAAGATTTCCATTGACTGGCTATAGTCAGTCAGCCATCTTGATTCAAAATAGTAAATGGCATTGAAACGGTGACAGAGATCCCCTAGACTACATGTGTGAGTGCCAGAAACTCATTAGCAGGCCCAGTCACAATGACATTCCTCATCCAATTGTAATTTACCTGGAGAGGAAGATGAGCTTTCCCCTCCCCCCATTGTTAAGGCATTGTTCCAATGTGCACCACAGCCACATGGGATTGCACCATTGGGACATGGCTCCCATACTGCCAGAGAAAGGTCTTTGTCAGTAGTTTTAAGTTGTTAAATACTTTCTAGAAAACTGAGTGGGAAAATATTAAGCATTCTAGGTAAGCGGTGCTTTAGGAATGGCAGGGATGCAGAAAGGATGAATCGAAAACTGACTGTGGGGCCTGTTTTTTGGTAGAGACTTTCAATCAGTAGCATTGATATATTCCCAGCTGACAACTTCCTTGCCTCCCTCCCTTCTCTCTGCCTCTGGGGCTCTTGGTTCAGTATGACTTGGTTCCAAAGAAACAATACTTTTCTGGCAGATAACTGGACACCCAAGCAGTTGTGCTGGTATCTATCACAAACAGACATATGCTGCATAGTGAAGGAAATTACAAGAAGCAACTAGTACCATTTGTCAAAAAAAGGAGGAAGAAAAATCTTTCCAAGCCAGGTCCAGAAGATACAAATGCAGCACATTTATAAAAACTGTGGGTTGTTGTTTTTAAAGAAGTCTTTCTTTGTGTATTTTAAACTGTTCAAACTAAGCAACTAACCTCCGGTCTTGTTTCTAAAAGACTGCTCCTAGACTAATGGCTGCCAGTTTCTACCAAGTCATGCTTCTCTAATTAGTGGCTTGAAATCAAGGAAAAGAGGAGATGACTATGAGTGATTACTTACCTGCATGGTTGATCCAAGCAGTTGGGGAAGGTAATATGCTACAAAACTAGGGATGTCTTCTGCTCCATCAGGTGTATTCAGTGGGTCTGCCCAAGACAGTAGGGTCCAAGGAAGCGAAGACCGCACACAAGGAAGTGAAGACCCTCTCTTGTGCAGGGTCAGGCATGAGTAACTGGTCGGAGTCCAAAACGTGATCCAAGGGTAGCAGCTGAAGATCCAGGGGTTGGCAATGGAGGTGAAGTGAGTAAGGGAGCTGTGTAGTTGCAGCAACTGGCAAGCTCAAAGTAAGGACTGACATAGCCTGTCCTCCCAAGCCACACATAATCCCAGCTGCCGATGTTTAAGGATGATTTGAGAGACCTTCCTCATAAGGAGTCTTTTGCTCAGTTGCATGTCAACTTTGGGCTCTTAGGTCCATACTTTGTTGTGGGCCAGCAACCCAAGCTTGAGCCTTTCGCTCAAGTGAGTTTCTTGGCCAAGTAAGGATTTGAACCTTGGTTTGCCAGTTCCTAGCCCAACACTCTAACCACTACGCAACACTCTATGCACAGTATGCTCTCAAGGGCCAGGGGATGGCTTAACCTATCCACTGACTGCCCCAGGGGCTCTTTGCCTTACACTTGGACTCAAACCCATCCCAGTGGTCCCTTAAAGCAGCCCTGGGGAGACTCTTCCTCCCTGGACTAGGCTGGTGACATGGACTCTACCTGCCCCCCAAGTCTTCAGTCAGTGGAAGGTCCAGTTCATCCTTCAAGGAGTCAGTGTCCAGGTCTAGGCTGGGCATGAGAGGCTGGAATAACTGCAAGTGGAATAAGAGGTGTTAGTGCTGGGAAGAAGCTTGGGGGTCCTTGTATGTTTTGAGAAAACAGAGAACTGGTTATCTTGCTGTAGGTTTGGCACTGCATTCTCTCCCATTTGCTTAGCATTTTATTCAAGGCTGCCTCCCTGCCTCCCCTTCTCTTTCTGTCTCCATTATTATTTTTAGTTGTATTGCATATGATTGCACGTAAGTGGTTCGTTATTCACCACAGAAAAGAAATTTGCACCTGTATCGAGGAGTGGAAACTAGTTGTTCTCTGCAATGGCTAGGGTCTTTGTGAGAGGACTGTGTGATTATATTGTGGATTGTGAATATGTTTCTTCCCATCTTCCTGCACTGTAGAAGCTGCTGCTTACTGTTCATTTTCATTTAGATGGTTCTCTTCTTGCGTTAGGTACTTTACAATCCTTCTTGTTCATCCTTCATAGTAAGCCATTAAAATTGTCGTTTTGCACTTTGGTGTCAGATGCAGGGACTGGCCTCCTGAGCCTCTGGCCTGGCTCTGACTTAAACCTGTCGCTTTCTCCTTGTCTGTCATTGCTCTTTGGCATTAGAAGAAATTGCCTTATTCAGAAGGTGGAAACTGTGCCTACTTACTTTTAAGAGATATTGGGCATTTTTCAATCATGCCTGATTTGGAAAGTACATGCAAATGTGATGATGATGATGAGAGAAGGCCAGTGAAAGAACTCCAGGAACAGCTTCAAAGTTCAAAAGGCTTCTTTCAAAGACGTATCCATGTCATAACTCACGTATCTCCAGACATTTGGTGTGACTTTTCGTAGTGCACCCGTATCTTTAAAAAGAAACTCTACATGTCAAAATCTTTACTGAGAGACATTTGTTTCAGAAGTGTAGCTTGTGCGTTTCTTCATAAAGAGAGGGTGTTTAATCTTAGCACTAACCCAGTTTGTCATCTTGCTCACATCGTAATCCTGACAGCATCAGTCTGCTGCAGTCCTGTCCTAGGCTGGCTCTGCTCTCTCAGGGCATGTCAGGCAGGAAGTTGGAGCACTGGCAGGCAGAGCCGTTTGACTCACGTTCCCTTTCTATTTTTATGCTGTTCTTCTGTGTTTGGGGTATGTCAGATTGGGTGGGGGAAATGTGCTTAAGCAGTTCAATTGCTAGGCCTGTGGAGCTGAATGAAGATTTCAACAGTGGCCTGATGTAGTTAAGTCCACTTAGAGAAAACGTTTGTTCTGGTGGCTTCGCTTCATACAATATGTAAATTCACCCAAAGGGCAGAGCCTGGGGCTGCCATCTTGCTCATATTGACGGTCCTCTTTCTTGGGTACCTACAGATGGATGATCTCTCTCAGATTCATATTGCTTCCACATTTGCCGGCACGCTCCCTTTCTGCCAAGGAGGAGAGAGCGAGCAACATCAGCACCTGTAGGCACGAGATGAATACGGCTATCATACAAATAAAATTACTGGCTGCCGAATGGCAACAGCTTAATGAAAATGTGAACTGTTAAACAAATAAAGGCAGTCGAGCTCATAATACTTCTGGGTGAAATTTCACTATATCACGGAGCAGAAATAGAATTAGGAACATCTTCCAAGGATATTCCTCTTCGAGACTCTCTCTTCCCCATCCCCCACCCCCGCTGCCAGAGCCAGTGCATTCACTAGATGAGTTTGAAGAGCAAAAAGGACTGGTCTTGCTTCAAGGTTCAGAAATTTAAATGAAGCAAGAGCCAAGAAACGAAACACATGAGACTTTCAAATATGTTTACACAGAGACTAACTGAGCAGACTAGCAAATGTAACAGGGTAACTCAAATGTAATAGGGGAAGAGTTTTTAAAGGACTATTTAAAGTGATTCTAATATTTTCTTCCACTGTTGCTACTACATAATGAATTCAGGACTTGGGATCTAGAATTTGTGGGGGTGGGAGTCCCATTTCCATTTATTTTTACATGTGCCTCCTTACTTTCATGTAAATGAGGGCATGGAGGAAAAGGGGAAGCCAGTTCAAGACTGCTGCCTCTGTCCCTTGTAGCCCTGCTCCTACTCAGGAAGATGAGCAGGAGAAGGCCCTTGATATACAACATTCAGGTGGAGACACACATTGCCTTCCCATCCACACAGAACCTTCTGGATATCGGCACACACCCCAGAGGACAAATACAGGGATTCATTATGGCCATCAGGCAGCGAGGATGAGTGCACTAGCTTTGCTACCCTTCATTGGTTAAGGAAGCACTCCCCACTTCAGACAGTTGTCGTCCAACTTGAATGCTTCTAGGTCTTTGGAAGGCCACCATCTTCCAGTCTCCATTTTCTGAAGCTGCAAACACCTGTGTGAACAGACACAGAGAAAGATGGCATGTGTAGTATTTTGTACACCCACTATTTCTGCTTTCCCTTTTATCTGTAACTTATTTTAGGTTACATTTTGTATAAATGGGGTTCTGTTGTGCTGCTGGTTGAATTTCTGTTGGTTTTCACTTTTGGAAAGGAGGTTATTCTTTCATTGTTGCTGCTAGCAGAGTTCTTAGTCATAAACACTACTAAAGCCCATTTTAATCCCCTTAAAACTAGAGTGGAATCTGTGCAGGTTTTCATTATTCCACTTTAGAAAACATCATGTACCAACTGGATTCCTTTATCCCTCCTGGGGTCCAGGAGGACTCGGAAAAGAGTAGAGGTTAATCCAGTTGCACCAGGAAGGTATAGTCAAAGTTTTCTCTTCTGCTTTATAAACTATTTCTATTCCAGTGAGCTAGGTGGTGGTGGTGTTTATGTTGTGCATTTGCAGAAGAATGTGGAATAGTTCAGGCAACTTATTTATTGAGCATTCAGCCTGATTTGCTTGCACAAAGCTTACAGAGCTTAGATCCTGCCTTTATTGAACATTGATTCTGATTTGTTTGCAGGGCGTTAATATGACAGTGAGCATTCATCCTGCACCCTGATTTGCTTGCAGGGTGTTTACATGTCATTTATGCATCCTACAGTTTTCATTGTGTTTCCTCTTTCCTTTCCAAAACACAGAAATTCCAAATTCTTTTTTTTTTTTAAGTGCAGTAGTAGTGGATGAGCTGGACCAGTGTCTTGCCTCAGTAGTGGATTAGATGAGAGCCAATAAACTGAAGCTCCATCCAGATAAAACACGAGGCACTGTTAGTGGGTGGTTCCCTAGACCGGATAGGTGGACGATTGCTTGCTCTCAAGGGGGTTACACACCCTCTTAAGGAGCAGGTACGTAGCTTGAGGGTGCTCCTGGGTACACTCCTGTCACTTGAGGCCCAGGTGGCCTTGTTGGCGCAGAGTGCCTTCTGCCAGCTTCAGCCAGTGGTCTAGCTACTCCCCTATCTGGACAGAGATAGCCTAATTTCTGTAATCTCTAGGTTAGATTACTGCAGTGCATTATACGTGGGGCTGCCTCTAAAGACAGTTCAGAAACGATTTTGTACATTTGATGCAAAATGCAATGGCCAGATTGCTCACTAGAACAAAACGGTTTGAGCTTAAACACCAATCCTGGCACAACTGCACTGGCTGCCGATTAGTTTCCAGGCCCAGTTCAGAGTGCTGCTGCTCACCTATAAAGCCTTACACAGCTCACGACCTCAGTACCTTAAGGACCGCCTCTCCCCATAGAAACTGACCCGGACCTTGTGCTTGTCATCTGACACCCTTCTCTATGTCTCCCCTATCAGAGAGATCCAGAGGGTGGCAACAAGAGAATGGGCCTTTTCAGTGGTGGCTCCATGCTAGTGGATGGTGCTTACCTGGCACCATCATTACATGTCTTTAGACACCAGGCAAAAGGATTCCTCTTTACCCATGCCTATGGTGGGTAAAGAGGAATAAAGTGTGGGGGAGAAGACTGTTATTATTAAGATTATTTTACTATTGGGCTGTCTGCAAGTATACTTTTTACTATGTTTTTATCATTAATGCTTTGTAATGTGATTCTATCGTTGTACACCGCCCTGAGATCTTTTGATAAAGGGCAGTATATAAATTGAAATATTAAATAAATAAATAAATAAATAAATAAATAAATAAATAAATAAATAAATATTTTTTTTGTTATACTAGCAAGGCTGAACCCTGTAACCCACTTATCAAGATTCAACTAACCTGCCACACCAGTAGAAATCAGTGCAAGATACAGTGCTCCCACTAACACAATGAGGCTTTTTGCCCCTCCTCCCACGGACCCCCAAACCTCCCCCAAATCCACTCTGGACGGTCAAGATAACCCCCAGAACAGTGAACAGGAGGAGGAGAGAGGAGATAATTCTGTCCAGCAAGCAGAAATGCTTGTGCTGACAGATCAGTGAGAAAAATGTGCCCTTGAATTCTTCCAGTAAAGTTCTTTGCAACTGGTGTGGACAAGAGAAGGAGATTTCAGTACCTATTCTTGTTTGGCTCTGGGCTCATGGGTTGACCTTGGGCTTTTATTACAATTGTAAAATAAAAACATTGATGTCCTACCACACAGGGTTGTGTAAGTAGTTTGTACATTGAAAATGCTAAAGAATCCCTTGCTGCTCTTTAAAAGTGGGAACATGTGGAATATGGATTTGTAAGAGAAACAGTTTCACTGTTTTATTTTTTGTAAATAATAATAATAAAATCCACTGCTCGACATAGGTGAGATCTTCACGCTATTGTAGCCTGGGGGTGGGGGGGGGCCTTTCATTTAATGGTGAAAGCAAGATTAAATGCAATTAACATTAATTTAGCAAAAAACAGCCTTAGTATTGATGCCAATGTTAATTAGCAGTCATCTTCTCAGTGGTGACCCGTTGCAGAATTATGTTCATTCTTTTCTTCCCCAGTGCTTTCCAGCTTACGTCCATAATAGAGGTTTTGTTCATTACAATGAGTCATTGGAAGAGGCCACTTTGGGAGAGAACTGGGGTCCAGGCTTGGGTGTCTTTCTTTAACAGTTTTCCAGAATTGCGGAGGCTCGCAATTGGTGAAAAACACTTCCTATGAATGGGCTAATGATTTAGGCTCTCTCTGGGTGATAACGGTGATCAGAGCAATTGTCCCAGGTAAATCAATATGTTATAATGCATGAACAAACAGGTGAGGCTCAGAATAGCTAAAGATTAGCAGATGATGTGAATTTTTCTGTAAAGTACAGGTGACAAGGAAACGGTATTGCTCTAGTCTTTTTATGCCCCAGAGCAAGTGAAAGCAGTAGGGTGGGGAGACCCCCCCCCCTTGTTAAGTCACAGTGCATCCTGACTCATCTCTTATAACTGGTGTCCTCTATGCCATTTGGAACACAAAGAACCAATAGAACCAGCACCAGGTCCGGCTGGCGTTCTCCATCTAATTTGCTTGAGCTCCCATTTGTGGCCGGATGGACTAGAGGTTGCCTTGTGCTGAGAAGTTACAGTAAGAGTGAAAGTCAGCTCCCAGACTTCAGAGCAAGAGAATTGCATCCTTGCGTTGGGATGAGAGGGAGGTGGAAATCATTCTGTGGTGAACATGCACGCCATGTGCTGAAATAACAGCTATAAGGTATGTTGATTCTTTCACTTAAGAATGCCTCCAGGCGTCCAAATCACCACAACCTCAGGCAAAACAACATTCATGCATTTAGAGCAATCCATGCTTGACAAGACAAAGCCAAGACCTTTTGCATATTGCATGTCTGCTTGGATTCCGTTCTGTGATCCAAGTGATTTTATTTTTAACTGTAGGCCTCTCTGGGCTGGTTCTTGAGCCCAAACTGCCTTGCAAACAGTTGTCTACAGATTTCTACATGCTTTTTTTAAAAGTAAAAATTGGCTGAGGGAGCCTGTAATCTTAAATAGAGGACCAGTATGGTGAGGAAGGGTGTTTTCTAGCTAAAAATCACCCCAGAACTGCTTTTCTTTTTTGGGGAAAATGATAGGAAGAGCTGTATCTTTTTCCCTTGTAGGGGGGAAAGCAGCTGAGGGGCAATAGTGGGAAGGAAAATAATCAGGACCTCTCTCTGTTTCACCACAGACGAGTGTTCAAGAATCTTGTTCCTGTGGCTGCTTTAATTTTAATTTTTTTTATGTGTGAGTGGAATTTTGCACAGAACTGCACATTATGGATAGTTTAGCCCTCACTTGAGGCATTAAACATGCAGCCAGATTACATACCACTTCAGATTGCAGCCAGAGATTTAGCCTATAGAGCACCCCTCGATAGAAAACCTTTTGCAGCACACATGAAACTTGATACTAGAGAGAAGGCCACAGCCATACCGTTGATCAGAGGTCATCAGGAGAAACTTGGTCCAGTGGTGGAATACGTTCCTGTTGGCTCCACTTTCTACCTCCACACCTACCATGGTGCTCACAGTCCATCAGAGTTGGGCCAAGCTACCGCTGTATAGTGTTGCTCTGGTGTCTCATGTCGCTGGTATCTTTGAACAGAAGTAGGTTATCTGGAGTCTGCTCTGAGGGCATGCTGCATATGACCCTTAACTCCTTTGACTTTGCTCTGCAGGTGACTGTAGAAAACAAGACAGGGGACACACACACCTTGGCATACCTCAGCTGTCCTCTTTAATAGACAAACTTACCCTTGTAGTTTAGGAGGAGCAGAAGATCAGGGTGTGTGTGTGTTCGCTAATGCCTGGCTATGCCCCAGATCTATTTGGCAATCACCAGTGCAAACATGCACTTCCCTTTGGCCATTAATTTTGCTCTGGCAAGAACAAAGTTGCCCCTTCCAACAGTTGTTTCAGCTCTTGAGGATAGCTCTTAAGAAATCTCCACTGGCACCTTGCAATCTGGACTTAGGGTGGCTATGTGAATTGGCTTGCAGTGCTCACTTCTACTCCCTATGACTGCCCTATCAATCCTGTGGCAGGAATTCTGTATCATCATGCCTCTGGTTGTTTAGCATACCAGTCTCCTGTTTTAGTATCCCCTCCTGTCCCGTAGGCCCCCCTCCCTTTTTCCTGCTTTGTCTCCTTTAATCCCTCCTCGCAGGAAGCCAGTCTTGACTTTCTTATCCCCAAAGCCCTATGTTCCAATCTCTGCCTACTCTCCAGGGGATGCTGCAGGGTAGGTTGTGCCAACCCCGGCTAGCTTTCCTCCTTGAAAAGAAGAAGAAAAAAACCCCCCCTTGCCTCCTATTCAGATATAAGCTTATAATTCACATGCACACACCCCAATTCACTAAATAGCATTCCCTTTTTTGCAGGGGACCTACCCTCCCAAGAAAGCAGGGGTTATTCAGCTTACGATTAGCAGCTATCAAGGGGGGCGGATTTGTAAATGCTTGCGAGTGTGTCTGTTGGCTAGGAGAAGAAAGGTTAGCAGCACCGGAGAAGGAAAAGTAATTGTTCTACAGATCAAGTATAGCCTAGGGAAATTCTTCTTTTAAAAGTAGCATCAATCCTGCCCACTTAAGAGGCAAGTTGGCTCCATGGCCAGAGCCTCTTAAGCCCTTGACTGTTAAGGTAGCTGTTCGCCAGTCTTAATCATGGATTCTGTGGCTACTGTTTTTCATCAAAATGTAGGCAAGCATCTCTAGTTCATGCGACTGTGCCATGAAATAGTCTTCTGCCAAGAGCAATCCTTAACCACTAGCATGTTTGGCCATGGTGCCATGAGGCTACCCTCCTGACAGCAGCTTCGCTACTGCTCATCTGAACAGTGGGGGGGGGGTGAAGGTGGGCATCACACAGTCCACAAATGCTGGAGAAATAGCAGAGAACTTGGCAGTGTTGCGACAAGTTGCATGTCATCTTATTATGCCCTTCTACATGTATAATGTGCCTAATCCTGGGACGATTTTACATAATACTGTTCTGAAAGCAGCAGTACTCCATTGAGTTGAAGGATTTGTATGGAGGCTCCGCTGCTTTTTAGTAGCAAGCAAGGGAGAACAGTTGAAATTGTCACAACGGCCAGCTTGACAAGGTGTCCATTTGCATCTGTTGTCTGCAGGAGAAATAGCAAAAAAGCAAATTACACCTTCTCCAATAAAGCTGCTGGAGAAATGGCCTGCATTTTTCTT
Source organism: Podarcis filfolensis (assembly GCF_964270895.1). Lineage (NCBI taxonomy): Eukaryota > Metazoa > Chordata > Lepidosauria > Squamata > Lacertidae > Podarcis > Podarcis filfolensis. The sequence goes on along the minus strand of NC_139605.1, from coordinate 39,803,610 downwards.
GATTGGTTTTTATTATTATATTACATTCCCAGGGCAGTTTACAAAATGAATATAAATTAAAATACAGAAACAAAAATAATATAAGCTAAAAGCCACAAAATCATAAAAGCAGCATAAAACAGCAGAATTAAATTTGCTTCTAAAATGCTTGGGATTTTTTAAAATGGTTTTTGACTGGCATGGAAGGACTATAAAGTAAGTGCCATGAAAGGGGAAGGGGACATGCTTGCACATGTAATGCTAATTTGGGGTTTAATATTATGTCTGAATTGTTGCCTCTTTCAGGGCAAAGCAGGTTGGGAATATTGTGTAACATAGCTCTTTGGAATCCTGGTAGGTTTTGTTATACTATTGAAGAAAGAGGTCTTCATTGCTGTTGAAATCAAGGAAAGGAGTTGGTTGTAGGGTGGATTCTTGACCCAATCTTCTCAGGATTGGTGAAATCAAAGCAAAAAGTTTGGACAAAGTCTTCATGCCATGCAGCTGCAGTCAACGTCACTTCAGTAGACTTTGTAGTTTGTAACAAGCCTTGAACTGAAAGCATTTCAGCTTCCAAGCAGTGCCGGTCTCATAACCTTCAGGAGCTCAACATGTATTTTTAGGGAGAGGGAAAGCAGCAATTATTCCTTCCATCCACAACATGTTGTGCTTAGAAGTAATTTTATCAAGCTTCCATCGGGAGCAGCTTCTACTGATTGATAGTGCCATGAACTGAAGCTTTTGTACACAGAAACCTTTTGGGATATGAGCTACAGATTAGGAAGTCAGGGGCTGACCTTGTTTTCATTCATCTTTAGGGACTGGTACTTGTTGTCTGATAATTCTGTGATGGAGTTGTGGTTTGTTTTTCACCGAATTGCATGTAAACTTCAACATATCTCATCACTAGATCTATACAGGCAGCTTTAAGTCAGAAAAAAATTATTTGTTGAGATGTGCCAGTTGATATTCTTTTTGCCTGAAATCTCTAAATATGCAAAAATCCCAATTGCTGTCACAAATTTAAAGGACAACATGTTTTCTTAAAAGGAAAACCAACAGATTTTGAGATTGCTCTTCCATAATCTTTTTGGAAGTCATTTCTTGCTACATGGTTCACTCAGCAGCTGAATAAGTAATGATGCACCTCTTCTTCTTCATTTCTCTTTTCTCAGGAACTGCTGGTCCACTTCGATTAAAGCCCAGCTGCTGGCAAAGTGCAGAAAGCAGGGGACCACAGAAGCTCTTAGAAGCCCAGCATTCTTTTGGAGTCATGCTGATGCAAATGAGTGCCTTCTGTCCATGGTGCTCCACAAAATCACCATGAATCCATATCCAGATGCCTGCATGTATCAGTCTTAATTGATGGATTTGGACTTGAGGGGGAAGGACCCTGGGTTTGGAGGGAAAGCTATGCTCTGCGTAATGTATGTTGCCACCATCATTATCTCTCTTCCACTGAGAGAAGAATTCCCATGAATAGATCTCGTTTCCGATGGGGGACATGAGTGATAAGTCTCCATTTTTTTATTAAAAAAAAAAGCCTGTTAAGTTTTTTGTTTCACTGTTACTCTGTATTTCATAAGACATTGCCTTTGTCCTTCAGAACAAGGAATCTAAGGAAATGTCAGAGCCTGTGTATATTGAGTTAATACTGACTCAAGCAGGTGTGATTGTATGTTTGACACTAACAGAGACATTCCTGCCTTCCCCTCTCAAGCTTCCTCCTAAGAACAATAAAAATGTGTTTAATGGCCGCTGTGTGCTGACAGTTGTTTTCTGATCCAAAAGTTTGGGAGTAACCCCCTTCTCTTCCCTCCTTTCCGCTGCCCCGACTGTCAGACTTGACCGCCTTCCAGTCATTGTCGAGAACTGAAACTCTTCCAGACACTGTTGGTAAATTAAAAATCTCATTTGTTTCATGCCAGGAGCTGGATGGATAGCTCTGGATTAGGTGGAGAAGTGCAGACGTCCTGGCTGGAAGAGAGAGCTAGGTGTGGCAAATCAAACAGCAGAAAGGCTCGACCCTGTTTCATGCAGCAGATCTTTGTACCCCTTGCAGCAACTTTCTCTGTGCTGCTTCCTTTCCCCTCCATGCTGCCTGTAAGAAGTTCAGAAATCGCTGGAGTAAAGCAACTTTCCTTCGCAGGAACCAAGACATTCCCAACAGTTTGGCAGTGAGTATCTCTAATCCAACCAGGCATAGCTAGACAGCTCTTACTAATGCCACTGCGTTCTCTTTTGTAACCACCCTTTCTAGCCTGTAGTACCTGTTTCTGGTGGCTTTAAGCTAGCTAATACATTGGTGGTAGCAGCTGGCATTTTGCCTGTCTCGAGAAACAATGGAGTGTACCTCCAGGGGAGAAGTCAAACCAAAGTGATCTTTCTGGGGCGCAAGCTTGGGCAATGTGTATGGAGGTCCTGGGCAGCGGTGGAGGAAGCCACTCAGGTGCCTGGGGTGGCGCGCCCAGGGGCAGGACACACCGCAGGGCCTCCAGAGTCTGCCTGCCTCCTCCCTCTCAGCCACCCTACAGCTGGGGGGGCAGCGGGCAGACTGGGCAGACTACATGGGTGCGCTGCAGGCCCTGCATTGAGTGCCACCCAGCATTTTGTAACACACACCCCTCAGTGGTGGCTCCCGGGGCGGACTGCACCCACCGCACCCCCCTTCCTCCGCCCCTGGTCCTGGGCTGCCCAGCCTTGCTGATGTGGCCCAAAGGAAAGCAGAGCAATACGTTTGGCACCAGCTTGGCTGCAGGAGTTACCAGAAGAAGGCGTACAAGTGTAGTAGATTCCTAGGGCTGCACCCCGAATACCCTGACTAGAGAGCAATCCCAATGGAACAAAGTAGGAAATGCTCCAGAGTAAACAGGAATATGGTTGCATTGTTAAAGCACCAAAAATAATGCAGCAGGTATTCTGGCACAGTGGGTGCAAATAAACTTGCCTCCATTCTTGGCGTGACTTGCTTATGAATACAAGCCACCCCATATATATATATAGCTGACGAGTGCTCACTCTTGCCCTGGGAACAGAAAGATGCCGTCCAATCCTATCTGGTCCTCTGTGCTAAGACAAGCCACCTGGACTGCATCATTTTTAATGAAAGCTGCATACCCTAACTAGGTGTGTGTGTGTTTGTTTAGGACAGGAGATTTAGGAACTTATCTCTTTTGGCCCCTGGAGCTGTAGTGATCTGTAGTCAACCCACTTGGAGCCCATGTCAGAGGTGGTCAAAGTGTAAAAATGGTGTGGCCAATTAAAATATATTCTTAAGGAACACATTTCAGGGAGGGGAGAGGTCACAAAAACTTACAGGTAGGACAGCAGGGGACCCACTGGAATGGTCAATAAGTACATTAATTTTTTTAAGACTAAAATGGTCACAATTTGGGATGGCCACTCCTGGTTTAGGATATTTTCAGACTGCTTTTCAGCACATATATTCTTTTATTTGCTTTTTTCTTTGAAAGTAAGAACATCGTTTTTTAAAAAAACTGTTCATCTTGAAGCTATCAAACAGGGTATGAGTATTTTAAATAATCTCATCATTAATCAGAAGCAGTAGCTACCCAAGAATATCAGAGCTCAATACCCAACATACACTGAAATTGATATTTTTTACCTCCTGCAGAAAATCGTGGGAGAGCCAAGCAGGCAATATGCAGAAAGGCACTCTGAAGCTCCAAAGCTCCAAAGACATTGGGACAATCTGGCTGCTTTTAGAGCCCATCCTGGCTTCAGAATAAGTTGGAGTTTTAAGCAGGACCACTCTGGCTCAACTTACAGCTTTGGAGCTGGGAAGTGTTTGTCCCTCCTGGTTTCCTAAAGTATGTTCACAAATTCCCCCACTTGTGATAGAGATAGAGGAAGAAATTTGGTTGGGAAAGTTGAGGGAAAAGATTGCAGCATCTTAGGAAATTATCTCCCACCCTGAAGGCAGCTACAGGCCTAGAGAGGGCAGAGAGGGGGAGAGGAGGGGACACAGCACAATCTGTGGAGCAGGGGCAGGGTACCTACTGATGGTGAGAAGGACCAGAGTAAAACGTGAGCCCAAAGAAGATTGGGGCAGAGACAAAGGTGGGTGAAGCAATCCCCTTTATTTCTATCTCTCTGGTACTTCCTTTCCCCTCGTTTAGCCCTCCTTGCGGCCCACGTTCAATTAAGCCGAGTGCATCATGAAACTGGGTCAAGGTCTGCAGGTTGCCCACCTGTGGCGTAGAGGAATGCTTGATTCAATATTCCGCTTTTCCAACAACACTGTTGGGAGGCAACGTCCCTTTGCAGCTCCCTCGCTTTAAAAAGGAGTTGCATCCCCTACCTTTGTCCCTCCCTGCCCAAGCCGGCTTTGACCTACAGTTTGCATTTTAGCAGCTGTAAATTGCAAGGATTAGGATGCCAGGGCTGCTTTATCTGGCTGCCTTTGACAATTTCCCCCTCAGGCAAGTGTAATACATTTTCCATGTTCTTTATATAATGAGCTTTATTTACCAAATTGGCAATTCCTCTGTTGAGAAATAACTGATTACAGCATTCAAGGAGCTGCTGTCATCTCAAGATATGCAGGTGTCTGTGGAACATAAACAGATGTGATCGTTCAGAAAATGAACCCAATTCAATAGAGTGGGGAGGAGGGGGCATGGGAGAGGAGTCTAATCTAGGTATAAAAACCTCAAATGTAGCCCAGTTCAGACTAAAAAAGGGCAAGGTGTGCCCAAAGCGCTCCACTGCCCCAGTCATGATCAGAGCATCAGCCTCCAAGGAACTCAGTGACACAGCCCCCTTCACTAAAGGGTTGCACATGCTCTCTGTCACCAAGGGCCTGGCTAATTGGAAATCTTGGAAGGGGAGTATAATTGAAATACAGTCAGCCTGAACAGAAACATGCTCAGTTAGGTTGCCTCTGCACGCAAAATTACAACAACATAGTACAAGTCTTGGATATGAAAGGGATACATCATGCGGAATCGGCACATAAACTAAAGGCCTCGGAAGGTTTTGTTAGTTCAATCCATCCTCAGTGTACTAACCCAGAAATGGCGAGGGGCATTCTCAAAACAGAGAGAGAGAGAGAAGTCACAAGTCCCTCTACCCTGCTGCACAACTCAGCTGCAGAGTGCATTGTTTGCACACATGCATATGATCCCAGCTTCAACATATTCAGCCAAAAGATTTTTTGTTTGTTTGCAGGGTTAGGAAAAAAATTCTGAAATATACTGTGTTCATCATAGGCCTGATTTATGTCTCACCCCCTAGACAAGCTATGTTGGTGGATACCGAGGACAAAGCCTTTAGCGCCCAGATAGTTGAATTAACACAAATTAATGGGAGGGCACCATTTAATTTTCCTCCTTGGCATTTAGTCTTTGGTGAATGCCTGGACCCCAGCTCCTTGTCTTGTCTCCAGGCTGCTCCAGTCTTGAGGGTGGAGCCCAAATTGGGTTCTAACAATAAATTGCAATTTCAACTCTTGAGCACCTCAGATAATTCGGATCACAATGCAGTGATGGGTAGATGTCCCGTGTGCAATTGCAGCTACAACTGATACTAATTGATTGAAGCACACATGAAAATAACCTCGAGGACAGACCTGCACGTCAGCCTGAAGAAATACAGAGTGAGAAGTAAGAGACCTTCTTTCACACTGGAACCAAAGGGATGGCAGTTGGTTTGGCTTCCATCTGCACAAAATGGCACACTGCAGGACTGTAAATCCAGCTGCGGCTTCCTCTTCTCAATTTCACCTAACAGCCAACGTTTTAGCTATCTCTCTTGAGATGGCTTGTTCAATTTCCACAGAGATGCTCAACTGCAGCAGAACAGTATGTATGCTTGAATAACCAACTTCTACGTATCGCACAGGTAAATACCCATATATGTGTGAGGGCATTTTATCTATACATTTAAGTGGATCTCAAACCATGGATAGATTAATCCGCGTGATTAACTGATCAGGGATCTTGTTGCAAATTAAAAACTGAGATCTGATTAATCAGAACTGATTAGCTGCATTTTCCCAAGGCCAATGTTTGGACGCAGCTGGCTCCTCTGCTGTTGGATGCTTCCTCTTGCAGCAGCCCTCACTCTCCCCCCACCCCACTTTACTTTCATCTGCAAGAAAAGAGGCCAGAGGTCAGTAGCAGAACGGTTAGGCGAGCAGAAGACCCCAGGTTCAATCCTGTCATCTCCATTTATTTTAATGTTTTTGCTAGGAACATAGGAAGCTGCCTTATAGAACTGGCACAATCCTGGTTGGCAAATTGTTCTGCTGGTGTTTTCAGGAGTGGGTAGTGAGTCCAGCCTGTCAGCAAACAGCCAGTTCCTGACATACTAGCTTCCTATTGGTTGGGGAGGCTTTTGTTTACATACAGGGAAGACTCAACCACTCTGCATTATTCTACTCCCTGTAGTCCGCAGTGGTGCAGACATGTGAGCTCGTCATGTGCCTCTGGCCAGATCACATAAAGCAGGCAGCTTAGTTCAGCCTTTGCCAACCTGATGCCTTCATATATTTTGGACTACAACTCCCAGCAGCGCCAGCCAGTGCATGCTGGGAATTGCAGTCCAAAACATCTGGAGGGCATCAGGTTGGCAAAGCCTGCTTTAGTTCATCGAAAACTATGGCCCACAGAATTTAATTTAAACACAGCAGTTTAGAAGTTCCCCAGTGTGATAAACAAACAACTGATTGAAATTTTAAAAAACAGTTTGAGTAAGATGCAGAAACTGTATCCATACGGATGACAATACACCAGGCAGTAACCACTCACAGTGTGTGTCTATCCACTTGGTAAGCTGTTAATTTATATTGTCCTGTCAAGTACTGAGGAATTATTATTTTTACCACACATCTGCCCCTGATCAGAGTTGTTGAGTGCACACCCTAGTAAATTATCTGTTCTTTTCTTTCAATTTTCTTTAAAAAAAAACTTATTTAACACATGTTAATCCCAGCTTTTCATTTTAAAAATCCACAAAGCAGCCAACACTTAATGCAAATACAAAATTTTAAAACCCACAGCCTAAAGCAGCAGCTATTCACCCAAAATAGCAGCAAACCATTTAAGAGCAGCAATTAATATTGCAAGTCCGTGCCAGACGTCATGCCAACCCAAAGGCACACGTGAATAGCACAGTATTAAAGACCACCAAGGACGAAGCGGGAAGCACATAGCACTGTAAGCGCAGGAATGCATGAAGCTGCCTTATCAGACCATTGGTCCTTGTAGCCCTGTGTCATCTGCCCTGCATAGCTGTCAACTTTTCCCTTTTCTTGCGAGGAATCCTATTTGGAATAAGGGAATTTCCCTTTAAAAAAGGGAAACGTTGACAGCTATGCTGCCCGGGCTGGCAGAGGCTCTCCAGGATTTTAGGCAGGAGTCTCTCCCAGCCCTCCCTAGAAATGCGGGGGTTGAACGGGGAACCTTTTGCACATAAAACATGTGTTCAGCCACTAAGCTATGACCTAAAGAATTACATAATTGTAGAGTTGGTAGGGATCCCCAAGGGTCATCCAGTCCTACCCCCTGCAATGCAGAAATCTCAACTAGATCCTTATGCAATCATAGACAACTAATTGCCTCTTGTTAATATTTCATGTGCAATTGTGTAAGATGCTTTAAAAAAACAACAACTTTGCATTTTGGCTGTTTAGCAGCTCTGCTGTGTTGGAGAAGAAGGCGGCAATTTTTGAGTGTGTCTGTAATTTTCAGGGGGTTGTGTGTGTGTGTGTGTGTGTGTGTAGCTGGAGTTGGAGGGTGGAAAGAAGAGACATTTCCCATTTTACAGTTGGCTGGATCCCCTAGTCTCATGCTGTGTTCTCTTTTCCTAGCCAGAGTTCTTTTTTCTCCCGGCTTTGTGTTTTTGAGGTATCCATGGTGTTGTTTTTATATCTGAAGTGGTTAAAAAGTACTTGCCTGCAACACAGTGAGTGTTTAAAATGGGCTGAGCTTCAGCCGAGTAGCGGTAGCAGCAGGAGCTCAGCCCCCTCTCATGAGCAGATTCATAGGCTGGTGTGATGACTTGTCACAGTGACTGACACAAAGTACAGTCTCCACGCATTCCCATTCAGTCTCTCTACCCCCCACACTAGCAGAAATGTACCTGTTAAATAACACGCATCCGTCTATAAACGTTGCAGCTTTTAATATGTAAGGGAAGTTCAGCCTACCTATTGCTGTCTTGCACCCTAGACTTACACCCTCGCTCTAAACTGGAAGGTCATTCCTTTTGTTATCAACTTGCCTTCCCTGTGCTTAGGACCATTGCCCTGTGGCAGAAGCATCTTCTTCATTATTAGCCAGTACAGCAGTAATCTGAAACTTGCTGGATTGAAAAACAAACTAACTCTTAAACAAACTGAAAGGCAGAAGTCAGTTGGTGGGATTAGGGGAGGCAAGAATTGATGCTTTTGAATTATGGGGCTGGAGGAGACTCTGGAGAGTCCCATGGACTGCAAGAAGATCAAACCTCTCCATTCTTAAGGAAATCAGCCCTGAGTGCTCACTAGAAGGACAGATCGTGAAGCTGAGGCTCCAATACTTTGGCCACCTCATGAGAAGAAAAGACTCCCTGGAAAAGACCCTGATGTTGGGAAAGATGGAGGGCACAAGGAGAAGGGGACGACAGAGGACGAGATGGTTGGACAGTGTTCTCGAAGCTACCAGCACGAGTTTGACCAAACTGCGGGAGGCAGTGGAAGACAGGAGTGCCTGGCGTGCTCTGGTCCATGGAGTCACGAAGAGTCGGAAACGACTAAACAACAACAACAACTTTTTCTTTAAAAAGAATAAATACACAGTTATTTGACCACCACTTCTTCCTCTCTGTGCTTGCATGCCCTTTTGTGTCTCAAGTACTGTAAAACGCATCCGCACTATTCTTTGGCGTTTTAAAAAGAAAACCTGCCCCTCTCCTCTTCAAATGAAACCGAAGTGATGTACAACCAAAAGAAAAATCACAACAATAAAAGTGTAATTACAAATAATAAAGAACAGTAAAGAAAGCAGCAGCATAATATGGAAGGGGCGGTGGTGGAAAGAAATCATATAACGAAAAAAAATGACTAAAGCAACAGCAGTTCAAAGGGGGAGAAAACAACTCCAACACAAAAAGCAGAAGAAATAAAACAATCCAAGCCACCCTTTGGCCAGTGCTAATGGCTTCTCTGTCCCTTCCAGGCAACCAGTTTATTGGGCATTCATCCTGATTTGTTTGCACAACATTTGCAGGGAGGTTGTACAACCTCAGCTGTTTATTGACCTTTCCTTTTGATTGGAATGTTATGTGACATCAGGTCAAGTCGTCGTTATCTCACCCTTTTTAATGCATTTCCCTGTCACTTTTGTAATAATAAAAGATCCAATTCGCAGCTGTGTGTGTTGTGTGTGTTTACTACGCAACATCAAGAAATCCACTGTATTTACACGACCTGGATTTGTTGGCATGCAACTGAACACCACCTGCAAAAAAGCAACCGTCTGGAAATGCTGCCCTGAGCTCCTTTGGGAGGAAAGGTTGGGTATAAATTATATAAATATACTATAAATAGATAAAATGGAGTCTAAAACAGCACAGGTGGGCCTTCTTTGGGAGGGCACCCAACAGACTGCACTGCATCGGGAAAAACACCTGCTCCTGATAACTACCTGTTTGCAAGCGAATTCGGGGCAGAGCCTCATATGTCAAACTCCTTGGGAGGGAAGCCATTTGGGGTTTTAAAAGGGAAGAAGCACCAACACTTTAACCTGGACTAGAAATAGGCATACTGAACATCAATATGGGGTGGGGTGGGGGAATAGGCCCAAGCTGTTTTGCTCTAGACAGCAGCCTAACAATAGCCAGTGGTGGCCTTTGGGCTCTCAAATTTCAGCAGCACCCCGAATTGACATATGAAACTGAGCTAGTTCCAGTGCAGCCTATGATGCTCCCAGTCTAAGCACATACCCCCAAAATATAAAAAAAGTTTTCTGTAGTAATTTTCATTCAATTACATTGCCCCTGCTTAGTGCAGTTTAAGAAGCCAGCAGATTGAATGGAATTTCAGTGCTCTAATTCACTTAATTGCAGGCAACTCTCACCACTCCTGTGGGTAGAGTTCCTTATTAGCATAGCAATTGACTCCCTCTAATGTCTGCACAAACCTTCCTTTGCTAAATTATCGCCTTTGAAACACCATAACAATGAAACATTTGTTTACAAAGCAATTAAATTCTGCAGAGGAAAATAAATGAAACCCGCAATGGGCTTGTTCACAAGTTACACTGCTTGGTCGGATTTCTCATGATTTTTCTGTCATGCTAGAATGACAAAGTACCAGACTGAATGCTATAACACCTAAACAAGTCCTTTGTAAAAGAGGATAAATTAAGGTTATTTATGCCCTTCTCTCACAGCACACGCACACACACACCTCTCAGTAATTACAACATTGCAATCTTATCTCTAAACTGCAGTTGCTTGCATAGGAATAGGCTGTACAATATCCTCTGAAGAGTTGCACCTCAGGACAACTGATTGCTGATGTGTTTATAAGTAACTCAAAGCTGAGCCAAGCATTAGTTTACCTGCACCCCAGCCACTTCCACATGGTGAATGCTCCCATGTATGCTTTAATGTCTACTCATGTTCCACGTGATCACATTATCTGTTTCTTTGCTCCATATTGGCATCTACTGGCAAACACACACACACACACACAGAGAGAGAGAGAGAGAGAGAGAGAGAGAGAGAGAGAGAGAGAGAGAGAGTGTGTGCTGAGTAACCTGGAGGAGGGAAATAAAATACTTTTTCACACAGTACATGGTAGAACTTGCTACCACAAGATTTCACAATGGCCACCAACTTGGATGGCTTTAAAGGGAGATTGGATGAATTCATGGAGGATAAGGTTACCACTGGCTACTAGTCATGCTGGCTGTGTACTGTCTCCAAGATCAGAGGCAGCATCATTCTGAATATGTCACCCCTTGCCTGCAGAGCTGGCAGCCTATCACCCTTTTTCGAACACCCTTCCCTCAGCCTCCTCTCCCCTTTCCTTGGGAGTCCCAGGCAGATACTGCTGCCATCCCTGGTCTCTGAGCTGCCCCTCCCCCCACCCCTGCTCCAAAGAGAGATGCCTCCTAGACAGAGGTGGAGCAACCTGCTCCAGTACCCGGAGCAGCCCTCACCCAGGGGGTGTGGCATGCCGCCCACAGGGGTGCGCAGTGAGTGGCACGTGCCGTGGGGGGTGCCGCCAATTGGGGGCCAGCGTTTTGTCACACACCCCTTTGGAATGGCATCCAGGGCAGCCGACCCCCCCGCCCCCACCTTAGAACTCCCCTGCTCCCAGAGGCACCATTCGCCTGCAGAGCTTGTTGCCAGGGCTGCTGCAACAAACAGCTGTGCAAGCCTTTGGGAGGCAGAGATGTGAGAGGGCATCAGAGGAGGGAGGGAAGGAAAGAGGGACAGAGGCCAGAGTTGCCCGTGGCACCCCTGACCATCATTCAAGACGGCACACTGGTTGAAAACCACTGCCCTAATGCACCAGCCACCACTAGTTGCACTTGTGTCCTGTTTACAGGCTTTCCATGGGTATCTGCTGTCCAACTTTGAGAACAGGGTGGCGGACTAGGCTTGATCCAACAGGGCTGCTCTTACATGTGTCAGCTAATTGGGAAGCCAAGCAAAAGGTCAATCATTGCCTGGGAAAGTACAGTTGTCATAACGGCACCACCTTTTTGAGATAAAAAGGACAGATCCTTAACTGGTACTGATATGTAAAGTGAAGAATATGGATCTAAGTGACTTGGTGTCTAATCTCACAGGCATCAGTAGCTTCAACAGACAGAAAGTGATGAAGTTCAGAAACATCTAGTGCTAAAATAGAGTTGAGACTGAGATGTTGTGCGAGAGAGCTGTGGTTGGCAGTCTGTGGCTAGCCAGTTTCACAACAATTCTGAAAAGGAAGGGGGAAAATATTTTCGTGTAAATTCCTGATCTCCAGTGAGTTTTTCCAGAAGGCCAAGATGAGAAAAAGATGGAAGTTGGCAAGTCAAAGTTCCAGTATCCCACCATGGCCTGCTGCCAAGTTCACTGGCCTGACATGGCACTATAATCCAAACCCATATTTTGCCTTATGGTTAGGTTGATAACAACTGGGAACTACATGGCAGTCCCCAGAAGGCCAAATTTGGCCTAGGACCTTCTTTGCTGATCTGGTGTGTAAAGTGGCTCCAGGTGATCTCAAAACAAAAGGCACACACAAAAATCCATTAATGGGCAAGACTTAGAATGAGGGGGGTGGGAATACATCCAGTGCCATTCCCTTGATAACAGCAATATATGGATTACGAGCTTAACCCCTGCAATGCTAGAATGGTATGCTCATTGCAGGATTCCCAGAGACTTCTGCCCTTCCCATTTATTTTAAGGCAGCACAACCGAGCCATTCCTCTTATTTGCTGCATGGGCATTATAAAACTGAAGTTGGTTTTTATCTTAGACAAAAGGGGAGTGCTGCAGTAAGGCAGAATTAGCAAAACAGCATTAAAAATAAGCACAGCTATTAATTTTAATGGGTTCCTTGTTATGACCACTATAAAGTGAGTAAACAGGGAATCCTGCCAGTTTTGTCACATATTCTTCCACTGAAGAGGAAGATCTTTAGTCACTTGATAATGCAATGATGGGGCTTGGCTGTGTGTGTGTGTGTGTGTGTGTGTGTGTGTGAGAGAGAGAGAGAGAGAGAGAGAGAGAGAGAGAATTATTTTAGATTTTCTTCAGCATTTTGTTAGCCAATGAAGAAATCTGGCTGACTTCTTAACACTATAGCCAAACACAGAGCTTCTATAGAAACAGGGTGCAAATTGCAAATGCCAGCTGAGGCTTTAGCGGAAAACATATAAACTGAAATAGACTCACAAAATGCAGAGCAATTGCTCTTTGCAGAATGCTGGAATGAGAAATGTGTGATATAGCCTTTAATCTTTATTAATTTTGTTTTCTCCTTCAAGCCTATTTTTGTCTCGGATTTAGCTGTTCCTCCTGCTTTTCCCTTCGTTTCTGGTTGCCACTGCTGCTGGCTACCCACAGTAGCTCCTTTGGACTACATTTATTGGATTAAAGCAGATCAATGCCTGTATCTTAAAAAAAACACACCAAGCCTTCACATGGAGAAGGCTTCCGAAAGCTCCACACAGCCATGCAATTGGTCCTGCTCTTCCCATTTCCCCCCATGCCCCAACATTCCAAAATACAGTACTAAACAATTCACTCTGGCAGCGAAAGCTCCATTTGCTGAAGAGGAGGAGAAAATTGCAATTGCGGTTTGTGTAAGAGCTGTCGTGCAATGTGGGCCTAGGGCTCAGGTTGGCCGCCATGAACCTGCTGATGGAGATGAATTTTGAGACCTTTGAAAGATAATGCACCTAGGCTCATATTCCATACCATCGGTTGAAAAAGCCTATTCCCAAATTGGACAAGATATTTTCATAATATGGTTTGGTGCAGTGTAGCTGATTTTTCCTTTACAAATAGGGCTTTTTGAGGCGGGGGCAACCAGATTAGGACCATGGGATAAGATGGGGGATTTAACCCTTCCTCCTCCATTGCAGTTCCAGTCAGTATTTCTGCCACCATCAACCATCAACCACCAACACACACACACACACACACACACACACACACACGCAAGCAATTTACACTCAGAGGGAACACAAGAGCTTCACATTTTGCTTTTTCCACTGCAGTCTTATTTCTAGCTTAAAATGTTTGTCCTTGCTCAACATACTAGGGAGACATTCATATTCAGTTACCAAGGATTATCACTAAGTACTATTCAGAGTAGACGTATTGAGAGTGACAGTGCTAAATTAGTCATGTTCATTAATTTCAATGGGTCCACTCTGAATGTAATTTAGTTGGATGCTGCCTGGAAGCTTTTATAGCCCCATTCCGGTGTTTACCTGAACATGTGTGGGGTTAAAACTAGTGATGGAGACAGGGGTGTGCACACAAACCCAACCCCAAGGTCTCTGGGCATGCAGACACCTTTTTATTTTTAAATATATATTTGTACAGTATTTTATCTTTTATTTGCATTTGTATTTATTACATTTACGTACCATCTTTATCTTCCAAGGATCTCAAGGTGGTCTACATGGTTTTCCTCCTCCCCATTTCATCCTCACAACCACCCAGTGAGGTAGGTTAGGCTAAGACAGGCTTCCTCAACCTCGGCCCTCCAGATGTTTTTGGCCTACAACTCCCATGATCCCTAGCTAGCAGGACCAGTGGTCAGGGATGATGGTAATTGTAGTCTCAAAACATCTGGAGGGCCGAGGTTGAGGAAGCCTGGGCTAAGAGATGGTGACTGCCCAAGCTCACCCAGTGAGCTTTGTGGCTGAGTAGAGATTCGAACCTTGCTCTCCCAGGTCCTAGGCCAACTCTATAACCATTACACCACACTGGCTCCTTTTTAGACCTTCATGTGGTTAGCACGAAGGTTTGGAGAGGGTTCCTAAGCACTTAGAAACCCCATTCAGACCTTTGCACTAAAGATGGGAAGGTATGAAAAGTAGACTGCATGGAGCTAGTGTAGTGTAATGGTTATAGAGTAGGCAAAAGAGCCATAGATTGAACATTGGCAAAATAGTAGAGGGAGGAATCAAAGATGAAGTGAAGCCCCCCTGCTTGGTCAACAGGATGAATGGTGATACATGCAAGGGATACGGAGAGAGTGACCAAGGAGAGGACGGCATGAATACAGAAGCTGTCAAAAAGAATTGTGCATGCCCAGTAATTAAAGTTGATTGGAAAACAACGTAGTTAAGAACTGGGATGACGATGACGGCTTCTTACATGCTTTTGTGGCATCTCGGTGAATATTTGCATTACACAGAGGCAAATCCAGATTTGCCGAATGAATGTACACTCAGCAGGGAGCTGCAACCAATCGTAACTCCCTGCTGAGTATGCCTTTATGATATAACCTGTTTGCAAACATGATTTTGTCACATTCACACTTCACAGTTTTAAGTGTACGTGTAAGATATATTATGTGCGAAGAGGCCCTTTAGGGTGCCTATGCAGGAACTTCTGTTCCTGGTTCCATATTTTAATATAAAACCACCCTTTGTGTAGAAGATATTATTGGAGGTGCATGTGTGGAAGAGGCGGTAGAAACCAAGATAATATTGCAGAGCTAATAGTAGAGCTCAAGCTAGCTATGCTGCTAAACTGGTGGAGATCAATGAAGTTTCACACAGACACATGTGCAGCCTGAGATGTGCAAGAGATGAACATTTTATCCAACTCCCCTCCACCAAAAATCTATGCTACTGTGCTGTTGTAGTAACAGTCTAGAAAGGGATGTGTGTTCAACTCCTACATTGGTCAAAGGATGCTTGCATTGCAGGCGGCTGGACTAGATGACCACCATAGTTCCTTCCAACTCTACAATTCTACGATTCAAAGTGTTACTCCTACTGCTCACTCAGTGAGTTTCATGGCTGAGGATTTAATGTGGATGGATTTGAACCTGGGCCTCCCTCTGAGATTTTAACTACAGCAATACAACTGGACTCAAACAAATTTAAATTTCTTTGGACAGTGTCATAGTCTCGTTGCTGAGCAACGACATGCAGAGCTCAGTGGAGTGGGAGACCAGCCAACTAGAAGAGTCTCTGAGGTGTAGTTGCCTGGAGGCAGAGTCAGTATCCAAAGCCAGGTCCAGTCCTAGTGTTGCGCAAACAGCAATCCACGTGGTCAGGCGGTCCAGGGATCAGGGAATCTGATGATTGAGGAGGAAGATGAAGATGAGTAGGAAGCAGCAAGGCAGGGCCAGGAACTACAAGCGTTACCAGCAAATGCCTGCTGCTGGAAGCCTTGCTTAAGAAGGCTGAAGCCAGCTGGTTCTCATCAGTGCCTCCTCCTCTGTGTCCTTGAAGACCAATCAGCTGCAGGTGGAGTCAGTCCGCCTTCTCCCCCTTCAGGCTGCTGTTCAGCAGGCAGGGCTGACTCCCGGCCCATGACAGACAGGGGTTATGGTATATTTTGCATCTACTATACTTTTTGGAAAGTTGCTTGTTCACTATTTGGACACCTCTTAGGATATTGTAACCAACTTTCACATTATAGTTCCTGAGATCAAGGAGGAGGTTTTCATCTATATTTGGATACAATTGGATGCCATTTTGAACCAAGATGGTGGACTGAAACTTTCAAAACTGTACTGGTTTTAACCACAGGTTTTCTGGTTTCTCAGAATTCCCAAGCAACACTGGGTACGAGGCTGCAAATATGGATTAACTGAGAGAAAACAGATTTATATGAGAAAAACCTAGATCAGAATGTCAACCACACACACAAACTCAACTCCTGTAAGTGGTGATCAGCACATGCAGAACAAAAGTTTGAGACCATCATCAGGTTTTATTTCAAGATGCACACACACAAATTATCCCCTCTTCCCAGAAAGTATATCCAGGTTGCTTGTAAAATTAAGCTCCTGGGTAGATTTAACAACTAGTCAATACTTGTTAAAAAAACAAAACCCACCAATATGTGTGCACAAGTGTGTCATGAAATGCTCTGAAACAAGGTGCACTCTTGGTTTGTGAAAAGCAAAAGGAAATGATGTGGTAGCTTTACTTAACCTAGGTGCAGCTCTCATTGCAACCTCTCAGTTTTGTCTTAACTCCCATCAGCTGAGAGTGCCAATGATATCAGATTCCATCATCATTGCAATGCTTCCAATTACCCTTCATAGTCCATATATGGCTCCACTTAAAGTATTACATTCCAGAATCACAGACACAACTTCCAGCCTACCTTTGACTGTCTACCCCAAAGACAGCAACAGTAGCACATTGTGGACTGCACTGTCAGTATGGTCCCGGATGTCATGCCAGCAGAAAATGCTCCCATGTGGCATTATACCTTCGTTTTGGAAAAACTATAGCCAACTGTAGTTTAGCATCAACATGCACAATCCAAGCATAGAACTAAGTTCAAACAGATACATCATAAATTGCAGCTAAGGGCACCTTCACACACATGACATTTTAGGGTTGTACAATGTGCTTTTCCAACATGGAAAATACTTCCAGGAAGGAAATAATACGCACACTCCACGAAGAACATTGCATGTGTCTTTTTGGCACAGATATGCAGTGAAGTAAGTATGTTTGTGAATACCACCTGTGACAATCTACACATAGGTTTTGTATAGGCAAGATCAGTAGCAAGATAAGGTAACTGGGGCAGTTGTCTGGGGTCTATGCATGTTAGAAAAGCAACTGCGTTCTGAGCCAAACCTTGCACCTTGCACAATGATCTAAACTACGGGCATTTGGACAGGTGGTCCATGGATTGTTGCCAGCCCACAAGCCATCAGCTGCGGGCTCCTTGTGACTCCACCACAGCCTAGGTTGGGAGGGATGCTTTAGGGGCCAAGTATGGTACTGGTCTCTGGCACATTGGGGGTGGGGTTGCCAGCCCACCACATCAGATAGTTTGAGAAGCACTGCTCTACACTGTGCCATCTCACTGATTTTCAGAAGCCTAAGACGCATAGTGGAATAAGAGTTACAGAAGTGAGCAAATGGCACGCTCCCTTTAGGGCCAAGAAATTGCTCTTGTCCAGGGAGGCCTCACACAGGTTTCTTGCTCTCAGGGCCCTTAACAAACTACAGTCCCCAGAATTCTTTTGGGGAAGGATCTTTCCCAAAGGACAGTTGGTGGCTGAATGTGGTAAGGTGTTCCCACATGGTTCCCAGCCAGGAGAACACAGGAAGTTCCCGTACACTGAGTTGGACCACTGGTCCATCTAGCAGCAGGTCTCCAGTATTTTAGCCAGGAGTGTTTCTTGGCCCTATTTGAAGATGCTAGGGATCAAACCTAGGACCTCCTGCATGCAGGGCCAATGCAGCCTCACAGAGTTATATTATAGTCCAAGCTCTCTGGGGGACCTGGGGCCACTCAAAATCTCCCAGGCCAACCAAACCTACCTCACACGGTTTTTGTGAGGATAAAATGGAGAGGAGAGAGCCCCGTACATGACCTGCAGCTCCATAAAGGTAATGGTGACATATAGATGTACGTAATAAATTAAATAACAAATAAATAAGCCCCTGGGGACATACGGGTGTTTTTGTTTTTGTTCGAGTATCTATTTTGTACTCTCTCAAAAGTAATTTTTTTACATATGCTTTTGTTTTGAACTATTGTTACTTGGTCCTAAGCTCTGGGTAGAAACTCATTCTGGATATAGGAACGGGGGGGGGGGGGGGAGAGACAACAACAACAGACTCGTTTCAAACAAAGCTTGCAGCCTACACAGAAGCCTGAAACGGAGCAGGAGTTTTATTGTCAAAACATTCCCACACAACTGCCGATTGTTAAGTGCGATCTTGCTCTTCCTGTCAAGTGCATGGGGAAGGGAAGGGAGATGCGACTAAGGGGGCCTGCTGCCTACACAGCAATATATATATATATATATACCCTGTGCCTGAGAGGAAAATAGGTACACTCGCAGCACAAGCCTGTGCCTGTTTACTCAGAAGTGAGGCCTACTCGATGAAGCTTACACCCAGGTGAAGCGGGCTCAGAACTTGCAGCCTCGTTTGACGTTCAGCGTTCAGTGGGGTTCACAGTGGGGTCAAATGAACAAGGCAAGACGCATGATGGCGCATCCCGTGTGAGAAATGCCCAAAAACGTTAATGTCAAAATAATCTTAACAATACTCAAAGCTTGTTTACTCGCTGAGGCAAATTTTTATACTTTGCATTTTTGTTCACTCCCAAAATACTAAGAGTTCCACCCAACTAAATTATTGCACTTGTGGAACAAACTTTCACCCATTCAGTAGAGTCTCCCTGTCTCTCCACCCTCCACAAACACCCTGCACCTCCCCTAGATCCGCTCTGGAGGACTGGGAGAACCCCCAGAGCAGATTTACAAGGGAGCACAGGAGGAGGAGGAGAGCAGGGTGAGGGTCCTTGGCACTCACAGAAGTTGTTCTGCGTGCACAGTGATTTCGTTGGATGCAACCGAATACATTTTCAGTCGAGAGATCTGTGGCATATTACATTTATTGTGCCATAAAAATTTAATATACCAGAGCCTAATTTGTCAGATCCATGAAACAGGGACAAAGCCCTGAACATCTTAGGCCCAGGATACCTTAAGGACCACCGTACCCCATTTGTCTCAAGCCAAGCACTGAGATCATATAGGGGAGTATTATTAATGGTCCCCCGTAGACCAGAAACATCACTCATGTCTAGTAGAAGTCATGCCTTCAATGAAGCAGACTCGACTCTATGGAACTCCCATTAGAAATCAAGCAGGCACTGTCACTCCTCAGTTTCGGAAACCGGGTTAATGCGGTTTTATTTCAGGAGGCCTTTGCAGTATGAATGTTGTTCTAATGTTTCCATTTTCTGATGTGATTTACATTTTACATTCTGTATATTGTGTGTTTTTTTGTTTTGTTTTGTTTTTGTTTTTTTGTATAAGCCACTTTGAGACTTACAATGAAAAGTGGGGCTGGGGCAGCTCTTCATCTTGTCTATGGTGTCTTTTCCTAAACATCAGGAGTCAGGGGGGAAAACCAGTGGCTGAAGAGAAGGGACTGTGGCCTTAGTGGCTGACAGTGGCTCTCAGGGAAGCCAGTTCCAAGAGTCACCCAGGGTTGCCATTTGACTTGACTGCCCCCTTCCTCACCTTCCCTTCTTCTTTTTATCTCCTCTCCCCCTGCTCACTCCAGCATAACAATTTCCCTTTAGGAAATGTTTATAGTAGTCAGGGGTCCTACTTTACAGAGGACTGTCCTGTATTTGATGGGCTGTCAGAGGATAGTCTGAATGTATCTATCAGAGGAAGGCCTGTCAGAAGATATCTGAAGGCATCCTCTGTTTGAAGGGCTGTCTAGTCAAAGTCTGCTTGAAAATAAGGGATAAAGGAAAATACACTTTTCCAAAGTAGACAGTCTTAGAAAGTATGGTATATAAAAGGAGCTGCCACCATCATGAAAACATAAAAGGCTCTCTTGGTGATACCATAGTGTCCTTTTAGAAAAAAGGCCTGGGTGCTTTTGGCGTATGATGAAGATCTTGCAGTTCACCCTCAAACATTCCCCCTGATCACTGATGTATGTGCTTGGTGTATGTGCTTGGTCACCATAGAGATAGGGAACTGTATTGCTGTGATTTTATAACCACTGTATGGCTTTATCTTTTTCTACACTGCTTTTAAATTTTTAAATATTACATGGATTATAGGTATTTTAAAACAAATGAATGAAAGGCTAGTATAAAGTGTCCCCTTCCCGCCCTACAGATGAGTATTGTTTGACCTGCAGCCCTGCAAATGTTGTTGGACTCCAACTCCCATCAGCCCCAGCCAGCATGGCAAATGGTCAGGGACAAGGGAAACAGCTGTCCAGAAACATCTGGAGAACCACAGCTTCCCCACTCCTACTGCAACAGTCTGCCTTCTCTGTGACACAGCCTACTAGCACCTGAGGTAAGATTGATGGAGCGAGACTGAGGCAGGACAGCATCTCTTCTCTAGTGGCACCAAGGTAGGTTGAGCTCTCTCTTGTCGGAAGGCCCATCCTCCATCTTTCCTCTCAACTTTCAGAAACATTGTGGAAGCAGTTCTTTTAAAACATTTTTTCTTGTCTGATCCCAACTGAGTATTTCTTTTCAGCTGCTCTGTTTGCTTTTCCTATACAGTAATTGATGTTAAGCTATAGTGTTTTATCTTTCGGCTGTTGATTTTATAATTTAGCTTTTGTAAGGAACTGGCTTTTGGAGCAGCATGAAAATGTCGGAATAAACAAACATACATAAACAAAAAGGGTTGCCAGATCTCATAGCTTGACTTGAAGTTTCTGTGGCTGCTTCTCAGGATCTCAGGTTGGGGAGTGGGGCAGAGTTAAAGGGTCTGGAGACATTATGCCTGGCTTGAGAGCTTTTGTTATTTGCTCCATCCACCTCTATTCCCTTTCGTAACCCCTTCCCTACTGCCAGACCCGTTTGGGAGCTCCCAAGTGGATCAGGCCCCAGCCCAAAGCTGCACGGTTTACATTTGGCATCAAATTTAAGCAGTATGAAATGCATCCTAAGGCTTCTGGGTGTTCCAATGCTGTGGCCATTCCACACTTGATGCAATAGGACATCAGGTGAGTGACAGGTGGGCATGGCTGGTGGGGCAGAGAACTACCTGGCCACAGATTCGGCCTTTGGGTTCCCATCCATGTGCTAGAGGGGTTGCTGGCTGCCCCCTTCAATCCAAAATCTCAGGGTCTGAGCCTCAGGAAATCTGGAAACCCTTTTCACAAACTATAAATAGGTATTTTCAGTGTAATCTGGCATGTTACTCTTTAGATTTCTTTTTGTTGTTTGGTTCCAGAACCATTAAGGTGGCAAGCTTGATTATAGGCTTTTTCTCCTCAGCACTTAAGGCTAAATGTATTTGTTAAAGGGTTGCGCATATATATATATATATATATATATATATATATATGAGAGAGAGACTTTGATTTATGAGTCCTGTACTGTAGTGTAGGCTTTAAGAAGCCCTGGCAATCATGAGACTTGTCATAAAATCATGAGGCTCTTCATAGGAGTTGACAGCTTTGGATATTTCACTTTAAATAGTCTGTGAGTCTCTTTGAGGCCTGCATTGCCATCCCCCAAAACAGGTTTGTGTGTGTGTGTGTGGGTGGGTGGGTATATATATTTTTAAATATTGTTTGGAACGTAATCAGCAAATGGCATACTAAAAGAAGCTAGAGGTTATGTACTAAATGGTTAAAGCAAATTTATCTTTCACTCTTCTGGATAATAGTTAGCTCCACAGAGTGCAATGGGACTTAATTCCAGGTTAGTATGCATAGAATTGCAGCCTAGGTGGTAGATTACACTTGAGGATGCTCATGAAAAAGCTTTCTCCTGTATCTGTGTCATATCATTTTAAGATGTTCTGAGATTTGCTGGAGCCAATCCAAACTGGACAGCAAGCTGCTGCTGGCTCGGCCCCTCTAAAGGAAGAGGGGACATTGAGATACCAGGGATAATGGGAGCCACTATGGCTGCTAGGATTCACATAAGGGAGTGAATGAGTTAGACTTAGAACTCCTGCCTCCAAAGTGCATAGAAGAACTGACATTAGATCCCAGGGACAGAGAACAGCATCTAATTAAAGGGCATTTGTCACATATCTATAATTAAAATACAAATATGTCATATGCTGTGTCTGCCTATAAATACAGAAAACAGGCAGCCAGCAAAGCCAGCTAAAGGACACCAATCAACCCTCTTATTTGTCAAAACAGAAAATGTCTTTTTGCGGGGGAAGGGAGGACCATATGAAAGGTTTTTATCAAGCTGGAAGAAATGATCCTTGGTTAGAGTGCCCATGAACCCCCCTTGGCATCTACCCACCTAAATGCAACTTCACCCTTTTATGTTGGAAGCAGGGAATCAGTGTAACTGCTCAAACAAATGCTGTCTAATATTCTGGCGTTAATAACCCAAGTCGCTAAACTCCATTGCAATATGTATGTATTTGCACAGAATCAGAAACTTGAAGGGTGATAACCATGCTGTTCATTTCATCACATAACTTATACTGTCTGCTTCATCACACTGTTATAAGAATGTATCTCAGGAATGTGACATTACAGCAGTTTTACCGATACTTTTCCTTTAGTAAAAGGAAAGAAAAATAGGAGGATCGTAGGCAAGAAAGTGATATCAGAAGCACTCTTCCTGCCCAAGGTTACCTTCTGGGGGATGTCTGCAAGAACAGCTATACTAAAGCAATAAAATAAAATAAAGTAATCTCTTTGTAGTTGCCTTGGAAAGAAGTTGAAAGAGAAGTGAAGAGAATGCTTGAGGGTTGTTCAAAACCATACTGGATCTCTCAGTGGCTTTTGATATCATTGACCAGGTATCTTGCTGGACTGGCTCATTGAGGTGGGAGCTGGAGGCACAGTGATAAAATGGTTCCATCCTACCTACACAGCTGGTTTCAGAAATGGCAGGGAGGTGGTGGAACTTCTCAGCTCCATGGCACCTGTGTAAGGTTCAATCTTGCCCCCCATGCACTTTAACATCCATATCAGAGGTGGGGAACCTGTGGCCCTTCAAGCTGTTGCTCCCATCACTCTGACCATTGGCCATGCTGGCTGGGCTGATAGGAGATGGGAGTCCAATAAGATATTGGTAGGGTTACAAGTTCCCTATTCCTGATCTACATGAAGCTGCTGGTTGAGATTCTCAGTGGACTTAGGAATGAGGTGACAACCATATGCCGATTACACCCATCTCTATTTCGTGTTTGCATCAGAGTCACATGAATCTGTGCAGGTACTGAGCTGATGTTTGGATTCAGCACTGTTGCTTGAGGCCTAGGTGTTCTCGGTGGTGAGGAGTGCCTTGGGGTGATTTGACAGCTGCAACCATTCTTGGATAAGGATTGCTTGGCCACAGTTCCCTGTGCTCTGGTACGATCCTGTTAAGATTGTTGTAATGTCTTATACATGGGGCTTCCCCTGAAGATGACTTGAAAGAACTAATTTGTGCAGAATGTGGCTGCCAGAATTTGACTGGTACAGCCAAGAGGGATCACAACTGCATTGGCTTCCTATTTCCTTCTGATCCTAGTTCAAGCTGCTGGCTGGTATCTGGATGCCTGAAGCAGCACCTCTCCCTATATCAGCCTGTCCATCCTTTAAAAGCAGCAGAGGGGGCACTTCTTCACATTCCACTGTTAGGCAAATGATATGGGGCAGGACCTTATCTGTGGTGGCCTGCTGTTTGTGGAATGCCCTTCCCCTACAGCTACATGAGAGGACAGCTATGGGTTGTCTGTTTTAATTTATAAGAAATATCAAAATGTGCTCTACATGGTAACAGAATATTACAACAGGGAGGAAAATTAAGCCAGCCAACCAGACACACACACACACACACACACAGAAATGTATATAAAGTTAAAAAAGAAAGTAAAAAAGGTAAAGGTAAAGGTACCCCTGCCCATACGGGCCAGTCGTGTCCGACTCTAGGGTTGTGCGCCCATCTCACTTAAGAGGCCGGGGGCCAGCGCTGTCCAGAGACACTTCCGGGTCACGTGGCCAGCGTGACGAAGCTGCTCTGGCGAGCCTGCACCAGCGCAGCACACGGAAACGCCGTTTACCTTCCCGCTATAAAGCGGTACCTATTTATCTACTTGCACTTAAGGGTGCTTTCGAACTGCTAGGTGGGCAGGAGCTGGGACCGAACGACGGGAGCTCACCCCGCCGTGGGGATTCGAACTGCCGACCATGTGATCGGCAAGCCCTAGGCACTGAGGTTTTACCCACAGCACCAGCCGCGTCCCTAAAAAAGAAAGTAAAAAGTCTATTTAATAAATACTAACTTTCTTATTGGATAGGTCAAGTTTCAGTATTTGTACAATATTGGATCTACCAATCACATGGATAAGGAAGCTGATAAATAAAAAGCCTCACAAAACAAGTAAAACTAAGAAAATCTATCTGACATGTGTTATAAGAAACACAAAATCAAAATCATGGTCAGAAGAGCTTATGCAAGTCAGCCAATCGGTGATTAGCAAATAGTTAGTAACACCCTCATAAAATTGGGGAAAGGGTTATGTCCTACCATCACCTGATTTTTATTCAAAAAATTATTAAACAGGTTCCATGCACATTCAAATTTGTTAACCCTTTGTTTTCTCTGTCTAACCCAATTAACCAATGTAATGATAACATTGTTGTCATTTTGGTATTAAGTGAAAAGTTGTCTGTTTCAGCTTTTTAGGTTTTTTTTAAATGAGCAAATGTTTTAACCTTCTCCTCTGTTAAGCTGTTTTTAGCTTTTGTTTGCCAGTGTTTAAAACAAATTCAACTGATTTTTTTTGTAAAAAAAATATTATAATTATATTGTTCCCCCATCGTGGTATCAAAATCAATGAAGGATGGGGTATGAATCATATAAACAAATAAGTAGTTAATTGGTGGAAAGCATTAGTGAAGACACAGTTGCCAAGCATATAGAACAGGTCTTGGTGAAGAAGAATCAGCATGGCTTCTACAAAGGAAAGGCTCCATCTTGCTAACCTTTTACAACACTTGGAGAGTGTCATTTAGTAAGTTGATAGGGATGGTCTAATAGGCACAGTGTACTTGGACTTTCAAAAAGGTTTTGATAAACCTCCTCACCAAACGCTCCTGAGTAAATTTAGCAGTCATGGAATAAGAGGGCAGGCAGGACTGGCATCGGGGTAAGGGTTGTTGTGTACCTTCCTAGACCCACATCCCTGCAGTGAGGCCACTGCCATGCCCTAAAGACTCCTAATTCTGCTACTCATTCTCTTCGTGCGCTCTCTCTCTCTCTCTCTCTCTCTCTCTGTGTGTGTGTGTGTGTGTTGGAAACAATTTTAATGTACTTTTAATAGGTATGTAACAAGGCAAGACAATAAGATCACTGTAAAGAAGGGTTGTGTCTACCATTGTTCACTTGCTGACTCCTGGCATGTAGGCCTGCTTTTCTCCTGCTGGTTGGTTGTGTGCATTGGGCCCAGAGGAAGAGAGCAAGTGACTGGGCAACGGTGCCTCAGAGAAAGGTAGGGAGCCCACAGAGAGAGGGCCCTCGCTGAGACCATCATGCCCAAGCAGGGACCCCAAACCTGGAGCTGGCATTGAGAACAGGTCCTCTTATGGAACCAGGTCTGGCTAAAGAACAGGAAGCCATGATCAGGGATAAGTGGACTGTTCTTACAAGGGAGGGATGTAAGAAGTGGGATCCTCCATTCAAAACCTCCCCAAGTGCACAGTGCTGTTTGTACCATTTGATTAAGTGCCCCCATTTGATTAAGTGCAGTCTTCTCTTAATCCCTTGGTTTGAATTTTAATTCATTTTCAGTTAATCTTTGTACTTATTACATCTGTAAGTCCATACATCTTTGTACCTATCATACCCATCAAAATCAAGAGATTTTGAAAATGTGTCTCTACAGCCTTGACACTTTTTTTAAAAAAAAGATTAAAGCATATATTCTTTAGAAATCTACATTCAGCACTTCCTGACATTACTTCTTGTGTCCTGTTTAATCAGATGCCTTTGTACGGGGTTATCAGCCTTCTGCACAGGGTCAGCAGTGCTATCAGAGTGAAGCAATCGCCTTAGCCATCAAAATTTGGGTGCCATTGAATTAACCTGGGCATCAAATATCAACTATATTTTACAGTGAGGGTGTGGCTCTTCCATCCCTGTCCTTTTTCTGTGGCTTCACCTAAGTCTATGCATTATATATCCACTGCAAAGATCTTTCTTTCTACTGCACGACAGCCACAAGCACCATGTATATTTAGAGTCTAAATTTTAGTCAGATACTTTTTTGTTTCTTTCTTGGCTTTCTGTTTCCATTCCTCCCACTGAAGAAGGAATTGATAGCAATTCCCCACCGTGGAAGCTGAGTTTTGGCACCTCTGTTTTTCTTTGAGCACAAAGGAAGACTGTGGGTGCATAAAACAGCTGATGTTGATGGAGCATTACGAGATATTTTCTGCAGAGTAAACATGCTTCCCAAGACTAGGAAAGGGATCCCTTATGTTTACCGCAGCGGGGTAGGGGAACAATATTCTTTGCACATTCCCTCCGCAGCCCTCTTGCCCTTTCCTATTCAGGAGAAGACTGACTCCCCTGCCTGGTGATGTTCACTGCCCCTTCTTATTATGGGAGGCACACTCTACTCACATTGTTCTCCTGAACTACCCACCAATTAGGAGCAACAAATGATCTATTTATATGCACACAATTCAGAGGAATAGACACACTTGCACAAAGCGGAGACCACACACAAGCGCACACACATATATACACAACAAACTAGCACAAACAGGAGACAGGGTCTGCTTCCTTAATTATCTCCTGGAAGCCAGAACAATTAGAAGTCTGCTTTTTCCCCTCCTTTTATTGTTCTTGGCAAAAAAAAGGTTAATTAAACTCTGAAAATACCCTTCCCCCCACCAAGCATGAGACTGTTAATTTTCTCTTTATATTGGTATTTAATTAATTCCTGCAAAGACTCTGACTATTTTTTATATAATTTCTCCCTTTGTTTCCTTCCTTTCCTCCCTCTCCCCCCTCTCTCTTTCACTCTCTCATTGTTAATCCTCCCATATTCAGGGTTTTCCCCCTCCCTCTTCTGTCTTCCCCAGATTTGAAATTCTATTACCATTTCAGAAGGCAGGCGTTTGAAGAGAAAATTGAATACCCGTCCAGTCTTGATAAGAAGGGACACTTGGTACTAGCAGCAATTTGTGCAGCACCCCCCCTTTTTTGCAAAGACCCCATTCCTCCATTCCCATTCATAATGCTTGTAATGTGTAAGGGAGAGAAAATTAAAAGGTGTGTGTGTGTGTGTGTGTGTGTGTGTGTTGGGAAGAGGAGGTGATGGGGTGGTGGTGTGGGCTGAAACGGAATGAATTGTCACATCTCTCTTTGAATTAGCATTCCCTGTCTCCTTTCTTTCCATAGTAAATGTGTCATGGCAACAAGGCGTTGTACTTCTGCCTGGTGCTCTGTGAATAACATATTGTGGCTTCTATGACAAGCTTTGGAGGGATCTTCCTGCACTTTCACTGGTCCAAATACTCTCCTCCTCTTCTTTCTCTCTTGCACACACTTTTTCTGTTACTGGAAAGGCTTCCCATCTCTCAGGCACACACCTGGAATAAACAGCACTCTGTAGCCAGGGCTGACCATTTCTTCTCCATTTGTGCAGGGAGGTAGTTGGTGCGGGATTTTGAAGGATCCAGAGGCCCTTGAACCATATTCCGTGGCCTCCTGCACCTCCTCTTCCTCCTCCTCCTCTGAATCAGGGCTCCCCAAATCCATCTGTATTGATATGAACACAGGCATTTTCTCTTGCCCTGCTAATTTCACACTACATTCCTGTATGCCTAGTTATTCTGCCCTTGGTGTTGCTTGGGATTTAATATTATAACTCTTCTGCAAATAGAAATTGCATTTGTTTGTAATGCTTTAGCATTGAGTGGGGAGCCTACGTGTTGGGCGCATAATTCCCATCTTCCCTGACTTTGACCATGCTAGCTGGGGCTGAGGGGAGCAGCCACATACAGTTGCCAAAGAAAGAGGACCAAAGAGGGTATATTTGCATAAGATGCCGTCTGTCCTCAGTTAAAGCTATGCTCAAGGCGGCTTACAACATGAAAAGATTTACATAATCACCAGTGCTATTTTTCCAGAAAAAGAAGTGCCGAAACTCAACATGAACTCTGGGTGAAAAAAAAGCCCTGATAATTACAAACATAACAAAAGTAGTCATGAACAATAAATGAAACACATCAAAATGTGCATAACCACGTTACATGTATAGATTCAAATTCAGGAATAATTACTATAATTTAAATAGAACCACATCTCAGTAGAGTGGGGAAGACTGTGGCCAGGTGCCTGCCTGCTCAGTCTGCTGTCTAGTTAATGGGAACGTCAGGACCCCTCTTGCTTGCCCTTCTTGGGGTTATTTATTTTTTCAGCCAGGCTTGGACCAGACAGCCCTCCGAAAAACAGGACACCTGCAGACAGAGGATTAACCTCTGGCCATCTTTCCACTAGAAGCCTGTCCTCTGTAAAGTGGTCCACCGAGCCAACTTTACAAGAGTCTTTGCTCAGGGAGGAAACCGGGCCCATCTTCCTGGTGCTCTCAGGCCAAATATGTCACAACAGGTACCCTTGAAGGAGAGCAGCAGTGTGCACATGATGTCTCTCTGGATTTACAGTTTTTAGTTAAATGTAAAGCTTTCTTCACTTTGTGGATGCATGCTAGTGGAAGTGTTGTATGATAGGTAGTATAATAGGTAGACCCAGCCTACGCAGCCTTTGACCCCCCTGCAAGGCAAACACAGTCCATGGATGAGTTGGCTTTGGCTTGTTGATTCACAGGTTATGCACTGGACATTTTCCATGTGCTGGACAGACGCATAGCATTCCAATGAAAGGAGTGAGTAATTAACAAGCATCTATTTTTTGTTATCAACAATTTTCTTATAATAAAACACATATCAATACATTATACAAAATATTGTGCGGAATACAAGAATAACAAAAGGCATGTATCATAACCAAATGTTTTCTTAGCACCTGCCAAAGCAGGTTTTTTTAATAAAAAAAACAGACTATTGTTATTAAAACACAATAAAAGCATATAATTTACAGTTTAAAAAGTGTGTTGTTAAGCTGAGAGAGGCCATAAAGTTTGTAACCTTTTCCAGAACTTCAAGTCCCACATTTTTAAGAGCTGGTCCTAGGATATTTAGAGGTGTTTTCACACATTACAGTAAGCTGGTGTACAATCTGTGTACATACGATAAATAGTTGAGCTGTATAGTATTCACATGTAACATTCAATGAGTGTACCATCTCTGTACACAACAGTTCGGCCATACAAATCAACAAGGGTGCACTCTTTGTCATAAACATTTATACTTATGTACACAGCTTGCACATATATTCAGTATAACATGTGAACAATCTGGAAAGCTCAAATGAAAGGACCTCCTTAGGACCGTGAATTGCATACACACAGAATTTTGAACTGGGTTCAACATTAATTGTTCCAACAATGTTGGTGTTCATTTCATTTCTTTGTGCATCATTTGGTCCCATCCACATGGTTTTTCTATTCATATGTTTCCACAGCAGTGTGGGAAGAAGCCACAGAGAAATGCCACCCATATTTCTCCAGTGCTGTCTTAGGTAGCCTCATGACATGAACTCTGATGCAACAATTGCAGGATCCCTGTGGCACCAAACAGCCTGATCCACTGCAGCTTTGATATAAATGCAGACTCTGCCAGCTAGGCAGCTTGAGTGCCACTTCCATTGTTGGGTGGATATATTGTGATCTTGGAAGTTGCCCTTAAGCTGTTTCCTCAGAATATCTGGGAGCTTTCTTAGTGTAAGAAGAACACTCACATTTTTGCTTTTGTCAATGCAATAAAAAGCAGATTGTGTGGTCAGGGAAACTATACAGTATTAAAGTTTCAATTTAAATTGCAATTTAAGAAAGAGGAAGTATATTTGCAATTTTAAAGAAACAAAACTTTGGACAATCTCTGGTGAGTGTAAATATGGAAGAATCGCTCTCCCTCTCTCTCTTAGAAAGTGCTTTTTAGGGGCTACATCTGGTCTGCAGCTTCTCCCTGGTTCCATACAGCAGCCTGCTTGCTAATTGCTTGGATTATTTGCCTGGTAGTGCTTGTCATAAGAGTCTAGCCACGTGGAGGGCCTGTGCTGTCCTTTGCTGTTTTGACATTGGCTCAGTCATGAGACTCTTTCCCTACATCCAAGAGCTGCGTTTCCACCTCTTATTTCCCTGCTAACAGCTTTCTCCCCAAAGGGAGCACATTAGGGAAGTGAGAAGTTCACCCTGACTGCACCGGCTGGGAGCACACACAACAAGCTACCAAGTCACGTTGTTTTTGTTTTTGCTGTTGCCGCTGATCAGCTCTCAGCGAAGGGCCTTCCATTCCTGCTGCACATGCTTTCTCTAACTTCTCCTTTATTTGCTGGGATCTCATCAGTGAGAGGCAGCTGTCGATTCAGCCAGCAAAATTGTCAGGCCCAAAGGAGAATCAGGGCTTCAAATCCCACTCTTGGTTTCTGCTCATAACCCAACAGGTGGCTCTGTGGCTGCTGTTTGCACCCTTCCTTAAATGTTTCCTGTGACATTGTAGTGGTTGTGAAAATGTGTGAAACAAGGGGTGGCATTGAGCTAGGGCTGTGCACACATTACTGACTTTAAATGCAGCTAGGTTGTTGTTTTTCTTAATTCAGGTTGAAGCTGGTTTGAGGAAGTGTGTCAAAACACAGTATTTCATTTTTTTAAAAAAGACAGGTTATATATGGAGTGTGTCTATCATGCGTACACTGCTTCCCAAACCAGTGGTGGGAACATACCGGATGCAGAGTAAACAGGTGTGTGTACACAGCCTAAGAGTTACTCAGTATACACCCACTGAAATTAATGAATGTGACTAAGTTAAGTCCGTGAATTTCAATGAGTGATATTCAACTAAGTTTTATTCAGAATAGACTCACTCATATTATGCAGCATGACTAAGTTAGGTTCATTCATTTCAGTGGGTCTGCTCTGAGTGAAGCTTCATTGAATACCACCTGATTATTGCCAAAGACCTTGCACATGATAGATTGGTTGGCATCTGTCTGTCTCAGGAGACAATGGAGGAGGGGGCCTTTGGTAGTGAAGTCAAACTGCAGGAAGGTTTTGCACATGCTGGAGAGAAATAATTTGTTGCAGCTGGAGCAGATGAAGGCATCCAGTTGTGCTGCTGCAGATGCACCATGGCATTTCTTCTTTCTGTACTCCTCTCAGTGGTCATTCTTCCTCTGGTCACTGCTATGGATGCACGACCTGACTGTCTATCTCCAGGCACTGCAATTGTCTGCAAGGGTGGGGTTGATGTTGCCAGCCTTCATGTCATGTTTGTAGACATCTTTGTGATGCCTGAAGCCAGCTCCCTGTAGAACACATCCTTGTGGATCCTGTCATCTATGTCAAGGCAGCATAGACATTGCTGAGATAAGAGTGCAAACATGTTGGGAATATGGGCTTGGGAGAGCACATCTTTTGTCTACTTGGGTTCCACCATAACCGGCAACCTCTCCATCAACACTGAGCTGGACAAGCATATTGGCAAGGCAGCTATGGCGATGGCTCGCCTCTCTAAAAGGATACGGGAAAATGCAATGCTAACATCCAATACTAAGATGAAGGTCTACCAAGCTTGTGTGCTGAACACGCTGCTTTGTGAAAGTGAGTCATGGGCAGCTTAGAACCACCAGGAGCGATGCCTCAACGCCCTCCACATGCGCTGCATCCAGAAGATTCAAGACGAAATGTCAGGACCCTGTGTCCTGGCTTATCTACCAACCTGTCACTGAAGACAGCCATCCTTGACCATGAGCTGAAAATGCTCAACACAGATGTTGCCGCTCTACAGGAGACCAGACTCGCTTCAAATGGCTGCTTCTGAGATAAGAACTACAACTTTTCCTGGCAAGGAAAGCACCCAGAAGAACCACGTATTCACAGTGTAGGCTTCTCAGTGAGGAACGCCCTTCTGTCTGCCATAGAACCACTGATCAAGGGCTCAGAATGCTTGCTTTTCCTCCGCCTCTCAACCACCTCTGGTCCCGTTAACGTCTTGACCATCTACACTCCCACTATGTGCACATGATATAGAATTACATAAATTATGAACCAGCAATGGACCAGTACAGAATATTTTTTCTTTTATTTTCTTTTGCAAGCATCCAATTTTCCAGTATCTGCTACCCTCTCAAGGATGAGCAGATCTTCAAAACAGAGCACGGAGTTAAAGAAATTGCTTTCCCAAGGCCAAAGCAAGAAAAGGCATCAGTGCCAGAAACTGAACTCAGTCCCTTTTTGTCTTGTGATGGCTTCATAACCACATGAGCACCATTTCCTCAGTCCCCTTCCCCCTCCCCAAATCACATGCTAAGGGAGTGGGAGAGATGAGCTGCTGGCAAGACTCCCTCGCCCACTTCCCCATTTTTAAGGGAACTTGGGCCAGCGGAAGGCTCTGTGAAAACAACCTGCCTGGTGTGAGCCCATTTCTGAGCTGGGAGGGAAGGAGTGAGGGGGAGACAGATGGCTCCCTGAACAGCCGCCAAGATTCTAGGGAAAGGTTCCTCAAGAAAACTGGCAGATACAAGTAGCTGTCCTGCCTGTGGGGATGATTTTTCTAATCCTGGAGAGATGTACAGAAATACGTTAGTCCAGTCCCGGAGTTAGTGCCTGCTTGTATTTGAAAGAAGCACCTTTTAAAAATTAAATAAAATCCTAAGTTAACAGGTGGACACACCCCCACAGAGTCTTTACTTTTTTCCAACTTTGCCATGGAAGGTAGCTGTGCATGCCAAGGGACAAGTGCTTTAGTAATGCATTTTGAGCCCAAAGAGATTGATGCGTATGGTTGGCTTGTTAAGCGACACTTGTGACAGGTGTCCTGTAGGATCTGGTTGGTAGTGTACGTGAGGGGTCTACAGGGCCAGGTGAGATTGCTTGTGGTTTCCACTGAGTCCTGATGGAGTTAATGGTGGGTCAACTCTATTCCTCTTGATTCAGAATTGGCTCAATATTTCTGAGCTTTCTTGGAGACTATTAAAAAAGTTCTCTTCTGGTTCATAATGCTTGTACCTTTGTGCTGGTAGTGCTGTGCTCATGTGCATTTCCTGCTGGGAACTGCAGATCCTAACACCAATCGCAGAGAGCTGCTGTCAGAGGCTCAGGAGCAGAAGAGCAGGGGAGAGAGCAAATAGAGAGCGGAGGAGAGGAATCAGAGGGGAGCGTAGGGGAATATGACAGTGGACCGAGAGATTCCATGAGCTTCTCCAGCGAATCTGAAGATTCCCAGGAGGGGGCGCCTATGGTAAGGGCGAGGCGAATCCCAGAGGGGACGATCCATAAACAAGGAACCAGAGGGGAGTCCCAAGGGAGTAGCGGAGCTGTAGGGCCAGTTCCCCCACCAGAGCACAGTGGGGGGGAAGAGTCACGTGAGTCAGGACCAGCTTCTCCTCCATCGGGGAGTGGGGAGACGGAGGGAAGGCCAGGTCCAGCTAGCCTCCCCGAAAGGGGGAGCAGTGACACAAGTGTAACGGTCAGAAGGAAAGTGGGAGGCTGCGCGCGCGCGCCAAGTTCAAATGTGGAGGAGCGCGGGACAGCAGAAAACCCGGATTGGGAGCCAGGTCCTAAAGCCCGAAAGAGGGGGGGGGAGGAGTCGGGAGAATCAGCGTCAGAAGAATCTCGGAGGGCTGAGACTCCGACTAGCAGAAGGACCCAGAGAAAGAAGGAACAGAGGAAAAGGTGGAGTAAGGCTAGAATCGTAAGCTGGTGTCAGGGGGGAGGAGATTCAGATGGGAGTTCTACGGTCTGACGGACAGATGTAGCGTTGCACGCTGCGCGTCTAGAAATGAGACTGAACTTCAATAAAGACTTTTAAACTTGGGCAAGGAGCAGCGTTGGTCTTGTGTGAGCTGGGACCTTGGGCAGCGCTGACAGCTGCTTTCAAATTCACCCTGCTACCACCACCTCCTGCAGTAGCAGAAGGTGTGGTGAGGCAGAAGTATAGACCTCCCCTCTCAACACCAACATTGCTGTAGCTTACCTCAGTTGGGGTGGGGCAGGGGGTGGGGTGAGGTCAACACCGCACAGATGCACCGTGGAGTCAATCCAGCACTCCCAATCTTGCCGCTGCCTTGCCCCGCCCTGCAGCAATGCTGATGTCAAGAGAGTGGCTCTGCCTCATCACATCAGTTGCTGCTAGGAATGAGATAATATTTTAGATCTGAATTGGAGCTAGCAATTGAGGGAATTGGAGCTAGCAATATGAGGAAAAATATTTGCAAGGAGCAATCAAGAACAAACTCAGTTAGGGGGAAGACTGCTCACCAAGGAAAAGACTGTGGTGGGTGGTCTGGGTGCATAGTTCACCACAATCCAAAAGAGTTTCATTGAGAGTAAGGACTTGAACATTAAATTATGTTTGCACATGCCTCTGAAAATCTGCTGGGTTTGTAGATCATATCGTTTCACAGCAATCAATGAGAATTTTTTTGAGAATCAGGTGGGGTGGAGCTACAGCAATAGCCACTTGACCCCAGCATTGCTGCCACTTACCAGAAAAGAGAGGCAGGGGCATCTGAGGTTTGAGCTGTGCAATTATGCACCAGTGGGAGCATCATATCACTGCTGCTTTGGCAGTGGCGTAGCGTGGGTTGTCAGCACCCGGGGCAAGGCAAGTAATTTGCGCCCCCTAACCCGTGGATTTGCGCCCCCTAACCCATGGATTTGCGCCCCCTAACCCGTGGATTTGCCCTAACCCCCAGATGTTGCGCCCGGTGCGGCCGGCCCCCCCTGCACCCCCCACGCTACACCACTGTGCTTTGGTCCTCCCTGTCCTGATATGCAGTGACACTGCAGCCAGGAGGCTATTGTTTCAGCTCTGCCCCGTCAAGAGCTAACATTAAAGGACTTTTCCACATGGACCTACAAAGCAGCTTGGTCAGCCTGAGCTGGTGGAGCATAGTGGCTAAAAGACTGAGCCATGAATCAGAAAACCTCAGCCAACATGCATGTCCTTTGGATGACATTCCCCCTTAAATGGAGCCTACCAAACAAGGCTAGCAGTGGCCGCACTAGAGACTTCTACAGTCGTGGTGCCGGGGGGGGGGGGGGACTTGTCTTGCATCCTGGGGGTAAGGCTTCTGCTGAATCCTATAGCTCCTCAGCTTTTATTACAGGAGTCTGTAGTAGAAGAGAAGAAGAAGAAGAGTTTGGATTTGATATCCCGCCTTTCACTCCCTTTAAGGAGTCTCAAAGCGGCTAACATTCTCCTTTCTCTTCCTCCCCCACAACAAACACTCTGTGAGGTGAGTGGGGCTGAGAGACTTCAGTGTGACTGGCCCAAGGTCACCCAGCAGCTGCATGTGGAGGAGCGGAGACGCGAACCCGGTTCCCCAGATTACGAGACTACCGCTCTTAACCACTACACCACACTGGCTCTTAGTACTTAGTACAGTACTGTACTTAATTCTCCTTGCATCATCTCTGCAAGAGTTATCCCCATTTTATAGATGAGATATATTTACCTGCCTAAGATGTGAATCGACCCAGATCTCCTATTTGTTCCTTATCCATCTAAGGACTTTTCACACCTTCAGGATTGTGTCTGGTGTCCTCTTTTCTGACGTCAACAAATTATTCTGATGGTTGCGACATTACCGAAATTATGGGCTCTGTACACACAACCAGGACTTGCTGCCTTTTGCAGAGAACCTGTGCATGAACAGTCTCTATGCACGGAAGCTTTATTTGGGCCTTCAGAGGAATGCACAGAAGACAGGACAGTGGGCAAAATTCCAGTCTCCCCTCCTTCCCTCCTCTGTGATCACTGAACAAGTGAAAAGGGCTTTAGAAGTCTGGTTTGAAGGAGGCTTGAGGGCACTTCTTTCTCTCACTGTAAACACTCCTGTACATGAGCAAGATTATGTAGAAGGTCACTTTATGTTTCTACTTGTATATTAGTAGGTAGATGAGTGTACGCATGCATGTGTATAGATGCACGCAGCAGAGGAAAGTTTTTTTTTAGCACTATATGTCTATAAAGCAGGATGAGATTATATGCATGGTCCGATTTACAGAAAGGCGTGTTTATATGTACAAAGGTATATGTGCATGTGTTTGACAGAGACTGTGTACATGTTTCTATGTGTATGAAGGAAAATAAGTGGTTTGTGGAAGAGGATGCAAATGTTTATCACTTTAAATGTGCCAGAAATCTATTCTAGTCTTTGACCAGCAGATGGCAGTCATGCCTCCAGAGAAAGCCTTCATTGCAATCAGTCCCCAACAGTCCTTATCTTGTACTTTGCCACTCTCCATTTGTCCATTTCCCGTCCCTTTGTCTGGCTTCCCCCCTCCGCATCACACCTGCTCTCCCTTTTGGAAGCCCTGTCCTGCGGAAAGACGCCCGACTCCATTCTTATGCCTTAGAGCTGCAACCCCCAAGGCACTGATTTGATTGTTTTTTTTGCGTGCTATTGCAAAGGCAGCCTTGCTCAGTCAGGGTGAGCGTATCAGTTCTGGAAGCAGCCAAAAGAGGCCTCTTTCTAATTGCAAATCAACCTTGATTACTGCATCATTTCAATTCCGCAATGTATCTACAGCAGGTTATTAGATTTTTAGTATTGAATCCATTCGTAAAATGTAGTAATAATGATTGTTTGAAGTGGGATGGAGAGAAAAATTATATTAAGAAAGCAAATTGGAAAATTGAAATCAGTTGCAGGTATTCATAATACGATCTCCCATCAACCCAACTCCAATTATTGCAAAAGCACATTAACAACACCCTTGAACACAGGAGCCTTTCAGAGACCTCTGCCAACATATTTTCAGATACCCTTCTAAAAAAACCCAAAACCGTGAAGACTAGACTCTTGCACTTGAATAGACTGAAAGTCTGCGCTAGTTACCAGAGTACATCAAGGAAGAAGAATTGCTTTGACCACTAAAACAGCGCTGGGTAGCTTCAGATGTTCATGAGGGTTTGTTATCTCTGTTTTAGACCACTTTGGCTTTAATGCTAGCATTAATTATTCAGTCTTGAGAAGCAGGGTGAGGTGTCCAGCGCTGCAGGTGTTTTTACACGCCAGGAACTACCTTGCCTTCCCAAGAGTGTTCCGTTATGGACATTGCTAATTGATCACATCAAATATTAAAGTGACTAATACCCCCTTCCAAGATCCCAGCTATGACTCAACAAGACACTGTCCCTGAGATGACTCAGCCTCAGTATTTACATAATGTCAACCAGATGTCATAAAAAAGGATCTGGTGTTCTGTGAGATGTTTTCAGGATGCAGGCATGCTCAAGGGAGCTGTTGTCCTAGTCAAGATGGTTTCCATCTCACTTTTGGATATGATGCTGAAAAAGAAAGGGGAGTTTGCTGGTGATCGCACTGATATTTGGGCAAGTTCAGGAAAAGGATTTGCATTGCCTCCAAATCTACTTGCAGTTGCTTCCATGCCTTGACCCTCCTGCCTGTTAATGCTGTGTAAGCAATAGTCCCTCTTCCTGTTTTTAGTATCTATGTGTCTCTGTTCTTACCCCTCATGAGAATGGGCCTGATAGACCCTTTAAGACTGCTCCTTCTTGAGCCAGATAATTGACCATAAATTCCGACTGACCACTGGTTTTTCTTCCTGCGCCCACTGGGCCAACATGTGCAATGATACCTCATTGTATGAAACGATGAATCACGAAAGATGCTCTAGGACAGAAATGGGGGACCTGTTTCCCTCCAGGTGTTGCTGAGCTACAACTCCCATCACCCCTGACCATTGGTCCTCATGTTGGTGGGAGTTAGAGTTCAACAGCATCTCGAGGGTCCACTGGTACCCCATCCCTATTTTAGAATCTACTGGCGTGCCATGTGGAGACATGTGACTTCTAAGGTACTGTTAAGAAAGGCCTGCTGTAGATTCCATCTGTTCTCTCACAGGGACACTTGCCTGTCTTATTTCTTGTTTCATCATCACCCAGAGCCATCTTGGAGGTTCACAGAGCCTGCTGCTATTAGCCAGCTACTTGTCTCTGCTTTAGAAATATGGAACAAATAGGCAGCATTAGACCAATCGTAGCCTGTACTAATAAGATCCCAGGGTAAGAAGAGCACTAAGCAAGAAATGTGTCTTCAGGTTTCTTCTGCTTGCTTTGATTAAACATGACTCTGCTTTTCTGTTACTGATAAAGAAAACCTATCTTTTAAAGCACAAATATCTTAGCCTGTGATTGTGCTGAAAATAGGCGGCCTACCTACAAAATTTTAGCCCCATTGCTATTATCATCTTTCAAAATGAGGAAGGGGAATGATTGAGCTTGGAGAAACCCCTATGCTATCATATAATCTGGGAGACATGAGACTCCTAATTCATTTCAAGATTACTTCTGAATAAGGTTATTGACTGTCCAGGAGTGAAATGCACAGTAAAATGGTTGCAGACATTACCCATGGGAGCTGTAGGTGCCCCTTGTAAAATATGGTGATCATAGCAGGGTGCCCAAGTGCAATGGAGGAAAACCCTTTTGCATCTTTAATGGTCGTGTAGAAGAGGGTATTTCACAGTGCCACTTGCATGGGAAGCTGAAGAAATTCCTTCTTGCATACATCTCCTAATGGCATAGAAACTCTTCTGCCTCTGGCCATATGGAAGCTGCCTTGCACTGAGTCAGCCCACAGGTCCATCAAGCTCAGTATTGTCTTCACTGACTGGCAGCAGCTTTCTTGAATTTCAGGCAGGTGACATTCCCAGCCCTGCCTGGACATGCTGGGCATTGAGCCTGGGACCTTCTGCATGCGGTGCAGGTGCTCTGCCGCTGAGCTACAGAGCTTCCCCAACCTGGTTAAGAGCACAACCTGGTATTGGAGCCCATTTAATAATCACAACTGCACTGCTGGTGTTAAAAAGAGAGAGAGAGGAGGTTGGCTCGTGCTTTCAGAGCAGCCTGCCTTTTGTGACGGATGCCAAGTGTGATTTGTTCATAGCTAGGATGGAGGCTGAATAACATTCTTTGTTGCTGCCGCTGCTAGAAGTGAGTCGTATTCTGTTGCGGATTGGGCTTTGTGGAGCCCATCTCAGAACCTCGGCTGATCTGAAAGGGTCATTCCCAAGGCAGAAGGATAACAATTGGATTCGGATCAGAGTGGAGCCAACAATCCTGAAGCAAGAACCTGGCATGGCTTTGCAGGGTCCCCCTTGAGCCTTTGGGCATCTTGAAGCATTCCTTCCTTCTCTCTCCCTCTCTCCCTTCCCATTGTAACCTGCCCATTGTGCTGGGCATTCAGAACAGGTTTTACTGCTAAAGCTGCCAAGCCCTTGGATGTGGTATTCTCTCTCTCTCTCTCAACCCCCCCTCCCATCACTCCATGCAGAATGCTGAATAAATCAAGATGGTTTGGACTGAGCTGAAGTGAAATATTCCTTGTTTCCTTGCCCAGATTTGCTGTTTCCTTCCAGCTCTGAGGCACTGGCCCATATTGCACATTTGAATTTAAAAGCAGACATGCACTTGGGCTTTTTTCCTTTTTTTAAAAAAGAACTAATGAAATGGGATTGGGGTGGAGAGAGAGAGACAAAGAGAGTGAGAGCCTTTTTTTAAAAAAAAGACTTCTAGCTCCTGTGTTGTAGCCACTTTCCGCGTACTCTCTCATTAATAGGGAATGTAAACCTTTTGCAAACTTTGCCAAGCAGAGCAAGGAGCTTTTGATTGGCGCCTGCTCCTGGGGAGCATAAGTGATTCAGCCAGGTGGGTGAAGAGTGGTGAAGGCAAGACGAGCGAGTGGGTTGCGAGAAGCAGAGGAGGGGAAGAAGAGCTCCACGGTGAGGCCATCCCGCTGCTTGTTTATGCTTTTACCAGCCGAAGGAAACAAGTGTGGTTTAGGAGTCTGGCTGGAGCACTGCGTTTGCTGACCAATTGGGCGAGGGCGGGGTGAGTCATTTTCTTCCAGCCAACTGTTCTTGTTTGCCATTATAAGCACTTTACATCAGCAATCAGTGCTAAGTGTGCTTATTTTATTTTCTTGTCTAATGGCTGGAGTTAGATCTTCTTCCTGGTCTGTGTCAGCATTAAGGCTTGGGAGTCTTGGGACTGTTCCATGTGAGCTTCGAAATATGTTTGACCTGTTTGCTCTACAAAACCAAGCAGCTGTTCCGCTCTCACCCTACAGCCACCTAATGATGTTTGTAGCATTAAGGCAGGATCTGTAGGGAAAGATTATTGCTCTGCTGCAGGAACCACGAGTGTGTGGCTCCCCATACTATTGCTGCACAGCGGCTGATGGGAGCTGTTGTCCAAACACATCTGGAGACTCACAGGTTCTCTACCTCTGCTCCACTGCGTTTGATGTTAGCCACATAGGATCATTGCATGATATGCCTGCTTGTTTAGACAGGTATGAAATTTGAAAAGCAAACTGGAGGGGAATGGGCAAGTGGACACGTCCTTTGATCACCTGTACCTATTTGGGCTCCATCATTTCACAACTTATGAAAAAAATAATAACTTCTTGTATGCAGAGTTGCTCAGGAATTCTAAGAAGCCCAAAATTCAGAACAGTTTTGAAATCAGTGATTTTAATCAGTGCAGTTTTTAAAAAGATTCAGTCTGCCATCTTGATTTAAAACAATGTTCGATTGTATCCAGTCAGTGGGAAGAGAGAGGGAAAGTCCTGTTGTGCTTGCAGGAGTCCTTGTGCTGTCTTCTGTCTTGTGTTAGCTCAGGGTTTCCCAAACTTAGGTCTCCAGCTATTTTTGGACTATAAGTCACATTACCCATAGCTAGCAGGACCAGTGGTCAGAGATGATGGGAATTGTAGTCCAAAAGCATCTGGAGACCCCAGTTTGGGAAACCCTGGGTTAGCTGAATCTGCCCTGCTCCTTTGTTTTCAGTCTGTGCATGTCCCATAACTTCCTGCTGAAATCCTGCAGCTTTCCATACAAAGAATACTGTCATTTATCCCCTTTTTATCCCACTTTTGATGAACTATAACTCAAGAATGGCCCTGCAGACAGCAATAATGAAATAACTATGGGGAAGCATTGCAGAAACACGAATGAAGTAGATTGATATGTGAACGGTCCATTATAAATCCACTCCTAAAGCACTATTGTTATACCAATGACATGCTGCAGAATACATGCATGGCAGGGGAACCCACCAGTCTGGAGAGCCCTACATCACAGAACTTTCAGTCTACTGCTTTCTTGCTTTTTGTTTTCTTCCATTCTTCTATTTCCACTCATCCTCTGGTCTCTCTCCTCAGCATCTTCATCCTACCGGCTTCACAGCCCCAATTCTGCCATGAAGCTCATTAGGTTATCTGGGGCCATTAGGAGGCCTCCATCGCTCAGCCTCAGTGGGTTGCTCCTGAAGAATAACCTCAGGTTGACAGGCATGGAGTTCTTGTAGCAAGGGCAGGATACAAATAGGATAAATACATACATATTATGTGGATATGTGCATTTCTACTTCATTTATCCTTTCATTTATCTTACTCTTCCTCTTCCATTGCATTCTTCTTTCATTTGTTCTCTTTCTCCCTTTCTTTTCTTTCTTCCCATAAACACATGTGTGCTCTCTCTCTCTCTCACCCACACCCACACATGCACACACACCCAGGTACTTTATTCCGAGAAATGTCAGCATCCATCTGCCAGGCTGAAAAATCATTGGGGACTTGTAAACAATTCTCCCCTGACATTTGGAATTTCCCTGCCTGCCCCTGAGACCCTTGAGAGCACTCTTGGCTGCTAAAGCTCAATGGCTTTCTCTTTAAAATGATTGCTTTAAATGGCATAACATGCCTGAACTCCCGAAAGCCCCACAGGAAAAAAAAGAGAAAAGAAAACCTACGCTGTTTGAAGCCCTCCCCTTCCCAAAGCAAGCACCACACAGAAGCCTGGCCTTCTCGAGGCCTTGCAGAAATATTCACCTGCTAAATGAATAATAAAATAATTACCACCTAGCGCAATGTCGTGATTAAGAGGTCTGTTCAGGAAGCAGGCCTGTAGAAATAAATCCGCGCTGCAGCAATTTGCAGCGAGAAACAATGCACAAAGCATGATGGAGAGGGAGTTCCAAGGAAAAGGCTTAAATAAGAAACATGGTGCCTGCTTCTGTACGGTGTATGAATGATGCTGCCCCTTAGTAGCTGCCAATTCAGGGCCTGAACAAATAACCTCTGAGTGTACAGTGGAAGGTGCTTGAAAAGCATATGCGTGAAAACTCCCCTAAGCCCAGGGATGGGGAAGCTGTGACCATTTGCACCCCAATGCTGCTGAACTACAAGCCCATCACCCCTGGCTATGCTGGGTAGAGCTGGTGGGAGTTGGAACCAACCTTTGGAGGGCCACAGGTTTCCCATTCCCTGTTCTAGGCACAGGTTGTGATTAGATGGGTCCACATAAGGATTTGACTCTCTTCAAAATATGGCACCTCCCAATGAAAGTCGAAAGCCATGGCAGCAAGTTGCAAAGCAGGTTCACCATGAACCTGTTAAGGGGGACACCATTTGTCCTGAAGGATTTCTCACAGCTTCCACAAGGTCATAGAGAGGGCCCTCACTGGGGCCACAATGAGAGGTGGCCATTTTGCCCGTGGTTTGGGACATGAGGGAACATCACTGACAGAAATCAATGAGGCCTGTGCTTTTCACTGGGAGTCAGAAGAACACGGCCGTAATCCTTTGATCTTCTGGCTCCGTTCAGTTGCAGAAATGGCCCTTCAGAGAGTTGTTACAGCCAAGCGTCAAGTCCCAGATGCTCTAAACAGTGGGCAAGTACCGTGATAGAAGAGCAGGAATTATGGCTCTGCAGATTTTTAATAATACTAATAATAATACACCCTATGTTGAAAGGCCTCAGGACTGAAGCTGTTAAAAATAAACTTTAGAAACCCACCTCTTTCTCCACTACCACCCAGCAGTCAAAGGCATTGTGGATCACACACCCTTTTCTGGCAATCAGCACACTGAGAATAGTTGTGAGAGGAAATAAAGAATTCTGAAAATGTACAGCATGATATATATTTGGAGGTTAGGATTTGTCTCAGTTGCTGGGTGGAGGTCAGTTGTTCCCTCCCAGCTCAGACCTACCCAGTGATCCTCCTCCTTGTTAACAACAGGAAAATTAATTCTGCACCAGGATTTAATTCTATCCAGAGCTTACTGCTGAGCATTGGAAGAACTGG
The DNA here is from genome assembly GCF_964270895.1 of Podarcis filfolensis. NCBI lineage: Eukaryota > Metazoa > Chordata > Lepidosauria > Squamata > Lacertidae > Podarcis > Podarcis filfolensis. The sequence goes on along the minus strand of NC_139605.1, from coordinate 39,760,258 downwards.
AGTTGTAATGGGCTCCAAGTGCTTATGGGAGTTTCAAAATCAGAGGATGTACCTTTCAGGAAAGTTTGTTTGTTTGTTTGTTTGTTTGTTTGTTTGTTTTAAAGATATTTATTGAGATTTTACAAAAACATAAGTTTACAAAATAGAAAAAAGTCATATAGAAAGAAAAAGATAAAAAAGAACATACAAAATTACATAAAAAAGAAAAAAGAAGAATAAAAATACAAAATACAAAAAACAAATAGATAAAAAAGAATTAAAAACAAATCCGTTTTTTGTAACTTTAAACTCATTAGCTTGTTTCCTTGGCCTCCTCACACCTCCCCTTTTTGTATTCCCATTTAAATAATCAAATCAGCAAATCCTTACCTTCTTTCGTTTATCTTAACTCAATATCTTAACATATTATAACTCTATATTTTCATCCATTATCAATTCATTTTTGCATATTCTTATTAACTTTGTTGCTAATGCCACTTATTTTCAATCCAACATCATTTTAACATTCATTAATTTTACAGTGTTTCTGCAGATAGTCTTTAAATTTCTTCCAGTCTTCTTCCACCAACTCTTCTCCCAGGTCTCGGATTCTACCAGTCATTTCTGCCAATTCCATATAGTCCATCACCTTCATCTGCCACTCTTCCAGGGTGGGTAACTCTTGTGTCTTCCAATACTTTGCAATAAGTATTCTTGCTGCTGTTGTTGCATACATAAAGAAAGTTCTATCCTTCTTTGGCACCAATTGGCCGACTATGCCCAGGAGAAAGGCCTTTGGTTTCTTCAGGAAGGTATATTTAAATACCTTTTTCATTTCATTATATATCATCTCCCAGAAAGCCTTAGTCTTTGGGCACGTCCACCAAAGGTGAAAGAATGTACCTTCATTTTCTTTACATTTCCAACATTTATTATCGGGCAAATGATAAAAGCTTGACTGGTGTCATGTACCACCTGTATATCATTTTCATAATATTCTCTCTTAAGGCATTACATGCCGTAAATTTCATACCGGTGGTCCACAACTGTTCCCAGTCAGCAAACATAATGTTGTGACCAATATCTTGTGCCCATTTAATCGTAACAGATTTAACCGTTTCATCCTGCGTATTCCATTTTAACAGCAAGTTATACATTCTTGAAAGTATCTTAGTTTTGGGATCTAACAGTTCTGTTTCCAATTTTGATTTTTCCACCTGGAAGCCAATTTTTTTGTCCAAATTATAGCCCTCTCTTATTTGATAATAATGAAGCCAGTCTCGCACTTTATCTTTTAATTTCTCAAAACTCTGCAATTTCAATTTGTCTCCTTCTTGTTCCAATATTTCCCAATATTTCAGCCATTTGGCCTCCATATTGAGCTTTTTTCTGAGCCTTCGCTTCCATTGGTGACAACCACCTTGGGGTTTTATTTTCCAGTAAATCTTTGTATCTTATCCAGACATTGAACAATGCTTTCCTGACAATATGGTTTTTAAATGCTTTATGTGCTTTAACCTTGTCGTACCACAAATATGCATGCCATCCAAAAACGTTGTTAAAACCTTCTAGGTCCAAAATGTCTGTGTTCTCAAGAAGCAGCCAATCTTTCAACCAGCAGAATGCTGCTGATTCATAGTAAAGTTTAAGGTCTGGCAGGGCAAATCCACCTCTTTCCTTTGCGTCAGTTAATATTTTAAATTTTATTCTAGGCTTCTTGCCCTGCCAGACAAATCTGGAAATGTCTCTCTGCCACTTCTTGAAACAGTCCATCTTGTCCAAAATTTGCAATGATCTATTAGCCAAGATATCAGCAAAAAATTTGTAATCCACATTAAGCAGGGATATAGGGCGGTAGTTCTTGAGTTGTGTCTTTTCAGACTCCATTTTCAGTATAAGTGTAATGTAAGCTTCCTTCCACGACTCTGGCGCCTTTTTCCCCTCCAAAATTTCATTACAGACCTCCTTTAGTGGCTGAATTAACCAGTCTTTCAAAGATCTATAGTATTTGGAGGTTAGACCATCCGGCCCTGGAGATTTACCCAACTGCATGTTCTGAATGGCACCTTCTACCTCCTGTTCTGTAATTTTGTGATTCAACATTATCTTATTTTCTTGAGAGATTTTTTGTAATCCATTTGTTCTTAAAAATTGGTCTAAATCAGTCTCTTTCTGTGGCCCTTGTGTATATAGTTGTTTAAAATATCTCTGGAAGCACTTTCTAATCTCCAATGGATTCTGTATGTTCTTTCCTTCCACATCCAGATTTGTGATAGTGTTTAATTTTTGTCTTTTTTTCATCTGCCAAGCTAGCAGTTTCCCGCATTTATTAGCCAATTCAAATGTCTTTTGTCTCATTTGCTTAATTTTCCATTCTACTTCCTGATTTATCATTTTCATATATTGTACTTGATATAGCTTTATTTCTCTCAGAATCTCTTGCGACTTTGGTTTCGCTCTTAATTTCTTCTCTCCTTCTTTTATTTTTTCCAAGATTTTATATTTTTTCTCCTTTTGGATTCTCTTCTTTATTGCGTTCTGTTGAATCAGAAACCCTCTCATGACCGCTTTGCTTGCATCCCAGATTACTCTTTTTTCAACCGTGGTATTCAAATTTATCTCAAAATAATCTCTCAAGATTTTTTGGGCCTTCTTGGTAACCTCTTGATCTCTAAATAAGGTGTCATTCATCCTCCATCTGAAGGAACCGATTGGTGTTAGTTTCATCTCCATCTTCACCGCATTATGGTCGGAGCAAGTTTTTGGGCAAATTTCCACTTTTCGAGTCTTAGGTGCCAGTCCTCTAGTTATCCATATTTGGTCAATTCTTGTCCATGTCATTTTGGCTTCAGAGAAGAATGTTCCCTCTCTTCCAAGGGGGTTCTTAGTTCTCCAAATGTCAATCAAGTCCATATTGTCAGTCAGTTCAAAAAAAGTTTTTGGTAGTCTGCCATCTTTAGTTACAACCTGTCTCTGCGACTTGTCCATATTTGTAGATACCACTCCATTCATATCTCCCATCATAATAATATTGTAGTCCATATAGTTAAGCAATGTCTCATGCAATTTCTTGAAGAATTCAGATTTCCCCTCATTTGGTGCATACACTCCTACAATCAGAAATTTTTCTCCTTGTGATTGAATCTCAATTGCCACAAATCTTCCTTGTTCATCTTTAAAAACAAATTTCGGTGATAGGCTCTCTTTGGCATAAATAACAACTCCTCTCTTTTTAACCTTGTCCGATGAAATAAACTCTTGACCCAGTCTTTTATTAATCAGTACTTTCCTGTGAAGCCTTATGTGATGGGATGGTGAGCTGCTTGTGCGTAAAATCCTGATCCCTCAGAGTTTGGCTAAGTTCCCAAACCTCTGTCTGTGATGGAGCTCCTTAAGCATGGCTCCATCAATCGCTCGTTGAATCGGACAGTGGGCGTTTACGGAACTTCTTCCAGCATAAAAGCTCCTTAACGGAAACGCGTCTTCTGGACTCTCGGCGTGACAGTTTCCGCCGAGGAGTGGGTGTCCCTACGGGAGGTCCTGAAACCTCCCCACTGTTCTCGCTTGAAGTGTCTCTGAGCCCTCCCTCCGACTCACTTTCCCTTGGAACTCCACTTCTCCCCCTGCTGGTCCCCTCCTCCGCTGAGTGGTCTCTCTCACCCTCCATGAGCCCTTTCACCTCCTTTGTCTCAGATGACAGTTCCCTGACATCCACCTCCCCTCCAGGGCCCCCTTCACCCCCTTCCCTCCCCTCCTCTGCGGGAGGCGAGGGAGCAAAACCCCTGAAGGAACCTCCCTCATCTTCCGAAGTTTCGAACACTTCCCTCCACCTTTTGCTGTTTCCGGTTTCCAAGTACTCCTCCTCCTCGGAGTCTGTACCTCCTCCCAACTCCGATTCCCTGAATCCCTCCAGTTCCTCCTCATCGTCGGTGGTGCCAAAGTACTCCCTCCGGAACCTCGCTGCTGGCTGAGGTTTCCTGGGGAACCTTTGGTGGAACGTTTCGATCAAGACCTCGTCATGGACCTCCTCTGCCTTCACCCAGGTGTTTTCCGACTCCGGTTCCCCTTCCCACGCGACCAAATACTCCACCTGATTACCCTTCCACCTGGAGTCGATGATTTCCGCCACATAGTTGCGGCTTTCCCTTTCTTCTATGGCTGGCCCCCGTGTGGATACCCCTTCACCTTCCCCCCTGTATGGTGACAGTAATGACCTGTGGAATACTGGGTGCAGTTTCATGTGGTTCGGTAACCGGAGTCTGAAAGCCACTGGGTTGACCTGTTGGATGACCTCAAATGGTCCCAATCTTTTGGGTCTCAATTTCTTGCAACCCCCCTTGAACGGCAATCCTTGGGTTGATAGCCAGACCCGACTCCCCACCCTAATTGTTTCACCTTCCCTTCTGCTCTTGTCTGCCTGCCTCTTATATTCTTCTTTGGCCCTTTCTAAGTTGTGTTGGAGTTGACGATGGATCGCTTCCATTTCTTCTACAAAAAGTTCAGCGGCCGGAACACTCCATCTCTCTCCTCCTTCCCCTGGAAACGCCCTGGGGTGGCACCCATAATTAGCCAAAAAGGGGCTCATCCCGGTGGACACATTCTCTGCATTATTGTAAGCAAATTCCGCTAGTGCCAACTTTTCGACCCAATCGTTTTCTCTGTCATTGACATAACACCTCAGGTATTGTTGAAGGATACCGTTTGCCCTCTCCGCCTGCCCATTGGTCTCAGGGTGCCTGGCAGTCGAAAAGTTGACCTCTACGTGCAACAAGCTCATAAGCTTCCTCCAGAATCTGGACGTGAACTGTTTCCCTCTGTCGGAAACCACCCTCAAGGGGGCGCCATGCAGCCTAAAAATATGTTGTACAAACAATTTCGCTGTCTCTTCCGCCGTGACTGCATGTGAGCAAGCTACAAAGTGACCCATCTTAGTTAACTGGTCTACTACGACTAGTATGGCGGTTTTCCCCTGGGATTTGGGCAGATCAGTCATAAAATCTATCGACACCGCCTCCCACGGTCGTTCTGGTGTGGGTAACGGTTCTAATAACCCCGCTGGTGCCCGCCTTTCTCCTTTGGCTCTCTGGCATTGGTCACACCTTCTCACATACTCCCGTACATCCTCCCTCACCTTGGGCCACCAAAACTCCCTGGTCACCAACCACATGGTCTTGTGTTGCCCAAAATGCCCCGCTGTGGGATTGTCGTGCAGCTGTTTGAGTACTCTCCCCCTCAATTCCCCTTCGGGTATATATAGCGCCCCTTTGTAATACAATGCCCCGTTTCTTTCTTCAAAACCTCCGGGGTCTTCTCCCTCTCTCCTTAAACCTCTGAGCTTATCCTGGGCATACTCATCATTTACCGTTCCCTCTACCAGTTCTCTTTGCCCCACCCAGGCCGCACCACACACCCAGTGGTCCTCTGGGATAATATGTCTCTCTTCTGGCGCTCCCTCCCCCTCCAAATATTCAGGTTTGCGAGAGAGAGCGTCCGCTCTGATGTTTTCTGGACCTGGCACATAGCAGATTTCAAAATGGAATTTGGAGAACTCCTGGGCCCATCTCACTTGGCGTTGGTTGAGCACTCGTGCCGTTCTCCAATACTCCAAATTCTTGTGGTCCGTACACACTTGCACCTTATGCTGTGCGCCAATTAGTAAGTGTCTCCATCTCCGGAACGCTTCGTGAATGGCGAGTAGTTCTCGGTCATATACCGTGTAGTTCCTCTCGGATTTGTTCAGCTTACGCGAAAAGAAGGCACACGGTCTCCATTCCGACTTATTGCTCCCTGGCTGAAGCAGCACCGCCCCCACCGCCCGGTCTGAGGCATCAGTTTCCACTCTCATGGGTTTTTGTAAATCCACATGCAGGAGCTGTTCTTCCGATGCGAATGCTTTTTCAATTCCTCAAAAGCGTGCTCCGCCTCCGCCGTCCAAACGAATTTCTTCTTGCTGCTTAGACAGTCCGTGATGGGAGCCGTTAAGTGGGCAAAGTTCTTGATGAATTTACGGTAAAAGTTCCCAAACCCTAAGAACCTTTGCACATCTTTTTTCGTTTTCGGTGTCTTCCATTCCAGCACCGCCTGGACCTTGCCTGGATCCATGGCTAATCCCTTGTCTGATAAGCGGTACCCCAGGAATTCCACCTCCTTGGCGTGGAACTGACACTTCTCCAATTTCACCCACAACTGGTTTGCTTGCAGCTGGCTCAGCACTTCCCTGACATCCTTTACATGCTGCTCCTCATTCTCTGAATATATCAGCACGTCATCGAGGAAGGCCACGCAATTCTTGTAGAGCAAAGGTCCCAGTACATGGTTCATGAGCGATTGAAAACAGGCGGAGCCTGCTTGTAATCCAAAGGTCATAACGAGATATTCGAAAGCCCCTAGGGGGGTGAACATCGTTGTCTTCCATTCATCCCCCTTCTTTATTCGTATCAGGTTGTACGCTCCTCTCAGGTCCAGTTTCGTGAATATCTTTCCCTTCCTCACCCTGGTCAAAATGTCATCAATCCTGGGCATGGGGAAAGTCACTGGTTCTGACACGGCATTTAGCCGCCGGTAGTCCACGATCAATCTCGGTTTATCCGTGTTTTTTGTCCACAAAAAACACTGGGCTGCCCCCCACCGCTCTGGACTCTCTGATGAAACCTCTCTTCAGGTTTTTGTCAATAAACTCCCTCAACTCCTGCATTTCCCTGTCTGACATGGCGTACAGCTTGCCCACAGGGAGCTGGGCCCCAGGGACCAGGTTAATTTGGCAGTCAAAGTCTCTATGTGGTGGTAGTTTATCTGCTTCCCTTTCGCTGAAGACCTTGCTCAGGTCAGCGTATTGTTTGGGCACCTTCCCTTTGTCCGCCACTTCCGTCCCTGCTAGGGAGGCTTTTGCCCCTTCTGGCACCTTTCCCTCTTTGCAGTGTTCCAGGCAATGTGCTGACCCAAAGGAGACCACTCTCTGATGCCAGCCCACTAGCGGGTCATGCAACGCTAGCCAGCTCATTCCCAAAATGACTGGCGCCCCTCCCAGGGTGGCTACATTGAACGCTATCCTTTCGGTGTGCCTTGCCACCCTCATAACCATTGGGACGGTCTGTAGGCTAACTTCTCCCCCCAACAGCTCCCTCCCATCGATCGTGGTGACCTGCAGGGGGTTGCTTAAAGGGAGTGTCTGTATCTGGTGTTCAGCTGCAAACTCCTTGCTCATAAAATTACAGGAGCTGCCTGAGTCCAACAGCGCCTTGGTCTTTAGTGGGTATCCGTTTGCCAGCTCTAGCAACACCTCTATTACTAGGGCTGGTCTTGGAGGTTCCGGAGCGGGCACTTTTACTGCTCCTTGGCCTGTCTGCAGTGCCCTGACAGTGGCAGACAGGCGTTGGCTTTTACTGGCTCCTGGACTTCCTCCTCCTTCCCCCCAACAGCTCCCGCCATCCCTTGCCATTCCTTTCTTTGCGGGCAGACTCTGGCAAAGTGACCTGGCTGCTGGCAGAGATAACATTTCTTGGCGCTCTTTCCCTCCTTCTTCCTCCCTTCACTGGGATTTGAAACTGCGCGCGCGCGCGCTGTTCCAACTTCCATCGGCTCTCCGGGCGGGAAACTTGGTTCTGGAATCTCTGGAATGCGGACATCCCTCCAACGCTCTCCTTTCCCCTCCCGCTTCTCCAAGGCTCTTGCCTCCTGGCGCGCTCCAATGGTCAGCGCTGATTTGGTCAGCTGGTCCATAGACTCCGCCCTGGGCGCCCGGGAAAGTTCGTCTTTCACCGCCGAAGAAAGCCCCTCTTCAAAGAGCATTTGAATGGGTTCCGCCGATAGGTCCCACCCCAATTTATGTATCAACATTGTAAACTCAGTCCAGTACTCACGAACCGATCGGCTCCCCTGTTTGCAAGCCATCAATTGTCTGCGCACCAGTCCCTGTTCAATCTCGCTGGAAAACATCAAATCCATGGCGCGAAAAAACTTCCTCGCGTCCTTCAGCATGTCACTATTCCCTGCCATCAGGGGTCTAACCCAGTCTCTCGCCCCCCCTTCGAGATGGCCAATCACAAACGCCACTCGCGATGCCTCGTCGGGAAAGTCGTTAAACTGCAGTTTGAGAGCATACTGCATCTCTGTCCTAAAGGCTTGGTAGTTCCTGGGGTCCCCCCCAAACTTCTGCACCATTCCTGGCATCTTTCTTGCTAGTGTAGCGCCTTTTGCCTTTTCTGCATCCTGCGCCCTCCTTTCTTCTAGCCTCGCCGTTTGCATTGCTAGCTGGAGTTCCAACACTCTGTACCTTTCTTCCAGAGTTGGACCTTCTCCAGCTCCTGCTGCTCCTCCGGCTCTGGCTGGGTTGCTCATGATGCCTCTCTGCACAAGCTGCTTTCAGGGACTGTCCGATTGCTGTGATGGGATGGTGAGCTGCTTGTGCGTAAAATCCTGATCCCTCAGAGTTTGGCTAAGTTCCCAAACCTCTGTCTGTGATGGAGCTCCTTAAGCATGGCTCCATCAATCGCTCGTTGAATCGGACAGTGGGCGTTTACGGAACTTCTTCCAGCATAAAAGCTCCTTAACGGAAACGCGTCTTCTGGACTCTCGGCGTGACAGTTTCCGCCGAGGAGTGGGTGTCCCTACGGGAGGTCCTGAAACCTCCCCACTGTTCTCGCTTGAAGTGTCTCTGAGCCCTCCCTCCGACTCACTTTCCCTTGGAACTCCACTTCTCCCCCTGCTGGTCCCCTCCTCCGCTGAGTGGTCTCTCTCACCCTCCATGAGCCCTTTCACCTCCTTTGTCTCAGATGACAGTTCCCTGACACCTTATCACACGAGTTTCCTGTAAACAAATTAAGTCCAATTGTTCCTTTTTCAATAAATGAAAGACTTTCTTCCTCTTCTCCGGGGAATTAAATCCATGAATGTTCCAACTTAATAATTGCAGAGACATGGTGTGGTTATTCTATTCTCCTCCAACTGCTCCCAAGAGTTCTTCTTGTTCTGACGGTGGTATCGCTTTTTTTAGTTTGTCCAGTCCCAAAGGTGGTGGTACTATGTCTAGTACTCCTGATCTTAAAGCTCTTAGCTGTTCTAGTACTTCTTTTTGCAGGTCTTCTTCGTGGTCTCTCAAAAATTTTCCCTTATCTTCCACTGATCTTATTTTGAACTTTTTCCCTTTAAAGGTAAAAGATAGTCCCTGGGGGAATTCCCACCTAAAAACAATTCTGTTTCTTCGCAGTAGGGCCACCAGATCTCTTTCGGTATATCCTTAAAAATCTCCACTCTCGAATCGTTGATCTCCAAAGTCTTTTGGAAGTGCGCACTCAATATTTTATCTCTCTCTTCTTTCGTTCGGAGGGTAACCAAACAGTCTCTCACCCTGTTTTTTCTCCCTCCTCTTCCAAGTCTGAACGCACTTACTATCTTAAAGTCTTTCTCCACCTCCAAATTCCAAAATTTTCCAAATTCCTGCGTAAGGTAGTCACTTAGGTTATCTTCTTCAGATTCCGGTACTGCCCTAATCCTCAGATTGGTCTGTTTCTCCCTCAGTTCAATCATAGACAGAAGTGACTGATGGTCCCCAATCTGTTTGCGCATAGGTTTTATTTCTTCCTCTACAGCCACTGCTTTTTCTTTTGCTTCCTCAGCTATTTTTCGATTAGACGCAGATTCTTCCAGCAATTTTTCAATAGATTCTGTATTGAAATTCACCTTCTGTCCCAGATTATTAATGCTGGCAGTATTCGTGTCTATTTTAGTTGATTGTTCCGTGACTTGTTTACTTAGGCCTTCCAATTTCTCATAAATTTTGTTTAACACAGAAGTAAAATCCCCTTCTGAAGCCATTCCTTTTGACCCAGCTTGTGCAAAGTCTTCCCCCTGTGTCACAGGAGGGCCGGGAACAGATGATCTACATTGCTGGGAAACTGTGCTGGGCTGCTGCACTCTAGCCTTGCCCGATCTTGTTGTCCTATCAGTCATCACACTTTTGTCTATGAATCAAGGTCGATCCCACGGTCAAGTCTTACCATGGAAAATCCCCAAAGTCAAGAATGGAAAAATCCCCCAGCTGGGTGTGCAGTTTCAATGTTCCTCTAGGGGGACACTGTAGCAATCATTAAAGTTACAATAAAGAATCTTTTCCAACTTTCCTAAGTCCCCCTCATGAAAACAAGCAACAGTTTCAAGTCCAGAGAAGACCTTCAACAAGTATCTCCTTTGCAGAGTTAACGATTAAAAAGTTACATTGTCTATAAATAGTGCGACTCTCAGTGCAACAATTCTAGTGGACCTGGCAGTCCGTTCCCAGGAGTTAGATAATTGTCTCTATTTTTTCCAGAAGTAAAAAAGTCACTTTTCCCTCTTCCCCACCCCTCCACTAGCCTGGGTGGGGGGAATTCTTTTACTTTGATGTTCGGATTTGGAGCTTTTATAACACCGCTCTCTAGGTCTTTAGCTTAAAGAGTCTTTGCTTTGAACTGTGTACAGAAAACGGAAAGGCGGACTTCCTGTTTACACCTTCCCGCTTCAGTGCCAAATTAATCCTTTTTTTCCTCCTTTAAGTCCCAATTCTTAAACTTCACCTACTCACGGGTAGTTGTTTAGCAGCCGAATTGTCACAGGAAAAAGGTCAGCGCTCTCCGGCAACAGCTGTGCAGCTTCACCCCACGGAAAAAGCGTCGACTCACAGCACCGCGCCAAACGCCCGTTACGCTCCGGAGCCCCTTACGGGGTCCCTTCGCTAGTCCGGGGGGGCGCTACAGGTGCCCGCCAAGTCCCACGGTCACAGGCTTCTCCTGCCTGTGATTTTCACAAGGGTCTCCACTTCGCCGTAGCAGACAGACCCGATTTCCGCGGAGCTTCTCCCTCCGAGCTAGAAGGAGACCGCCATTGCCGTTGGCGCCGCCTCCGGAAGCCCAGGAAAGTTTGAGCTCTAGGGACTACCTGCTGGCCACTCTCCCTGCTCCCTATCCAAACTCTCCTAATGGCTAGTGACTTAGGAAGGAGGCCAAGAGGCTGGAGCCAAGATGTACTTCAGGTAGTGCTCCTGGTTCCATTCAGAAATGCTTAGAGCTTGATCTCATGGGACTTGGGGAATGAGAAGATCTAGCCATGTGCTTAGCAGACAGGGCTGCTGCAGAAAAATACAGGAACATAGGGAGCTGCCTTAAACCACATCCATTGTATGTACTGGTAGTGCCTGTGCAGGATCTCTTGCTGCCTAATTATTTTCACCCTATCATACCATCCAACATTCCTCTGATGAAAATAGGAATGTAGTAGTAGTAGTAGTAGTAGTAGTGGTGGTGGTAGTAGTATTTATACCTTGCCCATCTGACTATGATGCCCCATCTACTCTGGGCAACTCCCAACATATATAAAAACATAATAACACATTAAACATTTAAAAACCTCCCTATACAGGGCTGCCTTCAGATGGCTCGGGGGTTGGATAACTCCATTCCTTCCAACATTTTTCTGATGGAAATAGGGACTTCCTAAGGAAAAGTCAGACATTCTGGCATCAAATTAGAAACTGGAATGGTTTCTGTGAGTCCAGGACTGTCCCTGGAAAATAGGGACACTTGGAGGGTCTGCCCTATTAAGAAGCCAGCGATTGAACCTGGGACCTTATACATGTGAAGTGGGTGCCTTACTCCTGAGCTACTCCCCTAGGGATTTGCAGTTGGAGTGGGAACAAGGCTGGAGAGATGTTCCAGAGAGGGCTAGTTCAACAGATTTACTGGGCAGCGAAAGGAAGAGCAATGTCATTGAGAAGCTCAAACCACCTGCCTACTTTCTGGGGAAGCTATTTCTAGGTATCCTCCATTTTATTTGCATGGTGCCAAAGCAATTTGCAAATGGACATAGAATCATAGAGTTGGAAGGGACCTCGAGGGTCATCTAGTCCAACCTCCTGCAATGTAGGAATCTCAACTGAAGTATCCACGACAGATGGCAATCCAACCTCTACTTAAAAACATCCAGTGAAGGAGAAGAGGCCTGCAACCAAGCACATGCTCAGTTCTCTGTCTTGAAGAAAGAACCAGCCTCCAGTCTTTTAACGATGGGTCACTCCAGATGTCCTTCTTCTTGTGCATTCATGATTATTCATGCTTATGGTGGTATCAAGCCAGTTAAACACAATCCCACTTTCAATACTTTTTGCTCCTATTTAGGGCCAATAATAGTGCTTCATTTCCAATCTGTGCATATCAACTTTTGCATTTAATACCACGAACTTTTTATACCATGGACGCTCCAGATTGTTTGGTTTTTTTGTTCTGCTTTTGTTGCACTCTAGTACAAGAGCATTCCTCCGGACAACAATAATGCAGTAACATTGGGAAAGCACCGAAGAACCCTACTAGAGCAGACTGATGTGTGAACGATACAGTATAACCTTACCACCAATGCACTATTCTTACCTCTATGACACTTGCAGAATAAACGTAAAGGGATCCCTGACCATTAGGTCCAGTCGTGACCGACTCTGGGGTTGCAGCGCTCATCTCACTTTATTGGCCGAGGGAGCCGGCGTACAGCTTCCGAGTCATGTGGCCAGCATGACTAAGCTGCTTCTGGCGAACCAGAGCAGCGCATAGAAACGCTGTTTACCTTCTGGCCAAAGCAGTACCTATTTATCTACTTGCATTTTGACGTGCTTTCGAACTGCTAGGTGGACAGGAGACTTGCAGAATACACCTCTGCAAAAAAAACACAAAACACTAGTCTGCAGCGTTCAGTGAAAAACAAAAGGAATTGGAGAACAAAAGGACATATCAAACCAAGCAAGCTGGGGTGTGTGTGTGTGTGGCTATGAATTGGCACAACGATGTACTTCTGAGCCCCAAAGTGCAGGAATGCATCTGTTATGCTGCACGTGCCTACTGGCATTCAAGAGGTTATTAACAAGGATTAATTGTGGCCTGCTTGGTCCTGGCCTGCTTTGCCTCCACCCGTCTCTCTCGCTCTCTCCCTCCTACACTCACAGGGTCCCCCAAGCAGGTAATTTATGCAGGCGGCAATGTGGGTAGCTGCTTGCTGATTGGCAGCTTTGCCACTGGGCACCTGTGCCGCGTTTGAGGCAATAAATAATCCTATCAGCCACGCTCCATCAGGCAGGATATTAGCTGGAGATTGTTAAGGATGTTGTGATATTGTGCTATCGTCACCTGCACCGGTGAGAGTTTTGCTCTTCTCCAGCTTCTTCCCTGGCCGGAGCCCGAAAATGGTTTACAGATTGTATGTCACTGACCTGTATGAGCAACTTTGTCAGATCTGCCAAGACTGTGGAATTTTAAATCAGATCTCCAGGAATGCCGTTTACAGAGGGAGCAGATTCAGACCACACGTAATGGCACCTGGTTATTATGAAGTCTAAAAAGGAACCACAGCAAATGCTCTTAAAATGCACTACTTTTGTGGCTTAATCTTGATTCCTGCATTGCAGGGGGTAGGACTATTTGACTCTCAGGGTGCTTTCCAATTCTATGATTCCATATACAAGAGCTGGGCTTTGAGTTCTGCAGTGAATCTTGTCCTTTCCCCTGAATTCTGAAATGAGCCCCCTGCAGATCTATAATCTTAATGGCTCTTTGCTGCTTATAATGCTCCAGATTCCCCCTAACCCAGACAGTCTTCTAATAAGTCTCCCTCACACATACTCCGACACCTCCGGCTATAGGGTGGTATATAAATTCTAATAATAATAATAATAATAATAATAATAATAATAATAATTTGTGCCACTCTCCTCTGTGCAGGTATAATTCTTTCTCTTGGATTTCCTGTTCTTGTTTCCTCTCCCAGAATCAACTGGCCGACACTAATCAAAACTCTTGCCCCGGGATGAAGAATCTCGAAAAAAACAACAGGTGGTAAGGGAACCAATGGAGGGAGAGGGGTCTCTCTTGAGGGGCCCACGGCAAGACTAGTTGTGCAACACACAACCCTCCTCCCTCCATAAATCATTGCCTCCTCCCCCCACCCTTGCTAGCCAGGCAGCCACCTCCTCTGGGATTCAGGGAGTCGGTTCTATGAGAGCAGATGGCCTTTGCAGTTTCAAGCACAGATCTGTCAAAAGGACGGATACGTTCCCTAATTACTAACACCACGATTAAATGTCTAGAAGATCCACTGATTGCCATTACATCTTGTTACATTGCAGCTTACATGGCACGTGACTGCAGGCGGCATTTGCTGCGTGCCTGTGGAAGCACAGCAGCATTGTAATTCTGAACTTCATTATATGTGCACAGACATATGTTTCTGCAATCTGCTCGGGGGGTGTTGTTATTTGGTATGTGTTTTGCGTCTTGCAGATTCAGGGCCTGCCCTTTCCCCCCTTTGCCCTAGATCCCTTTGCTCCCTCCTTCCCCAGTTTCATGTTCCTGCCTCTTCATGCAACATGTTACCTGGCATGACTTCCTGCCTCCCCGCCCCCCGCCCCTCACCAAAGTTGGGGACTCTCCTAAGAAGGCACCAGATGCTGAAAATGGGTCTCAGCAGGTGGGGAAAGTGGCTGTGAAACTAATATAGCTAATCTCAAGGCACATTGGCTCTTCTGGTGGCTGTGATGGAAAAGGAGCAGGAATTGCATAGACCAGAATCATGGTACTGACTGTATTTTACGATTTACCAAAGATGTACATTCAGGAGGATGAAGCTTCAGTCACTGATTCTTTCAGAAAAGTGTCTGACCTAAAAGATTTTCCACGAGGAGAAAGAATCTGGTTAGCTCCAGATGGGTTTTTTGATGGCTTGTCCACATTAACCAGTTGGTTGGTTAGTTGGTTGGCATGTAATTAAATGGGGCCGTCCAAACATACAAACCTAAAAAATCATGCCTGAACGTCCCCACTCCCATGTATGCAAGAGTCTACCTCCATGCATTTTAACCAGATTATCAACAACAGCAGCAGCAACAAAATATATAACAATGAGAGAAGTTGAGTCTATTCAGTATTAAGAGATGCCACTGCATTCTGTGATGTCCTTGAAGAATGTGCAACAAGTCAAAATAGAAACTTGCTGGAATAATGGCTGCCTATAGATAGAATGCACAATTCAAAGGCTCTGCTGTTATACACTGGCAAATGGTATTTACAGCACACAGGTTCTACAGAAGGAGTTCCCAAATATCTTATTAAGGATAATTTCATGTGTTACGCATAATGCTACTGAATTAACCTTATAAGGACAGCTTTAACATATCTTCATGATGCTTATTATTTGCCCAACAGGATAGTAGTCTAGTAATATGTCAACTTCACCCCTGACCTACCTTCCTTCCTTCCTTCCTTCCTTCCTTCCTTCCTTCCTTCCTTCCTTCCTTCCTTCCCAGATATATAATAAATTTAGCTCTTAGCTCACATATTATGGGGGGAAAGGCTGTAGCTCAGTGGTAGAACATCTGCTTAACATGCAGAAGGTCCCTAGTTCAATACCCAGTATCTCCAGTACCCAGCAAGTTGCTGCCAGTCAGTGTAGAGACAATATTGAGGTTAAGGTCTGACTTGATATATAAGAAGAACTATCAGTGGAATTTTGACTGGGGGGGCACCTTTACTGGCTGACACCCTAGCAATTATATCCTCTTGTCTCCAGCTACCATTGCTTACAATTCGTAAGCAAGACACCAAGATAATTTATTTAGTTTTATTTTTGCATCTTCAGTGCTATTTGGGGATTGCTTCCCTATAGAAAGGATGCTGTACCAAAGACACTATCCCCACAACTGGGCCTTTGTGCGTGCCAGCCTCTGAACTATAATCTGAAATTTCAGGCAGAGTCTCTCTCTGAGCCCCTAAGCTCTTTGGGACAACCTGGCAATCGTTCTCTGTCATTTTGCCAAGGAGAATTATATTTTGCATTCACATCAGCATGTTCACTTTTCACAAGAGAACCTGAAAGAAAGATGTTGAAACAAATCCAAGGGGTACATTCCAGCAGTCTTGCTAATAGGGTTGTTACCAAAACAGTTGGATGAAATGGCCAGCATTAACAGAGAACTGAATTAATTTAATGCTGAGAGAAGTAGGTGGGCAGAACAAGTTGATGGAGAGAAATCTGGCTCGGTTAAGATCATTTCTGCCTTTCCCTTCTTTCCAGACCTGCATTACAACATCAGGCTAGTGCTGTAAATAATCTCACACCCACCTGAGCTTTTCAAACCTATTCAATTCTTCTTTCAACTAGGGTTGCCAGCTTTTTCCTCTGGCAGGGCTCCTCCACTTTCTATGCCTGTGGGACAAGGACCAATTCATCAGGTGAACTTAAATGGTTTTTTATTCAGTTTGGACTAGATGGCCCTTGGGGATCCCTTCCAACTTTACAGTTCTCTTAATTTTCTCCTTACAGAGTCAAAGGCACAGGAGCCCTGCTAGATAAACATTGCTAGAGGGCGCAGTCTTTTGTCCCCCCTTACAACACCCCTGGGAATCTACATGGCATCATGATGATGTCGCATCAATCCCATTGGGGCATATTATAGGACTGAAAAGTGATGATCTGCTGATTGCTACCTAAAGTGATAGCAAAGCTTTCTAAAGAGGAAAAAAAGAAAGAGAATTTTGAAACCTGCACTCCACCCCTTATGAAAATTTATAGAATTTGGCACCTTCTCCAGAAGTCTCCAAAAACACCTGCCCCATGAAAACCAGGTACATATGTGTATACATATACATTCACATACATACATACATACGGAGAGCCCTACTGGAGCAGACTGAACCTCTCCTGTGCTGTTGCTGCCCACTTTAAGCTTCTGATATTTTTTGTCAAGACCAAGAAAAGAAGAAAGAAAGAAAAGAACCAACCACGAAACATTCATGGGCTCTGTTTGAAGATCGGAGCTTCCCTGAAAAGGAGCCTGTGCTCCTGTCCTGTTCTACGACAAGAACAGCCTGGGGGTTCAGTGGGTACCCCCTTGCTTTCGATTAAGCCAGCGACTTGGTCTGCTTCCCACCTTTGAGAGAGGAAATCTCTTGCTCCCAGATAGCCCTCGCATTCGAGACTCAGTGTGGTTGAGCTGCACAGCAATCTGCCAAGTGAATTGTGAAAGTTTGAGGTAGAATGGAGGCTTCCATTAATGACACCAGGCTTTCCGAGTACTGACCTGTCCTCACTGAGGACGGCAAGCACCCAAGGAGTGGTGCCATTTTAGAACGCAAGAGTATAGGCCAGTCATTCTCAACCTGGTGCATGCCAGCTGGTTTGGAGTATAGTTGTGCTGGCTGGGGCTGGAGGAGGCTGTAGTCCAAAACAGCTGGAGGGAAGTCTAGTTGCGATGCTTTCTTGTTTCTGTGATGTCTCCTACCCTTCACTTTAGTAGCTTCCAGATGACTTGTTTATTGTTTGCCTTCCAGATTTGTTTCCAGGAAGGCTTGCAAGGAGGTGAGACGAAGCTGGATAATTACAGGCAGTTACTCTGATTCAATTGCAGAGAGGTTATGCAACAGTTGCATCATGCAGTTGTCGTACCATACTTCCCACCTCTTTGCCCTCTTTCCTGATCGGGGAAAAACAATCCAAACTTTTTGGGAAGTGGGTTTATTGGGCAAGGCCTCCCAATCAACTACAATTGCACAACCTGAATTTGTTGGTCTGTGGCTGTATCCCACCTGAAAACAGTGACAGTCTGGAAGCGTCCTTTGCGACAAACCTTGAGATTTGAACCCAGGCCTTGTCAGCTGTGGTATGCTCCCTCCAGCCTCCCCCCTCTTTCCCTTCTCCCCAGGCAGGCTGTATTCTGGAGGGCGAGGAGGGGCCTCGGGGAGAGGGGTCGGCATCCTGATGGCTCAGCACTTCTTCCCTTTTGCTGGAGCAGAAAGAAAAGCAAGGGGGGGGAGTATTTTTTAGCAGTTTGGTTCTCACAAACGGTAATTGGTTTCCGAGGGTTTTGCTGTATATTCCTGATTGTACTTCACAGTTTGCTACACAGGAAAATGTGTTCTTTTCCCTGCTCAGCTCCTTTGGCGGTTTTTGTTTAAGCGGGTAACTCTATTGCGAGGTTGGACGGCATCCATGCAGACTGCCGGATCAGCAGACACCAGGCCTCATTAAAAGCTTTTCTTCCCAACCTAATAGCAGCCCTCTCCCTGCTCCTCCAGAAGCCCCCTCTGCCAATGCACGTAGGCACCCTCCCTCCTTCGCAGCCTCCCTCCTAATCATGCTCCCGGCAGCTGGGACCAGAAAGCATAAATTACAGGGCTGCTCACCGCTGGCCACCTGCCAGCCAGGCACCTCTTAGTGACTCCCATCCAGGTGCTGCAGGAGCAGCTGTCCACCCCCACCATGCGCCAATGGTCGTTGCTCGACTGCCTGGCCTTTCCCTCTTTCCCTGGCAAAATAGGAGCCCCCCCCAAGTCCTCCTACAGATATTTTGACACAGCCAGAGGTGTACTTAGCACATGGAAGCGGTTTTTTGCTCCCCCACCTGGTTGTGGCGCAGGGTATGTGTGTATTCCCCCCCCCCCGTGCTGTCAATTTAGGGCCCAAGCAAGCATGACACAGGGGAACTGTGATCTGAGATTCTTTTCCTCAGGGTGGTGGTTGGCTAGTATGATCAGGCAGCAAGGGGCAAGAGGGAGTGTTTAACCCCTTTGCAGCTTGCTCCATCTTAATTGCCTCCCCTCCCACCAGTGCTATTAGCTCAATGGGGGCAGAAATATGGATGGAGATGCACCTGTATTTCTGCCCCCATTGAGCTAATATTCCCCCCAACAGCAAGAGCTTTGGGGGCAATTTAGATCAGACAAATAGTTCCCTTGGGGTGGAGGAGTTTAAACATGCCTTTCTGTTTACCTGAGCAAGTGAGCATGCCTCTGAGGGGGAATCTGAGTGAACGAAACAAAACATTTGGAGAGCTTGTCAGAGGATCTCCCACATCATGTGTTTTTGGCCCTCAGTGTTTGTAGAACCTGAACTTGAAAAGACCATACTTTTTTTTTGCAATTGTTTTCATTGATTTTCATATTATATATTTATACATTCTTACAATATTAGTAACCTAAAACTCTCAGGATTACCACTTCCCTCTACCCCTCTTCTAGTTTTCTTGTTTCCACACTATAATATTTACACATTGATTTATACTGCTCATATCTATATATGGTTCTTTCTATAATCTCATATAGAATGTTCCATCAATTATACATTGTAAGGTTTATCTCAGACCTGCCAGTGTTCTTATATGTAAACAGTGTTTCTCAAGGTAAGTTATAAATTTATTCCAGTCTTTTTGGAATGTCTGGTCGTCCTGCTCACGGATTCGTCCCCTCAGCCTGGCTAATTCTGCGTACCCTACCGTCTTTGTTTGCCATTCCTCAATAGTTGGCAGATCTTGATGTTTCCATCCTTGAGGTATCAAAACTCTGGCCGCTGTTGTCGCATACAGAAATAGTTTTTCGTCTTCTTTTGGTATCTCACCCCTAACCATTCCTAAAAGAAATGCCTCTGGCCTTTTAAGGAAGGTATATCTAAACATTTCTTTTTACTTCATTGTATATACTGTCCCAAAAATGCCTTTTTTTTTTTTACACAGCCACCACATGTGGTAAAAATCGCCATCCTTATCTAAACATTTCCAGCATGTTCTAATCCTTCTAATCCTGTACATTTTTGCCAACTTGATTGGGGTGAGATACCATTGATACATCATCGATACACAAGACCATATATATATATATATATATATATATATATATATATATATATATATATAAACAAGGTAAGTTGAGAAGGTTATAGGAATTTCTTTCAAGTCTTATACAAATTAATCTTCTCTGTTCAAGATCTACCTGCTGGTTCCATTCTTGTGTTCTCTTCTGCATGTCTACCACAAAGCCCTGGCATGATCAAGAAGGTCATGCTCTGAAAGGTGCTTTGAGCTCATGCATGGCACTGGTTTGGTTCGTTGGGCTTCAGCATTTGCTGTATCCAAACTGACAGCATGGGCTTAAACCCATACAGTAAAGTGGTTATAGTAGGAAACAAGGCGTTCCCTGAGTTTGGTACACAAAGAGAAACAGTTTTGAGAAATACTAGCAGAGTGGGGGATTCAACATTGTGCAAGGCGATTGTCCCATCAGGGCAAACTTTTTGACTGCCAGATGGAATGATCCCCCTCTCCTCCTCTCCTCCTCCTGTGCACTGTTCCCTGTGCACCCCTCCTCAAGTCAAATGGAAAGAGGGGGAAAGCCCCATTTTGCAAGTGGATGTTCTTATGCAGGGCTTCTGCTGATGGGACTCATGAAACCTAGGGCAGCAGACATATTTAGTGCAGTTGTAGAAGGCAAGGGGGGGCAACAAAACATTGCCATGTGGTATTTTCCTTCCCCCTCCAACACAAAGGTCACATCTATGTCAACATTTAAAGCACTTGGCTTCACCCAAATAACCCTGGGAACTCTAGTTGGTTAAGAGTGCTAGGATTTGTAGCTCTGTAAGGGACAAATGACAGCTCACAGGATTATTTGGGGGAAGCCTAGTGCTTTAAATCCTCAGTGTGGATGTGACCACAGCACTCCGTGCCAACTGAACAAGCTCACTTTTCACTTGACTGCTTTTTAATGGGACTCTTCTCCATTTGAGATCATATACAGGGCCAGGGACATTTGTAGTGAGTCCCAGAAATATTAAAATATTGAATTTCTCTTTCTTTCTATGGACAGCTCTCAGTTCTGTCCCCATGGATGTTTGAAAAGAGCTCCTCAATGTAAATCAGGAAATGAACTATTCTGACAGCAATATAATTCTCTCTACCCTTTCCCATCTTTGTACCCCTTTCTTCATTTTCCATTTCCAACCATTACATTCGTCCTCCCACCCACATTTGTGTGAGAAGCACCCAAAGACTTGGATCAGAAATAGAGGGATTGTTAATGATACACACAGGATTGAGTAGGTAGCTTGTTCCACACTTTAGTCTCCTGTGGCATCATTTTATGAAGTTTGCAACCGTAAATATTATTACATGGTCTCAGAAGAGAAACTGACAGGAAAACAAGGAAGCAAAGATGAACCAGCTCATTCTCCTGGAATGTTGGTGTTTAAAGTAGAGGCGGCAGAGATTTGGAGGCTGTAGAAACACAAGCATTTGAGTAACACTGCATTACAAGTGGAGCAGATAAGAAAGATAAGAGACTTCAGTCAGCTCTGTTTCTTCATATGGCAGGTGAAGATGCAAGATATAGATTGAATATTATTATTTCAGTTTGATGACAATGCAGATGTGGGGGAGGGGGACCCAAAGGTTGAGTAATGCATTTGAAGCACATTGTATAGCCAAAAGTAGGGTGGTGTCAAGAGCCGGAGTCAGAAGTAGGTCAGCAATAACTCACAAGGTGTCAGTGAAGGTAACTCTTTATTCAAAGAAACCAAAACAGTGCAACCCTAGTGATCACAGCAAATCTTCTCAGTAGGTCTTGCCTCAATAAGGCAGCTGCAAGGACTGAAGGTCTCTGCTGTTCCAGCACTCTCTAAGGCTCCTCGCCTGGTTCATTCCCCAGCAGCCTAAGAGTGCTTCATCTTCTCTCTCTTTGGTCTGCCCTCTTCATGTTCTGGGAGACCAGGGGAGAGGGGAGCTTGTCACAGCAGGAGGAGGAGACTCCCTGGATTCTTCAGCAGCCTGCCTCATCTGTCTCCTGGCCCCTGTCCTCTCCTGACTCTGTCTGGACTGCGCTCTGCACAGCCTCTTCCTGCTCATTAAACCCTGTCACCTCTTCAGCTTCTGACACCTCCTCTTCCCAGTCTGCTCCCTCTGGCCATGCACTGTTATCCCACCACCAATCTCCTGGCTTCTTCCCTAGCTGGTGCCTCCCACCACTCCTCTGCGACCAGCCAGTCCATGACAGGTAGCTCCATACTCATGGACAAGGACAAAAGAGGACACAGATATGCATCAAGTTTACATATCCTATGTATGGATGCATATTTATAAATAATAATAAATAGAAATGCATTGGGGTGAAGACTGTGACCAGGTGACCACCTCAGTCTGTGGCTCAGTTTCTCACTGTTGATGGCTGTTATCAAGGCATCTGCTCAACTTTCTGGGATTTCTTTCTCTTTCATCTGGACTTGGATCAGATAGCAGCACAGATACAGGATTGTCCTCTGACAGTACATCACACTAGAAATCTGTCCTCTATACAATGGGGGTCATCACTGGGCTGGCCCTGTGACCACACCTATTTAAGGGTGAACATCTTTGCATTGAAAATGAAAAAAAGTTTTATGCAAAGCCTCACAATTCAATCTTCAGGGCCTGGTCCTCTCAGTCCAGAAAGGAAGGTGGGCAGGCTTCAGCGTTTACTCCCAGCAAAGCACTGTGGAAGGTACCCAGTCCTTTGTGGGAGTGAGACGCACCTCCCCAAAGCAAAAACAAAAAAATGTATAAAAACAATGCTGATGCAGCCATGAAGTCAGCTGCAAGCTGTTTGGGTCATTTTTTTTCTCATCCCCAACTTGCCTGATGAAGAGTTCTGGAGGACTCAAAAGCTTGTCATGTGTTTTGTGACATATTGGTGAGTCTCAATAAAAGTTTTTAGTTTTATTTTTATGGACCCACAGAACAAGATCTGCTTTTTAATAAGCTTTGAATTTGCAAGCTTACACCCACTTACTTGGATTGAACTCAGGGTGGCTTGCTTCTGAGTAGACACGATTGTTGTCACATATGGGGGTGTGTGTGTTTTCTTTCTTACTCTGAGTTCTAGTGCAAAGAGACAGACTTAAGTTCTGAATAAGCTGGTCTTATATACCCATGTCATGATGCCATTATTTGCCAGTCTCAGAAATCGGGCAGAAGGGATTTCAACCAGCTACTGTGAATCATAGTATCTTGCATAAAATCTTGCAGATCTTACAAAAAAAAAAAATGCCAGTTTACTCAGATGCCACATGGTGGGATGGAAGTTTCAGAAGATATCTGTAGGAAATACAGAATCATGGTATAAGAGCCGGGGTGGGGTAAGGATTCCAGATTCCATGCGTGAGAGTCATTTAGAAGCTGAGCAATGCAAATGAGGGGCTTGAGAAGCTGTTTATTGGCCAGGCATGTGTGCTCAAATCTTGGTACAGTCATGTACCAGATGTCAAGCCTTCAGAAATAAATAGACTACATAGAGAACGTATGCTACCTCATGACATTCCAAGAAAGGCCTTGGCAGGCAGAAGCTAGGGATGGACTTTTTTGAATTTAAAGGAAAGACCGGCTTCTTCCGGATTATCACTGTTCAAAATATATGGAAGCACATTTGCTTGAGGATGCCACAAGTTAATCAGTAATCTAACATGGCAATTTTATATTTGGAAGGTATGATATTCCACAAGAGATTGTGAGTGGCACCACTTCATGATTTTCTTCCGGAGGCTTCAGAATGTTTGCAAAATAATGAGACTTTGTTCTCACTGCACAAAGAAGAGGACTGATAAGCCCTGTTTTCACATAACACTGAGCCAAGCCATGGCTTAGAGAGAATGAGCAAGTATGTAGGTTCCTACAGAGAATATCACAGGGGCTCCATTCCTCAGTCCTGCTGCTGCTCTCCTACCCAGAACTAAGCCATTGTTTGCCTTAGCAGTACCTGTGAATCTGGGCTTGTAGTTTGTCTTACTCCCCCAAAAACCATGAGCTGTATCCAAGGTATGTTCTTCATTTACTACTCATGGTTTGTTTTGGGGAGAAGCCACAAGCCCAGGTTCACACATAATGGTAAGTCATAGGACTAGGAGCAGCTGGGATTTTCTCCCTGGGTACTTGCTCATTCTTGCAAAGCCATAGTTTGATTTAGATTTATATGCAGACTGGACCATATCGAGAAATAACTTGGGACCCAAGCATGTGAAGGAACACCTCTACCAGTATCTGCCTGCCTGGGCTCTTAGGTCTGAAGGAGTGGCTCTTTTTGCGATCTGACTGTTAAGGAAGATGCATCATGGTTGTGCCCTAGTTGTGGAAAGCCCCTCTCCCTGGAAACACCACCAGTGCTGAGATGGTTGGCATTTAAGCACCTCTAGCAACTGGTATTCTGAGGCACTCTGACCATTCTCATGGAAGAACCCCAATATGTATGCTTCTGAACTGCAGGCTTCCCCAGGACACAGTTTGAAAACAACTAATGTAGACTATAATGAGCCACAGGCAGAGAGGAAGAAGGCTCAAGGAGCAGCCGCATTTCTGAAGTGCATGTAAGCAAAGGGATATGTCTGGTCAGTTCGGACAAAGTGAATACCTGAAACAGAGAAAGATATCTGCATTGGCACAACAGTGTGCTCTTCATACAAAATAAAAGATACAAAATAATATCTGCAATTTCCCGTTTTGTACTACATGTCTTTGCTTATTGTGTAAATAAATTAAAAAATGGCAAGAAAATGGAATTACTTTTGAATAAAAATGGATCAAATTGGTTCAAGCTAATTTCCATTTTTGCATGCTACAGAGAAATAATAATCTTGTCAAGGTCACCATTCAGTTTGTTCTGTGGCTTAGAGAAGCTAGTGTGTGTGTGTGTGTGTGTCCCTTTCTAAAGCTCCCTGTTCAGGCAGAGAAACAACATTGTACCAGGTAACCAGTAGAAAAGCTACTGAACATCCAAGTCAGATTGATTAGATGTGGACCCCCATGCTCACCCATGACCTGCCAGGATTTGCCCTGGCTGCACCTAGAGAGCAGAACCTTGAGAATCAAAAGCTGGCAACTCTTAATAGTCCTTCTGACTCCTTACAAAAGTAGCAAGGACCTTACTGGAAAACCAGCGCCCTAGTCTGTGCTGTGTTGCGTGGAAGGCTTTTATGAAGCCAGAAGTTTGTAGGAAGCAAAGGCAGTGTAAATAGCAAGGTGATAATACAATTCAGGGCTTATTCATACTTACCTTTTCCCCTGCTCTTTCCAGTTACAGGTCCGCATTTAAAAGCATTTTGTTTTGTTTTTGCCTTGGAGCTTTCCTCATGAAAACCTGCTCAATTGGAGCAAACACCAATTTTAAGCAGATTTCTATTTGCACTGGACACGGAGTTTTAAAGCACGGACTGTGCCTGGAAAGAGTGGAGGAAAAGCAAGTGTGGCTAAGCCCTCAGCTCATAGTTGTTCTGGGCTTTTTCTGAGAAGCCATATTGCCCTGCCAGTGGGTTGCTATATGACAGCGCTGCTTGCTCACTACAGCTGCTCTTGTTCATTTATCAATAAGTACCATCCATTGCTTAGGGTGGAAAATCCTCTCTTGCTCCTGTCTTCTCCACTTAATCTCTTGCCTGGACTTGGTTTGCTTGCCTACTCTAAGCACTGTCACAAAGGCTCTTGTGGCCACCGTGAT
Source organism: Podarcis filfolensis (assembly GCF_964270895.1). NCBI lineage: Eukaryota > Metazoa > Chordata > Lepidosauria > Squamata > Lacertidae > Podarcis > Podarcis filfolensis. The sequence continues at coordinate 39,734,990 of NC_139605.1, read as the reverse complement.
CCAGCAGTTCTGAGCCCTTTGTGGGCCAGATTGGCTTATACATTGCTGGTTTTGGCAAAGGCTACTCCATCTGCTTGTTATTTCAACCCTTTCCCCATTCCCTCTGCCCCAAATTCCCAGTGATGACGCCTGCAGCCAATTCATTTTCGTTGAGTCAGAGCAGACCCTGCTGACGGGTTCCGGCAGCCATATTGAAACCTGGCGGCTGAATTGGCTGACCTGCCATAGTGGAGATTTCTGTTACTACAACATAAGGGGATGTCATGGGAATTAGGTAAGGAGGTGACAGTAAAACAGAAAGTTCTTTGTTAAGCATGGAATGGCAAAAGCATTTTTCAAGGGTAGCCGAAATTGGAGTAGTATCCTGAAGCTGTCAAAGAAAACTGGGAGTTTAGGGGACGGTCCTGAATAGAAGGATAATTCCAGGCTCTGAGGATACTTTTGGTCACATCCACACCATGCCTTTAAAACACATTTAAAGAATTTGGCTTCCTTCAAATAATCCTGGGAAGTGTGTCCTTCATCAAGGTTGTGGAGTAGTTTTATTTTGTTCACCACAAGGAAGACAGGCATATCTGGAAACTTTGAACTGGGACCTTTACTTAGTATCGCCAGCCTTTACAGGCTATAGCAGAAACAAGGAAGAAAGATGAAATAAAGAGAAAACTCATAACTCAGGAAGGCCACTTAAACTTCCTGGGCCTAGATGCATTAAGTCTTCAGCAGCTTTCTATCTTTGTAAGTACAGTGAATAGGGTTGCCATATTTCAAACAGTGAAAATCTGAACAGAAAAGTTGTTGAGCATTTTTTTTTTTGCCCACTCTAAGCCTTGTCACGAAGACTCTTGTGGTCACTATGATCCAGTTGTTGAGCTTTTTTTTGGGGGGGGGAGCAAAGTTGTTAACCTTTTTGGGCAAAATTGCAAAAAAAAAAAAGCCATTTTGAGCTATTTTTGTGAAAAAACAGTACTGCCAACAATGGCTGTCATGCATCTGGATTTTCCCAGACATTTTCCAGATTTCCGCCAGGACACTGCTGCTGACTGCAATATTCTGGCTATGTCCAGTAAAATCCAGACGTATAGCAACACTAACAGTGGACATTAATTAAAGGCTGACAAACCATTCCCTACTTGCCAAACTTTTATTGTATTTTTCCAGTTTTTAGCTGTTACAAGTTTGTTGCTGTTAATATGTTGCTGAATTGTTTAAAGGGAGAATTGAACAGTTACCTCCTAAAAGAATTGTCTCAGGATCTGGAATGTGCTTTTTGTTGGATTCTGTGGGTCACATTATGTAATTATCTTCCATAGCATCCCTCAGTCTTGACCCAGGAAGCCCCCACAGGCAGCAAAGAACTTAATGGTCTGTTTAGTTCCTGGCCTCCATTCACTAAAGCTGGGCCCATGCCAGCTGTGATAGTTCCTCCTCGTCCTCCTCCACCTCCTCCTCCTCCTCCTCCTCTTCCTCCTCCTTCTTCTTCTGTCAACGCATGTCCAATAGGAACTGCTGGGAAGCCCTCTGAAGAGCCAACAGATGGGAGTGAACCTCAGACATGAGTGTGCTGGCTACAGTTCAAATACAAAAGGGGGTAATGATGCATGTTTCACTACAAAGACATTCTTCTGGCTTTCAGAGAGACATTCAGCTTAAAAGCTTTTGCATTGTCTCTACACAGTGCCCAGCACCACGGTGGCAAGTTATGTTGTGAGCTGCCTTGAGCACCTGGGAAAGATGGGATAGCAATATTTTACATTAAATGAAGATGGTTGTGATCCCTTTCTGTTAGGATTGCTGAGCTTTTGACAGCTATCCGACACACAGAAATTCATCTAGTGCTGCTTTTTTCTAAAACAAAGATGTAGCAGTAGGAAGAAGCCACTTCATCAGGTGAAGGTTTGCTTGTTGTGCTGCTGCTAAATGCATGGGAGCTCCACCAAAGAGAATGGCAGCCCCACTTAAGAACATAAGACAAGCCTGCTGGGCAGTGGTGTAGCATGGGATGCCAGTGCCCAAGGCTGTAAGGGGGGTGGTAGGGTGGAGGGAAACTGATGGAGTACCCATGCACATTCAACTTTGATGTCCACGTCACCCAGGAGATTGCAGCCTCAGAAATAAGGCGATCCCCTTGTCCGGAGAGGTCACTTCCTGGTTTGCATGGAGAAGCCATTTTCAATGGAGCCCAGCGACAGAAATGCGCAGCTGTATTGAGGCAGTACTGAATTTTGCGCCTCTAATAATTTTGTGCCTGGGGCAACTGCCCCTTGGATCCCCCACACACTATGCCACTGCTGCTGGACCAGGCCAATGACCCATCTAGTTGTGCATCCTGTTCCCACAGGGGCCACTCAGATGCCTGTGGGAAACCCACGAGCACTGGTGCCTAACAGCACTCTTCCCACCTGTAACTCCCAGAAACTGGTTTTCAGAGGCATAATGCTTCTCACAGAGAAGGTTGAACATAGCCATTATGGGTAGTACCTGCTGAGAGCTTTATCCTCCATTGGTCCTCCTTTAAAGCCATTCAAGCCTCCTTTAAAGCCACCCCTGCCTCCTGTTGGAGCAAATTCCATAGTTTAACTGTGCGCTGCATGAAGAACCACTTTCTTTGATTTGTTTTGAATCAGCGTACAACTTCATCGCATATCAGTGAGTTCTTGTTCTTTCAACATTCTCTCAGAGACTGGGGTACTTAAGACGACGCCCACTAGAGAGGCAAAGTGAGAGAATGTGTTAGTGTGTCTGTCAAATGGGAGGTCATTGTATTAACCAGCCAATGACCTCAAGTTAGCTGAGGTCATTTGCCAGGGCTCCCAACCAGGCTCCCCTGCCAATCTGAGTTGAGGCAGGGGTCAGCCAGGGAGAGGGCATTTAAGGCTGTGGCACCCACATTTTTTGAACTGGCACCTACACTGTTATCTTTTCAGCACCAGGCAAAGACTCCCAGGCTTCGCCAATGGCTTGAGGAGGTTTTATGCTGCTTTTATATGGTGCTTTTGTCATTTTATGGTGCTGATCTTTATTATTATGAGGTGTTTATTTTGAAAAATAATGATGATGCAATTTTGCAAACCAGACTGAAAACTGATGTGGAAAGGTGGTTTAGTATTACTGTAATATAATTGATAAACTGTATAAATAAGGTGTGCAATGGCCCCTCCTCTCTTCTCTCTCCCTGTCAAATCATGTAAGCAACTGAGAGTGGAGTTCCTGTGGATTGTTTTGAATTTTACGCTTGGCCTGTGACTGCTCTGAATGCTTTGTAAAAGTGCCTGGAGCCACCGGGGAGAGGGTTTTTCGAAAAATCTGAATAAATCCATCAGCCTGGTGAGCCACGGAATCCCTGAACTATATACCAAGGAGAAAGTGGGCTTTTAAAAAATTAGGCCAGATGCATATCAGTATCTCTTCCCCTGCCCCCAATAAGATGTGTGTCACCTCTTCTCCTGCTGTGGAGAGAAAAGGGTGGTGGTAGAAGATTGCTGAGCATCACCAGCCAGATCCTCAGAGATCATTGGAAAGCAGAGTTGACTCTCCCATGTGTACTTTTCTGGGGGGGGGGGCGCTTCCAGATGACCTGTTTATTCATTCTAATTTCTTTGTGGGGAAGTTCAGCGATGTTGTGTCAAGGCAATTGTTGCACTACACTTCCTACTGCGTTTCCTTATCGCAAAATGTCCAGTCTTTGCGGGGAAGCAGGTTTCTAGAGCAAGACCTCCTACCAATGATTATCATAATTATTTATTAAATTTATAGGCTGCCTTTCATCCAAGGATCACAGGGCAATTTGCAATATAAAAATACAAAGATACATAATATAGTAACAGACAAAACAACACACCCCCACCCCACACAGTTTAATTAACCAAAGGTCTGATGAAAGAGGAGTGTTTCTGATTGCACCTTTCAACTATAATAGCGCATTGAATCCCACCCAAAAATAGTGACAGGCTAGAAACACTTTTGGTTACTTTTCCTGATTTACCAGGAATGGGAAGGGGAGCCCATTCCAAGATTCTTCCTTTGTAGTTCTGCATACTTTGGAACACTAAAAAACCAAGGTCCTCCCGAGCAGCTGTTGTAGCATAGCAGCCCCCACCCCTGGCAATGCCTTTCCCAGCCAGCCTGACCTCCCAGCTGGAAGGTTCCTTTTTTATGTGCGCATAAAGTCATTTTAATAAATGTTTAAACACCTCTTGGCACCTGATACCCCAAGGCCTCTGGGCGCCTTCTCAAAAACCACATTCCTGTAAAGTAGTATGCCACAGTAGAATATAGCCAGAGTTCAGGTCTCTCACCGATTCTGCTTCTCTGCTCTGGTTTTTGATCAACTCCTAAAATGGTTTCAAGTAAACATAGGAAGAGACCTGTGAGATTGGACCGAAGAGCCATCTGCACAGCATCCTGCTTCCTTCAGTAGCCAATTCATAGATGCCTGCTGAATAGCCACAAATAAGATCTGAAGGCAACAGCCAGCCACCATTGTTGCCTCCCTTCAGCTGGTATTCTGAGGTACACTACTGCTGAATATGGAGTTTCCATTGCCAAAGTGACCGGAAGAGATACAAGCTTGACTAGGAGATTGGCAGTCAACAATCATGGTGGCTGTCTGTAAAAATGAACGATGTGGTATGCTGCCAGACCTCAATGCCTGAGATATATTCAGATCAGCATCCATGTACACACTGTTGAAATGACTTATCGGGAAAAGAATTATCCAAAACCCAGGTTCTCTCTTTCAAAATGGTGAACTCCTGTAAGACTTGGTTTTCAGCTATGGGAAATGAATGGAAATGAATCACCATTATTATACAAATTTATAGACCATAGAATAAAGCTATTGAAGCAATGTACACAATACAAACACCACCACCACCTGGACCTCTACACTCAGCACTGAATCCAGGTGTACACCTAAGCTGCTAATCTGAGGTTTTAGGGGGAGTTAGCCCTATCCAGCACAGCCTGACTTGCCTTTTGGCTGACCAGGAGCACCTTTGCCTTGCCTGGATTGAGCTTCACTTTGTTAACCTTCATGCAGTCCACTACTGAGATTAGACCCTGGTTTATTACTTGAACAGCTTCCTCAAATTTAGATTCAGATCCTTGATGTCCCAACATTCTGAAAACTACCTGCTTCTTTTGCTATGGGCAACATTGTGTAGGATGTTTAAACCTGAGCACTTATTCCCTTCAGAAAAAAAAGATCAGGGTATAGATGTGCCCTCCTTCCCATATTTAATAAGCCTGGTAAGTTTTTAAAAAACCTATTCTCAGAACATCCTAAAATGAAGCTCTGAAATCTGAAAGATTTGCAGATTAATTTCCTTTTAAGCAGATATGTTTTGCTTGTTGTTACTTGCTAGCCAGAAGTTTAATTTCAGCAATGCCCTTATTAATGAATAAATGTTTGAATTGCACTGGAAGGAGAATGAGAAGCTCATCCAGTTTTTTAGCTCTCCAGTGTGTCCTGGAAATGTGGAACATAAGGCCAAAGGGTTGCTGGTAGCTTCTCAAATCCAGGCCCCAAGATGCTGCAGGCAGGTGCATAACTTTGAGTATTATTGATTATGTCTTTGCTGCACAGGTTTCCACATAATGTTCCCTCGAGTTCCCAAAGGCCTATCCCAGCATGCACCGGGCTCAAAGCAAAGTTTGTGATGAGCTCCCGTGGGGGAAACTTTCTTCTTTGGTTCTTCTGAATTGCTGAACAGGAACATAGAGGGCACGTCCTCAGAACATAGCAACTCCATTTTCACAAGCTCCTTAGCATGAAACCGATGTACCTCTAAGTCATTACACAGGAGGCCATGAAAGGAGGCAAACACTGTTCTGTAATTGCAACACAATCATACTGAATCTCATACTGGCAATATGCAAGGCATATTTCAATGGCTGCTTGCATTTCTGAATAGTATCTCTGAACAGGGAGGTGGTCCACTCTGGACATAGGATTGACAGGCACAGTGTTTCAGAGAAGGTGGCATTTCACAATGTGCCTGTTCTAGTCTCCTGTGTCTAGAAGTATGGTGGGTGGAGGGCAGGGCTGGCTCACCCATGAGGCAAAGTGAGGGGAATGCCTCAGGTGGTAAGATCCACAGGGGCAGCAGATCCAGCCTCCAAGGAATTCATCGCCTGCTGCTGCTGCTACAGTGGCAGCAACAGCTGTGGCACAGTCCTTGGAAGCTGGATCTGTCATCTCCTTGGCAGCCCCACCCCCCGCTGCTTCCACAGCCTCTTGGCAAATAGGAAGCACTGCTGGTCTCCTCCCACCCTTCCTTGTTCCCTATGTAGATTTTTATTCCCCCCTTGTTCCTTACGTAGATCTTCACTCAGCCCTTCTTCTCCGACTGGCAATATGAAAACATTTCCTTGACTTCCGTTATGCCACATCTCCACCATATATTTCAAGCACCGTTATACCACTTTAATGGCCATGGGTCTCCCTCCCCCAAAGCATCCTGGGAACTGTAGTTTGCTAAAGGAGCTGAAAATTATCACCATGTGAGGTGTAAACTACAGCTCCCAGAATTCTTTGGAGAGATTATCTCTTTGAAACTGGTCTAAGAATGCTACAGGAGTGGGCAATAAGGAGAGTACCCACATTGTCTGGGCAGCTGGACCAGTCTCCCTTTATTCCTGCACTATGTAAGAAGGTAAGGAGTCACTCAGTTGCCAAGGTAATGCGTTAACATTTCCTCATCTCCTAGTGTGCTGCAGCTCAGGAAGAGACGGAAGCATTCCTTTGTTGCCTAGGCAATGCAGAGATGTACCCTTTCCCCTACAACAGGTGAACCCCATAGATCTTCATGGAACTTCCCCAAGAATCACTGAAAACTCAGCCTCTCAGCCTGCAGATTAGGCTAGGAAGTTAAGGGCTGTGTTTTGGCTCAACTCTCTTCTCCACAGACAAGGGTGGGTCCAGTATTTTCAACATTTGAGAAGGTTTGGACAGAGGGGACTTCTGTAAAGATTATTTACAGAAACAATGTAAAATTAATGAATGTTAGAAGAATGTTGGAATGAAGTGATATGGCTTCGGTAGAAATTTTATAAGGAAATAAGTATAAATAGATTAATAGAGTATTAAAGGAAAATTAAGGTTAGAATGTGTTAGGATAATTATAGGATAGAAAGCAGAGGAAGATGGAAAGGAATTGCTGAAGCAATTAAATAGAAGTGGAATACAAAAAGGGAGGTGTGAAGAGGTCGTGGAAATAAGTGAATGAAAGATAAGATATGGAAAGTGTTTTAAATTGTTTTTGTTCGGTTATGTTATTTAGTGTTTTTTGTATTGTATGGTATTTTTTTGTTGTTTTTTTCTTTTTTTGTTTGTTGTGCTGTGTTTAAATTGTTGGAAAGTAATAAATATCATTTAAAAAAAAAAAGAGAAGGTTTGGACAGAGGTTTCTAATAAAGAACTGCTTTGAGTCCTATCTCTGGAAGTCAGCTACAGGAGACTTGCCAGACTTTAGGTACCTCCAGATCTGGACCATTGCATTAATGGGAAATGTACCTGAACCCCACAGCATACAAAAAGAAAGGCTAACTTTTCTAAAGTTTGGCATCCATTTATTGAATGTAAAGCAACATGATTGGCAGCCAGCCTTTTTTCATGGATTCCTTTGGAAAACTATTCTTGGATAATACGTTTATGAAGGACAATTGTCTGGAACTATACAGGAGATAACATTTAACTTGTGTGCATTCAGCTTTACACACTTGAAATAAAAATAAAAATAAAAATAAGGGGGCAGTAAGGGGGTGGGCAAGGGACACGGGTGGCTGTGGGTTAAACCACAGAGCTTAGGACTTGCCGATCAGAAGGTCGCCGGTTCGAATCCCCGTGACGGGGTGAGCTCCCGTTGCTCGGTCCCTGCTCCTGCCAACCTAACAGTTGAAAAGCACGTCAAAGTGCAAGTAGATAAATAGGTACCGCTCTGGCGGGAAGGTAAATGGTGTTTCCATGTGCTGCTCTGGTTCTCCAGAAGTGTCTTAGTCATGCTGGCCACTTGACCCGGAAGCTGTACGCCGGCTCCTTCGGCCAATAAAGCGAGATGAGCGCCGCAACCCCAGAGTCGGTCTCGACTGGACCTAATGGTCAGGGGTCCCTTTACCTTTATCTTTAAGGGGGTGGGCATCTGGGGGAAAAGACTTTGGCGATTCCACCCATCATTGTACCCAGTGTGTTTTGACTATACATGGTTTTAGCTTAATGCACTGTCCCTGGAATGACCAAAATAAAAATTACAATTACGAAAAAAGAGAGGGCTTGGAATTATCCCCATATATAAAGCTCGCTTGAGGGAAGAGAGACTCATAAGAACATAGGAGTCCTGCTGGACCAAGCCAAACACCCTTCTATTGGAGCATCCTGTTCTAACAGGGCTCACAATGGGAAGCCTGCAAGCAGGACTCACCTTGGGTGCGGAAATAAGAGTCCATTTTTTTCAGAGAATTGGCTTTCCTTTCAATTACCTGGAGCTAGAAGTGTGTTCCTCCATTTCCCAGAGTACCGTGCAGCAAATCCTCCCATCTAGATGTCATGTATCAGAAGAGGAACACCATTCTCAATTGATATGGGGAGTTTCTTCATCACATCTGTTGGGAAATGGTCCAAAATTACACTGATGGTAAACAGTATGTTCCTTATGCCTCCGGCATGTGCCAGGCCTGCAATGTTTATTTATTTATAATTTTATTTATAAAAGTATTTATATTCCACAGTATCATAAAAAATATAGCACAACTCTTTACAAAACAATGTAAAAGCATAATGCTGAGCTCCTTAGAGGAAAGAAACGTAATGCACTAATAATAAATGTGATCTGAATGCATGCAAGCTCTCTCCGGGGAATCTGTACCCTTCAATCCTATCCGTGATGAAGTAAGCTGAAGAAGTGGTAGTATGAATGGACACAAAAAGGAAACTGAATCTGGTGGGAGAGAGCATCAGCAATATCAGGTGTGTGTTGATGAACTGGAGATATATAGAAGGAACTGCAGGTGGGCAGAGCTGTGGCAAAGGAAGGGCTAAGATCAAGGTAGACGTTTATGAGACAGATGCACCTGGTTAAGAGTGAGCATTTGTGACAGGGCACTTTCTTAACAACTGCTTTTGTTTTTTTTATGTTGCAGAGAGACTAAAGGCTTTGTAAGCGGCAGAGAAACATGCTGTATTTTATTACCAGTTGTTCAATAGCTGCTTTTTATTTTATGGCTTATTAAGTGATTTAATTTACCCTGGGCCGTTTGCTAATCGCCTCCATGACTTGGCAGAGATTGTGCTATGCTGAGCATTCCCTGTTGCTCAGGCAATTGCAGCACCTCCCTGCCCCCCTGCACTTTGCCCAGCCTCCCCATCTTTCCTGGGGGAAGCTGTGTCTGAACTGGGGAGGCGACGTCAGAGTTCTGAGCCAGAGTTAGGAGTAACTTCCCAGTGAATCCTGGTGAGGGTTAAAGTGAAAGGGTTTTCTTCAACTAACGTTTTACTCAGAGCAGACCCATTGAAATAAATGACCACGAACTAACTTAGGTCTGTGTACTTTGATGGGTCTACTCTGAGTAAAGGTTAGTTGACTATTAGCCAGAGTTACGGCCAGAAGAGGCGCCTCTTTGAACGAGAAATTTCTAACACAGAGTCCAGCTCAGTCATTCTTCCATACATATGCTGAACAATGGCACCCTATGCCTGCAGGGATGTTTGAAAATGGGCTCCTCTGCATGGGCCTCTTTGCAGGACATCACGCTCAATTCATGAAATTCCCAGGGGTACTGTCCTTCTCTCCCCTGCCCCATGAATTTATTGTACAAGTGGAAAAATGAATGAATGGGGCTTATGGAGGGCAGAATGCAGAAACCACACCTACATCACCTTCTGGTTGGTTTTAAAAAGTAGCATGGGGGAAGGTTGTCCTTGACCCTCAAGTGAAAAGTCAGTATGGTGTAGTAGATAAAGCACCCAGGACACTGGGATCCAAATCCTCTCTCAGCCATGAAGCTCACCTGGTGACCTTAGCGTCAGTCCATGTATGCCACCTTGAGCTCTGCTTTGGGTGGGGTTGCACTTCACCTGAAACAGTTGATAAGCACTACGTGGTACTCCTAGATCCAGCATCACCATTCGAGGCTCAGGTGACCTTGGCAGCATGGAGTATCTTTTACCAGCTTCAGTCAGCTGTGGCCATTCTGGACCAGAATTGTCTGGGCACAATGATCTATTCTATGGTAACCTCCCAGCTAGATTAGAGCATTGCATTATGAGCTGCTCAGAAGCTTCAAGGTTCAGCTGCCAGAATTATGATCAGTACACCTAGGTTCACACATATTGCACCAATTTTATAAGAATTTCAGAGGCTGCCTGTTGTGCTTCTAGCCCCAATATCAGCGGCTGGTATTTACCTTTAAAGCCCTAACAGATTGGAACCCAGATCCTTCAAGGAGTGCCTCTTTCCTTACCAATCTGCCTGTGACTTAAGAACTTCTACTGAATCCCTTCTCCAGTTGCTATCTCCATCTGAAATGTGTAATTCAACCAGAAGGGAAAAGATTTCCCTGCAGTGGCACCCTGGCTTTGGCTCCACCCACTTCCAGGGGCTCACTAAGTTGGACCTTCTGGTGCCAGGCTAAAATATTTGCATTGTCTTTGATTCAGCCTGCATAATTGCTGTCTTTTAGCATTTTAATAATTGTATAAAAATGCACTCACACACACACATGATTGTTGCACACCAGCTTTGGAATCTGAACTCGGTGAAGATAAGTCAATAAACATTTTAATAAATTACACACACGTGTGTGTGTCAGAGAGAGAGAGAGAGAGAGAGAGAGAGATATGGAAGAACAAAGACATCTGTTTTGTTATGGTTACAATGCTAGGAAGTCACCACTGTGCTTGGATTTTCAGCAGATATTCATCAGCTTGATACACAAGGAAACACCTCTGTGTGTGGTCACCACATGTGAAGAACTGCATGTGATTTTCATGCAGCCTTTCAGCACAGAGGCACTTTCCATGTCAGAAATCTGTAAATGTTTGAAATTGTTAGCCTGCAGGCCCATATTGCCCTGTCCCAGAGGTGGGGAACCTGAGAACCTCCAGCTGATGCTGGATTACAACTCGCATCATGCCAAAGTATTTTTTTTTTAATGATATTTATTAAAAGTTTAAGATTACAGAAAAAAAAGTAGAAAAGAAGAAAAGAAAAAGTGAACAATATAAATCAATACATTACGGTACATACATATATATATATATATATAACAAAAAACACAATACAACAAAACAAAAACAAAAGCAAAAACAATTAAAAACACATCCAATTTTTCCGTATCTTTATCTTTCATTAACTTGTTTCATCGACCTCATCACACCTCCCTTTTTTGTATTCTAGTTATTATTTCAGCAAATCCTTTCCATTTTTCACTATTTTCTGTCATTTAATTATCTTAATTTATTTTAACCTTATCTTACCATAAAAAACCCTAAAACTTATTTACACTTAACTCCTTATAATATTTCTACTAAAGCCATATAATTTCATTCCAACATTTTTCTAACACTCATTAATTTTACAATATTTCTCTGAATAAATTTTTAAACTTTCTTCCAATCTTCATCCACCATCTCTTCTCCCTGGTCTCGGATTCTGTCAGTCCTTTCTATCAATTCCATATAGTCCATCAACCTGTTGATCTTCTGTCCGAGGCTCTTAACTCTTTTCCATGTCCCTTCTGCAGATCTTCTTCATATTTATACCTGCACTTTACTTTGTCTTCTGCTGATCTTATTCTTGATTTCCTTCCTTTGGCACTGAGGAGTAGATCTCGGGGAAACTCCAACCTAGCAATGTCTTTATTCCTTCTCGACAGGTCAGCCCATTCTCCGTAGTCAGAACTAATATCCAAAAGATATTTCAGAGCATGTTTCAAAATCCCTCCAAAGTTAAAGGCCCCCACAACTCCAGTCTCCCCCTGGCCCAAAACCAGGTCCCAAAAGCCAGAACATCCCTGCATAAGGGGATCTATCCAACTTTCCTTCTCCAATCCAAGCGGGACTCCATCTCTCCAAATCTGGCTTTCTCTAGATTCGATCATAAAAGACAACAGCTTATGTTCATCAGATTGCCTCTGCAAGGCCGAGGCTCTCTCCACTTGTATTGCTTGAGGTTCAACAACAACCTCCTCCTTTATCTTCTCCACAACTTGCCATGTCAAAACAGGTTCCTGAATCGGTTCCTGAGTAGTTTCTGTATAAGTATTCACTTTTTGTCCCAAATCAGTCAATTTTTGTCCAAAATTGTCAATTTTAGTAATCATCACATCCGTCTTCTCATGAAGCTGTTCCAATAGAGCACTTGTCTTGCAAAAAGCAATCACTAAGGCTTCTTCTATCAACATTCTTGTCCAAGGTCAATGTCTAATTCTCACGGGTCTTTATTCCCCAGCTCCACTCCTGCAACTTCCCCAGCTCCACTCCTGCAACAGTTTCAAAAGCTCCCTCTAGG